>NW_026947509.1:10018266-11510766 GCF_034190915.1 Cavia porcellus
TAGCCCTTGGACAAAATACCGATACCGAGTCCTGATGAGCACACGCAACGGAGGCACTAACAGCAGTGCTTGGGGAGAAGTCACCACGAGGCCCTCGCGACCCCTTGGGGTGCAGCCGCCAGAGGTACACGTGCTGGGACCCCGAGAGGCCCAGGTAAGTGCTGCCTGCTGTCTCCCCCGGTGTGTTTGGCATTTACCCTGGACCCACTCGGTGTGGAACAGAGCCATCTACTGACAAAACAAATGTATTTGTTGTTTCAGGCATTCACTGCCGAAGCCCAGTTTTGGCCTTTGGCCCAAACTCTTGAATTCAATGTCGGTTTTTCATTTCTCCCTGTACCCTCTTAATTAGATTGTTGAGACGCTTCCATTTGCCTCGCACACCTGAAATACTTTGAATGCCACAATGGGATGCTTAGCTTAACCACCACGTCAGGTTTAAATAGATCAGCAAATGAGAAGAGATGGGAAAATGCCGAGGAATGGATTAGCATATCAGCAAAAGTTCCAAGATTACCGACATCCCGGTATCTTTTAAGAATCAAAGAATTGAAAGGATGGTTAAGAAACAACAAAGCAGTGTGTGGGACGACTAGGAAGTGCTCAGTCATCCCCCTGGCTCTTCTGGGAGTGAGCTCTGGAGGACTGCGTAACTACCATTGTTTTGGCTGGCAGACAAACTTCATTCAAGGGAAATTAGTGTAACCAAACAGGAGGGAGTTTTGTAGCTTTGAAGCCTCTTTTGTGTAAATACACACATGCTTCCGTGGATTCAGTCTTGTACCACTGCCAAAAGCACTGGTACGGTAGCTTGCTCACTGGAGCACAAAACAAAGGGCATTTGCATACAGCAAAGTTCATCTGTTGGAATGATTGCTTGGATCTGTTTGTTGTTCTCTCTCTTGCACAAAAGGCAACCACTAGATCATGCTAAACAGTGAAGAAATTTAACCTACAAGCTAAGGGTAGGTGACGAAGTATTTATTAGTTGCAACCTGAAACTAGGTGAAGCCACACACCTTTTTGATATAAATATCAAAAGTAAATGGAAATATGTCAGTAACACACCAGTGGAAATTCATTTTAAGTATATGATGTGCAATGTTTATTATATGAACTGGGCAATCCTAAGACTTGATTTTCAGTCAAAGGAAAAACAAAAGCAAAACAAGACATGCACACAGAAAAAACTGAAACAATTTTACAGTTATCATTCCAGAAATGACTTTCCCTTCCCATCCTGGGGGAATTTGCAGAGCTTTGGTAACAGCACTAATCGATAGAATGAGACAAACATCATCTCTTCATGAAGCAAAGCTACATAATGGTCATTGCTTTGGATTCTTTCTAACATGAACTTTTTCACCTGGCATTGCTGATGGCAGTGTATCTCAAAAAGAAGAAATATTTTCCAAAGAATAATAGTTCCTTACCCAATTCTATTTGATTCACCATCTATAAACAATGATCAAAACTACTTGCAACAAACTGCTTGAATTTTTCTTCATTTTTTCTCTCCCTTGAATTTTGAATCTCAACCAGGAATGACACTGGGTTGTTTGTCCGCTTGCCAGAGGAGTTTGAATTAGCTTGGTGGGGAACCAAGTCTCACACAGTTTGAGTTTTGCTCATGAACTCTTTTCCTAAATCCATATCATCAAGATTTCTACCCACTTTCTCTTCCAGTAGATTATTTCTGCTTTAGTATTTAGATCTTTGATCCATTTTGACTTTAGTGGATGGTGATAGACATGGGTCTCGTGTTAATCTTAAGCATTTGAAAAGCCAGTTTTTCCAGCACTATTTACTAAAGAGGTTGTCTTTCTTCCAGGGAACAATGTTTGGCCTCTTTGTCAAAGATAAGACATCTGAGTATGTTTGGAGTTGCATCTTCTAATCTATTCCACTGATTCTCAGGTCTGTTTTTTGCCAGTACCATGCTGATTTTATCACAGTAGCTCTATAGTATAATTTCAGGTTCAGGATTGTAATGCTTCCTGCCTCTCCTTTGTTGCCCAGAATAGCTTTTGCTACGCTAGGATTCTTTTGGTTCCAAATGAATTTTAGGAATGTTTTCTCTAGTTCTGTGAGCTATGTTAATGGTATTTTGATTGGAATTGCATTAAATCTCTGTAACAATTTTGGGAGTATAACAATATCCACTATGTTGGTACTTCCTTTCTATGGGCAAGGTATGTCTTTCCATTTTATGAAATCCTGTTCCATTTCCTTTTTCAGAGTACTGTAATTTTCAATGTATAAATCTTTTACTTCTTTTGTTAACTTGATTCCTAAGTATTTCGTTTGGATGCTATTGTGAAGGGTATGGTTTCCCTAATTTATTTCTCAATGGATTTATTGTTCGTGTACAGGAGTGTTATTGGTTTTTTAGTGCTGATTTTGCATCTAATTATGCTACTGAATTTGGTTATTAAATCTCTGAGTCTTTTGGTGGACTTTTTGGGTATTCTAGGTAGAGAACCATGACAACTGTGAATAATGATAGTTTAACCTCTTTTCCTATTTTCATTGCTTTTATCTCTCTTTCTCTCTCTCTCTCTCTCTCTCTCTCTCATCTAATTTGTCTAGCTAATGTTTGTAGCACTATATTGATTAGAAGTGGTGACAGTGGAATCCTTATCTTGTATCTGATTTTAGAGTGAAAACTTTCATTGTTTTCAATATAGAATGATGATGGCTGTTGGTTTGTCATAGATGGCAATTACCACGTTGAGTTAAAGATCATCCATTTTGATTTTTCTGTAGGGATTTTATCATGAATGAGTGTTGGACTTTGTCAAAAGCTTTTTCTGCATCTATTAAGATGATCATGTGATTTTTGTCTTTGTCTCTGTTGATATGGTGTATTACATTTATTGATTGACATATGTTGAACCATCCCTGCATTCCTGGGATGAATCCTGCTAGGTTATTGTGTATTAAATTCTTGATGAATTGTTGCATTTTGTTTGCTACTATCTTATTGAGGATTTTTTTTTTTTTTGCATCTATGCTCATTAGAGAGTTTGGCCTCTAATAATAAAAGGAAGAATTCTTTTTATTGGATGGGTCTTTCTCTGGTTTTGGTATCGGGCAATACTTGCCTCCAGGAATGAGTTAGGAAATATTGCTTCCCTTTCAATTTCATTGAAGAGTTTGAGGAGTATTGGCATTAAATCTTCTCTAAATTTCTTATAGAATTCAGTAGTGAGTCCATCAGGACCTGGGCTTTTCTTTGGTAAGTTTTGTATTACATTTTCAATCACATTAATTGATAATGGGTTATTCAGAATTTTTATATCTTCTTGATTCAGCTTTAGTAATTCATACATATCTAGAAATATGTCTATTTCTTTTATGTTTTCCATCCTATCAGAGTAAAGATTTTCAAAGTAGGTAATGATCTTCTGAATTTCCAGAGGTCCTGTAGTGATTTCACCCTTTTCTTTCCTCAATGCATGAATTTGAGTCTTTTCTTTCTTTTTTGATAAGATTAGCTAAGAGCTTATAAATTTTATTTATTCTTTCAAAGAACCAACTCCTTGATCTGTTAATTCTCTGTATTATTTTCTTAGTCTCAATTGTATTACTTTATGCTCTACTCTATAATTTCCTCCTTTGTATGGGCTTTGGGTTATTTATGATTAAATAAACAGCATTAGTTTATTTATGATCATTCTGTTTTCCTTATGTGACAATTCATTGCTATATATTTTCTTCTTAGGACTGCTTTCATTGATTCCACAAGTTCCAGTACGTTGTGTCTGCATTTTTGGTAAATCATAGATATTGTTTAATTTCTTCTTTAATTTCATCTGTGACCCATTGGTTTTTCAGGAGTGTTATTTAATTAACATACATTTGTGGAGTTTTTGTGATTTCTTTTGTCATTAATTTCCAGTTTCATTGCCCTATGGTTAGAGAATATGCATGGGATAATTTCAATTCTTTTGCATTTACTTAAGCAATAGGCTAACTTATGGTCTACTTTAGAGAACATCCCTTGTGCAGCTGAGAAGAGTGTGTATTCTGATGTTGCAAGAAGCACTCTGTAGACGTCGACTAGGGCCATTAGTTCACAGTTTTGGTTCAGTTCTGATATTCTTTGCTAATGTTTTGTAACAGTTGATCTCTCTCTTCATGACAATGGTGTATTAAGGTCTCCTGTTATGATTATGTTATTACTTATTTGACTTTTTATGTCTATTAATGATTATATATTTGGGTGCTCTATATTTGGTGCATGCATATTTGTGATTGTTATCTCTTCCTCTTGAAGTTTTCCCCTAACAGGTATGCAGTGCCAGACTTTATCTCTTTTGAGCATTCTTGATTTGAAGTTCACATTATCTGCAAACAGAATAACTATCCCTGCTTTTTTTTTTTTTTTTTGGAGGGGTGTTCCTGTTGCATGGAGTATTGTTTTCCATCCTTTGACTTTCCATATATGAATTTCTTTTTGAATTAACCATGTTTCTAATATACAGCATATTGTTGGATCTTTGTTTCTTGATTCATTCTGCCAGTCTGTTTCTTTTGATTGGTGAGCTGAGGCCATTTACACTAATAGTTATAGCAGGTATGTATTGACTTATCTTTGTCATGTTACTTTCCCGCCTTTGGTTCCCTGAGTTTTTCCTGTTTAATTCCTTTCCCTCTCTGGGGGTTTCTTTTTGTTGTTGTTCTTGGAATTGTGTTCATTTTTATCTCTGTCTAGAATATCTTTCAGTACTCTCTGTAGTGTTGGTTTGGAGGTCTTCAGTTGTTCTTTTTCTTGGAAATATTTTACTTCTCCACTAATTTTGAAAGAGTTTGTAGGGTACATTTATCTGGGTTAGAATTTCTTTTCTCTCAATACTTGAAATACTTGACTCCTAGCTCTTCTTAATTTGAGAGTTTGTCTTGAGAAGTCTGCCATGATTCTGATGGTCTTTCCATGATAGGTGATCTGTTTGTTTTGTCTAACAGATTTTGATATTCTGTTCTTGTACTGAATTTATGGGATCTTAATTATTAAAATGTCTGGGTGTAGATTTATTTTGGTCATGGTTAATTGGATTTCTGTATGCCTCACTTATCTGTATATAAGATTCTGTTCTCATGTTTGGAACAGTTTTCTGTTATTACTTGTGCAAATAGTCTTTTTATGTCATTTGTGATGACTCCTGCTTTTACATTCACACCTATCAATCTTACATTGTTTTTCTTTGCATGGCCTTGCAGCTGTTAAATTCTTATTTCTTGATCCCTTGTTATTTTTAAGAGATCTTTCCTTTTTCAATCACTAGAAGAGAATAGCTGTCTTTAGTGCATAAACTTAAAAGTCATGGAATTGCAACAGTGTAGTATTGGCACAAAATAGACAAATGGCCAGAGGGACAGTTTCAAGAGTTTCGATACACTGCATACACAAGTGTAGATGGCCACACCACTGTCCATAGAAGTGGCACTTTATTTCACTGGGAAGGTATATCTTCCCTTAACAGTGACACTGGGCTCACTATATTGAATCATGTTGTAATGAAATTCCAATAAGCAATGCCAAAATTTATAGTGTTAGAAAATAAAAACCCAGGAAAATACAAAAGAGGACTTTATATAATCTGAATGTAGAGAAACCCTTTCTAAAGAAAAAGAGAAACTCAATAGCTTGAAAAGAATAATTCTGCGCTGGATAGTAATTCAGTTGTTTTTTGCCAAGCACACAAATCTCCCCCAGTGTTAAAATCCAAAATCTAGATTAAGAAAATATATTGTGTTAGATATCATAAGCAAATAGATAATTTTCCTCATAAAAGAGGTGATAATTTATAATAAAAGATAACAATGCAAACATAATTTAAATAAGACTACATAGAAGTAGTAATACTTAGAGTTATGCCTCACAAAATGTCTGAGAATTGCAAATTAATTAAAGAAAGAAGTGAAACTGGCAGAAACTGAAATTAGTAATATGAAGCATTTGTGAAGACACAGATCATGGACACTTTGATAAAGTAGGTTCCTGTAACTTTCTCAGGCTGTAACTTATCAATAATAATTTAAATAAAGCTAATATTTACCATTAAGCAATCCTTCATAATATAACCAATATAAGACAAATACAATGATACGTATTGCATACATTTGCAAACACCATTTTTAGCAATAAAATTAGGTCAATAATAAATAACTGAATATTTTGTTTCTATCATGAAAAGAAAGTTACACGACAGCAGCAAAGGAGAAAATGTAGGGAATGACCTTTTCTTTTGTAAAATATTAAAGGAAGCTAGACCTTTGGTGTGTGTGCTTGTGTGAGCGTACAATGGGTGTTCAAGAGCCCACTCCAAGTTGTTAAGCTCTCCCCCTCTGCGGGTGGGCAGGGGCGTAAAGCTGCCACCACCCTGTCCCTCTGTGCTAGGCTTGTGCTCTGGGTCTAAAAACACAGACACGTTATTTGGCTGGCCTCAAACTTGCAGTGACTCTCCTGCCTCAGCCTCCTGAGTGCTGGGATTACAGGTGTGCACCACCACACCAAGCAACAGAAGTTATTATTCTGTATGGAGTTTTTCCAGAGTATCATTAGGAGGGATCTCTGTAGAGAGTCAAATATTTATGGGCCCTCTTTCCTTCCTTTGTGACATATGACTTCAATCAACTAAGTCATCTTAGAATTAACACTCTTATGTCTAGATATAAGGGCAAGGGTTGTTCATTCGTATTTCCCTGGGCATTAAGGCCCAGAGATGTTGAATGTTTTCCTCAAGGTAACAAAACTGGCCTAGTATGAATTAAACATTACAAAACCATGCTTATTCCATTCTCAATTCATTACATCAATTTTCACAAATGCTGCTATGTGTTAAGTCTTTACATAGAATTTAATAGAGTTATGGAAGGAAGGGAGGAAGAGAGGAAGGGAGGAGAGAGGGAGGGAGGGAGGGAGGAAGATACGGATAATATTTATGTATGCTACTCTTTTCAGGTCCGAGGTCAGTCAGCTAACCTGCACATCTTTGTCACTTGGAAGGTGGCATGATTATGGAAAGTTGTTTTCAGGGACTAGAAAGACCTGGCAAAAACTGGTGGCTCCTTAAATACCTAACTCATTTTCTATCCATTGTCTTTTTTTTTTTTTTTTTTTTTTTTTTTCTTTTCTGACAATACCTAAAAGCTAGACAAAGATGGGCTGAGGATTTAGCTCAGTGGCATAAACAC
The DNA here is from genome assembly GCF_034190915.1 of Cavia porcellus. Lineage (NCBI taxonomy): Eukaryota > Metazoa > Chordata > Mammalia > Rodentia > Caviidae > Cavia > Cavia porcellus. Next base: position 10,025,467 of record NW_026947509.1, read on the forward strand.
CCGTCTGGCAAGTGCAAGGTCATGAGTTCAATTCCAGGTAGCCCACCAAAAAAAAAAAAAAAAAATTGAAAGAAAAAAGCTAGAAAAGAAATAGAAATCTAAATAACTAAGATTAAATAAATCACTTTGATAGGCAATAAACATTTTATTTCCAGTGGGAAATTAATTCTAATTTAAATTTTTGACATAAAATTTTTGTTTTTGAAGATACATATGTTGCTTACACATGCCAACAATGTGCTTTTTGGTCTGTTTTGAGGAAATCAACAATATTTTAGAACGCTTTGTAGGTACAACAGTAAGTTAAACTGGTGAAAAGCTTTTATCTCATCTGTTTAGACCACGCTATAGTAACTATGGTCTTTAGCATAAAACAAAAGAATCTGATATTGTGCTAAGTTAACTGGCTCCTTCAAAACCTTGCACACGTTTATTTTTCATAAGGGCTGCAGGGTATTTTCAAAATCAAATCAGACACCATTCCTGAGAGTCTGTTGCACTGGTGACAGTGTCTCCACGTTGTTCAAAACCTCATTCCACACAACCCTTCTGAAACTTTTCAATAGAAATGGATTCTTTTTGCTTTCTAATTTGGGGCTGCCCAAAAGATACATTTTTCTAAGTTTATAACTTTTTAGAAAGTGAGAAAAGTAGCTAATTTCTGAAAGTAAACACTGATCATAGAGCAGAACGGCTCTTTTAGATCTTCGACTATCTGTCTCCAGAGCTGGTACACAAAATCTCTTAATCTCTTCTGGTAGATATCTTATTCAGGTTTTATCTTATGAATGCACTTTCTCAGCCTGGATACCAAGTTCCAAGTCAATTCACTGTGAGCTCAGCTCCTAACACAGTCTGTCTCCTAAGGTTTCATTCTTTCAAGTGTTGCCAAACTCTGACCTGAATTCTCAATATTCTCATCTGGGAGGTGAGGGAGTTGTGAATTTCTCAAATCAGTCACAGATAGAGTGTCATAGACTCACTCTGCGTTTGTGATCTAAGCACTAGGAAGTCCCCCAAGTTTGACCTTGACTCTTGACTCATTTTTCAACAGCACACAGGGTTTTGTACCTTCAAAAACAAACAGAACTGTGTCAGCTTCACAGCATTTGCTGGCTCCAGATATCTCGGACTGTTTCTGCAGACAAGTTAGGCCCCTAGGCTCCTAAGAAACACATGTGACATGTCACTTCATGCCCAGCCTCTGTCCCTAGACTCACAAAGATGCTTTTTAGATTGACAATGATTTCCAAATATGCAACTCAATTTGAATAGATGTTTGCCCATTGCTAATTATAAATTGCCTAGTAATTTATTAAGCAACTATCCAAGTCTTATGTATCATTTATCATGTATGTATCATTTTATCACAAATTATCAACCTGAATATTCTTATAAAGATCTTAGGTAAGGCTCTATTTGAGAGTAATGTTTTGTCTAGAATATAAGGTAGGAAATTTTGGTCAGCCCCTCCCTATTTTACTTATTTTATTATTCCTTTCTAATAAAAATGAATATATAAAAATATAAATAGAAATGATTAAGAGCCACTCAGATAGGGGCTGGGATACAGCTCAGAGGTGCAGTGCCTGCCTGGCAAGCATAAGGTCCTGAGTTTGATTCCCAGTAACCACTGAAAAAAGAAAAAAGGAGCCAATCAGATGAGCCATTTGATTACCATCTCTGAAATAAATGTTTTATTTTTCAGTGAGAATCTATGATTCAAATTAAAAGTTTAACCTGCTCCATCAAAAAAAAAAAAAAAAAAGCCCTTCCCTTCTGATTTTGATTTTTTTAAACAATTCTGTGTGTATGGATGGCAAGGTATCACTCTGTTGAAATCTGTCTTTTACTATTTCAAAATAACTGTGTACTAAGCAAAAAAATAAGTAAATAAATCTAAGGAGCCATGAGTAAGATTATTGACTGAGTCACACCTCTGTGTGTGTGACAATGAACAACAGGTCATTAGGCTTCAAGTCTGTTTGGGAAGCGATCTCTAGACCAAGCACCACATATTATTTAAGGAGCGATGTAAGACAGGAGAACAGAGGCAGGGGCAGCTTATAGACAAGTGCTTTACAGTTTGCACATGTTTTTAAGACATATTTTCCTCCGAAAAAGCAGGAGCATGTTACCACTGTGCTGTTGCAAACTTTAGCCAGAAGAGAAAAGAGACTTCAACATGATTCTGTTCCAGTCAAGCTCATAGATTGGGAAAACAAGACTCTTTTTTAAAAGCATCCTGTATGCGTCTCATGACCAAAAATAGGATTTGCTAAGCACTGATCTACTTGCTAAATTATATACAAGAAGATTCAGGAACATAACTGTGCATCATTGGAAAGTGCAAATCATGGTTTCTCTTCTCCACCCTTCAAGAAAGTGGCTTATTTAGTTGCACACTACGGTGCCAAGCAAGGGGTTCCCACGTTCCGTGTAATTGAGCTATAAACCAGAGGATGCCCAAGCCTTGCTGCTGCCTGCCGAGTTGCATGTGGATGTGTGAACTCTCTCCACCATTCACCCTGCATCTTTCAGGATGCCCGCTGTGGTGAGGAATCATAAAGGTGTGTATTAGGCTGACAGTCCTGGAAAGTAGTAAGATGTAAAGCCAAGCCCAGGAAACCGTCTCGTGTCGTACCTCTAATTGATCCCAAACCTTTCATTACTGTCTAATGCGAGGAAGGCGTGTGGAGGCATTTAGCAAATGACTTTCCCGAAGTCAGAAAAATTCCAGGCCTTAGGAGCTGCAGGGCTCTGTTTTCTGTACTGCCACCCTGGTTCTAAGATTATTCCTCATTTCAGGTCACGTGGCAGCCCCCACTTGTGCGGAATGGTGACATCCTGAGCTATGAGATCCGCATGCCTGACCCATGCATCACAATCACCAATGTGTCCTCCTCGGAAGTGTCCAGTCACACCGTCACTCACCTGATTCCTTTCACCAATTATTCTGTCACCATCGTTGCCTGCTCAGGGGGTAACGGCTACCTAGGCGGATGCACAGAGAGTTTGCCTACGTTGGTGACCACGCACCCCACTGCACCCCAGGGTGCCAGTCCCTTGTCAGTGATTCCACTAAGTGAGTCCTATGTCGGAATTTCGTGGCAGCCACCGTCTAAGCCCAATGGACCTAATTTGAGGTAAGAAAAACACACTGTGCTTCTGAATTCTGCTATCCTGTCTTACAAAAAGATAGCAAGAAGGTGCTTACTGTCTCATTCGAACGCAGAATTCCAGTCATTTTGCATTCTGTTTATGCCAACTCACTTGGAACCCTAACTTCAACAAGGCAGAAATGGCATCATAATATTGAAAAGAACTAAAAACCTTCCAAGGGGTTCTCCTAAGTACTCATTTCATAATCCTCTTGATTTCTGAAGTCTATTTTTAGTCTGTTAGCAACCCTGATGCCTGTTCTGTGTGATACAGTTGTACAAACATGTCTCAGGATTCTAAAGCTAACACTGCAACGCTTTGACACATTGTTATTATCTGGAAACTTGCAAAGAATGTGGTCAATGATACAGATAAGATGAAAGAAAGGAGTTGGATTCTAAATGGCTTTGTAGGGACCAGCGCTTGGTACCCAGCCAAGAATGCAGAGTTGATAATTTTATCGTTTGTCGATGTCCGCTCCCGGCCGGCAGGAAGGACACACGACACAGTCTGGTAGTGGACAACCTTTTCTTTTTATTTTCCTTCTCCGTACAGCCTGCCCTGGGTTCTCCCAGCTGAAGCCTCCTTTGGTCCGCTCTCCGCGGCTCCTCTTGTGCTTCAGTCTGCCCCGAAGCCTCTATCGGTCCGCTCTCTGCGGCTCCTTCTGGGCTTCTACTTCCGGGCTTCTATCTGGCTTCTTCTTCCGCCCAGGGGTGGCACCGGTATATATACGGGTACAGTGTCCAATCATGTTAAAGTAAGCAAGGCAAGCTGATTGGCTAACATCATCAGTTGCCAGGCAGACTATATTGTTGAGCGGGTTGTTTACGCGGTAAGCAGGAAACTAACATATTCGATGGGAGGGGTAATCTACCTCAGGCCTCACTCTTTACTACAGGCCTCACGTCCGCCAAGTGAGGCGACCGGGCTCGGGGCTGCGGCTCCCAACATCTCCCCCTTTTTTATTTTTTATGAATGTGCGCATCGTAGCCCTTCCTGGACTGGGTGCAGAGGCTTATGCCCTATGCGTAGGCCCACCGTAGGTCCTTGGCTTAGACCCTGGTCGGCCGTCCCATGGTCTGCCAAGGCCCTGAGGCCCTCGTCCTTTTTCTAGGGCCAGGCACAAACTGGACGGAACCTGGATGCACACAAGCTTGCACTCATTTCCTCTCCGTAAAGAAATCCCCTCGGAGAGAAATTTAGACCTGGGCAGCATCTAACAGTCCAGCGGCTTACGTGCAGGATGGGGTAGGGCCTGGCTTAGGTCGAGTCATGCTGGGGAGGCACGCTCTTACCCGTCATTGACTCATCTACCCTGCTATATCATAATTTTTTAGAGGAGGAGTGTGGGAAGCTCACCGTCCCTAGACTCGGTCGTAGGCTAGGCGAGCGAGCCATGCATATGCCTGAGGATCTTCTTGTCCATTTCGGGCTACCGCTATTTCTATTCATCTTGTTGGTTGGTCTGTGATGGATCTCCAGTAGGGCAGGTCTGATCTTCAGTCGAGGGCTTTGTTGCCCGTGTCAGTCTCTCCGGTATCCACAGTGGTTCTCGTCCCGGTTCCTGTGGGAAAACACAAACCGCGCCTCGGTTCCAGCTGATTACCGGATCCGGGCCCATCCATTGTCCTGTCAGGACATCTTTCCACTTCACCCACCCTTTATGGTTGGGGGAAGGGTTGCAGTGCTCCACAGCTGGGGAGCGATTATCATTATTTAAATTTAAAAAATTGTGTGTGAATAGTGCCATGGATAATCGTGCCTTTGGGGCCAGGCCTTGGCCTACTCCCCCTTTTTGTTTTTGTAAAATTTCTTTGAGGCTTCTATGAGCCCTCTCAATGATTCCTTGACCTTGGGGATTGTATGGGATACCATGTTTTAATTGAACCTCCATCATTTTGCAGAACTCATTGAAGGCTTTGCCTATATAGGCTGGTCCATTATCAGTTTTTAATATTTTTGGTTTGCCCCATGCGGCCCAAGCTGCCAGGCAATGATTGATCACATTAGACACTTTTTCACCTGTTTCTGCTGTTGCAACTATGACGCGAGAACAGGTGTCTGTGGAAACATGAACATATTTAAGAGTCCCAAACTCCTGTATATGTGTGATGTCCATCTGCCAAACATCACCAGGGATCAAACCTCGAGGGTTTACTCCCATCGGTATGGCAGGTTTGTATGTGGCACAGGAGTCACATAGTCGCACGATATCTCGTGCATCTGCTCTAGAAACATGGAAATGGTTTGCTAGTGTCCTGGCATTAACATGAAATTTATCATGGAAGGCACGGGCTCGCTCGATTGGTGTTAGTAAGGTAAAAATCCATAACGGGCGAGTGGCAGTGTCAGCAGCCGCATTCCCCTGTGCCATAGGCCCTGGCAGGGATGTATGTGCTCTTATGTGGGTGGTGAAGACCTTATGGTGTCTGTTCTGAAGCAATGTCTGGATAGACAGGAACAGTCCAGCCACTGTGGAAGTGGATCTAATTAAACCGGCAGTCTCAAGCACTTGCATAGCATTGACCACATACCTAGAATCGGAGACAATGTTAATGGCCTCTGAGAACCGTTCAAGAATCATTTTAACGATCTGTAGTTCCACCACCTGAGGCTGATCTGGTTCAAATTGTATGGTAACCGGGGGCTTGCCTAGGATCACATAGGCGCCTATCCCCGTCTTGGAGCCATCTGTGTATATTGTAGTTGCTGGGACTAATGGCTCAGAGGCAGTAACCTTTGGAAAAATTATAGGGTGCTGAGTGACAAATGACAAGATGAACACCCATATAAGTCTGGAGGCGACACTGAGGTCCACACCTGCTGACCCAGGGGTGGCCCTTGTTGAAGGCTGCCACCCTGAGCTGTCCTGTCTCTGGGGCGGGGGCCCGTCTGTGAAGGGGGCCCCCTCTGGCCGTTTTTTGGCTCTCTAGCATCTTGTCCACAAATACGGTTGCCCTGAGCATCAAAGACCGACCTACACTCCTCAGCTTTGTGTGATCCCTTCTTGCATCGCCCACAAACATATGGTTCTTCATTCCTAGGGCGAGGCCTAGCATCTGCATTGTTTGGGCAGTGACGTTTAATGTGTCCTGGCTCCCCGCAGGCAAAACACCCTTTAGCCTTACATTCCCCTTCTAACCCGCGAGGTCCCCTCTGCTGTACAGCCGCGGCCAGGAGAGCAGCCACTCCCGAGTTGGAGAGCGGCCCCCCTATCTCTCTGCATATCCTAATCCAGGCATTGAGGTCCTTGTTCTTATGAGGAGCTATCGCTGCCTTGCACTCCTTTGTACATTGCTCAAAAATCAGCTGTCTTACCAGCGGTTGAGCCACTCCCGGATCAGAAAATATCTTATCGGCAGCATCTTGCATTCGGGCCACAAAGTCAACAAATGGCTCTGTGGTACCCTGAATTATTTTTGAAAGACACAAGGAGGCTGTTCCGGCACCACTTATCTGCTTCCAGGCGCGGAGTCCTATGGCATTGATTTGCTCATAGACAGCGCCGGGGAACTGGGTCTGGTCATCAGCGTGCCGACCTTCTCCCATAAGCATTTTCTTGTTCCACCCCCGGTTTCCTCGATTGGCGTTTTTCTCAGCCTGCTCGGCAGAGAACTCTGTATACCAGGCTCGCCAATCCAGGTAACTGCCCGAGGGCAGACAGGCCTTTGCCAGCTGAATCCAGTCCGCGGGGGTGAGGGGCCCAGAAGACAGATTCTCCAGCATGGCAATGGTGTAAGGCGCAGTCGGCCCAAAGGTTGTAACTGCATTTTTAAGTTCTCTAATCTGCTTTATCTCAAAAGGCTCCCATACATTGCGTCCCTGGCCCATAGCTACTTGTACAGGAAATATCTCGTAGGGGCCACTATCTATCCCAGGTGGATGTACCTCATGAGACAAGCGTCCCCCCTGCCAAAGCCGCCTGTAAAAATACCGACCTGCCGGCGGCGGAGCATAAGACAGCGGCCGTGATTGGGCGGAAAATGGGGGCCCGTGCATCACTTCCTGTTCTGGCGAAGAGGAAGGGAGCTCCCGGGCGGCCGCCCCGCGGCGAGGGATCGCCTCCGGAAACGGCCCCCAAGGTGGGGCGGAAGGCTTCGCCTCCCTCTCGCGCCGGGGAGCGCTCAGGAGCTCTCTACTCCTCCGCAGACCAGGTTGAGCAGAGCGCAATTCGCGGGGCAACGCTGGAAAAGAACCCTGCGACTCCTTATTGAGCGATTTAGGCTCCTGACAGCTGGTCTCTTTGGCCTCCTTGCCATTCAACTTTCCCTCGTCCTCGGAGTCAGACGACTCCGAGGCTAGAGCCCCGTCCTCCTCCTTAGCATCCTTGTTCCCCTTGACAGACCCCTCTCGGGAGCTCCCTGACTGGGCCTGCTCAGATACCCTGCATACTTTTGTAAGCTCTTGAGAGCTTTCTCCACAACCACCCTCGCTCTTAGTGCCGCTACCTAGCATGTTTCCCATTTTTTAATATGTTACTCACCGCGTGAGGCCCAAGGAATCCGCCACTTACGCGTGAGCCTGAGGGGAGTCTAAAAGCCCTGTAGGTGCGCGCCACCCAGAGCCCAGGCTTATCCCCAACTCACCTGTCTCGCAGCTCTGTACTGGAGCGTTGTCCACTTCCACGTCGCGGGGGTGATCAGTCCCCGGGCGGGCCTCCAAATGTCGATGTCCGCTCCCGGCCGGCAGGAAGGACACACGACACAGTCTGGTAGTGGACAACCTTTTCTTTTTATTTTCCTTCTCCGTACAGCCTGCCCTGGGTTCTCCCAGCTGAAGCCTCCTTTGGTCCGCTCTCCGCGGCTCCTCTTGTGCTTCAGTCTGCCCCGAAGCCTCTATCGGTCCGCTCTCTGCGGCTCCTTCTGGGCTTCTACTTCCGGGCTTCTATCTGGCTTCTTCTTCCGCCCAGGGGTGGCACCGGTATATATACGGGTACAGTGTCCAATCATGTTAAAGTAAGCAAGGCAAGCTGATTGGCTAACATCATCAGTTGCCAGGCAGACTATATTGTTGAGCGGGTTGTTTACGCGGTAAGCAGGAAACTAACATATTCGATGGGAGGGGTAATCTACCTCAGGCCTCACTCTTTACTACAGGCCTCACGTCCGCCAAGTGAGGCGACCGGGCTCGGGGCTGCGGCTCCCAACAATCGTTGTTTATAAACTATGGATGGTAGATGTCATTGGAAATCATTAACTCAGGAAGCTTTTTTATATTTCTTCTTTGTGTAAAATAGGTTTGGCAAATGGAATAGGAGAAATCTAAAATGTTAGCATTCTCACTGGTAATCAGAAAATGTGAAACTTGCTGATCCTTTGTAGTTAATTGAATATATGGCAGTTGAGATAGGAAAATAATTTTTTTTCTGGGAAAACTTCATTCCTGTAAAGTTAAGATGTTATTATTTACATTTGTGTATGTGACACACACACACACACACACACACACACACGCACACGCACACGCACACACACCATGCCACAAACAACCTGAATTTCGGTAATAACATTAGTCAAGATAATCCTGATGTTCCTGCTTGTCTTTTGCTTTAGATATGAGCTTGTGAGACGCAAAATCCAGCAACCACTTGCATCAAATCCCCCAGAAGATTTAAATCTGTGGCACAATATTTATTCAGGAACTCAGTGGTTTTATGAAGATAAGGGTCTTAGCAGGTGAGATTACAAAAACTATAAAAACAAATGCTGGCATTTAGTTTGGGGCATGTGGAATAGTTCAAAGCACCTGAGTGTCTTCATTGTGTGTGTTATCAGTTATGCCATGGAATAGGCTTGGCTATTATCTATGGCATTAATCATCGGGCTGCAAAGCTCAAGATGTTTAATGTTTGCCATCTTAACTGCACACTGAAAAGAACCCTTTGAAGTCACACGTGTAGGCATTTGAGCCTTCACCTCCTGCCTGAGTCACAGCTCTAGCTAGACCTGAAACTTAATAGAGGAATTTGGAAATGTTGAACATATACAAAACATTGAAATTACTGGGCACTTGTAAAATACTTGCTGTTTCTGGGAAGTAATAGGTATAAATCATTGATTCATTCCACACCAAAAGCAAAGCAAAACAAAAAAAAAAGTCATTTAGTTAACAGGATCGAGTCTTGAAAGAACTCTGTTTAGTGTTCAAAGAAGTCAAGAAATGGGCCGATGACCAGTGTTGAGAACTACCTGGGAGAGGTGGGTCTGGATCCCGTCGCATAGCGGGCTACCAACTAACTGCTTTTGTAACTGCAGGGAAGTCACTGCTCCGAGCTTCACTTTGGTATTTTTGTCCCTCGATTTTTATTTTTTTAGATAAAGCCTTGCTGTGTAATTGAGGCTAGCTTTGAACCTGCTATGTAGCCCAGGAACAAATCTAAGATTTAAGGAAAATAGTAAACAGTTCCACACAAATTAAAACTGAATCCAACATACCTAGGACAGCTGCTCCTGGAAGGGACGAATACCCTTCTAAGAATATGTTGTGAACAGGATATTTTAACTAGTCTTGCTGTGCTAATTGTCAAAGGATTTTTTTTTCTTGCTAAGGCTGGAAAAGATTTTTGGCTCTTATGCACATGATTGCTACATCCCTTATAAATCATTGTAAATTATAGTGCTATAAGTAAAAAAATATAAATATATGATATATGTGATATATATGTATATTTCTAATACATGTGTGTTTGTGTGTGTGTGTGTGTGTGTGTGTGTGTGTGTGTGTGTGTTTGGCATTCAGAATAAATGCTGGAGTCTTCATACTGGGAGAAGGATTGTTTAAGTCTTTTACCTTTCCTAGGTCCAAAAATGCTCGGGGTCCCTTTCACTCAAGCAAGGTGTCTCACAAACCAGGAGAAACTGGATGAGTCCACTGGGGACACTGTGGTTTTCTGTTTAAAAGAATCGATCTTGTTAGGCAAGATGCTTGCATGGCTCCGTGCTACAGCAGGGAGCTGTTGGGGTGCATCCTGGGGGCTAGGCCTCATCCCTTGGTGCAGCTCCTTTGTGGTCCCTCTCCCACCCCTTCCTGCCTGCAGGGGGCTTAGTCCCTGCCCCCCCCCCGCCCCATCTCTGGAAAATCAGAATCCAGGATTCTACAGTGTCGTGTTTGGAATTATGTAGTGTTTACTTGTAATCTTCCATGTCCTTGATACTCTGTATTCTGTACTGTAAATCATCTCTAGAGTATTATAGCACTGAATACCATGTAAATGCTGTGTAAATAGCAATTTGAAGATTTAGGGCTCAAGGATATGTAAGGGGACAGTATTTGTCATACTGACTTACCTGACTGACTGACTGACTGTACTTCACTTTTAATTCCAATACTTTTAGAAGGAATTTGTCATTTCCTGTTCTTTCCAGTTTCTAACATTCTCTATTTACTTGTTAACTTACACCTTTATAAATTAAGGTAGCATTGATGGATTTCTTGCTGTATTAGTTTTTTTTATCAGCATAGCTGTATTTAGAATCAGCTTTCAAATGACAGTTCTCTTGATAGAAAATGTAAGATTAACACAAGACTCACTGAGCATCCTTAATAAATATATTTGTGAGAGTTAAAAAAAAAACCAAAGCAAATTTCCTTATTTAACTGCTGTATTTTGGTCAGGTACATGTTTATAATATACAGAAAAACACCGATTTTATCCAAAATAGTGCTATGTCCCAGATTTCCGATCATTCTAGGACTATTTTTCTTTTTATGTCCACCTCTGGAGTACTGAGCCAATTATCCAGATAATTTAGTTCCTGCCTTTTACTCTCAGCTCGCCTTGCACGGGGTGGTTTTTGTCTGAACTGCACAGCTGGCGGCCTCCTTGTTGAATTCTGCTCTCTGCTTAGATGTGGACTCGGGGTAACTACGGGTTTATCCTACTTGTCAGCTTCTAACTTTTCTTCCTCCATAATTCTGTGCAAAGTGGCCAAGTTATGGTTGTTGAGGGAACCATAACTTTGGATGTGCTGACATTTTCATCACTTGGAAAATCTGGCAAACGTGCCGTTATCGTCTGAGGCTGTGGACGTGAGCTGGGCAGGTTTAACAGGAGGGCGGTGAACCCCTTCATGTCGAGAATCAATCTCCCCTTAGAATTTGCAGCGCCCAGCACTGCCCTGGCTCCTGATGAGCTGATAAAACTGCAGGAAGCTCGAAATAGTGCATCTGCTTCTCTTGCTCTGTCTTTAAAGAAGAGAAGATGATGTACGAGAAATGGTAGAAATTTTTTCGATTGCAGGGAATAAACTGGCTTGTACCTTATCATAACTTGGCCCGTCATTAGGTTTCTGTAGGGAGACATTGTATCCCTTCTTCTTTTCATTATTTACAGATTCCTGGGTGTATTTATTTTGCAATGACAGTTTGAATACAGACCTTCATGGGACTCCTCAGGAATCTTCTAATTTCACTGTCTGTTATAAATAAAATACAGGGTTAAGCAGTACCACAAAAATAAATGAAAACATTCACAATATATTTCATCTTATTTTCAAACAACAGTTAAACTTGTTTTTGAGATTGAAGCACTTAAATAGATGATAAACCTAAGTTCAAATCTTATTGGCATGAGTCCTGCTGTATTTTTTAAACACACCAGCATGGAATGCTTCAGAAGTTAAAAGACAGTGACGTTTCTACAGGAGGAGAGATTCAAGGGAATGTAGCTTTTATTCTGGTCCTTTGTAATGAGAGTAAATGTGCACAGGGGGCGGGCTCTGTTTTGTTAAAACAGAAAGATAGGCACAGTCCCATGGCAGCCTCTGTGCTCTGACAGCTCCAGCTGGAGCCATGACCAGTGGACAGCCAGCCTCCCTCAGGGCTTCTGAGAGGAGGCTCATCCAGATCGTTTTCTCCTTCATCTCAAACTGTGAAGAAAACTTGGGCCTGGTGATGGAAGCTGATGCCCTTCCCTCTCCCATGCTGTCTCATAGCAATGCACTCAACTGGAAATGAGCCAAAATGTGCCTATTTCACGTGCAAATTAAAGAGGCAGAGTTGCAACCTGTGCACCAGGATTCGCATCCAAGCTCTCAACTTTGTTCGTGCTGTCCTAAGCCCTGCCCAGCACATCTTACCTCTCAGACAGTGAGTCTGAGTCTAGAAGGCTGCACATTGTCACAGAAGATTTGTCCTCTTGGTTTTTTTCTTTCAAGCATATCTTCCTTTATGTTTCTTCATCGGATCGTTGGCTAGGTAAAGCCAAGACAGAAGTGGTCATAGAAGGATTTGAGGTGCAGTGTTCTGGTAGTGTGAGTGCGGAGAGCTCCAGAAACTCGCACCATCTGAAAAGTATCGTACTGTGAAATCCTCCCATGTGATCAACATTGCTGCTCAAGCCAGCATCTTTAGAATCAATAAGTGATTCAGTCACCGTGCACCTATCGTTAGAGACAGTTTTAATCACTGCAGAGGGTGGTGATGGATGCAGGACTGCATTTTACTGGTTTGCCTATTTCTGTGTCTACACAGTGATGCAAGAAGTGGGGAGCAGGTTTCCCAGGCCCTTGTTTATGTGACTGTCCTCAAAGTACTTTGGGTGGTGGCCAATGGGAGGAATAGTAAGTGGAAAGAAGCAGCAATGAACACACCTGGGTTTTCAGAAGCACAACTCGTATCTGTGACACTATTGACACATGAATTCCGTTAGGACACCAATAAAGTTGATACATTTTTAATTCTGATCAAAATAACATGAGGCATCCTGCAGTGGCTCTAGGGGATTTTCTTGGTCCCCCAAACACACCAGCAGCCCCTCTTGAGACCTGACCTTCACACATTTCAGCCTGGAATGACATCTTTCAGTGGACGAGTATCGTCACTGAACAAAATGCCACCCATCTCCTAACTCTGCCCCAATGTCACTTCCTGTATGAAGACTTCCCTGAACAGGAGAGATCACTCCAGGCTCTGTCTGAGGTGTGTTCAAAGGAAAAAGGAACAAATGAATAAAATTTTCGATCATCTTTTCTAACAACATATTTCTACAAATCTTGATACACTCTATGAGACACAAAGCTTTTTACATGAGAGATCCAGTTTGTTATGGTTGTTATTTGGCACATTGTTAATAGTCAGTAAATATCCTTTGAATGAACAAATGAATGAATGAAGTTGTATCATGCATGAAAGAACAGTACAATCTGTGTGCAGTACACTTTATTCAAAGAAGTATTTTGGTAAGTTTTGCCAGGAATCAGTTTTCTACCGAACAGATTTGTGCCTCACTAATTTTCTAAGTTATGTACGACTAGAAATTTTTGAGAATGACAGCATTAGGGACTATGAAACATATGTTCGCTGATTTATAAAATGGTGTGTTCTGTAAATAGATTAAAAACTGCATCATCCAGATGGAATTTAGTTTTCTAATTTGAATAATAGCAACTGAACCTGAAGTGAATATTCTCATGTAAGTACCATAGTTTTGTCCATAGCAGAAGTAAAGTTTACCTTTTGCTATGAGGAAGAAGGTTGGAAGCCTGTTCCAATTATAATAATGCAACACTCCTAAACAGGACTTCAGACAATTGATCAGATTGACAGCAATATACACTAATGTGATTATTTGTTTACACTGCAGATTTAAAAGCTGTTTCCTACAGGATTTGAAAGAGTGGATTCTTCAGTAGTTGAATACATGTCTAGAAAACATGATTAGCATTCAGGAAAAAGTTAATTTATAAAAAAAATCCTATTTCCAGATAAAATTGGGGCATGACAGCTTGAAAAGGCACCAGGTATCTTTCTAGCATTTCTGGGTACTGGGGCATGACAGTATGAAAAGGGAAAGAGAGAGAGAGAGAGAGAGACAGAGACAGAGACAGAGACAGAGACAGAGACAGAGAGACAGAGAGACAGAGAGACAGAGAGAGAGGAGGAGAAGGAGGAAAACACAGAAGAGAAGCAAGGAGTTGGAGAGAGAAGAGAGAAAGAGAAGAAGACAATGAACATCTGAGAGGAGACGGCCAAGGAGTTAAATAGAAGATGAAACCATAGCACTTATTTCAGGGAAATGAATGAACAGGACACCTCCAGCAGCCACTGAGACTTTGACCGATAGCTACAAGAGCAAAGCAGAAGCCTTAAATACAGCTGAACCAAGCCCTAAAAAGCTGTCTTGGCGCCGCGTGGGGAGCAGACTTCTACCTGGGTGACAGCAGGTGTGCCAAGAATCCTCCCTGTGCAGTTATTGCTTGCACCCCTGTAAACAGCACCACCCCTTTGCATCATCATGGTGCAGGTGGGGCCCATCGAGGCTCATACCCTGGTTTGCCTATTTGAGGCTCATACTGTGCCCAACCTTGGAGGCAAGGGAGGGCAAGGATCTGTGACCTCATGATGGGTCCATATTAGGAGCTGATGGTCTATAGCCAGTGTCCCCGCTCGGTGGCCACATGTTGCTCAGAGTGCTAAAGTGAGTGTCCCCATGTGAGTCTCTGTCTAACCATCACAGATTTGGTCTATAGAAAACACTTTCCTCCATAGGAAGCGTTAAGCTAAGCAAACGGAGCCTGCCTGGCTTTTGCCTGAGTTAAAAGGGTGTGAGGTAGGACTTGTACAGTCCCCCTTCTGTCATTCCTGACTCCTCAGTTCTACTTCTGCAGAGTCACCTCAGCGTCCCCTGCAGTGACTCCAGTGAACCCTGACCACCCACAGCTCACTAGGCGAAGCTCTCAGCAGGAGAATTCTGTACACATTGGTCACAGTTACGAGTTCGTTTGGGACTTTATCTGCCTGCCATTGAGGTTGTGGAGAAGAAGCTCAGGTGGAGGAAGAAAATGGCGGCAAAAGGTTCTGACTGAAAATAATGGATGCGTCTCCCAGAAGAAGCACACACGACCCTGCAGGTCCCACTCAGATAGAAAGGTGGCAGGTTGCCAGGTTCACGACGGAGCCTTGAACTGAGCCGTGATCCTCCCACTTCTGGAAACCAGAAGAGAGTGAAAACTGTGAACCGCATTTGTTTTATACATTTTATTTGCTTAGCATTCCTAACATAATATTTTTGCAACACTTTAATGGAGGCTGGAGATGTACAAAACTAATGACATGTTATGCATGAGGAGGAAAAAGAAAGTAATGTACTTTCTAGGAGGAAAAGGAAATTAAGCACTTTATGAAAGGGAAAAAGAAAACCCCATACTTTGTTGATATATATATATATATATATATATATAGTCACAGATATTTATTAGTGCACATTAATTTTACAAAACATTGGACATCTTTACACGTGCAGGTAAGACATTGATCCTATCCATTCCCTCAATTAGCTTTCTCTATTTTGTGAGGAAAAAGGAAATTGTGCATTTTGTTTTCAGTCAAACAAAAATTTATGTGCTTTTTTTCTTAAATGAAACCACCTTTAGGTTTACAACCTACGAGTATAAGCTCTTTGTGCACAACAGCGTGGGTTTCACTCCAAGCCAAGAAGCGAAGGTGACGACCTTGGCTGGTTTTCCCGAGAGGGCTGCCAACCTCACTGTGACCGTCCTCAACCACACGGCCATCGACGTGAGATGGGCTAAGCCAAGTAAGAAAGCTTCTCTTATGTTGTGGTTTAGATGGAGAATGTCCTCCCCCAGGCTGCATATACCCCGAGGAGGGGCTTGCTGAGAACGAACGGATCCTAGGTGCGGAGCTGAATGAGCCGTTAGGAGGTGGGGCTGGCAGGATGACCTGGAAGGGTGTACAGCCTCTCCTTCCCTAGCTCCTTCCTCCGCTCTCCACTTCCTGGCCACCATGACGTGAGCTGCTATCCTCTGCCAGGCCCTTCTACTGTGTCCTTTCTGCCTTGGAGCTGGCCAACCATGGGCTGAACCATGAGCCTAAAAAAACCTCTCCTCATTTAACTCATGAGCATCAGGTGTTATGTCCTAGTGATGGAAAAGCACTAAAAATTCAGACGTCTAGTTTGCCTTCCTGTGTTAAACCCAAAGGAATTAAAAACTAAAAGCCAAGTTATGCCAGTCTTTTGAAAAGCAAAGTCTTTCCTTCACACTTGATCAGCTCACCCTTTTCATATTCCCTTTAGAATGTAGAATGTGGTTTGTGTCGCTGCATAGACAATGGTGGGGAATGATCATGCGATAATTTGATCCTAGGCAGTGTTATATACCTTTGTGCATGAAGCTGAACTCACACAGCTTGTAACTCATCGTGCACTGGCCACAGCCCCTACTAGGATTGTGGTAGAGAAACCTACCTAAGGATTGTGGTACCATCCTTAGTGCTGGTTGTAGACACAATTCTAGCCAATATAGAAGAAAATCCAAACAGCCTCCCTGGGCTTCTGCAGTAAGGCTGGGTCCAATCTTGGTTTTGACTAAAGCACTTTACAGTTGTCTGGAGTGCTCACAGGGAGACCTAAGCTGTGCTCACAACCTGGAACAGCCACAATGACTGAAATTTCAGAGCTTGTACACCAATTGGTTAGCACTTAGCATCCAATCTGTTACTGCTTTCCTGGTAAATCTTTGTGACAATCAGAAAAATATAAATAACATAAACCCTGAATCTACCCCGGAACCATGATTGCACTGGTTCCTGTAATTTGAGATCTGGAAGTAGTTGAATCACAGTTTCTTAGTAAATTACCAAATGCTGAGAACTATCTGACTTGTGAGGGCTTAGTTAAAATATTTCAGGTTATGAGAGAAAAGTCAGCAATCCGAGAAATTATCTGTTCTTATATAAAAATTGGTGGAATGACCACTGATTGGGCAGTAACAGCTGTGTCATTTTGAGGCAGCTTTGAGTTGTGTTATAGCAGAAGAAGACAAATGCTTCTTTTAGGATACCAAGTAATCTGTATGATGTTAATTATGACTTTACTTGGTATCATTAATTATAAGTTTAAATTAGTAGGTGTGTTCATCAGATTTCTGTCATTATGACAACATACTTGAGACACATCAACTTTCAAGGAGGGAAGGTTCATTTCCCTCAAGCTTCAGTCCATGATCACTTGGTTCTATTGCTTTGGGGGTATAGTGAAGCAGAAATGCCAAAATGAGAAGCTATGCTGGTCAGAAGGCAAAGAGAAAGACAGGAAAGGGCCAGGTTCCCCACATCTCCTTCATGGCAAGAATCAGGGGTCTAATGTCAGCCCTTGAGGCCCAGCTTCCTGAAGGATGCATGACCACTCAACGGCACTATGATCCAAGGATGAAGCCTTTAGTATACACACCTTGGGAGGATGCTACCACACTTCTGCTTACACAGACCCTGCTGCCACCAGAGAATATGTTTTCGCAAAAAACTAAGTCTAGGGTTCTCATACAGCTGGTTTTTCTCATAATCTGTGGCATCTGTATGGGAATCCCTTAAGCTACTTGATTGGAAGAAGATAAATCAATGGATTGTATGATGTGCCCTCGGAAACACCCCTAGGAAAATTTAAGTCTTTGCGTGGGGGTGTGTTGTAGGTCCCTCTGATGGATTTTTCACCCTCTCCCTCTTTCTCTCTGACCCGACTCACCAAAAGACACGTTTTAAAGCCTGGTCACATAGGTAGGCTCAGCTCCTCATCTGACATTTGAATTTTGCTGTGGAGACTGGGCTGCTGAATTTCCACCAATATAGGTCCTTTACGTTCTAATTGCATGCCTGAAATAAGCATGCTTATAAAAACTGACAAAGCTAATGGATCTGAAGCAGCTCGCTGAAGTTCCATTACCTTAGTAATCCGAACCTCTGACCTTCCGGATGTAGGTAATGCAATCTGCTGTTATTTCCATTCTTACCTTAGAAATTTTTCAGATAACTATTTGTGAGCACAAAGGTTAACTCTCCAAAGAGGGTCAGCGCTGAAAAAGCTGTTGTATTATCTACCCTTTCCTTTGTGCAAGCCGCTGTCTTAAGTAAATTAACCAGCCAGTCTTCAACAGAAAGGCCTCCCGGTTTCTTCAACTTCAATTTTAAACTGTTTTCTTGATTGGTACAAAAAATGTCACAGAGCCTGCTATACTGCACAGCACAAAGCAGTAGACTGAATGTAACTGTAGTTGAAGATTGCATGAATAAATTGAGAAATGTTGGCTTATAATTACCTTTCAAAAAACCATGAGATACATGTTTAAAACCATATTCTCTCTTCACTGCAAACTTCTACAGTATATGGAATGATCAAAAAGTACAGTGGATATGGAAACAACTTTTGTAACTTGTTTCAGTAAAAGCCACACAGGTAACAACAATGGGATAAGAGTCTTTGAAGTGGGAAGGCATATTAAAGGGGATTAATGGGAATGTGCCATTTCCTGCACTAAAATTTTAATTTCAGCATTCACCACATTGATTGATCACCTGTCATTTTGATTGCAAAAGATTTCTGGTGAATTTTTACCAATCACAGATTGACAGGTATAAATTATTAAAATTTTAGAAAGATTTCTTTTAAATATCAGCACCAAACAGGATATTACATAAAATAAAGCACCTCCACATTTCTTCAAAAAGTATTGCAACCAGGAAACACACAGACGAGGTTTCCTTCTTTCATTCTCTAAGTGAGTTTTGCCTGAAACGTTTGAGAAAAGAGCATTTTCCCACCACTTCAAGAGCAGAAGAGTCACATAAATTTGGATACTTACCTGGTGAATGGAAAATGCTACCTGGCAGGGAGCAGCATCTGCCCCTCGGCAGGCTGTGTTCTCACCCCTTCCCCACACCTATATCTCTGGTCCCGATGAAGATATTATTTTCTCTTCCTGCTTTAAATAACAGAATTTTTTCCTAAAGTATGCTTTGGATTGTTATTAAAAATCACAGTATTTTAGGAAGAGACACAAAACACCTTCCCTTTGATTGTTTATTCAATCTTAAGGCTCAGGCATCAAATCTTCCAGGATTTTTTGTGCATCTAGCCACAATATGATTAGAATTTTTATCAAGCATGATGTATAAAGATCATTCCCACTCTGACTGCTCACTTTTTTAAAAGGCCAGGAGGAAAAGGCCTCTGGAAGGGAGCGTGAGTTTATAGCTCGGTATGCTGAGGGAGATGCAGCCTGGTCTGAGGACGTCACGGGGGTGTGGCCTGGAAGGATCTACCTCCCTTCTCCTCCCTTGATCCCTCTGCTTCTCACCACCATGCCATGGACTGTTTCTCCTCGCTGTGGAGCCAGCCAACTGTGGACTGAAACCTCTACTGTGATCTGAAATAAGCCTTTCCACCTTAGAGTTGTAAGTGTCTGGTATTGTGTCTCAGGGACGAGAAACTAAGACATTTCCTACTCACACACCTCCTTAGTTTTGGCGATAATAACTAAGACACCACCAGATTTTATAATGGGGAAAATTTCTGGCTTTGTCTCAGTGTCTCTTGTGCCTGCAGCAAGACATCCAAATTCAAAATCCTGCCTCTTCTGGGATGCACTCATCTCATGGGCTTATCTTATTTCTCTGCTTCTTTGCATCACTGTGGTTATCTGGTCACATAGACTGCATTTCCCTTCCAGTGAGCACCTACCATAACTTGTCCTTCTGTCTGTGTCCCCCACTGCTGTGGCCTCTAAGGTTTATCAGTTATCATCTAATGACCCAACCAAGCCTCTTTTCTCTATCCCATGCTGAGAGAGAGACAGACAGACAGAGAGAGACAGAGAGAGATAGAGAGACAGAGAGAGACACAGAGGGAGTGAACCAGCATGATGAGTGATCCCTGAAGTGCTTCCCCCCAAGGGCCATAACCTTCCTTTCTCACCAACTACACTTTCCCTCATCCCCTAAGTGAACATTTTTCTCAGTGTTTTTTCTGTACCTTCTTGTCACACTCCAATTCACCTCCTGTGGATGCCACCTATTCTCAAAGTTTCAAATTTTCCTAACTAAATACTGACCAAAAGGTCATATAAAGGAAGGATTTGAAAAACAGATTTTAGATCAGGAAGACTGAGACTGAGATCCTGGACCCAATCTTTTCTAGCACTGTAGCCTAAACAAGTCCCTTCAACTCACTGTTAGCTTCTTGATCTGAAATACGAGACTAATCATTATTGCCCTAAAATGTTGTCGTCAGGATGGAGTGAAGTCATACGTGCTTAGAGCTTGATCACCATTCAGTAATGGTACAAATCATGTGGCTGATTGTGAGATGTAGAGACTGAATTCCTTCTTATTTTGCAAAAGATAAAAACATGCAGGCCTAATGAAATTTTCAGACATAATTCTTCCAGGCATTCAGATAACAGCATTTCTATAGTGGATATACATGTTTAACTTTGTAATTTCTTGACTAAGCAGTGTGACTGAGCAAATCTAGTTACCATGTTGGAAAGTATCAGATGCAGTGTGATATCCCTCCTTCCCCTTCCTTTCAGTGGGGTTTTTGTCCCCTAACCCAGCTACGGAATTTGACAGCCTCCCTGTGACCTTGTGAACTGTCAACAGCATGTATTTGCATCCAAGGGATGTGAAAAAAAGTGCGCACCTTTCCAAGTCATGGTGTAAAACACTGAGTGTGTTCCTTTCTTTTTCCTCTTCTCCCCTTTTCTTGACAGCAGGGTGGACATGGGCATGTTCCTAGCTTCTACTACATATGTATGGATAATACCCTAAGGGTCCCAGAACCACAGCTAAGGTGGAATCTGTATTGTCCGATGACCACAGGGACACAATTTTTTCATTCACGTTGAACCCATGATGTACAATGTATGTAAATGTTGGTTTCACTTAAGTCTTTGCATCCTGTGGACTTTTCATTACAGCAGCTTAGCTAACTAACACAGTAACTGTTTGCTCATTTCAATTCACTGATGGAGCAAGAATTTGTGATCCTGCTTTTAGAGCCACATAGAGAATGATGAGTAACACATTCAATACACTGTCTCCTTTAAATACAGTTTTCTCTGGCAGGATGCTGACAGGACAGAAAATACAAGGGAGTCCGAGGTAGCTGGGGAGTTTCCAAAGAGAAGTTACTGTTACCAACTGAAGCACAGACTAAGGAGAAGACAGAAGTTATCTCGTTGGAACAACTAGGGAGGCTGACTTGGATCGCTGCCTGGGAGGAAAATTTTTCCTCTTCTCTTTGGGAGCAGTGCTACCCTCAGGCAGAGTAAAGCATTCTCTCTAGAAACAGCTCTGATTATTAGCTCAGATTTTCTGAGAATGAGTTGATGGCACATAATCGGTGCACTATAGAATGTGGGAAATTGGACTGCAATTTGGCAAATCTGCGAGCAAGATCAACACATTCTATCATGCAATGAGCTTAATAGAGACCCTCTAGGTTTTCACATTTGAGCGAAATTATCTTCCAATGAGCCTGTTAATGAGAGATGACTGAAGAATTTGGCCTTGATGAATAAATTAGGAAGAACTATTGAATGGGATGGTTTCCTATAATTGATCCACATCAGAACAAGAGACTCTTTTGTGAAGAACCAGATAGTAGATACTTAGTTGGTGTAGTCCGTACGGGCCCTGTCAGAACTGCTCAGTGTGACCATGCAGAGTGGCAGATAATCACTAACCAAGCACGGCCGCTCTGACTCCACTCTGTCCTGGACACTGAGGTCTGATATTTGTACAGTTTTCATATGTCACAAAATATGTGTTTCTTTGATTTTTTTTCCTCCATGACTACTTAAAAATGAAAACCATCCTTAACTCAGAGGTAGCATAAAAACATTCGGTGGACTACATTTTGACGTACAAGCCAGGCCTGGCTTTTGGTCTCTTCCTCCACACACGAGAAGAGGGTGTATGAGAGCACATGGCACATCCAGGGTGCTGCAGTTAAAATCTACCTGCTCAATGAGAGTTATGCAGTCCAGAGAATATGGGCTACGTGTTTATATAACAGGATCGTAATCTCTGAAAAATATTTTCCAGGGTGCATATGTTTAAAATAATCAACAAAAAATCCCCATTCCTACCTATTGTTTCTAATACAAGCTAGTATTCACCCTTCAATCCCCAATTATATAACTCTAAACTTAAATATTTAGCTCTTAACTTCAAAGTTCACCAAGTTGCCACAAAACACTTCAAACTCAAGAAACCCCAAGTGAGGTTTGTCCCGAAGTTCATCCCTTGTTTTCTTTCTTATTTTCTTTTTTTTTTTTTTTTTTTTTTTTTTGTCTTTTTCATTTTTATCAGTACTGGGGATCGAACTCATGACTGTGTGCTTGCAAGGCAGGTGTTTATGCCACTGAGTTAAATCTCCAGCCCCTTCTCTCCTATTTTCTAAGATTCATCCAGAAAGCCAAACCAGAAACTTGAGAGGTATCTATTGTCTTCTGTACATTTTTCTAAAGTCTTCTTGGTCATTTAAGGACTTATAATCCTTTGACCTCATGGGTCCCCCATACTGCAGGGCTTTGAGGTCTGCACCTAGATGGGAAAAGCGGTGGCATTAGAGATGGCCGGTTGTTTTGTAACACCTCAGTCCAAAACAGGATGAGATTAGAACTCGTGGGTACAACAGTTTAACTACGTCAGTCCCTGTTTGCCCAGATCGATGGTCGTGTGATTTCAACCAGCTCCAAGGGGGCTCAGGAAAATTTAGTCATAGTCTGGATGTCTGAAAGAAAAGAAAATATTTACTTATTTATTTATTTTTAGTTTTTTTTTTATTTTAAAGGGACTAAAATCAAGGAAAATAAAATCGAATAAAACCAATGAAAATAAACCAATATAAGTGATACAGGACTTCAAAACCTTACAAAATTAATAATAGTTACAATAATGCCTTTTGTTATCTTCAAAATAGCTTGTGATATCTTTGAACAAAGTAAAAATCAAACAGAACAGAATACAACAAAAACAAAATAATGAATGCAGTAAAGAACTTCAAAACAAGCCACTAGTAAGTCCAAAATGGCTACCATAATATGTCTTGCTATCTTTTAAATAGCTGCTCCTGCCATCAGATTTAACATCAAACAAAACAGAAGAGAATAAAACCCCACCCAGCGAAACAATGCCAATGATGTGGTTTCCAGGCGGATCTCTTCCCACGGGGCCTGGTTCTCTCCCTCTGCAGTCCACAAATGGCACTGACTCAAAGAAAAATATTCATATAGACAGCTTGGAAGAATATGCCCCAGAACCTTTAGGTTCTACAGTGTGTTTTAAAATTTAAACTTTATTTATACTACTTGTGATTAGTGATGTTTCCCTATTTTTTCATTCTGTTTTTATGTATAATAAAGAATTTAGCCTTCTATGACCTTCCTTTCTCTTCTCACCTGTCATCTTCAGTATTTGGTTTGTATATTATTGTTGTAGTCATACAACTTTTTACACATTTTTTTTCCTTAAAATGACCTCAGTATTTAACATTAGTTCCTAAACTTCCAATCTTGAATTCTGGATTTCATTTTGTCTTTCTGTTGTCTAGAGAATATTATTGTCTAGTTTTTATTATGAAAGCTAAAACATTAATTATACATTCTCTCAATTTTTGTCTACATAAGAAAGTTTCTGTCATCTTTGCACTTTCTGTAAGCGCCCACCATCTAGTCCCCTTCCACGCATCCACTTAGGATTGCATGAGGTGTAAGGGGACATTCACATCTAAACCATAACAAGCACTGGAGCAGACACTGGCAAAAAGCAGGACAGGCAGAAATCCAGTATCTGTTGTGCTGAGCTGTTGCCTGTTCCTGCTCCCAAGAGCCCCTAGTGTGTGCGGTAAGCTGTCAATGGTGGAGCCGAACCACCATCCCTTCCTATCATCTTTGGGACAATAGGTTCTGTTCTGTTTCCAAGAATTTGACATATGGTGCATGGCTAAGATGGGCATGTAATGGGAGCTCATCCAGACATTGATGTATGATCTGTACACATCATGAACCTGTGGTGTAAGTCCCATTATATTTAATGTTATTTATTTAAGTAGAGTTATTGAGAGCCTGATACAAGAACTATCAGGCACAATCCAAGTAAAATCTGTTCCTATTTGTAAGTAGCTGTGAAGCCCTTTATTACTATTATATCTTAAGGACTTGACTCCCTCATCTTCTCATTTAGGCTGAAATGTAACATACACTTCAAATCTAATGTGCATTCCATTAAACCATAGCAACCACAAATTAATGAGTAATAATACTGACAGCCTGCAAAAAAACACTTCTAATGAAAGAAGTGAACTTTTGCACTCCTAACACAGGTGGCTTTGCTGTACTTGGCTGATATGAGCAGTAGGAAAATGCTAAAGTCTATGAACAGGCATTCCTGCCAATGAATAATAATGACCTCATTATTAAACATGTTTACATTTCATGGCATCAGAGAAGAGAAACATCTCAATCCCTAGAGTTTTCCAAATTAATTGCTCAGGGTCTCCTGATATAAACTCTGCTAACTACACCAGCTCGCTGCACTGTTTAAAATGGTGTTAAAGGGAAAACAGTAGTGTCCTTAGTAAGGTAAAAACAAAAGTCAAAAATTCACCATTCATTTTTAGGTAAGACTTCCAAGATCTTGAAAAAAAAGCGTCCTTAGAGAAATGCACATCGTTCTTGAAACTGTTATTTTCTGTGCTGTATGCTGGGATCGCACGTGGTGGAGAAATCACACTACAGTAATCATATGGAAAAATTCCACCTTTTCCTCTCAGGTCTTAGAGTACAGCTCTGTGCCAAGCTTGGTGCATATTTGGAGGTGCCATTTCAGGAGGTTTAAAAATCAGCACCCTACTCATCACCCTAACACAGTAGGCCTTCGTTCCTACTTAATGCTTTAAAAATAATACTGATGCAAGTAGAGAAGCATACCATTTCCTACCCAAGGAAACATGGCTGCTATTCTTTTTTTCTTTTTTTGGTACCAGGGATCAAATTCATGACCTCATGCTTGCCAGGCAGGTGCTTATACTGATGAGTTAAATCCCAGCCCCTACATGACTATTCTTATGTCCTCTTTTAAGAGAATCAATGGAGGCAAATAGCAAGAAGTAGATCTTAGGCCAAGGAATGGAGAAATCAAGTGGAAAAACCATATTGCACTTGTTTTTTATGGAGAAAGTGATGAGTTACAAGTGTGAGACAGGGAGTGATTGATTTGTGCACCCTTCCCATTCCTATCCACAGCAGAGGAACACACAGAACAAGGTGAAGAGAAGGAGGACCTTGATTATATATCAGTGTTCCTACTTAGTTTTACTGAACCAGAACTTTGGGAAAGTAAGCTACAGACCCCTGCTATGTTGGCAGTGCACACACAAGGCTACTAGATAAGGATTGTTCCCGTACCCATGGACAGCTTTTGTTAGCAGTTTAAAACTTCCTTTAGGATCTATGTCAAGAAAAGTTTTCCTTGGCATTAGCATAGACTCCTCCATGGAATTGTATGATACACAAACAGAAATAATCTCATGTATTGCATAATTTTTATTTTTCGTGGATTCCTTTCATACATATTGTACCCAAGTTTAGAGCATTAAGTAGTACAATTAAAGTATTTAAAGGAAACTCAAGAGTTTATATTCTGTGCACAACTATATGCAATTAATTATGGGATAAGGAAAGTAATGAAATTTATTTAAAAATCTAGTACCACTAGCACCATGACAAAGCAGTTTCCAAATCTTTGTAAAGTCTCCTTAAGTGCTTTGCTCTCATTTTAAGAGCAACCAGGGGTAGAGTTCATCCTGTCTTTCCCCTAAGACCCTTTGAAGCCAGATCAGCTGTTTACTTTGCTCTATACTTACTGTTAACAGCTTTTCAAGACCTCCAGGGAGATGTTGAGTATTACACACTTTTTTGGAGTTCTGCTACCTCAAACGAATCTCTGAGAATCCTCCCAGGTGTGAAGTCCTATGTCATTGGCCACTTGAAGCCAAACACAGAGTACTTCATTTTTATCTCTGTCTTCAATGGAGCCCACAGTATCAACAGTACAGTCTTGCGAGCAATCACTTGCGATGGGGGTAAGTCTTGATTGTCAGGGGTACCCGGCTTTGAAGGTGCCACTGATTCCTGCTGAGCTTGGTATCAGTCACCCATCCAGTGCAAAATTTCTGGGTGTCAGAGGGAAGCAAGTCGGGGCTGCAATGCTTAAGTGCTGGCTGGCCACAAGTGGCAGGTCAATGCCACACCCCCACTGAAACGTAGCACAAGGGCCTGGTGTCGGACATCAGTTGGCTCCTGCTCTTTTTGGGGCAGGCGTCACTTGAGGCTGAATGCACATCATAAGTGGTGGCACTTGGAAAATCTCTCTTTTTGTTTAAGATCTGTCCTCAGAAGCAGTGTGCTTTTCAGAACAACACCCAAGCACAGAGGGCTCTGCATGAGTCACCAAGAGTGGTGGGTGGATGTTCAGCCACCCAGAAAAATTGCCTGTGACTCATTTCTAAGCCAGTCAGTTGGGGAGGAAGGAAGGGAAGGAACGTGTGAATCTGAAATGTATTCGGAATGGCCTTTCTAATCTTTTTGGCTTTATAAAGTCTCATTATAAACATTATAATATCATTACCTCCCAAGCAAGTGTTCTAGGTCATTAACGGAGCTCTTTAAGCATGGAACCCATTTCCCTCTCTGGTGCCAAAGGTCAGTACCTTTTGTTTATAAAATAGGATGAATCACAAGGACGATTTTTCAACTAGTTAAGATGGGTTCTTACGATAAAAATAGGTCTTTGCATAGTTATTTCTGACATGCTTGAATAATGGTGTAATTTAACGCTAAGCAAGGATTTTTTCTAATGTTGGATTTCATCATTACCTATGGTAATCAACATTCAAAATCATTTACATAATGACAATATTGTATTATTGCTTCATACTGCTGGAGTTACAAGCTAGTAACATCAAATGATTTTTCACGTCCCACCAGCCTCAGTGTATCTGAGTTCTATTTTTTGCTTCAGGAGCAAATTTTCTGTTTTCCTTCCCTACCCCCACTCCCTCCATCCTAGGAAGGGTGGAGTGAAGAGATGTAAAAAAGACAAATAATACATATGCGTGAGGGGCGCAGATGGGTGAATAATTTATCATCGCATCCCACTGGTCTCAGAGTATTGAAGATTAGCACTATGTTGGGGGTATAAGCACTTTCCTAGCAATTCTTATGGTTTCTAACTGAGAGTCTAATAAGCCAATTTGCAGAGGACTGCAGACTGTGATAACTTCATCAGAGGAAAGCAGATAAGCAAGGACCCTTTGCGAAACCTAAATACTAATCTGCATTTAGTTTAACAAGTGCTGTTGCAGAGACAGCTGGAGTGGATGCCTCTTCTTCCTTTCATTCCAGAGCCTCAGGGCATGCTGCCGCCAGAGGTTGTCATCATCAACCGCACAGCTGCCCGTGTCATCTGGTCATCTCCTTCAAACCCAAATGGCGCTGTCACCGAGTACTCCATCTATGTAAACAATCAGCTCTACAAGACCGGAATGGATGTGCCCGGCTCGCTTGTTCTGAGAGACTTGTCCCCCTTCACTGTCTATGACATCCAGGTTAGGGCATTGTTTTGTTTTGTTTCTTTTGATGCCTAAGCTTACAGATACGTTAAATAAAACATGCAGAGCCGTGTCTCTGCGTGGATACTCGCTGTCCTGGTTACACACTGTTTATTTGGTGGGGAAGTGGGGGGAGAGAGAGAAGAGGCAAATTGATCAGAATTAAATCTGTTTGCTGTGGGCAAACACGTGAGTCTCTGGAGAGAGGATCATGTTAAGATGGAAAATGATGGTGACCAGGGTGGCAATGAAATGCTCACTGACACAATGGAGCTGATCACATACTCGAAATAAATCTGGCCAGTTTGCCTTTTCCCCCCAATCTTTCATTGATCTCAAAGTCCCACTCGCGTGTGTGGAGATGTCCCCCTTGGTATGGCTCAGGAGCTCCAGAACTCCTCTGATGGCAGTTTTCACCTTGTAAGGGCCATAGATTAGGTGAGAAGGGCCAGGCTGTCCACCGCCAGTGCGTTTGATTTTCATTGCTGCAGGAAGATGGAGAGGGCAGTGCAGCAAACTAGTATTAAAGGGTTGTTGTTGTTGTTGTTGTTGTTTTATTTTTGAGGATGAAAGAACGATATCCATTCAACAACTGTTGAGTGACCTTGCTTATCTGAGAGTCCTTGTTCTTACACTTTTGTGTCCTGGGAACCTTGAGGATTCTTAGGGAATCAGGGCACCTGACCTCTAGGAAAAACAATGTATGCATTTGTATGATAAAGTGTCACTAATGATTTTAGGAACGATTTTAGGAAGTGCCCCGAAAAGGCAGTGCATACTCCTTGGCTTTATCAGAACCAAGAACACAAGCGCGTGGTGCGAGCCCTGGTTCCATGCATGCGTGTGTGTCTCAGCCTTGGCTGCGTGTGGAGAGGTGCCCCACATTCTCTAGGGAGGAAGGCTTGTCTCGTACCTGCTGGATGGAGTCAGCACTGGCCGGACTTGATCAAATGTGGGTCGTGGAAGTACAGAACTCCCACCTTGAGCCCAACACTTGGATTTTATTCTTGAGTCTAAGATGCCCTTATCTTTGGTAAATGTTTTGGTGGATCCTTACAGTCCAGAAACGCTGCACCCTACAGAGCTGCTGCATTTCTGGAAACTTGAATGTTAAATTTCAGTGATCTTCATTTTGATGTCAAAGATGATTCAGTGGTGTGGTTACTATTTACAGCCGAGGTGCTCTGTGTAACCCCTTCTGTACCACAGTGAGTGAGTTAAGGTGGCTAATGCAGCCAAGTGACTACTCTTTTATATATTCTACTATTTTGTATATATTTTAAAAAGGGTTAAGAATTTCAGTTTTCATTTGACTTTATCATTTTTTAATGGAAGTGTGGTAAACTCTTATATTTGTGTTTCAGTCCCATATCATATGCTATAGTTACAGCACTAGACACATGTCCTGAGGTGAGGTGTTTCAGTATTACATTACTAAGAGCGAAAATATTTTTGGCATCATTTGCTAAACAAAATGAAAAGCTTTCTGGGAAACAGTATGGGTGGACTTATGCAGGTTAAAACTGATGGTGACATTTAACATTGAGGTTAGAAGGGAACACAATGGGGTGAAGTCCAAAGCAGGTATCCCAAAACTTACAGCTTAATAATCATATTTCGTATTATTCTAACTTTAGGTGGAAGCTAAAAGAAGTGACCTGAACGTAGTATGGTTAGGAATGGTGGGCCGTCGGTAGGACAGAGGGAGATGGGCTGACAGGTACCAAGTCAGAGTCAGATAAGAGAAATAAGCTCTAGTGTTCCACAGCCTAGTGAGATGATGACAGTTCATAATACCCGGTTAGATGGCTAAGAAGATTCTGAAAGAGAGAAGCTCCCAGGTGGTAAATACGGAGAAAAGATAAGGGCAGGGAAATGCTGATTATCTTGATTTCATCATTACATGTGATCACGTGTTGAAACACACTGAACCCCATACATTTGTACAATTATTGAATGCTATGAACTTTTTAAAGTTATCTGTTCGAGTACCATTTATGGTACCAGATTTAGTACACATTACATACATCACAAGTGCGGTTGAGTGGATTCTGTTTTATCTCATGAAACAGCACAGAGTCAGATGTTTTCTAATATGTGAAAAGCTTGTGTCATTAGTTCTATCACAGAATTATATGTTAATTATCTTAAAGATGTTTTGGGTTTGATTGTACTTAGAGAGTAGGGGCTTAACAGCATTTAAAATTATTAATTAGTAGCTCAAAGGGCGTACTATGTCAATAAACAACACAAACTTACACAGCATTGTAAGCATATGTTTCAACTTGCATTTAGATACAAACCACCTTAGGAATAAAATGAATTATCTGCTAAATATTACACGTATCACATTTGCCTTTCTCCTAATTCCAACAGAAAAAATAGAGAATGGCTTCACTTAAAAGCACAGAATGGGTGTTAAGAATCATCAGTTTCTGGCTTCCCTCCTCTTTTTATGTGTGAAATACCAAAACATCTTGACACTGAAAACTCGAGTTCCTCTTTGGATGAGCCTTACACTCAGAGCAGATGCGGCCATTTCAGGGGGGCTCTGCTCCCAGGCTTTTGGGCATTTGCTTATGGCTCCTGCCTCTTGGGGGTTCTATTCCTTTTGTTCCTAATGCTTGAGAAATCCCATTCCTAATCGTAGTTATTCCATCCTCCTCCATTTTTATTCAGATTAGGTGGCAGAATTAAAGGGGTGAAGGATGATTTTCTGCTGTGATTAAGGTAAAAATACCATTGCAACTGGAACAAATGGATATAAAATAGCTGAGCCATATTGGAAGGCTCTCTGAGCTTCATTTTTCTTCCATTATGCATTAGCATGGAGGCGATTTGTTGTAAAATGTCAAGACTTCCAGAAGATATCATCATTACACTACTTGGTTATAGATCTAGAGAGCGCTGTGCAGTGATGCCCTATTATGCTTGCAAACTGTCACCCGAATGTCTTCCACTCCTCGACAGCGCTCCGATAGATTAATATGTCTTTCTCCTTCTGAACGGTTGGAACCAGAGACTAAAAATCACCATTCTAATCACTGAATCAATTGTCCTGAGCCCAATTCTGCAATCTACTCTGAGCCCGTCCCACTGGAGTCAATTAACATCAAAAATGAATATTTACTAAACCCCAGGAGACAGCAGAGAACTGGAAGAGATTTATGTGGAATGAGGGTAGCTGGATTCAGTCTGTGTTTGGTCTGCCTTTTGAAAGTGGTTGGTTGGGCTTATTCTTGTCTCGCCTCTGTGTGCAGGTGGAAGTATGCACAAAATATGCGTGTGCGAAAAGCAACGGAACCCAAATCGCCACTGTGGAAGACACACCCAGTGACATAGCGACACCCGTCATTCACAACATCACGTCAAGGTACCAATTTCTTTTATCAGTTAATCTGAAGAACTCGGGGAATAAGAAACAGAAGTCCAAATCAAACAAACCATTTCAGCCATGGTAATATCTCTCCAGTGTTTCTCTAAGTAGATGTGTGGATCAAATATTTGATAGTGTTCTATAGGTTTTAATCTTCACTGGACAACCAATAGCTGAAATTGATTTCCCTAATTTTACCTTCCTTAGTAAAAGAGACTTGATTTAAACATATTCTTTGAGCAGGGCATGGTGGTGCACACACCTGTAATCCCAGCACTCAGGAGGCTGAGCAAGAGGATGGTTGCGAATTTGAGATCAGCCTGAGCTATAAAGTGAGCTCAAGACCAGACTGAACTGCATAGTGAGACTCTGCCTCAAATAGTGAACCTTTTTATGAAGCAAAATACAGTCTCAAGTGAAATGACTACCTTCTAATGCAATTTCTTTGAAAAAGTTTGATTCCCATACATCAGATTGCCCTGAAGCTAAAATATCTGTAAAAGGAATACAGAAGATAATTTTGGATACCTATTATCAATTTTGTCAGGTTCTTAGTTAGAATCCCTTTATTTTTCTGTATCCTTTTGTTGCTAACAAAATGACCATATATGAAAGTGAATCTTTTTAAAATTCATAATTAGCAATAATGATAATATTCAATATCAATTTCAAAGCCAAAAGTGAGATGATAGTGGTTTATCTCTTGACGTCAAGTTGAGGCCAAAAAATAAGCAATCAGAACATTCTCAAGTCATATCTTTGCCTGATCCAATGAAATGTCATTCACTACACACATGTACTTATGCACACTCATTACACACACACAGACAAAGGTAATCCTTAATCTATGACATAATGTTTAAATTATGAAGGATTCTTCCACAACATCCTCAGTTTTCAAGGCTATTTTAAAAGTTGATAGAACACTTCCAAAACAATTAAGCCATTCACAGGTAAATGGAAGCACCTTGAGACCATAATATTAAGTGAAGTGAGTCAGATACAGAAGATTAAATGTCTCATGGTTGCTCTAAAATAAGAAACCCAGCATACAAAAAGCAAAATGAAAGATAGATAACCAGAGAAACCGAACAATGGGCATAAGGGTTAGTGCACTGGATACCTGGGAGCCCAGGTGAAGGTCAGAGGTCGAGACAATACCGACAGCAACCTGAATGGTGCGACCCTTGACTAATTTCTCCGGCTCTCCTCTCAGAATCCCGTAGGCAGTCGTGAATACCTCCCGACAGCATATCGGGCATTCTTTGCCGGGAAGCAGTGACTCCAAGTTGAATATCTCCAGGTGTCAGCATATAAAGATCCTTCAACAGCAAGATATAGTTTGATACATGGTCAGCAGGAAGGAAGTTGACCAGTCGACAAGATTCACTTAGCAATAAAGTTTCTGGCCAGCATCTTTTAATCCATCACTCTTTTTTCTTTAATTCTTAATTTTTATTAGTGCTATTTGCAATGCATAATGATTTGATTCACCAAGGGAGTTGGTTTGTGGGCATAACAAAATTTCATTCTTTTTGTCAGCCTTTTCTCTCCTTTTTTACTTCCTCCTTCTATCTCTTGGTCCCCTTTTCTATTGCAAAATATCTATCTCCCTGTGTTACATATTAAAAGGAGATCAAAATAGACAGAAGAAATCATTTCACAGACTGAGAAATAATGAAGGGTGAGGAAGAAAATATCCTAGCCCTAAGAAAGTACAAGGAGATCCTCTATTCATGAAACAAAAGTAAGATACGAGACAGAAAGTTGTAATCAAAGAGGACAACTTCACAGATGAAATTTGAAGAAAAAAATTTTGAGAACTGTCCCTAAAAGTGTAGCAAAAGCCAGAGGTTTGGAAGAGAAAAAATAATAATAAAATTAGAAAACATTTGGAAAATCTAATATATGAGTAACAGTTCCATTCAGAGAAACCAGAAGAAAGACATAAAACAAAATAATCAAAGAAAGGCACTAAGAAAATACCTTAGAACCAGAGCCCCTGGTGTGCAAATTAAAAGATTCTCTGGATGCCCCCAGAATGACTGAAAAGAATTAAGTGAGGAGACATGATCAGAATATTTCAGAAAGCCAGTTTTAACTAGCAAGTCAAAAATCTTTCCCGAAGAAAACCTAGATCAGAAACTTACTATGTTAAGAATTCAAATGGAATCATCAGACTTCTAAATAGTGACCTTCACTGGGGAAAGACAAGAGAACGTGGTTTCAATTCTTTGGTTTAAAAAAAAAAACTGTTTATTAACCACTAAAACCCCTGTCTCCCTTGATGAGTGTGACTAATAATATTCTATTTCAGTCTTGAAAATTTTGGGCAGTGGGTGTTAAGTAATTTCACCATACAAATCATAGCTATATGAACTAACACATCTGTAACCAAGCTATGTTTGACAATTCCATGATGTATACATATTTCAACACATCAGGTGGTACATGATGAAAACAAACCATCTGTCAATTTAAAAACTGAAAATAAAGTTTCAAAAATTTCACCTAAGCAAGTCATACTCAGCCACCTATCAATTAAATATGTGGTTTTCCTTTAAGAAATCCGAAGATAAAAATAAAAACTATCAGATCTAACAAAAATATGAGACCAGTGTAGTCATGATAATGAATTAAAGTTCTGAAAAGATTCTAGTTTCCTAAACTTGTGTAATATTCTTTTACATTTCAATTTTGATTTTCTAATTCATATATAGCAAAATTCACTCTTTTTGGTGCATAACTTTATGAATATTAAAGGCAAAGGCTGTGGAAACTCCCCTATAATTTTGACATGGAATAATTCCATTATGCCAGGGTATTCCCTCATTCTGCCCTATTATTGCTAACCCCCCTCCCAGCCTTCCCCAAACTGGGCGCACACTGTTTTTATCTAAATAGCTACAGATTTGCCAATTGTGCCTTGTCGTGTAAGTGAAAATCATGCAATATGTAGCTGAGTAAATCTGGCTTTTTTCACTCAGGGCATGCATTTAACATCCACCCATTCAGTGTGACACATTAGTAATTGTTGCTTCTTGTTGGCTGGTGTCCCACTGTATCAAACAGTTTATGTACAGGTTGGTACTACCTGGTTTTCAGGGACTGAGTAAAGTTGCTATAAACAGGTATATGCAGAATTTTGTGTCCATATAGGTTTTTATTCACCTCAAATAGCTAAAATGCTCCACGATGGGTTAGAACTTGATTTTATATGAAGTACTTTTCTACTTTTTAAATAGTTATTTCGATAGATGTATAAGGGTACAATATTATGGCTTCAATTCACGTCTCTTTCATGACCTATGGTACCAATGATCTTTGTATGCATCGTTTGACATTTGTTTGTCTGCTACAATAAAGCACCTCTCCAATCCCATGCCAATTTGCTAATTGGATTGCTTGTTTTATTGTTGTTTTAAAAGTTTCAATATGCATTTTGGACATGGCTTCTGTCATATGGGTCACCTGTAAATATTTTACCTCAGTTTGTGGCTTCTCCTTTTAATTCATTTAATTCTCTCTTTAATGGATCAAAAGTACTTAAATTTCAGTAGAGTCTGAGTTTTTATAAGTTTTTTTTCTTTTATGCTTGTGGATCTGATGTTGTATCCAAGAACTTCTTTCTTATTTCACAATCACAAGTATTTTCTATCTTTTCTTCTACAGTTTCTGTATGTTCATGTTTCAATTTATATCTGTAGTTCATTTTAGGTTGATTTTCATCTCTGTAAAACTAAGGTGTGGGGGCTGGGGATTTAGCTCAGCGGCATAAGCACCTGCCTTGCAAGCAGGCAGTTGTGAGTTCGATCCCGGTACCAATAAAAAACAAAACAAAAAAACAGACATTCTCCAAAAACTAAGGTGTGAGTAAAGACCTCAATTTTATTTTGTATATGAGTTTTCAATTGTTCCAATATGTTTTGGAAGGAATATCTTTTCTCTATTAAATACTTTTAGAGTTTATTAAAACTTAGTGACAAATACAAGTCATTGTTCTGCTCCCACTTCTGTTCAGCTGATCAATATGTACAAATAATATGTGTATTTATTTACCAATGTATGATTTTAATTATTACAGCCATATAGAAAGTTGTGAAATCATGTAGTATGAGCGTTTCAACCATGACCTTTGAAATTTTTGTTTTGACGTTTCTCATTACTTTTCTCTTATTTGGAATTAATCTATTGATATGAAAAATCTTTCTGTAATTTTAATTAGGATTTCATTAAACCCATAAATAATTTGTAATATGAGCATTTTAACAACTTGAAAAGATCCAAGTCCTAGGCACAGGACACTGAACATTTATTGAGGTCTTTTCCCACTTGTTTTATCAATATTTTATAGATATACAGATACTGCACATATTTCATTAGGTTTATACTTTTTTCTTTTGGAAGAGTTCATCATTAATTTTTTAGGGAAATTAAAATCTGATTGCAGATGTTGTGTAGAAACAATTCATTTTGGTGTAGTGACTTTGTATTCAACAATCTCATAAAAATCATTAGAAGCCTTAGGTTACAGGCTCCTGAGTTCTACATTTATCTTCTACAAAAAGAAATTTTATTTCTTCCTTTCCAGTACATGGGCTTTTTGTTTATTTTTCCTGCCTTATTGCACTGGCAAGTTCAACAAGGTGGTAGGAGCACATCCTTGACTTATTCCCAACCTTCAAAAGAAAGCTTCCAGTCTTTTCTCTTTAGAGATGGTGTTAACTACAGATGTAACCTATCAGAAATGCCTTTCATTGGGTTGAAGAATTTGACTGTTACTTAAAATTGGCTAACAATTTTTATTGAAGATGAATATAGTTTTGTCAAATGCTTTTTCCAAGTTTTAAAGTTGTATGGTTGCTAATTATATTGATTGATTTTCCAATAATTAGTTTATATTATCTGAATAAACCTCACTTGGTTAAGATACATCTTCCTTTTTACATATTGACAGATACAATTTGTGATTATCTGGTTGAGAATGTTTACATCTTTGCTCATAGAATGCATTTTAGTGGGTAATTTTCTCTTATTCTATTTTTATCTGGTTTAAATATCATGTTTATTTCCCTGGACATTCAAACATTTATTTCTCCTATTTTGTGAAAGAGATCCTATAAAAATATTATTTATTTCTTACCTACTGGTAAAATTCACCAGTGAAACCCACTTTTCCCTAGATTTTTCCTTGGGGAAGCTTTTCAACCTAGAGTTCAAATTCCTTAAAAATTCAAATCCCTTAAAATTCAGGAGGTTATTTTTCAAGTGAGCTTTGTTATTTTGTATGTTCAAAAATTGGTTAAATTCTCCAGTTCTCTTAAATACAGGAGAAAAGTTGTTTGCAGTATGTTTGTAGAGTCTTAATTGATTTGAATGCTTTCATTTCCAAAGTTGGTAATAAAATGTCCTCTCTTACTTACTTACCTTAAAGTTTTATCAGTTTTGCTTTTCAGAAAGCTGTACTTGCCAAGAATGTGTATTCTGCTTTCTGTCAGATTGTGTTTTCTAAATGTCAGTTAGGTCAAGTTGAGTGATAAGTGATATTCAGGTTATCTGTATACTTACCGATTTTCTTTTCTTGGTTCTATCAATTATCATGAGAGGATATTTGAAGTCATCAAGTGTAACTGGACTTACCTCTGTCTTCTTTAGCTATATCAGTACCCACCTCATATATTCTGATGTCTTAGTATGTGCATATCTATTGAGGATCCTTATCTTGATAAACTTTCATGAAGGTGTGATTCCTTCCCCATAATTTCCTTGTCCATAAGACAATATTATGCAATATTAATATAGCCTATCTGGATTTCTTTTGATTCATGTGACTTTTGAATGATTTGGTTGTATCAACCTTTTCAATATTAGGTTCTGATAATCTCAACCCTTTTAAAAATCCTCTGAAAAAGCTGTTTTGATTGCTTTTGTCAGCAGGTGATCAACCAATGGCTTCAGACCAAAAGTTCTCTCTTTGTCAGTAGCTTAAAAAATCAGTTCATTTTCCAGAAGCTTGCTTTTTAATGGCTAATTTGGGAATTGACCAGGGAGTATGTAAAAGTTTATATTTCAGAGTTTTTGCTACACTGTTTGAATATCCTCTAAGAATGTTAGGAATCATAATTATCCTACTTGAAGTTCATTTGGACTTGTATTATTTCATGTACGGAACTAGGAGATCTAGCTTTCTCTTTTCTGAGATACACACACACATTTTCCTAGCTCTCTGGGATCATTGGCTAAAATGGTAACAATTTCTCTTAGAATTTTTGCCTTTCAACTGCCTCATGGTTTGCAGAACTGTAACTGTCCTTGGAGCAATTAGGTTAAAAAAGAAAGAAAAGAAATATTTAAAAAATCACAAAGATTCCTTTCCCTTCATGTTCTTTGGACCACAAGAGCCTCTTTCGGGTCCCTCAGACTGGGAGGAAAAATGTGCTTTTCATAAGGTTCTACATTCCTATGTGGCTACTGTTACCACGTTGCTGTCCTTTCCTGTAATTATCCATAAAGCAGCATGCAAGTGGAAAAAAAATAAACAGGACAAATGAGAATTTCCCCAATGTGCTCTACCTTGCAAAGGTTTTTCTTCTAGGTATTCTTGACAGAGAGATTTTGCTTGTCCAATGCACAGTTCCATCCAGGGCTTGCACTATGTTGGCTAGGACAGGAAATGCCCTCCTCAATCTTTTTGTTCTTGAGTTAAAGATGAAAATTAAAAGAGGTAAGGAAAAAGTGGTAAGTTCATCCCATAACACTGGTCCTTCAGGGTTTTGCTCCAGTCCCCATCTGCCTCTTAAGTTTCCAGGGTCCTGAGACAGTCGTGTTTCACAATATGTACAGAGTTGTCCACTGTACATTATGGAAGAGAGAGTTTGTAATGGATGTTCTCCACCGTGGCTAGAGTAGGAAAACTTCCCAGCCATCTTTATATTTATGACACTGCCTTTGGCTGATTTCTTATTCCATTTTCCCCAGCTGTAGTTCTAGCAAAAACATGATGGAAACCATTCACAACCAAATATTGGCATGTAAAATCTTTCCTTTCTTAAAATGATCCATCGCAGCAGAGTAACCATTTCCAAAGGCAAGGCTCTGAATGAGTGGGTATCGGCTGCCAACCCATTAATCAAAACACACAACCCTAAAGCAGTTAGCCGCCCGTGTGCATGTCATTGTTTGTGTAATTTCATTACACTTCTGGCAGTGCACACTTGCTAATTATGTTTCTATTTTGGTTTTTAAAAATCTCTTTTATGTTAGCAACATGCGAAATCAAACGTGAGATGCTCCCAGAAAAATAACAGTAGACTGGATTTCCTTATGTAGTACTGAAGACAATTTCGCAAAAGACACATTTTTTAGAGTCTTTATGCTTGGTAAATGCAATCGTCACTAAAACTGAACTTTTACACATTTTACTGGCGTAAAGACAGCATGCAAACCTGTTTGATGTGTGTGTGGAGTGCACCAAGTACTCTTTGCCTTTGGCCTCAATTTATGTGTTGCTTTTGGCTCTATAATCTTTAGTGAAAGCCCATGAACAGGATTTCCCTATAGTGTATAAACCAAAAATGCCACCGTGCATAAATGGAGAAATATTACGTGGCTCTTCTGTTTTCAGCTGCTTCTCCAGAAACAAACTCCATCTCTGTACTGCATTTTCCATACTTGTCATATTATCATCGGCTGCTTCTGTATCCCCAAAGAATACTAACTCCTGATCGATAGCCCAGACATGTCTGGCCATGGCCTACACGTGCCCTGGGTAGTTCATTTATTTGCCTTGGTGGATTTGCTAGAGTGGAATTTAATCAATAGCTAATTCATTAATTCTGGTCCTCGAGAACATAGAGCCCCACGCTGGATGGAGACAGCTGGTAGCCCCAGCTCTGATTAAAATATGACAGACACTCTGGATGACAGCTTCATGGGAACTGAGCTATCTGCGAAGTTTACTTGTTTATTCCCCATAAAAGGAAAAGCCACGGAAACAACATAAACAAAGAAGACATTTTATTATATTACGCTAGTATTGCTAAGTGCATGATTTCCAGGCATAATGCACCAAGGAAAGCACTTAGGGAGAGCTCAGAACACATCTTTTACTGCCTTGGATCAAAACCATGTGGTATGTTCAGTTCCAAATCAGTTTTGGGTTGTAGTTTTGGAATGGAGTCTGAGTCACATCTTTATAGTGCTCCCAAAATATTGCCTTAAAATTTGACCCAATATACTGACTGGCACCAATGATTGTTTTATACACCAGCTTTTCAAAAATTGCTAGGGGCATCATAGCCTGGGTACCTCTCGGTGCAGGTTAAACATCTATCATCATGCACGAATCCTCTTACGTCAGATTATTTACCTTAGCTCAGAGCATGGTAGACACCATCATAGCTTACAGATAAAGAATTCCTCCTTTGTGTCCTTACCAGATTTGAGTAGAAACTCTGAGTCTCTTATTTCTTCACATTATAACTTTAGATACCAGAGAAACGAATCTCTTCTATTTTTTCTTTTTCTCTCCATGTTTTTTCAGTAGCGGATGACTTCCGTTGAAGTATTGATTTCACAATTTGGTGCAAAAAATTAAAAAGCCACATTTGCATTTGCTTTCATTAGGAAAACTTTAGGCTTTTAGATTTGATCAGCTCAAAATGTCTTCACTCATAGTCCAAACTCTCTCCTTTGCTATTATGGACAAATGAAAACAACTTTCAATTTGGACTGGAATTTCCTGCTGATGTGTTTGAAAGATACAGGAAGAACTTTAAAATTTAAGTGAGACTTTGGAGTACATTTAGCACTGTTAGACAGATGTAACCAATAGTCTTAACACACAAGTGGCACTTAGAAAATGTTACCATTTTGGTGGCCAGTGAGTTCGGATGATCAAACTTGTTGTCTGAGGAGACTTTACAGAATACAGAGCGTATTCTTTGAAACTCTGCTATCACCATTTCCACTTCCTCACCTCCTTCTCCTGCACAAACTCTGTTCAACTTCTCTCCTGTCATAGCTTCTGTGGAAGCAGCTCAGTCACTGAGGGGACTTTCATGCCTCCCAACAAAATCCATTCTGCTAATTAATTATGACACGTAATTGCTCATTGGTGACAAGAGCAAAATGGGAGGAGTACAGAGAGAAGACTGTTCTGTCTTCTACATTGTATGTAGATTGCATGCAATATATACCAGTTGGATGTAGCATTCATACCCATAATCCCAGCATTGGACTCAGTTTGTGAGTCAGTCATGAACTCTAGAAGCCCACCTTCCTGACTAAATGAGGGTATGGGGGAACATCTAGACCCAAGCAATAACAGCATCTGTCTTGTTTAATCTTTTGAGCTCACTAGACACCAATGTGACCCTGTTTTCCATTAAAGCATTTTCTCATAGATGGTGTTTTCCATGATAACCATCATCACCCTGCTCCACTTCTTCAGAGTTAAAGTTTCCAGAGCTGGTTTCAGAGTTTTAAGCAGACATAAAAATAGGGAAAAGCTATACTTTGGTGGGGAGGGGGTACCAGGGATCGAACTCATGACCTTGCTCTTGCCAGACAAGTGCTTATGCCACTGAGCTAAATCCCTGACCCCAGAGCTGTACTTTTTATACCTACAAGTTATTGTGTTATGTTTATACTTTTTTGACTTTCTTTACAATTCCTAAATGTCTCTCGAGAAATATTATGACTTTTAAATTATCTTCAGTTACAAGTCTAACTTTGAAGATTATGATTCATGATTAAGTATGTGAAAGTCCATTGTACCTCCAGAAAAATATTAGGCTCATATCTAGCTCACAGCTTCTACCATTTCACGCCTCACACCTGACTGCAGTTTGTGATGCTGCTCCTCCTCACCCCTTCTCTCCTGCTCCCTTTCATCCAAATGGGTCCCTCCCAATATTTCTATTTTGCTGTCATTGTGAAGTGGCAGTTCTCTCTCTCCATGTGGCAGGGCTGCCTTGGATAAATGCACACGTTCCTTGAGAGGTCCCAGGAGGATCGCTACAGAGCTAGAATCCCTGATGTGAGTGTTGTTCCTCTATAGCTGATCTCTTGTGCTGCCAACAGAGGAAACATCCCAAATACTCCTCCAGCTGGAGTCCTCGCATCTCAGAAGGCTGCCATCCTGGGCAAACTTCCCTCTGGGCAGCCAAGCTGAGCATCCACTTGGCTCATAGGAAACTCATCTGTGCCACAGTGCAGCTTGATGCGATGGCTCTCTCTAGTCTTACCATGGCAGAGCTTCTCTGGTCCATCTCTGGCCATTCAAATCTTCTACCTGGAAAGTAAGTACACCCAAACTCAACTGCCAAAGCCAAAAGTCCTGTGCCAAACCTTCCTGGCTCTCTAGGCCACTCTGCTCTCTAGCAGCTTGGCTTAGATACTTCAGCCCCTCAGTAAGTACTAACCATGAAATGCAAGTGCCTCCAATTTCCCTGCATCCAGGTTCCCTGACTGATGGGGTGAGCGTGTGGAATGGTGGTGGATGAAGGATCTATGGAAATAAATTCTCTTTCACTCATTAGCTCAGATACTTCCAATCCTTTGCCAACACCCTCAAAAATGAATCCAAGTTCATCTTCATCTGATGCAGAATCCTGCATGATTTACTCTCTCCCCCTCCCATTCCACCAGCATCCGCCTGACCTCCTCCAGCTGCCTGTCTTATTCCACGTGCTCCTGCGTTCTCTGAAGTTCCTTCAACAGCCCGGGCCTTAGGTTCTTTGCATCGCTGTTTCCTCTGCCTGGAAACATCCCTTGCTTCTCACTATCTCTTCCTTCACATTTCTGCACAGAAGAGCCAGGCTTTCTCAGACCACTGACTTAATGTGTTATGAATTTATATGACTGTTCCGTTCATTTCACTCATTATGATCCACAGGACTTCATTTTTCTTCTTCACTGATGAGTAGAAACTGATGACTGGTTTGCACGAGAATCCTACTAAATATTCATTCAAGTTTGTACTTTCATAAACTCCCCTCCTGTTCTGTTAGTTGGGGTTGGTTAGGGAGATGGGTTAGGATCATTTCAGAACTTATCAGAATCTTGATGTTTCCTGTGCAAGAGAGTCTTAAATGGAGGAACACATCCCCTGTCTTTCCCGGCATGGATCAATAGTCAAAGTTCCTAAAAAAAAGAAAACCCCAAATCACATTTAGCCACCCTTAGGTCACTAATGCAGGACCCCAGGAATGTGTCTTTGACAATCAAAAGTGGTGACTACTACGTGGGCGGTGCAATATTCTGTTTTGGAGCAGAAGTAAGATAGTAAATCTATCATCGGTATCACATGAGTGAAGAAGAAATGCCGGTTGAAATGTGTGTAGATGTGGTGGCTTTGATCAGAGCCTGTTGAAGGCAACTTAAATTTCAGTTGCTACTGCTCTGAGAGCCAAATAAACTCTGGGCAGATCTGCCAGTAAAGTTCTGTTTATATTATCTGTGAGTTCGTGCACTTACACTGACCTATGTGAAACAATCTCAGCTTGTTTGAGCTCATTTTTAGAATTCATTCCCACTGCTTAAAGATGCTCTTCCTATGTTACTCTTAAACATCAAAGCCATGAACCCATTAATCGCATTAATACTGGTGCACATTTCTCAGCACTGCCTTTCATTTTCAAATGACAACCAAAGGACTTTTCAGGGGCCCCCTGTTTATTCTAATGAGACATAGACAGGTGTTAAATCCCTTACCCTTCTTTGATCATTTGGTTCTGTGTCACTGATTCAAACCCTCAGATGTAGAAGTGCCCGTGTTGTCACGGAACACGTAAGCAGTCTCAGCAGTTATGCTGTGTCTCCCCTCCCACTCCTCCATATCACAGGCGTGGTGTTCCACGCAGTGTTCTCCGGACCTGGCTGTTCACAGCCTTTGTGATAAGTCAGATCCTTGAACACCACTTAAATGTAGTCTTTTCTAAAGTTGATTATATGATGGATGCAGAAGA
This sequence comes from Cavia porcellus, assembly GCF_034190915.1. Classification (NCBI taxonomy): domain Eukaryota; kingdom Metazoa; phylum Chordata; class Mammalia; order Rodentia; family Caviidae; genus Cavia; species Cavia porcellus. The sequence continues at coordinate 10,068,383 of NW_026947509.1, forward strand.
GCTGTCTGCAGAGTATGGAATTAATTTGAGAGTTGGATACTTTAGAAACAGTGTGCTCACTATCCTAGTAACCTATGAGACTGCTCTCTCTTAGGTGACATTAATTTCCTATCTGCAGAGACTTATTACTAGAATGTGTTATGTGTGTACCCTCAAGAAAATGAAATAATAATTTTTAGCAGTCTATTAAAACGTCAAGGTTTATCTTGACTGCTGCTTTTAATGTAAATGTTTGGGTTTAATTGAATTCCTAATATGGGACATCACCTGGAATTCTGATAGGGTCAAGAATTTGGTGTATGAAGATCTATTTCTTCTTAAAAGAAAAAATATATTTAAAATGTTATTTTGCTCAATGGTAGAAAATGACTCAATGTAATAATTGTACAATTTTTACAGTAAGACTTTTGAAGAATGGGGATCAGACTCCCCATTGAGTCTGAAGAACGGGGACCAGGATCCTGCGTACTGTCTCTCCTCTGACATACCCACTGGGGTGTTTTCTAGGTTGAAGTATCCTGTGATTATTTGTGATTGGTTAAATGTTATGGCTAGAAATTCCAGAATTATCAACAGTGTATTCATCTTAACTGTCAGAGTTCTATTCATTTTTTGAAAACATTAATAAGTATGCTATTATTATGTAATTATTTTTACATTTACAAAAAAAAAAAAAAAAGATTTTCCTTGCCATGATATACTGCAGTAAGATATCATGGGAATCTGTGAGGCTTTATTAACAGCTTTGACCATTTTCTACTTCTTGAGCTTATTAAGAAATACTAATGATATTATTATTATTATGACGATTATTAACGACAACACCTGTGTGTGACTGAAGCAGTATCTGTCTGGAAAATAAACCGAAATGCAGAATGGAAATACTATAACATTAATCTGAGAGCAAATCATTTTATTTGGGATTATCTCCTCTGTGAACAGCCTTAATCATGATCTCATTCACGACTGGGAGTCACAGATTAACAGATCATTCAAAGCACACTCAAGTTTCTGCTCCTGTGTTGCAGCCTAATTGTATCTACCACCTCTAAAAATGATACCTGCATTTAAAATAAAATTGTGACTCAAGCTTTTTTTAAAAAAAATGCTAAATGTCTCTTTGAAGAATACGATGATATAAAGATATCTTGCTACGGGACTCTCCAACTACTCTGTTTCTAAACATGAAAACATGTCTGACCTTGTTAGCTAAAGATGATTGGAGAAATAAACCCACTTGGTTCAAAACTGAAAGTACACTGAAGTAAAGTACATCTGAAGAATGTTAGTGATATTAAAGATTTTATCAATTTGGGCATTTATTTTAGCTACAAGTAAAAAAAAAAAAAAACCAACAACAGAGCCTTTAGCAAAGAGTTCTCAGTGTAGATGGTCGTTGGCAGCATCTCAACAGTACCAAGCCTACGGGCCATCTTTGTGATTCTTAGGGCCTTTCACGAGTCAGTACAAGAAGACCCAAGGTGTAACATCAGAGCCTGCAGAGAGGAGGGAGGAGGAGGCAGAAGCTAGGAGGAAATCTAAGTTTCCTAGGAACCCCGTGGCCATCTTCTAGTGCATTTTGAGTCACTTTGTGTCGTGTAATTAATCCCAGCTGAGATGTGGTGAGCAAACAGTTAGCAATGGGAAGTGGGTTGCCAGATTCTGAGTTTCACCTTACTGTCTAGGTCATGTTATTGGGGTCTTATCTTTGCTTATCACAGCACCGCTCTGCTGGTTTTCCTGATGAGTCACAAACAGCGACAGTTTCTTCTTTGAAACTTGAAGTGAGAGCCCACTGGGCTACCGTCCTGCATCCTCCCTATAGCTCAGTTTCCACTGACTCAAATATTTTGGATGGCAAGAAAACATACATGGGTGCATAATATATTAAATATATATTAGTGTATGTCCCTTCCGTGTTCCAGGTATGAAGTTGCTGATGGTATAAAGCTTTTGATCAGTCTAGAAGATTAATTGAAGAGTCGATGACGCTGAGAGCAGTGAGGTTAAATGTTGTCTTCTCAGGAGTATCGATTCTTCTCTCTACTGCAGATCCCTTCGAATTGATTGGGTGTCTCCAGGGAAGCCAAACGGCATCATTCTTGGATATGAGCTTTTACGGAAAACATGGCACCCGTGCTCCAAAACCTGGAAGTTAATGGAGGACCACAGTGATGAACTCTGCAAGGCGGTGAGGTGCCCCAAACCTCAAAAGATCTGTGGGCACATCTGCTTTTCTCCCAAAGCTAAGGTAAGCTTGTCCACACCAGCCAGTGGGATGCGTTTTGCTTCCAAAACATTCCAGGAAAAATCTCTTGTGTCTGACACCATGCCTTGTCATGGTAAATGTTTCTACTACTGTTGTATCAAGAAGCTATGGTAAAGAAAGGGTACTTTGGCAAGCTTTTCATCCCTCCCATTTATTATCATCTTTGCAGGAAATATGAATTTACTAGAGTGATATGGAGCCTGCCAAATTTGTATTCGATTAGGGACTTGAAATTTTCTTGATAACAAGTCCACTCGGCTACAAATGCTTGTTTTTTCTCACTGTGAGCAGGGCCTTTGGTGTCTGTCAGAAATATTTTTAGAATTGTGGTCACTTGTAAATTAATGTTCCTATTAGTTGCTGTTTAGGAATCAGATCAATAATACAGCCAGACAGAGGAGTTTGTAAATGGCCTTTATTGACAAATGACACAGAAAAATCCTTAGTTCGAAGATAGGATTTCATATAATGAAATAATGTTCCGATTTATCAATAATTTCACATATTCAATGACTAAAATTACTACTGAATTCATAAGATTCACTGCAAAATAACTCAGGAATGAAGAAAGTGGGTTATTGAAGCAATATGAATCAAAATATAGATTATTATAGCTGACCAGAGTTTTGCAGTTGTTACCCTGTAAGAAATGCAGAGCCATTTATTAATAATCTATGTTTTTGACAGTGTCTCCAAAATTGTTATTAAATTCAAGTTTTAGGTCTTTTTAAGCTACTAAATATATAGTGTCTGATGAATATACTTTTATAAGGTTAAATTTCAGAAAGGAAAAACACAGGAATAAATTTGCTCACTAAAAATGTTTTTCCAATGAAAGAGAGATAAAATTTGAAAAAATGTTAGGCAAAACACAGAGTTCTCACTTAAATTTTTAGCTGTTGTTATGCTTATATGTCCCATTCAATAAGAAACTGGCAAGTAGGAAATAATTAAACATTAAGATTTTAAAAAGATAAAGAAAAAAATGAATATTTGTCCAATACAGGAAGTAACATGTTCAACAAAATGAAAACTGATTTTTTGTGCCCTCCAAAAAATCAAAGTAGTTTACATATGTATAAAGTATAAACTTTTAACTCTAGTTACATGACAGCTAAAATAGAACACAATTAAAAACTATAATGTCTTATTTTATGTTTGCTCTAAAACATTAGAAGGTAAATACTCTTAAAATATCCATAGTTAATTAAAATAGAGATATTACAGGGTGAAGAAAAAATAATCATAACCGAGTATTAATACTTGGCAAAAATTCTATATGTTCAGGCTAAATTATTTATAAATTTACATCTGCCTTTCTTTACATTGATATTAAAAACTGGGGGTTTTTTAAGCTTTCAAAGAGATTTGAGTCTTTACACCAAACAATAACTATTTGGTGTAAGATTTCTGAATGCAATATTCTTAAGAATAACAAACCAACAGCCAACATTATACTAAATGGACAAAACTGAAAGTTTTCACTTTAAAATCAAGACCAAGACAAGGATGTCCACTATCACCACTCCTATTCAATATAGTTCTGTAAACACAAGTTAGGGCAATCAGACAAGAGAGAGAAATAAAAGGAATAAAGATAGAAAAGGAAGAAGTCCAATTATCACTATTTGCAGATGACATGATACTCTATACAGAAGACCCAAAAAATTCCATTAAAAGACTACTAATGGTAATAAACAAATTCAGCAGTGTAGCTGGATACAAAGTCAACACTCAAAAATCAATAGCTTTCCTGTACACAAATAAAAAATTCACCGAGAGAGAAATTATGGAAATATTGCCCTTCACAATAGCATCTAAAAAAATGAAATACTTAGGAATCAACGTAAGATTGTAAATGATCTATATGCTGAAAATTATACTATGCTAAAAAGAGAAGAATGAAGAGGATATTAGAAAATAGAAGGATATTCCTTGCTCTTGGCTAAGAAGAATCAACATTGTGAAAATGGCCATACTCCCAAAACTGTTATACAGGTTTAATGCAATCCCCATCAAAATACCATTAACATACCTCACAGATCTAGAGAAAACACTCCTAAAATTTACTTGGAAACAGAAGAAGCCTAGAATAGCAAAGGCAATTCTGGGCAACAAAGGCAAGGCAGGAGACATCCCAATTCCTGACTTGAAACTATACTACAAAGCCACAGTGATAAAATCAGCATGGTACTGGCAAAGAAATATACCTGAGGATCAATGGAACAGATTAGAAGATGCAAGCAAAACTACAGAGACACTCAGTCATGTGATATTTGACAAAGTGGCTAAACATGGTCACTGGAAGAAGGATAGCCTCTTTAATAAATGGTGTTGCAAAATTGGCTCTCCATATACCAAAGACTAAAACTAGATCCATGCCTATCACCATGCACAGAACTAAAGTCTAAATGGTCAAAAACCTAAATATTAAAACAGAAACACTATATCTACTGCAATACAAGGTAGGTAGAAGTCTTGGAGACACAGGGGTGGGCAGAGAATTCAAGAACAAAATGCAAACTGCACGGGAAACACTTCAAAGAAGCGACAACTGGGATCTCATATTATTGAAAACTTTCTGCATTTCAAAAGAAATCACCAACAGAGTGAAAAGAAAACCCAAAGAATTTCAGCCAACAATCCCTCAGACCAAGGACTTATATTCAGAACACATAAAGAATTGAAAAGCATCAAGCCCCCCAAATTCAAAGACCTTCTCCAAAAATGGGCATCTGAGATGAACACATATTTCTCAGATGAAGATATACAAATGGCAAATAAATACATGAAGAAATGTTCACCATCACTGGTCATTCGAGAAATGCAAATTAAAACATCATTGAGATTTCATCTCACCCCAGAAAGAATGATAACAAACGTTGGCAAGAATGCAGGGGAAAAACTGCTCCACTGTTGGTGGGAATGTAGACTGGTGCAACCACTATAGAAATCAGTATGGAGAATTTTCAGAAGACTGGAATTGAAAGTTCCATTTAATCTGGCTATTTCCTTCCTGGTATTTTCCCAGAAACACTGAAAAGATCATGTCACAGTGATATATGTGTACCCATGTTCATAGCAGCCCAATTTATAATAGCTCAATCTTGGAAACAACCAAGATGCCCATCAACCACAGAGTAGATGAAAAAGATGTGGTATTTTTATACAATGGAATATTCCTCAGCTATAAAAAAGGATGATCTTGAGGCCTTCATAGGTAAACAGAGGCAACTTGAGACTATCCTCATAAGTAAAATAAATAAGAATCATATTTATAAATATCACATTGTGTCTCTAGTATAACAGGTGATCTGAACTGTAGGAGTAATAAAATCCAATATGTATAATTGCTATTGTAAAAAAGAGAGAAAAAAAGTACTCTAAAGGATATAATTGCATGTATGTTTAAGTGTGTAGGACTGATAATCATATTACTAAGTTTTTGTTGGGTCATTGTACAGAAGTGTTTGCAGTCTTGCTGTTTGAATGTCCACTTTGTATGCTTCACTTTTGTAACTTGAACAACTATTTCTAAGAGGACAATATATAATTACAGCTAGTGATTCCTTGCTGTATACTTTTTTGAAATTATATATTATTTCTACCCTTTTTCTTTTTTATTTTTTTCTCTTTAAATAAAAATGTTAAAAAAAATTAACAATACCAATAGATTCAATCTTTCTAAAGTTAAAAAAAAGAATAACAAAAAACTATTTAGTCTAATTTTGAATCAGTCAAAGAAATTATTAAGAAGGAAAGACAACCCAGTGTGGTAGCGCATCCTTATAATCCCAGTATTCTAGGAGGCCGAGTCGGTAGAATCACATTTGAGCCCAGCCTGGACAACTTGGAGACTTAGCAAGAAGATAAAACATTAAAATGGAGGCTGGAGGTGGGCATCAGTGTGAAGGCTCTGGGTTCAACCCCTAACACTGGAGCCAAAGAAAGAAAATAACCACAGCACAGTCAGCTATTACAGCAAAAAAGAAACATACATGGTAGAGAATAAATGTTAACTAAAAACGGGGAAATGAAACAAAAGTAACCATCTAGGAAAGGTGCTAGAGGAGATTTCGCCTCATATTCTTGAAAAGAAATTTCCCATTGCGCGGTTCTTATAAGATAAATGTTAAAAGTGATGAAAACGGGGTGCAGATTCAGTGATGACTTCAGAAGTCTTATTTTTATTGTAAGGACTTCAGAAGAGGGGCTGGGGATTTAGCTCAGTGGCATAAGCACCTGCCCGGCAAGCATGTGGTCGTGAGTTCAATCCCTGGTACCGATTAAAAAAAAAAAAAAAACAACAAAAAACAAGGACTTCAGAAGTAACAATATGTATTTTCATTGAAAGAAATGAAATCAGATAAAATTTCGAGAGAAACATCTTGTTTGTGAACGTTGGTTTCGGTTCGGGTATACATATGTATTTCTGGAGGGAGGTTACAGAGACGAAGGACTGCTGTTGTGAATCTGAGCAGCCCTGGGCTGAGTCACTGTGAGTGTCAGTGGGAACAAAGCACAACTTCAGGTCTCACCACAGGACGGCAGGGTCCCAGGGAGGACCCACCGCACAGGGTTAGTGAAAATGGGGACTCTGATTGGCTCGTCTTAGCTGGACCCAGAGAACCTGCATCTCTAACGTGTTCCCAGTGCTGCTTCACATCTGCACCAGGGACCACACTTTGAGAATCATTCGATTATCGATGGCTTTTGAAAATGCCCTGGGTAAATCAGCTCAAGTTACTGAAATTTCTATTTATGCCTTGTGAGACGATGACCTCAAAGACTGAAGTGGAAGACAAGGAGATACTGTTTGGGACAAGACCTCCCAAGAGAAATAATTGCAGAATATCATTGCCTTGGGGACCCATCAGGAGCCTAAACTGGAGTGGGGGAGGAGAAAGGGATGTGTTTCCCATTGCTGGGGGAGACTGAGATGGGCACAGAGAATGGATGGATGCATATCAACAGCCCGGAGACTCCTTCCTCCATAAACGTCGAGGGGGTAAGTCCAGGGTATACTTCTGGAAGGAGAAGACTGTGGAAGTCCTTAAGTCTCCAAAATCACACTGCATGGGAATGATCATTTGAGAAGCTCAAACAACAAATGTCAAGGCTGTAGGTCACTGTTGCAAAACACAAAGAGATAGGTACTGTTTTACCCTGACTGCATTCCTAAGCCCAAATAAACAGAGAAGGTTTCTCACTTCACTCTTAAAAATGGGACATAATTGCGAAATGCACTTTTCACACAGAATCCGAACCTGGAGGTAACAGGAGTCAGCTAATGTACCCTTGGCGTTAGATTAATTCTGAGTCTTTATTGCTAACAACTAATCCCAGAAACAAAGAAACTCATTGTAGCTGGGTTCACAGAACTGCCCTTTGCAGTGGAGTCCAAATTCTTTGGTTTCGATGACTTTTGCGAATGAATGAACTGCCGGCCTACCATCTCAGTTGAAGACTTAGGCTGCGTTCTGGGGTCACTGTGTCCTGCTTGGTTCCGATGTCAGTATATGGTGGGGGCAAAGGAAGCTTCTTCCACTGATGTTAGCGGCCACAGGAAGCATCCGGCTAATTAATGTGACTGTTACTGAATAGAAGTTCCAAGGCTGAAACTATTCCAAAATGTGTTTGATTTGTTGTATATACAACATGTCAGCCTCCATGGCCTGAAGGCAGTGTGGAAATAATAACTTGATTGTTCAAGCACATAATTTCTTCCACGGCTCTTGGAGAAAACACGGATGTAAAAAGGCTTTTGAAAATTAATTTCCATGTAAATTTCCTTTTTTTAATGTGGTGCTTTATGATATATATATATATATATATATATATATATATATATATATATAAATGTTGGCCTCTGTTGAGATTACTTTGTCTGAAGATTGGATCATAAATAAGTAATCATATAAATTATAAGAAAAATTCAGCATATTAAAAAAAAGATCAGTGACAGACATTTCCCCCACATGTGCTGTTTTCAAATAAACAGTCATTAAAAGAAAGACACATGTATGAGCAAAATGCTTCATTACCAATTCTAAACATCTTTACATTTGAATCGCTGAGATTCAAAGATAATTCTTATTTATAGGCTATCATGGTAGAGAACAAAGGATGTCCAAAGGCTAAAAAACAAGTTGCATTATATCAAATAACATTTACAGAATTTGAATGATGCTGTAAAGTACATTTTAAACCTGTGAATTGTGAGCAATGTGATTTCAGATCAGGAATCTATGAGAAATAATTGCATTGCATGAGACACAGCACTCTCAATTAAACTGATACCTTTTGAAAACTGATACCTTAATTAAACTGATACCTTTTGAAAACTGATGGTCACCTCACAGGTCTGTTGTAACGGAGTCCTCTACGACCCCCAGCCTGGATACCACTGCTGTGAAGAGAAGTACCTTCCATTCCTTCCCAATTCCACTGGTGTTTGCTGTGGTGGCAGAATCCAAGAGGCACAGCCCGATCATGAGTGCTGCTATGGGTATTATGCCAAGGTACTGCCAGGTGAGGATTATTTCTAGGTGTTCTCAATAACCTGGGGATATAACAGACATAAAAGCATGGTTCTTGTCACCTATTTCAAAAACCTTCCCAACAAAAATAAATGATAAACACATAGCAAATGACCTGCATTAAATATTGTTTGTTTCAGCTTCAGTGAGACGTAAGCAGAACTATGTGGAAACCAAAGAAAGGCCACTAGAGACTCATGATCTCTTTGGACAGAAGACAGTCTGTTCACCAAGAGGTGACAATACACACCGCTAGGAGATAAAGGGGTGGAGAGAGGAAGGCACCCTAACTAGTCTAATGCATTGTTGTCCCCAGGTGGAGAAGCACACAGGGCTTCCATTGGGAACAGTCACAGCCATTTACATAAGGCAGACTCATCATCATGTGTAGCAATGACTCATTCCTGAGCATCCTCAATCTGAGGTCATGAGCACAGGTACAAAACACAGAGAGCCTGTGTAGATGACTGGGTGGAGAACATAGATAGCATTCTGATGAGCACAGCTCACCCCCAGTCCCCTAAGAGGAGTGGGTTAGAACTTGGTGGCTTGGGTTGGTGCCTTGTAAGTTTTTCCAAACACCCTCAGCTGAAATAAAAAGAAAATCAGCTTTGAAGATTAGTTAGTAGTCATAAGGAGGGAATAGCTCTTTCCTTGTTAGTAAAGGACCTTGATCCTGATGGTACCTGCTCTGCCTGGTGGGTGACACAACTATCTAAAGAATATATCTAGAGATCTGCCCAGTTAGAGATCTGTGTCTAGTGGTTTTGTTTTCTTCTCATGGCTCAATATTTTCACCATTGACTATGTGACTCACTAACTGTCCCATTCCATGAAAATATTTTCTTCTTCCTCTAAATATTTCTATTCTGAAATAGGCATGCACTGGCTGGATTACAGCTGCAAAATTCCACTTATTTGAGACTCGGAGACGACTGGCAATGTGTTCTTATAGATCAGACGGGAAGGAGAAACAGAGCAGAGAGTAGCAAACAGGATCCACCCTCTCTTCTGTTTCTTTCTGTAGACCAACTGACCTGGTCATTTCTCACCAGATTTCAACGATGAAGAACAGTGCCTATTGAATGTAGTTGAGGACATTTGTAAAATACTAAATCTCAGCGAAGATCTCTGTTTAATGGCTTTATGGGTGATATGGTACTTGCATGTGTGATCATCCCAACTTTAGAAAATTGGAACTTACGTGCAGTTCATAAAAAGGCAGGCTTAGAGAGGATTAGTAACACACCCACCTTCTCCAAGGTAAATAAGCATCTGAAGAGCTACAAGGAAGATGCAGGCATGGCTCCCTAATCTCTGCTCTCATGAGCATTTTACTGTCTCTTTAGCCAAAATGTGCTAACATTTGTCAACATTTTTAGAATAACTATTGCAGACTTCTGAACTTTCTCGTGACACTCACGGTCTGTTTCTGTTGATCTGGAGAAGCCATTGAGGACACAAGTATTTTGCTAAGCGCTGAGTTTATTACTGGTGAGTTCTTTGCAGTCTGAAAATAAACATGAGAGGAAGAGAAGAAAGCTAAGTTTTTCTGAGGACTTAGGAGAGCTGACTGCTTTCAAGAGATTCGCGTGTATCTACTTTACCGTGAGATTTAAGTCTGATATCTAATTAATTTGGGCATTAATACATTAGTGATCTTTATGTTTGATATGAATATTTCCAACCAAAGTAAGTGAAGTAAGAAACTTGCCCAGTATCTTTCTTGCAAAACACTGGAAATGAATGGAAGGTGTAGCGCCAGTCCATTCAAAACCAAGAACCTCACTCATAGCATTTTCCCCTTAAAATCTATAAGCAAACCTGGTCATTATAACTGTGCTGTTATTTCTGATTCTCCAGCAAAAATACTTTTACAACTAAGTCGCTCTTGACCAGATTTCCTCACTAAGAAAATACATTGATGCAAATGAAGATTTTATTTAAAAAAAAAAAAACTTCTTTACTGTATTATAGCCTGTACTGTATTATAGATTAGTTAATAACTAATCTAATATTGTGAAATGTTTTGTTTCCACCAAAAATTGACATTCAGGGAGTTTACATATATTCTCTTCCTCATCTCTTCCCTAGAAATAATCCAGTTAAAAATCCTAGGAATTAGATTAGGGTTTCCTGTTCCTCACACCATTCGTCATGGATAGCTTTTCTCTGAGTCTAGTATGCAACTACACGGTAGTGTGTTCGTTTCGAAGTCACATGAAGATTTCTAATTGTATGATTTGCAATGAACTATTCAAGCCCTGAAAAATACCCTCTGTGCCTCGAAAATTCACATGAAATACTTGCTCGCTCACGTGTCACTTCTTTAGCTCTAGAACTCTGCCTGTCCTTTTCCAATCTTAGCCATGCCATATTTTCAACCAAAAACACAATCTTTTTTTTTTTTCAAAATAAAAGTGAACATTTTTTCCCACAAAAAAATGAAATAAGCCATGGAAGCCCAGGGGTCTTCCATATTCTATAAACCTTTTCAATGACTGATTTTTGAAACAAGAGTATTAATATCTCTGTTATCTACACACACACACCCCCACACACACACACACTTGTTCCAGAGCATCTAAGTATCTACCAAATTGTTGAGGATGTCCCCCATTTAGCTTCTTTCTAAGTATTTCATTTTCCACAGGATTAGGATGCATACCACGCTGTCAAAAGGAAAAAAATAAGCCCACAATTTCATGGGCTAATCAAAGATGGTGTTTGCTCCCATCATTAATCTCAATGTACCTAATGAAGAGATCCCTGCGCGACCTTTGTCGTCAGCCCCTGGGCTTTGTTAACTAGTTTAAGGCTGTTTATGTCACAAAAGAAAGCATAGGGACCCCAAACTATCTTGTATCTAAATGTAATTAAAATCCAGTCTGTAGCCTGCCAGTTCAAGGCTGAGATGGGTGTAGGCATTTGGGTATTTATAGGTGAGTCTGAAATAGTGGTTATTAATATTCATTTCCTTTTTTTTCCTGTGGACTTTCCTTCATAACAAAGAGCAGTAAAAAAAAAAAAAAAAAAAAAAAAGAATGCACATTAGCCTGTGCGTACACTTTTTTTATGAATATGCTAATGACCCCAACTAAATGTTAATGTGGGTCATTCTTTGATAAGAATAACAATTAACTGTTAGACTGCATGGTAGCTTTTAGAGGCAAAACATTTGCAAGCCCAGCCTGAAATAGATTCATTTTGAGAGGTTAATGAGAAGGTGACTGATCCTTGCATCTTATGTCTAATAGCCCCCTTTTTTTGAGGGAAAAAATCATTTTATTTCTCATTGATATAATCCACATCTCTTGTTATGAGGCCTTTTCTTGGGATAGTCACTGAATAGGATTCAGAGGGATCAGGGAAATATAAAGTATGTAAACCAATTACTGTTTGGTACAGTTAAAAGAGACTTTCAAAACAGAGCTTGTTTCCCCAATATAGATGTGTGTGGCTTCCTCTCTGCCCGGTGCCCTGGGTGCTGTGAATTAACTGGCCCTTCCCATGGCCCCTGTGACATTTTCCAGTGAGAGACATTTTGTTTCCTGGTTGTGGAAATGTAAGAAAGATGGCAACTGAATTCCACGCCAAATAGAAGTTCCCTTTTACCCAAGGGAGAAAATGCATGGATAACAAGTATAATAATTTTGCAGTAAGCTTATTCCTTCTTCATTGGCTTCTGGGGCCACCACAAAGAAAAATTCACAAATTCCTTTCTATACCCAGATCCTGCACTGTAAGGTCCTTCCACAGGCAGTGGACTAAGCCTACTGTCCCTGAATTCTGGGAATCCACATCCTCAGAGAACATTAGGGATGCCCTAACCCAAACTGTGCATGAATGTGTATCACAATTTTATTTTAAATGCCCAAATAAAACACCCCAAATGTCTCTGAATACGTGAGCAAACTGTCATACGAAGCATTACAACCTAGAAATAAATAAGAAGGATGATACCAGAAGGAATTATGCTGAGGAAAAAGTCAGTCTCAAAAAAGCTATTTACATGGCCCACTCAAAAACAAGCTATATTTATAGTCAACAAATTGGTGATAGCCGTAGGAAGTGGGTTGGAAAGTGTGAGTATAAAGTCACAGTATTAGACTATTTCAGATCATATTTTATATGATCATGCTGTAAGGGAAAAAATCTGTTTAAAGTTCTGGTGGTTTGATGCTGAATAATAGGTGGGCATGATCTTTGGAGAGAGACAGCCTAGATTCATATCCCCTTTCATTCACTTTCTAGATGTTTGAGCTTCCTTGAGTAACTTAAACTAAGAATATTCATAGGAGGCTAATACCTCAGATATCCACGGGCTGATGAGCTAGAATCCCGAACTTACTGTCTTTTCTGTTTGTAATAATAGGGGAGCACAAGAAGAGGAGGTTGACGAGTCCCTCGTTGTGAAAAGACAGTTTCCAATGAATCTGACCAAAGACTCGGGGACGTTCCCTGTCATCAGGCTGGGTAGTGGGGTAGCCTATTCATAAAAGCTGGAGTCAGGTGGCTAAGGGCCACTGAGAGCCTTTGAGACCAAGGACTTCCCTGGATCTTTAAGAACTGGCAATGCTTTCACATTAACTTTTGCCCAATCAACCTGCAACTCTTGAGGGAGAGAATCTTTGCATTTTGTGTGGTACTAAAGCCTGGAATATAGGCCCTAGAAGACACACTTTTTTCTCACAAATAGGTATTTGGGGGCTGGGGATATAGCTCAGCAGCACAGGTGCCTTCTTGGCAAGTGTGAGCTTGTGAGTTCAATCGTCAGCACCAAAAAATAAACAGGTATTCTGAGACTTCATGTCCATTAATACTACCACTGTGGAAAAACAGAAAGAACCAGCTGTTTTGAGACCGTGATATGAAAAAAGATCAAGCATCTATTGAACGGAAGTAGACTCTTCTGGAGGAAGTCAAGCATCTCAATACATTAGCGTTTTAACAAATGCAAATGTAGTGGCTTAAAACATCCCAGATGCACCGCCCCATGTTGCTCAAAGTTCACAGTTTAAGTAGGTGACCCAGGGTGTTTCCAGCAGTGCATTCCCTCCCAGGAACAGAGTGTGCTTTCTGGGCTTTCTCACCATCTGGAGCTGCCCACATTCCTTGGCTTACGGTCTCCTTGGCTCTTCCTTGTGCCCACCACTGAACCGTTTCTCACATCACATTGCCAAACTCAGCTCCACCTGCTGCCTTGATTGTCCTGTGCCATGTAAGGTGATATCAGCCTTCACAAGCTCCAGGAATCAGGATGTCGACATCTCTGGGAGGTCAACATTCTCCTAATGTGTATGAGCCACCCTAAAGTCCTGGCTCATCACTGTGAGAATTAAGATGCTCTGTAACTCATGGGGTACAGCTGTGACAGGTGAGTACAGGACGATACTGTCAGTCCAAATGCAAAGAACATGAAAAAGCGCTGAGCGCAGACCTGCTCTCAATTAGGTGGCTGCCTTGGGGATTAGAGAAGGGGCGGCAGGGTTGGGAGCTACCGCGTGGTAAGGAATCACAATCCTGTTAATGGCCCTGAGTCTGAGACAAAGCGTTACCCGCGTCATTTATTGTGTTGATGGAGTGAACAGAGATAAGTGCTAAGTTAGTACAGCTGATAACATGTGTGTCCTTTCTAGAACTACGAGAATACAATCGATCATGCTTTTTCAATGGCCTCCTTCTTAAAAGTAGACTTGGGGGTAATTTTAAGAAGAGCATTGCCAGAATACAAAAGCAGTCATGAGTATCAGTGGAACACAATAAAAGATGCAGAAAAAAACCCAAGCAGATTTAACTGTTGGATCTTTGACAAACAGTCCAAAAACACCGGAGGAAAGAGAGCCTTTATAAGAAATGGTGCTAGGAAAAGTAGTGGCTTTCCACATGCAGAACATTGAGTCTAGAGCCATGTATCTTGCGAAGCTTTAATCAAAATGGAACAGAGAGCTAAATTTTAAGCATAAACACTTTGCCTGCTGGAAGGTAAAATCAGTAAAACTCCTCCAGTCATAGGCATAGACAAGGACTTTCTGAACAAACCCCAACTGCACAGGAAATAGGACTGAGAATCAGCAAATCAGAACATGTTGAGTTAAAAAGTTGCACAGCAAAATAAACAACCAGCAGGGAGAAAAGAGACAGCTACAGGATGGGAAAATTTTTTTCCAGATATTCCCCATGCAGAGGACTACTATCTGGAATATGTAAATAACAAAAAAATTAACCCCCCCAAAAAAGACACAATCAAAAAATAAGCACGTGAAATAGGCATTTTGCACAAGTACAAATGGCCAAGAAATCCATGAAAAGATGCTCAGCGTTGCTGGCCATTAAAGACATGAAAATTAGAACAATACTGAGATTCCCTCAGAAGGAATGGCTGTCATCAAAAAATCAAATAACAACAAATGCCTGCAAGGCTGTGGGGCCACAAACAAACTCCTATGCATGGCTGGTGGGAATGTAGACTAGTGTAACCACTACGGAAGTCAGTGTGGAGAGTCCTTAAAAGCTAGAACTATAAATTCCATCCAATCCAGCTAATTACCTTCGAGGGGCATCTTCTCAAAAGAATTCAAGACATTGTATTACAGTGATCCATGTACATTCGTGTTTATAGCAACACACTCATAATAGCTGATTTTGCAAGCCACCTATATGTCTACGAACAGATGAATGAATAAAGAGAACACACAATGGAACACAGCTGTGCCATAAAGAAAGACAAGCTTGAGTCATTTGTAGAAAACTGGGTATGACTTGAGACCAGAAGAATGTTAATGAAATGAATCAGGCACAGCTAATATATCACGTTTCTCTTACATAAGAAACCTAAATTATAAATAAAGGGCAAAATAAAACATAATAGGAAATGGGGCAAGAGATATTTTTCAAAAGGGAAGAGGGTCAAGAGAAAGAGAGAAAGGAAAGGGAAATAAAAAAGAAATTAAGATATGTTATGTACAGGCACCAGCTCACCCAAGGAATGTAATCATTGTGTAGTAATATAATGTGCTCCAAAAATGATAGATTTGTGTCACTGTTTTCAAAGTTACCAAAGTGCTACTTCTCCACAGTTTCAGATTGATGCTGCACCCTAACTGCACTGAAGGTTACGTGACTCTGTATCTAGGATAACATGTCAGAGAACCACATGTAAAGACATTGTAAAGGGGGCTGGGGATTTAGCTCAGCAGCATAAGTGCCTGCCTTGCAAGCAGGCGGTCGTGAGTTCGATCCCTGGTACCGATAAACAGTGAAAAAGACAAAAAAAAAAAAAAAAAAAAAAGACATTGTAAAAAGAATGTATACAGACACTGGTGAAATCCCAATGAAATCGGTAGTCTGCTTTTTTAAAAAAAAATTTTAAATATTTTAAAAAGAAAAGCATACTAGGAGCATATCCAGATAGACGAAGTCCTCTGAAGTTGAGTTTGTCCTATGAGTCCCCATCTAAAGTATCTTTGCCCTCCGCACTCTTGGAAACAGATTCCAGGGGACAAATGTTGGTCAAAGAGTCAAGTCAGCGCCATCACCAAGCTGCAGCATGGGGGCTTCTCCTGAAAGTCACAGAGAATGACCCAGTGTCCACATGTGATCCTGGTGTCTCATCTGCGGTGGATTCCTCCCAGTGGGTGCCTGGAGTCAAATTGTCACACCAAAATATGCACTGGTTTAAAAGAGAGACCAAAGAAACACAAAAGCAGAATCAAAGAGGTAGCTGACATTTCTGTCCCTGAGACATTTAGTTTGTTCCTAGGACAGAAGGTGAAAAACTGGCCGGGTTTGTTACGGATAAGGTGCTTCCTAGACCAGTGCTGAAGCTCAGTAATCCACTTCCAGCAGCTCTGGCAGGCTGCCACGGATGGGGTAATTCCAAGCCATCGCTGTGTAGTTGGCTCTCGGTTCTCGAGGCGGGGAGGTCAAGAGAACTGGACAGACATCAGCAAGGGCCTTGGCCCTGCACATTCCTTGACAAAAAGCAGAAGTGAGCCTGCGTGCTGGGGAAATTTCAAGAGATGAACGCGATGGTAAACGGGACTGAATTCATCCTTTGTGTCAGGTACCTACGTCCACAAACAACCAGCCCCTCCAGACACAGTGGCATTTGCCCGTTCATGAAGAAGGGTCCCCAGCCTCCTATGTTACAACTGCGGGCCAATTTCTCTGGTACATCAAGGGCTGATAAGATTAGACTCATGGCTACCTTCACAGGGAGGTGCAAATCTGTCATGGTTGTTCTTCCTTTTCATCTTTCTTGCTGAGGCAGAGTAAATACTTCCCTGGGTCCCGCTGTTGTATGAATATTAACCATTAATCTTTTATGAACTAGACATAGCAGTGTCCCTGTCCTCCTCTTTCATTTCTGTCAACTTGACCTGACATTTTCTTTTTCTGGGCTGTAGTGTCTTCCACACTGTGGCACGCCTTTGCCATTGGTTGTCTAACATGTCTTCTGGGAAGCAGAGATACCGACTTTACTGCTTATGAGACCAAAGTGTTTCCAAGGGGTAGGAAAGTAGTCTCTGAAAATAGGCATTGAGTTATAGGATTTATTTTCTTCTTTTATGAGACTGGATCTTTTATGACAGGAAAATACATATAAGACAAAATTTACCATTTTAACAATGTTTAGGTGCACTGTTCAGTGGCATTGACTATACTCACACTGGTGTACAGTGACCCCTACCTGTTCTAAGAATGCTTTGTCTTTCCCTGCAGAAACTGTACCCACTGAGCACCAACTCTCCATTCCTGTCTGCCCTCCACCCTGGGCACTGCACTTCCATTGCTCCTCTCTGATTTGACCACTCCAGGCATCTCATGCAGCTAGAAGCATTCAACAGAGTCACTGGAGATTGGCTTCTTTCACTTAGCATAACATTCTCAGGATGTGTCTGTGTTGTAGCTCATGTCAGGAATCCATTTCTTTTCAGGTGCGAATAATATTCCCTTGTATGTGGACACCAGGTTTTGTTTATCTCTTTCTCCATCAATGCATAGTTAAACTGTTTTCACCTTTTATGGCTATTGTGAATGAAATCACAGCGAACACCGGGTACACAAATATCTGTCTAAACAGCTTGCATTCTTTTGATTACATAATCAATTCCATATATATATGCCCCAAATCAGAATTTCTGGGTCATATGGCGTTTCTGTGCTTAAGCCTTTTGAGGAACTCCTCTTCTGCTCCATGATAGCTGGCCATTTTCCATTTTCAACAGCAGTCCCCTCCTGTTCCAGCTTCTCCAGACCCTGCTAGCATTTAATTTCTGTTTTGCTGTCATGGCTTTGTCTTTGGTCAAATAAATACAGAGTGATTAAGAAAATGACAGTCATGTACAGTGTAGGTTTATTTACAAGTTAGCTTCTTAATCCATCCCATTCTCAAAAAAGAAAACTTATATTAAACTGAAAAGGATCCCAAGACATGGTTTTTTCTGACAAAAGTCATTGCCTGGACCTAATACGCTCCTTTTTTAGAAGAGGGCGAGCACTATCAGGGCCACAGGTTTAAGCATCCTTAACACAAAAGTTTCGGAATTGAGCTGAGATCATGCAGCTCCAGGGTGACCGCCCTCCTGCTGGTGACTCTGTCCGGCCAGCCGTGGGTCTCGGAGTCCTGGCTGCAGGCGGACTCAGCTGCCAGGCAGGCGGCGTCCATGCAGCCCGGCGATGACTGATCTTGTCCTAAACCCACAGGTGAAATCTGCTGTCCCGACGCGCAGCACGAGCGCGTTTCCGTGGGGCTCGGCGACGCGTGCTGCGGCAGGATGCCCTACGCCTCCTCCGGCCACCAGATCTGCTGCGCGGGGGTCCTGCACGACGGCCGCGGGCGGCAGTGCTGCGGGGGCCAGGTGGTGAGCAGCGCGGTGCGGTGCTGCGGAGGCGAGGTGCGGGGCCTGGTGTACCCCGCCCTGCCAGGTAAGGGCCCACCTTCCATGCGGGGACACCCGGGAACCCTCCCGAGGGGGCGAGGGTGCCCTCGCTCAAGCTCACATTCACTGTGCCCTGTGCCGCGATCAGTAACACCATAAATAAAGCCGTGATGTTCCATTTCATCTGTGTACCTGATGGGATCCATCAGCACTCCCACTGGAGAGTGTTCCATACAGCAAAAAAAAAAAAAAAAAAAAAAAAAATAGTGCAAAACAAAACTGCTCTGGAGTCCATTGCTTCTGCAGCGAAAGAATGTTTCTTAGTCAAGACTTGGTCCGCACAAATTATCCTTCTCCTTACTATCCGTGAAACTAACACTAACAGCCATCCAGCTGGGAGTGGTCGTGTGCTCCTATAACCCCGGTGCTCTGGGCGGCCGAGACAGGAGGGTCCCACACTCAAGCTCGAGCCTGGACAGGTTGGTGACTCAGTGAGACTCAAAATTTAAAGGTGTGGGGACTTGGTGACGGGAGACCCCATCTGAAAGATTAAAGTGGGACGGTGGGTCAGTGCAAAGACTGGTTCAGCCCCCAGAGCTGCGCCACCTGCCAAGAAAGCAAATAGAAAGTAATGGTTATCGTTAAATGAGTACTTACTGTCTGCTGGGTGCTGTCCCAAGTGTTCTGCACATTACTGGTGGAATAAATTAATCTCAGCAATCTGAAAACAGGTGCTACTATCATGCACATTTTTAAAATGAGGAGATGGGCTGGAGTGAAGCTCAGTGTTAGAGTTCTCACCTACCACGCATGAGGCCCCGGGTTCGATCCCCAGCACTGCACACAAACAAACAGGTAAGGAAATGAACATGATAATAAAATATAAGTGAGGAAAATGAAGAATGCACACTAGAAATGTATCTGAGGTCATCAATCTAGTCAAATCTGGAGTTTGGGCCAGCTGAAACTTACATGATTTGGGAGCCTTTTCAGAAAAAAGAAAAATAAAGAAGGCCAACAAAATAGAGTGTTTATTTACAGTGAGAAAATGAATGACAAATCAAAAAAGAAAAGAAAGGAAGAAGAAAGAAAGAAAGAACACCCCGAGCAAATCCCACTACTGCGCGGGGAGCCCGTGTGCCTCCCTCCACCTGCCCCTCCCGCCGACCTCACATCCGCGTCCCTTTCCCTTACCCCACGGGCTTTGTACTGCAATTACCAGAGAGAAGACAGTCATTCTGCTTTGGTTCCACAGCTGCTTGTAATCATTCTGAGTTTGGAAAGAAGGCCCTCAAATTCACAGCGCATACATTGTGTCAATGTGTAGGATTCTCGTCAAATGCAGGAAACCTTCACAGGGGATCTCTCCGGCGTCCTGGGCCACCTAAATTGTTCTGATCTGAACGTGATTTGCAGTGACTTAATTGTTCGTGGGGTTGACTTTTTAAACCTGTATTTCATGGGTCTTCTTTCTAAACGTCTGAATCTGGGTTATAAGTTATCAGCAATGTCAGTATCCTGCCTGTAAATCAACAAGAAGTGGAACTTTCTCCAATGTATTTATGAGTCTCTTCTCTTCATAATTTACATGACCCAATAATCAAATCGCCTGTGCATTGCCTCAAATCTGAATCTATCATTTTCTTTCACTATTTTCAGTTATGATCTGAAATTTAATTTACTGCAATCCTCTTTTTTATATCAGAACAGTTAGAATTAATCTATTTTAGTTTTTCCAGTGTCTGCTTCATAGTTTTTTCTACCATCTGATTTTTTGTTTCTTTAAATCTTCCCCTTGTATGCATCTGAATTAGGAGTAAATCCACACACCCCACATCTTCACTTTGGATCTAAAATGGCATATTCAACACTTGGCTCTTTTTTTCTATGGGAGCGACTGAAACCAATGTAGTAAATACACTGAACCCAAATTAAATATTTCCCAGACTCCACCGCTGTTCCTTTATTGGCTTTGCTATCAAAGTGCTCTCTTTATTAACATTCCATTGACTAGAATTCAACTATATGTTGACATCTAAATACAAAGGGGGATGAGGGATTTTCCCATGAATCTCTCCCGCCTGTGGCCAAGAAGAAATTGTAACTCCATCGGTGGCTGGAAGGCCTTCATTCTTAGCTGACGTAAGTGTTCTGATACCTCTACAGCACTGGCTTGCTCCAACTCATACTAAATCCATGCCCATTTAATCTGATGAGCCAGTCCCGTGCAATGTAACAACCAAGTTGTGTGCATCGCCTGAATGGCCAGGAAAACAAGAACCAGAAATTAAAGAATCTGCCCTTTGCACACTAAATACTAGTACAGATTAGAAGGAAAGGTACTCTGTCTCTGGAGTATAAGCCAGTTGCTTTTAAAGTCTGTCCTCGGCACTTGAGGGGGTCTCCAAGAATCTTGCAGTGGTCTTTGAGATCAGAGCTACTTTTTACAATCACAACCAACCGTTCTCTGTCCTCGAAACTCCCACCTGCTCAGAAGCCCACAGCAGAGACTTCCTGGGCCTGCACGACAACTGAAGTTGCCAGGAACAGAGCACAGAGATGGATCTGAAAATTCAATTGCTTTCCATTCAATTAGACCTGAAGTGGGCTTGCAAAAATGCAGAACAGGGTCATTCTCATTAAATTTTTCAGTTTGGAAAATGTGTCTATTCTTCATAAATGTACTATGAATTTGTTATTATTTCTAAATGAATTAATAACTCTTTCAACTTTTGAAAATTCTAAGATAGTGAGCATTAAATGATATGACTCATATGCATAAAGACTATTCGGAGATCCCAATACTTGTGTGAGTACAAAGTGATCCTGAGATCAAAGGGATTTTAATGTACACTAGAAAATCATGGTGCTTGGGTAGTTTCCCTTTGCTCTGAGTGACCACTACCTCCTCTTCTTTTGGATGAAGAAGCTAAAATAGAAGCAAAGAGTATGTAAAAATGTTGTCTCCTTAATTCAGTAATAGGACAGAGTTACAAAATGACAGCAGAGTGTCTCATTTTATTGATGTTTTCAGTCAATTGCCATATTCCTTCAATCAATAAATATGTATCACATGGAGGCCGTATTCAAGATATCATTCTTTGTGCTTTCTGAGTACAGAAGTGGCCGATTCCACAAAAACTTACGGTCTAACTAAGGAGAAAAGTATACAGCAACTTAAAAGAGGAATAATAAATAAGACTGCTCAACAAGTCGCACCCAGGTGATAAAGAAAGCACCGTGCGGGCTGTGGCACAGGCAGTAAGCGGGACTTTTCAGAGGTGCTGCTGATGTAAACACAAGTGAAGAGTCTCCAAACACTTCCGAGTGAATGAGCTCGTCAGTGCATCGAAGTCTACATGCCCAGGAAGGAGGCAGACGGAGATAAATCTGAGCGGGCAGAAGGATTTGAACATTATTTAGTACTCTGGGAAGAATCAATGTGGCTGTGAGAGTGGGCTTAATGAGATTAATTAAATGTAGGTGAGGAATAAATGCGAAGGAGCAGGAGAGAGAAGGCGGTAGCTCTAAAGTTAGATGCTTCTGTGCTAATGAGGATGAGGAGTTTTCATCGCTTTTCCTTGAGAAGTCTTTGGAAAGTTGCAAAGTTTGACTTCAACGAAAAGCACACATAAAACATGCAAATCCGCCTGCCTTACAGTCTGTCCTGGACCCATTCCTCCTGAATGGCCAGGAAAACAAGAACCACACATTAAAGAATCTGCCCTTTGCACACTAAATACTTGCACAAATTAGAAGGAGGAATCTCTTCTGTACTTACTTCAATATGCCAAGCAAACATTCCTTAATCAAATTAAGTGGCCCCTCATCTCCTGTGAATCAAGATTAGAGGGTAGCTGCTTATGGCTCCTTTTAAATGCCACCAGCTCATGGAATCATGGCAGACTGGAGAAATAACACTTAAAGAGGAAATATAAAAAGAGGTGGAGAGTCTCTCTGAACGCTGCAGGAGTCCCTGAGAAAACACAATCCTGCATGGCCTTTTGCCTCTCCGCTGTTGCTAGTTCCTCTTGTGCCTAAGGACTGCAACCTCAGTGACCTTCTAGAACATCCACGTAGCCCTCTTTCTCCCCAGGCTAGATACACACTGTCCCTGCCACACAGGGCTTGCATTGCACCTCCTTCCCGAGCCCGGCATTGTGAGCCTGCCACACGCCCGGGCAGGCTCATAAAACATCTCTTTATGTACTTTATTACTTAAACTCTTTTATTTGCCTGCAGGAGCCCTTTAACAAAATCACATTGAATTGACTTTCTCACACCAAATCAAATCTCCCTGGTCCCAGTTCAGTTGTCTTTGTCAATATGTATTTTATAAATGGAGTGAATTAACAGATGCTTTGCCGCAGAAGTGCTAGGGTAGCGTTTATGTTTTTAGTGCTCTCTCTGGGCAGATGAGTTGTGCCGAGTGTTATACAGGTGTCTCGGGATGGAAGTGCTCGTCATTCCACGAGATGGATCCTTATCCATCTTCTTTGAATATATTTCAAGCCCCTTTATTACTCATTTTTTTCTTACTCTTTCCTTATATGGTTTTACCATCTATGGCACTCATCTTGGGTCAGACGTGAGATATCCTAGAGCACTAAATGATGAAAATTAAAGCCTTTCTAGCACTCGAAGGGGAAGGATTTTTTTTGCGAGCCATGGGAAACCTTGGGAATGTATTCCTTTACTTCTATCATAAATTTTGCCCATGCAACCTTTGATCTGAAACTGTATATTGAAATTGTTTCCAAAAGGCTGTGTTTCCATGTCCTGGACTCTGACTTTTGCAAAATAAATGACTGCCACCAATAAAATGACTGTTTCCTAAGATGGAATTTTAGAATTCCACAAAGAAGGGAGGATAGCCACAGAAACCTATGATGTAGGGAGTTGGGTTGAAAGAATGTATCCCAAAGATGTCCATGTAACAAAACAAATTTTTGAAAAACGTAAAGATCTACATGCTATAAAATTTATTGCGATTATATAGCCCATACTCTTCCCTCCGCCTTCTTTCTGTCTTGTGGTGTTAGGTAGGGAGCCATCTAGTGGGAAATACAAGCACGGGTTTCTTTTCTTGAGAGCTCTGCCAACCGATTTTATGTTTGTCCTAAGAACTCATCATGAAAGAGTATTTTCTTTCCTCTAGACCCAAAATGTGCAATCTCACTGCTCAACATGTAGCTCCTCCAATCAACCCTGAAGTTCCATAATGATTATCATATTCCACATTGCTTTTTACTACTGTTTTCTTTTTTAACCTTAAAAGCATGATGCATAATTTTTGGTTTTAATTTGGAAAAATACAGGTCTTATTTTGAAGGTGAAACTATTTTGAAATTAATGAAGCAGATATATTTATAAGCAATTTCTTTTTGACTCCTTAATATTAAATACGTTTGTTGGCACATTTGAAGTATTGATAATATTGTAAGTAAAAATTCTTGTCTCCGTTCTTTGTTCAAAAAGCCCCCCATTGGCTACATCCACAGTGTAGAGAGACAATATGTGCTGTTTGACCCAAAAAATAGCCATCTACAAGTTTGGTGTGCACCACACCACTTCAATAACAGCTGTATTTGCTTGCCGAGACTCTGTGCCTTTGTACAAATTTACTGAAGATCTTCTGCAAGAATAGACCGATCCATCAATAACGCATAGTATATTTTTGTTGTTGTTGTTCTTTGAGCATATTTAAAATTGTGCATATTGTGTGTCAAAGTTCAAAAGTCAAATGCTACATGTAATAGATGAGGTAGGGGTCAAAAGCTATTGCAGTGCAGTTTGGGAAGGTTGTCTTTCTCTGAATATGCAGCTCATTCATGCTGAAGTGATGCACTATGGGAATTACTACCAAACTCTGCCCTGCAACATCTGTGCTCCCTAAGTGAGTTAGTGCACGTCAGACATCTTTATGTCAGAATATCGCAGTGATGGATGCAGTCTTCAGAAAATGCTGCATAAAAATCTGGTGTGCCGTTCTGGCCATTAAGTGAAATTACTATTTAAATTAATGGCACTGTCACAGTTTATCTGTACAAAGAATGAACGCTGATTAGGGTATTAAGTAATTAGCAATTTATCACACTGGAACAAGGTTGATAATAATTAAAGAAGTAATGGTTTACCAAAGAAACTAGAAAGGGAGTCACTTCTTGTTATGCAAGTGAAATCCTGGCTGAAAATTTCAATTCAGTGAAACAGAGATGAAGCTCTTTGTGAGAGAAAGCACCCTTTTTCCTGTTTTGTTTTTTTCTTTCTAGTGTAAAAACAGTTCATTATCAAAATTTTACTTGACCTGTCAAAAGCCCCTCAGAGCGATCAGATGACTGATTAGGAATTTAGAATTAGGTCAGGGTCTGCATTTTGATTTCATACTTAAAGAACGGTAAAACCACAGAAGAGTAATTTGGAATGGAGGGGGAGAAAGACCAGTTTTCAGATTTTGATTGTTTTTAAAATAGAAGCGTGAATAGTTTTAAGAAAATTGCTGGAGAAGAATGACAGAAAGAATCCAAGGTTCATTCAGTAGTATATCTCATAGATACAGACAGGAGCGTGGAATAAGCTGTTTCAATAGTGTTTAATACTGACGAGGAGAGAAAAGAGTAATATTAAAGATATGCTATATACCTATATCATTAAATCTTTAAAACATTAAATACATTTATTCTTGTTTATGAAAAAATCCAAGGTTGTATTTAAATGTCTGATCAGGAAGTATCAGAAAAATATCTGAACGATACAAAAACCTAAATTTTTTGTTTCTATTTTAGGTGTGTACACACTTCAATGTCTGTTGGTATTTGCGTATGTATATACACACAAAAACCAACCACCCTCCACCCTGTAAAGAAAACTCAGTCTACAATGATAACTCTGCTGTTCATATTTTATTTGAGAGAACTTTGCTTGGAAATCTTAAAACAGTAAAAAGCTATTCACACAACAGTCTTTTTAAGCCAGTCACTTTAAAGAATTATCACATTTAAGTAAACATAGTTATCGAAACTCTATTGTGATTAGTGTATAGTATTAATCATAAAGAAAAATTTTAAATATTAAAAGATATTTTTACAAATGGAGACAAAAATAAAAAAAGTTGTTTGGAACCACATAGATAATCATCCTTAAGGCGTGTACCACACTGGCTCTACTTTCGAGGATTAAGAAAAGAAGTATTTAAAACTCCTTGCTCTATGATTCGGAGTGCAGTGCATAGCTCAGATGTTTGTACAGGACCAGATTAAACAATGCAGGACCTAAGGGCGCTTTGAATTTGAGGTTCTTTATATTATCATTTGGGCCTAATAATAAATAAACAAAATTCTAATTAAGGTAAATCACTCCTACATTGTGTGGCTCTATAATTGCATATCAGTTCTGAGATGATAGGATTGTAGTGTGGAATCTAGGCATCTTAATTTCTAGCTTAATCAGACTCTAGAGTATTCTTCACTCAGGCTTTTATATCTAAATTTCTGCAGTTTTTGTTCTCTGGCAATAACTAAATGAGGAGAATGCAGGTAATTAAACTGAACTTTCTGGGAGAAAGAAGGTCTATGTGTCTCGGGCTCGTATCTCTACAGGAGATGCAGCAATCGAGGCTGGCTCTTCCCTGAAAGCCCTTTCTCTGGCTTCCCCACCCTCTAAGCTGTCCCTGCACAAAGGTGCAGAACAGAGCCAGGCTGAACGGTACAGCTGACCAGTCAGGGTGCTCAGCTGGTCTGAGATGCCACCTCTTAAGTCATCAAGAAAGAATCTACAAAGGTGCCCACATCTCGGATGACCTCTTATCCCAGATGGCCTGGGTGATCTCTCCTTCCCTGTGAATTTCTGGGCCTTTCTCGGAGTACTCTATTCTGTCTGTCATCTGCAACAAGATATTATATCCTCCCCAAACAGTCAGGCAGTTTTGATGATAGAAATCTGATCTATTTTTATGGAGCACAGGTGAAGAGTGGCCCAGCTGAGTGGTTTCCAAACATTTCCTCTTGTGTGTTCTTTGGCTAATTAGCGTCTGGCGCTCGTGGTAAGAAGGACCCTCACCACACATTTAAATCACTGGGGTAGAGAGAAGCTACCTTAGCCCTCGCAACGTTCCTGAAACTGCCCAACTCTGATGTTTTTAACACCACGCTTTACAGTAGTCTTGGTTTCCTACCCTTTTTTACTTCATATTCATATATAGCATTTTATTGTTGCAGGAATGTTGTGTTGCGGGCAGGATTATGTGAATATGTCAGATACCATATGCTGTTCGGCCTCCAGTGGAGAATCTGAAGCACACGTTAAAATGAATGTCGCAGAGCCAGGAAAATGCTGTGAGACCGAACTTATCCCAGAGAGCCAGAAATGCTGTAATGGAGTTGGATATAACCCTTTGAAATATGTTTGCTCTGACAAGATTTCAACAGCAGCCACGATGAAGGTAATTGATGAGAAGCCTCTCGGAGACGCTGATTTGACAATGGGAAGAGGAATACATTGTTCGTAACTATTTTTCTAAAATAGGAATATAAAAACTCCTGTGTGCGTTGCTCATTTTCACATTATATCCATATTAATACCGAATATGTTGGCTGTGATTGATGTTATTGCAATGAATTCTAAAGGAATTAATAATGATTAGCTGTTCTCAGGAAAGCGTTGTCCAGCACCTCTGATGAGTGCAGGACTGGAATTTGTGTGCAAGGGGAGTTGCTCGGCTTGTCCTGGTCCCCTGCATGGTATTGTTTCATGGCCCTGAGTGCTGGAGATGGAGCTGGGTGGGAACTCTAGCTCCTTTGGATCACCCATCACCTGCATCTGCCATCTTCCCTTCATGGGAACCTTGGGACACTGATTCACTCGACTGAGTTTCTCTGTCTTCCTTTAGATAGAATGGAACGAACAGATGCTGATGTTAAACCCCAAAGTGAAGGACCAATCCTGGTCATCTCCTGTGACCCTTCTATCTACACATGCCGCACTTGTGGGCATCACACCTGACCAAGGTCCCAGAAACCTATAGCGTTAAGCACTGGTGAGCAAAACACTGTGCCATATGTTGGAATTGGTTTTCATCCTAAAGCAGCTAAAAATGGGTCAAAGATAGCGGAAGGACACTTGCTGAGCATGGCAACTACACGATCCTTGTGAGGACATCATACACACTGGACATGAAATTATTCTTCTCAGATTGTCAGCCCCTCAGCAAGACCTTCGTAACAATAAATGATTAGATGATACATAAGGTTGGTTAAATTATTATGACAAGGTAGTATTTCTCCACATAGACTCGGAGAGCAGGTGGTAGGTGATTTTCAATACGTAAATTCCACCACTTTTCCTGAAATCCCTCTCTTGGAGATTTTCCTCTTCTATTTCAGTGTGAAGGGGAACCTTATAGCATGTCATGCAGGGCTTTCCAAAGCTAGCAATCAGGAATTTCTCCCACCCCACCCCATGTTGGTACCCTGAATTCTGGGTCCTGAGTTTCCTCATTTTGGAGAATTGTCTTCTCATTTGTTGGTGTACAGAAAGTAATTCAATGTTTGAAATGGTCATTATTTTACCCTCCACTGCATTAATGGCTTGGCCAGATATGTATTTCAAGGATAAACATTATTTCCACTCAGAATTTTGTAGATGTTTCTACAGTTTTTAGGCTTCTAGTAATACTTTGATTCGTGTTTCTTTATAGGTAAGGTTTTCAAAATGTTTTTATCTTTTTCCTCTAAAATTTCATGAAAATGTATCTCACTATGGAGCTCATTAGCATTCACAATGGTGTGTTTTTGTGGAATTTTTCAGGCTGAAGTCCTCCGAGAAATATTATCTTATTATTCATTTGAAAATTGGCTTTTTCTTTTATCTCTCTTTTATCCACCAGTTGGCTATTTCTCTTCCTAAACTGATGTTTTAGTTTTCTCCTTCTTGCCGTTCCTTGTCTATTGATCCACCCTTCATTTTTTTTCAGTTTCACAATACGTCGCCTTAACGTTCTCTTTCATCCCATTAACCTCTTCAAATTTCACCTGTCATTTTAAACAATGTAATGCCTCTCCCTTTGCTGATTTTTGTTTAACTCACGTCCACCTACTGCTGTTTCATTCCAGGAGTATCTATTTTTAGCATCCTGAAAATATTAGTTACTTGTTGCCTTTTCATTGTTCCCGTTATATCTTGAACTGTCTCATTTATTCTTTGGATGCAATTTTAGTTTTCTTTTTCTTTTCCTGTGTTTTTTCTCATGCTCACGCTGAACTTCTTTCTCTGTGCTTGGAACTCTCTTCTTTTCCCTGGAGGCTGACTGAGACCTTGTTGTGCGGAGCCTCGCCCTGGCCCTCAGTGGGGAGCACAGTAGGTTTATCATGTGGCAAGGTGGGTTTTTCGCAGGGAGTCACTTTAACAAGAACCTTTAACCAGCACACTTAATTAACTGTCTTTAACACTGTACCCCAGGTCGGAATGGTGCACACGCTTGGCTGCGGCACTTGGGTGATCCTGGAGGGAAGGGGGCAAGGGTTCTCGGGGTGTAACATGCACAGTAGATTTCCCAGATGTCCACTGGCACCAGGCTTCTACGCTGCTGGGGCCCTCCCTGCCTCTTCCTTTTAATTTTCCAACTCTTTCCTGGGCTTGTCTCACTTTGTAATGTCTTGCCAAATGTATCAGAGTGATGCACACAAACTGCTAATGATCCAGTTACAACCTCCTCCCCTGCCCAGGGAGCTCGGAGCACATGGCTTGCCTTGACAGTTGTCCAGGGCCTAATTGTACCAAACATTTTCCCATGTCATCCAGAACTTGCCAACCTCCTAACCTCCACTATTTCAGGGTTTCTGTGGCTACAGCTGCCTAGCATATACTAAAGTGAAGACAGGTAGGCCAGTGTGAGAGGGTTCCAAAGGGGAAAATGTTTACCATTGTAAATTGTGTGTAACTTGATGTCTGTGTGTACACTGGGAAATGATCCCCACAATTAAACTACTTAGTATGTGCATCTGTAAACGTACAGTTTTCTTTCCTTTCCTTCTCTCTTCCTCTTCCTTTTCCTTCCCCTCTTCTCCTCCTACCTTTTACCATTTTCCTCTTCCCTCTCCTCCTTGCCCACCTCTCCTTCTTGTTCCTTTTCCTTTGTGTGTGTGTACATGCATGAGTGATGAGAATGCTCATGCCCTGCTCACTTAGCAAAATTTTGTTTCAATTTATTTCATTACATTCCAACATATTACAGTCTCAGGGGAGTCATTTGGTCCCCTCCAACAGCATCTCGGGGTCCTGAGACCCTTCTGTCTTGTGCCACTGCACACATAGCCCTCGCATCCCCATGAGAAGGGAAACGAGTGGATCCTTGCACTCTGGCAGGCCATCCTTGGGCACCAGGAAGTCGGTGTACCCTCTCTGTGCATTTGTCATCCAGACAAATCTCATTATGTGGCTCTTCTTACTGTAAACAGGCTTTGAAATCCCATGCTTGCAGGGATAAAAGAAAACGGTAGACATCAGTAGGCTCGTGGCATTGTGTCTGCTCCGTTCCTCTCCTTCCCAGCTTCTAGAAGTTTGAACACTGCTATATATCTTATTTCTCTTCCTGTTTCCTAAGACTTTTCACATTTATTTTATATGTACCATTATTTTACTGTCAGTTTGCTGGGATAAGAAGATGTAGAGGTAAGTACAAGTGCTCAATTTGCCATTTTTAGGTAGAATTTCCAGTATATTTCTCTGAAGCAATGTTGTTTAACCAACTTGGTAAGAACAATTTAACCCATTTTATGTAAGGGAGACGTGGAAGAATGGAGAAGCTGCCATATTTAGGGGTGTTTAAATATTTAAATTACTCAGATTAGAATGATTACTACCACAAGTGTAAAGTCCAGAGATTCATCAGGGAAAATTTTTTTAAAATATAAGTATAATGGCAGCTCATGGCATACTTTAGACTTCTGAAAGTTGGATAAGTAGTGTTTCTTAAAGTTCTAACTTTCCCATTAGCACGAGGAGTGCAGATTATCAACTATTCCATTCTCTGTTTACTCCGGAGTATCAAATTGTCAAATGTCAGGCCTGCTGTCATTGTTTGCGGTGACCATTCTGAGCCTAAGACACGCACAGGGGTCATCTCACTTCCTTCACAGAGCAAACCTTCATGGCAAATTTAATTTCCATTTCTCCCCTCTCAAGCAGCTGAGGCTTTGAGATGGTGTTTACAGATGTAGGAATTTGCAAAACTGCAATCTTAAACTCAGTCTGGGTTCTTTCAAAGCAGCCTACTTGTTTGGAGACAAACCACTTTGGTTTCTTTCCATGAATTTTGAGACATTCATTATCAAGCAAGTCAGGAAAAAATCATCTGAAAGATACACAAACCTACCCAAGATGTGTGTCCAAGGGAAAGCTTAAAATCCCTTCTCCCTCTCTCCCCGCCCATCCGCCACCCCAGGGAACCAGAGCCTGTGGAACTCTCTGCCCAGCGTCTATGGAAGCCACTGCTCACTGTGGCCGCTGTGACTTCAACTCTACCAGCCACGTCTGCGTGGTGACAACTGGGTCCCACAATTTCACAGGGAAGGCATCGACTGAAGAAACATGCCCATCTCTGGAAGACACTGTGCACATGGGAAGCACAGACACCTTCTCCTTCACAGGTGACGGAGGCAGGCTGGGCAGGGGCGGTGAAAAGCTGCTGGAAATCCAGATTTGCTTCTCTCTGACTTCTACCCCCTGTCTCTTGCTCTCTGATCCCTTTATCTCATAACACATTAATTATAAGCTTTGCCTTGTGTCTGTCCCCATCTCTCCTGTGACACTATTTGTGTCACTGGTAGGTCTTTGTTAACTTTTTCCTCATTATTTGCATTTAGTGTGCTATACACCATAGCAATATTTGGTTACAAAAGTTCTCAGCATACAGGACAATTTGTCCGAATTTCTATTTTCTTCCTGCACTCAGTTAAAGATTTGAATCATGGACCCTCATTTTAAAATTATTCCTGTTTGTAGGAACTTTCTCCTTTTATCTGCCCCTCATAATCAAAGTCAAGAGTCTGAAGATCTTTTAAGACCTACTTGCCATATCTCTCTCCAGAAGTGAAGAGGTGTTTCCACATATGAAGGGAAGGTTATGAGGGCTTTTAAAATCTACTCTCCAGATTGCTTTTCTGCCAGAACATACTGTAAATTGAATATGAAAGATTGCAAACCTCCCCTTTTCACAGAGAACATGAAGCACACGAGTGGTGCTCTAACAATTCCATTGAAATCAATTTACACTAACAAGTTAACCATTTAGAGAAACTTGGAATTAACATCTAAGCACCAGCATTAACCAAAATTTATTCACTGGTGTACTCATTAGTTTATCTATTTTTTAAGGGGCTTGGGGTGTGGCACAGTGGTAGGGAATTTGCCTAGTGTGTAGAAGGTCCTGGGTTTGATGACCAGCACCACAAAAACAAAAATGAAAGTAAATACCTACTAACAGGCAGGCACTACATTAGGGCCAGCAGTTTAAGCAAGGAAGAACTTCCATGTCTGAAGAACTCGCAGGGGTGACTGGGAGTACACTCTCCTGCACAACTGCATCATAATGTGATGAACGGGCTGTGTGTAAGCACCAATAGAAGCCCACGTTGTCGATGTCTGATGCTTTTGAAGAGTGTTGTAGCAACACCTGGTGCACCTGGGAAGACTTTGGGAAGACACTGCGTCTGAGGGTGAACCAAAGGACCAAGTGGAGCCGGTGAAGTCAAGAGAAGACAG
The DNA here is from genome assembly GCF_034190915.1 of Cavia porcellus. Taxonomy (NCBI): domain Eukaryota; kingdom Metazoa; phylum Chordata; class Mammalia; order Rodentia; family Caviidae; genus Cavia; species Cavia porcellus. The sequence goes on from NW_026947509.1 coordinate 10,100,833, forward strand.
AGGAGGCAGCGTGTTTACAAAGCTCAGGAGCCAGCAAGTGCCTCCGGGGGAGGCAGAGTGGGGAGAGGAAAGATGGGGGACAGGGAGCAGCAGTCAAAGGTCATGGTATAGCAGAGATCCTACCGGCTGATCAGGCCACATTAAGCACTTCATCTTTGTGCAGGAATGAGTGGCTGGAAAGCTTGCTAACTACGGGATGACTCAAGCGTATATACATTTTCCAAGGAATAGACTGTCAGCTCTTAAAGCTGTGGTTGAAAGACAAATGCTGTATATATGGAAATAACAAATAAATATTGCTTAAACCTGTCCTCCAAACCCTCAAATACCTTCCGTTATTGGAAGGTTAGTCCCATGTAATGTACAGAATGATCCCGAGCCAGGAAGTTTTAAAAAGCAGTGTGTTGGGAATGGAGATAGGAGAGTTGGCAATTATTGAAAGAAAAATAAAACTTTGAAAATGAGACAGATTTCTGAGGAAAGGCAAAACTTCAGCAAATGACTCTACGTAAAGCCAAAGGACTGTTTACATGAGCTGAGAGCAGCTTTGAAAGACCAGGGCTTGCAGGAGAAAAAAGTGACAGGAAGAAATGAGAGGGTAAAGGAGACCCAAAAGCAGTAGGAAAAAGAATGTGGAAAGCCCCTCCGAGAGCAACTGTACTAGAAACTGTGATAGAGGCCTAAACGTGCAGAATAATAGTTATCAGCACAGAGAAGTTTAACGTGCCAGCACAAGGAGATGTAACATGTACTAAGCAGTTGTGGGTGGACAGGAGGTCTGGACAGCTCAGTCCTCCAAGGTCACTGGAAGGCTGGAGGCTTTCGGTCTTGTGGCTCATTAGGCTTCAGGAGGTATTTCCATTTGCAGGGTGCAGCCTGGGATCTTACAGCTCCCAGATCCAATCCTTCTGCAGGAGATTCCTGGCAAAGGGAGGCAGAGGATTCCTCTTTAAAAGGAATTTAGAGCCTGCCCATTTCTCATTCATACTCCTTCAGAGGATGAGAGCTGAATCCTTTGATCATAGCTGGCATCAAAAGAAATGGGGAAATTTAGCTTCTAACTAGAAGTTAGGGAGACAGGATGGAAGAGATATTTGGGGTCTGCTGATGGTCCCCACTGAAAAGTAGTGTAGGTATCCTACTAACAGAGAAAAGAGACAGAACGTAATTGTGTTACACAGCAGGAAATACTTGAGATATGTCAGCTTGTACGGAAGAAAAGGTTTATGTTGGAGGTTTTAGTCCATAGTTGGTGGATCCTATGCTGTGGAACCTTTTGTGAAGTAGTTCATCTTGATGGAAGCCGTGGCAGAGGAAGCTGCTCACCTCATGGTAAATAGGAATCAAAAGGAAGAGGAAGAGATCTGAATCCCCAGATCTGCCTTCAGGCCATGCCCCACCATGACCTCACTTCCTCCTGCTCCCTCCTTCCTCTCCAAGTTTCCACCCCTGCCCAATGACTCTGCAGACAGGGCGGGCTATGACTTTAATACATGGACCTTGGGGGAAATTCAAGATCCAAACTCTCACGATAATCCTTTACATTTATAGGGAAATTTGCATTTTATGAAGTTCTACCACATAACTTACTCTGTTTTATTTTCATATTAATTCTATAAAGCAGGCAGGGCAAGGTTAATTGGAAGGAGAATGTGTCTCAAAATACCCAAGGGGATAGGCTGAGTTCACACCACATCCAGTGAATAGAATATGGGTGGCCAGGGCCTCCTCCGTGGGTCCTCCAGCTGCGAAAGAGTTATTGAAAACAGCAAAGAGATGTTGCAGCTTTATAGATTAAGTGGAAAATACATTTAAGTAGTTAATTTTTAAAATAGAAATTTTCCTGATGTCTGGAGTATTTATACTTCTTAGGTTAGTAAAGTTTAACATGAAGCTGAGGCTTTGAGGACAGACAGTGTAGACTCGAGCAGGAGTGTTTTAATAAAACATTGGTCAGTACAGAATCTCAGCACGGATGGCTCTATTGTTTTAAGCGAGATGGTGATTTTTGGTTTGGGCTGCAGTTCTGGTTTTGGTAGAAAAGGACAGGAATATGCAGTGGACTGTGTGTGTGTGTGGTTACTCATTACTATGGTACCAGGAGAAGGTCAGTTTTGAGTCCTCCACTAGAATTCATATGCTATTCTATTGAAGTAGCAGCAACCAAGTAATAAGAAATAATACTTGGTAAAATTTATAATAACAAAACTAAAAAATGATGTTGCAAACCTATTTCAAAGGGAGGTGAATACACCAGCTTATGAAGCATCTAACTACCCATTGGCCTGGAGTTTTTACTTTTCAATCACTGCTTCAGTGTTTCCATGTCTCTCTGTACAGAATCCATGAATCCTATTCTGTGAAATTCGATGCCACCTCTTCTACTACACATTTAAAATGTGTTTTATGGCTTTATGTATGGGGGTATATGGGTGTTGTTTTTTGAGACAGGGCCTCACTATGCAGTTCAGACTGGCCTTGAGCTCACCTTGTAGCCCAGGGCTGCTCTCAAACTCACAGTGATCCTCCTGCCTCAGCCTCCTGAACGGGATTACAGGTGTGCACCACCATGCCCGGTTGTTTTTTGACTTTGAAACAAAGATATTAGAATTTTGTTTATACACAAAGAAAGGAGAGCATTGTTTTATATATATATAAGTTTAGATATTTATTTTTAATATGATAGTTAAAAAATAGAAACAGAAACACATGACAACCCATGTTTTGTCTTTCCAGACATGTATCTCAAGCCCTACACGATGTATGAATATAGAATTTCTGCATGGAACAGCTACGGGCAAGGATTCAGTCAAACTGTTAGAGCCAGCACGAAAGAAGATGCCCCTGAGGGAGTGCACCCCCCTCGGTGGACCAAAGTGGGCGATCTTGAAGATACGATTGTCTTACACTGGAAAAAACCTATACAATCAAACGGTATCAAGCGATTTTTAAAATAAAATGACCGACTTAATCTGTATTGCTGTGCTATCTCACCCGCAGCCATCTGGTGTGGTGCTCAGGAAATTTTGGCATAAATAAACAATGCACAAGCTTGAATATCACATTGTTTCTCTTAAATGAGAATCCCAGGGTAAAAACAGAGAGTCAAATAAAAGAGAATAAGAAATAGGGAGACAGGTCCTTCTCAGCAAGGAAAGAGATCAAGAGATGAAGGGAGGCCCAAAACAGGAAAGAGATAAGGGATTTTTAAAGAAGGAATTGGACCTGTGCATGGTAGTGCGTGCCTGTAATTATAGCACTTAGGAGGCTGAGGCAGGAAGATCATTGAGAGTTTGAGACCAGCCTTGGCTGCAGAGTGAGCTCAAGGCCAGCCTGAACTGCATAAAGAGACCAAAAAAAAAAAAAAAAAAGGAATTGGGATTATTAGGTACATGCACCAACTCCACCCAAGTAATGTAAACATTGCATACTGCAAATGTGAATCAAAAGAGGACAAAAAGGGATCAAAAGATGGGTGGAGCCCAAGAGAGACAGGAAAGGGAATGACAGAAATTAGGATGCGCTACGCACAGGTACCAACTTCCCACAAGGAATGTCATCATGACATATTACACACACATACTTATTATTAACCAAAATAATAAAAGAAGTTCCTGGAATCATAACCTATGTCTGAGCTGTTTTCAAATAACCAAGGTACGTTCAGCTGAGTCAAAATAGTTTTACCACTGAAAGTCAATTTCAAAGTTTGATACTGAAGAGAGATAAACACAGATGATTTGATCATGTCAAGAATCCAGGTCCTTGTGATAATATAAGTAAGACCTGCCTGAATGTGACAGTATGGAACCAAATTAAAATTAAATATTGCCACAGTGTCCCACTTCTTCAGGACATGAAGGCATGTAAGTTGTTTGCAAAGAGTTAAAATTATACGATACTCTGGTGCAGTCATTTCTCTGTGTCTTTTAGGTCCCATCATTTACTATAGTCTTCTCCGAAATGGAGTTGAACGTTTTCGGGGCACTTCCTTGAGCTTCTCTGATACGGAGGGAATCCAGCCATTCCAGGAGTATTGCTACCAGCTGGCAGCCTGCACCGTGGCAGGCTGTACTACCAGCCGCAAGGTAAGAGCCTGAGGGACATTTCCAGTCCCTCAGATACAAAGCAAGGTCCCCTTGGCAATGTATCAAGCAGGGCATTCATTATTCACCTAAGTAGGCTCTAACACTTACCTCTGCAAGAAGGGATCGCTCTAAGGTAGATTCATCCAAATATCAATGTTTTATTAATTAAAAACAAATAAAACATTGAACCTGTATTTTGTCTTTCATATTCTCCCCTCATCAAGTATGATTGTGATTGCTGTGCTTTGGAACAATTTCTTCCCAGCCAAACTCCCGCTGAAGCTGGGTCACAATGTACAGCATTGGCGGGGTGGATGGACCTTCAGGAGGAGCTGGGTCAGGAGGGATCTGCAGGAGATCAGTGCTCTCTGAGGCTAGATCACTTCCCACAGGAGTGGGCTGTGGAAGTGAGGCCACCTCTGGTCTTGTTCCTTTCACCTAAGCCCATCTACGCTTTCGTTTCTACCTTGAGATGACACAGCACAAGGTCCTCATGGGGGGCAGCCACCAGAACCAAAGGTCAGAAATATAAACCTCTTTCCTTTATAAGTCGCCCACTAGCTATTGTCCTATTAGAGCAACAACATATAGAATAAGATGCTGATATTCTATAAATCCAGAAACACTTTCAAACCAGCCCTCAGGTGAAAAGAACTTATATTTAAATACCATATGTTTTTTAAAATGCTTGCTCTTTTTTTTTTTTTTTTTTTTGTCTGAGACAGGGTCTTACAATGCAGTTTAGGCTGGCCTTGAACTTGAAGCGATCCTTATGCCTCAGCCTCCCAAGGGCTGAGATTACTGTTTTATGCCACCACACTCAACAAAATCCCTGCTCTTAAAAAATGGAAAAGAACAAATAAGCTTAGCATAGAAAGTAATAATAATAATAAGGCTTCAGTAGTAGCCTCAGCAAGAAATAATGAAGACTTGAATTCAGAGAGCAGGGGAATCTACAGGGCTCGATATCAGCTCTGCAGGGGAACCACAGGAAAGTCTCATAAGCGGTTTCAAGACAGCTGGTTTGAGAAGTTTGTGGATTTAGTGCCATTGTGCCAGAACGTTTTTTAAAAAAAGGTAAATGTTAAGAGTAAATAAGATTAAAATTTTAAATTAAAAACACTTAGGAAGCTGATAGCAGGGCAACAGAACAAGTTACTATTTTACATGAAAATGTTTAATTGGATGCTGGATTAGGTAACTGGAGTTTGAAGAAAGATCTATGCAGGAGATTAAAGCGCTGAGTTTAAACGTGGGCATCCAGAGAAACTCTAAAGGGAGAAAAGCAGGATCCCGTGGATGAGCATTGGGGAGCGCTAACAGGAAAGGAAGAAACAAGGACCCACAAAGAAGAGAAGGAAAAACAAGCAGTTTAGGAGGAAAATAAAGAGACAGCAAGTCACAGCAGCCAACCACGGTGTCAGCAGCAGCTGGAGAGGAAATGCGCGTGCACCGGACAACTCCGGACCTTTCCATCTTTAAACTTGAGCACAGCAGGAGAAGGAACCAAGTGCAAAGTGCTCAGTCCTAGGTAGGTGCAGGGGCGGAAGCTGCTGGAGCACCAGGGAGGAGCCGCGCCACAGCCCAGTGATCCTCCAGCCACCCTTGCTTTTTACACAGCCTGGCTCACGTCTACCAGGTGCCAGAACAACTGGCTGAAAAGTAAGACACCAAAAAAAAATGCAGCCGATGTTTGTCCAAAACTGCATTTTGACATTATCGACTCACTAGCTGGGTGAACTTGCATCTTTTTTCCTGCTCATTTGCTTGTTTTTCTAGGACACTGATGCAGACCTATAAAACCATCCCTGGTGTCACCGGAAGAGTGCTCAAAGGTCTGCCCATTTATACAGCTCAAAGCATATTATATGCAAGCAAGTCTGGAGATAGGTTTTGCTCCATATTTACTGGTGCTTAAAATATACCAAATCAGGCCGTTAAAATGCAAAGACACTGGTGGGCCATATGGAAGAGAGTTATCCAGAGTTCTCCGGGAAGATGCCGTGCAGCCAGCTCCTCCTTGTTTAAACCGAGGGCTGCACGCCGCCTTCAGAATTGTTGTTGAACCTACCGTGATGAATGGTAGTGGGAGACTTATGTAATGCATTCAAGGTCAGATTTCATTGTTTAAATAGGAAGGGAGGAAAAGAATGAAAAACAAAAAGAGGAGGGAGACCGCTTCTCCAAGCCCGTGCTAATGCTGCGCCAGCCAGGCCAGACAGCAGCGTTGTAAAACAAAAGTGACTTTCCTATTGTTCAGGAGACCCGGTGTACTGTTTCAATAAATCGCTGTTTAATTCCTCTGCTTCCAGGTAGTTGTCACCATGACCCAAGGAGTTCCAGAGAGTGTCAGGCCGCCCAGCATCACGCCCCTGAATGCTGAGTCTCTGCATCTAAGCTGGAGTGTCCCGGGGAAACCAAATGGTGTCATTAAACAGTACCAGCTCTGGCAAGGTGGCAGAGGTCTCATCTACACTGATATCACTCACCGGAGGCAGCATACGGTCACAGGTGAAAAAAGCAGAAAAGCAACTGAAGGAGTCTGTCGTTACAGGGAGGGCGCAGGGCGTCCCAGGGGCGTGTGCTTGATATATGAGGTCACTTTGAAAGGACGTGTACTCTTGACATATGGTCAGGTCCCACTTATCCATGCTAATAGAAGAGCCCACACTGGCAGCAATAACCCACAACAGCGGAGAACTTCAGAAATAATTTATACTTGGCTTTGATATGCATTAGGAGTAGGGTTTTTGCATCGGTATTAATTTTTTTTTTCAAACAAACAGTGAGGTGCATTTCACTCCTCAAGGGTATCCTCACAGATAATGGGCTTGGGGCCGCCAAGAATGAACGGAAGGTGGGAGAAAATCACCTAGGAGCTGACGTCCGTACGCTAAGTGGGTAATTCAGACACACAGCTAGGTGACAGTTGACTGGTTGTGACTCTTATTACTGTACAAAGTAATTGCGTTATTTTAATTTTGTATGATAGCACTGTGTTTATTATAGCTAATAACGTGATAAAGTACAGCACAATAGTATAATGTTAGATAATTGTTTGTAGTGACTATAATAACAATTAACATGCGTTCCATGGATGTTGCTTTGAAGGGGAAAAGATGCATATTCTGGTGTAGTCAGCAGCGGCTTTCCTCGGCAGCTCTGTCTCATCACTGTGTGCTGTTTGAACTGCAGACCTCTCAATGCCTGGTATTTTAGTATCTGGCTTTTCTATGACCTCCCTCCAGTGCAGCACTACCGGAGCAGGGACCTGACTCACCTCTTTCCATGCTGCATCAGTAATGCCTAGAATAATCCTTAACTCAGCAATAGGAGCTAAACAAATGCAGAATAAAGGAATTTCCCACCTGCCAAAGACTACCTGAGCCCTCAGCTTGTGCCAAGTTGGCTGTCTTCACAAACCTGTGGTATAGAAAGCATTGTCACCTCCGTGTTATAGGAGAGAGTACTTTGGGAGATTGCGTATCTCAGTGCCTTCCTTGGGTCCATGAGTTTGTCCCTGACCATTGTGAAACTTCATATGCTGAAAATGTACTTGCATGTGGGAACATTGTTTTTCTTCGGAACCTCAGCTAACCCAGAGACCACGGGTATGGCGAAATCCCTAATCCATTCAAAAGATCACCTTGGCTTCCTATTTTTATTTTACTTGAAATGAAGATCATAACAAGTGATTTAAATAGTGTTGCTCTCTCTACATAACCCTGCCTTTGTATCATACTTTGTTATCTTAAAGCACCATTTGCACCTGGGCTATTTCGATTCCCATCCCTTCTTCCTGAGAGACATTTTATCAGCCACATTGAGTGGTGAGGAAGGAGCTGACCAGCTCAGTGTGTCCGAGGTATCCCTCCTCCCCCTGTAAGGAAATCAAATCCCATTGCATTCTCCAAACCAGGTTCCAACCTCCTAGGGTCCTAGATGGCACATGCAGCACTCGGAAGAAGAGTTCCTGCTTCTGAGATGTTCTCTGTGAGCCAAAGAGCAGTGTGCTAAGGGGTGACTGCAAATACCACACAGCAGTGCTGTGGGAGGACTTGTACAGGGCACGGATGGGAATCACAAAAGGGACTTACAGTCGTTGGGGGGTGCTAACTAGATTTTTGAACATCAAAGCAATGCACGATAAGACTTTGTACCACTGAAGAGTGATAAACCAAGATCCACGCTTAAAGACATTTCTTCTTGTGGAATCTATTTAACCAGCATTGGCTTTGAGCTGTTGCTTGTGGTACTAGTTTGCAGTGTTCTTTTAGAAGCCAGCATTTGTACACCAACAGAACAGATTCACCGGTAACATTCAAACCACCTGGCTTGATGGCCTCATTGATCATTAAATAATCGCAAAGATTTTTTTCTTGAAATTGCTTCCCTCCACCAGTTCTTCCTTTCATTGTCATTTTCAGTCAATATTTTTGTGTCAGAGAGGATTTCAAATACTGCAGGCCCTGGTGCCAGATATCCTCTTTAATTACAATGTTTAAAAAGTCTATGCACAAAATTTTGATTTTTCAAAATCAAAAAATAGAAAATTCCTCTAGCAGTCGTTTGATCTGTCCCTCTGCTCTGCTTTAAATACACTTAGAGAATCTGTTGTTTGGATGGGAACCCAAAAAAGAAGGATTTCTTGGCTGAGTGAGAAAATTAACTGTCCCTCAGCAAAACCTCACCAAGTACAGAGCCTGCTCTATGCAGTTCTCATGAGACAGGAGCAGCACCTGCATTGGATAATCTCATCCCTGGGACCTGGGTAACGCTGCCTGTTTTTATCTGCCAGCAAATATTCAGCTGCACGGTTAGCTGACTGACCAAATGCAGTACCAAAGTATTTATGATGTGAACAACTGCTTTATCGAGTTCATGGAATGAACTAAAATAATCAAATTTATTTCCCATTGCATCTCAAATATTTGATGAAAGGGCTGCCTGAACCCCCTAGGATGACTGTGTTGATTTCCTCATCATTTCCAAAACCTTGGCATTCCCTGAGCAGCAGAGCACTAATGAAGCTGTTGCACGAGTCTTCCTGGAGCCTGAAAAATCGAGGGCCTGGAAGTGACAGAAGGGAGCGCCTACACCTTGCCTCAGCCCCATTGTCTCGTGCTTATTTTTAATTACCTCGAAGCTTTAGAAACATGATCCGGTAAATGCTATGTGGGACTAGCGAGGAAGGCACTCATCATGTGAAATCCATAAATTGCTTATAATCCTCTCAAGATGTTAAGAAAAAAAGCATTAAGTAATTGAAGACAGGAAGTCCTCCGTTAATTATTTAGAGGTGTTATCAATGCTTTAAGTAAACCAAAGCGTTTTCTGCTATTTCACGGAGCGGAGCCCCTGAGGGACCCTCACAGAACCACCATCATCTTCTCATATTCGCTAATGCAAACAGCGCATGGCAGCTTGTCAATAAAGGACCCCGTCCCATCATCCGTTACTGAACACCTCTGCCACCCCGCACAGGATGAGGCTGAGGCCAGTCTTTGGGCGGCCATGCTTCCTGCACCAGCCTTCTCACATGGGCTTGGGGAAAGAGCACAAGGAAAAGGGATGAGCTGATTTATGAGGGCCACTGAGCAAACGAATGCATTCATCGTGCCCTCTTTAAAGCCGCTATGATTATGACTTTCGTGTCTCTTAACTGGGAAAATGTTTCCCAAAACATTCATTACCACTGTTGATTGTTGGATTTCACCGAGACCTGCCATTCGCTTAGCAAAGGGAAAACAATTTGCCTTCCTTTCCAGTCTTCTTAGAAATTAATGAAAACCTCTTAATGCTAAATAATATAAACTCTAGCCTTTCCATGTAGCAGAAACTATTACATTGCAATGATATCCTACCCATCACCTTTGAAAAACAGAACATATTTTGAGCAACAATGTATCAAGATGTGAAAATTCATTTCAACAGGATTTTACTTTTAGAAAACTGCCATTTGCTCCCATAGTATCTTGCTTCTTGAGGTATGTATTACATTTATTATAATTTCCTCTGTCATTGTCTTTGTTCCTCAGCTACTAGATAAGCTTTTGAAGGACAGAGACAATAGCTTCTTATTTGCCATTGTTTGCCTAGTATCTACCACAATACCTAACAGTCAAAAATGCGTGTCAAATTAGTAAATATTAGTAAAGAATAGTATTTAAGTGATCATAGTCTGTTCTCATTGTAGATAAAACTCAATGTCAATAACATCTACATTGCAGACAGGAGTGGCTACATCATTTGCAGGACTTCTTGCAAAGTGAAAATTCAAGCTCCCTTGTTCTGAAATTATTGAGGTTTTCAAGACAGTGAATAGAACCTTGCATTCCTCCAGGGTGTTTCTAAGCATGCAGCCCTACCTGACTGCCCAAACTGTAGCATGCAAAGCAAGCCCTGACCCTCAGCACTTTGAATTACAGGCCATTGCTTCAACTGGAACAGGAATAAAAGTAAGATGGCGGTCGTGTTGCTAAAATAGCTTCAGGCACTTCTGGAGTTCTCTGGAATGTTCTGGACTGCGTTTTCTTGTGCCGCTTACCCACTGACCATCAAGCACTGGATCTGCAGAGGCAGACATTACAACTAATCATGCTTCCATTTTTTCAACTGAAGAAAAACTATTTTGCACCTCTCTAGGTACATATGATAGCACTAGTCTTTCTTTCTTTAAACCTACTTGTTAAAAGGTTAAAGATAAAAGAGTATAGTCAGCAAATGCCTGAGCACTAACTTTTAAGGACTAAAACACTGTTCCCTGAAACTCTAAGTCATCCAGTTTTTTTTGCCTGAGCGAACAAGACTTTTGTTTTGTCCATTGAGTCTAGCCAACCTCTTATCTCTGCAGCATACTCCTTGGATCAAAACTTTATTACTGAAAAAGAAAACTGCTATAAAATGCAGAAACGAGGCCTCAGTCTGTTACAACTTTGAACTCTGAGAGGAAAAGTGCTTATTAAAATATTATCTTAGTTGCCTCCTCCTAGCTGAGACATAATAGTCAACATCCTCAATTTAAGAGCAAAGGGTTCTCTGGGCTCCCATTTTTGGAAAGGTTTCAGTCCACAGTCAGCTGGCTCCAAGGCAGGGAGACGTTGTGGAGAGGCTTGCCAGAGGAGAAGGAGCTCGTGGGATGGTAGGCGGGAAGCAGGGAGGGGTCAGGAGAGGGGAGGAGAATCTATATGTGTATATGTATGGTAGATAGATAGACAGACAGACAGACAGACCCTCCCAGGCCACAGCACAGTAGCCCACCTCTTGCCACCAGGCTTTGCCTCCCAGCATCACACCCAGCTCTAAACCCATCAGTAGTCCGATCCAGTACCACACACCCATGACCCAGTCATTCCCGAAAGCCCAACCTATGAGAGCACAAAGCTTTGGGAAGCATCTAGATATAAGCCAAATACTGTCACAAAACCATAGTAAGAGGAAGGGATTTAGCAATTAACTGAATACTGGCCATGCTGGTAATCTATCTCTGCAAAGAGTCTGCCAAAGAAATCACTCATTGAGGAAGGGCTCTGTAGGACGAGTCTCATGACTCAGATGTTGGGGTGAAGGCTCTAAGCTATGACCTAGAATTTCACATAAAATTTTAAAAAATGAGAATGTGAATTTGCTTGTAGCAAGTAGCCAAGATTGAAATTCACAGCACCATCTCACTAGTAGCGTTTTTAATGCTTTGATGTCCAGTTCATATGCTATATCAACTGAACACATAGAACAATACAGGAAATGGGAATATTACCAGTGACAGCTCAGGGAGGGGCAAAAGCTGGCTTGACCCATAGAATGTGGACTGCAATGGCTGGCACCATCCAAAAATGGAGAACTGCAGCATACAAATTACAACTTCATAATAAAACTCTGTCAAAGATGTCATAGGTTAGATGTACCTTAAAAGTAATTCCCTGATGCTTTTGTGTGTCAGTATTAAACATCTCAATTTTCACAAGTAATCAGATTCATTCCACATAGAATTGGAATCCCACTCTACTATAATAGCCAAGACTGCCAGTGGGTGCAGGAATTCCTGGAAATCTCCACAAACAGAGATTCTTTGGTGGGTGACCTAAACCCCCAGCAAGTGAGGGGAAGGAAGTGCCCTTGTCCCTGTAGCAGAGATGGACAGGTCACATATCCACTGTGGGTGAAATGGTGCCCCCACAGATTACGTGCTCATAGGATGGTCATTTCTGATATGTGAAAACCACCTGTATGGCTTAGCTTCTAAAGTGTCTGCCAAATGTCTTGTCTTCAGAGATGGGGGCCTTTGAAAGTGACTGCCTCATGGAGGTGCTGAACTCATCATTGGTCTGTTGATGACTTCATTGATGACCTTTATTGATGCTATTGAGAGACGGGGCTTGATCAGAACAGGCAGGTCCCTGAGGATGTGACCTGTAGGATGTGTTCTTATCCCCGGCTCCTCCCTTCTCTCTGCCTCCTGGCTGCCATGGTTAAGATGCCTTTTAGCCAGCTGACCTCTGACTGAATTCCCCTAAACCATGAGCCAAGTAAACCTTTTGTCCTAGTGATGGGAAAGTTAACCAGTGCACCCCTAATGAAGACCGGATCAGACCAGGCCTGTTAGCACTGAAACTAATCACTGAGCATGCTGATTAACAAACCATGGAATTATGGTTTTAAAGTCAATACCTAAAAATTGTACATGCTTATGGAATACTATTTCAGTGTATGCACACATTGCATATGGTTTAAATCGGGATAAATGTATCTATTTCCTCAAGTGTTTATCAGTTCTCTGGTGAAAACATTAAAAATTCTTTCTTCAAGAGCTTTTTTGAAATACGCACTGCATCATCTTTATGTGTACTGCCCTCCTACACAATAGTCCTCACGCACATATCGTTTGATCAACCTTTTGAATTATATACTCTTTAGGACTATTTGTGAGTTCTTTAAAAAATAGCAGATGACACTTGTAGGGTAATGGGCTGCGGCTTTGAAGTGTCACTTGCCTTCTGAAATTATAATGGACAAAGTACCTTTTCCTATTTATCTGGGTATTAACAATGAGAAACAAGCTGTTCCTTATGGAGTACATCAGATCTAACTTACAGAGACACGAGTTTTGTTTTCCAAATCATACTTTCATGAGGCGCAGGCGGACTCCTGCAGTCCCTGTTTAACATGCATTTGCTCTGCTGCTCGGAAGTGTGATTGGGATGAGTTTGGTTACTTTCTGCCTTTTTCCTCTGGAAGAGAACATGATTCCCTGTAGGGAGATTCAGGTAATTCACAGCCCCCGTCTTCTTCACTCTACTGAAATGTTAAGTACTTGGCTTTTCTCCATGCATTTGCCTTTCTCCACTCTACGACTGCTATTTCCTACTCTTTTAATTCGATACTGAGCACTTGAATGATGTTTTCTTTTCTCCTTCTACTCTTCGCCTTCAGGATTAAGTTACAGTCAGAATGGTCCCTTTGAGACGTCGCTTTATTTCCCTCTTCTCGTCCTTATCAATTCATGAATAGTTTTCAATTGGTGTGCCCTTTTCACTGCCTGTTGCTAATATTTCATATTATGTCTCATTTTAAAGGCTACCGATAGGGGCTTACTTAAAATGACATCAAATTCCACTTGAAATGTGTGGATTTTATTGAGTTGTACAGAATCGTATCTATGAAAGGTCATTCGGTTCATGTAAATCATCCAGGCCCGATGGTAGCTGATGCTTTACTTACGGAATGTGTGGTCCAAGCCTATTAGTAATCTGATCTCCTCAACCATATGGAAAAGGCAAGGTCTAAAAAATGCAGAAAATGATGCATTTGGGTATTGTCTTTCCTCCAGTTAATCTGCAGCTCAATTAACCAGTTTGTGCTCTGATACCCACAGTTTACAGACGTAGAAACTGAGGCACCTGGACACCAAAACCTACAGTTGGTCATGGTTAGTCAGTCGTGCCTAGCTAGCTGTGGGGATCCAAACCGTCTCACTTTAGCCTCATCTTCTGACAGCTGTGCTCCTCGGCCTCAGCATAGGACTCACAAAAATATTCAAAATGGAGTATTGATTCACATTTGGGCTTTCTAAATTACTGCAAGTTTTCCTAGGCTTCGAGCTACGTTGGTCAACATTTTCTTTACAGGAATAAGAAGCCTGACCCAGTTGCTCCAGGCCACCTTTTGTGATTCCTCTCACAAGTTTAAGGCCTGACCCTTGCTTTCATATCTCTGTGCCCAGCGTCCTGCAATGTCCAACAGTTAGCACCCTCTCCGCACAGCAAACCTCACAGCACAAACTCCAGGCCCCAGGATGGGCGATGTCTGTGTTAATGCCAACAGAGACATGGGAGAGCGCCCCCTCGTGGTTAAGGCCTAGGAAACATTGGCTAGCATGTTATTGGTGAAACTTAGTAACTGACTTTCAAAATAAACACAGTACTCGTGAAATCAGTTAAGTGTATACAGTCCAATAAAAAGAGAAAAACACAACCACCTCAAAAAAACCCTTGGGTTCTTTTTATTGTTTTCTTTTCATTTTGTACTTTTTGTATGGACCGCCTGTTTGAACCCAATCTTTTGACAGGCCTCCTTCATATCCAGTTTTCTCCACATTATTTGCTGAAGAATCTGTCCTTCTCACATATATTGTGGTGACTTTGTTAAGAATCCCTTGGTTATGGAAGCAGTCGTGATGTATACGATTAAGATTTGTCAATTACAAATGCTAACTTTGGGCCAGGGATAGATCCCAGTGGCACGGCGCCTGCCTGGCGAACATGAGGTCATGAGTTCGATACCTGGTACCAAAATCAAAATAAAGATGCTCATTTTAAAAACAGCATCTGCAATGGTTTCTACCAATTTTATATCTCACTGATGTTGTTTCACTTTCAGATGAATTTCAGTTTCTTTAGTGTAGCGCTTAGGTGATGCCCAGAGTATCAGGCCAGTGGGAAAGCCAGAGTCTGGTCCCTACCCCGGCCGAGCCACGCATTCACTGGGGAATATTTGGTTGTTTGAGCTACAGTTTTCCTGTCTATTACTGCGCTGGTGATAGTCAAGGCAGAGCCTCTCCAGGTGTATAATAAGTGTTTTGTGCTGCCACCTGCTCTGTGTCAGCACACGTTAGTGATAATTTTAAGACCAGCATCTTTAATACGAACACTTTTAAGTGTGCAAACACACTTAACAAGTGGGCACCTCTTGGCTCCTAACAGTAAAAAGTCTCAGGTGTGACCTCATTCAGGGCTACCAACCAGTGTTTCCAGGACACAGTTTCTTTTCATTTCTGAGCTTCGCTCCGTTCTCCAGCGCTATGTGATCCAAAAGGAACACCCACCAGCTGTGACCAAAGTCCGGTCCTAGGTGGAGCTCTTACTGACCCATGGCGCACACTGGATTGTGAGCCAACACCATGCAAGGAATGTGGTGCCCCATCTATGCCTGCTTCTGTGTCTGCCCTCGATTCATGGGGAACTGACTCTAGGTAAAGCTTGGAAGCTAAGAGTGACCAAAAGACTGGTACTCCGAGGAAGGGAATCTCGAAGGTAAAAATGGCGGGCATGGAGTGCCTGGATGCACACTGGCAGGCGTCATGGGAAATGGGCCTGTGTGTCTCTGCGCATGTCCTCGCATGCCCTGCTCTTGTTCTAGATGGCTCACCCACATTTCAGGACAGACCGAAGCTGAGGAGGACAAACTGTCACGGATTAGACGAAGAGACTCAGCCTCCTCACCTGCCTTTTGGTCCCCTCGCCTCCTGTCTTGACTTCCTGGTTCTTCAACCCTTCCCTCTTTTACCCCGTGGACCATTTCCACCACACCCCAAATTGTGAAATCTCTGTATCTGAAAGCTTGTCCAACCTCTGCTCTTATCACAAGGCCTTTGTTATTGTTACCAAATCGTGGCACTATATATATTATTTTTTATTATTAATATGTAGCAATTGTCCATGGGTTCAGTGTGATATTTCAACCCATGGCCTACATCATGCACTGACCCATGCCAACTTCTGTCACCACCTTCCAAACCTTGAGTAATCATTTTCCTACTTCAGAGCACCTTTCTTGTAACATCCACATATAAGACAGAACTTCGGGTACTTGTTTTTCTGTGATCAACATGTTCCCCTTGACATAACATCTTCCAGCTCCATCCATTTGTGCTGGAACAAGATTTCATTCATCTTTACGGCTGAATGACACAGCTCCACTGTGTGTCGATATACGACATTTTCTTTCCCCATTTATTTGTCACTGGAGGCCTTAGTTATTTGCATATCTTGACTGTTCTAAGCAGTGCTGAGTAAGGACGGGAGTACAGATGTCTCCCACTTTCTGAAGCCATCCTGGAAGTCTACTGTCATGAGTGTCTTTCGTTTCACTGTCACGGTTACCTCAGTATCCCAAACCCATTCAAAGTGGACATGAGGGAAAGAGCCAGAAATCACAGGTTGCCAGATGCAGTGAATAAAACTGATGAGGAAACTGGGTGATGTCCTTAAGGGCCCCCCTTTCTGTCAGAGGACCCTGGGCAGCAGCATACACCATATCCTTTGATTACACCTCCAAAAGACGTGAGAGAGTATTTCAGGAAACCACAAGAATGTGGGATCACAGTGTTCAAAGCAAGAGGGAGCATCTTGAGAGGTTTCAATGACGATATATCTTACAATAATTTCTTTCAACTTAAACATTCATTGTATTTTTGGTCCTACCTCATAGGTATACAGTTCTAATCTTCTGCCTACTAATATCCAGTTTTCTCCACATTATTTGCTGAAGAATCTGTCCTCACATATATTGTGGTGACTTTGTTAAGAATCCCTTGGCGATGGATGCTCGAGTTCACTTCCCCATCTCTGCAGACTCTGCCCCATGGTCCCGGAGTGTGTCCACTTTTGGGCCAGCACCAGGCTGTTTCTCTTTACCATGCCTCTGCAGTGTGTCTTGGTATTGAGCAAGGTGACACCTCCAGCTGTGGACCCCTCTGTGTCTGGCAGTATGTTTGGGCTCCTCTGGGCTGAGGCTTTGGCCTCCTGCTGGGTTCTCCACACCCCTTAATTCCATTGCCCGATAACTTCAAGAGAAGTCCCTCCATTATCCCTGAACCCACACTCTGCTTGAGCACCTCCCCTGCCCCAAACTCACTCAGCCTCTCCAAAGTTCCTAAGTTACCAGCTCCTCTCTCTGCTGGACCACTTCCTACTGCCTGCCGGCCTTTGAGTGTTCTGGACCAAGAAGAAATCCCTTCAGAAAGGTCTGCAAGGAAAAAGACAATTCCTGTTTCTTCTATACATGAGTTTTTCCCTTAACCATTCCCCTGGTTACAAATGCCTCCGGTTCTCTAACCAACCTTACTACACTTCTGTGATGATGATTTCCCTCCTAACACCCATTTGGAAGTTTCCTTCAGCAGTTACTGCTTGTTGGAAGCCAGAACAGCCAAAACATAAGATGAGGAAGAGAATTGAGGTGATTAATATTCCAGGAAAAAGCTCTTGAGGATAAACTGCCTAAAAACGCAGTATTTCTTCCCTTTCACCAAACATACTTATATGTGGTGTTCAGAAAAAATAATCTAGAAAATAATTATTATTTACAAAAAGCTTTAATGTTGCTACTATTTTGCTAATAGATAGGTAGTTTTTGTTTGTTTGTTTGTTTGTTTGTTTGTTTTGATACCAGGGATGGAACTCATGAGCTCACACCTGCCCAGCAGGTGCTTGTGTCACTGTGCTGAATCCCAGGGGAAGAATCTGTGACTTAATGAAGTAGATTCAGGGGCAGATTCTCATGGGATTCTTGGAAAGGACTTGTATGGTCGGACTGTGCTGCTGTTAGACATGTAACCCGTGAAATAGGCACTAGAGGAGGAAAAGACCAAACACACACACGCACACACACACACACACACACACACACACACACACACACACACTCAAAATGCCCATCCCTGGTCCCAGAGCTCTTGCATTCTGAGAAGTGAGATCCTGGATGCACCTATTACAGAGGTCAAGACCCCCTTTTTCAGGAGACTGAAAGCGGCTATCATGAGGCCAAATCAAGTTCACTCCCGCTATTTCTGGCTTTCATCGTGGGAAGTCCCCTTCCATTTCCTTCTGAGCTCTGTATTAGCATTTCCCCGTAAGCTTTTCTCACATCTATGTGGCCTGGGATGGCTTAGATCTTCAGTCATAGTCCTCATCTGTAAATCAGGTAAATATCAAAATTATGTAAATCCTCCATAGTAACCAAATGGAAGATTATAATCAAGTAAGCACCTGCTGCATCTTACCACTAAGAGGATAAGGAAACACAAAGGACCATGAAGCTGGATCCAAAGCTGCCGCTGTTGCTTTCGTGAAGAACCAAGAACACTGCTCCTGATCTAAATAAACCAGATTGTTCATTTTTTCCACTCATTCAACAAGCGTCTACTTCTCTGTGCCTGTCATATGTGAAGGATACAGAGATAGGCAGATACAGTCCTGGACTCTTCCAGAGCTTACATCCTAGGAGGGCAGACAAGCAGAGGCAGGTCCAGGAGAGACAAAAATCATCTAAACAGATTTTTTAAAAAAGGATGCATGTGGGTTTTAGACAGAGTGGTCAAAATCTTTGCAAATGTAGCCTCTGAGCAAAATTCTGTATAAAATGTCAAGGTAGCAATGGACCACCTGTGGAGGAAACTCACCACGACCACCAAGAGAACAAAAGAGTGAAACTCATGAAAAATACACGTAATAACCACTGTATCCATACTGTAGTTTGGTATAATTATTTGACAGTTGCACGAGACTATTATTCATTTTCAAAAAATTTAAAGATAGCATTGCTATTCCTGAGAATCAAAGAAAGAAATGTCTGTAAGTTTCAATATAGTCTTCATTGAACACTGCTGAGTCTTAATGTTGCTTCTGCTCATATAAAATACTACTCTGGGTATCCCATTTCATCTTCTCATATGAGCTACATGCTATAGTGATTCCCCATTTTACATATCAGTAGACCAAGGCAAAGGGAAGCTAAGTAACTCGTCCAAGGTCACCAGCCACGGAGTCATGAAATATGACAATATACAACTTGTGTTGAAAATAGAGGATGTCATTCTTTTTTTCCCTGATAACTTATTGAGCAATTATTGTGCTGGATCATATTCTAAATACCAAAAAAATGATAAGCACTATCCTCTCACCCTCTTTTCCTTAATCTGCATGTGAGACCAACATGTGCAAGAAGTGCAAAGTTAAAAAATAGAAGTCACAGTGTTAATATTCACTGCATATGGCTTGAGGCTAGGAGATGTTGAATATAACCTCCTTTTAATTTTTTTTTTCTGCTCCTGTTACTACAAAAAGCATTTGCAGAAACTGGGGTGGTTGGCCTGGAGAAGAGAAGACTTGAGGGATCTAATGACTGTCTACAAAAATTTAAAGAACTGTCAAGTAGAAAAGAAATTAGATTTGTTCTATATGTCCCCAAAGGCAGGAGCAATAGAAAGATTCCCCACAGAATAAAGGAGAACTTCCATTAGTGAAAACTCTAGAGCTCTGTGATGCCAGATTGGACTCTCTGGGCTTCGCGGTGCTTGGGTTGTGTGGTGGGTCACTCAAGCAGACCAACCCCCATGGTCTACAGGGAAATCAGTACCAGGCTAGCTGGTGCTGGTTAAGATTGGTTCTTTTTATCAGTGATTAATAAAATTCTTGCTATTGCTTAACTGCTTATAAAGTTCATCTCTTCATTAAAGAGACATTTTCCAGAACCCGCGGGTCTGGTTCATTGGTACAATGTTTGCATCCCGTATGCAGAACTCTGGATTCCATCCCAACACCGAAAGAAAAGTGCGTTCGACTTGTTTTCATATCATAGCTCCAACTCTGCGTGTTCATCTGGTGCTTACCTGGTAATAAATAATCCTCTCAAGGTGCACTCTCTCTCCTTTGTTCTGCCTAGGTCTGCAGCCCTTCACCAACTACAGCTTCTCGCTCACAGCTTGTACGTCTGCTGGGTGTGCTTCCAGTGAGCCTTTTCTAGGTCAGACGCCACAGGCAGCCCCACAAGGTAATGAAAAATATCCATTTGCGAGGGAAGAAGTTTTCATTTGGCCTTTTAAAGAAGGGAGAAAGTAGACAAGGAAAAATAGCCAGGTAGATTCTAATCTAGCTGGCTATTTATGTCCTTTGGCCATAGTGGCCTTTCTAGGTGAGTTCCCTTTCAGTCCTGTAAGTCTTTTAGATTTGCTTTTCTGGGAGAAAAAGTTCTTACAGAGTTGGGTAGGAAGTTTTTTAAAGACTCAAAAGTTAAACATGTTTCCAAATAATTCTCATCTAAAATCAGCCCATGCTTACTGCTAAAGTTGGCTAGGATCTCTCTGCCCCCAAGAACGGACCATGAAGTATGAAGAACAGCAGGATAAAGACCGAGATGTTAAGAGAACGAAGGGCACATGGATTAATCTGGGAGAGATCACAGCCCACTTGGGCACCCGGGAAGATGTTTGAGGGCAAATGACGTCTAAGGGCGGCCACCAGGACAGGACTCTTAACAAGGAACAAGACACACAGTCAGTGTTAAGTGGTTCTGTCTCCTTAACCGGCACCTGGGTGGTTTCTATTAAATTTAAATTCTTAATTCCTTATGACACAACACTTCCATTCTTAGTATGTAAGCCAGGTCGACAAAGAAGCAGGTAACAGAATACTTGTTGAAGACCTTTTTATTTTCCTGGATGAAGGATAAAAATGTGGAAAACAATTTAATATCCATGAGTAGGGGAACTTCTAAATAAATTCAAGTATTCTGATACTGTGGAATTTCCATACACAAATTTTTAAAATGAGGTGATCTGAACATATAAAGAAGTTATGGAACCACACTAATATGTTTTGTATAAAAACCCATACAGGAAATATCATTCATTTCTAATACTAAATAAACAAAGTGTAGAGAAAAAATTCTGGTAAGTATCTAAGCTTGATATCCATGGTTAGCTCTGGGTTGCAAGTGGAATAGGTGATATCATTTACTTTTGGAGGTAAATTTGCTTGGAAGCTTGCATCAAGGAATCACCTAATTATTTTGTTAATCTTTATCATGTGCCTATTTTATCTGTGGGGAAACCGAGGCATAAATAAGCTTCTAAACAGAAATACAATGTTAATTACCACAGTGGGGTCCTGAGCTACTTGTCCATTACTCTTTGAATGTAAGGGATTGTTGTACCCCGGAATATTAGACTTGAACTTCCCACCAGTAAATGGGGAATAAAATGGAAAATTCCACATATGGGGCATATGGCTCCTCCCCAGGAACTCACTAATGATGTTTTCTATATAAAGAATGTTTCATGTCAAAAAGCTTAGCGTTCTGTTGAAAGGAAGAAACCAGCAGTGGATTTTTTGGAAAGGTAAACTATCAAATGGATACTTTCACAATAATGGATAATTTCTAGAGGATCGACCAGTTTTGGCTGGAAACCAAGCCTGGTAAAATAACAGGGTTTCTTAGTCCAGTTTACTCATCAACTCATACATGTAAATTCTTAAAAATAGGAACCCGTTTTCCCCCTCCCCCCCATAAAATTTCTTGAAAGTGTTCAATTTTATGGCTTAAAATGTATGACTTTCAGAGTGCGGAGGAACAGTAGGAGAAATGTGGCCCTTAACTTTAGGCATCTTTCCTTTAACAGGACTCATTATGCAGACAATCTAATGAGTGAGCTCTGTCTCAGGAAAACATGGGTTCAGAGCTCCGTCCTGCCTGTATAAGTGCCATGCATGTAGAATGTGTGTAGGAAATAAACGTGGTTTGAAAGCTTAACTTGGGATTTTTCGGGGAATGAATCAGCAATAAGCTATTCCTGTTGTTTCACTGCAAATAGAGTCTAACGTGTCGTGTTTTAATTACTAACCTAGGTATAGCTAAGTGTAACATGGCACTTCTGAAGGAAACCAGGCAAAGTTTCAAGGTCTGATATCTGAGACTCTCCAGGGGGTATGGAGAGAATTAAAGGAAGCGTTTGTTTGGAGCCACCCAAACTCTTTTCTCATTTTCAGTTAGAAAGAAAATTAATACACATTTTGACTTCAGGACAAGTTGGACAAAGTTGCTCCCAGTTTTATCTGATGTGGAGATACACAGTGCAGACCTGCAGGCCTGCTTCCCCAAAAGCAAAAAGGGGAAGAAACCACCTGCCTCAGTTTCCCTCCAGCAGTATCTTCTTTAGTCTGTATCCACTGGTGCTTCCTTGGACTCCCTTTGTTTGAATAACTCCACGCTGTCCTCTGCAAGGCCTAGCTTCCTCCCCTGCAGGAGGGCTGGGAGCCGCTCGCATCAGAGCTCTCAGGAATGCTATAGTCACAGGTCAGGGGCTGCGTGCCCTCTGCTCTGGTGGACAGTTACACTTGGGAGCTTCTCCGATTCTTTAACCTCACAGGTTTAACACCTCCTCTCTGTCTGCAAGCGCCCTCTTCAATCTGCTTTTCCTTCTGTGTCTGGAGATACTACCATCAACCACCTCACCTTCTTAACCCTTTCCTTTCCCTTCAATTATAGTGCATAGTTTTTCACAAAATCTTGCCATTCATAAGTCTCAAGGATTTTTTTAAGTCTTTTCTTCCTATCCCTCCCCCTGCCATTATCTGACTTTGTATTCTTCTGAATTCTCTGGATTCTCCTAACTAGATGGCCTGACTCTGGTCATTTTTAGTCTTTCTCATATCTCCCAACCCAATCCTTCCTCCTTTGCCAAAAAAATGCGTATCTCATGTTAATCACCTCCATAAAACCCTGTATTATTCCATGGGAACATAAATTTGTATCTTTTCAGTAAAGTAAATTCGCTCCCCCAGGTGTATCCTCTGTTGAATCAGTAAGGGGTTCGGTGGACCCACTACGAGTGACAGCGCAGCCGCACTGAGGCACCCACCGTCCAGCTGCACCCCCCTCCTGGCTGTGACTAAGAGGGGGCACCCTCATCCTGGACGTCGGCTCCTGCATCCTCACTCAGCTAACTTGATTGCTCCAAGTGGGGTTCCTATATCTCCTTTCCAGCCATCTTCCCGACCAGGGCAATCACTAGAGAGTGCTGTGTCTTTACTCGCCTGGTGATGTGGGACTGAATTATTTTAAAAACTATTAAAGTAAGGTGACCACCTTCTCCCCACTGTCCCTCTCACACTCCCAGTCTGTCTGGGGTCACCTGTCCTAAGTGCTCTCCCAGCCCTGGGGGGAGTTAGCACACTGGATTATAACGTTTCATTTATACATCTTTATTCATTTTTCTGCTACAAACTCCTTCAAGGGTAAGGAGGGTTCTTTCTCGCTGACATCCACAGTGCCCAAGAAAATGACGTGAAGTCGGTGAGAATGTTGAGTGAATAAGCTAACAATAATAAACAGTCCAGAAACCAAGCAATCCTGATACAAGTTAATACAAAATGACTCCCAGCATCACACTTAAGAGGAAAGCCAATCCACAATACATGACCGGGTTTTAAAAACTGGAATAAAGAGTTATAGGAACACAACAAGTGGGGAATGTTGCATGGGAGTCAAGGTAAATTTAATATAAACCCAGCATGCATATTCTGTCTATGATAGCCGTTACACCAAAAGACTCACCAAGGTTTGCCTTGTGAGGATTAACCATGTACCATTCAGCTAGTTTATGCCCTCCACATCCTCCCCCATCATTTCCCTCACTATCACTTTTGTCTTCAAACTGCCTCAACTCTGCCCTTCCATTACACAGCATTGGCTTTGCTGGTGCTATAAGAATTTGGGGTACAGGACTTCGAACTCACTAAGACAATTCCCAAAGGTGAATCTTCCTCTAGCAAATATTTTCATTATTATACATAAATATAGCAAATATTTATTATTTATTATTAATAAGATAATAGTGACCCATGTCACTATAAAAATAAAAACATAATGCTTCCTAGTTATTTGCATGTTTGAACTTCATCTTCTCAACCAAGCCAGCAGGCACCAGGTTATTACCAACCCCAACCTCAACAGAGCATGCATGTGCTTGTAGGAATACAAAACTCAACTTCTATATAAAATGTGAAACAAACCTAAAATTCTGATTGATTATATTTCATCAGTAGCTCCATATCCATAGACCACACTGACATGTTCAGGTTGGGAAGTAAGCATAGGTTCTTTTAGCACTTTAGTGATTCTTAATACATCCCTCGAGGTGAAAAAGATAGGACTGTGAAAAGATAATACACTAAACCTTTCTACTTTATCTCTTGAATCAACAAATTAATATTATGTTTAAATCAGGACTTGCAATGCTTGGTTGAGTCATCTAGCAGCTGGTGGCAGAGAATCTGAGGCATCAATGTATATTGTGATTTGTGGATTTTTCCAAGTATCTAGCACAGAGAAAGCTCTGAGAATGGATCGTTTTCTTCTCAGGGACAACATGCTGATCAGACAGTATGCTTGAGGCGTTTTGAGATCTATCTAAAATTTTTGTAGTATGCTGGGACATAAATTTTATTTGAAAGTTCTTAAAAATTTTTCTCTAAAAATGTCCAAATTTTACCCTTTACAAAGTAATTTACACAGGAGATACAATTGTTCCAAAGCTATTAATTATAGCAAACCCAGTATAATGAAAGTAGTCTTTTTTTTAAAAAAAAAAAATTCTGTCTTGGTTACTCTTCTCTTGTTGATGAAACAAAATACCTAATGCCCAAAATTAAAGAAGAAAAGGTTTGTTTAGCTCACTGTTTGTGGAGGTTTCAGTCCATAATCTGCTGCCTCCAAAGCAGGGTAACATGGCACCAGGGTAGCATGGGCACCAGGGCAATACTTCAAGGCAGCAGAAGACAGCAAAAGTAGGAAAAGCAAAAATGAAAGAGAAAAATCTCTTCTCCTCCCTTATATTCTGAGCAGGCTACCACAGCCCCACCCAGGGCAAGCGTAGCACTCCCATCATCTCCATGCCCTTCTCTTGCACAGGCTGAGGATGTCCACAAGAGTAAGGAACCCGCTCTGTGTTGAGTGGCTTAAACTTCTCAAGTTGACACAATGTATTAAACATTGCAAGTTCCATAAGATATTTGCCCTGTCTACTTAGACCATAACTAGATGATAACACACAGTGGTAGGATTGATATTTCTCAAGGTAGATCCTCTATGTATTAGTGGATCATACATCTATAAGAGTAAATTTTTGACCCTAAAATAAGTGCCTAATGTAGTATTTTGCTAAAAATGGTGTGCAGTAAACTTGGGGCTTGGTAAGACATCTCCTCACTGAAATTATTCATTTAATATTTGTGTTAGTCAGTGTTCCTATTGCTGGACACAGTGCCAGACAGACATGAATTAAAGATGGAGAGGGTTGATTAATTAATTAACTCAATGCTTTTACCTGCAAATTCTTAAAACATGGGCAAAATGTCTGCAGATTTTCTGTCAGCGTGTAATACACAGCCTGAAGTTCAACTTCCACTAAAATCCTTGTTCCCAGTTAAGCCTCCTTGACCTTTACTGTCCACATTCCTATCAGTATTCTTGTCTTCTGAGCTCTCACCAGAATCATTCATCAATCTCTACTTGCTACATCCTAAAGCTCGTCTAGTCCACGTCTCCAAGCCTTTCCAGACTCTCCCTACAGACAATCCCAAAGGCTCCTACATCACATAGTCGAGTACAGTTAGAGCAAAACTCTCCTTTCCAGTATTAATTTTTCTGTGTTAGCTGATTTCCTGTTGCCAGACACAAGACTGGAGGCCTACAGTTTAAAGGAAAAACTTAAAAAATAAAATAAAATAGAAGCATAATTTAGCTTATGCTTTAAGGGGGTTAAGTGCATGGTCAGCTGTGTCTGAAATAGAACGGCCTAGTCAAAGGGCATGGCAGAGCAAAGATGATTAGCTTATAATACCTGGGAGGCAGGGCAGAGAAACAGTACCAGAGAGGAATGGAGCAAAGAACAGAGAATCCGAGGCCTCCATGACTCTCCTAAACAAAAAAAACAAAATGGTGACTTGGAAGATCCCAAAGGATCCCAGAGCCAATCAAGTTGACACTCTACCTTGTCACAGTATTTATTGGGCACCATGCTATTAATATACACTGACAAGCAAAACAGAGAGTATCCCTGTTTTCGTGGAACTAACTTTACTTGGAAGCAAGAGAAGGAGTAGACTGCCCAGCTGTAACAACATACAAATAACAATATGTCAAAGAAGGACAATGATTATGCTATTATGAATGTTAAACTAGAAATAGAAAGCAGTATATGGTAGAGTTTTGATCCTGTGACAGGATTAGAGTTAGGGAAGGAAAGCCGCGGAAATCTTTACTAAATAAGATGATATTTATGCAGATAAGTGAACTATGAGAATAAATAAGAGAACTGTGTCATGGTGTCAGTAGCACCAGGGTTCAGGCAGAGAAAGTGAAAGTCCAGACACCCACAGCTAGGAAAGAACTTAAGTCATTCTGCAGGTAGAAAGGGTGCTTGCGCGGCTGGAGGTTAATAAATGATGGAGACCATGATGCCAGGTATGCCAGAGGCAGACAATTATGAATGTCAAACAGTTAACTGAGGACTAGGGATCATTTGTATAAACAAATTTCTAAGACTTGTGTATCTCATAAAGATCAAACCAGCTGGCATATACATTTACACATTTGCATAAAGAGTCCACTGGTACACAGATACCAAGGCTGGAAATCTGCGGGTTGGGTCCAATGCTGTGAGAGGACAACAAGAGAGAACTGTGGTTTGGACCGGATGGGGTTGGCAGTGAAGATGTGGAGAGTAGGGAGAACCTACAGGGCCTGAGGATTTGGAGGAAAAGAACAGTTCCCTTGATGTTTTGTTCAAGAAAATGGATAGATGGACGAGACTTAGGACACAAATAGACTGCAGACAGACAAACCAAGAGTTCTGTTTGAGATGCTTTCAACTTGAGATGTGTGGTGATTCAAAGGGCCGTGTCAAGGAAATAGTTGGATTCATGAATTTGAAGCTCAGAAGAGAGCACGAGTGTGAATATACCCATTCGGAAATCTTTCATAGACAGACGATATTCAGAACTAAGACTCAGTAGACCCCACCCAGGAGGGGAGAGTTAGAGAAGAAGGAGGAGAAGAGGAGAAGGAGAAGGAGCAAAAAGAGATGGAGAAAGGAAGAAGAAGAAAAAATGAGGAAGAAAAAGGAGGAAGCAGAGGAGGAGGAAAGAAGGGGAAGGTGGAGGTGGAAGAGAGTGCAGAGCAGAAAGAGCCTGCATCCCTGGGTACCACATTATTTTAAGGTACAGGGGGAGAAGAACCAGTCCATGTGCCCAGCAGGGTAGCCTGAGAAAAGAAAGTGAAAAGGCACAGCACCCAGCGGGAGAAGAGAGACAAATTCTTATTGGTTGAATCGTGTAATTCAGGTAAGTACTAGATTACACTTTCTGCCATGTATTCGAGGTAAGTAGTATCAAAATTTAAAATGCCCAGGCAGCCTCTCAAGCCTTGACTCAATTCTGCTTCGGTTGACAGCCAAGAAGGAGAAATTGTCTACCACTGCCTGAGTAATACTCAAAAATAAAACAGACAATAGGGAAATGTATTCCCACTCAGTTCCATATTTCATCTTCGAAGTAAATGTATTCGTCCCTCACAATGAGATTTCTTGTAATCCACAGATAAAAGATAGCATGGTTAGTGAGGTGACTTTTGATGAGGACTTTATCTTTCCAAAAGGGCTCATGGTGCTGTCTTTCCAGGAGTGTGGGTGACGCCACGACACACTGTCATCAATTCTACATCGGTGGAATTGTACTGGAGTCCGCCGGAGAAACCCAATGGGCTTATTTCTCAGTATCGGTTGAGTCGGAATGGAACTTTACTCTTCGTGGGTGGCGGAGAGGAGCAGAATTTCACAGATAAACACCTGGAGCCAAACAGCAGGTAACTAAAGGCAAATTTTACCAGGCAAACAGGAAGATTTTCTTTTAATGTTTCAAGGTTTGAAAAGAATACATTTCACAGAAACATGACTGTTACTGATTAGTCTCTTTCTTCACTTGTCATACTGTTACCTATACTAATGAAAGTACTAAATCATTAGTTTTCAGACTACATAAACTCCTTTCATTGCAAATAAAAGTAGTCGTCTACTTGACATGAAAGTAGAATTTTTTAGTAAATCAAATACTGAAGCAGTCAAAGTAAAGTCAGGTAGTTGCAGTGTTCAACTTTAAAAATTACCAGGTTACTTTAAAAATGTATTTCTAAATAGCAACAAGACATTCAGAGTTTTTATTTTACATCGACTACTTTTTCTTATAATGTCTTTACTTACCACACTAGATTTAGACTTACCGTTTTGGGGGAGAAAAGTTCTACATATTTGCAGTTCATTCCCATTCATTTCTAAGTAGAGACAAAATATATCTTCCATCCACAGATGGTTTATTGTAGGACATAGAGAACCACTTAGTTTTATTGTAAAGAATACTAGATGAACTCAGAATCTTTTCCCCTAAACATGTTACCTGACCTGCAAGCCCTTAGAAAGAAGGAAGAATAATTTGAATCTTCCATAATCTAGCAGCAAACGCCAAGACTTCCCTGAGATCTTCAGGAAAAGTTATGAATAATGAAGGAGATAAATGTGCTGACAGTGGTAGACGTGGTGATGGCTTGGAGAAAATGCTACCTGGGTTAGAAAAATGTCCAAGTTCATGGTGAACTCCCCGGGCAAGGAGCAAAGACTTTACCATTGCCTCAAAGTTAAGAGAAAACAATGGTTAGAAAAATCAGTAATGGTTGTCCGCCTCTCTCGTGCACTGACTTGTTAAAATTCTTCTTTACTTAGATACGTTTATAAGTTAGAAGCCAGAACTGGAGGGGGCAGCGGTACTAGTGATGCGTACATTGTCCAGACACCTCTGTGGACACCAGAAGAAATTCATGCTCCATATAACATCACAGTAGTGGGACCTTATTCCATATTTGCAGCTTGGACACCACCAGGTAAAGAAACAGAATCTCTTTCTTTTTTCTCTCCCCCTCCCTCTTTTTGTCTTCTGTGAAAGAAAATTAATTGAATACAAGGCTGGAAATGTGAGTGTAGTAAATGAGAAAGGTATCACCTGTCTCCTGGACAGGTGAACAAAATAGTTCAGACCACACTCCTGAGTGTCTGAGGTGCATGGAGTTCTTTAGATCACATCACTGACACAATAGCCATCTCTCCGTAATCTACCAGTGGATCTGGAATTTAGACAGACAGCAGCTTGCTCTGCCTGTGTCCCCTAAATTGTGTCTGGTAATCGTAGCTGAATTTTGCCTTCCTATGCTCTGCAGTCTCCACTGAGCTATTGAGTCACTATTTAGTTGCTTTTGTGATTTAGTGCATTATAGTTTTTGATGTAAGCCTCATCCTCAGGGAAAATTTTGATTACATCAGTACAGTGGGATGAGACTAAAAGGAAATCTTTCTTCTATCTTTTAACATAAAGCACAAATAGAAGGCCTCATTTCCAGGTAAAATTTGAAACCTGTTGCACTTTAAAATATGTAATTTTATTTTTAATACCGGGTCTTAATAAGAGATGGGAGCAAACCCATACTGTCCCCATCGAGGCAGTCCAGTCACGGTTCAACATAACAATTCATTTTCCATTTTGGCAATCAGCAGATCCGTTCCTCAAAACAATTAGGAAAGATGTATTTTTCACTGAGGTAAATAACAAATAAGTCAAAGCAAGTAATATAGTCAAAATAATATAAAGGTTTTTTGTACTGAGGATTGAACTCACAACTGTGCACTTGCAAGGCAGGTGCTTATGCTGCTGAGCTAAATCCCCAGCCCCTATAAAGTTTTAATACAAAATATTAAGTTCTCATCAATCTAAAAGCAGAGAGAAAGAATGTTGCTGAAATTAACAGGAGAAAATCCACTAAGAGATTAATAAAGAAAAATTTAATTTGCTCTACAGTGTTACATACAAATGACTCCATAGCTATAAAATAAATACACAACATACTGAAGTAAACAAAGCATAAAGGGAAGATCAGTACCGGGGCAGTGTTGTTAAGAACTATCACATATGTAAGTTTTGGGAACATAGATACTTGTGAACTCTCTTAATTCCAATAGCAAAAAAGACAAAAATTCTACCATGAGAGACACACAAACTTACATCCCCATAATAGAACTGATTTCTACTTTCTCAGGATAGCATTGATATCCTGAATCCTTTTAGCATTTAGTCCTTGGCAAACGTGAGTTTTAGCACCACAAAACAAAACGAGGCTGGATAAAACCACCCTAAGACCAGATTCAGCCTACTTACTGAGGATTCCCCCAGTCACAGCAGGATCCCTATGCTCCAAATTCTCAAAGAACAAGGGAAGTCCAACATGCTAAGCAAGGCTGATGTTTTCCAGCCTTGTGCCTAGATAGTCCTGAAATATAGCCAATCATCACTTGTCATTTTAACATGATTAAAATACAAATTGCCTTTCCATTCTGAAGAGTACAATTGGTGTGGATTTAAAAATACATGTCTTTCTAGACAAAGTCCAAAAAAAGACAAACAAGAAAAGCAGGTTCACATAGCAGCACTGACACTTGTTAGGTGACCTTTAAAACTCAGTTAGCTACCTTCTAAGATGACTAAAGTATCTACGTGGAGATCCCCGTGAACAGTAATATGTGTAACTGGCATACATTGCCTATTTCTGTATAATAGTTTAAGACATTTTTTGAAAAACTAAGTTTTGTCTTACTCTTTTTACCAAATGCATTTGTCCCAGCATCTGATGACTCTCAATCTTCATTTTCAATATGATGAAACCACTCACTGAAGAACAGGGTTAGTAAATTTCTCAGAACCTTTCTAGTTCTCCAGCATTGTGTCATTGTTTTCTCTGAGTTCAACATCACATTTTTATGTTGAATGCATAATGTTTTCACTGGGAAAAGTATGCTGGAATAAAACATAACTTTTGCTTGTATAATATAACCTTAACCCTTGCCTGTCTCCAGCCTTGTAATTTTTCATTCTGGTCCGGACTAAAGGAAAATGAAAGGAAGCTGCCTTTGACTATTTAACCAAGATTAATAAATCTATAATATCCAGACCTGTCAATCTTTGCATTTCAGGCACACGAATCCACTACAGAAACCCTGTAATATGTGGAAAGATTAAAATCTTAAATGAAACCTTTTTTTCCTGGTGCCTAGAAGGATTTCAACTCAGTAAACAGTCAGATGATTTTGACTTGCGTATAATCGACAGTTGATTTTATTGGAAAGTACCTCATGCTGTGTTTTGATTTGGATAATAAAAATGTATTTTCTCTTCCAGAAAATTCACAAATATAAATCTTAAGCAGAAAGAAAACAAACTTGTTATAAGTGCAGGTTGTTTAAGCACTGGCAATCAGGGGTTTTTTATCTATTTGACGTACTCTGCCATTCCTTGGGAGCTGCATGGTGGGCCACGTGGACTATGTCTGTAGTTTCCAAACCTTGGGGACAGTAGAAGCACCTATGAAGCTTAGGCAAAGACAAACCTTCCACTACAAGCTTGCTGAGTAAGAATCTGCTAGAAGTCAAGAACTCTATATTTTTAAAGCTTCCCCATCTGACTCCTGTAGGCCGAGATGTTTTGTAATCATAGATCACACGGATTAAGCAAAAGTGGTCAATTCAAACAGCTCTATGAATGTATGAACCAAACCAGTTTCTTCTGAACATGCAAAGCCAAAATAGCGATTGCACTGCTGTTTTTCACTTGCTTTTCTTTGTGGCCAATATAAATGGTGGTAATTTGCTAGGAAGAAAAAAAGTCTATATGGTTACCAGACAACAGAACTACCTCAGGTTAAAAAAAGTTACCTAAGAAACAGACTAGATTTTGGTGTTTGAAATTATCATTTCAATGTTGTAATACCCTTCTGTCTCTGGTTTAACTCCTAAATCCACACAGATCTGTTTATTTATTACTCAAAATTCTCAGGTATATGATGCATTGACTCTGATTTTTGAAATAATAGCCCAGAGGGCCAAGAAACAGAGCTAGATATTGGTTAAAACCAAATAATTCTAGGAAAATAATGTTTTACCAAGCAGGTCAGATAAGGGAAGAATTAATTACGGGAAATTATGAAGCCTTAAAGGAAGACATCTGCCTGGTAACAACTATTTCTTGTGACAGGAAGGAATTAGAAGCCAGAAGGCCCTGCCTCACCTTCCAAAAGTCCGGAGGGAGGCACAGGACCTGGCAAAGGCAGTTCTGAGTACAGAAGATTTTCACTAGGTAGGAGGGCAGGAGAGTCATTTCCCAATTGACTACAAAGAGATTATGCTAGGATTTTATCCAAGCCTTGCTAA
Organism: Cavia porcellus; assembly: GCF_034190915.1. Classification (NCBI taxonomy): domain Eukaryota; kingdom Metazoa; phylum Chordata; class Mammalia; order Rodentia; family Caviidae; genus Cavia; species Cavia porcellus. The sequence goes on from NW_026947509.1 coordinate 10,133,275, forward strand.
ATATTCTTTTACCTCTCAGACAAATCCTCCACTTACCTCATTATTATGTGGTAAATGTCAATAGTAATGTGACCAAAATATTCCAATGACTAAAAGAGTAAAATTTCATCTTTGAAAATCATATGCACCTCCAGATAAAATGGTGTACAGAACACATATATAAAATGGTAGCTAAATTATTGGAAGAATAAAATGGGGAAGTCATTTGCACAATTACCATGTAGGCAAATGTAAATAAATTTATATTATTGTCCTGTTTAAAATTATTCAAATGCTTGATTTCCTATTAAAGCCCACATCTCTCCCCACCTTAATTTAACCACACACACACACACACACACACACACTCACTGCTTTAAAGACATATAGAGCACACATGTATATTTTCCAAAGATTAAATGAGGTGTAATTTTAAAAATTCAGTGAATCGATTTAAATTTAAAAACAAATATTATAAAACAAGACACATTACCATTAATCCCCTCAAAGTGCTCCCCCCTACTTCAAACACAGCCGTCCCATCATTGTTCCCATTATCTGAAGCAGGGCTGGACATCCTCTTTAGTGAGTGTCTTTACTCATGCTGTCCTGGATGCCTCAGTGACCTGAATTCATTTACCTTCCACGGTCAGTTTGACCGTAGGGAAGAGCCAGAGATCACACAGGGCCAGGTCCAGTGAATATGGTCCGTAGGGATACCTCGCAGTTTGGTAAGAGCCTGCTTTTTTATGCATAGAGCTAAGCAGCTGCATTCACCAGGTTTTTTAATCCTACCTCATAAAGACACTCATGAAAAGAGGACTCCAGCGCTGCTCCAGAGAGTGGCAAGGATGGGGAATAAGTATGTTCCGAGCGAGGAGAAGTATTTTGAAGTTGATTCATGGCAATGTGTTTTATTGTAATAAATTTTTAATTTAAACATTCACAATATATTTTTATCTCATATGTTGTCTTTCCAATGTGTAATTTTTCATCTTCCAGAAAAGCAAGTATTGAAAACTACATAAAATGAGACCTAATAGTTTTCCTGTGGGTTTTAAATTTAATGTCTTTAGATTTCATCTGTCTCACCTAGGAAAGGGATTAGGAATGCCTACTTTTATTGTTGTTACATGCAGGGAGCCAGCATGGTAAGACAGTTCTTGATAGATGCTGGCCTTCGCTGCTGGAACCTTCTCGTGACGTGTAAAGCAGGGTAATTTACCCCTAAACGTTCCTTCTCACCTTCCACTAGCTTTGCGCTTTAGATCAAGACTTACACATTGCAAGACAACAAAGCTGTATGTTACTTTGTGGGTAAAAGTTACCGAAAACTAAGAAACAAAGACTTCATGGAACACAAACAATTTACTCAGAAAAAGAATGGAGCTAGATATCCCGGCTGCTTAAGAACTCAAACATTCAAAATTATTTAAACCCCGAAGATAATAATGAGCCATTCTCATGTATCAAGATGATGACTATATTTGAACTATTCTGGCCCTTAATCATGTTCTAATTAACACTGTCACTGCGTTCATCACGCACTTTTCCCTCTAAGGATGGTGAGTTATTTAGGCTTCATGCATAATACCGAAATCCTGGGGCTTTTTCTTTTACATTTATCTTTTAGTCTATTAAAGAAAAGACTTGGCAACAATGTTTCTGCTGAGAAATTATTTTAATTAATATGACTTAGGAGCATAAATGCTTTTGATTAATCAGATTTTGATTAAAGGCTTAGCTAGCAACAATACGGCCTCTACAGACATTCAGTTACCTCACCAGCGGCTGTGAGACCAGACACTAGCTATCTGAAGTCAAAACTGGCATCACACGTCTAAAAAATTTACCTTGCATTAATTGGGCTGATTCAACATTGACAGTTTCTCAACTTGTAAGCGCAAGAGCTAAATGACAAGGATTAGCAGGTTCCTGTAGAAAATGTAAAGCTCCCTTTAGTGAGATGTGTTTTATTTTGCATATTAATAAATTTATCTTACATTATTGAATTTTAATAGATGCTAGGTTTTCAGCTAAGGGGTAGATGTATAGCTCACTGAATGCTCACAATTTAATGAACTATGTCCTATTTTTTACATATTTTACTAATGAAAAAGTCGATTTAGACATTCTAAGCTATTTTCTCAAGTAAGCAAGGGGGGAGGATTTCTCACTGTTTTTTTTTAACCTAAAAGGTACAGAAAGTGAATGATTTTTTTTATGAACTCTGTGATGGAGTTCAAAAATGAGAATATACTGCACATATAGAAAATATGAGTGACCCAACAGGATGGAGTCCTTGGTAGCTCAAAATCTTTTGGTAATTCATTTGCCTTTGTGTCACTGGATTCCTGTATTTATTAAACATAAATAATAACTTGTTCGCTAAGCCTCACACATGAGACATGATGCGTGGCCCAGGGAACTTGCAGGGTGGAATGGATTGCTGTCTGTCCTCAGGGAATGTATCTAAAACGTAGAAAAGACTAAAGACAAAACCTAGGTATGACCCATGTCTAATTTCCATAGCGCTGTGTTTCACTCCTGCACCCAAGAAGGGCAAAGTGGAGGTGCCCCTCTCTGCATGGAGGAGAATTCTGGCCGGTTTCTTAAAAGCTCTGCTTTCAGTGCAACCAGTATTTTGAAGCCAGTGCAGCTATCAAGCTGTATTAACAGTTTTTCCTCTTAGAATTGTTCCTGTGCTGGCTCCTAAAAAAAGATTTTCAAAAGGATTGTTTGATTGATTTGTCCTGTTGTAAAGTATGCACCTGCTGTGAAATGAAGCCAAGTAGGAGGAAAAAAAGTTGAATAATTTAACTTTTTTATTTGTAAAGATAATCAGGGTTTTTCTGATTACATCTTAACTTCATAAATGTTAAATAACCTATCAGCATCTAGTTGTTGTAAATTATGAAAAGGAGCATTGCAAGGAATATTAACCAACAAAACCCTTGTTCTTTAGTGAGCAAGAAAATGTGTTATGGCAGCTTGTCATTGTGCGACTGGTAACTTTGACACCAAATAACAAAACTGCCATTTGCACTTAGGGTAAATTGGTTCACTCGAGCTTCCAAGGCACCTCTTGCTCTGACATAAATTTATGAACTCGGGAACTAACCAAGTCGTGTGGTTTCCCAGCTGACTCTAACAAATATGCCCATTTCATTTCATTTAGTCATCAGGCTGCCAGGGGGCTCAGGGCTTCAGACTCATTGCAGATGGTGTAGGGTTAGCAGGAACTCCAGAGACTTCCATGTCAGAGCCCTGTAAAATATGACAGCGGAGGGGGCCCCTCTCCTAAATGCAGTCCCTGTCTGAAGCGTTCGCAGCTTAAGCAGTGTTGGCTCTTCCACCACCTCCTAGGTGTATGGAGAGGACATGTATTGCAGATTAACCACAAGGTGAAACATACGCCTCCCAGATTCCCGCTCGGGCTGGCCATGTTTAAACCTCAGTCAGATGATGTCCCTGTCTGAAACATGGGAGAAGAGCAATTTTGTTTCCTGGCCCCCCAGGAGTTCTGTCCTTTTGCTGGGCTGAATTTTCAGAGCAGGCAGTAGAAACAGAGTACAGTCTCAGAGGAGTGAGCTAGGGTCAGGCAGAGGGAGGAAAGTCCAGTTTCGCCCACTGCTGAGGATGCATGGACACTTGCCCAGCTTTGTAGGAATGCAATCAAGTGCACATAAAAATATAAAGCTAGAAAACAATATATTACTATAAAGACATGTACTTGAATGACTGTATTATTTATTTCGATTTGGAATAGCAACTTCAGGTGAAAGATGGGCTCAGTGATGTTCAAACGCCACATGAGAAGAATGTCATAGTTGGGTTTTTTTGGTTTGTATTTCATTTTGCTCCATTTTCTTTTGTAGGAATGGGTATCATTTATTTAGCACTTTCTACACAGTAGGAATATATCAAAATGCTCTATAAACATCTTTAGGCTTATTCCTCACATCTCCCTAGGAATTGGTTGTTTATATGATCATGGCTCAGAAAAGCCATGGGTCCGTCGGGTTACTTCCTGTGTCCATGGACACTCTGGGAGTGAGGGCAGAGGAAGGGAATGACCTCTTGGACACCACTCTGTAGATAGACAAGTTCGATAAAGTGATGAAATATCTTCCATAAAGGTGTGTTTGTCAAATTTTGTGCAAGATCTACCCTTGGCATAAAGACAGAATGAACAGTAATCTCAGAAAGTCCAAAAATGCTTTGCTTGAAGCACTCACCATAAACTTGCAGTTCCTCAGAGGTCTTTCTTTTATGCATTCCAATGTGTTTGCATCATCTAAAAACCAATGTATGATACAACTTGTCATGTAGAGAACGTTTACACGAATCTCAGTGCTGAGGATTGACATGTGCTATGCTCCAGGGTAGTAAGAAGAGCTAAAGAAAGCTAACAAGTTCAGCATCCTGGCTCTTCTTCCTCTTCATTTTATCAGAAACACGTGGGTGCGAACAGATAGGACTAAGGAAGAATTACTCAAAATGTGAGGTGGAATAACTTGACATTGAAAACATTGCTATGATGGAAATTTCCATAAACATCTTCCCACTAAAGGTCCAGTTGCAAACCAAGAGGGCCCCTGAATCCTCCTTCAATCCTTTTTACTGCCCCAAGCAGCACTTTGTGAAGAATGTGGAAGTGGGAGGTGGGGGAAGCCTGATTACATTTCTCTTATTTTACGTCTAACACAGAACCCAGGTTTCCCTTGCCCATTAATGAACTGAGAGTCTCAAATGCATCTGTGTAATCAACTCTCTTCATGCAACTCTCAAGCTTCGTTTTAATTACAGCAGGATTGGGGAGAGCTGAAAACATTCCCAGCTCTGTCTTGCAGCTGAGAATTAGACTTTGCAGAATAACATCAAAATAAGCCCAGGACATACACGCACTATGCCAATAAAGAGAACAACGAAATTATTAAAGTCTCTACCAATTCCATCTGTATCATGACATCTTCATTTTTCCTCTTTATGATGAAAAAATAGTATAGAATTCTCTAGTGCCTGAGACAAAGGTACGCCATGGGCTAGGCCAACTTGTGGGTTTGCTGCTTGGGGCGGATGCCTAGGGTGGATTCATTTTAAAAGGACAGCAGAGACTGAGATGAAAGTGCACTTTGATGGCCTCAGGACCAGCAATCTTCACCGCAGTCCTGTGTCAGTGTGGACACTTTTTGGGGACACACGGTGGGATCATTCTTCGATGACATCAGGTTGTTTAACTTCACGGTGCTCTGCAGGAGTTCTAATTACTTGCCACACATGGATTTGCTTGTTCATTGGTATACGTGTTTACATATAAGAGTTTTGTTTGTCATGCCAAGTTGGTACATCTATTCCACCTCTGGATCACGTTTACTTCCATTTTCCTTCCCTGTCCGACTGCCTTTCCCTACCCCAGATCCATTCCAATCTCAACAAAGTCTACTTCCCTGTCTCCTGTGATCTCTCTTTTCTTTGGTCTGTAAATTATTCATATTTGGAGTTTCTCATACAAGACAGCTATGTGAGACTGCCTGATTTATTTTTCACTTCATTCGCCTCAAATATTTAAGAAAGAAAAACTCACACCCATAGTTTTTGGTGCAAAAGCAAAAGTGAGACTCTGCTGAGTTCCTCGGGGTAGCTGGGACAATCACCCATTGCCCAAATTCTGCAAGTCGAAGTGGTGTTTCAAAAGCAGGTATAGTATTTCTTGTCTCTGAATAGACTTTGGCAGGAATCTGCAAGTGTCCGTTGTACATGTTTCTCAGTCTAGGAGACTTGGTGTTAGGAACCGAATTGTTTGGTTATTCCTTTAATGGAGCTTCTACCTCCATGAATGTTCCATCATTAGTTTCTGTGCAACCTGCAGCTCTAAGAATTTTCCTGCCTGTGTATACAGGTTCTCACTACACTGTCCTTGGACTTTCCCTGTACCAATCAAAGACCCCATGATCAAGAGGAAGCCTAAGTACTGAAAGATGAGCATTGATACCAGATGAGCCTGAGTTCTGGTCATAGCTGCCCCACTTGTCCATGTTCAATCTAGAAGAGGTTCTCTGAGCCTTAATTTTCTTAGTCCTTGAAAGTTAATGACATTTACCCCACAGCATGGTCCTGAGGTTTAATTTATTTAAACAACGAATACTTATCGAACTACTACTTTGTGTTAAAAGGCTAGACGCAGAATCTACACTGAGACAGAGAAGAATGCATACTGGCTTTAGGAAGTTGACATCCTACTGGCATAAAGACAGGCCGAGCCTGATGCTTCGCACAAGCAGGGATTCAGTGGGAGGGTGCTCTTGTTTATGTAGTGACTTCCAAGCTGCTCTCCTTACCTCTTATCTCTAGTAATGTTAATCCTGCCAGTGCTGTCATCACCCAGTGATGCAGGGTGGGTCTTGTTAATGCCATCAGCATTTTAGAACTGTGTGGAGACTGGATGAGGATGTGGAGATAAAGAGAGAAAGGAGAAAAGAGAGGGGAAAGTACAAAGGATCAAAATGCAATGTGTGTATTACCAGTCCCCCAGAATGCATGTGCTCACTGTGTATGAAAAACATCTACTAAGAAAAGGAGGAATAAGCTAAAGTTTCTTATAGAAATAGTAAAATGTAGTAGTCACAAGTGTGGAAGGGAAGAAAGCAGAGTCTACTCTAAGGCTCTGAGGCCCGTGGCCTGGGAAGAGAGGAGCAGATGTCATTGTTAACTAAAAGAGGAGCCCAGGAAGTGCAGGTTTGGGAGCAGAAAACACAGCTGTTTCAGCCTCTGCTGACATCAAGATCTCTGTGGGAATTCATGTGGAATTGTCTAGCACACTGTTGAAAATCTCAGCTTCAGCAGAAGTGTAAAGCCAGAGCCAACCATCCAGTAACCAATAATGCAGTGCAGTAGTATCAACAATTAAGAAACATGTAACGTGAGGTCTAAGAAGGACATTCTAAATTTAAAATAAAAATTCTCAGTCTTGGTTGTCAGATTCAGTACAGTTTGGCACCTTTTGTGAGGAATTCATGGATCCATCTTTTTGCAAAGACTTCTTGTTTCCATCAACCCTGCACAAAACCGTGAGCATCTCTGGTGTGTGCAGGACTTCTGCTCCTTAACCTCAGAGCTGCCACAGTGTTGCCTGCATGAGACCTCCCCTGTGCTGAGTCCTGAATCCTAGTTTCTCCAAGATGCTGTCTGCCCATTCCATTGTTTCAGTGTATGGATGAACTTACTAAGTCCAAGATAAGTAACTAAATCTCAAAATGTTACCGGCTCTCTGATCACTGAGACAAGTTAGTAAGGAACACTATTATATTCTAATTCTAAGCTCCTATCTTCTCCCTGAAAAAGAATGTACATTGATCCTGACCAGATAAAACTTCACAGACATTTAATTATATAAATAGATTGCGAAAAGGCCAAAATGGCAAGACCTCCTTTCTTTAGGAAGCAGTAGTGAAAAGTGACAGTTCCTGGTCCCAAATTTCATATGTATTTGAGGTACATAAGTCTCCCTGACAGAGTAGACTATCTCAACTCAATAATTAATGCACTGGGAATTCTCTAGGTAGACTGTGATTTGGGGACTTTATGGGCTATTATGTCAAGGAGCCGTGTCAGACAGAATGCATACACAATGCACTACAGAAAAATTATTGTCACCAGCACAACTGATGTTTTTTATGTACTTTAAGAGTAAGTAAACCTAGGAAAAATATATGACACCTTACCTTTTTTTAAGTGAAATGTGCCTTTGGTTTTATTTACCAGTAGGGTATAGCTTCAAATGGAAATATTACAATTTTTAAGAAACAGTACAGCACATTCTGATACTAGGTCCTGAGTAGGTTTTTTAATTGTTCTTTTAGACAAATACTTACCTTTCAAGTACAAGCTTTTAAATGTATATTTTCTGACAGGGAAAATGGTTGTTGACCGTTTTGTGTAACATACACATATGCTTCTGTCCGTCCCTCTTCCTCTTTGTTTCTCTAAAGGGATCCTCATCCCCCAGATTCCTGTGGAGTACCACGTCCTACTCAATGATGGGAGTGTCACACCTCTGACCTTCTCAGTCGGTCACCTACAATCCACCCTTCTGGAAAACCTGGCTCCTTTCACCCAGTATGAGATAAGGATACAAGCATGTCAAAACGGTGAAAGCCTTTTAGACACTTAACTTGGGCTTTTATGGGAAAGTATTTCATAAACAATTTTTTTTCATTAAAAAGCTACAGGCTCTCAGTTTGCATGCAAGGACTAACATTGCAATTCTTATCCATAGTGGACTGTTTACCCAGAAACCTCAGCGTTAGCCATGCACTTGTGTACGTTAAACCATGAATATTTAAATAGATTAAAATGGTGGTTTTGTAAAGTCTTGTTTTAAAAGGCCCTTTAGAGGAAAAACACCTACCTCATTCAGAGATAGCGGTATATAAAACAAAGTGAACATCACAAAAATTTCATAGAAAATGTATTCATATTGGTTTTAAATTTAATCAGGATATAAAGAGAAGTTATTTAAAAGTTGAGTTGCCTCAAACGGAATCATACATGTTTTATGGGGCTTCCCTGAACCCAGTGTCACATGCCTAAACTGTCACCTTGAATCTTGTGATGCATATAAGTTATAGAACTCCTAACCGCTAACTGAAGATGTATTGGGGTACAGAACATTTGCCTCACATTGGACCACAGAAACCGTCCAGTCTTGTGCTGGGGGTGTGTCACGTGGCAGCTCCAGTGCTGTGGGAACTCATCCCGCCACACAAGGGTTAGTGCCCACGGATTTGGTTAGGATCAGAAAGCCTGAGTCCTTCTGCCAGTGAGTTCTGGTATCATCCAGACCACAGCAACTTTCCTTGAAGGATGTTGCTTCTTCTGCTCCAGTCTTCAGCAGATGGCTATGAAGCCAGCTTTAAATGAATGCTTTCTTGATTTAAGGACAAAATCAAATTCTAATCTCCATTCCCTGAATCTAGGCTATGAGGGGACAGTGTCCTTCTAATCATTTGATCCCTGGGTGAAGAAGAGTCATTTATTAAAAATATTGGCCAACGTAAAGTAGTATTAACAATGCCCAAGAGGTGTAGACCAGGTCTACACTTGTAAAATTCAAATGTTAGACACTTTTTGGCTAGACAGATCCAACACAGAGAGAGAAATATTAGTTCCAAAAAGTATAGGCTTGATTGTCTATGCCTGCATAAATGTGATTTATTAATAAGTTTTCTGAAACATATTCCCTATTTGAATGTTCAGATTGTATGGATATGTACAGTTTTGACCTAACATACATGTGTAAGTATGTGGCCAAACTTCAGATGAGAGGATTTCCTAATAACCTGCACCCTGCTACGTATGTGTGTCACTCTTTTCCTCTTGTAGCAAATTACTAAAGACCTCATATCTTTTTCAAGGTGGCTGTGGAGTTAGCAGTAGGGTGTCTATCAAGACGTCTGAGGCAGCCCCCGAGGATCTTGGTCCCCCTCTTCTCAAGGTGCTGGGGTCATCTTGCGTAGAGGTCCAATGGATGCCACCTAACAAACCAAATGGAATCATCACCAAGTACTTCATTCACAGGTAAGACTGTTAGTGGTCATATAGGAGCGTGCACTGTGCTGAGTCACTCAGATCACACTCGGTTCTCTTTCTGTGCTGGGTAGAGGGGCATGTATGCCTTCAGAGCATAAACTTCTATCCATTATCCAAAGACGGAAGCCAGAGCCCCCAGGGCTTACCTTTGTGATGAGGTCAGTTTGTGGCTGAGACCTTAGAGCCCATGATAATCAAGTAGAACAAACCCCAGAGCACACTGGCCAAAGTGCTACCCAGCATGTGATGTTTCATGGGGGGTGGGGGGGAGGGTGGAGATGGTGGCCTTTCCCAGGGGAAAGACTGGCTCTGTGGCTCCACACCCAGCTCCCTGGGTGTTTACTCAGGCCACCCTGGCAGGCTGGACCATGGGAGCACAACTTGCTTTCACTGTTATGAGTGGAATTTGTCAAGTGGTTTGAAATAAAATAAAGAAAGAGAAAGAGGGATTTGGAGGAGTCATTGAAAAGAGGAGAGAGAGAGAGAGAGAGAGAGAGAGAGAGAGGAACAGAGAGGAGACAGAGAGAAGGAGGAAAGCAAAGAGAGGATGAGAGGAAGAGAAAAGGGGCAAACGCTGTCAGAAAGAGCTTGAAGCCTACAACACAAAAGACAGATGCAGCTGCAGCCGAGTGTGGTGGCAGATGCCTGTCATCCCGGTAATAGGGAGGCTGAGGCAGGAAAATAAATCATGAGTGCAAGTCCAGCCTGGCAAAGTTAGTAATTGAGTGAGATCGTATATCAAACTAAAAATTGAAGATATGAGCTGCGGATGTAGCTCAGGGCAAAGCCCTGGGTCCGATCCCTAGGAGTGAAGAGAAAAACAAAAAGAAGAGAAGAAAAGAGAAGACAAAAAGTAAGACCAACAGCACAATCCAGGATCTGCAGTTTGCAAACCCCTCTCCAAAAGCCATGTCTACACCTCGGCAACACCAGACACACCACCGTGCTCCTCAGCTCCTCCTACCCCTCAAGTTCTTCTTCTCCAAAGCAGCCCGGCACCTTCTCTTATTTGGTCCTATAACCTGGACATCAGTGAAACTTAACTTTCAGCTCCTTTCTCAATTCGGATATGGAAAATCGCTGACTGAAATCCACCTGCCGTGATGAGCAAAGGACCTGAGAAAACCAGTGAACCGAGAAAGGACTGTCGCATTTCTGTTATGTAAATGACACAACCGAAAGTGAGTGAGCCAAAATCTTTCTCAGCAAACATTAATTTGAAGAGTAGTATTTCTGATTCCAATACACATGAACATGTGAAAATGGCTAATGTGAATTTACATTTCACACTGAGCACGGTGGCGCAGGCTGCAAAGGGCCCACCCTCTCGAAATAGTTTTCTTTCATCTACTTAATGCTAATTGTATGAGAAAAGCACATCAGACTCCTATTCTGAATAAAGGGGAATAAAGTATCTGTTGGAGAGCAGGACGGAGCTTCACTCTGTTGCTTTTGTAAATAAAGCTCATGATTACAGTGACTATTCCGTGGCAGCTCGGGAGAAGGAAAACAGGAAATCTAATGCCGAGAGCCCGCTTCAATGAAAAATGCTGTAAATTGAATTTGACAGCATTTGATGGCATTTGATTATTCTAGTCACAGCCAAACAATGATATAAAGAGTAATATGAAGCAGAGTGTGTTACTGCCTCGCAGACTCAAAAGCAATAAACCTTCCTCCAATGTGACACAATCACTTCACAATCATAATTGTGGCCTGTTTGATACCTCTGAGTACAGCGGAAGGGCACTGACTGACACAGATACATTTTGTTTTTTATTTAAAGTGAAATGGAAATGGCTCGCTGGGGCTGCAGATACAATCGTTACATTCACCTGCATAGGCATGAATCACTTGGCAGTTATTCTAGCTGAAGTTTAAATGTGCTTAGACAACAACAATATCACATTTTTCTTGGATAGCTGCAAAAAAAATCAGAAATTTGTAAGGACAGAAATAGAATGGAGACGCGGAGCTCTTTTTCATCCTGAGACTCCACAGGGCCCTCGGATAGTCCCAGCCACGGGCCTGCGGTATTTCTGAGGAGGTTATGGCATGTAATTTTTGCTTCCTCTTCAGCCACTCCTTTCTTCTATTGCCACCAAAGGAAATACATTTAGCTCAACCAAAGGCAAGCTGTGGCCCATGCAGGTATCTCATTAAATTGCAGGAAGACAGCTTGAGTATCTCCTCTGGAAGATGCTATTCCTACCAACCCCTGCACAGTATTTTCCTCCTGTGATTCTCCTCTATTGTTTAAATATTGCCTCTAGATGTCATCTTGTTAGATAAAAGTGTCCACCCTAATAAAGAGAGAAGATGTTCATCACTTCAGAAACAAAATGAGGGCTGGGGATTTAGCTCTGTGGCATAAGCGCCTGCCTGGCAAGTGTGAGGTCATGAATTGGATCCCAGTACAAAAAAAGGGAAAGGAATCATCAGAAACAAAATGAAATATATGACCTGTTAGAGACAAATCATGCATATGGTTACTGCAATTCCCTGTGCTTGTTAACTACGATACTTTTTTGACTATATGTGAATCGCAAAGCAGTATTTGCTACGGAGATGGTAATAAAGAATGGGGGTAAGTTTTAATTTAGTGCCTTAAAGCCTATTTACTGACAAGGTGTAGACAAAGCCAGCTTGTGTGTTTACTTCCTTTTGGCAGGGCATTTAGTTTGTATAGAAATTCCTCAGTTCCCCGCTCCTCCGTATCTCATGTCAATGACTTTGTAATTGGCAGAAATCTCTTCACTTCCAGCTACAAAATGCATCCAAGACATTATCTTGGGAGTTTATAAAACACATAATAAAGTTATCCGCTCTTGCTAGGCATTTGCACTTGAATGAAGCAACATTGCATACTCATTGCAACATTATAATCTCATAAACTTTCTTTTTAAAATCAATAAAATATTTCCACCATGTACACTTAAAGACAAAACTTTACACCAACACCTGGTAAAAACTGTACAAGTAGAAAAAAAAAAAGAAACAAACATTCCTTCTGAATATTCCCAAAGATTTTAAAGAATAAAATCTGGTATCGTTTTGAAAGATGAAGATATGGAAAGATATTTCAAGGTGAGAAACTGAAAGTGTTCATTTTCTAGGATTAATTAATCTGGTTGAGACAGCTAACAAAAAGTGAGTGCTAAATCAACAGCCAGTGAATTTTGATGCAATGCAACTTACATCATGTAGAAAGACAAGTACTCATATAGATCTAAAGGCAGATCCATGCATATATGTACATATCTACTGATGGAGACACAAAGATCTGTAAGACCTAATCTCTGCTCTCAAGAATCTTCCCAATAATACATAAAGACAAACTAAGTAAACAGAAATGTACAATGTAATATGAGAAATATAAATGTCAGAAACTTTGGCAGAGACAGTTTCGCTGTTTCTGAATATTCATGCAAGATTGCAAATGCTCCATGTGATTGGGAGTAGGCATCCCAAAATCAAAACATACTATTTAAAATGTGAAATAGATTTATTGGAAAAGAAATTAACAGACCAGAAGTATCAGTGACTATTATCCATTTTTAGGACTTAGCCAGGCATGTATCTAACTTGCTAAAAGAAATAAATACTGTTAATTTTAAAACATTAATATTGATATTTTCTATATACATGTTCTTTATATACAAGAAATCATGTGAACTATGTGGTTCTGTTGGAAGTTTCTTGTTCATTTATCTATACTCTTTACATTTTAAGGCAAGTTTCCATTTCGTGGCCACATTAAAAATTCCTTGTCAGTTATTTCTTCTACACGTGATGCACTGGAAGGAGCACGGGATTTGTGATCATGAGACAAGACTTAAATAACTTCTGTGACCTTGAGCAAATCAGGTGTTCTCTCATCTTCTGTCTTTGTGTAAAGTCAGATTCCTAAACATGAAGAATAATCAGCCTCCCTGAATTTTGTGAGAACTAAGTGGAGTAATAAATGTGAAATCACTGTGTTAGAGGCGAAATGTGATGAATCCAAGAACATATCTTAGCTGGGCTGTCCATAGCTTCGCTTCAGGAAGGCAGAGCTGACAGTTGTAGGTATATTTAAGAACCAGCAAAGAGGTTCTTGCTAATGAAAGGAAGCTGATTACGTGCCACTATGCTTGGTAGGAGGCTGTTTTATTCACATATTCAGCATTTGTTGTTTTTATTTTTGTGCATGAAAAGTGTCTGGATTGTTTAGTACAAAAATAATGTCAATAGGACTTATTTCCAAGTTGCAGGATATTGATGAGTCTTTCACTTCTTTTGTTCATTAACGTCTTCTAATTAACTTTCACAATCAATATATTATATGGTGCAGTAAAGATAACATGGTTGCAAATCTGTCATCGCCCCATTTCCTCCCCTTTAGAGTTGAGCTGGAACCCAGAGCCTTCCCCCATGCTCCACAAGCACTCTCCATTGAGAAACCACCGAGATACCCCAAGACACCACCAAGACACCCCCAAGACAGCCCGAGACACCCCTGAGACACCACCTAGACACAGCCCCAGCACTACATTTGCTCTATCACTTCCTGTTTCCTTTATCACTTCCTGTTTCCTTTGTCCTGGGAACATTATCACTTCCTGTGGCCCTCGAAGTATAATCAGGACAGAGAAATCATACCAGTTCCACCAAGGGAAAGCATAAAATTACTTACAAGTTATAAACTTGTTAACTAATTCAGTGTAAGAATGAAAAGAGAACACTAAGATATCATAGGGGCACCAGCGACATGACAGGGTGCTCCCCTTAAGCCTAAGGGAACTTGGAGGAATGGTTAGAATTATTAGAACTCAGAGATCAGAGGAGGGACCCAGCCTGCAGCTTGGGTGGAGGGGGGCGCCCCACCCACCGTACAGACATGTGGGGGACATGCAATGGAATTGGAGCTCCAAGTGGAGCAGAAGTCGCATATTGAACACTTGCGCTCCTACAGGCACAGGCAGTGCTGCTGCAGTGTGGGATCCTCACTGCGGAAAGGCTCACAGCACAGCTGCCAAGCAAAGCAGAGAGGAAAGAACTGATTTCTTTCTCCTTTCTGTTTCCTGACCACCCTCTGGCACCCCCTAGAAGTACAGCCCAACATGAGGTCCTCTGGTATAGAGGAGAGGCACAGTGCTGTCCTCAGAGTCAGATGGAGAAGGGCAGGTGTAGAGCTCAGAGACAATAACTTAAGAACAGGTGCATGATTCTATTCAACCAGGTTCCATAGCGTTTGGGGTTCTTCTTGTCAACCAGTTGGTCACCGCTTCAAAACCTTCTGTGGCATCTCCCAGTATGCTGTGCTGCTTTAGGGACCGAGGACTGAGGGAGAGTGAGGTGGAGTCCTCGGCTGCAGGTCCTCCTAGTGTGGTGTGACAGACCAAAAAAGAAGACACATTGTGACACAATGTGACAGGGAGTCCAAAGAGGGTATGGTAACTGGCACCAAGGCAGAGGAAGGATTTTTGGAGAAAGTGCCTTGAGAGTAATGTTTTCAGAGTGTGTCAGGGTACAAAAAGGAGAGGATCAGGGAAGAAACTGAGAAGAGGTGTTGGAAAACAGAATTAATGGATTCCAAAGCCATGGGAGCTTGGCATCTCGTGGTGAAGCACAGGGCTCTAGACAAGCCATTGGCATGATGGGAATCTGAGTTGGGAATAGCAGTCCCAGAATCCTGAGTGGTAATTGAGGCCAGTTGCACAGTGAATCACTAAAAAGATTTAAAAGGATTCTCCTAAAATTTAGGGGTGCCATTTGGCAACTCTATCCCCAGTAGCAAGACATCCACTCAGGTCACAAAGCCTGAGGAGCAAGCCTTCGGAAGGTATCTCCCACCCAGCCTATGTTTGTCTCATCCACCTGCAACTCAGTTCTGGATCCGCACTTATTCTCACGTGCACTGCTCGGTAGCTGTCAAGGTTCAAAGCCACCCTTCTGTAACTGCCAGCTCTGCTGGCCAATGCAGAACTCCAAACATATCTCTGTGATGACTTCAGTGGGGTGTGGTGCATGCCTTTTACCCAGTGATCTCTGTGTGCATTGCTGTGCTCAGTTTAACTCATAACAAGACTTCTGGGAGGTTTGCTCTGAACTAAGAGGTTATTAACTCCAATTTACAAAATTAAATAGAGGTCACAGGATAAATTGTCCAAGGTCATCGAACTAAGTGGCAGAGGCAGGACCTGCAACCTGTTTCTTCTGACTACAGGTATTTGCAGATATTCATTTAAATTCCAAGTGTGTTGACACTCTTCATGGGGTGGGTGGTGAAATTGTTATGTGAAATGCGTTGAGCTTTAGGATTTTGCTTTAATTGCTCTTGAAAATAAGCAATGACATTTGCTGGTATTTTGCTCTTAAAAAGATTATTGTGGACTAAGACAACATCGGTTGTCTTAGAATGGCTCTTACAATATACAATGCCTTTTAAAATATGCATCTCCTATTTTTCATAACTGTTTTTCTTTTCTTGTTGGCGGGGGAAACATTAAATTAACTCCAGTTGGAAAAATACATGACCGAGGATCTCCCAAGCAAGCATCAGCAAAGAATAACTACTTGGCTCTTCAGAAAGAGCTAAAGATGTGATTTCTCTAAAAGCAGACTTATTTTTAAGAGAGGAAACAATTCCAACTAAGTGAACAGTTGAAGCTTAAATCGTAAATAGATTAGGAATATTCACTGATCACTCAGTCACTTCTGCTCAAAGTGCGTTCAGACATAAAGGGATTCTGGATTTCTGCAGCACAGATGGGACATTTACCCCTCCACAATATTCATTTATTAAGTATTCAGCAGTGAGAAGAAATACATTAATCAGGCCGCATGCTTTCATTGTCTTGGTGGGCGACATAGGAGCTAACCTCATACTCCATGCTTAACTCCTGTAAATTTTAAAAATTTATACTTTTGGGCAATTGTTAAAAGAATGTCAGTTTTACACAAACCATGGCTACATCTCAATTTAGGACTTCATGAGAGTTTAATAAAAATTAATTGAATTGTCATAGTAAAGCTAAAACGAGACAAAATAGAAAGTGTTATTTCCCACAAAGAACTTCCTACATGTGTTTGCTTTGTTATAATCCTAGCAAACAGGTTTTTAAAAATCCCTGAGAGGAGTCCCTGGCTCTGCGCCCTGTGTTCTCATTAGAATGGATCCCTCCCCTTGCCACACCTGGTACCTGATCTCCGAAGCCAGTACAAAGGCCAAGCTCTGCAAACCTACGCGGAGTGTGGAATCTGGTCCACGCATGGTAGCGGTAATTATGAGGTGGGTTGCCGGCCTGTAATTGCAGGTCACTGAGTGGGACCCATGAAGCCTCCACAGCCTCCAGCAGGATGTTTGTCATTGCTCCTCCTTAGGTCATAGTGATTTATCAACCTGAGACTCATCAAACTCCCAAAGCCAAAGATTTTCCATAGCCTGCCTTCCTGTAAAAGGGTACCGTCATTTACTTTGTCTTAATCAACTGTGAGGTTCTGATGGCGCTGGTTAATTTGATATGGCAGCATGTCCATTTCCAGCATCTGAAGAGTGTGTTAATTAAATGCCCCTAACAGTCTGGAAAATACTGATTTATTTATCCTTCTCTTCTCACCTGGAGAGTGGGCCAAAAGAGAGTCCAGCTCTTGGCTACATTCTACCCACCCTAAATTTTTTATCTTAATAGGATATAAAAATTGACATAAGGCAGATCTGTAGAAAAGTCATGAAAGTGTATGCCTATGAGCCATTCATTTAAAAAAAGAAACTATTGAAGATGCACTGAACTCCAGTGCTGGTACTGCAGAGGGATGGTGATTCCAAATTCTCAGGACCTTCCCCTTTTGTTAGGAGACGCATCATTGCTTACCTCCAAATGACCGAAGAACTCTTCCAAGTGAAATACCAGATATGTAGAGCAATCTTAGCAACTGACAATTCTATTTCTCTTGCTTAGATGTTTAACACATTATATTTTCAATACACCCCCAAAACCAAATAATGCATGGGCTGTAGTTTTGAATGGAACAAAATCTAAAGATGCAACGAACAATCTTGTTCTCAGGCAGTTGAAAGTGGTTTTCAGGGTACCCTGTATTTACTAGGTCTCAGAGGAGATCGCTATAATGACATAGACTTTGCCCTTTAAGTATCTCTAAATTCCCACTGTATTCCCGATCCTGTTGTTTTCACTAATCCGCGTGTGTAGCGCTGGCCTAGCCCCTCTGCTCTGATCTCCTCCAGGTACAGTGTGTTCATCACTGTGACCCTGCTCCTGGGTCGAGGCCTGGTGTGTGAGGAGCTTAACAAGGGTTTACTGGTAAACAGCGACACATGCTTAGGGAAGAACGCTCTTTATTTTAGGTGTTATGATTTCCTTAAAGAAGAGGAAATCCGGTTGAAGAGAAAATAAGTTACACCTGGGAAATGAATTCAAAACATTTCAAACATTCTGGAAACAAAAGCCAAAATTGCATAGTGCTAGGTAAGAGGAAATATGAGTGGTGGGCGTCCTTCTCCTGGTGGTCCTCATCCTCCAGGAGGCCAGCGGGGGCGTCTCACATCCAGGTCTCAGCAGCAGCAACAGTAGCCTCCACGTGCAAACAGTTTCCAGTCTGAATTTAGCAGACTCCTTCCTGCCCTACAGCCAGGGAAAGTCCAATTGCCAAGCCCAAAGTGGGTTTGGGGTCACAGGAGCAGAGAAGCCATGGAGGCAGAGAGACATACACAAATAGGGACCCTCACTGCACTCTACCCACCATAGAAGGTCAAGGATGTCCCCCGACATCAGCCCCTGACAATTACATGTTTTGCAAAAACTGAAATCCCATTATGACTTCATGTACACACATGCATGCACACTAAGGAACATAGCCATAGAAAATACTTAGAAAAGTGTTACTAGCACTTAATTTAGGATTCTGCATTTTTAATTGTTCATATATTTCCTTGTGTTTTTTTAAAAGACAGAAGTCTGCAACAAAATATGATTGAGAATGATCTTTTACTTATTTTTATGTTGTTTTTCCATATTTTCTATGAAACTGGACTTTTTTTGGTACCAGATTTCGAACTCAAGACCTTGCCCTTGCCAGGCAGGCGCTTGTACCATTGAGCTATATGCCCAGCCCAACATGGGGCTTTATTATTCATGACCTCATATTTGTAGTGCGTAGTGATTGCCTTCCTCATGAGGCAACAGTACATATGTATAATACATCTTAATTCTTTATATACCCCCTTCCCTGCCCCTCCTCTCCTTCCCTCCTCCACCTTTTGGTCCTCTGAAGAGAGAGATTTGTGCTGGCATTGTTTGGACACTTGTAAGCAGATGTCTTGTGCTCTGGTGAATAATTTGAGGATGACAATGCACAATGTAGATACCATTATTGCCCCCTGACTGATGTGTTTTAAATTTTTGTTTTAGTTTTTTTCTTTTTTTCTCCTTGAAATGAATTTGGAAAACCAAAGATCTGAGGAGAAGCATGCACACTTACAGTGAATCAGACATGTAAGCAGGTGTGCATGCACACATGTGCACACATACATCCATGCAATGTCATATTTGTCATAGAGAATGTCCCAGCCAGCTTGCTTCTGTGTTTTTCCAACTGGTCTGTCTTTGTCATGACCCGGGAAGGATGATAACTAGTCCCTCTCCCAAAAATGTGGCTCCTTCTCCGGACCTGTGTTTACAGTTGCTTGCATGGTTTCATTTCAGACGTCCTGCTGGCACCGAAGATGCGTCCCTCGTGTTTGCCTGGTCAGAAGGGGCCCTCCAGTTCACAGATGATGCTGGGACACTGAGACCTTTCACACGCTATGAGTATAGGGCCCGAGCCCAGAACTCCAAGGGCTCGGTGAACAGCGACTGGTCCTCTACACAGACCCTGGAAGCGCCCCCTCAGGCCCTGCCGGCCCCCCAGGCTCGAGCCACCAGTGCCCATTCCGTCCTGCTGACCTGGACAGAGCCAGAGTCACCCAATGGCCACATCTCCCAGTACCGCGTGGTCTATAGAGAGAGGCACGAGGACCCAGGCCCAGGCAGTACACCGGTGCCCGCGTTCACAGTAACGGTAAGATTCACATAGGAAAACCGTGCCCAGGTACCTCTTAATGTGTTCATGTTCGTTTCATATCCAGCTTGTTGTTTTTGTTAAATATATACAAACTTTTTTCTGTGTGTAAAGCAGTGTGAGCACAGGGATGCTCTGTAAGCGAGGTCGGAAGAACACCAGGGTCTAGTTGTGAACCATGGCTAATTTCCATTAGGGCAAGCGAACGCAACCCTCACTCTCTGTCTGACTTCTCCTTTCTAGCCCATTAAATGGGGATGATTCAATGGGCCCCTCTATATCTTGCAGGGATGAGGATGTAAAACTAGACAACATTTAACTTTCTACTTGCTGGAAAAGCCAACTTTATAAACATATATCATGAAAGTTACATGCACTATAAATGTCACTACAGCCTGAGTTTGTCATGATTTTTTGTGAGGAGAATGCCCTGCTCCAATGTAGAAAACTATTTAATTCTGTCCACGTGGTGTCTCCTCCATCCCTTCTCCATGCCTGCACAGCCTGAAATCCTGTGAGAGACACAGGGTCATGAGGGTTCTGGTCTCTGGAAACAGCCTCTTCCATGGCACTACACAGATGAGAGCTGCATGTGAAGGACAGGATGAGGGTATATGTTACCCTGAGCCTTAGATCCCAAGCTTACCACCTACCAGTCATAAACCACCCTACAAGAGAAATCACATCACATCCCGAAAGTGCTGGGCATGAATGCGCTCAGAGGTCAGCAAGAGGCACTCATGCTATAGAGGATTCATGCAGCGGATGCAATGCAACAGTCTCATGCTCTGTGTAGGAGTTAAATACACTCAAAGGAGAGCATAGCACATGGTGAGCATTTAAATTACAAGAACTTATTACAATAAAAGATGCTTTGCCATTCATCGCCCTCAAAATATTCCTCCTCACTTTGAACACATGGATCATGCCATCATTTTGGCCATGTCATGAAGCAGTGCTGGAAGTCCTCCTTCGTGAGTGTCTTCACACAGTTACTAAAAACATGGTGAACGCTGCTACTGCGTACCAGCCCACAGACAGGCAGGCTCCTAAAAACATCATGCCATGTCCTCCTCCACCTTATTCCCAAGTCCAGCAGTGTGTGACTTCTGGCTCTTCCCCAAAGTGATCGTGAAAGATACATTTTTCTTTTTAACAATTCAGGACATCAAGGCACCCTTGACAGCACAGTTAAAGACACTCAGGAAAGAGAACCTCTAGAACTTCTGCAGAATTAGAAAGGAAGATGGGATAATTGTGTTTGGAACAAGGGAGAAAGTTTGGGGAAGACTCGTGACATGGGCCTGAGCCGTAA
This sequence comes from Cavia porcellus, assembly GCF_034190915.1. Lineage (NCBI taxonomy): Eukaryota > Metazoa > Chordata > Mammalia > Rodentia > Caviidae > Cavia > Cavia porcellus. The sequence goes on from NW_026947509.1 coordinate 10,154,222, forward strand.
GAATTTTTTTGTGTAAATGCATCATATTTTTTCAATCAAACCTCACATAGTTTTCAAAATGTGCTAAAACTTTATTAAATATGAAATCCCTCAAGAATAAGAATGAGATTAAAAACAGAATAAAACATTATTTTAAAAGAAAATCATATTTCTATGCTTCAAATCTTGGAAGCCTAATTTGCAAGAAAATTATAGAACATAATGTTTATCAAAATATTTAAATAATATAAACAACTTTTAATGAAACTCCAGAAGAATCTTTTAAATAAGTTAAAATACAGTACCATGTTTTCCTATAATCTTCATATGTACTTAATCTCTCATATAACTAACAAACAACATGTAAGTAAAAGGATGATATTAAGGAAATCTGTTTCTATGTCTTAACATGCACCTTGTTTTCTGACTTCATGCTAAATTATCTGTACATACCAGGATTTTTCACGTCATTTCCACTGGACATTTCGTCGTCCGCATTAGAAGCAATGTTCTTACCACTAAAAGGTCTTTCTTTAATTGATGTGTGCTCCTTCAGGAGATCTGGTTGCTTCTCTCATAGCCTCAGAACTCAGTCTAAACTTTCACCCTTAAAGTAAAATTTTTCTTGAAAATACTAAAACACTCTGGATAATAGGTTTCTTAATGAGGTATTTTAATTTAAATATGATTTATTGATGGCAACAGTCTTACAGTGATTGAACTTCTGATCTTTCAAACTAATGACTTTTAGGAGTATGAGCCTAAGGATTCATCTCCCCACACAGTTTCAGAGGAATTCCCTTTAGCATGTAAGACATTCCTTCATAGATGGCTTTGCTAAAGACACATGATGTAAAGTGTGTGATGAGTGATTTGACAGCTCAGTCTTGGTGCACACTTCCATTTTCTCTGAAGATGATTCATTGTAATGCTGGAAAGAATAACCAGAGTGATCAAGAAACAGTAATATGGCTTATTCCACTTTGAAATGCGTGCATGTATTCCAAAGTCCTCTCCCTAAAACTTGGATCTTTGGTCCTGAGAATCATCAGAGCTTTCAGTAGACCTACCAAGAAAGTCCCATCTGAGCCTTAGACACAATTAAGGACCTAATATGTGAAGCAGTCTGGGAAAGTATTCTGAGATTCTGGTCACTTGACTAAGTTTCTAGGCCACTGTGACTTTTAGTGGACAAATACCTGGAAAGAGGCCATAAGGGAAAATAAACCTCTGTGCTTGATTTTAATTCATTCCTGAATTTCCTGTGTAGATCTTGTGTCAAACTCTTTAAAAATAAGTAAAGATTATCCAAAATAATAAAAGGTATCCATTTATCTAATGTCCTCACCTCCTCTTCAGCAGGGAAAAAAGGTCCCTTTGATGGTAGCCAAATCTTTCTCTGGTAACATAAGTCCACCTCTTTCTCTTCAGAACAGCATGACGTCTCTACACCAGTAGTCTTTTAGGGTCAAGAACAGATTATTGACAGTTCAATCAAACTTGGCAAATACTCATTGAGAACCATGTTCAATATGTCAATGCGCCACACTCTCTCAGCTGAATTGTTGAGGTCTACCGTGAGACTTAGCTTTTAGACAGAACCCCTACTATAGGGGAAGGCAGGTAATCACGTCTCAGACACAGGTCACTACTGCTGGGCATGTTGATCTCTAAGCTCCTTACTGCTGAGTTTTTGCCACTTGTATTTAGACAACCTCCTTTTAAATCTCCTGGATCTACTTGTTATCTCTCTATTTCCCGTCCCAGTTAATCACTTTCCTGTCTCCTTCCCCTCCTATGTTTGCCTAAGGATATATTTCAACTTTTTGCTCAGTGATCACACAGGCTGGAATTCTGCAGAGCAACATGACTGTGTTTGTTATTAATGAGGCTCAGGGTCCGTCCCCCAAATTGCAGGATTACAACTCAATCTGCAGACTTGCAGGAGGTGTTGCTAATACCTCCCACGAACCTTGTGTACCAGGTTCCTGTCTCTGCACAAGGGGCCACCAATAACTTGCCCGTGGTGTGGAGCCATCACGAGCTTGTCCCAAGGCCCCCCAGAGTTGTTTATAGACAGGTGGATGTCGCTGAGAGCCACATAAAGCAGGCGCAGAGGAGGCTGGATTCCTGCTGCCGGTGGCGGTGGATGGAGACCTGGCAGTGGGGGCTTCCGTGGGGCGAGGAGCGTATGTGTTGGCAGAGACAGTGGTGGCAGCAGCAGAGGCAGCGGGAGAGAAGAAATGGAAAAATGTAGGTTTAAATGCATCACTACCTTGTCTTGCAACCTCACAAAAAGTCATGTCGGGTCCCTTTGGGCCCAAGAAGTTTCTTGGAAAGGGAGGACACAGGTAACAGAATTCTGAGGGTCTCCCCAGACCAGTCCTCTGTAAACAAGCTAACGTGAGAGGTCCTAAGCTCCCTTCCTGATTAGCTCTGTGATGAATTGTGCAGTGTGGAGAGAGCGAAACTGTATTTAGCCTCACTTGGCACGCGACAGTTCCACGGTGGTACTGACAGGAACACTCCCCACGAGGTTGGCGACACTGCGACCACCATTTGGGTTTGTTTGCTTTCTCCTCACTGGCACCTGCCATCGCACTGGCAGAAATAACTCGGGATTTAAAGGTGGTTTGCCGTTTAGCCTGTGTTCTAAGCATATCCATTTGCCCCCTAGGACCATGAAACAGCCATCCAGAGCATGTCCTTGCCCGTTCCCCGAAAGATAGATGGTGCTTCAGTCTGGGTACAGAATCAAGCGAATGATAGGAGAGGAAGCAAATAATATGGGTCGCTAGAAGTTGGCTTCTAATCCGAGAATAAAATCCAGATTTACAAACTCCAGTTTCTGGATTCCAGTTGCCAGATTCTCTTTCCCAATGTCAAAGAGGAGGTATTCAAAATTTCCTTGTGTGAGAGTTGCCAATCTTCTTACCACTAAATGGACAGGTGCCCAAAAACAAAATTCAAGAGATGCTTCATAATTACCAAATTATGGAGAGCTTGTGAGTACATTCACTGTGAATTCCATTTTTATTTTGGCTTATTAGAAGCTAAAGATGTACTGTTGTTTACATATGTTTGTAAATTAAGTGTAACTCTCATAATATTATGGTTCTTAGCTTTTATCCTGAAACCATTTATTAAACAAAGGAAACCTTCTGTAAGATGCTGGTCTCTTAAAAGATTCATCTGATGCTTCTTTTCACCAGAAGAAAGAATTGGTGATAAAAACAATGGTCCTACTTTGGGGGGTCAGCTCTGCAAACTAAGATTTCCCCATTTCATGACAACTGTGTCATTCTGTATAAAAGACACAAAACATGGGCAGGTCGATGTCACCCGAAACACTGAGTCCTCAGCACCACTCGGGTTCTTTAAGTGTCGGGCCTGATACTAACTTTCAGTTTGCTGCCCTTGCATGGTCTTTGTCCCTTTTTCTAATCGTTCCATGTTAAGTCTGTAGCACACATTGGGAATCTACTTTTGCTGAATATTATTGGAGGTGAAATCACCCACTGGAGGGTCTCATGATATTTTCTTTGTGTGCACACAGAGGGAGCCCCAAGAAGTCCCACTCCCCTAGATCCAGCCCCTAATTCCTTGCCTTTCTTACCTCTGCAGTACCACCCCAGTGGCCCATGCTATAATCTCTCTCACTTCTCCAGCCCCTCTTAAGCAAGCAAACTGTGCTTATTATTCCCAAAACAGTCTCCTCTCACGTCCTGTTTTACAACCAGCTGGTCAGATTACCCAACCAGATGATCTCTGAGTCTTCCCTCTCCATTGTTTCCATATCCAGTTACTTACAGTTCTGCTTCCAAACTGTGTCCTGATTTCTTCCTATTTTTATATTCACTGTGTGTGTGTGTGTGTGTGTGTGTGTGTGTGTGTATGTACTGATATTGGGGTTGAATCCAGACCCTTTGTACTAAGGTACATTCTCAGTCTTTTTTATTTATTTATTTATTTATTTATTTATTTATTTTTTACTTTTGGGAAAAAAGTCTCGCTAATTTGCTTATGTTGACCTCAAACTTGTGATCCTCCTGCCTCGGCCTCCCAGAGTGCTAGGATTACAAGTGTGTGCCATCATGCCTGGAGTGATTCCTTCATCTGGAAGATGACCTTTGGATTTTCATACATTTCCTCCTCCTGAAACCATCAGCCCCCTATGCCTTAGCTGTCCTTTTTCCTCTCCAAGTCTGAACTACAATCTCACAGAGCCATGACGATGGCCAGTCAATTAATGCCTATAACTGCAGCGTAAGAAGACTGCAAACCTTTTAGAACAACAGAGACTTAAACAAATGAGCACGTAGCTAAAGTTCTTTGTACAAAGCCACTAAATGCATTTGGTCATAAGTGAATCATACTTCAAGTGTTTCATAAACTTCCAATGTTCTTCACCATGCCATAAAATTCTAGGTTTGCAAATTGAAATATTTTCCTGATACCGTGCTATCAATTTCCAAGTAATTTCCCAAGAATCAGATTTAGTTCTATGTCCTTTCTAAGTTGCCTGAAGTGAGAACAGGTTTGTCTTCTGGAGGGTGAGGACTGTCTGGACCCTCCAGAGCACCTTGTACCTGCCTCTCTGAGCGTTCTACTCAGGAAATGCCAGCCTGCTGCGGTTCCCTGCCTTTAGAACTTTTCTTCCTCTTGGACCTGGGGTCCTAACTAGAATTTGTGGTCTTTTGGACACACACACTTCCCAAATCATTCACATAGCTTTTGCCAAATCTATATCTGTATCTGACACTTCACCAGTGCCAAACCACCAATCTCAGTGTGTGAGAGGCAGCTGACAGGGAAACAGTTGGACTTTTGGACCACATGTGTTGCTATTTTTGTCTTTAACCAAGTATCAGGAAACCCTACTTAGAATCCCAAGGATTCTTGAAACTAATCCTATGAGAATAAAATGAACTTGTCTATGTGCTTAAGAGGCCTCGGCCATAAATTCAGAATATATGCCATTTAGCAGAGATACCAAGCTGTACATGGCAGTGAAGGACAGAATTGAATTCAATGACTCTGCTCTCATCACAAGTGGAAGTCGCTGCCACCTGAGACAAGATGGCAGCCCCTGGAGTGCCCTGTGACAACCCAGAGATCACATCCTTCGCTCTACAAGGGCTTATGGGTGAGGGGGAAATCATACACAGATGACCAATTTTTTTATGGTTCGCAGCCAATCAAAGTGAGATTCAGCAGCTGTTCAGGACAAGTGACCACTGTAACGGCTGTAATATAACCTACTAAATAGAGAGGGAATTGCATTAGAGCAAGAGGTTAGCAGTGATTATCGGCAGGTGAGTGCTTTATTGAAGTTGAAAGACCATTAACATTGATAGAGTAATTATTTCAACTTGAAAGTAATTACCTTGATGGGTGATAACTTCTCTAGTGTTCCCAGATTTGATTGGGCCAAACAATTGCGAGCTCCTGAAGCCTAGAAAAATATTACAACAATACTGTGATTTTTTTTTCTTAAATTACTGAAACCACTGTTGGAATAGTCTCATTATGCCAAACAGTGAAAAGATTTTGCCTTCCACAAGCTAGTGACCTGTCATGTAGAGACATTTGCTTTTTAATCCAAATGCAATGACCCACACCCACCACCTGTGAATACATATGTGATGGGTTTGCAAATGAATCTTTCCAACTCCTATCATTTTTAAGGTGAAACTCATGTTAATGCTTTACCCGGATATTACTAAGCTGAAACCACTAACATCACCGGTTCTATCTATGAAGTGGAAGGATGTAGAACAGGAGCTATTTCCTGTCTTTGTCACAGAAGGTTTAAATTTGCATAAATTAAATATTTTGATCATGGTCACACCAATGGAAAATTACGAATACCCTGAATTGTGGAACCTGTAGTTCAGATAGTATATAATTAGGTCATTCAGTTGTTCACATAGAAAGCTTGCCTGGTATTATTCAAATCTGCCACAAAGCAGTCCTTCGTCAGATATTTTGCATTTCTCTGGACATCAACAAACAAAATGAAAGTTGAAAACCTGGGCTATTGCTTCTTTGAAGCCTCATGAATGTTTGTAAAAAGCGCAGGTTATTTGCGGTAGAGGACCAACACGCGTCAGGCCTAATTTGGTGATCAAGACCAAGAAGTCTTGTGAGGCTCGCTCGTTAATCAGTTGTTTATCAAATTTCTTCTGAGAATTTACTACATTGAGAAACTACAATAGACACAGAGAGAAATAAGTCTGTGCTCTCCAGGACTTCTGGTATCACTGAAGAAAAATAAGAGACAAATTACAATCTAACCCTCAGTGATTTGGTTAGGCAGAGACATTGATTGTGCTCATAAATATTTAGAGGAGCTAAAGAGAGCGTTAACTCACACCTCTGTTTCTAAGTCCAGCATTCGTCCTACAAGACCGTAACTAACCATGGACAGGACACACACAGGCATCATGATCCTCAGTCACGCTGTCAGAGAAGATGAATGTGACACCACCCAAAGGCCCCTGGGTGACACCTTGGGGCTTTCTGTCCTGGCAGGATAGGATTCTATGATCGGCCAATAAATTGACTATCTTTTCAGCGGCACCTCCCAGGAGCTTTTCTGATCAAAATCTCAGGCTTTCCTAGGGACAAAACAGGTTTTCACTTGTTGTCTTGAAGCCAATAAGGAAAGTTTTTCCAAGGAGTGAATGGGTTTCCTCCATCTCCCATCTTGACTCTGGGTTCTTCTCCATAGACAACGTCACTGCATAGCTTTTTCAGGAGGAACAGACATGCAGAAATCCTTGCTGAGCCAAAGGAGACTTGCTAACTGAAAAGTAGAAAGGCTGGCTTGAATTTGGGGTGAGAGTGGGGACTTGGGAAAGTGATTATTGTGCGAATTAAATCCCAAATCTTGCCATTAAGCTAAGCAGGAAGTAAAGAGACCTGACCAATGTGACATGGTATCAGAGTCCGCACAAGAGGTTCAGCGTGTGTCTTACACAACCAGGCTCGAGATGGCAGGAAGGAGCCCCCGAGGTACTCTGAATTTAAAATAAGTGCAATAACTCATTTTTAAACATTTTATATGATACTTGGATTATTAAATATTCACATTACAAAATCAGAGAATTTTAATCCATTCAAAAAGGTGCACTATCTCTAACTGCAAGATAATGGTCATGTGTAGATAGTAAAATTACAGTATATTTTTAACACATGTAAATGTTACTTTTTGACAAGACACAAGTAATGAATTTTATCGTAGAAGTTCCTATTGGGTGATTATGATACAGAGTTTTATTTTTGCTAAAGCAATTACTACTGTCATGGCTGGGTACCTGTGCCCATTAGTGGCTGGGTCTGTGTTTTTTGAGGATGGTTATTGATCTCTTGCTGAGCTGAGCTTCAGGTTTTATGCCAGATAGCTTGATTAATGGGTTGGTTTCTGTAAGTGGACTGAATGGGGATAGGAAGCAGGGGCAGCTTGCTCTGCCAACCCCAAACCCGTCAAGACGCATAGCTCATTATGAAACAGTTATCAAGGATACATGAAAAATTAATTGGGCTCAGTTTGATTCTGAAAAGAATCGGCTTTCTACTTGGCGGGGCCCCCCACTCTTTCCAGATGTTGTACGCCAGCCCCTGGAGAAACAGCAAAGGGAGATGTATTAATACATTGTATTGATTAGATCAAGACCCCTGACAGTTATTTGTAGAGATACCATCTGGCTGCTGCTCGAATTCCTTCACCAAAAACAGGACGTGACATGTTATTAATCTCAACTCTCTAAGTATAGACAGTTGCCTTTTCTGCTAAAGCGCATTTTACCATTCCGTGGGAGAGGGAGGCAGACCTGAAGGGTGTAGAAATTAAGGTTATTACACAAATTGAGCCATATGGTCCAAATATTTCAGCAAGAAAATTGCCAGGCAATAAAAATTGCTCCTGCCTTCCTAATGGTGTAAATTACAGTTTAACCATGGCTCTAATGATGTCCTTCTGCCGCGCTTAACTACTGTTACATGAAGGACATTGTTTTAAAAATATAAAAAACAAGTAAATGCCAGCAGTGTGTTTTACAATCTGTTAGTGTGTCATTAAGAACACTGTCAGAATTACATAAACATAATGGCAGGCGAGCCAGCATACAAAAGAACTCGTGTGGAAAGAGAGTCTTGCAAACTCTCTTCTTTATCCGCGTAATGTCAAGAGCACTGTCCCCTCCAGAAGTTTTGCAGGGAGAAACCCTGTTCACCACTTTGTTCCTGTTCCCTTGCGTGGCCTGACTTCGACATGCTCTAAAGCAGGATGCACAGCCCACCGCATGCCTGAGTTCACTACCACACTGCAGTCTCCTGCCAGGGCATGCAAAGGCAGGGCGGATCCAGCCAGGGACGGTGGATGGCGTGCAAACCAGGCGGCACAAGTGGACCTTTCTATGTATTTCTGTTGAGGAAGTGGGATCCGACTCCGGCAAACCTCCTTAACAGTGCCAAGTACGATAGGGATGGTGACAAGTACTCTCAAAAGTGCAAGTTTAGCTGTATTTCTGGAGAAATCGATCTGTTCTTGATAAGGGCACAATAGTAGGGGGAAGCTTACTAAAGGGGTCGTCTCCATTTATTGGGCTGATATTTAAACAACTGGTTTAAAAGCAAAACCAAAGATTCCTGCTTGTTCCAGCAAAGGTGTGGCAAGGAGGGTGACCAACGGCCCGGGCTGAGGTCCGCAGCCACGGGTCAGGAAGGGCACTTGGTTCTCCCTGGGCCCGCACCCCCGGGAGGCTCCCTCAGAGCACAGTGACCAGTGGGAGAAGCAGGGGCGGAGCCCCCACTGGCAAGGAGTGGGCAGTGTGTGAAGGTGTCTGGTTGTTGACAGAGTCCTCTCTGGAAACGCTAGTCCAGAATCTCAGACCTGTACCCTCACAAAGGGGGAAACCCATTCCCTGTCTTCTCACTTCTTCTTCAGGCTCCACTAATGTTTTCCAAGCATGCACTGCTGCACCAGCCAGGTCGGCACCCAGCAGAATGGCCTCCTGGCTGCCCAGATCCGAGAGGCCAGCCTGGTGGGCAGTAGCAATGCGGTACAGATAGGGTGCTGGCTAAAGAACATGAGACTGCTTTCTGCAAGCTCCACCTGACACTGAACTCCTCTAGAATACTCCCAAAACCTGCAGTGTTCTGTGAGGTGTCACTTCCTTCTGGTCAGTGCTAGATCACAGCCTGCACGCTGTCACATCTACCTGTGAAGTCACCACTGCCTGAGGCACTGGGGCCATCTCCTCAATCTTCAGTCCCAAGGCACTGTTCACAGCCCAAGTGATAAGGACACAAATCCCCACCACATGCTAGAAGAGCTCCTGAAGAATCTTGGAGGGAGGAGAGGCGGCTCACTCTGCCAACACCATCAGCATGCTTCTGTCCCTCTTATATGACCAGGTATAATACCTGGGGTTCAGGGGACTCAGTGGCTACCTAACAGCAACCTCCTAAACCTCACTGTGCACTTGGACTGTGGCTAATGTCCTTCCTTCATGGCCTACCTATTTAGAAATACCAGAATTAACACATTTAGATTGAGTAGCGTGTAGGACTCGGGAGGGTACTGCTCCTTGTCCCTTCTGCTCAGAAGTACCTGGTTATTGTACCGCATACCTTGGCATTTTTTTCCCATAACAGAGTGATAATTATTTATTAGGGGGGTTATATGCTTGTTGTATTCAGAAATTAAAGTTGTTAGGGGACATCATGCATCTGGGTCCCTGTGGCTGAAGGATCATGTCTGGTAGAAATAAATCATTTTTTAAAAAAATTATATTAGTCTCAAATGTTTTAGGGGAGGGAGTTGTGGACAGAGTGAGGACACATGCTTTTCAATCCTGTGAAACAGTGTGGTCAGTATATTGTCAGCCCACTGCCCTGTTTCGGCATCAATGTGGACTTCACCTCTTTGAACCCCAGGTGGACAATTAACAGGCTGTGCTATTTACTCATTACAAAATAGGCAGGGTAAATAGAATGGTGAGATTGGCTCCTAAGGATTCTTAGCAAGGAGGAAAATACAAAAATGATGCATGAGGAGAGAGCCAAAAAAAAAAAGAAAAATCTTTGGAGAATTCTAGAAAAAAAATCTGGAGATAGGTGCCTCTTAAATGTGTCTGTAAGTCACAAAATTTAAATCGAAAGATCGCCTTTTGTGTAGATCATTTTGCTGCAATGAGCTCCTGTCGGTTCCCTCACGTGTGATTCCTCCTAAGGTGGAAGAGGCGCCTAAGTTACTCCCATCACAGTGAACACACTAGGTGATTTGCTGCAGATTTTACAGCGAGCAGGGCCTCTGTCCTTATTTACCATCCAGTAGCTGCCCCGTTCATCTCCCAGCGAAGGAGAGGCGAGTGGCTTACCTGAGCTTGTGAATACTCACTTTTGCAAATGCAAAAGAATTTAAAAAGGGATTATAAAATGCTCTATCAATATAGTTAAAAAACCCCATTGAAATCTATGAATTAAACATATTAACTCATCTGCTTTCACTTTGTAGCCATTCAAAGGTTGTATGCTTCTGTATGTCTGTAGTTGGTTCCTATAAATAACTCTCTGTGTCTCTGCCTCTGTCTCCTTCTGTCTCTGTCTCTCTCTGTCTCTCTCTCTCTCTCTCTCTCTCTCTCTCTCTCTCTCTCTGTGTGTGTGTGTGTGTGTGTGTGTGTGTGTGTGTGCCTGCCTCTGGCTCCCTCCTTGCTCACCCAGCTGGGAGCCCTGCACAGTATATTTCATTCAATGGGAAAACCACACACATACCAAAGTCATTCTGCAATGGTCTTCTTCAAGCTAGTCTTTAAACTTAGCAGAAAATTTAAACCAAATCATTCAACCCCATAATCGAAAGCTGTAACAAAACCAACGTAACCACCCAGAGCAGGATGCAGGTTTAGCACGATTTTGTGTGAACATTTCACAGGGTTCTTCCCTTGCTAGACTCTTCCAGGCGCTCTCTGGACAAGGGCTGGGGTGTTACTTTCATTTCCTGGGAAACTAGTCAAGAGAACAGGATGTTTTGCTTTAATGAATTATTTAAAAGTATTTATCCCTCAAAAAGTGTGACTGGGCTTTCTCCATTTCAAGGCAACACCCTAAATGAGTTATCTGTTCTTATTTTAGGGCTTAATCCATCATAAAATAGTAATAAAATTTAATTTATTTTGAAAGAGGTAGAAGATTTTACTCAATTTGTTTGTTTTGTTTTGGGCTTTGGCCATTTGTTTGTTTGTGAGACAGGTTGTCACTAAGTCACAAGGTGGCCAGGCTGGGCTCACACTTCTGATTCTCCTGCGTCAGCCTCCCCGAGTGCTGGGATTACAGACGTGCACCACCACACCCAGCTCCCTTGGTAACAGCTTTGGTAAAGAAAAATGTTAGTAAGCCCAATAGCCTCTGAATCTTTTGGAATGTTCATTCCTATAATTAATAATTTTCAGAGTGCACATTCTCCTTACCTGTATATGTACATTTTTTAAAATTATAAAATATATGAGTTAATAGTTGTATCATAAAGTAGGTATTTTAAACAAGCATAGATAAAACCATTAACAAAATAGGTAGCTCATGTTCTGACATGCATAAGGTAGCTCATGTTCTGACATGTGTAAGGTCCTGGGTTCAACCCCCAGAACCAAACAAAATGAAACAAAAAATATTTGATTATGCAAATTTTACCAGAATTCTTACAGGTCATGTCCTACCACTGATATTCCTGGACACCACTGCACTGGAAATATAAGCTTTTTACTGTTAGGTGATGAAACACCAAGCTGTCTGATGAGTTGTGTAACACAGGTGTTTTCCTAGCCCTCAGATCTGCCCTTTGAGGCCAGGACTCTCACACACTGGTGATGAGCGATCATCACGCCATTCGCTAGGGGCTGTCTGTAATGTTCCTTTCTTCCTTTAAGCTCTTCAAGCTTCCCCATACCCTAGGTAAACCAAGGTAGGATTCATACATTGCAGAAGAGAAATAAGGCTCTTCTGATTACTTTTTCTGTGCTTGGGAGGCTGAGGCAGGAGGACTGGCATGGCTGGAGGCCAGCCTGGGCTATTTAGTGACTATAAGACCATTCTAAACTACCCAGTGAGAGCCTATTTCAAAAAACCAATCAATAAAATAGATACCATATTTACCTCAAGCCCAGGAACTCTGATAAGGTCCTAATCTTTCTGTTTTGTTTATGTTCTCATTTTGATGATTTATGTGATAAAAAGTAAATAGTAAATATATACTACATAAAGTAAATATAAATTTATTATAAGATAATGGATGGATGAATGGATAGACAGATAATGGAGAATGAGTATTTGTGCACACTACACAATGAAATGCAGAAAGAAATTCAGAGAATCTCTTTCTGCCATAGGTCATGAGGCCAGTCTTGAGTGATACGTACGACTTCTCTCCGTTATCTTCCCCCCTAGTGGGGTTGGATCAGGAGAAGTCATCCCTAAAGACCTGAATTCCTGCTGGTCTTACCTTCCTGAGAAGGTCTGCACTGGTCTTACACCAGCTTGCAGAGATGACCCCCAAAAAAGACCCAGCAGGTGACCTAGAGAGGAGGTGCACATTTTTCTGGGCTCCCTTAGTTTTCCCACTGTCCGCTGTGTAATAGCACACCTACCTTCTTAGCAGCCACCCCAGCCACTGCTCCGGGCTCTTTTATATTTGCTTTTTTCTTTGTTTGTTTGTTGTCACCACTACCTGGCTTTCTCAAGGGTCTAGAATAGTCTGCATTCAATGCAATGAAACTAATATTCAGCTACTACAAATTGTCCCGCTGTAAACATGGGTGCACATATATTGCCGTGAGACAACGATTTTAATCCATCCGGGAAGATACCCGGATGAGGATTAGCACATGTTGTGAACATTATCTTGTCTCTAGAGTGTAAGAAACTGAAAGGTTAAATAAGACACAAAACCTGCAGCAGATATTGAGGAAGGGTAAGCAGCTACTCAGCAGGAAAGAACACCTAGGATCGGAGAAAAGAAAAGAAGGAAGAGAAAAAAACAACATATATATAATTATACTGCTGATGTCATTTAGTTCATCGACAAAAGCAGTCTGTGGTTATTATTTGATCAATTTTCCATGCTTATATCTTGTAATCTGAGCAAATACTTTGAAGACAACAATATGCAAATGTCACTGTCAATCTCCTATGACCCTGTTTTGAAATTCTGTGTCATTTTGGCTTTTTTCTCTCTCTCTTTAAAAGAAAAAAAAAAAAGAAACATATTGACAAGTTTCTCTCCTAAGTATCTAAATCAGCAGATTCTAGCATCTTAGTTCTGATAAATAAAACTTGTGAATTGACTTTTCTCCCTTACTGTGTTTGAAGGGATGAGTTCTTCTCCCCATCGTCTGCTCTTTTCTTCTGAGGAGATAAATCTTCTGACTGGATCAGGAGGCCAAACTGCTAACAGTAAATTCTCCCCTGATTCTGAGTTTTTGGACTTGAAATGTGTGCTGTTTCAGTCTTGCACTGAACACGGTGCGAGCATGTTCTATCAGACAGACAGAGCCTACTTCTTACCTGTTGATATTTGACCTCCATCTGCTCCATGGCGGTCTCTTTTACTTAAATGTAGACCTTAGTCCTCGATTTCTGTTTGTTTCATGAACGTGCATCATACGTTTCCCATGTGTGACAGTTACTAAAATCCAGGACTTGCACGCTTTCTACTTTTCCATTCCTTTCTGTGCTCAGTGCACACTAGATAAACAATAAAATATTTAGGAATAAATAAAATATTTGACTGGGACCTTAACACTCAGGTCGGTGACTGATCTCAGCACTTTTCTTTGCTAAGAGCTTGAGTCCAAACATTAAAAAAAAAAAATTAACCGCTTCTCTTTGGCGTCAACAGACTTCTCCCCATCTATTCTTTCTGTTTTGTAACAAAACCCAGACACTGAGCGCTCTGCTAGGGTGCCATTTATGTACCAGGCATTTTCAAAAGGGTCATCCAGTCTTTGTGAAGCTCACAAGAAGGATTAACTGCTAGAAAGCAAGACTCAGAAAATGTAAGCCATTTGCCTAAAGTCCCTGCAGGGTGAGTGGTGTGGTCAGGACTTGAACTCAGATCTTCTAAGTTGATTCCTACTTTGATTACACATCTAGATTCTAAGAGCCTGCCTTTTCCTACGGACATTAACTGTAAGGTTTCTGGGAAGCCTTCCTCTTACAGGTTCCTCTTTGCTAAGGAGAACAAAATAATAAGCTCTAGAACAATTACAATGCATACGACATGGTAAACTTGTAGCACACTTTCTTCCTCAATGAATTTTTTCCTCTTTTGACTACATGTACAATAAAAATGAGTGTGCAAAAACCAAAAGCCATCTGCTGCCTGCCCGGATAAAAACACGAAACACAACTTCCGACCCTGAAAAAAAAAAAAAAAGTTGTTTTAATTTTTAATTAAGTGTGCTTAGCATGAGCACATTTTCTCTTAAGGTATAGTGACTAAACCGTGATCACTTCTTTCTGTTTATTCATTTAAAAAGCAAATAAAAGCAGATAATCAATAGATCATCATCCAAAACTGGCGGATTTACAAGTTAATAAGCTTGAGTCAATAGATATTCCGTAACGAAGCTCTCAGGGCTGAATCTGACATAATTTGCTTTGCACTAAGCTGGTGGACTTAATGCTTTAATTTAATTCCAATATTAACGGAAAAATCCAAAGAAATGGGGAAATTTAAATCCTATTATATTAAAATATTTTCTAAGCAACAGCTCAATGCCACAACTCCTTACATCTGCCGCTAGGATCCGCCCAGCCAGCTGGGCTCTGTCAGCCACCTATCACACTTCCATCAGATGAGGTCTAATTTTCTTGGTTTACGACCAAACTGTTATAGTGGGCATTGTGAGAGGGTTTTCTGTTTTGTTCACATTTTTCTATTTCTTGGTACAAGTTTGCATTCCTGGTAGTAGTTGGTGCATATGCAAATGCATATGTAAGTGCATTAATGATTTACATTCCTGGTAGTAGTTGGTGCATATGCAAAACACACCTTGATTCTTTTCATCTCCCCTTCTTTTCCTTTCCCCTCACCCATCTCTGGGTCCTCTTTCCATTTGCAAAAGACCTGAAAAGCAGTTCCTCTTCTACTATTGAAATTCTCATCAAGCCTGGCTTCCGGAGCAGAGCAGTCTGCAGGCTGAGGTCAGAAGGCAGAGGGAAGCCTTTCTATGGTGCCCTAAAAAGATGTGTCCCAAAGTCTGTCCCAAGAAAGGGCATTTGATGGCTTCGCCTTCCAGAGTCTGGTGGTAGCGGTGGCGACTTGAGCGTGATGGGATCCACATCCCGCCTGCCTTCAAGGTCACGAACAGACTCTGCAGTCTGAGCGCCTCCAGTCAAATCCTGCTTCTGCCCCTTATAATTATATAACCGTGGACGATTTGCTTCAACTCTCCTTTCATCCCTTTCCCTATCTGAAAAATGAGGGTAATAATCGTGTCTACCTCGTGAGGTTGTTTTAAGGCTTAAACAATTTAATATACATGAAGCACTTGAAAAGCACTCACTCTGTAACCCTGGGAGATGCTCTTTAGGGGAGGAAGGGGGAGGAAAAAGAGCCTGTGCTGGGAAGAGCTGGGAGAGCCGGGCTGGACATGGCGGTTGGAGGTGTCCCTGCTGGTTTCCACCCCTAGCCTGGTTGTGGTTGGTGGTCATCCGGGTGGCAGTGTGCACTGGCTGCCCCTTGCTGGGACCACCTGGAGCTACTTATTGCCATGAGTGTTGTGATCTGAACACATCAGTTCACTCTGCAACAGTGAGTGGAGGAAAAGCCATGCCCCTGCTGATACCACGGGGCCCCTTTCTCTTTGGAAAGCAGATGGGGACTCTCACTGACATTCTTATGCGTTGCACTGCCTCTAACAAGCTCACCATGGTGCTGGTGGCCTCCTCCGGTTGCTTCTGTGTGGCTTCCTGGGCTGCACACCCCTGACCAGTGCCGACCCTCGCCTGTCACTGTGGCTGGGCTTTGTCACTGGTGGAAATGCATGGGTGGGATCCAACAGGCACTTACAGTGCCTTCCAAAAGATCACGCTGAGTTGGCATCAAAATGAGAAGTCATTGTATGAGCAAAATAGCACAAGAAGATCTATGCCAGGTAGAATTTTTTAAAAAACCAAGCTGTGAGAAGCCACTAATTCAACCCGCCACAGGCAAAGGCCCTTCCGGATTGCTATGTGACTCCCTTCCCTATTGGATCCCAATTTACCCAAGTGATGATACTTGTAATCTTACTGGTTGACCATTGTTCTGTCCCACCTTATGCCCACCTGCCCTGTGAGTTCTCATTTTTCCCCACCTTGGACTCACCTCACCTCACCTCATGGTTTTGCTGTATAAAAATCCCTGGAAAAGGCAGGATACCCGACAATCCACTAGGGATCCCTTCTGTCTCTCAATAAATATATTCTGCTAAAAAAATCAAAAAACAACAACAAAAACAAATTGTGCCCATACAACTCTAAAGGACTCTTTCAAAAAAAAACATAAAATAAAAATTCTAAGTGATAAAAGTCTTATATTCTTATTCAGTCAGAAGCATTTGTTTGTCATAAAGATGTATAAAATTCTTGGGATTTTTTTTTCGTTTTTTAAATTTTTTAAAAAATTTCTGGGGTTTTAAAAATTAGATGTACCTGATCATTTATCTTTAGAACAGCTAGCATACTGTCAATAAGATAATGTACCCAAATAAAAGGTAATATATTCATCCAGCGGACGTCTTACGGGGCACCCACCCGTATGGGCCAAACATGCAGTGTCCCTGGCCCCAGTCTTCAAAGCGTTAAGGGCTGGTGGGAGCAAACAATAGGTAAGCTGTTCCTTATCCTGCAAAGCAATATCAGGCACAAACAGGGAGCCAAGAAGGGAAGCGAGGATCTCTGTGTGGGGAGCCCAGGTCCTTCTAACTGGAGGCTCCATGAGGTTCATTTCAAGGATGATCCAGCATGGCTGGGCACTGGAGAAAAGGGGACATCACAAGCAAAGGCCTCACTGGACAGCGACCTGTGACTGGAGTCACAGGGACAGAAGATGGGGCAGCAGAGGCATTGCTGGAGGCACAGGCAGTGGGACTCAGGTTAATAAGGCATGGCCATGAGTTCAAACCACAAGGGCTTCCCGGCCAGACTCTCTTCCCACGTCCTTCTGACTTTCAGATCAGAGACGCTGGACTTAAGGGTCCTGCATAGCTTCAGTAAGGAAGTGGCAGGAGGAGAGACTGCGAGTGGCACTGGTGAGCACTGTAATCCAGGTCAGACAGCTTCACCGGAAAGCTCTGGGATTTCCTGTTGAAGTTAGGTGAACAGGGATGAAAGGTAAGAGCCCAGGACTCGGATTTCAGCCCTTGTGGAATTCCAGAAAACAGGAGGAAGAGCCCCAAACTTCACCAACACTCGGATTTGAACTGTAAGTCCCTGGTCACCAGCATTTGTCTCTGGTAGAGGCTTCAGGACTCTCAAACTGACAGACAAGTGGTGATCAGATCACCAGGTAGCCCTGCCATGAGCAAAGGTCTTTCCGGTGACAACCACGGGGAATAATCCTTGGCTTCATCATCATCCAGTATCCAAGGCAGAGCCTGCAGTCAAAGTTGTGTTTTAAAGTGGCACAGGCTTTTAATACCAATGCGCTCAGAGGCTGAGTCAGGAGAATTACAAATTCAAGCCAAATCTGGGCTACTTGGGAGCACACTGAGATCCTATCTCAAAGTAAGAAATTGGAAACGTGGTCAGGGATGTAGCTCAGCGTGAAGCCCTTGGGCTCCCCAGCACCAGAATAAAGAAACGTTTAGGTTTTAGGATAACCTCCGCCCTCCTCTTCCCAAGGTCTGTTACCATTTGTAATTTATATTGAAAAGAGACTTAGGCCTTCAGTCTCCGTTAGTTGACACCATGCCCCCCCCAACCCCCACCACTGCCAGCTGACCCAAGACCAGCAAAGTCACTGTCTGGCCACAACACTCACATTCTCTCTTTCCCCAGGGGCACTGATAATGGTCAGAGGACGGTGGAGGGCTGTTCAGGCTGAGAATTGCTCGCCATGTAGAGAAATGAAAGCAAAAATACATGCTAAGAGAGAGGGAAAAAGAGAGAAATACCATACAGCCCCAAGAGTCAAAAGAGAGAAAAGCCCCTAGGACAGTTTCCAGTTTCAAAGAGCCAGTTCTGTATTTTATATGCTCAGGCTCGATCCTTTCACCGTGTGTCTGTCTGTCTGTCTGTCTGACTCTCTGTCTCTCTCTCAAAAACTGGTCAAAATGAGCTTCTGTTCCCTATAACTAAATCTGCATGAGTAGGGTATTAGCTATGCCAATCCCCCCTTTCTTAGAACTGTAGATTGTTTTAGAATCTGGCTGTCATTTTTCTCATTGGAAAAACAACAATTGATTTCTGTGTTTGATCTAAACAGTGTTGAATTCTATATATCTTTAGATCTTTTGAAACCCTTGGATAATCAACCACCATATGTCTCATAGTTGAAACCTCATCTGTCTGGTGTTAGCCAGGCTAGAACAGGATAGGGTAGGACTCTTGTAACAAATAAAAACCCCGGTCTCTGTGCTTCCCGTGGCACCACGGTGAAAAGTCACAGATGGACTAGACTCCTGCTCTGTGAGTGGCAGTGCCAGGCTGTGACACGGGGAGAGTGTGCTGGAGAGCTCTGCGATATGCATGTAAAACCCACTCCTGAAAGCAGCCCTGCCCACCGGCCCGAATGCCACAGACAGTACAAGACAGGACATCTGGCATGTCGTACTTGTTTGTTGTAGGAGTGGGAAGACCTCAAAAGCTTCATGACTAGCGTGATGTGGCTAGAACAGGTAAGTAAATCCTGTTTATTAGGATAAGGATGCTGTCTTCTATTTTTGGTTGGCTAAAGGTTTTGTCATGAGTGAGTGCTGAGTTTGTTGATCCTAATGAGACGATCCAGTGTAAGTCAGCTTTTGAAGGGTCAGACCCCATAGAGTGTGTGATGGTGCCTCCCTCCAAGTTCATGTTGAAAATTAGCATGACACTTTGGGTGGCGGATCCTTTGGTACCATAGGTGATTCAGTCATGGGGCCAGGACCCTCATGAATGGGATTTATCCCTTAGGAGACAGGCTCTGTACATGGTTCTGGCATGCACGGATGTAGTGAGCAGATGCCCGTAAGCCAGGAGTGGGTCCTCACCTTGGGCGTGGTGTCCTCAGCCTCCAGAACTGTGGGAGATCAATGATAAGTCACCTAGGCTATGGAGTTCTATGACAGTGGCTGTTCCAGGTCCCAGGAGGTCTTCCGAGGAACCCACCAGGTCACCACTAAGACAGAATGCGTTTTGTTCTCCTGTTGTCCCCTCGTGAGCACACAGTGGAGGTACCAGAGGCTGCAAGCCAGAGCCCTCCTCTACCAGTTCACAGAACGTCTGCTTGTGTATTCATTCTTCTCCCTTAAACTGCCCCAACTTTAATTTTTTTGCATGATAGATACTGAAGGATATAAAGCACAGAAACAAAACCTTTTGGAATCCTCAATTATTTTTAAGAAACAGGGTCTTCAGACCAAGATGCTAGGACCAGTGATACAGTAGTCAAATATTTTGAACTCAGAATGGTACAGGAATCAGAGTATCACACTGTGTCCTGCTCATGGCGTGACTTTTAGCAAGTTGCTTAGCTAACCTGCGCCTCTGTTTCTTTGTGTGTCACAGTACCCGCTTCGTAGCTTCATGTGGGGGCACAGTGAGATACTGTTGTGCAAAGCACTTTACACCAGGTCTGACACCCCGGGGTAACACTTGGCACAATGATAATCTGTCTTTGCAGTGACGTATAAAAGAACAATAAACTAATATTTTCTATTCCTGGTGGAGAGGAGCGTGGATGGCTAAGGTGGGGAAGGCGGGCGGGGAACCTTTCTTTGTATGTTCTTCACTTTAGAATGCAGTTTTTCAAAAGTAATCACGTAATTAAAACTTAAAACAGAATTTCCCTACTCCTCGTAGAAAGGTAGGCCTGGTGGACTCTGCTTCTCTGCTTCGTTTTCACAAAGCTCTGCGATTGTAAATCTCTCCATACAGGGAACTCCGAGTGCCTCAGTGGGAAGTCTGGGTCTAAAGCTTGGCTTAGCTTCAGACGCTGCCCAGACACCCAGGCCTGAGCACACACAAACCCCACTGCCCAGTGCTGCTGTTGGCTAACATGGTTTCCACATGCGACGCAAGGAGGCTTGATTTGCAAAACACTTTATACCTTTCTCCTCCACATCATCACCCTCACACATTATTGAAGGCTTCACAGAGATACACAAATATGCTCTCGTTTCTTCCATTAAAATAAAAAGTGACGTGCTAGACCCCACCAGCCATCACGCCCTGTCCCCAGGCCCCTGTGTAAGGAGACTTCTCAGAGTTCCCTCACTGAGCTTTGATTCTGCTTGCAAGCATCTGGTTCCCTGCACCCACTCCATTCAGGGTCCTGTCCCTGTCACTCTGCAGAAAGGCCACTTGCCACCCACACCAGAGATCTTTCTGTGTACTTAACACCCCCATGTTACCTGGCCCTGCTGACCACACCCGCATTTACCAAAACGCGCTTCTGCTAGTGCTCCTGAGCTCACTGGCTGCCCGCCTGGCCTTGGTTCCCATGACCACCACCTGCATGGTCCCTGGCCTGCCTGGTCCTCCCTCTGCAGCTGAGGTGTCCGTGGACCCTCTCTCCACCTTCCTGCTCTCTCTCTGGCCCCCTCTGTCGGTCTCACCCCATCCTTCCTCCTTCAGTTCATCCCTGCAGTAAGTCAACTGTGCCTATCCATTGAATGCACGCCTGCTATTGAGTACCCACCCGGGCCAGCCACCGTGGAGACACAGCAGAGACTGAAGCCACAGGCGTCTGTCCCCGCAGAAAGCTGCTCTAGTGGAGAGGCAGAAACCAGCCAGACACATGACACCTCCACTGTGTGGTGTGATGGAATTGAGGAGTGCTTTGGGGGAAAAAACACCAAGCCAGGTAAAGGAGTGGAAATGCTAAGAGGAGGAGGAGAGTGGGCAGACTGCAGGTTTAAGCTGGAAAAATTCTTGGACACGGCGAACCGTGGGTAAAGGGGTGCAGGCAGAGGAAAGAGCTTGCCCTGTGGCCTCAGACAAGAGCTCACTTCTCAGGGCAGAAGGGCAGATCCATCCACAGGAAAGCGAGCAGGCAGGCAGAAGAACAGGTGCTTCCTGTGAGTGACAGGAGAGCCACTGCAGGGATGGAGCAGGGGAATGGTGTGACTACTGGACTTCCGGAAAACACAGGTCAGTCTGCGGACACTGAGGGTGGAGGTTACAGACCTGGAGAGCAGGCTGGGCAGCCTGCAGCGGTGGCCGAGAAGAGAAGCTCGCAGGGCAGGCTGGGAGAGCAGAGGTGAGGGCTCCCGGGACTCTGGATGGGTGCAGGAGTTAAGCAAATCGAAGACCATTTCCTAATGCCCAGATGTGGGTGCTAGGGAAAAAGAGGCTGCACCTAAATGTTTTGACCTCACCGAGTGAACAGTGGCATTGTTGGGAATGGAAAACAAATTGACAACGCAAGGAAGCCTCTCTTCTGGGCACATCTGACTGATGTCAGTCAAGGGGATGGGGGGACCCATCCCTGGGTGCGGGGAGAGGCAGCTCAGAGTAGGATCACTATTACCACTCCCTGAACATTTGGAAGGCCTGCTGGTGTCTCCCATTCCTTCCCCTGACCGCTGCTTTGGACTGAACTGTGTCTCCTCAAGTTCCTATGCTGACGCCCTCACCCTCAATGTGACTTTGTTGGACCTTGTGCTTGCCAGGCAGGTGCTTGTGCTGCTGAGCTCTGTCCCCAGCCAGTGACTGCGTTAGAGACAGGGCCTTTGCAGAAGTGACTGGGGTTAAATGAGGTCACGAGGGTGCTGCTGGAATCAGTGGGCCTCATGTCCCTGTAAGAGGAAGGGCATGTGTCCTCTCTGCACATGCCCAGAAAAGAGTCCGAGTGAGGTCACAGTAAGCAGGCACCATCTACAAGCCAGGCAGAGAGAACTTACCAGAAACTAGCCCTGACACAAGGATATCTTTGACTTCTCAGACTTCCCAAACAGTGAAAAAGTCATTTTTGGCTTCTCGGTCCATATTTTGTTAGGGCAGCCCAAGAAGACAAATACACCCCGAGTTCCTTCACACAACAGCCAGAGTGAACTCTCTGAGTCCTAAGTGGACTGAGGTGGCACCCGGAGGCCTTAAACGGTTTTCCCTGAGCTTGGATCCAGGTGCAGGACCTGGGCTTTGGGATTCACACCATGAACCTCTGGCCCTCTTGCCCAGCACCCTGACCTGATCACACCCATTCCCCTCCTTGCTGTGGGGCCTTGGTCACCCCAGCTCCTTCCTTTCAACAAAACATCAAGTCTGCTCCCACCCTGGGGCACAAACTTTTCCATTTGCTAAATGTTTCTCTCCTTAGTCTTCCTGGGGCCGGGGTCTCCTGCGTCCCTATCAGAGCATGACTTCCTCATGTGTCCTCTCGCCAAATAAGGTCTCACCCCCTCTTCCCCATTGCCCAGGGGGCATCAGCTCACTTTTCAGAGTTCACCGAGATTGCTAATTTCTCTGCACTCTCTCTCATAAATTGCCCCTTTTCCCTCAGAATAGAGTAGACCAATGCCCTGAGTAACCAATGCCCTTGTCTCCTATGATGTCCACGCACCATTAGAATTTAGAAGGACTCCCAGTTCGTAGCAAGCCCTCACTAAATTTGCCTGTTGGCTTGCATTGAATAAATACTACACTCTGGCTGGGACAAGTCTTTTCCATGTGTTTTAGTTTAGCTAGTATTCCCATAAAATAATTACCAGAGTAGGATTGCTGGGTCACACAGGCTGCCCATTTTTAATTCTGATAGATCAGAAATAGTGCTTTTTAATATTTAGTGTGACGGATTTGCCACTTTAAAATTTAATTATCACAAATTTAATTTTTTGCTCTTCCCCTTTGAAAAGTGAGCCATTTCAAACCCGTCTTCTTCTTCCCTGCATTGTTTTCATGGTAACAGAGGGATCACTGTTCATTTGGTAATGACTTTAGCTTTGGCTTCACTATTTAAACTGATACAGCCAACCTGACTACAAGAAAATACGAATCAAGTATTCTTTGGGCACTGACCTCCCTGTTATAAAATGATTGATGTACTCTACCAACAGAAAAAGATGTTCCCCCTCCTATTTTGCATATTACTCTTTTCTGAATGCAGGTATTTGTTCAACAAAGGCATTAAATTGTACACAGCTCTGACACAGGCTCACTCTAAGCTCAACATTTAAGCTTGAAATTTACAATTTTTCCAACAAGGGCCCCTGATGAATCAAGCGTACTTATACATAACCATGACCTAGGAGATGATCTGCATTTATGCTTGCTTGGATCTTTGGGATTAAGTTCTAGAACGTGAGGTGGAATCCTGAGTGAAGGATGTGTTACCCTTGTCAGTACTTGTGGAGTGACCCCATTGTGTTTCGCAGGTAACATGGTTGTCCCTGAACTTTCCAGGGGCCTCCTAGCTGCTACATCTGGACAAGGACTGAGGCACGGGTATGGCAGGCTGCACACAGATGTGTCACCACGGTCAGGAAGAAGGACAGCTCAGATGAACACAGTTCCCACAGTGAGTCAGGGCAGACACAAGTGCAATGGCTTTCACTCAGGTCAGGGGTAACAAACGCCACCTCACTTTCTTCTAGATAAAAGGATGACCCTGTTTCCAAAGAACAATTGCAAACTTTGAGATGGAATCAGTGTTGGATACATATTTTTTAAAAAATACTATTCCCAAGAAAATGTTCTTCTATCGTCTGGTAGAAATGGCAATCTGTATTCGCTAGGCGAATCGCATTTAGATAAATGAATGAATGCATTCATTCTTAGGGGTTTCATTATTTTACTAGTCACTGCTTGTGACCTATAACACTGTCAGGGCAAAACCTAGAATTCTTCCATTGTTCCTTCAAACCGTACAGTGGAGTCCTTCACACACAATTGGTTCTTAAAACACTTCGCCTAATGCCACTTACCTGCAGTGTGCAGAGCACGGCCGCGTGCTGCAGCGTGTGGCCCCTGCATCCCCCCACCCATACACTCCTCCAAGCTGGCAGCCTGTGTCTCGCATCTCGAGTCCCTACCATAACCTGACAGAGTCTCATACACAGCTCAGAACTGCTTAAAGCGTGAATGGAGCCGCTGACTTCAATGCTGAACGCCTCCACTGCCCATTTTAGCAGCTCCTCCAGACCACACAAGGACAGCACCTCACCCACCACATGACCGGGATACCACAGACCATGAACCTGCAGGGCATTTGGTTTTCCTTCCTTGTGAGATGATTTCTGACTCTACATGGACTGTCTATGTCTTGGTTGCTATTTATGAAAGTCTTCTTTGCCGCACCAGCTGAGACATACAGTGGTACCTTGGTTCATGAGCTTAGTTTGTTCAGTGATTTTGGAAAAGATGACCATGTTTGTGTTTGTGCGGGACAGATGGTCACAGCCATGTTTGTCACCCAAAATGGAATTTGCAGTAAAAAACAAAATTTAGGCCGAAGGCTTTTGCTTGCAAACAAAAATTGCTCACAAACAAACCAAAGTGTTTGTGAACTGTGACACCACTGTCAGTAGTCAGAAAACAATGGTAAAGCATGACATTAGTATGTGAAATCAGGAAAATACTTCTGGCAGCATTAACTTCTCGCTGGCTTCAAAGACTCATGCTTAGTTTATCATGGAGAAACACTCAAGTGTGATAGTAAAAAAATCATGTGTGATATTTTCATTTGATTTTTGAAAAAATAAATACTAGATACGAATATGTTGGTTGACATTTGAGGAATTTAAACACTAACTTTATAAATGGAAGAGAAAAAAATGGCCTTTCAGAACCCATACCTCAAATTATCTGGCTTTCAGAAATTCAGAAAAACATTCGGTGTTGGCCTGTTATGTATAAAAGTCACCTGGGTCACTGTATGACACACCCACGTGCCAAGGTTTTAAGGCAGCAGTAAAGAAGACCTTCTCATTTTTCTTTTTTATGTTGTTGTTATATAAACCAGGAAATCTTGATTATATTCTTCCTTTGCTTTGTTATCATAGGAAAGTTGAATATAACTTGAGGTATCTGGGTGGTTGATACACTTAAATCTAGATTGCCTTGAAGCTATCTTTTTCGTTGTTGTTTTGTTTGTTTGTTTGTTTTTGGTACCAGGAATTGAAATCACAACCTCAGGCTTACCAGGCAAGCACTTGAGCAGCTGAGCTAAATCCCTGGCCTCCTTGATGCTATCTTTTGTGGTAAAAGGCAATCTTTTTATGTACTCACACTCTGAGATTGGGTATTTATGATAACTAAGGAGGACACAGAACCCTACCAGCTGGTCAGGATTTATAAACCACAACTCATCAATTTTAGGAGCGAGAACAATCAATGACAGGCAGAGGCAAAAGAAACCCCAATTGGCTTGAAAGGCAGTGAGTGGTGAGCAGGAAGATTAACCCTTTCCAAGGGGTAACAAGCACACGGAATGCTCTGCTCGTAAGCACTGCGGGTCTCACACCCTGCAGTTGGGGTTCATTACTGGCAGCAGGGTGAAAAGATTCCTCAGAGCTAAGGAAAGCGGGTTTAGTGAAAATGCACCACAAAGACCACAGGGAAGGCTCTGGAAACTGCTGGATCATCAGATCAATAGACTCAAAGATGACTAAGTTAGGTAGCTTTCTGTAGTTTAAACATTTGTGCAGGGAGTATCCCCATGCAGCCTTTTATTGACAGCTGGAGATCAATGGTAATTTTTGATCATTTTCAACCTACATAAACCTATTGACCCCATGGCCACCTGTGGGGCACTTCAAGTCATCAAAAATAATCAGAGGAGATGGTGTAAAATTGTCAGACTGCTGAAGACTCGGAGTAGCTTCAAGCGTCCCCAGGAGCAGAGGGAGAGGTTAAAATGTATCACATTGCCAGCAGAACCTCAACTGGCGGAGTATCCAGAGAAACTTGTCTTGATAAGGCATAAGCCTTATCAAGTGATACGCTGATTTGGATCCCAACTCTGACCTCCTTACATATAAATTTTTAGAGTAAAGGAGGCTAAATTTCATTGGAAATATCTGATGGTAGAGTAAGGATTTTATCTAATACATTTTTTCCTGGTTTGCCTTTCTTGGGTTGTTCTCATCATCTGCTACCTAACAAAAGCAGTTTTAGATACCTGTCTACTTATCTATCTCTATATATCTCTATATCTATATCTATATCTATATCTATATCTATCTATATCTATATCTATTCTCAGTAGGAAGGTTATGGACACGTATAGAATGGACAGAAATAAAACAAAGCCAGTACAACTTCTTAGCTCAGAATCAGTGGTAACAAACAGTGTAGCTCATGAGAATCAATAGCTGGGAGGAGTAAAGGGACAGAAAGAATAAAATGGTGAAAATGGAAGGGAGGAACATATCAAATGCAGATACTCTCCAAAGAGGAGAGAGAACCAGAGCAGAGAGGAGAAATGGAATAGAGGGAAGGGCAGGAAGGTGAAGCAAGGGAGGGTGATTTCCTTAGCGATGACCTTCACTAGTCAGTGGGACAGAACGCTCCAGCTCCCAAGGAAGCAACTGTATCCCCAGCATCTAATCCACACTCCTCAAGCAAAAATTCTGAATTTAAAGATCCTAACAGGGGCCGGGGATGTAGCTCAGTGGCATAAGCACCTGACTGGCAAGTGCAAGGTCATGAGTTCAATCCCTGGCACCAAAATAAATAAAGATCATAACAAGTAACTGAATTAATGAACAGGACACAACCCAGTTCATACGGGGAACTACATGAAGACCTTGCAGAAGGAGTCTACACCAGTGAACTTTGGTGTTGAAGTCTATTCAGAAGAGAATAATACAAACTGTTTCCTAACATGCAGCTCCATAAAGGGCTAGGGGTTGTTTCATTATTTTTAATTTTCTTTTCTTTTTCATGTGACCTTTGCTAGTCATTGACAAAAAGCATGCCTATTGCTGAGATCTGTTTAAGGGATGTGTGATTACTTATTTATTTATTTTGATGGAGGGAAGTAGTTCTTCAGAAATAAATTAATATGAGAATTTAAATTTCATTGTAAGGGAAGTTTTCCTCCTCACCCCAAGATGTGGTTAATTCTATGGTTGTTAAAGACAAAACAGACCAGATTCAGCAAAACTACTGTTGTAATCACCCTTTGTGGAATCATACGTGTAACAATTTCCATACCAGGAATGTGTGAGGTTGGATCCAAGACAAGCAGTTCCTGTTTCTATATTAGATGGTTGGAGTTTTGAGGCCAGGGCATTTTGAATACGTCTGCTTTCAAGGAGCTGAGCCATAAATGTTTACTAAAAGAATCTGTAATGAAATCAGTTTTGTTATTTTTTTTAATGGTTGCCTGGAGTGTGTTGGATGACTGAATGCTGGTTATTAATCATTAAGTACTCCTGCTACCAAAAGTGTTTGGTAGTATTGCCATCTAGGGGCTGAACGGAATCTCAGCTCTGAAATAAACTGTAATGGAGCAGGTGTTGTTATTGACAATATGCATATGTTTTTGCTCTATGGCCCACATGCTTTCCATGTTTCTTACGACAAAAGCCATCTCTACGTGTTCCCCAGCACCCTCCTTTTTTATATATAATCTGTTAGAAGTGATTACAATTTGCTTTGGAGCATATGCTTTTTTTGGCATCTACTACTGAAGATTCTTGAACAAAGAATTATTCTTTTTTGCATTATTAATCTTGACCATGTTTGCCCTATTTCCACAGAAAAGGAATCATTTATTGGCAAAGAATGTTTGTAATCAGCCCTTGTAGCATCCTCAGATTTAATATTCATTATGGTCATTCAAGTTCTGTGTTATATTTATCTAAAAAACCAATCTAATGTTGTGGAGAAATAAGTTTTTAAATATTTATGATCTAACTTTTAATATTTTAAAAAAGAGAAATTAGTATTTCTGTAAAATTTGTTTCAGAGTCTGGTCGCTTAGCAAATGTTTAAATATTAAAAGATTTCAAGAGGTTAGCGTGTAATATCATAATGGGAACTTACTGAGATAGGAAAACTGGCGTTATAGGTTTCTGACAGGCAAAGGAAATTATGTTTTCTCTGCCTGTGCTTAACACATAATAAAAAATGCTAACACAGTTGGAACTTTATAATTAAGAAGGTGATGAAATAGTGTGAAAAATTATTTCTACATTATTTTGAGTTTGCCTAACCAGTTTATTTTAAAATTATTCTGTTTGTCACCTAGTCTGAGATTTATGCAAAAATTTTATAGCCCCAAGTTAAGGAGAATTTCCTTACATATAATTGTGTCTGATGTTCTGTGTCTGTCAAAAAGCAGATCCTGGTTAGTTATTTTCCCATCAGTGGGACAGAATACCCCACACCAACAAGTTAAAGGAAGCAGGGTTTGTTTTAGCACAGTTTATGGAGGTTTCCATAATCTGCTGACTCAAAGGCAGGGCAGCATGGCAGAGGGGCATAAGGAAGAAGAAACAGCCCATAGCAGGACAAGCAGGAAGAAGTAAACCTTCCTTCTTGCCCTTTTTACTCCATCCAGGCTGCAAGCCTATTGGTTGGTGCAACACACACCCAGGGTGGGTCTCCCATCATCCACACCTAGAGCAATGCTAAACCAATCAGTGAACTAATCCATGACCCAGTACTATGTACCCACAAGATAACCACTCCCAAAGCCCCACCTATACACATGTGAGGCTTTGGGTGGGTGGGAGGAGGTATATCTAGATATAAACCATAACAGATCTTCTTCCCCATTACACATCCCTCCTCTCTCAGCCTCCAGAAAAGAAGACAGTAGAAGACTATTATGTGTAAACATCTAACAAACCTATCCCATTCTCCTACATCACTAATGTAAATATCTTACTACCCAGTCAAAAATTCCTAATTGGTAATGAGTATGGGATTCAGTGAAAATGCTAATTTGTCTGCATGCTACCTATACATATATTATCGCCCCACTTGAAGACATAATTCCTGCCTTAACCAGACAGACCCATCCAGTCCAGATGTGGGAAGACCCCAGGGCCTTTGGAAACATTAAGATTCTTAGCTCCAGTTATGCAAAATATGTTATACATTTTTCTTCAAGCAGGTAAGAAAACAAAATCTGTTGTCCTTTTTTTTTCTTTTCAGTCAATAAATACCAAATTCTCAAAGCCTCAGTAATAATTAATTTAGATACATTTCATAGTCTTAGTTATGGTGTTTTTAACAAATGAGGACATGTTCACATTTCTATTAACTGCAGACTTCTCTTGGGGTGTTTGTTCATTTATAGTTAAGCAGGCTCATTACTGTTTTCTTGTGTGCTTTTGTTTATGAAGTTTGTAAGATACAAACACACAGCAAGGGAATGAGAGAGGAATATTGGAGAGATGCAAGAGTCTTATGTGTAAATAAATACAGTAGGGATTAGAGAATTCAGATGGTTTAGAATAAACTTCCAGACACTTAAGACTAAGTGAGTGGGCAGTTCTCCATCTCTGCCCTGCAGCCGGGTGCCACTGATGTCGTGAGCCACTCATAGCCCTGATCTGAAGCTTCACAGATTTGTTTTAAAATTCACACAGCAGGACCGGGGATTTAGCTCAGCGGCATAAGTGCCTGCCTGGCAAGCACTAGGTTGTGAGTTCGATTCCGGTACAAAAAAAAAAAAAAAAAAAAAATCGCATAGCACATCCTTGGGTTGCCAGTTCCAGAAATTCAAGGAGTTTATCTCACCTGGACTTTCTGGGTGTCTGGAATCATATGACATGAGGTACTGTGTTCAAGGTGTCAGCAAGAACAAGAACAAACACGCAGGCTTCTTAGTGACAGGTTAGGACCCTGTGGTTCCCAGTGCGCCTTGGCCACGTACTTTGTTAGCATGGCCTCCCAGCTACCTGTAGACCTCACCCCTCAACTGTCTTCCAGGGCACAAGCCGCCAAGCCCAGCTGTTCGGGTTGGAGCCATTCACCACCTACCACGTTGCTGTGGTGGCTGTGAACCACGCAGGAGATGTTTCAAGTCCCTGGACTCTGGTTCAAACCTTAGAATCTTCCCCGAGTGGGCTGAGCAACTTTACCGTGGACCAGAGAGAGAATGGCCGAGCACTGCTGCTCCAGTGGGCAGAGCCCATGAGGACCAACGGGGTGATCCAGGTGAGGCCAGCATGCCTGCACCGGAAGTCAGGCTTCTCGTGCTCCCGACAACAGGAAGAGGTCTGGTGTGCTGTGGGGTCCTGGTGGGTGGACACCCACCCCAGCCTCTTCAGATCTCCCTGACAGCTCCCCCAGGCGCCCAGTCACAGATCACACTAGGCCACATGTGTGCAGCGCACCCCATGTCCCCAACTACCATGGTTGGGGCACCCATGGATTCTCTCTCTTAATCCTCACCCTTGCTGCTAGTTGCCTGCTGCTGTGTATCATGGGGATCATGAACGAGTCACAGGTGGCTGCTGACTACCCAAGCAGCAGCCGTATAAATGCCCTACAAATGTCTAGGTGTCACTAGTATGTTGCATTCTGCAAATGGTGCATTGTGATGTTTTGAGCCCTCCTCACCCACGGGAAAGCTGGACTTCCCCTTCCTTCCAATAGTCCTAACCTGTGGGTCCCAGCCACCACACGTGTCCCCTATCTCCTCCAGCCCCGCACACCATAGGCACCTCCATACCCCGATGACGGCCCTTCTGCAACCTGCAGCTGCTCTCACCACCGCCCTCTCCTGTCCTCCACTTTCTCCTCCTCCAGCCACAGAGACCCCCACTTAGTTCCACACAGAGTAGCAGAGGCTAAGATGCAGCTTGTCCCAAAGCCTCCCTGGATCCTCTCTGAACAGTAACAGCGGAAGGGAACACACAGCTGACTTAGAACTGAGCTTGGAGCTCCCGGGCCCAGGTCACCCTTGAGGTGTCTCTGGGACTGTGTCTCCACCCAGCGCTGGACCTGAGAAAGTGACAGAGATAAGCACTTCCCACCAGCCAGGCAGCACAGACATGAGACACCCCGCATCCTGGGGTGCCCTAGGAACGACGTCCCATAGGTATGAACCAGCCGGGAGTCCCCTCGGAAAGGAAAAGCTCCTCCTCCACTCCCATCAGCCCTTGCCCTGAGTGTTTGTGTCCCTACCCAGTGCCTGCTGCTCCCTAGCATGATGGGCAAGAGAAATATTGACTCCTCTCACCTCCGTTTATTTTTTACCAAATATTTATTGAGTTTCTACTAAGTGCCATGCACTTATTCAAGAGTGAACAAGACAGGAAAGGTCCCTGCTATCACAGCCCCCAGCGTGTGTGTGAATAAGTGTGGGGGAGTCCATGGGAGGGGGACAGAGAGGCAAACAGAAACTGGTAAATAAACTACGGCATTTCAGCAAGCAATGGATGGGATGGAGAAAATTAAACAGAGCAATGCAATTATGCCTGCTCAGGCTATTTCAGAACGGATCACTGTCTGAATTGAGTTGACATTTGAGCTGAGCCCTGAATGACAAGACAGAGTCATTCATGTGAAGATATGGGAGCAGAACATTCCAGCAAAGTGTAGAGCAAATGCAAGATGAGGAGGTGCGCATGGGTTCGGTATTGTTCCATGGAGAGGAAGAAGGTGACGTGGGTTCACCACTGGGGAGCAGAGGAAGATGGCACTGGGAGAGACTGGAGGAAACGGTCAGAGACTGGTTGTGTCCAACCTTGTGGGCTGTGCAAGGAGCTGGGAATGAAACATTCCAAAAGGATTGAAGCAAAAGATTAGAGCAATCAAATGTGTGTTTCTAAACTGGCTTCTGGGTAGAAAATGGACCACAAAGACAATGATGGAGTTAGAAATTGGAGTTAGAAGTTGTTGGAGAGTTCAGGGTAAGAGGTAGATGGCTGGGATTACAGAGGGAGCCAGGAAGTGGAGAAGTACAGCGGTGTTGGGATAGACCTAGAAAGTGGAGGTGAAAATCTTTTTAATGGACCAGCTGTGGAACATGAAGGATAAAGAGCGCTGCAAGCTGACATCTAGGTCTTGAACTTGCGCTGTGCTCGAGGAGGGAGCATTGGAAGATGCACAGGTTTTAAGGGAAGTGGGAAGCCAGAGGCAGTGGGCCCGCAGCCACTGAGCAAGGTCTTCATGGAGATAATAAATGTTTGGCACCTGTGGGAGGGTGGTGGCCTGTGGGCCTGGTGCTGCATGAGACCAGGTATGGAAATAAAGCATTGAGTGATGATGGGAGCTGGACCGTGGGGCACACAGAATCTGGAGATCAAGTGGAGGAAGAGAAATCAGCTAAGAAGTTGGAAGAGTCAAATAGGAGGAGAGGAGAGTGGGATGTCCCAAAAGTGAAGAGAAAATATGCCTGATGCTATGTGAGGTCAGGTAATTTGAGGCCATATTAGCTGGACTGCAGGAGGAGGAGCAGAAGGAGGTGATGGCGATCTTGGCAGGATCAAGTGGTGCATGGGACTGTTGAGTGCTATGGCTTCAGGAGAAAACGGTGGGTGAGGAAGTAAGGAGGGCAGTGCATTAAAGCTTGGATGAAAAGGACAGTGTGCAGGCTGGGTGTCACCCCCCTGTAATTCCATACCAGTCCTGGGAGGCTGAGGCAGGAGGATCACAAGTTCTAGCTCAGCCTGGACAAGTTAGCAACTTCAGGAGTCCATGACTGAAAATGAATAGGGCTGGGGATGTCGTTCTCTACGAAGGTCTTGGGTTCAGTGTACAATACCAAGGAAGGAAAGAGAAAGGGAAGGAGGGAAATGGAAGGGAAGGGAAGTGGGAGGAGGGGAAGGAAAAAGAGAAAGAGGGAGGCAGGGAGGAATAAAAATGGAGAAATGTCGAGGGGACTGTGGTGCTGAGAAATTGCATTTAAAAATCAATGAAAGATACTACAGCACATTTAGACATTACTGGAAATAGCCAAAAAGGAAGATAAATTAATGTTGGAGGAAATAATGAGAAGATTTGTGTTGTAGTGAGGGGTTGTAAAGCGAACAACTAGAATCAGGACACAGAATTTATAATATTATTTTACGATGGTCACCCAGAATTAACATAAGAAAGTGCAGGAAATCTGTCCACAACACTAAAGACCCAAATATTTAGCCAAGGGCCTGGATCCCACAGCAATGTCCTCATGAGTCCAGATGAAGACCTAGAGCCCATGACAATGCCTCCTACGAGTCCAACTGGAGGTCTAGAGACCATGACAAGGACTCACGCAAGTCTGTTTTATGAATCTTCTGGGAAGGCCCAAAGGTCAGCGGTGGAAGCCAGAGAGTCCATGCCAGCAGGATGAAGGAGCTGTGCTGGTGGAATGAGGGTTCTACATTGGAGCTGAGAAGTCACACAACAAAGACCAGGATTGTCCTGAAAAGCACCACAGCCATCCTCACCACATAGAGGTCCTGAGCTCCTCTGACACTAACAGTTGGGTACATACCAGAAAGCCAGTATGACGAGTTTGTCCTGGAGATTAAGTGACACATGTCTCCCCTCCAGAGCCAGGAAACGATGCTTGATGTAAAGACCAGAGCCCCCCGCAAAGGGAACCACAGCCACGCTCACCAACAACATCCCAAACTCCTCTGATGACAGAGGTCAGACTCCCACTGGGGAAGCTAGTCATGACGAGCTCCTCCAGTAGAACCAATGGTTCAGAAAAGTAAAGCTTTAGAGAAACCCACATCATCTCACTCATCTTCTCCATGTCTTTATTTATACTGGCAACTTTCCTCAGGTGGAACATTTATGCTCAGTACCGTGCTGATTTAATTCTGCTGGCATTAAGTTGACCACCAGTTTTTAATCCATAACAATTTACAAGAGTGAAGTTGTTAGGGAAGACAGGAGGATGAGATGGATACCCAGGATGGGATGGATACCGCCCCTGAGTAGGAGCACAGATCCTTCATCTGTAGAAAAAGGCAAATGCAGACATTCAGCTTACATCAGATAAACCCATCGTGACCTAAAACACTGCTAAGTAGAAAGATTAACACACCTAACCAAGTGGATAGCACAGCTCTACCTGGCCTGCTCCAAATAGTCTCGAAACACTCATGTTAGCCCACAGCTGAGCAAGATCATCACACACAAGAGCTAAATTATAGTTAAGTGCTGATTATTTCTGCAACATATTTACTATAACATGGATAGTAAGAAATAAAATGGGGTATGGTAATATGCTCAGTAGTAAAGACCCTGGGTTCCACCCCCAAAACTATAAAGATTAAAAAAGGAACGAAAGGAAGAAAGAAGAAAAAAAAGAGAAATAAAAGAAAGGGAAATAAAATGCTACAAGTGTACACTTTCTCAGCATGATGAGTTTGAAAAATCTCAGTCAGCTCTCACAGTCAGGCACCATCTGTACTGTGCCTCTAGATTTGGTGATAATGGCGTAGCTTGAAAATGTCCCTTTATAATGGCTTCTGTCCTTAATGAACCATGTGGTTATGCCAGTAAGCAATGATGAGCCAGAGAAGGGAGTTGGCAATAATAGTGATGAAAAGAAAAGGAACAAAATAATTGCTTTGGAAAATGAGAGAACAAATGCCTAAGGAAATAAACAGTTGCAATTTGGTTGGCCCCCACTGAAAATGTATAGTTAGAAATTTAGAGTAAGACTAGTCTCCCTATGTCTTAGGTAGTGCTTTCTTATTATAACAAAATACATGAGGCAGCTAACTTATGAAGAGAAAAAGGTTTTTTTGGCTCCTGGTGCTAGAAGTCCAAGGTTAGGTGGTCCCATCTTTGGGTTCCTGGGAAGGGCAGCAGGTCAAAGTGGGGACTCTTTGCCACAGCAAAAGTGCTGACCACGTGAGACAGGAAGCAGGAAGAGGGAGAGATGGGGTTCTAGGGTTCCCTGCAAGAGCACATCCACCATGAAGCCAGGACAGGCCACAAAGTTCCCTCCACCCTACATCCCAACAGTGACACCCCAGGAACCAAGATATTAATGCCTGAGCCTTTGGGGCACAGTCTTCTGAATTACGGCAACACATTTGGACACTTTTCTCCAAAACCACTAAGGAGCTGGGTGAGAGGGGAACACTCAGTAGACATCTGCCCCGGAATGTCACAGGCAGCACAGCTGCCAGGGAGCCCAAGAGGCTCCTGAGCTGACATGAAATCTACCATTGCCCACTCGGGGTCAGTTCCACTCCCCTTCTCCTAGGAGCCCCAAGGAGAATCATACCCAACCTCCATTTCCAAAAGCTGGGCTTGCAACCTGCGGTGACCGAAGGCTGTCACCCACCCAGTCTAGGTTAGCCTCCATCGGCGATCTGCAGGAATGTCGGGAGCTAGAGGAGCCCTCTGGGGTCTGGTGGGTGGCCGCAACAGCTAGGGGTCTCCACTTCTCGTCTGTGGGAATGGGAAGCCCCTGCTCAGAAATGCCTGCATCTTTACAGTCACTTTCTGTCTTTCCAAAAGAATAATGCAGAGGGAAACTACCCGCTTTTGGAGGATAAGCCTCAGATGGTTTTCACCTGTGCAAAAATATTTGGCTCCAAAGGAAGCAAGCCATTTTCCTCCACTGTGCAAGGAAGTCAGGGTGTTTTTTCTTTTTCAATTTCCTACTCATCAAAAATACATATTTGTGTGTATTATGCATATGTATTTATACATATATGTCGTGCATGTATTATGCACACACGTTTATACATACGTGTAATATATGTGCATTTGTGCCTGTACATGCACACACACGTTTCAGCTCTGACCCCCCCAAATAAACAGATAGTAAGCGTTGCAATTTCATTTCCCAGAAGGTTCTACGGAAAATAAACAGCGTAGGGAGGTCTCACCCTAGAGAGGATGGGGCCATACGCCCCCAGGATGGATAAAATAGGGGATTCGAATGCCCTTCCTTTCTCCTCACAAATATAAACAGGAGACCCTTGTGATATGGCTTAGGTGAAACGGGAAGTCGGAGCCCTGAGGTGTGGCTCGGTGCTTACCTGCCTCCCAGCCTTTGAAAGGATGTTTCTATCAACTCGGTCTTTTATTAACAAGAAACGCCCCCATTTGCAAAGTGAGAGTCAGGGTGCTCCTCTCGGCCTGGAAGAGAGGAGATGAGAGGTCCAGGTCCCAAGGGGGCCCGGCAGCCCCCTGCGCACACCTACTCACCTGCCCTCCTCCGCCCTCTTCTTTCCGCCCCAGGCCTACGGAGTCTTCAGCGAGGGGCTCCCGGAGTACCGAGGCCCGGGCCGCAGCCTCCTGCTGCGCCGCCTGCGCCCGGGCAGCGTCTACACCCTGAGCCTGGAGGCCTGCACGGCAGCCGGCTGCGCCCACTCGGCGCCCCAGCGGCTGCGCACCGGCGAGGGCGCCCCGGAGTCCCAGCCTGCGCCCGCGGTGCGCGTCGTGGGGCCCACGCACGTGGAGCTGCGCTGGTCGGAGCCCGCGAGCCCGCATGGGAAGATCACGCGCTACGCCGTGGTTCGCAGATGCGAGGGAGACCTCACGCGTGGGAACTGGACGACCCAGGCCCAGGCCGAGGAAAGAACCGTCTTCGTGGAACACAGCCCCCCGGAAAGGGGCGCCTTCGCGTACACAGACACAGGGGTGCAGCCGTGGACCCCGTGCGAGTATCGCATCTGCACCTGGAACTCCGCGGGCCACACCTGCAGCGCCTGGAGCGCGGTGAGGACGCTGCAGGCGCTTCCCGAAGGGCTCTCTCCTCCGGAGCTGGCCTGGGTGTCCAGGGACCCCCCCGCCCTGCTCATTTCCTGGACGCCCCCGGAACAGCCCCACGGGGTGGTCCAGTCCTACGGGCTGCAGAAGAACGGGGTGCGCTACCCCTTCAGCTTTGACGCTGGCACCTTGAGCTACACGGACGACGACCTGCTGCCCTTCTCCACCTACAGCTACGCTGTCCTGGCCTGCACGCTCGCGGGCTGCTCCACCAGCAAGGCCGCCCAGGTCACCACCCCCGAGGCGGCCCCGTCGGGGCTCAGCCCTCCCACGCTCTGCGCCGTCAGTGCCAGTCAGATCAATGCGTCTTGGTCCCCACCATCCACGCCAAATGGGGCGATCACTGGGTACCTGCTGAGATACGACAACAAGGAGCAGCCGGCCGGGCAGGGTCTGACCCTCCTGGTTTCCCACTTGCAGCCCTGCACTCAGTACAATTTCTCCCTGGTCGCCTGCACAAGTGGGGGGTGCACAGTCAGTGAGTCCAGGTCTGCCTGGACGATGGAGGCCCCGCCAGAGAACATGGGCTCCCCCGTGTTGCTGGTCACAAGCTCCGAATCCATAGAAGTCACCTGGGAACCCCCGAGAAACCCAAATGGCCGGATCCGAAGCTATGAGCTGAGGAGGGATGGGGCTGTGGTGTACACTGGCCCCGGAACACGCTATCACGATGCCCCTCTCACCCCGGGAGTGGAGTACGGCTACACAGTGACCGCCACCAATAGCCAAGGGCACACTTCCAGTCCTCTTGTCAAACACCGGACCAGCCCCTCGGCGCCCTCAGGGATGCGGCCTGCCGAACTGCATACCCAGGGTCCCCGGGAGATCATAGTGAGCTGGGACCCTCCGGCGAGGACCAATGGTGATATCGTCAATTACACGCTTATCATCCGTGAGCTCTTCCAGGGGGAAACGAGAGCCGTGCACATAAACACGACGCACGGTTCTTTTGCTGAACGGTCGCTTGTGGTGGAGCAGCTGAAGCCTTTCAGTAGGTGGGCGAGCAGGGAGCTCTGGGAGGGAGCCACTGTCCCTTCTGGTGTGGGAGCCCCAGCTCATTCAAATGAAGACTCCAAGGACCAGGCAGGAGATGTCCCCAGCACAACCACTTCACATTCATAGTGGGGGAAACCTGCCTTTGCATAACCCCCAAGAGCAGGATTCCTGCAGGTGGGGTTTGCAGCTCATTATCCTGTCTAGAACCAGTGCAGGAATGAGGCTGACGCCCTGAATCACATCCCTCCTGAGATCATGCAGACCCACCACAATTCCCAGAGCCCCAGGAGGGCCCCAGGCCACGAACAGAGGGAGGCACCTTAAAGTAGGAACCAGAGCAGTCAGGGAGCTCCTTTACCAGCCAGACTTGGTCCAGACCATGGTTCATACTGGGAAGAGCCTTTCTAGTAACCCAGCACTTCTTCTGGGGATAATGAGGCTCCTTTGGACCATTTCCTCCCATTTTAGGACTCTCTCAGCCAGGGAGCTGTGACTTCTCAGTACCCCTCTGCTCTCTAGGCTTCTGCTGGCACTGGGTTTTCTCCAGGTTTTTGCCTCACATGAAAGCATTTTGCTCCTACCACAAAGGAATCTCCCTGCAGCTTAATAATTGCTTGGCAGTATTCCCTTTCATATTTTAAGTAACTTGAGTCCCCAGAGAGAAGAGTAATAAAAGGCATTTTATGCTTAAAATTTAGTAAAATTAACAGAACCATTTTTAAAAAAAATTGAAGACAAAGTGTTGATTTCCAGCCACCGCAGGTAAAATTGAGCTCTCATTGTAATCTACTGATGTGTAGATTAGATATCTCTATAATTATCTACCTCTGAGATATGGTGCTGGTTAAATGAAACATTCATGGTCTTCTGCATCTATTCATGACAATTACTTAGGGCCATATTAAATATTAAAGAGTAATTAAAACTTCCTCAGGTATCCTGCATGGCTAATCCGCATGCTTGGAGCTGGCTTTTATTTTACTCTAATTTGGGTCATTAAAAAGGCCCACACAGGCTATAGAGCTGTATATTTTCACCAGCTTCCTCTTTCTCTGACTTTACATGCAATTTCCAAAAATGCTATCAATTTCACCTGTCCTGAAACTTCTTCACAAAGATTTCTACAGACAAATATGGTTTTCCCAGACACGAGAGGGACACTTTTCCAGGCGTGAGCAAAAAAAGTTTTGGTTAATCTAGTGAGCCTATTAGGAACATTCGAAGATGCAAGTAAGGGTCTGTTCCCATCCCCTGTGATTAATGCTGTGACACTGAGGGTATAAAACAGAATAGCACTGCTACCCTGTGACTTTTAAAGCACATTCATATTTATAGGTATTACAGATTTATGTGTCCTCCTTTGGGCATCCTAGCTGGTCACTAGGAAGAAGTGGCTTGGGAGTGTTCCAGAAAGCAACCAAACTAGGATTTCCAAACTACCACAAATAATCCAGGTGAATAAGGTGAATAAGCCTAAGGTGCAAAATCAGAATTGACCTCACACCTCTGCCACATGCAGCTGTGGGTGTGTTCCCCATCCCAGGGGAGAGGGATAGCAGGAAGTGAGGAGGGGAGGGGAGGAGAAAGAGAGGGGATGGAAAAAGTCACCAAGGGGGAAGAGGAGACTAGCAGAACAGGAAGCAGCTCACCGGAGAGCTGAAGCAGCCGATCATCAAAGAGGAAAGTCAGAGATTGGATGCAGAGAATGGAGGCTGAGCCCAGAGACATAAAGGGAGCTGAGTGCTGAGGGGAATGGAGGGGTGTCATAAAATCAGTGGGGTAAAACATACTGGTTTCCTGCCATGGGCACTGCACACTCACCCAGAGTCCCTGCTATGTAAATAGACCTTTTCAAGTGCCAGGCTGAGGCAAAGCATAATTGATTAGTTGAGTTTAGGGGATGATGATAAGGTGTCGCCATGATGGATAATCTGGAGAGCAGCTGGGTTGACTTTGGCCCCAGAAGGTCTCTGTGTGGTGCACGGAGCCTGTTTTAAGATGTCAGGCATCAGGTGGGGGATTTATTACCCCTGAGACCTAAACTCCTAGCCGTCCCTTCACAATCTAGAAATGGGCCTGGGGCATCCTCTGGGCATAGCTGCAGAGGTAGGGAAGCCCAGAGCTGCTGAACTGGCTCTCAATCCCTGAGCGGCCTTCTTCATTGCTATGTTAGACACTTTTGCAGAACGCTAGAGTTTTCACCATGCCAGAATCCCAAAGGTTTATGTATTCCATGCAGCCTTCTTCAGGGCGAGAATTGTGCTTACTCCTTACAAACAGATGAGAATCTTCCTTTTGGTTTGCAAAGTCAAGAGAGCTTAAAATGTTCAGAACATTCCATGCAAATATGACTTCATTATTCTTTAAAAGAATTAACCATGGACTGGAGGTGTAGCTCAGTGGTAGAGTTCTTGTTTAGCCTGCACGAGGCCTTGGGTTCCATCCCCAGCAGCAAAACAGCTGTATATAAAAATAAATGTGAGCTGAGTGTGTGATGGCACAGGCTGTAACCCCAGCACTGTGAAAGGCTGAGGCAGGAAGATTGCAAGCTGGAGTCCAGCCTGGACAATTTAGCAATTTAAAAAGACCCTATGTCAAAACAAGAAGGGTAAGAAGGCCAGGGGTGGCTCAGTGCAAAGGCCCTGTGTTCAGTTTTCAATACCAGAAAATGATAATCCATACAGACTTGTCTTCTTTTCTGAGAACACTTAGTCTTTGAAAGATGTCTCATTCAGGTCTGTTGTGCTGACCAGTTATAATCCTGCCTCCTTCCCTTAGGTATGAAGTACGAATTCAAGCCTGCACTGCCCTGGGATGTGCATCAAGCGACTGGACCTCCATCCAGACCCTGGAGATGGCTCCTCAGATGCAGCCTCCTCCTCATGTGGAGGTGGGCACGGCTCCTGGGGGGTTCCGGCCCACTGTTTCCCTTCTGTGGACAGGGCCGCTCCAGCCCAATGGGAACATTTTACACTATGAATTGTACAGAAGACAAACAGAGACTCCATCTGGAAAATCCAACCCAGTGCTAACCTACAACGGGAGCTCGAACTCCTTCATGGATTCTGACCTGCTGCCTTTCACCAAGTACGAGTACCAGGTAGGAGCTGTGTGTGTCCAGCAGTGCGTGCCAAGGTTCCGTGTACCACATCGGTGCCTGCTATAAGGATTTCTCTCAGTTCCCAAAGCTGCTTCATGCAAGGATGAGCTGAGCAAGGGTGACGTAATATCCGTTACGCATTTTTAAGCAGTACATGCAGAGGGGAGGGCCAGATTCATCTGCTGCCTTCACCTCCTTGGATCTCGATTGCTGTGATAGATACTTGCTTGTGCTAGGTAAACAGGGAAAGTGTTTGCTTTTTGCTCTAATGACTTGGTTTCCACCCTTAGGCTCCCCTCTGATGGGGCTGCTTCGGTTCTTGACGCTCCTTGGTGGAAGATCCCTTTGCACATAACTCATTAACTGTAACAAAATAAAATCCAGTGAGGAACATCGGTAGCTTTTGTCCTCAAGAAAGAGAAGTGGAGAAAGGCTCAAGAGATGTAACTCACTTTTAAGTGGGGGTGGACTAAGTTTGCAAAAATAATCACAGTGAGACTTTGCACCTCCCTAAAAAGCCAAGCTTGAAGAGTAGTATTCTGAAGCTGTTTTGAAACCCATAGAGAATTTTTGTTAGGCTTATTTTGCCTTTGGAACTCCTAAGCATCTTCTTGTAGTAGCAACCCCTTCTAAAGGCTTCTACAAACCTGATGCAAGTATGGTGGGAGGGTCAGCCAGATTCT
The DNA here is from genome assembly GCF_034190915.1 of Cavia porcellus. Classification (NCBI taxonomy): domain Eukaryota; kingdom Metazoa; phylum Chordata; class Mammalia; order Rodentia; family Caviidae; genus Cavia; species Cavia porcellus. Next base: position 10,195,793 of record NW_026947509.1, read on the forward strand.
CCTGACCGACCACAGGCCACACCTAGCCCTCAGGCCCACCTTGGGTTTGCTCTTCAGCAGAGCTCCTGGGAAAAACCGTAAAAGGTAGAGGTGAGAAGTCCTGATGCAATCCTGCTTGCTTCAGATTAAAAGAGTTTCTCTTCTCTGCTTTTCCAAGTGTGGCTCTCAGCTCCTCTTTTGTTCTGTGTCCTCCCAGTAAAGTCTCTTTTGCCTGAGCCATAGTCCCTTTCTTTTGCTTGAAGTCAAAGGAAGCATGCTGCTTGGCATAAGCGTTAAATGCCAGGGCAAATTTTCTTAAAGGAGAAACACTGAGCCTTAAAATTATTTTTGTAACAAGAAATAAAATCACTGAGGAATGCGGTGACCAAATCAATGAGAGTAACAATTAACTGAGCATAAAATTTTAAGCATGAAAAAAAGTAAGTTTCAGGTCAGTAATGTATAGGGCACACTAGCCAATGAAACCAGAATTGAAGGAGGGGTCCTTGAGTAGTTTGCACAAAAACCCAGAGATAAACCCGTAACTTCTTGTTTGCAATTCCAAATCTCAAAGTCTCTTGGGGTTGGAAGGGCACAAATCATTTGGTGGCAAAACCCAATCTAAATAGCTTGACACTATCTGTAGTATTTATTTCCCTTAAATATGAATATTTGTATGTTTCACTGCAGAAATACTGCTGTTCACTGTAGGATCGCTAATCTGGTCATCTTGGAGACATTATGAACTATTCAGTAGATCAATTTTGTCACCTTTCTGAAATTTAAAAAACGAAATTGTTTTAAAACCCACCAGGCTCCAAGGTCTTAGGATAAAGATGGTGGCTTATGTTATGAAGTAACAAGATACCTACTGAGGGCCCAGAATACTGTTAGAAACTTGTGTGGCCACCCCTTTGTTCTCATCTCATTATTTTTACTGAAAAATGTCAAGTTACCAAAGACCCCTCAGTTCTTAATTATCTCCTTTTCCTTGTGAATAGAAATCTCTTCCTGAGAGAGCTGAGCGGAATTAGCACAAAGCCTTTGGCCTGAATTAGGCAAAACGAAATGACCTAGAGGCACTAAAGGCAAACCAGTGATTACAGCTCCCTTGGGATTCACTGTCCTGTGTCACTGGGTTAAAGACTGGTCACGTTAGCTGAAGAAGTCTCATCCTGGTTTTCTAAGGAATGGCGAACTCCAAGCGCTCGGGATGATCAGAGCGGAGGCAAGTTGAGAATCTCTCCAGCTGGGCAGACCCCTTTGTGACGGTTATTATCAGCTCTGTGTGGCAGGCTTCCTCCTCCTTCATCACGCCCAAATGAAAGGACTGTATTTAATTTGGTTTTCATAACACACTGATCTCAAATTTGCACTTATTAGCTAATCCTGTGTTGTTACAGTAGAAGAATACAGAGCAGGAAAAACTTGGAGCCTATCGGGCCCTGTACTTCTAAAAAAAATATTTTGAAAAACAGAGATTTCAATGCTGAAGTAAATGAACTAAATTATTGGATTCATTTAGCCCGTATGAATGCGGAGCTTTTACGGACTGTAAGTAATTGTAGAAAGCCATGAGGAAATTATGTATTAAAGGAATTTATTTTCCTTTAACAAAGGAGCATTTTGTTAGACATGAGTTGCCCTGCTCTTAAACCCACTGTAAAATCACTTCATCAGCCAGCACGTTGGAGGAAACATCTTTACCTACGTGTATTCTATTTACCTGGCCCTCGACAATGACTTGAATCTTCCACTGCTATTTTTTAAGTAACTCATTGATTTGTCAGGACAAAAGCAAAGAAGGAGACATGTCCCAGAGTGTGGGACAGTTGATCAAGAGGTGGCCACGCTCTGCTGCTGAGTGGTAGCCAGCTGCGTGGTGTTTCCTGGGAGCATCAGATGTGACCACCACCAACCCACAACTGTAGTCACTCTGCTTTTGAGTTCAGTTACTGAAGACACTGCTAGGATTTTGTTATGTGGAAGGATAGGTTGCATTCTCCAGTCTAAATTAATTCAACCGGTTAGCTGGTCAGTGAGACAGAGGGGTATGATGTGGACAAGTTCTGCTAGGCTAGAGGGTCAGGCACCATCTGGAGGAAGGGGTGCGGACAGACAGAGAAGGGCCACTCACAGTGGTGACCACAGAGGACCAGGACTAACAGATGTCACTCACCTCACAGCAATTCCTGTAGACTGCTGGTAGCCAGTTCACTTGGAAAAGCCATGCAATACCACAGACATCTATTCCCAATAATTCTTCAGTATGGAGCCCTGGGAAGGCTACTGTTTTCAGTGTTTCCTATACAGAAGGATCACCGAGAGCTTGTTGAGTGCTGATTCCTGAATGGAGGGAAAGGGACCCCGCCAGCTGTGTTCTTAGCAAGTGGCTTATGTCAATCACACTCACATTTTTGGAGGAATCTTGGGAGATGCTAGGAACTGCTGGGACTCTCCCATCACCATACTGTGTGCTGGTAGTGACTTCAGTAGTCCCCTGGGAACGTCCCCACTTTGACATACAGAGTGACAAGCACCCACACGCTCTTAGGGGCTCTGGAGAATATTGGTACCTAGTGCCTGGGTGACTGAGAGGAAGTCCTGTGTCTCTCTAGTGTGAGGGCCTGGAACTGCGGCTGCCACCATGGAAGCCCAGGGCTGTCTACTGCTGTGTAACAGATTGTGCTGTCCCCAAACTGGAGAATGCAAGGATGGGAAGAGGAGGAGATCCAGAAGGGATTCTCACTGTTCCTCCCGGAGGCAGCTGACTGAGGACCACAAGCGTACAGTGGAGGCCTCCCCCGAGCTGGCCCAATAAGAGACCACCAGATGGAAAGGGGTGAGCCACAGGGGGCTGGAGAAGGGTGGCAGCTTCTATGGTTCTGAGCAAAGAACATGCCAGGCCTTTCTGCCTCTTAATACAGACTGCTATCCCTGAGCTCCAGAGACAGCAGCTAGAGGCAAACACTTCTCACAGAACTGGAGGCTGAGAAGTACAAGCTCAAGGTGTCTGTGGGCCCTGTGTCACTGAGGGCATGGTTTGGGGCTCACAGACAATTGTCCTTCTGTGCTCTTGCATGGCACATGGGAGAGAATGGGTGAGCTGCCTCTGGTCTCTCTTCCTCTTTGTAAGAATGCTAATCATAGGGGCTGGGGATTTAGCTCAGCGGCATAAGCACCTGCCTTGCAAGCAGGCAGTCGTGAGTTCAATCCCTGGTACCGATGAAAAGGAAAAAGACAAAAAAAAAAAAAAAAAAAAAAAAGAACACTAATCATATTCATGAGGGCCCCAACCTAGAGGAGGTGACATTGTCCAAACCCTATCACGCCAGGAACCAGCCGCCTACCTACAAGTTCTGCGGCACAGACCTCAGCACAGGGTTCCCATCTAGACACATAGGTCCCCTCCAGAGGCCACATTGGAATGGGCCACCACCATGCTGTGGTTAGGAATTCAGATCAAACTTTGTCTTCGCTTGGTTGGCCCTGGTAAACTAAAGATGACACAATCCTGATCCTAAGCATTTTCATTTCCTCATATTATTTCATTTTGCACTGTGTGGATGTTAGCAGGTCTGGGAGGTCAGCTTCAGACAGGTAATGGCCACAGGGTTGTCCATTCCCAAGGTGGACATGAGGAAATAGCAGCCATACTGTCCTGTATCGAGACCTAACTGCAGTATTAACTAACACACTGGGTTTTCAAATTATACATATATTATAAAACAGAAATGTAAATGAATGAAAGACTTAGTTTACTTAGCTGACTGCATATGAGTCCCATGTATGACTGTGAGAAAATCCATACCAACAAGGCAGGATGAGTAGTTTACTCCCAAGAATAGCAAACCAACTTGAATTAAATTTTGAAAAGAGACCCATGAGCTCTCCTGTCTGGGAAGGGGACTGAAGGAATTTCATGAAACTAAGCAAACATGTGAGCCCTGGCCTTGAGGACCCAACTGTAGGATGTGATGTTGGATTTACCTCTTCTGTCCTTCCCTCCTTCATCCTGGTTGGCTCTAGCCCCATTCTGCCCAGTCTCTCTCTAATCATCCAAGAAGATCCCTCCTGGCTTGCTTTCTCTGTGCCTCAATTTCCATGTCCTTAAAATACATATAAGAAGTAGCTCTGAGCCCATAGCTGGCCCTGAAGTTGAATGAGTCATTGCATGGATGTGCTAGGGACAGAGGTTCATGCTAGGAACTACTCGGCCGATGTCCCAACAAGTGTGGCTACCACAGTCCGTTCTCTGAGAGTGGAGAGAGGACGGCTCCCTCTCAGCATTCAGATTTCCACCAAGAGCAGGACTCTGACTTGCCCCGTTCTATTTTGTGCCTTCTGTGATGCTTGGGAGTGAAGCACCACTGAACAGGGCTGGTCCCAGGCCCACTTCCAGGCACAGGATGTGTGGAAAATGCTCCAGCCAGCAGGAAGATCCGTCCCAGCACCTTGCACCCTACCAAGGTTGACAGATGCCCTACCCCGAGAGGTACTTAGGACCTCTTTGTTTTGTGACCTTGGATGCCCACAACTTTTCTGTACTCCAGATGAAAAAACAGCTGAGTTATAATCACACAGCTTTGGCAAAATACTTAATTTTTCCCTTTTTTAATTAAAGACATATGTGTCTAAAAATGAAAAACCTGTCAGGCTATAGGCAGGATGCCAGATCCTGGCCACCTCCTGGGAAGTAGGAAGCACTGCCCTTTGCAGCAAGAGGGTAAAGGGTCAGGTTAAGAGAATTCTTTGTTCTGCACCCGCGAATGGTTCATCACATACTGGAAGGCAGCAAAGGCAGAGTGAAGCTCCTCCAGCAGGCACCCCTCCTTTTCCTCTACTTGTATCTCTTTTCTCAACAAAAGCCTCCCTTGTCCAGACCCAGAACCAGGATCCTTCCTGGTGGTGGCTGGATTTCTGCCTTCCTGTGCCCTGCCCTGTGATCTGAGCCATCTGCCCAGCCCAGCCCTTTCCGCACCACACTCCCGTGGCAGTTAGAGACAGAGCTCTGAGCACGTGCCCCTTGGGCTTGGGACTTGCATTTAATGAGGAATTAATCTCGCTAACGTATTTCTGACCAGCATGGATGCTTTTGTTTGGTTAGTTTCTCTCACAGGAATTAAGCTCCCTTCATCCCCATGGCCCACAGCTTAAGTCTTTAAATGATCTATTGATATCATCTGGCTCAGGCGGTGCATTTGTCCTGAGACTCGAGGACTCCATGTACAGCATAGACTAGAGGCCACCAGGTGAGTCCAGAGTGGCTGGGAGACTCTGTCCGCCCCTGCACCGGGCTGCTTCTTCTGTCTTCCTTACCCTCTGGCATTTGTTTTCAGATCACCCTACACCCAGGGGTGAGGACCCTTCTGCCTTCTCTGGGTGTGCTCCATCTCTTGTGGAATCCCTGAAGAATCTGTCTCTCTCTCTCTCTCTGTGTGTGTGTGTGTGTGTGTGTGTGTGTGTGTGTGTGTGTTGCCAGAGACTGAATTCAGGGTCTTTAGACTGAGCTGCATTCCAAATCCTTTATTTTTATTTTGACAAGAGAGTCTTGCCAATTTTTCCAGGCTACACTCAAACTCACAATCCTTTTGGTTCAGGCTTCCAGAGCAAACACTGGGATACAAACAACTCTGAAGCTATTGTTGGCCATTACAGGTTATCTTTGAGATGTTATGTATCTGAAGACATGTTTTCCCCCTCAAGCAAATGAAACCCAGATTTATATGTCACTTAAGCCAACACTGATCTGCCTGTGTCTGTATTGTATGTTTTCTGGAAACAAAATGTGAAAACACTAGAATTTTCTGCTTCTGAATGAAGATGCTGTGTAATTCCAATCTGCTCCATGGCTCTCCACAAGCAGTTCCAAGATTTGGCCATCAGAACAAAGATTCCCTAACGAAACCTGAAGCTTCCCTCCAGTACAAACACCCTGAAAACAAGAGATGTATTTTCTTCACTTGCCTTTATCCTATAAAACAACCTGTGATCATAAAGCTCCTACTGTGATCAGAGTGAATACCAAGTGACTAGGAGTTTGTTAGGGGCTTAAAACCATGGACTCTACCCCTTGGGAATGTAAAGCCTAATGGTTAAGTCATCGCTGCCCCCAAATAAAGATTCTGTGAAAGTGTCACTCTGACCAGCAACACTTGAAAGATCTGAGTGACAGGAAGACAGACTTGGGGCACAAGAGGCCTTCTCGTCTTCAGGACCCACACCACTCAGATCTCTCATAGCCACTCTTATGCTGTTCTCTCTAAATAGGTTGGTGGAGCCTGGGACGCCCTGACAGGGAAATGCACAACCATGCAAGTCACTGCACAGTGAAATGAGGAGGTGGCTGATTTCTTCAGTCTCATAGCAGAAGAAAGGGAGGGAGGAAGGGAAGGAGCAGGGACCTGGATAAAGCCTGCACACCCCCATAGCTCAGCCTAGAATGCACTCCTGCCCTTCCTGGGACATCGCTGCTCCAGTAGATCCTTTCTGGGCAGGATCCCCCAGGCAGCCTTTGGTTTTCCACTCACCATTGCCAATAAGCCACTAAGTAAACAGGAAGACTGAATGTGCATTCACATAAACACGTGGACCAAAGGCTCATCTCATCAACTCTCCGGAAATGTCTTGGTCTGTGAAGCCATCAAGTCTACAGGTGGAAACAAAAACTCATTTGAGGGGATCAGAGTCCTTCAATTGAAATCTTTAAGGAGAAGGTTGCAACTCCTTCTTGTTAATTGATTTATCTATCTGTGGACAGATCTGATCATTACTAAGATGCCTATAAGCATCAAGCAAAGTGTGTGCTTCTCTTCTTGATGCCTATAGGCATATTGGTAATGAAAGCCAGGAGGAAAATTCCTTTCTCTGGAGGGCCCATTGACTTGCTCTAATGTTTGCTTTTGCTTGTGCTTGTGAACTTTTCTGAGAAATTTTAATTCATAATAAGGCAAAGTAGAGAATGACATCCAATGGACAAGTTTTAATGGAGGAACCATATTTCTGAAAAGTCATGATTTTACTTAGTTTAGCCCACAAAGATCAGGAAAGAAATATATAAAGAAACATGGGTTAATCTCAGAATGCTGGAGGGTTTTCAGATCTCTTATTGGTCCTTGCCAACTCCCTGGAGCCCATAAGCTGGTTACAGACTTGCAGTGTAACCCACTGTCTCTTCTAAAGTGGCTGGTCTCTCTCTCCTATCCTGCCACATGAATAATGCACTCTTGGTATTTGGTAGGAACTATGTTAAGAATTTCTGTGGATTAACTACTTTAGCTTCGTAATGATCATTCAGGATATGCATTATTATTGTCATTGCTCAGAGAGGAATGTGGGGATGTAACGGGTTAACCCACCTAGCTACAGAAGAGGGGGGCAGTTGAAGAACTCAAAGAGGAACCCCGAGATGCAAGTTCCAAAGCCTGTGTTCTTCAGTTCTAGTAGTTGCTTCTAAATTCATTTGTGTTCAGCCCTGGGACTCTCAAACCCCTGACAAAATACATACAAATGCATTTTTACCCCACCACACTCTTCATAGATTTACAGAAACCTGATGGCATGTAAATCTTAGTAGATACTGTTTTTTCTATATAACCAGGAATGAAATGACCTACCAAGTTAAAAAGGGCAGAGTCAACCAAACATGGCGGTGGTACATACCTGTAATCCCAGTACTTTGGGAGGCTGAGACAGGAGGATCACAAGTTTGAGCCCAGCGTAAGCAATTTAGTGCCTTATTGAGACACTAAATTAGAAATAATAGGCTGGGAGTGTCACTCAGTGAGAAAGTCCTGACTTTTATCCACAATGCTGCATTTTAAAACTAAAGGACAGAGTCAGAACTTGGGTCCAGATGTTCTGGCTCACATGCATGGATGGCTCTGCTGACCCAGAGCATTGTCACCTCCCCTGCATCGAGGACTCAGATTCCTCCACCAACCAAAATTACAGTCAGGTCACTCAGTGATCAGGCTCTAGATGCTTGGTGAGTGACTTATATTTGTTGAACCTCAGTTTCCTTGTCTGTATAACCAGGATGAAAAGACTTCTCTCTCTAGGATCACTGTGTACTTTAAGTCAATTTAAAGGCTTTGGTATTGTCACATGTAAAATTAAAACTGAGTATATAGATAGTGTTTGATATCCAGTATGCCTGTGGTTATGATTTGTGCTTGAATGTCCCCTCCCCCAAAACCTCATGCAGGCAGGGGGTGGGGCAGCTTTTTGGAGGCAGCTGAATCTAGAGTTTGTGATTGGTTCATTGTCTAGCACTGGTATTGGCGGTGTGAGTGCTGTACCTGCCCTAGGGTGGGTAGCCGGCATATAGTATAAAGAAGGGAAAGAGGCCTGCTTTTCCCCCTTTGGACTCTTGCTACTTTTGGTGTCTTCCACCACTGTGAGCTGTTGCCCCATTTCCATGCACCACCCTGCCTTGGAGTCACGGGATTAAGTTCTGACACCTCTACAAGCCATGAGCTAAATAAACCTTTCTTCCCTTAAATTTGGGCCTCCAGTATTTTGTCCAGTGACAAGAGAAAGGTAACTAAGACACTTGTAAAATGCGAATCAGACCCTCTCCTAATTGCATGTAAAATGCTACAGGAAGACTTCCATGGTCCAACATCTGTCCCTTCCGTGTCCTTACCGCACCACTCCCTCGCCCTCATGCGCTAAGGCCAGCCACGCCAGCCCTGGGCTGAGAATCTGGCCAGAGGTCTTTGCACAAGTCTCTCCTCTGCAATAAAATGCCCTTTCCCTTTGTCTTCATGTGGTGGCCTCCTGCCACTTGAACCCAGCTTGATTATGACTTGTAAGAGAACCTTGTGGACCATGCCATCATGTGTATGTCACCCCCCTGAGCAGCACCATTTGCTTCCTGGCACACATCACTATCTGTGTGTTTCTTGTTTGTGTTCCATTGTGCCTCCCCAGGAATGGTCACTATCCTGTCCCCTTCTTGCAGGCCAGTGTCTGTCCTCAGAATGGACTCAGTCAGTATGTGATTGTCATGGCAGGTATATAGAGTCCTTCCAAAGCCTCATGTGCTCTCAAGTGGAGCATTCAGAGGTAGCTGGTTCTACAGTGTGTGATGCCGGGATCAAGTTATGTGATGATGGTAGCCTGAAATTGTTTGATGCTGGGGTTAGAGTATGAGATGATTTAATCAGTCCACTGATTGGCTAAGCATAATTCTGGGTATGGATGATGGGAAGGCCCACCCTACCTGTGGTCGGCACCATCCAAAAGGCAGGTAGCTTAGAAGCAATAAAAGGGTCAGGCCTCTGCCTCAGTACATGCTGCTGCTTCTGCTGCTTTGCCGCCTCCTGCCTGCCTGCCATGGACTGTTTCTCCTATGTGATTCCCCTCTGCCATGACATCCAGCCTTGAAGCCAGCTAACTATGAACTCTAGACCCTAAAAGCTGAGTTACAGTGAGCCTTTCCTCCTTGAACTTTAGGTATCTGGTGTTTTGTCTCAGCAGTGAGAAAAGTAACTAAGACAGTGACTGAGATACCAGGACTGATCCTGGAGATGCTGTGTTCTGCTAGTTAGGGTATAATCATTATTTTTTAACATGATGACGCTTCAGCTCACTTACGTGTTTGGGAGGCATGTGAGGAGTTCTTTCCTCTGTGTAAGACACGATTATTGAAAGCCAGGGGTTACCAGCAGATGGTCCCCATCCCCACACATGCAGCCAGGCCCTGCAGAGTTCTGGGCGAGTTCCAGGCAGCAGCACTGACTCCTGAAGGGTGGCTGCAGATGTCTCTTCTACTGTCTAGTGTAGAAAGGGGTGAAGCATTAGGGCTTCTAGATCACATATTTTTGCATCAGAAGGCTGGCCCTACCTCTCTGCAAGTTGCACAGCTGCAGCTGGGTGGGAGCGGGTCCCTATTAGCTCTCAGGGAGCTCAGGAATAAGCAGTGACAATTAGCTTGAACTCCTTCTCATTATGATTACAAGTGGATTAACGTTAATTTCAGCATTTTCCACTCACATGGAAGCCAGTTTTTTCTTCTTCCTGTTTTAGAAGAGTCGCATGCCTATTTACTGACGGGTTCCAAGAGCAACTGTGTGCTAAGCAGTGGCGCTGGAAGTGGCGGAAAGCACCCATTCCCAGCAACGGAAAGGTCTCGTAATGTCCTTAGCAACTTCAGGCCTCTGAATCTCAAAAGTGCCCATCCAAAGGAAGACAAAGGGTGTACCTTTCTTCCCCTGGGTCCAAGAATTCAGTTGAAATCATGTTCCATCCGCCTGATCCAAAGTGTTTTTGATGAAAGGAACCAGAATCCAAGGGCCCTATCTGTGACAGTGTGAGGTGCCACACCCAGGAGGCCCCGTGCAGACAGGGGTGCTGCAAAGAGCCCATTTGATCCTGAAAGAAAATCAGGTAAGTCGGCAGTGACGTAGATAGCTACATAGATTGTCAGCAAGGTATCATTTTATGGCCAGAGCCTGCAGGGCTGCTCATGAGATAAAATAATCTTGTAATCATGTAACTTCAGATTTATTGTCCTCCCTTTTCAGCCGTGCGGCTTCCTAACCACAATTCTGGCAAAACTCATGTTGGCGTATTGCTATTCAAACATATTCCAAACCTGCGGCAAGCTCCCCTTTAAAAAGGCATTAGTGTGAATGCCATGGGAAAATATACTCCAAGGTTGTAGCTGAATTGATATGATTTCCTTGATTGTATCTTTTTATTTATGAGGCATAATTTATGAGCACTGGAGAGCAATCTGCAGTGAGTGATGCCTAAGTACAGCCAAAGCCATAAATCAGGAGCAGCAGAAGAAGTGGTGATTTTGATCGAATCTATTGAATTAGCTCCTGGCCTTAGCCAATACAGGTATCGGAAAGACCTTTTTAATATCTGCTTGTCTCCCTCATGGGACTGTGATAACAATTTCATTACATCCCCCTAGGAAACAAATAATTTAATTGTTTGCCTGTTAACATACAACCTATTTACTTAATTACTGGCATGGCTATTCATGTTGGAGAGTTGTTTATTTCTGATGTGAATTATTAAGAAAACATATCCATATTCTCCCATTTTATAATCAATTAGGGTATATCTTTAATTCCTCTTGATATGAATTTGTCCTCAGAATCATTTAAGTATCTTTTAATTAAAAAGTATCTATAGTCCACAAGGAAGCATGTCATAGTGTATCACAATTGCAGAGAAACCAAAAGTCCCCCCATTTCTTAACCCTTTGACAGTAAGCAATTATTTGCATGCAACTCTTATTTAACCAGCCGAGAAAAGGAGCAAAATCTCAGATTATTCTAAGGATCAAATTAGTCACTATCACTTACATTAAAAGTCAACAGATTAGAAGAGTTTTTTGGTATCTGGTTGTTATTCCATTTTTATACAGAAAATGATAACAAATACAAGACAAAATAAAATCAGCTGGATGCTGACCAGATAGACAACATCACTTGGTGTTAAGACTTGGAGCATTTTCTTAGCCAAAAGGATCACAAACATCTTTTTATGAGTTTTGTCTGAAATGATAAAGAAAATAACACAGCAGAGATCCCCTAGGAATTTACATTCACAATTCTACTTTCCACTGAGACCATACCTGAACAATATCCACCCTTAAGAAGTCACCAGTGCTGCGGAGGTGAAGAACTAGTCCTTCAACGTAAGCGGCCAGAGGCCTTGGTTCCCTCTTGCAGACTTGTGACCCTGCCCCTTCTCACTCAAAGGTATTACAGCGCCCCTCTTCACAAAGTCTTGTTTTCTCCTCAAACAAAATTACAAGGAGAAATGCTGGGTTGGGAGAAATTTGGGGACACTTAAAGTAATATTCATGTGGGTATCAAGGAAACATAGATCCAGCAAGTGCCAGAAATGTCAGGCTCAAGAAGTCAGAACAAAGGCAAGAGAGGGCGCTGCCAGGTTAGTGAACTCTGGCTCTGTTTGGAACTGTGATGTACACGGTGGTGAATGTCACAATGGTGAGCTCAGTGTGATGTATTCAGAGGTGCTCCTGTTTATTTGAATGGCTTCAGATAGAGCCAAAAGTAACACGTGGCATCAGTCTAAGTAAAAGTAACATGAGTGGAAACAGAAATCAATTGTACTTAGATTTCTGCAGCGGCTTTTACAAACAAAGAATAGCCCATGTTTTTCTCTACACTGGGCCCGAGCATCTGTTGGAAATCTTTTGGGAGAGCAGTCTTGATGACACAGAAATTCCAATGCTGGACTCCTTGAGCGATTTTGATAATCTTGGCCCAGGATTATTTTGATAAAGACTCCTCAAAGATTTCTAGGAGGCAAGTTTCAAGGGAAGACAAATGATTCAATTTACTGTTCTCACAGCAATCTGGTTATGACAGCTTAGGTCAGATGTTGGCACTTGACGTGATTAAAATTATTTCAGATAAAAGAATTAATCCTTGGTGGGAAAAGAGAAAAGCAAATAAAAGAATGATTTCATTTTTTAATGGGCAACAGGCCTAAAGATGATACCAGTTACCAGTTAGCTTAAAAATGTATATTACATTGAAAACAGAAACATAGATGGACATACTATTCTAGTCTTTTGCTGGCCAATTACAGAGCATGTGTTTAAGAAATTTTAGTTATTTTATATTCGTTATATTCGAATAATTATATATTCATTATGTTTTAGACAGTTCATATGTTTTCACATGTCTTACAAAGTAACTCTTTTGATTCCTACCCAAAAAACTTTAAGAAGAAAACAGCCCAACTTATTCTTAACTTGCTCTGCTTTTCACAAGATGCTATGGGGCACCCCAGCTAACTGAGGCATGGCTGTGTGCACAGGTGCAGAGAAATCTTCCCAGGGTTCACCAACCCCACAGAATAAATCAGCAGAGAAGTTCACCCTGCTAATGTATTACCAAAGAATAAATGTTTATTGCTCAGTGTAAATTCTGTAGGTAGGGAGATATTCTGAATCAACCAAAGATGAAGTGGTTCTTTGTTTGCTTTTTGGCCATGAATGCATGTACCTACTTATTCTTCATTCCTAATAAGGACCCTTCCTGTAAGTAGCCAGTCATCTATGTTTAGGGGCACAGTGACCATGTGAGGGAATTTTGGGAAACATCCCAGATAGATTGGTTTGTCAGTTAGGTAAAAATTAGGTAGCCAGATAGTGGTGGGATGGATAGATGGATGGATAGATGGATGGATGGATGGATGGATGGATGGATGAGTGGGTGGGGTAGGTGGATGGGTAGGTGGGTGGATAGATGGATGGGTGGATGGATGGATGAGTGGGTAGGTGGATGGGTGGATGGATGGGTGGATGGGTGGGTGAGTGGGTGGATGATAGATGAGTGGATAGACACATAAATGAATAAATGTGTAGGGAAAAGAAGGTATAACATCTTTCCTCACCCATCACAAGGGTCACAACGCTTCTGTAACAAAAGTCTAACCAAAGAAAAGTCATAAAAATGTCTTTAATCAAAGTTTCATGTGACCTAGGACTAAAGATGAGGGGAGAACTGTTTGATGTCTAGGCTCAGTGAAGAGTGCAGAGCCATGTGGAAACCTTATTAGATGGTCTGTGACAAGCAGCTGGAAAGGGGACCCTGCAAGCCCTGTCTGTCCAGACTCTCCTGGCCTCTCTGTGTAGCCATCCTCGCTCTCAGTATGGAGAAGGAAGGAGCCTCTGGCATAAGAGAGAAGGGAGAGGGTGACTTTTCTAAGGCTTTCTGACTCATTTTGTGGGACAAGTAGAATTCTAACTTCTATGGCTAAACAGCAGGGAGACCTAGGAGAGCAAGAGAGAAAACAGGAGGCACTGGAAAGCCCCGAGAGCCCTTGGTGCCAAAGACTCAGCTCCACCCTAGTTCAGGGACGGACCTCAGAGCCTCAGTAGACAGAGAGAGGAAGAAGCCAGCGACAGATAGAGCCGCCAACTCTGTGTCTGCCCAGGAAATACTTCACTTCCTGATTTTTGTTTTGGTTGATTAATCCTAAAAGATCAGGGTCCAGGGTATATGCCTCGCTGGAGCGCATCCTGGCACAGATGAGATCTGGATTTGGTGCCCAGCACTGCAATCCATCAGTGCACAAATCAGGACACAGTCACCCCATTTCCCATGCAAGGTCCCTGCTTCTCCCTCCAGCCTGTGAAGATGTCTCCAAATCCTAGTGCATTGTTTCTTAGCAGAAATCACAGGCATAATATGTATTTTTATTGTGAACCTGACTTACATCTCAGTTCCTTTATGTCTTGCAGAGCTGGACACAGACAAAAACTTGCAGTGATTTATTATTGAGTCATAGACTTTTTGTTTTTAAGAGGGTTCTTTTTTCGTGTCCTCTGGTGTTCGGGCAGAGCAGAGACACTGCCTGTGGTACAGGTTCTGCACAAGCCACGGTGCCTCATTATCTCAGCATTATTAGTGTTTTCATTTTCACAGTAGCTCATGTGAATAGGCTGATCCTGCTTTGCATAAGCAGGTTGATTTATATGAATGCTATTTTGATCTCAAATTGATTGAATACTAAAAAGAAAGTCTAAGAAAAAGTGCAATGTGGTATCAAGGTCTCCCATCAAAGACAAAAGACAATCGGTCCCCCAGACCTTCAAAGTCAGGGATGGGGAGTTTCCTACTACCTCATTTTTAGAAGAGAGTGTAAGAAATATGGCAAAACACTCTTAACATCGAGCCCCAAGTGTTTGAAAATACAGTGGATCAAATCACATTTTGAAAATAGCACTCCGCCTGTAAGAGCTCAAACACAAAGAAAAGCACGAGGTTTAAGACCGTCTGCAATACCAGCATTAAAAGCCTTACTGTCCTCTATAACTCTAGAGCAAGCTGCAATGGAAACGAAAGAAAAGTTAAAGCCCACATCCCCAGCCGGAACCGGGCGGAGCCCAGGCCGGGACTGACTCCAGTTCCCTCATTTTCTGGGCATTTCCCAGGCCTGCACCTCTGCCATCTTCGCTCAGGGCTCAGAAACCAACCAGAAACTTGCAGGATTTTTTTTTTTTTTTGGAAGAATTATGCTTAGTTACACTTTGTTCCTCATTTTCTTCCCCACCCAGGGTGACCCCCAGTTGAAATTCTACATGCTCTGAAATCATCAACCCGAGCTCCGCTCTCGGCAAGGAACTCAATAGTCACACTTGCATTGTATGGAGCATTCCCTTTCCAAGAGTATTGTCCTCCCAAATCTCATCGCTCATCGTGTTGTGAAAGGGGTCCCCTCCTACCCGCTGGAAGGGCAGCTGGCAGAGGTTGTTCTGGAGTGGCCCGAGGAACCTGGCACCCATCTGCGTCAGTCCTGAAATCTGGTCTCTTTTGTAGCCTTCTCTATGTCCCTCCCTATGTACGATGGCCTGGCCATTATGTGGGGGACAGAGCAGCTGTACTCCTGTTCTGACCTGGGTACAGCTCTGCTCTCCTGCTGCTAAGCCAGTTTCCTGCCCCTCACTTCCCTCTGCACCCCAATAAGTCACCATAGCTATCCAGCCTTGGTGTCCAAGAGACCTCGCCGAATCCAGGATTGCAGCTATTCTGCTGTGAGCAGGCTGCTTAATTTCTGTGACCCTGAGTGTCTTATTTATGCAGAGGCAAAGCATAGTTTTTTTTAAAAAGAGCCCTGGAAAGCAGAATTCTGCTTTTATAACATCAGGGGCACTGAGCAAGATGGTGAAATTTTCTGAGCCTCTGTTTTCTCACCTGTAAAATGGGGCTGGTAGGCATTCTGCAGGACTGATACAAATGCTGAGAGGTATCTGAACTGTTAAAAAAGTGAGTGTGACGATGTAAGTCAGTCAGTGGTCTTTTTAAAACTAGGGTTGTGAGTTCCGGTTCGAGAAAGGGCATGTGCATTTGTGTTTCACTCTCATTCTGCCTCAGAGATTTGCCTTTATAAAGGGAATTCTCCAAAAAAAAGGTACGGTAACACTAACAGGAATTGGCCTAACTACTAAAAACAGATTTAATGTTCTTTTTAATTTTTTACTGGTTGAAAAGCAAACCAAACCAAACACTATTAAAGTCTACTTCTCAAAGTAGACTTTAACCATTCTGCAGGCCTTTTAAGTACTATACAGCCATAATCTGTGTCCAGTGGAATCAGACAAGTTCTCCAGACTAATCTTTTAAAGCTCAGAAGAAAAAAATTTTAGATACCCAGAGGAGAAGAAGCCCAAAGCTGTCTGCGGTTAGGCGCGCTGAAAGCTTACTAAGGGATACTCCTGCTCCTCGGCGCGCAGTCTTCTCGGATTGCCACTTAGATCTATCATTCTGATTGATCACTGTGCAGGTGGCTATTATTGGGCCTAATTTAACCCTATCCACTCACACATCCATCTACTCCTTCTATTGTACCTGACAGTCTACAAATTACTTATCCATGCAAATGATGACCTCAGGCAACCTTTTAGGATATTCGTGTTTAATTATACAAATGGTTCTTGATAAATAAGATTATGCACCTTTCCATATGTTTATTCCTTCCTTGATGATGGGAAATTGAATTTCCATGCATATTTGGTGGGGACAGAGTGGGGGGAATCGCTGAGCTCCTGGAGCCTGCAGCCCCATCCAGTTTGTGGGAGTTAAAAAAAATCACTGTGCTCCACCCAGCCCCACAACGGGCGTCTCTCACTAGGCTCAAACTCACTTGCTGCAAATCCTGAGGTCCTCATCAGTCCCTTCTGTTCCCAGGGTCCTTTGCAATCTATAAAACTTACAGTTTATCTGTCACTGGCTTTAATGGCTTCTGGTTGCCCAGCTGTTTGTCCAGCTCAGGGTGTCTTGTTCTTGTCTGTTCTTATGAGTCTCTCTCCCCAGGTCTGGGCCGTGAACTCAGCAGGAAAAGCCCCCAGCAGCTGGGCACGGTGTAGAACCCAGCCTGCACCCCCAGAAGGCCTCAGTGCCCCCAGTGTCCACGCAGTATCCTCCACCCAAGCAGTGCTCAACATCAGTGTCCCCTCGAAGCCCAACGGAGACATCAGTCTCTACCGGCTGTTCTCCAATACCAGCGGGGTCCTGGCCGTGGTAAGTGCAGGTCCTCGTGGTCAGGGTGAGGGCAGAATACTTGTCCTCTCTCCTTCTCAGCCCCCTCTAGTGGAGCGAGCAGCACCAGGGTCTTCCCCAGGAGAAAACATGAGCCTTTTGGAAACGTATGCAAACTCAGTACCCTCTTTGTTTTCATGCTGTGGTAGTCAAGATTGAATTCGAGGACTCCACACAGGCTAGGCAAGCCCTCTAGGGCTGACGTATACCCTAGCCCTTTTTATCCTTAATTTTGAGGCACTGTCTCACCAAATTGCTCTGGCTGGTGTCCAACCTGAGATCCTCCTGCCTCAGCCTCCTGAGTAGCTGGAAGGTGTAGCCCTTGCCCCTCTGTTTCTTTTGTGCTCGTGGGGACCAAACCCAGTGCTTCACACGTGCTGGGCAATAGCTCTACATTGAGCCACACCTCTCCCGTCTGAAGTTCCCTTTTGGACATAAATAAATCTCTAATCAAGTGATAGAAACTGAGTCTTTCTTTGGGTGAGTTTCAGAAAGGCCTGGCCCCTGGCATGAATGATGGCAGGACTGTTACCCTCCGGCCCACTGTTTATTAGCACGTTCTGGGCCCACTGGAGACAGGGGGAGGGGTCTAGGGAAGCTGACTCCCACCCTGAGCTCTAGCCAGGCCACTTGCTGGAAGGGACCAGAAGGATCCAGGCATTTCCCGTGACCGAGGGGGAGGGGCTGAGGTGTGGGAGGGCATCTCTGCACCCCCACATGCTCGGGCCCTCTTACAGGCTCATGAATTAGTAGAGGTGATGACACTTTGTTCACACAAACCTCAGGGAGAGAAGGTGCAGATCCTGCTGTTACGTTATAAGTTATTTGGACCAATTTAGGGGACAGTTTGGGCCAGTATGGAGAAAGCCTCTGAGGCCACAGCGCCAGGCACTGGAACAGAATTTCAAAAAGGAATTCACCTAAAATAAAGGTACGCAGTGAACGTTAAGGGAATATTAGCATATTTTCCACAGGGCTTCATATTTAATAAATATAGATGATGTAAATATAATCAACCCTTGATTATCAATGCTTATAAGATGATAATAGTAATAAACTAAAATAATTTATATTTGGAGTGCATCATATGCATTTTCAAAAACTTTTCCTAATCATATATTATGTCAATGTGAAAATTAATTTACAGTTTCTAAACTCTTCCTTCCCAAAGAGAACTAAATTAAACCATGATGAAGTCAAAAGCTTGTTCCAAATAAGCTGAAAAGCTTATTGTCTTACAAAGATAATTGAGAAGCCAGGTGTGGTGATGCAGGCTTGTAATCCCAGCACACAGGAGGCTGAGGCAGGAGGGTTGCTGTAAATTTGAGACCAAGCCTGGGCTCCATAGTAAGACCATGTCTCAAAAAAAAAAAAAAAAGTGGCAGAAGGAAGACTGTAATATCTCACAAAACCCAACACCCTCAGAGACAGAGCTGGCCTTGCAAGATCTCTGCCATCTCTCCCTGACTCTAGCACAGATGCAAGATGATGCTCACCTGGAAATTGGCAGGCCGGCCACCGTGGTGCACTCTGTGAGTCTGTGACTGAATAGAAATACACAGCAGCGATGGATCATGTTTTTAGAAAGCGTGTCATTCTGCAGCTCATAAAATGTGCTCAGCATTTCCTATGTGCTCTTGCTTCTTTCTAATTCCTTTCTAAGGTGATAGGTAATAGACAGTCCATGCCTTCTGGTGTCCGTGCGTTGGCCCCAGAGTCCATTTAGCTGTAATATTGTTAAGCATTTTCGCTTGTGTAACTGCCCCGGCTAGTCCTTGTGGGTAAATGCCAGGCTGGGTGCCCGGCTACAAGGGGCTGCGTTGGTAGGAAGTGGAGTGAGGGGGCTTGGCTCATAAACACCTGTCTTCTCCCCCCCCCCCCCCCCGTCTCAGTTGTCGGAAGGCACGGCCACCCAGCAGACTCTCCACGACCTGCGACCCTTCACCTCTTACCAGGTCGGGGTGGAAGCCTGCACCTGCCTCAACTGCTGCAGCCGCGGGCCCACGGCCGAGCTGAGGACGCGCCCTGCTCCACCCTCCAGCCCATCGGCTCCCCGGGTCCTGGAGCTGGGCTCCCGGACAGCCTCCGTCCAGTGGGGGCCCCCGCTGTTTCCCAATGGCGTCCTTCGGAGGTAGCAGTCCAGCGGGAAGGGGTGGGGGTGGGGGTGGGTAACCAAAGGCAACCTGCATGCAGACAGGGCGGCCAGCGCTGCGGGGAGTGCAGACTCAGAACCTGAGCACCGAGGTCCTGTGCTGCCACCATGTCCCAAATCCACAAAAAGGCCCACAGCAAACACATCTCCAAATAAGAAAGACCCGGAAAGTGTCTACTCCCCAGCACAGCACGTTCCCCTCGGGTTGGGGGGCTCTAACCTCAGCACCACACGCATGAATAAACAAAGGATCTCTGAAGGGATCCCTGCCGCAGGTCTTTCTCAGAGGGGAGGGCACCTTCCAGGTGCAGTCAGAGTCCCCTGTTCACCTAAGATGTCCTGGTGAGTCCTGTTAGAAGGACAAAGAAGTCACTCTCTGAACGATCTGGAGGAAAATTCATCTCCTGCCTCTAAACAGAGGAGAGTATTTCACCACTTTCTTTTAGAAAAACCTGAGTATCTCAACCAAAGTGACCGGCCATGGGGTGGATGGCCACACACGTGAGGATGGTGACTCCCTTGACACTTCTCTGGTCACCGCCATCTCCCCACTGTATCTCTGAGAACAATTTCCTAACACTGCAGATCTGAGAGAGCTTGGGGCTCCAGGGAAACCAAATGTGTTCCCACAGAGCAGAAGCAGATTTGAAAGAAGGCTTAGACTGATGCCACCCCATCTTCCCCTCCCTGCCCACTCTGTTCCAGCTACGAGCTCCAGCTCTCCGCAGCCTGTCCTCCGGATGCAGCCCCGGCCTGCGCCCCCAGCCAAGCAGAGACCAGGTACCGGGGCCTGGGACTTGGAGCCAGCCTCGGGGGTCTCCAGCCATACAGTGCCTACCGGCTGCGGGTGGTGGCCCACAATGAGGTGGGCAGCCGGGCTTCCGAGTGGACCCGCTTCACCACTCACAAGGAACGTGAGTACCAGTATGGGCCAGCATGACAGTCACACTCCTCCTCAAGGTGACAGGCTCAGGAGCCCCCTTGGGGTCAGGAAAGCACACTTCTGGGTGTCTGGGTAGTCACAGGGGCTGGCCTTGGGTCTATGTCTGGTCCCCGGCCCCTTCCTCTCTCGTGCTCTTCGGCACCATTTCCAGCCACCATGATGTGAGCATGACATCCTGCCTTGAAGCCAACCATGGACTGACTTGTCTGAAACCAGAAACCAAATACACCTCTACCACCTTGAGTTGAGGGTGCCAGGTATTTATTTTCCCAGCAAAAAGAAAGCTGAGCCAGAGATAGGAGGGCTCAGCCTGCAGAAACTCGCCATGAACAGTAGGGGGCGCCAGTTCCTACCTGAGGTTAATAGAGACTCAGGGGTGCAAGATATTCTACCAAGATATTGATGAAAATGACGATTGGGCAAAAAAGTCCCCAGGGTCTGATAATATGGAGGTGAACGGTAAACTCTGGGAGGATTTCCCTGTATCAATTTGTTGAAAGCTAGTTTAGAGGAAGTAAGATAATGCATAGAAAGAAAAATAATAGGCAAGTGCTAGTCACAGTTTTTTACAAAACTTTGCTACTCTTCTCTTTAAATTACATGACATCATGCCTAGCATTTCCAGAAAGCTTCAAGGCATGGTGCTATGAGGAAAATAAAAAGGGCAATTAAATACAGAAACCGACAATCGATTAATTCTTAATTGATGAATTAATTTTAAAACCCTGACTTCAGACGGTATGAAGTCTGTATGTCCATTGTATAAAAATGGTAAATACAAAAAGTACCAAGAAGCAAATGAGTTATTCTCAGCTCAGTTACATAATTTGTGAGGACCACTAGAAAATGAAAATATGGGATTCATTGTGCAGAATCATTAAGAATTCCAAGGCACAACAATAGAATAGCACACTAAGCTCCGAGCCTTCCCATGTGAGGGGTCGTCACATGAGCGTGAAGTAAATCCTCCTATAACTCCACTGCCTCAAAGCAACTTCTGTTACAGGTTGGCATAATCAAGTCTTTTCATTCCTTTTCTTTACATAAATTTGTTACATGGTTGAGCTCACACTATCATCAAAAGTTTCATAATCTGCTTTTGAATGTGACATCATATTTGCATTTTCCATGATACTAAAAGCTCTTTAACCATCAAGTATGACAGCTGTATAATATTCCAGCTCTGAACTGGCCAGATGCTCTGGTTCTTTTTTAGCATTTTTCTTTTATCAGCGTGACAAGACTGGTCTCCATTTGCACCTCTGATTACTTTGTTAAATTTCAATACGTGAAATTTACTGCATCAAGAATTTTAAAGCATTGGCTATTTATTGCAAAATGGTTTTTGGAAAGATTATATCAGAGTACTATCTCTCCTAATATACTCTATTCGTTATTGAACATTACAGTTTTTGCAGTACTGGGGATCAAACCAATGGGTGTTCAACTAGCATGCCCAGTGCTGTTTATTTTTTGAGACAGTCTTGCTAAGTTGCACAGGCAGAACTTGGACTTGCAATCCTCCTGCCTCAGTCTCTGGGACTACAGGCACGCACTATCATACCCAGCTGAACATGCAACTATTTATTAACTGTAAGAAATGTGCATCTAATAAAGCCTATTGCCTCACAGGAGGACCTTAAAATGTCCAGCCGTACCATGGCAAGGTGTCAAGGACAGGACACATTTACAGGGGATTTGCTTGTTCCCATCTCTGTTTAAGAATTTTAGAAATAATGTTTTCTACCAACCTATGAGTGAATATTGTGAGCCCATTGCACAGATCAGAAGCCTGAGGCTTTTCATAGGTTAACTACATGATGAAATTCCAGGCAACATTCATGTTGACTGTGGTCCAAACCCAGGCTCTTAAACCCTCATATAACCCCCAGGTGAGCTGGATCTTATGTAATCAAAAATGTCACAATCCACCTTTTCTACATAGTATTATTTTACTTGCATCTTCCACAATATTAAAAAAAATTAATTATCAAGTACAATGGCTGTATAATGTTCCATATATGAATCTGCTGGACACTTCAGTTCTTTTTAGCATTTTCCTTGAATCAATGTGACAAAAGCAATCTCCATCTGAAAGTCTGACTCCTTTGTCATCTACACGTTCCGTGTCTCCATCCTGTCTCCGCATCGCCCCGCTCAGCTGCCCACTCCGCACTCCCACGCTGGCCTGCTCCTTGACATCCTGCCCTGTACACTGGAGACGTGAGACCTTGCCCGCAGCAGGCTCACCCTCCCTCCCTCGGTGTCTGCGAACCCCTTGCTCCCGACTCCCCAGGAACAGCCGGTCCCGCCTTCCTACTGGACAGGCCAGCCTGCTTGTGTCTGCATCACTCCTGCCAGCCCTGAGGTAGCACTGGCCCGAGATAGCCCAGCCTCCCCTCTGTGAGGGCCCCCTCCCTGCCCCCCTGATCATCCGTCTCCCCTCCATGGTCAGCGGGTCCCTGCCCCCTTCCCCGCGGTCACTGCCTCCTCTCTGAGCTTCCCTGGAGAAACTGTACCGTTCCCACCCACCCCTCCACCCACTTCCTCTTTGATGTCTTCATCACTGGGTAAAAATCCCTTCCTGCGTCCACCCTCAACTCCTTATCGATCGACCCAGCAAACACATCTCTCGGGTGCTCACCTTCCCTGACTTCTCGGAGCATTTGGTGCCATTGAACCTGCAGTGCTTTTTATAAAACGTGTTTTCCTTAGTCTTCCTAATGAGCCTCTCAGGCTTCCTGCCCACCCCTCTGAATATTCATCCGTAGTTAGCTTCCTGGGTTGATCTTCTGCTAATCAAGATTTTCAAGTGTTGATTCTAAACTTACCCGCCCTGCCTTTCACCTCCTTGCCTTTTCCTAATTCTCCCTCTTTCCTCCCTTCCTTTGCCTCTCCTCCACCTTCAGTGGGTCACCTACTCCTAGATTTCAGTTCCAAATGAAAGACACCACACCAGTAAAATGCTCACAGTCCCCCCAGGCTCTCTGTTTTGCAATCCAGCCCTACGCCCAGCTTCCTTGTGGAGGATGTACAGCCTGCAGCTCCCCCACCGGGGCCCTTTCCTGAGCCTTGAATTCCTCAGCTCTGGTGTTTACCACTTGGCTCAGTCTTACTCACCCTAAAATAATCTTTAGTGAGCAAATGCACCTTACATCCTTCATATTTATTGCTGGCAATCCTCGTGTCAGATTCCGTCTCACCTCTGCCATAATCAAAGCAAAATACAGTGACTTTAACAAGGTCTACTGTCTAATTTTATAATCTCCTTGACAGTACTTCCATAAGGCAATCTTGCTAATTATTCCAATTTCTTGTCAGTCTTGGCCAGATAGGTAAGTGAGAGTTGCAGGTTTTAACCAAATCTTTCATTCTCCTTTTTTTCTTCTCATGAACTTTCATTTTTGCTGGTTTCCTACCATTCTGTTTTTCTTCCTAACTGGAGAAGTGGCTGAAAGCCAGACCAGCACCCAAGGAGGAATGTTTCCTTCATCCACTGCTGACTGGATCCACAGATGTGAAACATAAAGAAATAATGTGGGCTTTCAGGTACCCCTTATGCAACTCCTGGCTCATACACAGGAGGAAACCGTGGGTCAGGGAATCCAAATGACAACATAGCCTAAAGTTGGCATGTGTAGTAAAGTTGGCATGTGTAGTTTTATGTGTAGTATGATCTCTTGTGCACTCAGCAAAGGGTTTCGGAGAAACAGGAAAGCTTCAGCCCCTCTTCCCCAGTCATCCTCCAGTGGAGAGCAGGGAAAGGGACAGATGTTTAACCCTGGCCTTCCTGAAGAAAGGTGTCCTCCTATGAAGACCCCTCCAGTTCCCATGGTGTTAGTACCTCACCATTACGAGCTTCTGGTCACCAACATGGCAGCGCAGAAAAATAAACTCGAGTCCATAGATAACAGTAGCATGTAAAGAGGTAATGAAAAGAGGCTATGAACACTGAGTATGTATTAATTTTTAAGACCATTAGGTTTATAGAATGTACTGTTTGGGGCTGGGGATTTAGCTCAGCGGCATAAGCACCTTTCTTGCAAGTGCGCGGTCATGAGTTCGATCCCTGGTACCAATAAAAATGAAAAAGACAAAAAAAAAAAAAAAAGAATGTACTGTTTAACGATGACTGGGTTTAACAACTGCCTCACAAAATCCTTGAAGTTAACCATCTTAAATTACACATACACATGAATTAAATTCAACATACAACTGGAGGTGACTTAGTAAACTGGGCTACTTTAAATAAATGTGTATTGACCATCACAAAGCAATATAAATGTATTAGCCAGTTTTCCATCTGGGACACAGTCCCCAACACCCACAAGTCAGAGGAGGAGGGATGTCATTTGAGTCACAGCTTCAGAGGGTTTAGTCCATGGTCAATTGGCTCCATGGCACAGAAGGACCATGGCGGAAGGGTATGGTGTAACAAAACTCCTAGTTCATGGTGGCCAGGAAGCAGTGAAGGGGACAGCATCAGAGGATAGGAACCCAGATACACTCAAAAGGGTGTTCCACTGAGTCCCAGGGCAGATCCAAAGTCAAACAAGTTGACACTTCACTTGAACTAGCACAGTGGGCTTTCAAGTTGAGAAGGTTCTCAGCACCTATTTTTCCTCACCTGATAAATTAAGAGCCAGTGTTTACCAGATTGCCTTGAAGATGAAATGAAATCAACTAGCTGTGTGCAAAGAGCATAGTGGATCTTACTATTTTATCAGTCTCCTCTGGGGAGGTTACATAAGTGCGTGCTTCTTGGTTATTCTGATTGTGTGCTCTTTTGAGGACTGCAATAAATCCTACAAGCCAAGGTTCTGTATATTTTCTTGCCATTTTCAAGATTTTTCTTTTTTGTACTCTAATGGCAGAGGGAAGAGTGGAAATCTGTTGGGTTAAAATTATAGAAAGAAGCCACAAATACAGTAGTGTGTTCTCTTGTGACCTTAGGCAGAATTAGTATTGGAAAATTACAGAAATTGAAAAAAGCATTGATAACTTTTGGTGTTTACAGAAAATGTTCTTATGGCTATATAAAAATCTCTTATTTTGATTGGTAAGAATCATGTTTCAAAGGGTTAATCTCAGCTACAAAAGATGATGATCTTGAGGCCTTTATAGATAAATGGAGGCAACTTGAGAATATCCTCATCAGTGAAATAAACAAGACTCACATTAGTAAATATCACATCACCTCTCTAGTGTAAAAAATAATAAAAGCTGACAGAATAATGGGATCCAAAAAGTATAATAGATATTGTGCAAGTGAAAGGGAAGGAAAGTGCTCTAACGAGTATAACGGTATGTACAGTGTGTGAGATAGATGACCAGATTACTGAATTTCCATTGAAACACTGAACAAAGGATTTGCGCTGCCAGTGTTTGAGTGTCTAGCCACTATTTATGCTTTGATTTTGTGACTTTGGCAACTTTTTTTTAAGACAGCAATGGATAATGTATCAACTAGCAATTTTATGATGTTAATTTTTTTAAATTTCGTATTGTTCTACGCTTTTTTCTGTTTTTCTATTTTCTTTTCTTTCTTTGGAAAAAAGAGAACAATATACACTATTTAAAAAAATTAAAGATATCAGTATACTGTCTCCAAATACTTCAACATGAATATCATTAATTACTTTGTTTTAGTTTTTTCTTTTGATATAAAATTTACATGTAATAAAAATAAAATGGATTATTTGTTAATCTTTTTTAAAAGGGTTAGTCTTTTGATTGCAAAATACACATATTCCTCAGTTATATTGCCTACCAGATGAATTTATTGGTTTAAATAAAGAACCGATATCCAATTTATTCTCACCACTCCTTTCATTGCTTAAAAGCTAATTTAGTATGTAGATGGATTTTACGCTTTTACAAAGGTATTGATTACTTTGGAAGAAACAAGGTCCCATGAAATAAATTGCTTCTGACTTGACAAGATGATATGGTGTAACCCTCTCTTGTTTCCACAAGAAAGATTCGCTTCAAAGACGAGCCCTAGTTAGAGATTTTTGCTTCATTGTTTTGTGAGGAGCTGGAAAATGCAAACATGCCTGTGAAACGCAGGGCTGCTGGCGTATCTGATACCATACTTAGACCTCAGCTGGATGATATACTAATGTACTGTACTATTGATTGATTAGTCAGGACGGTGAATTATTGTACTCGAATTACTGTTTGCAAGGCTTTTTAACTATTTTGGAAAACAAACTAATGGCTCAAGAAAAAGCTTTAAAAATAAATGGGTGGCACAAGGACATAATTCACCGTCTAAGCAGTTTGGTTTGGAGAAAAAAATATATTAACTTCATTTAGTCCTCGGGGCTTTGTAGCAATAAATATTGATTTGATATGAAAAATAGCTACCTACTGTAGACAACAGTGTTAAGGACACTTTACCTGGTAAAAGAGGGAAAAAGCAGCAAAATATGAGCTCCAGGGTTACACGGGTGTGTGGATCCACTGTGTATTAATGGCTGTATTCACAAAACAACTCTTGCTATTGATTTTTCTTTTTTTGGAAAGCAGGTGCCAAGTTGCTGAAAAAGCATTTCCCATATTCCTGTTGGTTTTCTTTCAGACCCAATACCAGTCAGTTCTCTTATGGGTTCCAGTAATGCTGGCATTTTGTCTTGTTTTATTTTTGCTCTTATTAAGCCCCAAATGGAGGCACACTTCCGCACCCCCATACCATGAGCTCCCCTAGATCATGTGCATTTCTCCCAGCAGTCCCTCAGTACCGGATGCCATTTTCCGTGGAGAGCAACGCGTCTGTGGTGTGCCTGGACTGGAGCAGTAGCTTCCTCCTGAACGGCCGGCTCAAGGAATATGTAGTGACTGATGGGGGCCAGCGTGTGTACAGCGGTCTGGACACCACTCTCCACATACCGAGGACAGTGCACAAAAGTTAGTTTCTGACTCCCGCTTCTCAGGGGAAAAGGACCTCTGGTCCCCATCTTGATTGGATGTTAAATCTGGAAGGGGACTAACAGATGTTCATGTTCAAATGTCTTGTTTTACATGGATGCTTCTCCTGGAAAAGTACAGCTCAGAGGCAGTGAGGGTCCCCTTCCTGCGTGGCCTGGTGCACTGAGGTGAAGATGCCCTTCCAGGAGGGTGCGCCCTCCTCTGACTTGGGTGTCTCTGGGAAGTAATAAAACAGGTTGAGGTCATAAAAAAAAAGTAGCACCCTATGTCATCAGTGAATATTGTAAAATAATACAACCTCAGCGACTTTAGCCTCTATAAGAGCCCACACTACGGGATTTACTCAACTTCAGTATCAGTCCCTGGAAGAACAACACTTTGCCACCCTTAATTGCGTGGTTTTTTTCTCTGTTTTTTATCTGATACTGGGAATGAACCTAGGGCCTTCCCATTGACCTGTATCTCGGGTCCATTATTTTATTTTTTATTTTGAGACAAGGTTTCTTAAGTCACCAAGTTGCCCAGGCTGGGATCAAACTTGTGATCCTCCCGACTCAGCCTCCACAGAGTACTAGGATTACAGATGTGCACCGCCACACCAGGTTCTCTGTCTTGGTTTTCAAATTAAAATGTGAAAAAGCTTTTATTTGCATAGCATTAAGGAACTTCTAGGAATCATCCTAGCCCCAGGACCAATAGCTATGGAATCCTTCTAAGCTAAGCCGTCGGGATTTGTACAGGTTTGTTACTGATCCTTAACTGAGAACAATATTCATTTTGGCCAAAAGAAGTAAACAACAAGCTCCAGCATTATCTGTATAGCATTTGAAACTTAGTGCTAACATTTTCCAATGAGGTGGTGCTCACTTGTAATCCCAGCACTCCAGAGGCTGAGGCAGGAAGATTGCTATGAGTTCAAGGCCAGCTTGCGCTATAGAGGGAGTTCAAGACCAGCCTGAACTGCATAGCAAGATCCTGTCTTAAAAAAACAATCAGAAATTTCCCAATGATTCAGTTACAGTTATAGCTCCTGGTCACCTCAGCAGATGGGTTTTGCTGGGAAGATGACCTGACATTGGAAAGATCTGTGTTCCACCTGACCAGGCTCTAGCCTTCTGTGTGACCCTGAGAGGGTCACAAGTTCCTGGCTTTAGATTATGCAATTTAGATCATTGCTTTAGACCAGGCAATTTCCAACATTCCTTGTGAGCTCTCTTGTTAAATATAAAAAGCTTCACTTAGTGGAAGGCACACCTGATGGCTTTAAAGGGACAGAGTTAGACCATATGCAGAATAAAATATGTTACTTTTCATCCTTTTCTTCTCTGTCTTTAGCTGTAGAAGCTCTAATGTTCTTTAGCTCTATTACTGATCAATATGCTCATATGTTTTTTCCATTAGAAATAAGTTTGAATGCTAAGTGTTAGCTCTCTATCACTGTAACAGATATCTGAAATAATAATCTTATCAAGATAAAAGATTTATTCTGATTCTAAAGACACACCCCAATGACCTAAAGTCCTACCCTTAGGCTCTGCCTTTTGTTGTGCTTTTGTGTGTGTGTGTGTGCCTGGGATTGAACTCAGGACCTCATGCTTGCCAGGCAGGCACTTATGCCACTGAGCTAAATCTCCAGATAGGCTCCACCTTTTTAAGGTCCCACTGTCTGTCAGTAATGCCACTCTAAGCTTTTGGGAGATATTTAACCTCCAGACTGTGGCATCAGATAAACCTTACAATGTGCTCTGAAATGCTATATTTTTCATGGAATGTAGGATAAATTTCTCTTTTCAAACTGTGCCCCTATTTTTGGATTTTGAGTGACTCATTTACTAATTCTTTCCTTTGTGTAGCCTTCTTTTTCCAGGTAACTTGCACCACGGATATAGGAAGTGTTAAGACACCACTGATCCAATATGACACCTCTACTGGATTTGGTATGCATTTAACCATTTATTTTGTTTGTTTGTTTGTTTGTTTGAGCCAAGGTCTTGTCCTGTAGTCCAGGCTGGCCTTGATCTTAGAGCAATGCTTCTGCCTGAGTCTCACAAGTGCTAGGATAACAGGCATGTGCCATTATGCCTAGTGTTGTCAAATTTGTTACAGCAGCTACTAATTTTAAGAAACATGCTGTCTTGGTTACTTCTCTCTCATTGCTGGGACAAAATACCTGATGAGGTATTTTGCCAAAAAGAAGGAAGGAAAGGTTTATTTAGCTCACAGTTTGTGGAGGTTTCAGTCCACAATCAGCTGGCTCTAAGGCAGGTTGGCATGGCACAGGGGCAAGCCTTCAAGGCAACAGAAGACAGCAAAAGCAACCAGAGCAAAAAAGGCTAAAAGGAAAGCCTCTCTTCCTCCTTTATATTGAAAGCAGGCAACCCCCACCACACACACACACACACACACACACACACACACACACGCACCCCCCAGAGTGGGTGTAGCACTCACACCACCTCTGTGCCTTCCTCTTGCACAGGCTGAGTGTATTTACACAGTTGAGGATCCTGGCTCCCTGCTGAGTCACTTGGTTAAATTTCCAAACTTCTCAAATTGACCCAGTAATCAACCTCAACACATGGTATGTGTGTCTACACATGCTTGTGCTCATATAGTTGCACTGACTTTATGGAAGGAATTGTGTTAAGTGACATGAGTTTTTGTTTTAAGGCCTCACAGAATTTACCTTAAGCAAGGAGTTGGGATGGGCATTTATAATGCCAAGCCATCCAGCTAAAAATGTGGAAAAGACTGTAGAGATCTGGCCAACTTATCTCCTGCCTGTAAAATCTGGTGAATATAAATAATGATTTATAAATGAAATAGAGTGAGGAGATAAGAAAATATTCTGCCAGTTTATATTGACCCTAATAATATTCTAGATTCAGAGCTTAAAATGGAAAATTTGAAAAATTTGTATCCTCTATAAAACATTATGACTTACTATTAATCCCCAGTCATTTAGCTGAAAAGCTGAAATTATAAATTAAGGAGCATCTTTTAAATTTGGTCCTAGCCATAAGCTCTGAGTCTAATGCTCTATGTTCTAATATGAAAGGGACAGTTAGAAAAGTGGTTAATCCTTCCCACCAGGTCAGGTGTGGGACTCACACCCCATCTTACATTCCAGTCATCCATGCTACATCAAGTTAGTAGGCACATACACTAGGATGCTGGAAAACGGGTGAGGTAATGGAGTTGTCAAGAAACAGTTTCCATCTGTAAAATACAATCCTGTTTCTGGACTTTGCATGTCCTGCAGTACACGGGACTGTTCCTCCCACATAGTTGCTCTGGTCTTATTGAATAGATGCGGAGAGGTAAAAGAGACTTCACTGGCAATCTGTTAGCACCTCCTGTGTCTCCACCAGTGGGCAGCAGGGTCTGAGGACACAGGCTTCCATCCAGGGGTGGGGACGTCCTGCAGTCCTCTGAGAGGACGACATTCCGGCGTGATTTTCTTCCTAACTGTAGCTCCACTGTGATTCTCGATTCTAGTGTCATCGGAAACTGCTCAGTGCGCTTTACTGTTTATTACTATTCCCTTACTCCTGGGAAAGATCAAAAATGGGGGACAGAGTCTGATCTTCCAGTGAGTCCCACGCAGTGGTTGTGGGGCTGGGGTCCAGGACCATGCAGCCAATGCGACACCCCCGATGACGACCCTAGGAATGGACCTATCCTCTGACACTGCCTCTGGGCTGAGTCTTCTTTGGAGTTGAGTCCCAGCCCTGGGGTCCCAACCCAAGCACAAACCTACCATGGGATGCCTGAATACACCCCCTTCTGAAAGGATGCTTTGCAAAGAAAACATGGAAAGGATACAGAGGTGGCATCCTGATTTCAGCTAAGAGGAGTATTCTGCAGTCAGCACCTGACAAGGAGCAGAGCAGGGCTGTGCCAGGGGTGGCCCTCGTGCCTGGAGGCTGAGCTCTGTGCTCATTCCAAGAGGTGCTGCCCAACTGGTAGCCACAGTCAGCTTTAATTTTTATGACAGGACTTCTGAAACATTCCTGCTGCCTTGCCTGGGGGCCGACTCCAGGCAGGAATGAGCAGAGACCTCCTTTCCCTGACTGTTAAAGGACGTTTCCCCTCGGAGGCTTCCCTCTGGTTCTCTGCCCTTTGTGCCTTGAGCTCCCGCCAGGGCCCCTGAGCCCATCAGATCAGTTCCCGGAGTCCCCGCTCTGCCTCACACTCAGGGGAGACTCAGCTCCTCTCCAGTGGCGTACCTGGGGATGCTCTGCTTTCAGTCAATCAACACACATTGGTACACTGGTTCTTACTAAGTGGATTTCCTTTCTGCTGAGCAAGACACAGCTGTGGCACAGAGCATCACTCCAGGGACAGGAAAGCTGAGACCAAGGAGCCAGAGTCACTTCTCCCACTGCCCACTTGGCCAGAAATAGAATTAGGGCTCACAAAAAAGTGTTCCTCTTCCTCTCATGAAGCCTGGTTTAGTTTTAGCCATCTCCTCTTTCTCCCTTTGAAACTTTCCTCCTGATTGTGAACTCTGCCCTCCATCCTTCCCTGGGCACCTGAGAGGGAGGCCCTTGTGGGCCCACACAAGGCCCTGGAATGCTGACCACGAGAGGGAGCAAGCCTGGCACCTGCGTCTGTGTGTCCTTCCGCGGGCAGCTCTCTGGCTCTCAGCCCCATGCCAGCTGTGTCAGATGCCCAGGCTTCGGAGCTGGACCCAGAAATCGGTGGGGGGATGGAAACCTCCAAGGGTCCCCCTCTGTTAGTCTCCTGAGGCTGTCCTGCAGTGACCCCAGCTCTGCTCCAGTTCCTCCAGTTCTCCTTGTCTTAGTTTCTCACAAGTGACACCCACAGCCTAAATGCAGAGTGGGTTCTTTTGGCTCATGTTTAGCATTTGTGGTCTGATGGTAGCATGATGGGAAGGTCTGGCGGAAGAGAGCTGTTCACCTCATGGTGACCAGGAAGCAAAGGGGAAAGGGAGGCACAGGGGAAAGAGATACCTTCCGGGTCATACCTAGTGACCCATGAGTACCCATGAGCCAACCACCTCCCCAGAGCCCTGCGTCTGAAAGATGAGGCTTTGCAGAGTCAAACCATAACACAGGCCCCTGCTGTCCTTCTCGGTCCCCTGGATTACCCTAGTATAGGACTTGGCTCAGGGTAAATGCTTGTGAAGTGTAAACTACTTTTGCTTTATGTGCAGAGAATCTTACAGATTTTCAAACAAGAACAGAAAGCAAGAGTAAGTGGTCCCCCTGCAGAAGCTGCCCCAGTGCAGTGAGCAGAGCTTTCGCTGTTGAATAGAGAGGCTGTGGACTGAGACCTGTAAGGACAATACGATAACAAGCTGGCTTCACTGTGCAAAAGGGATCTCATGTCTCAAAAGTGAGCACGCGCAAACCTTCCCAGGGCTGTGGGAACAGGGCTGTGGACGAGTGTGGGGACCTTGGATGTGGCTCACTGCAGCAGTAACCACCACCTTAGCAGGGACTTGGCTCCTAGGACAAACAGCAGTGAGATAAGAGACCCTCGGGGTTACTTGAGTTTTACTTTTGAAAACTGCTTCCCCAGCCGTCTTTCCCAGGGCCTGGGGAAAGCAGGAGTGGTCGCCAGCCAACCGAGACAGCAGCACCAGGACTGTCAGCTAGGTCTGCTAGCTGCTGTGCTGCTGCTAGCTGCTGATGGGACCCTGTGCCATGGCCCCAGCCGGCAACCAGGATGGCACTGCCTTCCGAAGTAATGCCTCCCTTCCCTTTCTCTGCCCCTTGCAGGTCTGGTGCTGACAACTCCCGGAGGGAAGAGGGGCTCGGGGAGTAAAAGCAGAGAATTCTACAGCGAGCTGTGGTTCATCGTGTTAATGGCAATGCTGGGCTTGATCTTATTGGCCATTTTTCTGTCCCTGATACTACAAAGAAAAATCCACAGGGAGCCGTACATCCGGGAGAGACCCCCGCTGGTCCCGCTTCAGAAGAGGATGACACCTTTGAATGTCTACCCTTCGAGGGAAACCCCAGTGGT
The DNA here is from genome assembly GCF_034190915.1 of Cavia porcellus. NCBI lineage: Eukaryota > Metazoa > Chordata > Mammalia > Rodentia > Caviidae > Cavia > Cavia porcellus. Next base: position 10,228,830 of record NW_026947509.1, read on the forward strand.
ACGCATGGAAAGGGGTGGCCTCTGCTCTGTCACCCTGAGACTGGCTTCACTTCTCAGGGCAGATGTTTCCTGGTTATAGTAACGAGGGGCCAGAAGACAGCTCTGTTTCACTAAAGCGAGGACCCCAGGAGTCTCACCCTAGCACAACTTTCTGGTCAGGATGATGTGAGCAGCTGTCTTCCGCCACACCCTCCCATCACATTTCTTTAGCTTCCACCTAAACAACCCATCTGACTGGGCTGTAGCTCTGTGCTGAATCCCCAGGCCCCACACCAAAAAAACATTACCACTGGCCCCCTCCTACAAAACCTGACAATTCATTGGTACTTGGTGGGGCCTGAGGCTTAGTGATTTTTTTCTTTTTATCCCCAGAGCGATTTTAATGTATAAATGACTAGGGTTATATGCGTCTGCCTATAGCTGACAGTGGGGATGGTGGAGAATTGTGCATTGAAATTACCTAGAAATTTAGAGGTTTTGTGGCAGTGAAATTGGGAGGACTGGAAATAAAAAGGGAACAGGAACTAGAGGTGGTGATACACACCTGTGGTTCCAGCACTTGGGAGGCTGAGGCAGGAGGGTCTCTACAAGTGGTGCCACTGGCCTCCCCTACACACCCTGCGCTGTGAGGAGCTAAGGGAGCTTTGCACACAGGACTCACCAGCAAAGGGCGTCACTCTGCCCTGAACAGACACAGGCAGAGGTGCCAAAGACAGAGCTTTTTGTTTTTTATTGACACTTTTTGAGATCACTTAGTACATGTACAGCTGCTCATGGGTGGATCTCATGCATAGTTTAACCACTGATCTGGGGATCCTTTGTATGCTGCAGAACTAAACAAAGGATACAGTAACTTCAGACACTATGCAATGAATTTTCCCTCACTGTGTGACTTTAACTGGAAAACCTGAGTGTGCGTGCATGTGTGTGTCAGTGTGTGTGTGTGTCTGTGAATGATTATGCTGTGGTTGGAGAAGCACCAAAAATTTATTATAAAACGTTTTAAGCAAGCACCGATGACCCCATTTCTCCCCAGTTTGACTCTGTGGCTGACATATCTGACGTGTCCAGCAACGTCACCCTGAAAAGTTACACCATGCGCTTTGAGGTACCACTGCCTGCTGCATGGTTGTGCAAACTTCTGCATGGTGTGTTGAGTGCCCCGAGATGCAGGAACCCTCTATTGACTGGACCAGTTCGCTCAGGACCCCTCAAGTGTAGAGCAGCTAGGTTGACCTTATGGCCCTTTCTAAATCTTAGTGGTAAAGTGACTTTGTCTTGCTGATGTTAATATTAGAATGAGACCAGATTCAGGGCCAGGAATCCTGGAACACCTGGAACAATGGTGAACGGGAAGAGAGGGTGGAAGAGAGGAATTCGTTTCCCTGCGCCAATTCACAGCAGCTAAAGTGAACTCCAAGTGCCCTGCTCCCAGGGGACGACTAAGAGGGCACATTGTCCTTCGCTGGGGGAAGAATGTTTTCCAAGGGCAGCTGGATGCAGATGTGCATGGGGATCACCCTACTCATCACCCTGTATCCTCTTGCCCCGCGGGAACAGTGGCAGGAACACAAGTACAGGAGACTCGGCGCTCTGGCCACCTGATGCCAAGTCACCCAGAGGCGAAGCCGCAGGGCGCCAGGGGCTCACAGCCATCAGAGGGGGTTGCGGCAGTTGTTCCTTTTCACAGAGTGAGTCCCACACCCCAGCCCATTTTCCCCACGTTAATCACCAACAGCCACTTCCTTTTTAGGGATTAGCTGATACCAAAATCCCTCGGTCAGGGACACCCGTGAGTATTGGAAGCAACCGGAGTGTGTCTGTCCTGAGGGTCCCCAGCCAAAGCCAGCTCAGCCAGGCCTACTCCCAGGGCTCCCTGCACCGCAGCGTCAGCCAGCTCCTGGACGGTCAAGACAAGAAAGTCCTACTCGACGACTCACTGTGGGAAACCATCGTGGGCCACAGTAGTGGACTGGTGAGTGGACCCCAGGACCCCGGACCCTGAACTGCCCTCAGCTTCCCATGCATGTGCATGCACACACACACACACGCATGCACACACACACGTGCACACACACACACACAGCATCCTCTGAGCGCCTGCAGACTGGTTCACTAGTGTGACCACAGACGTTTGTAAGCAGGGTCGAAACTTCATTGTGTTCTCTGGGTATAAAGTAGAAACACTCACAAGATAAATGCAGGAAAAGAAAAACCAAAGCAACAGGTGTGTGGCTACACATTGAGGTAAGTGACAGAGAACACCAAAGTCACCCTTAGAGAAACGGGAACCTTGTACAATCTAGACACCTGGAAACCAGCTTAGCAGGAGAGACAGCATACCCTACGGGCTGCAGCTGGGGGGCGGGGAATCGGCTCCGCAGCTGGTGGGGGGATCTGGGGATCACCCCATTGCAGGTGTGGAGTGACGAGTCCCCCAGAAACGCTATCAGCACAGATGCTGAAATCCCAGCTACTGGGAAATTTCGAAAGTCCTCGCAGGCTTGTAGCCTAAACAGGTTAAAGGCTGGAAATCTACAGAGCTGCTCTCAGGGTCAGAAAGCTCTGCAGATTCCAGCTGCAGGACCCACGGAGTCCCTTGTGCTAGTTCAGGGTTTCACCCAGAGGGGTATAGAGGGTGTCATCTACAAGAACTGGGGGATCAGGGAGACTGACTGGGGTCAGGGCCAGGCATGCGGGGTTTCATTGGATGCCAAGACCAAGGGCCAGGAACAAAGGACTCGAGTTTCCTCGGCTCCCCAGCTGGACTCTGTGACTGACACATCTGATGCATGGAGGTGGGCTGGGAGGTTCCCAGTGACCCTGCAGAGACCCCCGCCTCTCCTGTAGCCCTGCCCCTAAGGTGCCCAGGGTTGGGTCTGGGAGAAAGTGTTGCAGCTGGAGGAATCCCTGGCAAATACTACAATTTAAAGAAGAAGGGGAACGGGCCCCCATTTCCCCAGCTGTGTGCACCGCCCCTACCCCATCCAGGGTGGGCACGCCCAGCCTGACAGCAGCAGGGAACTGTGCATCTTCCCTGTGCTCGCTGCGCCAGGGGCCCTGGACCTCATCTGATCTCACACTGCCCACAGATCTGGGTGCCAGCACCCAACAGCACCGGGGGTCTCTGATATCCCTATCCCCTAAAGACCTGGTCCACTCAGCAGCACCCAGGCAGCAGACAGGTGCTCAGGCCCCTGGCGCAGCACCCTCCTCAGAGACCCAGTTGAGCAACAGAGCCCCGCCAAGCATGCCCAGGGCAACCCCCAGGCCCATAGAGGTCACAGCTCCCACTGCAGGAAAAGCCACATATACTCTGCCATCCACACCACCTCAGACTGCGCCTGCACAACCTGCAGAAGCAGCAAGACTCTGTCCAACTCTGATATGCTGTTTGTGGTGCCCAAACTCATGAATCCTGATCAAGAAACCTCCAGGGACATTACACGAAGATATTACCAGGCAACATATTCAGCATCACACTACAAACTGATTGTCAGACACACCTGTAGAAGACACATCTGTAGGAGGAAGCTGTTTACTAAGAAGGGTATCTCATAGCACTTACATACCTAATTATACATATGATGAATATGTATATTATAAATACACACACACACATATAATTTATGATGTATCCTAAAGTTCCTAACTCTCTAGCAATAGACCCCAAAGATACCAAAGTGGATGCAGGTCAGAAAAAGAATCCAAAGGAAAGTCAATGCCACAGTGCAGCCTGCAGTCCCAGCACCAGGAGGCCAAGCAAGAGGATCCCAAGTTCTAGGCCAGCCTCGGCTATGGAAGGAGTTCAACGCCAGCCTGTCATAGAAGACTAAAAACAAAAATCTAATGATTTTTTTAAAGCTCAATGAAACCCAAGAGACTATAGGAAGGCAAGGCGTGGTATGAGTGAAAACATAATGGACAGTTTTATAAAGAACAAGGCGAAAACCTTAGAAACGAAGAGCTCGATAGACCAGATTAAAGTTCAGTTAAAAGTCTCAACAACAGATTAGATTACGCAGAAGCTTAATTGGAGCTTGAAGACAGGTCTTGTGAAACAGCAAGTTCAGAAAGAAATCTTAGAAAATGAGAGAGAATGGGAACCTTACAAATCTTCAGGGTACCATTAAAAGATCAAATAGCCATATCAGTGGCATACCCAAAAAGGAGGCATACCCAAAAATATGTTTCATGAAATAACAGCAGGAAATTCCCTGAATCTTGGGAAGGACATGGGCATCCAGGTAGATGCATGCTACAAAATCCCGAAGTAAAAATGACCAGAAAAGAACCTCCCTGTGACCTGTGATTACAGTCAAAGTGTCAAAGGACAAAGAAAAAATTTTAAGACAAAAATACGAAGTACTCAGCTTCCTATGGTGCTGTAACAGGCTGCCACACACTGAAACAGCACAGACGCTCTACCCTCGGGAGGCAGCGGTCCAGCATGGGTTGCTCCCTGTCCCATTTTCACTGGCCTGGTGGTCTCAGGGCTCCTGGTGCCTTCCTCCTCCTCCTCCTCCTCGAGGTGAACTTCCTCTTCCATGCGCTCAGCCCAGTGGTACCCATCAGGGGCTCTTTGGAAGGCAGCCGCATGGGGCTCTAATGACCATTCCTAGCACTGCTGTCCATTACGGGACCTGCCCGGCTGACCACGGGACTGTGTGGCACTGTCGTGTTGCATTTGCTGCCCTGGCAGAATTGCTCTGTTTTGCTCAACTCTGCACCTGCCGGAGGCTCCTGGCCTTCCCTCCCTCGCTCTCACTGTTTTCACGCTGCTGAGTTGGTCCTGCTTTTTGTTACAGCTCCGCAACTGTATTATTCCATTTCACAGCTCAAGTTTTTAACTGGCAGGGATAATTATGTTAAGTTGACACGAATAATTACTAATGGATTATGTTAAACATGCAAAATGGCGGTTTTGACATGTTCAACCTAATACATGCAAGGCTTAGCTGAATTATTCTTAATCTTCATAAACTCTAGAAGGTCACTGGCTGCTATTCTTCGCATCTTTAGAGAAGGAACCGAAGCTTAGGGAGATTAGAGACTTACCCAAGGGCACACAGCTAGTAAGTAATCTGCGTGCGGTGGAAACTGTAGAAACATCAGACTCCAGAGCCTCCAGACACATGACAGTACCACGAGGCCATTTTTGCTTAGTGTTTACAGTACTGGTAACGGGCAGTGTGCAACCAGTGAAGGGCTGGGAGGGTGACAATGCATGACAAAAGACCTAAAGTAATTCCAACATTACTGATCCTATTCTATATTACAGACTACAGTGAGTACAGAGCACACCAGTTTGTGTTGGGCTGTTCTGCTTAGTCTCTAAATTAAACCTTTTTAAACAATTATATCTCTGTTTAGTCTCCCAACTTTAGAGATAAGAAAAATGACGCTAACTTATCACACACACTTTAGATTAGTTCATGTCCTGACTGTAATGTGATCTTCTCAGTAAAGAAAGGGCTGTGTCCAACTCCACCTGAGCGTGGGACCCTGGCTGTGAAGACTTTAGTGAATATGTACTCAGTACTTCTCATGGTAGTACATCCGTAGTTACTGATTGTTAGCAAGGACCATAACCAACAGCACCTGGCTTGTTTTTCAGTACGTAGATGAAGAGGACCTGATGAATGTGATCAAAGGTTTCAGCTCAGTGACCAAGGAACACACCACGTTCACCGACACTCAGCTGTGACACTGCCTGCTGTGAGGCCCATGCTGGGCTCTGCATCCTGCAGCCCCTGTAGCACCCGATACAGGTAGTCCGTGACACTTCAGAGACGGAAGCTGTTCTCAAAATCATTCCTCTCTAATAGAGATGTGGGAAGTGTTATTTTTCTGGTTGTCTGAAACAAGGGGTGATAACTGTAGGAAAACGCCCGTTTCCTGTTTATTTGATGGAAGATGAAGCATGTAATTTTCACTCAGCTCTGGCGGTGAGGCATGAGCTAAGTAAATAAGCAGTGGTGATTTCAAGATGGACCACAGGTGTTGCAAGGAGGTGTTACTGCTTTCGAAACCAAGGGAATCTACTGAGATGCTGCTGCCACCAGGATTTTGAAAAAAAGGCGCCTGGAACCTTCAGAGCTGCAAGATGAAACTCCTACTTCAGGCCGCACTGAAGCGGAAAAAAAACAATGCTGAGCTACGGACAGGCACTCGGCTGAAGTTCCGTTTTAATGACGTTATTAGTGATAAACACCAGCCTCCTGCCAGGGCACCACGTCACTTGGTCACAAATGCTGCAGTTCCTGCAGTCAGGAACTGTTGGTCTCCTCAGGGGCAAACCACTAATTTATATGTTTTAGAAAGAAAACTTGAACTAATGTTTTTCATATTTTACATAATTTGGAAACTCCAATCAGCATTTCCATAAAGTTCTGTCAATTCACTAACTAGCGTGAAAATAACACTTCTTCCACTTAGCACATTTCAAACACAAACTGTTTGGTTTGTTATAACTGTTATAATTAGACCTCGTGATGTTTAGAGAAAAACACATTATTCATGCTCCTTCCAGTTTTGAAACTGTTAATACATTTACATGTAAGTGCAAAAGTATCAGTATACACATACCTATTATTTGCAGCTTGTCTCATTTCAGAGAAGTTACTCCTTTAGTGCTAGAATCTGCAGGAATACATGACATACCTCCTTTCTTATGGGTCAGAAACTTCTGCTATCTGCTCTATTTGGATCTGTTATTAGTGAAAGTCCCATAGCAAGAGAAAAGAAGTCCCATCACGAACATAAAATTTTTCCTAGAAAAATTTTCCTAGAAAAATATTACCCCCTTTATTTATTCTTAAAGGTTTTAACCACCACAGGAAATTCATTTGAATACTTGTGTCTCACACACTATTGTCTGACAAGACTTTGTGACTCCATCTCTAAGCAGGTGATTTCTGCAAAGCCAAGCTGGCAAAAGGTTAGCTACATTACTCATCCTGCCTGAAAACCATGAATTGCCCCCAGGTCTGGCAGTCAAAGCCTGGGGACTCTAGGGGTACCGAGTTGTCATCCAAACCTGTGGGCGAGCAGCTCCCGCCCTGGCCATCTCCAAAGCCTGCCAGCCCACGGCTCAAAGGCAGACCAGCAGTGCACGCTTCTTCCCCCACAACTGCCACACACCAGAGCGCGGAAATGGCTGTCACCTTGGCATTGGCTGCACAAGTTAGGTTTTGTTTTCTCACCAAAAGTTTTTTATTCTTAACTGGAAACAGTTCAGCTGAATTTCTTGGTTTTCATTCCCTGTTGCAACTTGTCAAGGGGTTGTTTAAATGAACCCCACCCCAGGCTGAGTAACAGCCCCTCCTGAAGTGTCCAGGGTACATCGGGGAAGTGGCCCTTTCCAGCCCCTCACCTGGGCTCTATGCAGGGGTGTGCACCTCTGCCAGTTTGATCTGCTAGTCACACGTGGAGTCAGGAGACAGCGAGCTCACCCCATTTTCTAAAAGATCACCACCTTTACCATAGCATAGCTTTAAAAGTAGTTTTATAAGTTTAGAACACAAAAGCTGGAGAACCGTGGGACACTGCATCCTAAATCACTCTCCACTTTCTGGTCTAACTCAACTTTGTGAATTAACTCAAGTCGCGTTTGACCCCCATGGCTTAGGGCAGGCAGAGGCACGCACAGCTTCTGCCCAGACCATCTCTAACCCTAACCCTAACCCTAACCTGAATCTATTCTAAGGAAGAGTCCTGTCTGACTGTTCTAATTGGCGCCATGTACCAAGCCTCTGTTACACAAATACACAGACCGTCCCCTAGGGGTTCTGACCCAACTGGCTGGGGTGGGCCAGGCCTCAGCAGGCCCCAAGCAATGGCTCTTGCTGAGAACTTGCACAGCAAGCACCTCCAGGAGCCTTCCACTGCTCGTCCCTCAGAGCAGTGATCAGCGCTTTTTTTTTTTTTTTTTTTTTTGTCTTTTTCATTTTTATTGGTACCGGGGATCGAACTCACGACTGCCTGCTTGCAAGGCAGGCGCTTATGCCGCCGAGCTAAACCTCCAGCCCCATGATCAGTGCTTCTCTGACACACATTCTGGACCTCCTCACTGCTCCTGTAATCTGTACGACCTCAATCTCTGCTTCATTTAAGAACCACATGTTCTAACTGCTGGCTAGCAGAGCACACCTGTATTTCCCTAAGGGCTTCCCAGAGCTGTGTCTTTGGAGATGACCTCCCGCAACTTCCGCCAAACGGACAGCGTCTGCATAGATTTGTTATAGTACCTCATGCTGACATAACACTCATTAGCATCCACGTAAAAATGAGCCAACCTGTAAGAAAGAGCTTGTGTCAACAGCAGCTGATTTCCAAAGCATGAGTATCAAGTGAATCAGCCTAAAGATGGTTACTATTTTAATGTGAACCAAGTTTAATGTGTTTGTGAAAAAGCACCCTGAGCATCTTGAGTCACACAGGAAAGATAAATGCATCCCCACTTAAGGAAACAGGCTGTCTGGCCACCTCCTGATGTGTCTTCCAGTCAACTGCGGCACTTTCTTCAAGCTCTTGAGTCCCCACCACCGAAGACACAAACAGGGAAGGACTCTGGTGGGGTCTGGTGATTGTGGGTGAGCATGTTAACGGTGAGATGTGAGTGTGGATGCGGAAGCCAAGAATACACACAGGGGCTTTTCACGGAGGAAACTGGGAGGGCAGGATGCCGGGTGGTGTCCTGTGTGGTGTCAGTGCTGACATCCAGGACACGAGGGCATCCAACTGCTAGGGTACTGCTAAGGGTAAACGGTACCTTGAGATTAAATACAAATAAATTGAAAAGCTTTCTGTCACTGAGAAAAATTCTGTTTCGTTTCTTACCCATCACACAAAGTACATAAATGCACTGTGGCTTTTCTCCCAGCCACAAACTTAAGGATGGAAGTGTGAGGAAAACCACTGGGCACGTGGAAGGCTCCTTCAGCTTTACCAAGTTCCAGGGCAGGCTCACATTCCTGGGGTCACACCCCGCTTCAGTCTCCCCTCTGTGAAGGAAATCACCAAGCTTGTACTTGCGGCGTACTGCAATCTACAGTCAGGATGGTGTGGAATTTTACCGTAGGACAGCCCTTGTGTTTGTTTTCAGTCTTTTATTCTCAGTCAATACAAATTTCACACAATTGTGATACTGAAAAACAGCGTATTGTTACAGTCCTAGGGATTTTGAATTATGGTGCACATTTTCCTTACTGGTGATGGAACTTAGTCTTTATATATACTGAATTCCTCTCCTTAATTGGAGGGAGCAAAAGGAGGCACACACACACAAACACGTAGGTACATTTCAAACAATAACTACTCAGCCAGACATACTGTCTTAATAATTTTTATTTGATTAAGCTGATAAATAAATACCGAGATTTTTGTGAAAATCACTGACAATACAGTAAACTTTAAAGCATTTATTCCAACTTCACGCACATATATTTCTTGGAATGGAAATATATACACATTATTTAGCAATGAATGCTTGTTTAAATTTACACTTCCCCTATTTGCTGAAACTTGACATTCATTCCAATTAAATGAAGGAAAAATGTACAAAAATTTTTTTCTTCTCTTACAATTCAAAATATATTCAAAACAACATTTTTACACCAGTAAAAACCTTTAACCAAACATCCACAACTACACATCCTTAAGTGTAGTATAATGGGCATATTTAATTATTGGATTATTAACACTGAAAGTAATATGGTGATTCCTGAAACAAGGCAAATTAGCAACTGGGAGAGTTTTCCTTTTGGATACTCAGAGCTCTGCCCTAATTATTATTTTTTATGTCATCTGCAAACATGGACAATTGCTCCAACTTGAAATAAAGTTCATGGGGACTTGAAGCATTAAATATTGGTGATGCACGTTAAGATCTGAGAACTGCCAACAAGAATCAGAAAATGACCCACAAACTAAAGTGACCCTAGAAGGCCTCCCGCACAGCAGTCTGGCACTGACACTAGTGTTTTGAGTTACATGGTATTTTCCACAGACATAGCACCTCATCAAGTATCTGGTAAACACACTGCAACACAACAAGGGCCCAGGACCAAGGAGAATTACGTGACTCACTTACGGTGACATTGCAGGACGAGAGTCAGCACGGTTGGGATCAGCAGTGTGGCCTCTGGTCCCCACGTCTGGCCCCGAGCGCACACGACAGCACCCCACTAAGACAGAGACTACGAGACGAGCAAGCTACATGTTACAGTGAGTCCGCTCCATGAATGATCTGTCATATGTGCCTGAAAACTAAAAAATGTCCAAAATGTCCGTAGATGTGATTGCTGTATCTCCTTATCCAGGCAACTGTGTTAAAAAGATACTAGCTGCAGTCCAATTTTATCTCTTAGTGTAAAAACAAATGTACTGAAATCCAGGAAAACATAATTTCCATCTGAACCTAACGAACCGCCACTCCCAGGGTGAATTCTCACAAGCTGTACTCCTGACCCGAAGAATCGCTCTTCTTGTGCCGAGGAGATGGCGTGGTCTTTGTGGGCGACGGGGAGGCGGTCCCGGGGGAGTCGGGGCCTCCGTCCGAGGTGCTGGGGGAAGAGGCGGGATGGGGCGCCTTCCTCCTTCCCAGGAGCCCACCGCCCTCGAAGCCGCCCTTCTTCTTCAGTTCTGTTTTATTTTCATTCTCCTCTTCTGATGACCGCTTCCTGGCTTCCAAAAGCTCCTCAGCCACTCTGTGCACCTCCAGACCGCCCTCCAGCTCTCGGGAGCTCTTCGGCTCGGTCCCTGGGGACCTCCTCTCAGCTACGTGGCCCTCGCCCGCAGCTCCTTTCACCTCGGCCGGCGCTGGCCCCAGGCCGCCGTTCTCGGGGACCGCTCTCTCGGGGCCTCTGCTGAAGGTGACCATCTGGAAATCCCTATAGCTGTGGAAGCTCTCCGTCCTCCTGGCCCTCGCTAGCAGAGGGCTCTCCCTGTAAGGCCGCACAGAGCCATAGGTCGCCGCCTCGTGGAGGGGCTCATGGTACTGAAGCTGAAGGCTGGAAAGGTTTTTAAAAGTGACAGCTCAGAGTTAACCCTGGCTTCTCAGGAGCATATCATTAATTACACTACCAATTAAAACACGTCATATAAAGTATATTTATATTTCCCTATACAAAATGCACTTATCAAGTAGTCTGAGTTACTCATACACATAAAAGTACCAATGCATGTAACACCAAACATCCATCCGTCCACACTCAATTATCCTTATCCTGGAGCTGAGGCACTGAAAACAGATGCAAACAAAATCTTTAAATCCAGTAATGAATCACTATAAACCAGATTTCTCTCTGAATGTGGCAATCTCCTGTCCATATAATAAAAAACACACTCTCTCCATGTGAAGTATGTACCGCTTAACTTTAACTGTAGGGTGACATCACCACCTCTGATTAAAACTGTCCCTGAGGCAGGCAGCCCACACGCCACATGCCACCTGATGCGGTGAAACCGTCTAATTGCTTTTCAGTGAATTCTTGTCACCTAATTGGCATTGGGATTAGCAATAATTCACTAAATAAGTCAGAAGCAAAGATGGGGCTCAGGGTACAGCTCAGCAGGAGAACAGACACTTCACTTGGACGCGTGAAGCCTTAGGTTCAATCCCAGCACCCCCGCACCATGAGGGAAAAAAGGGCAGGGATGCTTTTCTAGGTAAAGAACTGGAGAAATTTACAGACATTCTGAAACACTGAGCACCAACATGAAGTGTGAATCACAGACACACTCAAAGAAAACCCTGCTGACCCCCTCCATCACGGCAGCGCCAGGCCCAGCCCCCACCCACCTGGAACTGGACTCTCGCAGGCGGCTGTGCTGAACCACAGAGGTGGCAGGGCTGATGTTCGGGGTGGCGCAGCGCGACGTGCTCAGGTCACACTGATCCAGCAGCTTGAGCAGCTCTTCCTCAGTCGGGCCCCCTACGTCTGAGGGGGATAGAGGCTCAGTGCACCGCGGGCCTCGAGGCCCCCAGGAGCAGCGCCGAGCCGGGCACCTACCCTTGTCCTCGCTCCTGCCGACCATGTCCATCGCCGTGGTCAGGTCCCACATCTGGATGCTGCCGTTGGTGTGGCCTGTGAACAGGTAGCGCCGTGGCCGCGAGCCCATCCTGCTGGAGCCCTCGCACTCGCGTACGGTGAAGGCGGAGATGGTCGTGCAGTCCACAGCCTGGATCTCGCAGATCCTGTGAAGCACCAGGACGGTGTGACCGCGGGGAGTAGCTTCTGCCTAGAAGCTACTCCTAACTTCCCGTTTACATGGCTACGGCTGCACACACAACTGGAGCAGGCTCAAGGGACTCGGGCAGCATCGGCAGGAACACAACTCAAGCTCAGCTACTGTCAGTCTAGAGAAAGGTTCTCACACGGCAATGCATCAACGAACTGAAGTAAAGCAAAAGTAAGGCAGACAAGCGGAAAGGGCCTGATAAGAACACATTCTTTAAAAGGAGCTGCTGTGAAAAAAGGCAGAAAAAAAAGTAAACAAAATCAGGCTGAAGAGATCTTGAAAGTCATTAAAACTTATACGCAAAAAAGGAAAAACAAAAAAGCAAAGAAGAAACCAGAAAGCAGGGGGAAGGCCCTAGGAGCTGGCCTATCGGTGTCCTCTGTGAGGGTAACACTCGGGTACGGATAGTGAACTCAGGGCCTCGTGCGTACTAGACAAACACCACACTGAGCTGTCTAATCCATCCTCTTTGTAAATTTTGAGACAGGCCTCACCTGAATTGCACAGTCTGCCACCAGACCTGCAATCCTCCTGCCTCAGCCTTCAGAGTAGCTGGAATTACAAATAGGTGCCACACTGCCCACTGAAACAATTACCATCTACCCATCAATGAAGAACCAGGGATAACGCAAAGCAATGATTTCCCCGATCATATAAGGGCTAGCTAATTGTATTCCAATGAACTATTTATCTCAGCTTGCTTCAAAACAAGCTTGAAGGAGCTGATTTTAAAAAAAGGAAAAGGAATCAGCATGAGGTAAAATCTGAGGAAGAGGAGACACAATCTACGTAAGGGTGAGAGACATCACAACACCAGTGAGTGGAAACCGAAGGGTAGCTGGCTTCTAGTCAGCGAGGAAGCGGGCGCTGACACTGGCTGCGCGCTGGCTCGGCTCGGCGCTGGTTTCAGGGAAAGGCTTCCGGTATTTCACCACTGGACACGAGACTTGCAACAATGATGTTTGTAGATTATCGGGTTAAAGGACTTCCTTACGTATTTGCTAGGATTTTAAAAACTCACAAATGAGTGTAGCTTGTCAAATGTATTTTGTTTATCAAGATGAACATAATTTTTCTCACTACTACTTAATATTTACAAACTTATGAATAATTAAAATAGATTCCTTCAGATAAATCAACAGTTGTTTGATGTTTTTGCTCTTCCTCCTCCTTTAATGCAGACTCCTTTAATGCTCCTTTAATGATTCCTTCAAATTTTTCTATTGATTTTTCCCCATTTCCCTACAATAAAATCCTTTCGTTTCATTCCCACTGAGAGGCTGAACTGCCTGAACACTAAGCTTTGCTTCCCAATAGATTCATCAAGACTGATTTTCCACTCACTTCTACAAAGTAACTTCTACTTATTTTAATAACTATAGTTTTCCCTCAGGAACCAGAAACTTAAGTGATAAAATCAGTTTCAGCATGCAGAAACTAGTTGATTACAATATACTGACACACTCTGAAATAATACAAGGGGTTATAAAACTGACACGGAGATGACATCCTCCATCACTAAAGGATGTTATGACAGCACTTGTAATAAACACTTGGCAGCTGCTTGCTGAATATACTCCAAACCCTAAATCACTGTGCTTTGCAACACATTTTGTGAGATAACAATTTGGCCTCTATAGTACAGGGTTCTAATACATTTTTTTCTAAAATAAATATATAAAGCAAGCTACCAAAAAGATGGTTTGGTACAAAAAAGTCATTTTCTGCAATTAATTTGCTGATCAGCTGCTAATGAACACAAGGAATAAACTTTGATATTCCTTTGATAAAAATTTAGTATCTCTCAAGTTTACTCATTAAAATACTGGGCACTAAGGGATATGCTAAAGAAAGACAACCAAGAAATTTTAAAAATATCAGTAGCATCAGTAACATTAAAATGAACACAGATAACTTGCTCAATAACTACAAACATGAATTTTCCTTTCTTCATTGGTCTCACATGCAAAAAAATCTATTTTTGAAGAGACATTAAAGCTCAATTCAATACTACAAACAATTTTAAAAGAAGTAAAATTTCAGTCAACACAGCGGAAGAAACTTTTACTAAACATCTATTATAGTCTCAAAACTATGTGTGGTATTTTTGTATGTTTTTAACTCATTTTATCCAATAAAAATAGTCAAATCTTATTTTGTAAAGAAACTGAATCATATTTAGTAAAGAAACTAGATTTCAGGGAACCAAATAAATTTACACAGCTAGGAGCAGGAGATAACCAGAATTAGAACTGACTTTATCTGTCACCCAACTCACTGCACCTTCATTTGACATCTAAACAGAAATCACTCCTGAACAGTGCCGGCCCAGTCATGGAAGCTCAGGGCAGCAGCATTCGCGGTGTGCAGGTCTTGAGGCAAACACAAAAAAACAGAACTTTTCTTCTCATGCAAAAAGGTTAACTTCCCTCTGTACTGAAGTGGGTAGAAGGTGGAAATGGTGGAAACTATGAAACAAAGGAAGCACGGGCAGTGAACTGTGTGCTGTGTCAAGATTATGCAAACATTACAGCTGTTAACGAGCACGATTTAATGCTTCTGCGTCTCTATTCTTTAAGGTACACTGACGGAAAATCTGGAGTACATTTTATTTGAGAAGTAAATAATGTGTACAGATCTATAATGTAAAGGGATTAAAAATACTTAAATCCCAGGCTTCTGTTCTCTAGTAAGGAACTGAATGTTCTCATGAAAAAAACTGATGAATGGCTATACTGGGCATAAAAAATTCACCGCCCTCTTACTCTACTACAACACTAGTTGTTCCTAATTATCCAAAGTTGTTCCAAAATTATCCAGTGAAAACTTTAAGTTCTAATTTATCTCATGTTGTTTTTAGTTTATGGAACAAGACAATGACACAGACTTCTCTAGGTCTGCTTTAGTCACCCGCTTGCATCAGTGTAACAAACTGGCACAGGTTTCACAGACAAACAAGCTCCCAGCCAGAGCGTCTTTACAGATGGTATCACCTCTTCCCAGTAGACGACAGCCGGACGAACAATTTGTTAGTGATGGGAACAACTTTCTGAATAAACACCTGCTGGTCATCTCGCTCTCCAAAAGGCCCTTGGGCAGAAAAGAAAAAAATATCACAGAAAGTTCATAACAATTCGTTTCAGTTTACAAGACCAACAACACCTCTCCTGCAAAAGGAATTCTTCATGTCTATCAATGTGTCTTCCTGAACTTCAGTCAAAATCAGATGCAAAACATGTTAGAAGGACTGCCACTGGAAATCCCTTCCAGGTGGAGTGTTACTTAATCTTCATGCTTCAACTAGAAATGCTCCTAAAGGTTGGAGTTTGGAAATTTGTGCATTCATAATGAGGTATCTTGGGAGACGGGACCTAAGTTTAAACACAAAAGTAATGTTCCACATGTACCTTACATGCACAGACTGAGAGTAACTTTATATATTTTATATATTTATATTTTATAAATTTTATATAATTTTGTATATAAAATGAAGTTTCAGCTGAGGATATATCTTAGCGACATTGCACTTGTCTGACCAGCACAAGGTTCTGAGTATGATCCCTGGTACAGAAAACAACAAACAGCAAAACTATATATATATATATATGTGTGTAGTTTATCATGTAAAGTTTTTCACTTTTCTTGTTAGGGTTGAAAAGTTTTGGATGTTGGAGTATATTTAGGATTCAAATTTTTGGATTAGGGACGCCCAACCTGTACTGTTACATCTTGCAAGGTTTTCAGTCTGAAAACCAAAGATTCAATTATTTTCACTGTACTCTGTTGAACAAAGCAGGCAACAGTATAAAAAGTACTTACGTACAAAACCTAACAATATCAAATTTTAATGTCTTATATCATGTTCATTAGCTAAAATAATATCAATTCACTGTTTATAAAACTTGTGATGAGATGCAATGAAAATTTCCAAAGACAATATATCCCAAGACATATGAATCACAAATATTGAATGAATGAAACAATGGCATCTTTATTAGTCAGCAAACGCACTGTGCTTTCCACATGCCATGATACATGCTTTACATGCGTTAAATCATTTTAATCATCACCACCACATAAGGAGGCACATTATTACCTCCATTTTATAGATGACAAAACTCAGACACCAAGAGACTGGACAAGAGGCGCCACAGGTGCTATGTACAGACCCAGAAATGGAGTGGACTCAGCCTGCCTGGGCACCACCGCCTCTCACTGCACACAACTGGATACGCTATTCAATTACTGAGCCACTTTCTCAAGTTCAACCCAACGAGATGGCGCGACAGCCCCATCCAGGCCCTGCAGACAGTGACGACGAATAAAACTCCCATGGAGACGGACCCTGTCTCCCCTGCCCCTTGTATCTCGCCAGATTATGCCGCTGCATGGTGCAGCGTTTGCCTAGCACACATTGGGCCCTGGGCTCATCTCCAGAACCATGAAAGAGTAAAAACCAGAAACAACCCAACCCGACCCTGACATGAGGTGCACCCATCATCTACACTTCCTACCTTACTCAGCTACCCACGCCCCCAATCCAGTCTCTCACCTCTCCCCAAAGTGACTCCTGTCCTTGGAACACAGGATGCCACTCGTCTTCCCTATTTCAATGGGGAGAAGTGAACAGGAATCACAAATGCGAAAGCTGAGGTTCTCTGCCTTTAACCCACTCCGTTACCTTCTGTCTTTCAGTCACTTCCAGTCCCCATGTCCCTGCTATCTATTACAATCTTACACAGCATTCACTTTATTCCACTATGCAGCCTAGGTGATCTTAAATCTTACACTTCTTAAAGTTTTCTGAAATCTTCACGTAAGAGATGAATGCAAATGTCATACTTTCATGGAAATCAATTCTGAGCGCTCCTTCCAGTCCTCCACCAGTATTGTAATTTCCGCTTCTCCACATGAGTGGAGAGGCCACTGGTCAACCAGGGAGTCCTGCAGCTCCAGTGCAGAAATCCCAAATGCACTGCACAGAGTCGCTTCAGAGGGCCCAGATGACCCCATGGCTGGGTGAGTGACCGTGTCTGCTGCACAGCAGAGACAGACAACCTTTCCACGCCTCCTGCGGACACCACAGCACATCGATATAACATACTACACTGTTTCCCAGTGGACATTACGATGCCATCAAAAGCATCTGATTATTCAAACACACAGACCTTTCCTAGCTTTGGGTTTATTTTCAGTAGATTACTGGTAAAAAAGAAGACATATTAAAAGTTTCTAGTGTGAACAGTTCCTCTGGTTTTAGTTATTTACAAAAGTGAACATCTGGAGATGATGTTATTTGAATAAAGGCTAGTAGGATAAAAATGCTTATGTAACTTTGAAACAGTAAGAAACGCTCCATAATATAATTCTGCGAATTGAAAGAAACTATTCAATCTTGAATGAGTTTCAAAATTAAAATGAAAAATCTACATTTAAGACTTAGATTTCTACCGCCACTGACAGACCTCATTGGTGCCGCTCGCATGCTGTCAGACAGTTCTCCGAACGTAACCCACCTATGTCATTCCCAGAGGAGCAGCTCCCCTGGCTCTCTGGCTCCTCCAAAGACAGAATCTTGAATGACGCTAAAGGTGTGGAGCCCGGCTGAGTAGAGATCATGCCTCTGAACCGCGTCACCGTCCATGTGCGCACATGATTGTTATCTGCACAGACTAGGAGGGAGAGAGAATGTAAAAGGTCACAAGATGCAGTTATAAGGGCACCACCAAGCGCACTTAATTTTTAAAGCACATTTTAATTTTTTCATTATGCTCTACATTAAACACATTAAGTGGCAAATGACACGTTTATCTTAAAATCACAATTTGTATCGAGCTAATGAAAGTGAGAGAACTGAATAGCTCATCTGATGCAAATGTAAGGTACATGAACACATTTCTAGGACCTTTATAAAAACAGACCGTAAGGTATAAATACAGAGACAGTTTAAGAACTATGTAAGAGACAAGGTCTGTGGGGAACCATACGGTAAGTGGTTTCCTACTTTATTTTTCCAGTCACAGAAACCACTTATGTCACTCAAGTTCAGCAGTTACTGAACAATTGCTGTCACAAGTGACATCTGTCAAGTATTTGGTAGGAACCAGCTGCTTATTGACCACCTGAGGTCACATTAAGGAACGTTAAGACTCTGTGCTGGAGCTGAGCATTCCTTTTATATAAAGTAAGAATGTCTGCATTAAGAAGCACGATCTATTTTATTCCTTTTTTGAGTGAAAATACTGTAAATGGTTGTGTAAGGAGATTCCTCCTAACCACCCACCTTTATGTATTTATCCAAATATGTATTCCATTAAAGGTAAAAATAAAAAACGGTATCACTAATCCAAGAGCTATACTTTTTGGCATGTCTTAATTTAAAAAAACTAATGTATTGTTTACAGTAATTTCAGAAAATCTGTTATTATTAACAAAGAGCCACCAGTAAACATTAATAATGTATCCAAAACCATTTCTAGGCACACATAGCAATTTTCTACTGGTAAAGTATCAATTACATATTTTAAACCAAACCTTGTAAGAATTTTACTTTTGGAAAATAGCAACATCTGTAAATGTTTTATTCTTATGAAATAAAATTCTCCATTCTCAGAATGTCAATTTTCTAACAAAAGTGACATTTTTAGTTTCAGGATATGAAATCACAGGAGATAATTTCCTGATTTCACTCTTAACTTTACTAGGATTTAGAAAAATAACTTAAATAATTTTGGCTGATTTAACTAGGTATTTGTAATAATAATTCTTGGTATAAGTATTAAACAAAATTTTTGCTTTCAAGCATTAGAACACACCGGAAGAAAAACCAATGTGCTTACATTTATGCTGATGTCCACTAGGTGGCAGACTACCATAGCTAAGCATATGTAAAGTGCTCCAGACCTTTGGTTAAAACGTACATTTTTCTTTTCTTTCTTGAGACGAAGTCTCACTACAGAGCCTGGCACTGAAATTGTGATCTTCCCGCCTGCCTCAGACTCACAGACTGGGGTGACAGGCATGTACCTCCATGCCCAGCTAAACAGAACTTTTTTCTTCATCATCTTTATTTAAACTTCAAACCTACACGAATGTTTCACGTTAAAATACAAATTCTACTAACTTCTTTGGCACTGCATCCTACACCAGCAGTACAGCCAGAATAACAGCAATGAGTGTGATCTCTAAGCACAGTCATGTAATACACATGCTGCCAGAAGGAGCCCGTGCTGTCATTTAAACCATACGGCACTTGTTCAGCACGTTTTATGTGCCAAGAACTACGCTAAGTGCCAAGACCAACAGCAGAACCAAAGTGCTGTAGGTGCACAACTTCTCCTCTGTAAGAGGAGATGGATGGTCCACAGCTAACAGACAGTCAAGTGAGAAGTCCAAGAAGAAAGCACACCAGCTATCGCTTGATAAAGGCACTGCCGGGCAGGTGTTTGCTGCTCACACCGACGGCCAATGAGGGTACATTTGAAATGGGGCCCGAATGACATGCTGGCAGCCAACAGGAGTCTAAGTGACACATTTCAAACAAAAAGGACAAGCACAGTTCTAAGGTATTTTTAAAAAACAAAACCAATAGGTCACAAGCAAGAGCAAAGGGGTGGAGGGTGAGGAAGAGAGCTGGAAATACACAGAATCTAGAAGAGAAAGAATGATGCCGAAAATTAAGTTTATTTTAAGTACAATAGGAAACCACTGGAAATCACACCTACACTGCATTTCTATGAGACATTTGTGGCTGATGTGCAGAGTACAGAGACAGGCAAGGTACAGACAAGAGTTGACAATTACTGACCTGGGAGAGGGACTGAACCACTGGATGCAACAACCAAAGCAATGGCCCGGGACCCGGTCACATGCAGCAGCCCGCAGGATCTGCAGCGGACTGTCTGCACGTGAGAGTGAAGGGAAGAATCAAGGGGAGGTTCTGCTGTCCCAGCCCATGTGAGCAGATGCCTTCCAAGTCAGCAACGACACTAAATGCTGCTTTTGTCCAAGTTCAGTGGCACAGTCCTACTAACCCAACCACAGACACAGACAGCAGACACACAGGCTTGCAACTCTCTAAATAGTCAGGTGAAGGAGAAGTTTGGAGGTTCCTGGCACAGGGAGGGTAACTGCTGTTCCTATCACCAGGGGAGGCACAGAGTGCCTTTCAAAGCACCCTGCAGTAAGCCAGCACTCAGCAACCACTGGGGTGGAGGCCCAGCTGCCGGCTCTCCTTGAACAAAGGGCGATTATCTCCACTTTGGCTAAGGTGGGCCCTCTCTCCATGAAGGATACGTGCAGAGCTGGCTTTAAGCAATGTAAATAAAGCTGACTGAGGCACTGATGCTAATCTTTGCAGCAAGGCAACAGCCCATGGCTGCTTCTGTCCCATCCCGTGACTCCCAAAAAGCATGTCTGAGCCAGGCAGGATGAAGAACCACTGATGTCCACTGGGATCAACCTTGAGATAAGGAAGAGGCTGTGATTTCCCAAGCAGGAAAGTTTCCATCCCAGTAAACAAGCCCAATGCAGGCGCATGCCGCTTATAAAGATTTCACAGTGGGCCAGAACTGCCCTAGGAGAGGGATACATGGGAAGAGGAAGACTCCTCTAAGAAACAACCTCTACTGACAAACCTAGTTACACAACTCAGTTTTCACAAAGCCTTTCAGAAATCACCCATTCTCAACATGAAGTTCTTCAACGGACTTTTACTCTGGAGTCAGAAAGTGACACTCATCAAAATACAAATTCAGTACTCAAATTCTTACGGAATTCACTAATACCTGAAGTTTTCCAGTTTTATATGATTATAAGGAATTGCAAACAAGTGTTATCTTCAAAAAATCTTATCTATCCTACTAATTTATAAGATGATGGAATATCAAAGTCTTTAGACCTACAACTCTAGCATTAATCCTTATAATAATCACATTTATATCAAAATTCAAACTTAGAAAATTTCTTGCTGGGTGTGGTGGCACATGCCTGTAATCTTAGCACTTGGGAGACAGAGTCAGGAGGACCAACATAAGTTCAAGGCCAGCCTGGGCTACATAGTGAGTTCAAGGCCAGTCTGAACTATACAGCAAGACCCCATCTTGAGAAACAAAATTAAAAAGTACTTTTATTTCTTTTCATATATTTTTCTCACATGTAGCACCACGCTTGCATTCTTTGTTTTTCGGGGTTTTTTTGGATACAGGGTCTCACCATCTAGCCCAGGCTGGCCCTGAACTCACAGCTATCCTCCTGCCTCACCCTCCCAAGTGCTGGGATTCCTGGTGTGCATCACCACTTCCAGCCACTCTCACATTCTTTCAGCTTGTAAATAACACGCACAACCAAGTGCTCCATGAGGACCTCCTGCCACACCAGCGGCACCAGGTTACCTGATACCAGGTGCTTCTCCGACAGCATGATCTTTGTCACAGGGCTTCGGTGAACTGTGAAGGTCTGGAAGAGCTGAGGGCCTGACCCCACCGTCTCCGGGTGCTGCACAATCACTCGCACTGCTCCAGAGCTCGTACCATAGGCGATCTCGATCCAGTTCCCGCTGACACCTACAGAAGCAAGAGTGCAAAGTGGGATCCTCCCAGGTAGTGACAGACAGGGAGCTGCTGCTGGAGAGCTTTTCTGTAATACAGGGCGGAGCAGGAGCCAATGCCTAAATCCACTCAGCAAGGAAGTCTGGAGGCCTCCCTGCCCATCTTAAAATCACTGCATCTTTGAGAGGAATCTCTTCTTACCCCTCCAAGATAAAATGTTCCCCCAGCCCCTGTGTCCACCGTGGACTTATTATGTCCACGTCTTTTTACTCCCATCCTTCAGTGGCAGACTAAGCAGTCTTCTTTCTGCGTCTCTAAGTGCCGAGGCATGGTAGGTGCACGATACACGTTTCAGGAGTTCATGTTATCTTCCGTGCTACACCTGACACAGAACTAGCACAGAACACTTAAGCACCACCGCACGTAACTGCCAGTCTAGAGTGGCCATCCAATTTGCCTTGGCTCCAACACTGACTCACCCCTCATCATCAAGCCTCATGCACTTCGAACAGGTTCAGAACAGCAGACAACATAATAAACACCCACTTCACTTCTCGGCCTCCACCACACTTCCGTTCCTGCGCTGCCTCTTCTGACAGATCCCATTAACAAATTTAAAGATGGGCTAGAGATCAGTGTACATGCTTAAAAGCTCGCAGAGAACCAGCCAGCTTTACCAGCTCTCCTTTTTGCCTCACCTAACACACACAAATCAAAGGGGGAAGAGCGCCCCGTCGGAAACCCTCCCTAGCCCGAAGGGCGGCTCCACGCTGGTGCTCTACGTCTCCTGCCCAGACACAGCAGTGCTCTGATTTCTACAACTCGACCAGTTTTATGTCCACATCTAAATTATACTGGAGAAAACAAAAGCCAAAAACCTATACCCCATCTTCCAGCAAATTTTCTGTTAAAGGAACAAACTCTGCGGGACCCGCTGTCTGTCGCCCTCTCTCACCTTCCTAACTGTGGCATAAAAGCAGTCAAAGACAATCCAGGAAACCATTAACAAAACAAGATACTTGGGCAGCAACCCACAGCTCGTGACTTGTGCTAGAGCAAAACAGTTTAAATTTCAACCCAATACATGTGCACATAGCAAAACACCTCCTTCATCCTAAGGATTATGATTCCCTTTAACAGAGTCAATTAAACGAGTGGCTGTCCAAGTAACACAGCCAAACGTGTCGTTACTCCCCACCGTACGGCTTTTCTTTACCCTCTCTCCATTACAGTAGTCTTACGTTTTCCCTTAAGCTGATCTTTTCCTGCTTACCACTTTGCAGCTCTAGTCCGTGGATTCCACCACGATGGCCTCAAAAGGGCAATGGAAGCGGTATACCCTGAACTTCCAAATCAAATGTTTTCTTCTTCAATTTAAATGTCGGATTCTCAAGGGGACTGGGAACTCGGCTCAACAGTAGAGCCTGTGTCTAACATGCACCAGGGTCTGGGTCTAATTCCCAGCACCTCAGAGAAGAGGAAAAAGAAAAAAGAGAAATTCTCATGGAAGGTAACCTTACTGTCAAATACACATACGTCATAAGAAGTTTACTTCTTGGTTTAAAAAGTTGCCAATGCTGAAGTTAAATCAATTATTCCACATAAAAGTGTTTGTTTTTTCTAACTTCAATTATTATGATATAGTTCAACACGCTCCAGACAGGGCTGTAATCTGTATGTCTCGCTGCTGGGCTCTGGAGCCCTAGTGGTCATGCAGGACTGACCATTCCATTGGGCAGCAAGGGGCAGTGGTACCAGGTGGCACAAGCCCCCCACAGGGTAGTCACCCATGCTAGCAGGAATGGGTTAGCACATACAATTCAAAGGGGGAAAGTTCCAACTTTCTACCTGAAAGTTGTTCATTTCCTGGTCACGTTTTACCTGCTATACGACTATCTATGTATTTTTCATCTCTGTTAGTACTCAGTTCTCAGAGTGGACTGCACCAGCTTTATCCAGCCACAGAGTAAACTCATGGATAAAAATACATCCTTCAAAGAATGTTAAGAACTTGTAATAACCGGCAGTGTACTAACTTGTTTTGGGTGTGAGGTAAACGCTCAGAGCAGTAATAGCATCATTGGAAGGATCATGATAGAGTTCTGTAACAAGAAGATCATTATCCTTCATGCGCAAAGGGAATTTCTGCATATCTAAAAAATAAAAATGTTTAAACAGGATTAAAATAATAATACGTTAATTTTAAACTAAAAAAAGCTCATTTCTTTTCATTTTTAAAACCATTTAAACAAGTGCCTTTTAAGCACGTGTACACTTACCTATGTAATATATTGATCCGTTGTTACATCCCAGGAGGAGAAAGGACCCCGCGGTGTCGTAACTAGTTATGGGGACAACATCCTGAACCTGATGCAGTGAGATGATTAGACGTTAGGAAGGAATTACAAGCTCTGGTTTCTGTCACCTCCCAACTCTGACTCTTCTGATAAAAGAGCCCCACACCCAGCTTTGGCATGGCACTGAAAATGAGCTTTATTTAAGCACACGTGGGTGCACGGGCACAGATGCCAGCATCTCTAACAGTGGCCAACACAGTTTCCCCTTACAGAGCTGTAAGACACTTTTCTCACAGCACCACTTTGCTCCTGATGAGCGAGTTTCTCCTCCTGCACGCGATCACCAGCTTACAGCCCACTGGACCTGGAAGTCCAAGTGAGAATGCACTTTCCTCCCTTTCTTTTCTCCAGGAAGATTAAATACCACTTGCCCAAAGTGACACAGAACCAGTAAACAGAGAAAGCGATCCAGACAGTAGTTAACCCCTGGGCAATTAATTGCAGTAGCTTTGAAAAGGCAGTGCTGTTTCCTATTTTCATTCTCCTTATTACAACTTTGATCTGCTTTCTAGGATGCATGTCTGTTTTTCCAAGTCCCAGAATTAAGTTCTTTCAAATAAACCTAGTTTACAAACTTAAAAATCCCAGTTTATGTGCTAAGAGAAAAAGAAAAGGACTTGAGGTTTACTACCAAACAAAACACAACATACGCCAGCAATAAGATTCTAGACTCTTCTAAAAAGTGTTTTAGAAATGAACCCTGTCTTTACAACCAAGCTAGAGACACACGAAACATCACTGATGATATTTACATGAAATGAAGCTAAGTTTTAGATACAAAAGTCAAAGAGACTTCCAATAATTTAAAATTCAAAATTATTATGGAGTTTTTGTCATTTTTGGTTTTCTATGAAAGGGTAAACTCTAAACATGATCTGTTTAGCCTGTGTCTCTATTTTCTATGAAAGGGTAAACTCTTAGTATGAGCGGTTTAGCATATGCCTCTACGCGACAGATATGAGCCAAGAGGACAACACGGAAGAGCAGGAAGGGGTGTGGGATCCTTCAAGAGCTCGTGAACTTGCGAGGAGAAAGAAAAGTAAGACAATTGCCGTCAGGTGTGCTAGAACAGGATGTGCAGTACAATCAGAGGAGAGAGTGGTCCTCTCAAAACTGGTGAAAGAGCAAAGGGCAAGCAAGGTTCTAAGAGCAGGAGGGGACTCAAAGTGCAAGTGAACCGTCAGGGTTTCAACCAAGGAAGAGCCTCAAACTGCTCGGACCTGTGGTGGGAGAGGGGTGATGGCAGCACCCTGGCTGTAGAAGGCAGAAGGCTGAATCTCCCTCCCTGGGTCCTCCCTTTTCCCTCTCTGCTTCCTGGGCCTGGTGGTGAGCTAGAGGCTTTTCAGACCTAAGCCCTCCTGCAACCGGTTTTGCCCCAAAGGCAGCGACTTCGGAACAACACAAACCTGGCTTCCTGTGAGCTGTGGGGGTTGGGTCTCAATAAGGAAAGTGACTAACACATCAACCAAACAGAGAAGGGAGAAAGTAAATGTCTGACCAAAAAAGGATTAAAGCCAAAGAAAGCACTACAGTGTGGAAATACTGACTCCTGTGTCTCAGGCAGCAGCTTCCCAGAAAGCTGCAGTCCCTAACCATGCTGCAGACATTCCCACACCACCTTGTCACCTCACCCTAAGCCACGGCGATGCCAGGACGCTGCTGCAGGTGAACACCGCACTTTCCAGCGGCCAGCAACTCCACAGAATGGAAGGGAGATGGCTTCACACACCACAGACCGCGCTCCTCCCCGCCGCACGGCTGCAACCGCTTGGCCACAGCTACAGCACTAAGAGAGGCCGCCCAGCAGGCAGAGCGTCCCCATCCTCGGACTCTGGATGCAGCAGTCACTGAAAGGCCTGCAGCAGCTGCAGCTCCCCAGACTCATCCAGGAAAAGCCTGGCAGCGACTACTCTCTGGTGGACGAGCGCTGAGCAGCAGAGCTTTCTGCTTCTTCCCTGCAGCCCTCCGCCGTGTCCGCCTTCCTTCTGTCTGTCCCTAGGCGCAGGCAGAAGAGCAGAGAGAGGCACACAGGAGCAGAGAAGACCTGACGGAGTTCCTGGCTCTGCCGGCACGGCCTCTTCCATGCTGGGCTAGGGATGTGGCCCTCCTGGGCTTCCTTTAAGACAAGCTCTCACCAAGGGGTCCAAGCTGGCTCAAATTCACACTCCTCCTCTCAGCCTCCCAGACGTCCCGCTTCCAGGTCTTCCAGCTATACTTTTGTGCAATTCACTGAGTTTGCTTTGGTCTGAATTTTCATTTCCAATGGCCTTTTAATTTCTAGCACACTATTTTCCTGTTTTCAAATTAGTTTTAGTCTATCCTCGCACTCTCTTTCTCATTAATAATTTTGGAAATTTATAGTACCTTTCCATTATTTGTTATCCAGTTTTAAAGACATAAATATTTGTATTTTTTACACTTGATAACTCTCCTTATTTGCTTTTACATCTGAGAAAATCTGGGGACAGTCAGGTCGTTTTCAGTCCAAATGACTCCTCATGGATGTCCAATGAGCCACTCCGCAAAGCGCCTGGTTTGGTTTCATCGTGCATCCAGCAACACCAACAGTCATGATGAGCCCGGCAGACTGGAGCTCCACACCAGAGGTCACCTCCGTGCTTCTGTGCACGTATTCAGTGCTCCCGATTTCTCACAGAAGGTTTCAACCTGCACCACCACATTCCTAGATCACAAACTGTTCTTTTTAGAAATAGCAGCTTTATTCTTACGACTTGATGCATTAACTGCTTCCTTTTTTCTGAACATGTAACACCTGGAACACCGATAAGTTTTAAAGTTCCTAACATATACATGATTCCTGCTTTGTTAGTACACGTGAGCAGTGTATCAGGATGGCAATTACCTTGGGGAGTTGGTGCATATACAAACACATCTTACCTCTCTTTTTTCTTTATCTCTACCTTTCTTCCTCTCTCTCCATGCTCCTTCCTACTCTTGGCCCCCTTCTCATTTGAGGAAGTTCTATTTTTGTCACCTCTTCCCTGCATTTTTTTCTATCCCTTCTTTTCTTGTTCCCCCATCTATCTGAAGATCTCTTTATTTCCTATTTATCTCATCTCTACTTGGCGTGCTCTCTCTCATGTATGCTTATCTATTTACTTGAGTTTCTCATATAAAACAAACCATGCAAATACTTCAGCTCCTGTGTATGACTCAGTACTACAGAAAATCTCCCCCTCTTCTGCAGGCAGTCTCTTCACTATGGGTCGTTTCCTTTGCTGTACAAATCTTTTTGATTCGCTATGACGCCATTCGTTGGTTCGTGCATTACTTTTTATGCCACCGAGATTCTGTGCTTCCCTATGTCTACATCTTCTAGTTTTACCTATTTTATCTCCTGGCAGGCTAAGTGCTTGTGTTTTAACATGTAGAACTTTGGCCCACTTTGCCTTTAATTTAGTACATGTGAGAGACGGGTCTAGACTCAGTCCTCGGTGCATGGATACCCCATTTTCCCAGCGCCATTTATTATTAAAGGGGCTATCTTTCCTCCAGAACAGGTTTCTGGACCCTGAGTAAAGGTCAAATAGTTGCATGTGCCTGAGGCTGTTTCTCCTTCCTCTATCCCACTCCAGGGATCCACATGCCTATTTTGTCATACTTGCTATCTCCAAGATTATCTGAAAAAAATTCCTGTCTCCTTCTCAGGGACTGAAGCAGATCTTTAAAGCTTCAATTTTAGCAAAAGGCTCGATTTCCACTTTCCATGAAGCCACACTTCCTGGTTTCAGCTAAAGTCCCAGGCAGGACCTAGAGGCTTTATCTTGATAAATGACACATTAGTACAAACAATAAGTTAAAATCATTTAGTACAGCTATGTACTCTAAAGTACCCAGTACTTCTACATGCAAACAGGGAGAGACTGCCATCAGTCAGCATGACCAACCTCACTGTGAACTCCCAAGTACTACACTGAGAACAATGGTTAGTGAACTACAGAGGTGCCCAACCTGCAGACCACGGAGAGCCTCTCGGAACCCTGGGTCAGGTCCAAGTTTCCTCCTGAACTTGGCCTCCACTGGCAAGGCTGTCCCTGAGACAGTGGCTTTGGCTGCATTTCTCCAGGCCTCAGAACGAGCACTAGGAGAGCTCAGTGACTCTTCAGTAAGTGAAGCACACATGTGGCCTTCCGGCACTTCCAAAACCACGCCCTGTGAAATGGGCTCTTTACATGAGGGCTGCACATGGGCAATCTGACTCTAAGACAAACCTAAATTTATACTCAAAGCTACTAGTCTGCTACGCCATTTAGTGAATGTTACTATCTGACAACACAAAGGGATTTCTTTTTAAGACATTCAAGTGTGCCTTGTATGTGAAAAGGAGTATAAAAAGGGAACAAAAACTAAACTATTTCTTTAAAATTTCTTTCACTTCCATTAGGTTTTTTGATTTAAAGTGTTATTAATATTTATTGAGGCTTTCTTGATGAGAAGTTATTATAAACAAGAGTTCATAAAGGCTTTGAACACTTATAAACACCCTCTCTGTGTAAATGTACACATATACAAACCCTCTCTTACTCAAATACTTCAATCCATCTTGATTATACATAAAGAACTGCAAGGGCTTCCAGTACTTTCTGTTGCTAAAAACTCAGTCAGGACCCATTTACCCAGCGCCACCCCAGCCCTGGGGCCGGGCTGCCGAGCCTGCAGACCGAAGCAGAGATCCCTTTATACAGCACCTCCTGTGAGGCACCACAGTGAAATCCAGTGGCTGGTATTGCGCTGGTTTGCTGCACTAATGCTCAACTTCCTGGAAGGTCACCAAATCTACTTTGTCAGACACGGTTTTGAAGTCATTCATACACCAAGCAAGAAATAAGGAAGTATATATTAAAACTTAAGACAAAATACCTACTTTGAAGACACGACATTAAAACTTCCATACATACTTTTGAAAACACAACAGGTAACAAAAAGCATGTTCACTCAGTAACCAAAACCGTATTAGCATTTTTATGGTAGACACTGTATTTTCAGACTTGACATAACTAGCAAAGTACACCCATAAAAGCAAAACTTCCATAAATCGATAGAACTCACATTTCGCTTTATAGAAATCTCACAGCTAATGAGTCCTTCTGATTGACTTCTAAATTTTAGATTCAGCTCAACAGATAGTCCCTTCCCATGTCTCCTGGCCAACAGTTTTATGACAACCATTATAAAGCTTTCCGTTATGCCTGAATGGAAGGCCCATTCTAGCTAATATTTTTTCCCACAAATGTGACTTCTATATCTTCACAGGAAAGGAAACCGAGTTTTTCCAGAGCGAAATTTCTCTAATATGAAAACCCCATCTTCCTGGTATCTCAGAGTCCTAAGAAGAAGAAAGCTCCTCCACAATCCAATCTCCTCGCACCATGGCCCAGCCCTGCCTGGCTGCTGCCTGCTGACCAACCCACCACCGTGGCGGAGCAGCTCAGCACCTGGGCAATGCCCTTCCGTCCAGCTCTACTACACACTGGACAGCCTAGCCTGCAAAGCTACACAATAAATGTCCCCTCCAGTTCCCTTACCCCACTGCAGGTACTGTCATTCATTAGTATCCATAACAGACTGGCATCAAGGCCCTCAGGATACCAAAACCCTCAGATCTCAAGTACAAAATAGGATGGTATTTATGTATAATCTATACATTCTCTCAGATACTGCAAATCATCTCTGAATTATAGTACCCAAGCGCTTCGTAAACAGTAAAACTATCGCTTGTGGAAAAAGCCTGTATGAGGCAATCAGAAGACAAAGAGAATGGTTAAATTCTAAAACATGTATGACCACACGGTAGGACGCTGCCAGGAACCCTCAGAGCACCACCACCTCACAGGCGCACACGCACCCCATCTCCCTGCCCCTTTCCCACACAGCTCTCAAGGTTTCATGCACTGTATTTTTGGCTGTCTCGATGTCCTAAACTAATTCAAAACCCTTACCTTTCATGGTTTCTGACTGGACAGAAGAGCCCGAAGTTACAGCGTATGAGACTCACAATGATTTTATGAGCCTGTCATTCACCACATTTTTGAGATTCACAGAGGACTTTCACAACTGCTTACACAGGTGCCAAGAACAATGGGACAGGTATGTTCAAAATGGGAAGTACTGGGAGGGGAATAATGGCTAGAATTTTAGTTTTTCTTTTTAAGTGTAAACATTCACCGTGTAGTACATTTTAATTACTTGTTTTCTGGTACCAGGAATACAACTCAGGCCTCTGCACCTGCCAGGCAGGTTGCAGTGCTGCTGAACTATATTCCCAGCCTGTTCAGTACATTTTAATCACATCCCATATATGTTGAGAACAGGTGTGATTTTTCTTCTGTAAATACTTTCAATTCATGGGTGATTAAATCCATGCATGCAAAAGCCATGGACATGAGGGCTGACCACACTTCCATCTTCCAGGCAGTCAGCAGGCTTAAACTGGCAATGAACTGCTCCAACTCTCCATCCTCCAAGCTCTCTGACACACCCCCTTCCTTCCAACGGTTCCCACTCCTTGCAGCCATCGGTCTGCTGGCTCCTCTCCTTTCCCTTGGAATCTCTGCATCCTTTTGCCTACCTGGCCCTTTGGGCTACCCCTTCTCATCTCACAATTTCAAGGACCTTGCCAAGTTTCTACTTTCTCATCCCCCTTGGTTTGCTGTAGTCATTTTATTAAAATTCTAAACCTGAATCGGGTCAATTTTGCTCTCTTTTCGTGTTTCTGTTTCTGAGAACTCTGTCACCGAGGGCTACTGCAAGTGGACAACTGACTTACAATCTCCACAACCCCTGACAACACACCCCAACCTGCCTCCTTCACGCCCCTCCCACTTGTCACAGAGGAGGAAGAGGCTCCCGCCTTGCAGGCCACCACCTGACACTGGAGATCCCACACAGCTGCCTTCCGTGCAGCCAGAAACCATCTCCACTCTCACAGCTTCAGGGTGCTTTTGCACAGCACTGCTCTCTGCACGCCGGGCCGAGGGCACCAAATGCCCTGCATGGAGCCTTGGTCTTCCAGTGCTCATGCTGGATCTCGGCTCTCTAGAGACTTCTTGAAAGGTAACTGAATGTTCTGTCTCTAGGCCTTTAATTCTTCAGTTCCTGTGACTTAATGCATGTGTTGTCCCATGATGAAGTGCTAGGAAAGCCAGCACCACTTCACCATTCCGTGTGTGGTTTTTGTCTCTTGGTCTCCTATTGTGGCCCCTTACATACTAATAATCGCCGATAGTTATAATTTTGGCTTTTCTTTCTGTCTGTATACCCTCTTGATGGACGCTCTCAGCAATTCTTAGTTTTTAAGTTACTGCAGAAGTATGTGGTCTTAGAATACTTATTCCTAGCATTTTTTTCCCCCCTAAAACCAGAAATGCACTCTTGGCTGTACACTGAACGCCCGCACCTGGACGCCCACAGGAATCCCAAAGTAAATCTATTTAATCCATCTATTTATTCCTGTCTTACCTACTAGACTTTTTTCTCTTCCTGTGTTCTCCATCAATTTAAAATTCCACTAGCTCCTCAGCTGTCAAAACTAAAACTACAGCTCCAATTTCCCACATCCGTCAGATCCCAGGTCTACCAGTTCAGAAGGCTGTAAAGGTTTGTGGACAGATGCATTTCTGCCACCTCTGCAACCCCTGTCATCAGCGAGGCCCTGGCTTCTTTTCAAGAGTCCTGTAGTGGGCTCACGACCATGCACCACAGCCAGCACCACAGCCAGCGGGGTCACTGTTCTGTGACAGGGACTCCTACTGAGAGCCCTTGATTTGTCTTTTTTCTTCAGAATCAAGTATTAACTGTATTAACCACTTTTAAATTTAGCTCCTTTCTCTTCTCAAATTCTGAGAGCTAATATTTAGTTTACCATCTTCCCTGTACAGGCACTATATTTTATAGCTCTGTTTCCACTCAATGAATGACATCTGCCTGGGGGATCCCCATGCTACCACACAGAAATTAAACTCCTTCAAGAAAATAAAGAAAAGCTGAACCACAGCCTAAAATTTTACTCACTTTTCCAACGTAACCAATTTCCTTAAAAGGTAAAATTTGTGTCTAGAAATAAACCTACTACTAAATTTATTCAATATTCTGTGTAATCAAAAAAAGAAATGGCATGTGAGTTCCACAAAGAAAAAGCAGACACGTAATTGCATAAGTTTCAGAAATGGTTTTATGCGTTTCATACGACTGGGGTAAAACTAACCTGCCAGTGCTGCGTGACTGCATTCCACACTCCCACTTTCCCCGTGTGACTGGTGGCCACCAACTGGTTCCCAATAAAGAAGAGTGCGTCTACTGGGACACCAAGGCTGAAGACTCCTTAAACAAGAGAAGAAGGACATCTGTCAAGGACATCAGTCAGTCGCCTCTTTACAATCCTTCAAAGCCTGAATTAAACACCCAGCGTGACTAACTTAGACCTATCCTCACTTCTACAATCAAGTGCCAGACTTGGTGAGAACCAGAATACAAAGCTGGCAGGCTTGTGCGCAGCTAATGAAATTCCTAAGCAAACCGATTCTGCCCCAAGGACCTCCCCTGAAATGACACCTCTGATCTGAAGCTGTGGCTCTCATCCCAGTTGACCATGAAAATAACTTAGCAGGTTTAAAATGAACAAAATGAAATAAAAAGGATCCCGGGATCCACTCCAGATCCAACAAGTCAGAAAGCCCGCTGCACCTTAATGAAACCTATAGGAATGGAAATGGTGCTTGCTGGTGAACCTGTATTTGGAAACCAATCATCTGAAGACACAATCATCTGGGCAAGCTCGACTATCCAGTATGTACAGATAAATCCAGAAGTGAGCAAAAACAAACAAAACAAGCCCAGCAAGTCACAGAGTAAACTCAAATAGTCAGGTCTTTCATTTGAAGTTTATCTTAAATCTCTTGTTTTCTAGCATTGCAGTTTCAGTTTATTTAAATACACTATATTAGGCTTTGGAATTTGCGACTAGGACTTGCAGCTTAGTAGAGAAAAGAATTGCAAACAATCAATTGCAATATAATGGGAAAAGATGGCAGGGACACACAGGGGACAGTGGTATGCAGAGCAGTGGACGGGCACAGCTAAAAGGTTTGCCACCGTCTTCCTTAGAAGACAAGCCATCTGAGTCGGGCATTTAAAAGGTGAGCAGGAGCTCCAACAGGGCAGGTGGAGCTGACTCAGGACACCGTAAGGAGCACACAGCTCACGGTGACATCAGAACAGGGACACCCGAGAACCCCACGCTCTGCCTGGACAGCGTCCGTGCCCCAGCAGGGGTCTGTCCTGCAGCCGCCAGGCAGCCTGCTCTGCTTGCCACTGCTTCTGTTCTTATTCCTTACCTACGAAACAAGGTTCAAGCTAAAAGTCTCAAGAAGTATTTTCATATTAAACATGCTATAACCAGATTCTGTGCTTACACAGAATACTATCTTCATTATTTGAAAACCACTTTTTAAGGAGAGTATCTTTTTATCTCATAATGCTGGAAAGTAAATCTCACCTATAAAACCCTGTTTTATACAGATCTTTGGGTTGTTTCAAGTATCACTTTATTTCAAATAATGTCAGTGGGTCAATATGAATAATTTTCTCAGCATTTAGCTGAGGAAAACCAAAAAAGTACATGAGATCTTAAGAACTCATGGGGGAAACGGGCAAATAATCACATTCATCTGCAGTGTACCTTAAGAGCACAAGCTAGAAAAGTTTCTAATTTCTTTGGAATTTTGTACCAGTGCTAAGAATTCTCTTCTGCTTAGGTCTATACTGCATCTAGTGGCAGTCCACAACATCTTAAAAGTTTTTTACCAATCTTGAAAAGAAACAGGCATGTAGCAGGAACAAAATGACATACTGGAAAGAAGAAAAGAAAAAAGAAGAAGAAAGAAAAAAACAGGTAAGGATTGCTAGGAATATGTGTGATACTAACTATACATATAAATCATGTTAATAGAAACATACACATGCATGGACCCCATCAGCCTTACCTGGCAACTAAAAACTAAAAAGAGCAATGTAAACCACAACACACAAAAGCAGCTGAGCCCTTTCCCCAGCACAGGTTATAAAATAACCCTCCCACTTCAAAACAGAAAACAAATATCTTGCACTGTACACAATTCTAGGGAGTGTCACATAATGGCAATTTAACTTTGAGGTCGAACAATTTTTCAGTGCATGTGAAGCCAACTATGTTCAGTCCCAAGGCCCATATGAAGGGCAGAAATAAAAACAGGAAAACCAACTAACAATGATTACTCTAGAGAAAGATGAAGTTCTGGGAAATCAAGGAAGACATTCACAGAGGTCTCACAAAATTTAAAGTGTCACTCTGGCTTGGGCTCAACATTCCTGCCTACCGCACAGGGAAGACAAAAGTGAATAAATCACAGCAGATTCCTGTCTGAAGGGCCCTCTGGCTAGAACACCGCTCAGCAGTGCTTTCTGCAGCCTCCGGGAGAGCTCCATCACGGATCCACCAGCACTAACCATTTTCTTTGGACAGTGTTGTCATTTTCCCAAGAACATCTGTAACAACAAATGTGTCCTTTGGAGGACATGAACTAATTTCTACTGTGTGGTCTCATAACACAGCTGTCCATTGTGTCAGACTTTGAAAACCAAGCAGAAATAGAATTTCTCTCAGTCTCTGGTGTGTTACAAACACCAACCCGATAAGGTATTTTTTAATCACAACTGGTTTCTTTTCTGCGTAATTGCTCATGTATTTTAATTTTAAAAATTTTAATACTAAAACTTGTTTTCTGAAGTTTTCACAAAGGTCTCAGGTGCCAGCTATGATGGGGTAAACAGCACTCAGCACCCTGGAAAACAGTGACAGAAGAAAACTGGCCAACACACTCCAGGCCATTACTGCAGGCAGGCAACAGGCAGGGGGGCTCTGGAGTGAGAGGGAGAAGGTCTCCACTCGGTAAGCCTTGCCCTGGCTTCCAGCAGGGCACTTTCATCCCAGCAGGGGAGACCCAGTCAACAGTGCCGGTTTCCTTGTACTGAGGAAGCAGAGAATTTGAGGTCAGAATGTGGGGGGTCTGGTGCCACAAAGAAAGAAACTGCTCTAGAGCACGGATGGAATAAAAGGTGCGCAGGGGTTTCCCTAAGGCCCTGGAAGAGGCTGAGCTCTACCTGGTCAGGGTGAAAACCCCTAAGAATTAAGACAAAGAGCCTGTTTCAGGGGGAGACTCCAGAGGCCCCCATATGCAGATTAGGCAACACCAGCTCACTATAAGAAGAGGCCATTGGTGAACATCTCAGGCATTCAGCTCACACCTGGGAAGCAGACAGGCCCTAAAATGAACAGTGAGGCTAACTTGCCCCGTAACAAAACACTGCACAAAGCTCAGTGAGATCCAGAGGATCCTCCCATAATGTAACTGTCAGACAAAAACTGCCATCTTTAAAGGAACAGCATATTTCATTCCACCCTACCACACAAGTCTAACAAGTAATCACAACTTTTTAAAAATGTGAAGAAAATGTGATCCGAAACAAAAATGTGAGATGATCCAGATACTGGAATTAGCAAACAAAAATTTCAAGCAAACTACTACTATGATTTAATAAAAAAGTTATGATGAGACAAACCTCACCAGATAAACATGAACTATTAAAATGGAATCAAAAGGTAATTGTATGCTAAAAATAAAACTTTATTAAATGAAATTAACAGCAGATTACAGTAGAAAAAGAATAAAAATTATTAAAGACATAAACAAAATCTGTCTGAAAGAAGAAAATGGGAGAAATACGGAAGGAGCAGTATGCAAGTGAAAAAAGGACCTCAGTAAGAACACAGTTGGCCTTCGAGCCCGGTGGGAAAGGCTGGGAAGCACAGCCGCCAGTATGTGGGGGTCTGGAAAACAACACCCTCACCCTGCAGCCAGGCTTCAGTGCACCAAGCTGGCATTCAGACGCTCCCCTCTGCTCTCAACCGCCAGAGCCCCTGTCCAGGTCATTCCCTTCGCACTGAGCATTCTTTTCACTGCTGAACCTCGGGAGGACAGCAGCAGCTCAAGTCAAACCTGGTTCACAATGTTTGTAAAACGCTGTGCACACCAGCAGGCTCCTACCGATCTCACTGCCACTGCCTCCATCCTGAATGCTCCACAGGATGATGCTACTCTCCGAGGCAACGGCCACCATTTTGTCTTTGTCTCCATGAGGGCCCCCAACCACTTTGGCGTTCAAGGCCACGCGTTCAATGGTCCAATCTAAGTATGGGCTCGTAAACACTTGCTGCCATCCTGAAGATTCTTTGATTCTGTTAGGAAAGGAACGGGAGGCAGACTCAGCAACTGGGCTGCACGTCAGCACACAAAATACAAACATTAACTGCAACAACCAACCCTTTGTATTTACTAAATGTAGAATTTTCTTGATACATTATCAAAGCCAGAATATTACCACAAATATACTTACATATCTAGGACATATAATCACTTAGAAACAAAAGTTCTTTATTTCTTCAAAGAGTAATTTAAGAAAATCCTCCAAGTCACTTTAAAAATTAGAAAAAGTGATTATATTGTTCACAGTCTCTAAAAAAAATCATTGACATCATGGGTAATCAACAAAAGTCAGAATTTTAGAATTTTTTCTTCCAATTTTTAACCAGTAATTTTGGTTATTACTGCTAAACAGAATGACATGCATAGAAATCTACTGATTTTTGTAGATCATTTTAGATGATTACTTATTGAGGCAAACTAAGAAAGTACCACATGGATCCCAATACTTCAAAATAATTAAAGAAAAATGGCTTTGAAAACATTTTTCTGCAGATGGGTTTTTAATGAGCTAACTGATGCTTTCAAACTCAGTGAAAGGATGATTTACATTATAAATGATCACAACACAGTCAACTATCTACTTTGGAGAAAATAAATTCTTACGCCCCACACCACCTACAAACAAGAAGATTCCTCAGAGATTGATGGTCCAATCTAAAATATAAGCTGCTAGAGGGTCTCACACAGCTGCTCTGTCAATCCGTGACATTATCACAGACTCAGCAAGAATAGGGGACACTGACACAAGGCCTAAGGATATAAATAATCGGTGCATCTGCAGGAAGAGCACTCAAGCAGCATTCATTTTACCACTCTCGTTTTAAAGTTTTTACTTATTAATATAAAAACTTCACAAAAAACAATTTAAGATTATTCTCTGAAAACACTTGCACTGTGCGATCTCCTCCCTTTAAAACCGTTTTACTGCTGCCACACTGGGTGATTGAGCTCCATGTGGGGAAACCTGGCACGTTGGCACCTGCAGGGCTGCCCCACCCCACCTCCCCCACCAGGTGGACTGCCACTGCCGGCACCTGCAGTCCCAGCCCCTCCCCGGTCACGAGGCTCTGGCATCTGCGCTGTGGCATCACCCATAGCCAGAGAGAACCTGGAGATTGCGGCGCTCCACGGCCAGAGAACGAAATGCGACATCACTCTCCTTACATTCGCCACCCAACACTTGCATGCAATGTTACGTGTCTCTGGCAAGTAGCAGTCATCCAAAACCACGTCTGTACCATTCAAAACCTGAAAACACTGACAAAGCACCTCACAGGGAAAGGCTGTTCCTACCCACCACGTGAAGGAGGAGTCTAGGATAACTGGCAGAAAGGGCCTCAATAGGTGACAGCCTTTCACAAAGTAGAACCTTTGGAACATTACCAATTCTTTAAAATGGTATCTGTCTGTAGACTGGGAAACACATTTGTGATCATCTCACCTACTGCAGCTTTCTTCCTTACATCAGCAGTGGTAACATTCATACACACTTCACCTTTCCAGCAATTTAAACGGTGACATCACGTTTCTAGCTGGTACACTCCAGTCCCTCTGTGAGTCTCACCATTCTCTACCACCTGCACTTCTCACTGTATACTGTGATTTAATGAAGGGTTTTTCCCTTTCCCCACTTCAAAAAATGCTCACTGATCTACAATATTCTCATTTTTCTTTTGGTCTCAGTAAAACCAAATGTGCAAGTCTCACGTACGACAGATGCTATACTAGTTTCCACCTACAACTGTCCTGCTTCACTGTTTCACTCCCAAGAATGTGGCAGTGATCACCAACAGTCCTTATTCTGCCATGCTTTAAAGTACAAACAACTGAGTCATTCAAGATAAAAAATTACAGTGCTTACATAAATAATCCTAACATCATTTAACTTAGCAGTTAAATGACTCAGATTCAACAGGAGCAAGGAATTATACTACGAGGTCCTCCCTGGGCGTGGTGGTATAAGCCCAGCCACTCAGGGGTAAAGGCAGGAGGACTGCAGTTTCAAGACCAGCCCAACCAACTCACAGATACCTTGCCTCCGTGTAAAATTTTTAAGCAGAGCTAAAGATGTAGCTCAGTGACAGAGCACTCGGCCATCAGGAGCGAGGCCCTGGGTTCAATCCCCAGCAACTACAACACCAATAGTCAGTTCTGTTATAGTTCATGCTATCTGGAAAATATTTCAACTATGTCAAGACTACTGGCAATGTTTACCAAACCAAGTGCCAGAGTAAAAGCAAACTAAGTCTTAGCCATATAACACAGAAGTAGGTGAAACATGCAGGAGAAAAATTCAGTGACTACAAGATTGGGGCTCTTCACAAAAAGCATAAAATCACAATTAATGACTGTCCTCTAAAATAAAAAAAACTATTACCACAGTACCTGTAGCACACAGCAAAGTGGGCGTATGCAGCCACGATCCAGTTGTGATGGCCGGCTACTATTAGCACCTTCCTCGGATCCACAGGAAACCCTGCTGATTCCAAAAACAGAAGTGTTCTCCATTCTAGAATGGCTGGCAAACTACGGCCCATAAGCCAGTAGTCTCCTGCCTGCATTGATGGAAGTTTGGCTCAGACAGGAAAACACTCACTTGTTGACATGCTGCCACCCAGTTTCCCACTGTCTGTATGGCCCACAAAGCATAAAATTCAGATGAGTCAGACCTTGTTCTAACAACTCACAGCAAACAGAAAGGCATATAGTATTTTAAATAAAAAAATGTTTAACGAGACTTTTCAAGATATAAAAAGTTTGGAATAAGAAAGAGACTAGGCACAAATTACATATTTAAAAGTGATTACTCAGTAGCACCAAGAAGTCAAGTCACCTGCAGTTCTCTTTTTCTACTTCGGTGCCCTCTGCTTACCCCGCCTACCAGCCTCTTCCCCAGCAGCGGCCAGGACGGGCTGCGCACCACCACCCCGGGCTTCGCCCTCTATGGAGTTCAGACCGTTCCTGGAGTCAGCAGAAGACCTAGCAGTGTTGTTTATTTTACGAGGAGGGATACCTACAAAGAGCAGAAGACAACAAATTCATTTCAAAGGTAACCTCCCAGAAATGAACATACCACATTCTAACTAAGAAACAAAAAACAGGACTGCAGTATATCTCAGGAAGATCTTCCTATGCAACAATTTACTGCCAATAGCCTTAATTATATTAAAAACCTACAAAGTCAAAATAAAAATAAAATTAAGAGATTTCTGGGGTCAACCATACTATGTATAACACACCAGTTTATCACCTTATGCTCAGATTCACCTAGCTGCAGGTCACCGACCCTTGCGTTTCACCCAAGTTTGTGCACAGTGTTACGCGCGAAGCCGGGTCATCACAAGCACTAATCCAGCTGCGCAGAACCAGCTTCTGCACAGCAGCCTCTTTCTAAGGTGCGATCTTACTCAGCGGCTGCTCAGACAGAAGTGTTCTCACTGAAGCGGGATGAGGAGACACTATCTACCTCTGCACAGGTTGTGGTGACAGGGAAAGAACTCTGACAGCAGTGCCTTGAGGGAAACAGAGACTCGCAGCAAAGCTGCAGGACCCAGGGGCAGGCTGCTTTTCAGGAGCTGGCACAGGGCGCCACCAGCTCTCCAGGCCTCCGGGCCCTTGAGAGAAAGGTCCATCAAACCCCTGCCCTCTAACATGCAGGACGATGTAACCTTTTCACAAAAATGAAGCTCTTATTTCTAGATTTATAGAATAGAAATGCAAGAGTCAAGAAAGAGTTTTTCCCATTTATAATTGCTTAAAGATGCAAAATAATTTGCTAAAAGAGTGAGCACAGTGAAAGCCACAGTACCTGGCGGGGGCAGATAACCGTGGAAGAGCACACTGCCACAGGACGAGCGCTCCAGCTCTTCGCACAGCAGCAGCCGTCTCACTAGGAACATGGCAAAGCAAGCTTGTCAACTCAGACAGAAAAACAGGGCTCTGTTTTTATTTTCTCTAGTTAAAGAGGGTAAGGAAAGAAAAGCAAGACATTTAAGTTAAATAAGAACTAATGTCTTTTTGCCATGAAAATCCCCAAAAACTAAGCACTGAACTTCCTATGAGAACTCTGGGCCTGATGTAAAACACATTTCTTCTGGGGAAGTTCAGTATCCAGAGCAGAACCGTGAGCGCGAAACCGTGAGAGAAGAACACATACCCAGTGGCGTGATCCCATAAAACTCTGCTTCATGCCTGAGAACGTTAATGCTTACTCCCCTACAAAGGAACAGAGGAAGGTGTGAGTCTCCTAACACTGGTCGCTTAGGTCACCATCTGAAGCCAGCAGGAAAAGGACTAGGTTCTGCTCTGAACCAGTCATGAGGCTTTGTAAACTTTCCTCCAATATTTCTAATACTCTTAATCATTTGAAAACCTGAATTAAAAACTGCATGCAAACAATAATAACTTTAATGCCCACTGAAAAATATATATATTCATATATAGGTGCATTGATTAAATGAAAGATTAAGGCAGAGGGTTAATACAAACAAATTATGAAGAAGTTCTGACAAACAACAGGACGGAATTCTTCTATGGAATTATGTTCTGCTTTTTATAATTATTTTGATACAAATATAATCTCCCCCACCATTTTATAAGCTCCCTATAAACTCAACCTATTTTTCATCTAATTTTGCACACTGTGCCTCGCACAATGCTTATAAAAGTCATACAATGAATTATTTTTTGAATGAATCAAAGAAAATTAAAAAATGGGAAGAAAGACTTGTTTTAGCAAGCTACATACACCAGTTTGCTCTTAGAACACTCCTCGGCTTTAAGAAACACACCCAACTGTGGTATTAAATTGTTCTACATTGTTTTTAGACTTTCTGCCGCCACAAGCGCCTGTGTTAGCAGTAGAGCAGTGTGGCTAATTACGAGGGGCTCCAGGACACAGAATGACAGTTCCTGTGGAACTCCGCTACCAACTGCGGTTATCATGACACAGTGTGACACGGTATGTAATTAACAGAGTTAGAACACAGGTATATGGGCTTTTCTTTTTCTAAATGCCTTCTCATCCTTCTATATAAAGTACCACAAAATTTAAACTTGCTAAGCTTCCTTAAAACAGGAAGTCATTACAGGGAGTCATTACATTAAGAAAAGTAGCCAGTAATTATACACAATTACCTCAGTTCTGCTTCATGGTTAATGTAACTGTGGCTGAGTCACAAGGTCACCGACCAGTTGTACACTTGGACTTATCAAATGAGATGGGTAAAAATAATCTTTCTCAAGAATTAACAATCTACTTCCCACCTCCAACCAATCTTGGACCAAAACCAGAAAGCCCAACCTCTCTTATTCTTTTAATAAGTAGCTATTTAGTGTATGTTACACATACTGTTTTAAGCACGATAATACAACAAAGAACACAGCAGAAAACTAAATCTTAGTCCTCAAGGGGATCCCTCTACTGAACATATAAGCCAAAAATCAGAATTACAGAGAAGCACCTAAAATAAACAAATTTTTAAAAGTTGAAACTAAAAATATATTAAAGGATCTTTAATGGAAGCTTGTCAAAAGTATATGAAATAAAAAATACAATACAAATCATAGCTCCTACAGAAGAACACAAACTGTAAGTAAATATGGCAAAGTGAAATAGTTCAGTTATTCCTTTATACACACACGCACACACACTCACACTTCCAAAACGCAGTAAGCGCAGTGCTACGTGGTGAGAATGAACAGTGCCCTCTTCAATCTAAAAGTCTCCCGGAAGGTAGAAAACTAGAAAAGGAGTAGCTCCGGTAAGTGCCGTGGTAGGCAAGGCGGGGACGCAGTGACACCTGCATGCACAGACGCAGTGAAGAACACTGGAGCGGTCAGCTGAGCCAGAACCACGAGCAGGGCCACAGCCCAACCCTAAGCTGCTGGTCCCATTCACTGTATCTAAGAAGGTGCTGTGCAACCTGGTGAGGCCACGGGTTTAGAAGACAACCTTGGCTGCAATGAGAAAACGCAGGGAAGGGAAGGAGGGCATTTGCTACAAAGCTGCTGGAATGCTCCAAAGGATGGGACAATGGGCATCCACGAGACTGAGCCTGAGGAAACTTAAAACACAACAAACATTGCACGTCTCACTCATGTGTGGCCACTGACAAAGCTGCTCTCACAGAATCTGAACAGAGCGGGGTAGCACAAGAAGTGGGGAGAGGGAGGAGATGGAGGGGAGCACGGGTAGGAAACCTGCACAGCTGCGGCACCTGGGCACAGCAGGACAACTGCAGCCTCCACGTGATGTCACACACGGACAGGCCCCTGACCAGAAGGGTCTGCAGGTTCCATCCTGCAGCCGGAACACTGAGCACCTGAATTACCCACTGTGTGCTGTGGGTGCTGCACATTGCAGCCCTGCGTTCTGCACAAGAGGTAACAGGTAACAGACACTCTAAGGCAAGTTGTAAAAAGCAGTCGGGAAGGAAAAAGGCCTCCTTCTTCATAAAATACCCCTACACACACACAGCTGTGAACAAGAATTTGCATTAAAGAGAATGTGTTTCTTACCTTAAGTCTAGTTCTTTTGTCCGAAGAAAATTTAAAATGGGTGCAAATGCTGCCGGATCTCTATCAATAAATATCTGTAAATAAAGAATTTTTATTTTCAACTGAACTTCTCCCTTTAATATCCATATCACTAACAAGGAACAGAAACTAGAATATTTCCTTTGCTCATTCTTAATTTTAAGGTTTCTAAAGCTGGAGTACAGTTACAACAGCGTGCATTTAATGTACCAGCATCTTTCCCCCTGAAAAGTATTACTAATTGGATATTTTAACGAGCAGGGAAACTGTTATTTAAGAAGTCAGCTTTCTCATTTCTACTAATATTTATGGGAAAGTGATACTTAAGGAACATTCTTATCTGAA
The DNA here is from genome assembly GCF_034190915.1 of Cavia porcellus. Classification (NCBI taxonomy): domain Eukaryota; kingdom Metazoa; phylum Chordata; class Mammalia; order Rodentia; family Caviidae; genus Cavia; species Cavia porcellus. The sequence continues at coordinate 10,272,180 of NW_026947509.1, forward strand.
ATATTCTAGAACTCAATACTTTGAAAACATTATGAATAAATAATACTTTTCTTGGCAAATCATTCATCACTGCTCCCTTATGACTTACACACTTTGCAAGTCATGAAAAGGCAGTTTTTTGTGGGGGTGGGCAGGCTGAGGGATGAATCCAGGGCTTTCACACTGAGCAGTATCTCCAGCCCTTTATTTTGCAAACATGGTCTTCTTAAGTCTAGTTGCCCAGGCTCAGCTTGAACTTCCAGTCCTCCTGCCTCAGCCTTGCAGAGTGCTGGAATAAAGGCCATGAGCCGCGTGCTTGGCGTGGCGATGGACTTCTACAACACATGCAGCAGGAATCAGAAACTGTGAACACTGTGTGTCACTATCAACACTGGGCAGGAAAATTATTCTCCTAATATTTCTATAGGTACAATCTTATCATCCGAATTTCCTCAAAAGCCAGGACAGGGTAATGATTAACATTTTCAAACGTTTTTTAAAAATAACAAATTCAGCACCACAGAATATATAAGGAGAAAATAAGATGCTTTAAAATGTGAAATACAAGCTGGGCCTGGTGGCTCACGCCTTTAATCCCAGCACTCGGGAGGCTGAGGCAGGGGGATCATTGTGAGTTCGAGACCAGCCTAGGCTACAAAGTAAGCATAAGGCCAGCCTGAATTGCACAGCAAGACCCTGCCTCAAAAGACCTTTTAAAGCCTAAGTAAGTCAATTACACAAGAGAATGGCTGTCAGCAACAAAACTTTTTTCCCTTCAGTGCTGGAGATCAAAGCCCAACATTCCTACTCACTAGGCACACTGACCCATTCCTCCTTGCCCTGGAAAATGTTTTTGACTATGGTCAGCTGAGCACCTGTATACAGTCAGTGAAAGTCTTGTTTCTTTTTGTAAAGGACCCACCACAAATTAAAGTCATAGAGCTGTAAAGCAATTACTGCTAATGATTTTCGAAATAATCTCACATGGGCCTGTCTTCTTTGCTACCTTATTTCATCTATAGATTCCACCATTGCAGGAATATATTTATCATTTTTTTATCTTCAAATGGAATATCTTTTGATCTCCCATTCTAAATAATATAAGTCATTTACATGCTGGCATGCACATTACAACTTTTTAAAAACCCATAAACTATCTTTTATTGGAACTTTAGCAGTCTTTACTTTTCCTTACTGTATTACAGTACAAGTTCATAAGGTTATTATCCTTAATAAAAATTTTAAAATGTAGGATCCAACGAATCTTAACATTCTAATGGCAAAATATTTTAATACTTACTATTGATTTACATGTACGCATTTACTGTTAAAATTTCAATTCCTGCCTAAAGAGCTGTCCTCTAGTACCACTGTAAGTTCACGTCCTAACCTCTACTCATGAAAACTTAAGGTGTTCTATGCATTACGTCCTATTCAGGGTTGTCTGTTTAGAAATATTGTACTCTACAGGTGAAAAGAAATAAAAGACTTCGCTACTCTCATTCAGTTATTACCAGATTCTCACTATCTTAGAGTCCCTACCCACTACGGACAGTGCTTCGTGAAACACTGAGGGCTCTAATTTAGAAATACATGCCAACATCACTTTACTTACAGCACCAGTTTCATCCCGCAGTGTTGAGATTCTTCCACTCAGCAAACTAGATGCAATTATTAACAAGCTAGAGTTAGTTTTTAAAATCTGAACATGAATAAATGACTTAATTTAATATCAAATGCCAAAGGCCAATAATATGAATCTTCTATTTACTACATAAAAGTTTCTATTTTAAGAATAATTTTTACTCAAAAAATAAAGATCTTAATTTAATTGACAAGGAAATTATTTTTACAAGCACTCAAAAGATAAGAGCAACATAATCATAAACAATTACCTGGAAAAAAAAGAATCTGGAATCCACATAAGAGTTTGTCTTGAGGTACTAAATCTGAAATTGAAAATTGTCTGATGTTTTAATGAGCATATAGTTTTAAATTTAAATATTAGCTTTCTTTAATGTGCAAGCTAGTGATTTGCAAGTTGTTGCTTAATTATAGGTGTTATCAATTAGATTACATTTACTATCTTTAAATGTTATGACTATTCAGAGGTAAGATTACTCAAGAGCTCTAGCAAAATCAAGCAATTAATTCTCTATTATATAATGCTTCCTGAAATGGCATACCAATCTGCTGTCCACTGGCCCTCCTGCCAAATCTCAACTCAGAGTAGCTGTACAAATTATCTCTGGTTCCCATTTCATCTCTCCTGATGCCGTTTTCTCCACCTTGTAAACCAGTGGCCCCCGTTTCCCCCAAACTATGCATACCTGCATAGTTGGTATCCTTCGCCCTCCTCACGTCCAGTAACCCAAGCCCTAGGCATCTTTCTTAATACCACTCAGTCTCCTGCTTGGTAATAGCTTTCTACATTACCTTTTTAGAGCTCAGGGTTAATTCCACCACAAATTATGCCTCTATTTCTATATTTATGTAACTCTTGGACTATTGTAGCTGCTGCATTCATTTGTTCAAAAATCACTCAGCAGGACTGCAACCTTGTGAGATTAATTCTCATTTGACCAAGTCTGCTATCACCATCAGTTCAAACAGATCTTTACCAAAGCAGAGTGTAACAGACAGGGACAACCAGTCCTAAATGCCTGTACAATAACAAGACAAACGAAGGAGCAGGTGCCGGGCTCATCCTCACAGGCCCCGTCTGGGCATCCTCCCGGAGGAGGGAGCTGCGCCACAAGGTTACCCACACAAGGCAGCCACTGACCTCCACTCACTCCACACCCCTCTGGCCAGCAGGACCTCCAAACCTATATGCATCTTCCACGTGATTTTTTGTTTTTTTGGTTTTTTTTTTTTTGGTCTTTTTCCTTTTTTATCAGTACCAGGGATTGAACTCACGACTGCCTGCTACAAGGCAGGCGCTTATGCCGCTGAGCTAAATCCTCAGCCCCCCATCTTCCACATACTAGACAAGGTGCTTGCAGAGCAGCTCTGGATGCCATGTGGTATCAGCAGGGTGCTCAGGAAGAGGTGAATACCGCTCCCTCCAAGTGTCTGCCAGGCACTCCACCAGCAGCCTGGAATTGCCCAGCAAATGGGAAGCGCTCACCGTGTGCTCCTCCAAGTCTGGCACCAAATTCTAAAATTCACTCCATCTCCCTTTCCCACATTCCAGGTAATGAGCAAACAGCAGTGACTACAGGCCAGGCTGGAAGTGGTCAGTGCAGCCTGAGAGCAACTCACCCACACGTCTGGGGTAAGCAAGAGTCCCAAACTGCTTCGCACAATGAATGTCCGATTCGGCAAATACCTATATACACACTGCCATACTTCCCTTCAAGAATGCATTATATATAAACATGTATGACTGGAAGGGAAGAGAAGCTTGTTCCCCATGATGCTTGGTGCCTACCGTACCCTCAATCCATTACTACCTGTACACACTAAGGTATGCTAACCAGAACCACACTCTGCACTCAGGTGAGTAAATGCCTTCTTGCCAAAACCCAGACAGCGACTCGGGAACTCCCAGGACACAGCGTTTCCAAAGCAAGGGCTGACAACAGACATTACCGACCTGCCCACTTCAGGGAATACCCAGCTCAGGGCCAGAAAGGACCCATTACAGCTTTAGCCTGTATCCAAAAGAAATTTTCTATTACTACCAAACATGCTTCCCAATCACCAAAGATTATCTCTGCTTCCACCCACAAATTTATGATACATAAGGAAAAGGATTTCTCACTGACTAAAGGCAAGACTGAAATACATTATTTATTAAAGACATCTGTATGTAAAGTTCTGTAACTTTACACACCTCCACCCCACAGCTGGGTCTCCAGTGGCAACACCTCCATCACAAAAGCACTTTCCTTTAAGACTTGGATAAATTAAAACAGGTAGTTTTAAGCAGTTCCTATACCAAATAATCGATTAAGGAGCCACACCACTTATGCAAGAAAACATGGCACGTTTTCCTAAATTTTTTTTAGTATACTCTCAAGAAAAAAATGAAAAGTGGATTACCATTAGTTACCTAAAACTGACTTAGTTGATAAAATTAAAGCAAATGGAGGACCGGGGATATAGTCAATACCATAAGCATATGCCTGGCAATGGCAAGGTACTAAGTTCCATCCTCAGTACCAAATAAATAATAAATAAATAACAAATGGGTCACTGGTAACCTGACGGACTCAAGGATCCACAAAAAGAAAAGTTCACTTCATTTTGAAAGCCATCAAATTAATTACAACCAAGGCAGTTTATAACATCTGACCTTTTTATATTCATTGTTTATTTTGCACATTGATTTCCAAATAACTCAAATCACATATCATGAAAATTATACAAATTTACTTAAAGTTATATTAGTCATTTAATACATTAATCACTATTTTGGGGTGAATTCAGTTCATGCAACTTCTGGTCAAAGGAATTAACCCCCACTCAATTGTTTGCCTGTTTTTCAGCCAAAGGCGGCAAACAAACAAGAGAAAAAAACTGCTTCATCCCCCAAAATGAGTTTGATCCCAAATGTAACTTCATAAAAACCAAAAGATTTACAGTTACGCTTAACAATCATAATTCTCTGCAGCAGGCATACTGCCCTTTCAGTTCTTATCTTAGCCACCCAAGTGTGCCAAGCAAAGGTCACGTGCAATCTGGCCTCAGCAAATCTACCACAAAGAAATCAGCACAGCCAGCTCCGCTCCCTGCTTCTTGCCTCTCACTAAATTAGCTTGGAAGCAATCTAATTAAAACTGTTATTCTGCCACAGCACCTCTCACAATGCAATACACATATGCATGTCAGGTCCTCCCTTCAAGCTCCTCTCTCAAATCTATGGGATACCATCATTGCCATCTTGCATTTTAGGAAACTAAGTATCAAAAAAAAAAAAAAAAAAAAGCCTTGCCCACCACTGCTGAGCTCCTTACAGGTAAACCCTCAGGGCTAAGGGCATCTCCCCACCACCTCTCTACCTCCACAAATCTCCCCAGCCTCCAGCCACACTCACTCACAAGACTAATCATAATTGAATCAAGGTTTCTTACACTTTTTGTAAAGAGCATTTACAAATTCTAAGTGAAACCACATCTTTTTTGAGACTCTGAATTAGTATTAAAAGAATCATAAAAACTGATTATTTCTGTAATTCCTCTGCCCATGTCCATTCTCCTTACCCCCCCCCCCCCCCCACGTTCTCCGGGGACCTGCAGCATGTGCTTATCTCTCTCCTCAGGAGTTTTGCTGACTTCAGAGCTGCACCCCACCCCACAGCTGGGTCTCCAGTGGCAAGGCCTGCATCACAACAGCACTTTCTACCTCACTATCTGTGTTCATCTGTGTTTTATATGATATAGCTGACTTCTGTATCTTTTCTACAGATGCTCTAAAGTGCTTCCAGACTATGATCCAAAGCAAATCTAGAAAACATTTTATAGAACACGTGGAGTCAGATGCTGTTTTCTAGTGGCCATGTATTAGTATTCTAGCAATTCTCAAGTTTAATTTTTCAACCCTAATCATCTATATCTGTGTTATTTAAACCAGTTAAACATTTATGATTTCACTTTATATTTTCACTATTATTAGTTGGAAAACTTTAGAACCTGTTACAGTCAAGTTCTGGATGCAAAATAAAATGTTACAGTGCCTTCCAGTATTTAAAAATTGAAATTGAATTCCATAATCATTTCAAGGAGTTCACTTTGAAGCCATCCACTCTCACAGTATAAACAATGTTTAAGTTTCAACATAATACTGTATGTCACTTTTGAAAGTCTGAGAAGAAATACTACCCATAATCAATAGCAATTACAAACTAACATAGCGATTTTAAACAGTTAAAATGCTACTTTAGTCTTAACACAGAAGGCCTAGCCTTGTGGTGTATAAAATATTTGCATCCAGTTACTTTCTGTATTTTCAAGTGATTGTTAGAGAAAAACTCATTTCATACGGTGGGAAATACAACTCTCCAACCTATACAATGGCAACACTGTTGCCTCAACCTCGATTAAAGCTTTGCTTTGCAGAATGTGGAAGAAATAAGCCCTGAGAGTGAATGTATGACTTTTCTGTGTCGAATTCTCCAGGAATGGGCAGAAAACTACTACACTTTTAAGATTAAAGCACCTCACATTTTTTACTGCTGTGGTTCGCACTGCTCTCATTCTTCATTTTAAAAAAATGAGTAAAAGCCAGGCGTGATGGCGCACACCTGTAAACCTAGCACTTGGGGAGGCTGGGGCAGCAGGACTGATGCAAGTTCGAGATCAGCCTGGGCTACAAAGTGAGCTCAAGCCCTGCCTGAACTGCACAGTAAGACCCTGTGTCAAATAAATAAATAAATAAATAAAAATAATAAATAAAATCCCTGAGCAAAAAGTCTTAACGTGTTGAAAACCTAGCATGTTCTGGAAACACAGCAAAACCCAATATACTCTGCAGCGCTCCGTTGTTTATCTCCTAGCCTGTCTAAATCTCAGCTGCCCTTCTTCACCTCCCTTTCTGAAAAGTGACTCATAGCCATGGGAAATCCACAAACACTGACTTTTTCCCCCAAGCAAGCGTAATAAATGGGAGTGGACCACGGCCAGAGGGAGGATAGAGAAGAGCTTTCGGTCTGGGCCCATGTCCAAAGCTTCCCAGAACCAACTGTTGAAGCCACAGTTTCTGGACCGATCGTCCCGAAAGCTGAGCGGAGCTTTCAGACCGCGCGCCGAGAGCGGCTCCGCGCGAAGCAAGGACTCCGCACCCCAACTCTCCCCGCCCCGCCTGCCCGCCTCCCCGGACCCTGTCCCTCGTGCAGGAGGTCCACCTCCCGCTTCCCGCACTCCGCCTTTCCTCCGCTCCGTCCTTTCTCTGTACTTCGGGGTTTTCCCAAGAGGAGAAGCCCAGCTAGGCTGGCTTGGCATGCACAAGAGCAACCAGCGCGGTCTTCGCGTGCAGCAGACGTGTGCTGGGAAGCACGAAAGCCCCTTTTCGACAAATGATCAACGAGCCCGCGCTGCAAGCTGGCAGCGTTCGCTTCTGGCACGGAAACTCTAACGACCGAGAGTAGAGCCCGCGTACGGGAGGTCGCAGTGCTGCCCCCGGCAGGAGAGGACACGGGGCGGCGGAGGGTCGGGGGCGCACCGCCCGGGCCCGGGCCCCGACCCCGACTGAAGCCCGACCCGGCCCCGGCCCCGGCACCGGCCCGCTCACCGCGTGCCCCCCACGTTCAGCTGCACGATCTCGCCGCTGCCGGCCGCCGCCGCGGGCCCGAAGCCGCCGCCGCAGTGCCCGCCCGCCATCTCGGCGGCTCCGGCCGCGGCCGCCGGGCCCGGAGCGCGAGGCCGAGGCGGGGGCTGCAGGGCCGGCGGCGGCGGCGGCGGCGGCCGGGCGAGTTGCCCGCGTCCGCCTCGTCCCCAGCTCCTCCGCCGCGCCGCGCCCAGGAGGCCCGGCCTCCTCACTCGCGGCCTCTGGGGCGCCGGGCTGCGCGCGCGTCTCTTCACGCTGCGCCGCTGGCGCCGTCCTTCCCCGCAGGACGGGTCCCCGCGCGGGACAAAACACCGCAGTGCTTACCCTCCGCCGGCTGCGGAGGCGCTCGGAGGAGACCGAGTGGGAGGAGCTTCCTGGGCGCGGGGCGGGCGAAGGGGCGAGAGGCGGGGAGATGGGCGGAGCTTACGGGGGCGGCGCGGGGCGAGTGAAGGAGGGGCGTGCACCCCCTAGCCCTCTTCCCTGTACCCTGAAGACGGGCTAGTCCTGGGAAGCAGATTTCCACAAAGAGGCCTAATCAGTGCAAACTCTCCTAATCATCACAGGGGCCACCTTCTCCTTGCAAATTGGAAAAATGCTTTGATATCTACATGCATACATGTAAATGCAGTGAAAATCTGAGAAGTTAACAACTTACTGAGGGTGCTTTACCTAAAATAAATGTTACCTCTTCACTGTCACCCCTACTCTCCCAAACTGTCTTATTTTGTTAAGCAAAATTCGACAATGCAAAATCAAAAAACCTCCTAGGTTGTCCAGCAACACACTTCTGGAGCATAAAGCAAAAGCACAGCTAATGTAAGAGACACACCATAAACGCAATTTTGTTTCTTAATATATTTTTGCTTTCAACAGTACAAGTCACAACCTGAGACCTGGAGTGCCTACCAGATAACCAGCGGCCTGATCCCTGGCCACTGGTTAATGCCTACGAAGGGGGGCCATGATGTTTCAATGGTCATTAGATGTGGCACTATTAAACCCTTAGTAAGGATTGTCTTTTGTGGTTTCACCATAATTCAAACTGATGACCCATGAGATGGTAAATGTTTATTCTCAATGTCATGGTAAGTTTTTAAAAATTCTGCTGGCAAACATACCAGAGATTGGATGCACTCTCCCCAGATTTGAATTAAAAGCAGATGGCAGTGCTTACAGATGTAAGGTCAATGTTATTCTCCCCAGCTCACTGGAAGATTAGTGACAAAATCTGCATTCAGTGAAAGCTTGGTACATGCCAGTGCTTTTGACTCTGTCCACCATTTTTGCCTTCACATTTGTTCTGTTGCCGATCACTTGAACTCAAATGCTCAGGTTTCTTTCCTTGCTGCTGATCAGATGGAAGGAGGTCATTTATTCTGGTGAAAAGGGAAAAGGATTTAATCACAGCCGGCTCTGAGATGATGGACATTGGCCTCTCTATCACCGTGTACAAGTGTGTTAGGGTCCTTCGCAGCCAGAATGTAGGGATGGGGGATGCAGTGAGATCATAGTCTTACCCAGGGGTGTGCACCCCTTCCTGGACCCTGCCCTCTGCCTCCCTGGCATCAGGAAATGAAATTGGCCCCTGCACACTCTACCGTTCCGTGGCTGAGGACAGCTGCGGCTGGCTCTTCAAGCCCTGGGCCTGAGAACATCTGGAGAAGCCATCTGTTCCTACAGGAACAAAATCCAACTTATAAGCCCCATTTTGAGGTGCCAGCTGCATGATGGCTGGCTTTAAAAAGGACACTGGCTTAAAATGATCAGAAAACTTGCTTAAGATTGCACGGCTGACAGGTGGCAGACAAGAGTCTGAAAGCAAGCAGTTAGGACTCGAGGATGCTGTTACCGTGTTACTGTACGCTCACTTTATGCAAAGTTCAGGCAAAGGTGGGGTGGACTGTGACACCTTGGAAACAGTAACTGGTGCCACCCCCGTATCAGCCTGTAACACCTGGTTTTATCAGACTCAGAAACTTCAAGTTTAAATCAATCCTCAGGATAGAATTAGGAGGCTCAGGTGCTACTTGATTTGCCATAGGCCCGTGTCTCAAAAGAATGTCAAAAAGTCCTTGCTAGCAGCTTTTTACTTTTAATGAATTCACAAGGCAACTTGGAGGCAGCACAATGCCTTATAAATAAAAATTTTATCTTCCTTGAAGTAAATCAGTGCAATCATATTCCTCTCAAGAATACGAGCAGTATCAGGGCCTAGCAAGGAAAAAAGAGCTCCCACTATTTTACAACCTGAGTCTTGATGTGTGCAAAGCAATTTAGGAGTCCAAAGGAATTCCTTACTCATGGACTTTAAAACTTAGTGGCTTCAATGGCTTCATTTTAAAGACTAAATTGAGACTATTAACAAAGTAAAAGACAAATAACTGAGAACACAAATGCAATCTTTATCAGGTATATATGATTAAAAATGTCTGTGTTTAGGTTGTTCTACAAATTAGCTAGAAAGCTGGAAACATATGGAAAGAATATTAACAAACAAGAAATGGAATAGTAGCTAATAAGGACATCAAAATAACAAAGACACCCCACAGATACATTGCAGAAGTGGATACGGTGTGTGCCATGTGCATACCCATCAAAGCACTTTAATTACAGCAAAACCTTAGAATTCCACATTACAAAAGTGAGCTTCCAGATCATGTCATACAGGACGGTGCTTTCAGGGTCAAATTTATGATTTGACCAGAAAAGCTCCCCAAATATATAATTTAGTGGGTTTGTTGGGTGGAGGGGGTCCTATTCATCAAATAGAAAAGGCAAAAGGAAGATCATGTGTTTATGTCCATTAAGATTTCTGCATGAAAAGTACACATGCTAAATGATGAAGCATTAGAGACATCTTTGGAGCCAGTGGAACCAGTGAGGGGAAAGGCACCATGATGCACAGAGAAAACTTTCTAACTCCACGGGCTTTCAAATTGCTTCACAATGAGTTTTCACTCACAGAGAATTTATACACACACATAGGCGTAAGCAGTGTGGATGCAAGGGTGACCCCACCCCAGCTATTTAAAACTTATTTATGCAGTCTAAATTTTATGTCTATAAAATAAATTAAATGTTATTTAGTTTAGTGAATATATTGGATTTGAGGTGTCTATTTCTCTTACCTGGTTTTCCACTGCTAAAACAAACTCCAAAAGTCGAATACTTTATGGAGAAAGAAGGTGTGGTTGGCTCAGAGTTCTGGGGGCTAAAGGTCAAAGAGCAGGTGGTCTAAGACTAGGTGGCCCCATGTGTCCAGACTCTGCTGAGCACCACTGCAGCTGCATCACAACATGGCAGAGACAGAGGCAGAAACAGATGCATATAGAAAAGGAAACAGCTGGGTGCAGAGAGAATGGGAGAGGGGTCTTGTGTTATAACAACTTTCCCTACAGAGGTCTAGCTTATCCTGCAAAAGCAGCATCAGTGGGTCCCTCCCCGAGGTGGGACCCCTGATCCTGCAACTTCCCCATCTCTAGAAGGGTCTTTCACCTCAACATCGCCTCACGAGAGCTCATTTGCTGGGGGAAGCTCTCATCCTTCTCCAAACCCCAACACTGCTAGGCTGGTCCTCAAACTTCCCTGTGCAAGGGACCAAGGTTTTCAATTTCAATTTCTACACTTGGTCCGACAGCACGGATTAGAACTCAGCTCATGTTCTAATGAACAGTTTATCATGCAACAATTTATCAGCTGTTGTCTTAGTTACTTTATGCTCATCGCTGAGACAAAATACCTGATGCCCAAGTTGGGAAAGGAAAGGTTTATTTCTTACAGTTTTTGGAGGTTTCAGTACACACTGAGTTGGCTCCAAGGCAGGCGGGCATGGCTGGACCGCAGTTCATGGCAGCCGTGGACAGCAAGCTCAGACCAGCAAAGAGAAAAACACACCTTCTTCCTGCCATTACATCACATCCTGGCTCCACCCCTATGTGGGTGGAGCACTGACACCATCAATCCAAGCACTATACAATGAACCATCACAAATGAGCAATGCAAACTCATGAGGCCTGGGGGACACAAACATAAACCATGACAGCTGTGTTCTATCAGGTTCCCTGGTCCAGGAGACAAAGTCCCCAGGAGGTACCAGGATGAGGCACATCAAATTGCTTCAAAGGCTTCGAATCTCTTTCATTTTTTATTTGCTCCATGGCACGCTGATAACAAGTGACCGGTGAGTGGGTACAAGTCCAACGACCACAGCAAAAGCAGCCCCGAATTAGATGTTCCAGAGATACACTGAGTAGGAATTGTATAAAGGAGCCTGAGGTCGGGAAGGGAAATCTGACCTGAAAATACTCTTATCTTTACTAAAATAAAACGTTAGGAATTAGCGCATATAAAAGGCTGGTAGCATTACAAGCCTGCCTGAGATTCCATCAAGATGGGTGCAGAACAACCCAAAAATAGGAATCAGAATGAAGTTCTTGAGTCTTGAGTCTTGGACTGAGGAGAGGGAAGTCGTGAAGTACCAGTCGGATGGAGAAAAACCAAGGGAATGTGGGGCACATCCACATGGCAGGCCAAGAAAGATCAGGCCTGGAAACTGACCCTGCACTTAGCATCGTGAGGGAACCCGGTGAGCAGAGAAGCCAAGGCACCTCTCTCACACTAGCGGAAGAACCAAGATGCTGAGCAAAGGACAGAAATATATGGCAGCAGGGGAGGGAAGTGAGGTCAAAAGAAGGTTTTATAAAGATGGTAAAAAAAATATTGCATGCTGATGAAAAGCATTTAGTAGAGAGCAAAATATCCTGTTATTCAAGAGAAGCGGCAGATCATCACTGGACATGTATAGGCCTTTGGAGAAATGAAAGAAAACAATATGTAGATATCAAGTGAAGGTGAAGGGGAGAAGCCAGAGGGAGAGAAGGATGTGCCCAGGGTCTGCAGCTGCTGCTCTTAGAATCTCCGGACTTACTCGAAGTGTAAGCGCACCTCACATTCTGAGTGTGAGCCTGATGGGGTTCTCCAATTCGTAAAAACTTGATATTCCGAAGAATAATAGGGGAAATGTCTCTCCATGGAATTGTCGCTCTCCAAAGACAGACTTTAAAGAGCGGGGAAAGGACTTGAAGGCTCACTGAGTCTCCTTCATGGAACTCAAAGGAACACAGTGAGTTTTTACTCATCTAAGGAGCGGTGAGTTAAGAGAAGCCAAAGAGTATGGCAGGGGAAGGGCAGGATGATGTCTGCCCTCCAGGCTGCTGCTAGAAGCCTAAGAAGGAAGGAAACAGCCTGAAGTTGAGAGCAAGAAAGGTCGTGAATGTGCACAGGGGAGGCAACCTTCATCGGGTACCGGGAGCACCCAGAAAAGTGCGTGAGGATTCAGAGGACTGATACCTTTGTTAGGTTACACTAACAAAGCTCACACCAGCACTAAGCCATTCATCTACATATGGATGTGATTAACAAAAACTATAATGAAGGTTTACATTTTAAAAACTTATTACACTAACAGACTCATGGCCCTTAGTTCCCCCTCAGAATGCTCCCCATGTCGAGCACACCTGTCCCATCATTCTGGCTACTTTCTAAAGTGGTTCTGGAAGCCCTTTCGCATGAGTATCTTTTTCAGGGATGTGAGATGTGCTGAATTGATTTAAGAACTGTATTTTTTGTGACATAGAAACGCCACAGTATGTCTTTATCCATCTTATCCATCAGACCTGGCACCATGCCACTTATAGCTCTTCCCCAAAGTCAGAATGACCATGACAGATAAATGCTTGGGATGGGTTCAGAACGTGAAGGCAGCCATGGCAGCACACCTGAAGACTCTCGCAGGAGAGGACTGCCAGGAGAGCTTCAGAAGGTGACACGGAGGAGGACATACTGAGGAGGGGAAATGGCAATGTATTTTCTAGGTAACACATTTTGGGTTCTTAAGCACGAACCATAGTTTGGTCATACCTCATCTACTAAATTTTTACTAAAAGTCAATAAATCATTTTGTTTAGAAACATTTTTGAAAGCTGTAAATCCAAATCCCAACACCAGAGGTGTGAGAAAAAAAGAGCAGGAATCAGAATGGCTCTTCCAGTGTTCAAATTGTAAACTTTTGCTTCCCGATCTAACTTCTCCCTACAAAAGCACCAAAAGCAGAGTTATTACCCCATAAGTGACGCATTTCTCTATTTATTGCTTAAGCAGGAATAAATTCTGTCTCACATTCTCGAAAGAAGCCACCAATAAATTTCATCATTTCCAAGATATGTCATTTCTTGAAAATGTTTTCTAAAAGCTTCTCTACTTAAAAAAAAAACAAGCGAAATCTTACTGCTATATTTAATTTAGCAGAAAATATATGCGAGAAATCTGTGCAATTGTGTAGTACATGAAATTTCAAGAAAGTGCTTTCTTAACTCCATGGTATAGATAAGAAATAGTATCACTGTGGTTTGCGCTGCGGTTATGTTATCTTTTGTCAGAAAATGTCCTTGTTAAGTATCAGACTGAGTTCATATGATGAACAGAAAAGTAAATGTAATAATTAAGATTTTAATGTACGAACCAAAGCATTATATCAGGTGAAAGAATAAACATATCACTGCTAATAGAATTCGAATATCAAATGTTTACATGGATTCGTTATATTACCTTACCAGAACCAAGTTGTACAGAAAACAGTATTACTTCAAACATCCACTGATCAACATCCATTTATTCTTTCCTGGAGGACCAATTTATGTAGTGTGATAACTCAGATTGCTTTTATGATATCTCCCAAAGCCTCGAAGAGCTTTCTGAGATATTTTAAATGAAATTTCTCTATAAATTTAGCATGGGAGAGAGTAAGCAGTACATTTTCATCTGCAAAATATCTTTTCATTACAGGGATCACTGTGAACATGAGTGTAATATTCATTTAATTATATCAATGAACTAAAAATTCTTTGCTTAACCCTGAGCGGTGGCAGAGGTTAATAATGGACACATCAGTTTAAATTGCACTATGATTCCCCCAATTTTTTCTCAATAGAAATGGCCTTTGTCATGTGTCAACCATCACAGTGACCTAGGTGGTATCTAGAAGTCGCTGTGGTTCGGTGAATTCTGGATTACATCTGTGAGCAGAGACACATACAGGATATAGTGATAAAAAACTCTATCAGCTTTATCCTCCGATGCCAATGTGGGACACTGCTACCTCCAGCTTAGACATCAGGGACAAGAGATTCTCTTCTTACCTCCACCACTTGAGTCATTAGGAAACATTGCTAACAGCCTGTCTGGTAATATCTTGCTATAATTCGCGTTTATCATAGTTTACACACAACCTCATCTCTTTACTTTGATTTCTACCAAACCTGGCCACTGACCTTTAAAGACAGCAGATCCCCGCTGACTGGAATACCCATTAGACTGTCCCGCGTGAGAGGCTAATGAGCTCATCACCAGCGTGTAGAAGGGAGCGATGCTCCATTAGGGTCTTTATTCCATTAACTATTCAATTAGGGGTCTGTTGCCTTTCCAAGCTCATTTCTAGTCTTAGCCAACTTCTGGACAGGTGGCCACCATCTGCTTTCCATCGCAGCCAGACAGCTGTTTTAGTGACCCATCATCTTGATTTATGGCCACACGAAGCGCAGAAGCTCTGGTGTCCGGCATCTCTGAGTGGCAGGCCTTGGTAACGATGTACTCTTGCCGTCTCTGGGGTAACCAGGTGGAGAGGATGCTCTGCATGTTATGGACTGAGGACAGCTGTAACTGGGTGCCTATAACTTGGGTAATTGGGAGTGCTGTGTCTCCTCTTCTTCAGATTATGCTGGTGATCTTTAGATAGATCTTTCAGAACACCTGGAAAACATCCCTTCCCCCAAGAAAACAACTCCCAAAGTTTCTTTCAACATTGGCCATTAATTGGCCCAGATGTTAATCACAAGAAATATAAATAGAGGATACGAGCTGATAGACAAGCGATTCAAATCTGTCTGAGTATTTCTGTGAAGTAGTGATTTTTAGTTCAAGATAGAAATATTCTTCAATTCTGTGAGTTTTCACTCTTAGGAGGGTTAAGGACAAGAACACTGCAGTCGTTGTATCGCTTGGAATATTAAAGGACACGTCATCAGTCACCCAGTTCACACCTTTAATGGGCCATGTGTGAATCATATAATATAATTAATCAGTCCCCAAATGCCATTAGAAAAAGGAAAACCATTAGAGGACTAAACAATAAAAAGATTTTGACAGAAAGCAACTAGCGTACAGTGGGGTTAGATACAACCATATCGATAATTATATGAACTGCGAATGGACTAAATCTCAACATTTAGGCAGAGACTGTCAGACTTAAATACAAAATAATTAAGATCTAACTATATGCCATTTCTGAGAAACTCAACTTGCCTAAAAATAAAAACAAAACAGTGAAGAAAATACAATGAAGGAAAGAAAAGCCTACTCGTTGTGAGTTTATTGCTTTCAGCGCAAACTTTATTCTTTGTCTTCTGGTGTGTGAGGATTGGTCTGGGCCCTTGCTATATTTTCTTTTTATGCAATCTGATATACTGGTGAGTTTTATCAGTTGAAGACACTAGAAACTCATGGCAGGAGGCAGGAACAGGTTCCTGGAAAGCTCAGTTTAATTTTTATTTATTTATTGCCTGCTGATGACAGAGGGCAAATTCCCCCATGGAGTGCCCGCAGGGTTCAGCTCTCGCTTGCCCCCATGCAGGGGCATAGGGAGGACCCCAGACTCTGTGAGCCTCAGTCTCTGCAATTCTGGCCTCCCTTGCTCAGAGGGAGCCTCTCTCCCTGCACCCCACCTTCCACAGCAAACTGCTGCTGCTTGTGGGTTTGCGTGGACCGTGGTGGATTTGCAGTTGTGCTGATGAAGATTTCACCTCAGGCTGGCTCTGCACTGCAGGATGGTGAGGGTGGACTCTTCTCACCTTGTCCTCATTTCTGTCAGGGAGTGTTAGGAAAGCCAAACTGTGTTTGCCCTCCGTCTTCACATCATAATCCATATGAAGACTTCTGACACTGAGATATAGCTGTTCGTTTGCACGTTTCATCTTGTAGTTCAAACAAGCTTCCCTTGACTTCACTAATTAGCCCAGGCTGGCCTTGCATTCTTGGCAATCCTCCCGCCTCAGTCTCCCAACTGCTGGGATTATAGGAGTGTGCCCCCATGCCCAGCTAGATGTGGCTATTTCTTCCCCTCAGCTAGCAGTCAATTTTGTAGTAGAGGGAGGACACCCAGACAGATGTCCCTGAAGCCATTTAAATTCTGACATTAACCTGCAGACAGTGTCAGATCCCTCAGAGGGAAGGCTCAGTCCCAAGATGATCCTTCTCCACTTAGAAGCCAGTTGCAAGTCCTGGGCTATCTCGGCTGTGCTTCTCACCAGATGCTATGAATCCAGAATCCTGCCAAGTCCTTCTTGATTCTGATTAATTTGCTTGGGCGGCGCAGTCATTAGCTCCTCATTCCTCCACCCACACTTTTTGTGTTAAAATCTTGGTGCCATGCTTGGCACTGTTGGGAGGCAGTAGAAACTTGGTGTGATAGGGTGCAGATAGGTGTTTCAGTACTTGTGAGGAGGATGCTCTCAACAAGGATGGTAGGATCCCACCCTGTTCCTCTCCTTCTTTCCTTTCTCAGCCATTGAATTTTTTTCCCATCGCATGCTAATGCCACAGGGCAAACCAGGCAGGAACTGAAACCTATAAGACCATGAACCAAAATGAACTTTTCATCTTTGTAAGTTGATTGTCCTAGGTATTAATTATAGCAACAGAAAGCTGACTAACACAGCATCTTGCGGGACTCTGGGAAGCACATTTACTGGTTTAATATAAAGGACATGGCAAATAATGTAGAGGTGCACAGAGTGCGGTACTGGAGAAGGGACGTGGAGCTCCTCTGTCTTCTGGAGTTAACCTCCCTTCAGGAATCGGCTGTCAGGAAGCTCTCCCAACTTGTCCTTTTAGGGATTTATGAAGATTTCTTTCCGCAGTCCTCAGTGAAGCCTGGTACACATGCAAAAGTGTAATTGGATAAAGGGAATCCTCTGTTTCCAAAGGACAGGGCAGAGAAACCAGTATGGAAGTCCTCAGCTTTCCATTTCCTCCATCTGGTAAGTGACCTGGAGTGTTCTTTGTGGCTGGAAGACCCCAGCTGATATGGTCTATCAGCTTGTGAGTTTCAAGACAAAGGCTGTCTCATGGCAGATGCCAAGGAGCAGCTGGCCTCCTGGCATGGACATCTGAGACCCGAGATACTAAACAGCTACAGAGGCAAACGTTCACAAGTTCTGATTCAGAAGCTCAGAGAGCCACGCAAGCAAAAGCTTTAAGGCAAGGGAGAAAGAAAAATGGATTCACGGCTCTAACCAAGGAGAACTTGATTTTTGAGGCAAATACTTAGACATACTTTTCTTCTGTGATTTCTGTCAAGTTAGTGGCCTATTCCAAGTCATAGCTAATGTTGAACCACGTAAGTGTACATTATTGATAGTCAGCACACTGTTTGGTGACAAGTTTGGAAACAAGAGTGCTGTGGAAATGCAGAAAATTATCTGGGAATTTCTTAAGGTGCTCTGCTGGGGTCTATAACCTAGACCTCCAACCCCCAAAATTGTGCACAGTGAAGGCTCAAAGGAATGAGACACAGCATAGTCTTTAGGGCTGCAGGAGGAGTGAGATCCTTGGCAGAGCTCATAACTGCTAGCCAGCCAACTGACACTAGACAACCCGTATTTAATTAGAAAAAGCAAGGAGCTGAGTGGACAATGGAGGAAACCTGAGCAGGATCTTGGTGGCCTCAAGGATCCCTCAGAGCAACAGAGGATGCTAATTAAGGAAAACTATATAGAAAGTCTCCAGGTGGCCTCAGCTGTGGCCTGTCTTGCCCCTTGAGGTGTCTCCTCATTCTCAGTTCAATCATGCCGGGGCCACGCCACAGCCTTGCACGTTATTCAGCTTTGAGGCTCTCCAACAGTGCTCTTTCAGGATGACTGAAGAGGATTTTTTTTTGGCTAGGCCAAATCAAATCCCCATGAAAATTCACGGCACACTCAAGGAACAGAGAGAGCAGGATGTTATGACTTATATCTGGATGTCCCCTCAAAGTGTTATGTGCTCATATTTGGGATTCTGCAGAACTGTTTGGATCATGGGCAGGTGAACCTGGGATTAAGACTGTGTGGCATTAAATTAGCCCGCTGGTTGATTTAGCCTTGCTCTGGGTGTAATGGAAAGGCCCACCCTGGGTTTAGGTGGCACCATGTAAAATGCTCGTAGCCTGGGTAAGATAAAAGGGAAAGAGAGGCTTGCTACCGCTGGTTGCTTTTCTGCCTGCCCTTCCATGGACTGTTCCTCCTTTGTGATGGCCCTCTGCCATGCCACCATACCTTGGAGCCACTCAACTATGGATTTAAACCCAAATAAATGTTGGGTATTTTGTTCCAGGAACAAGAAAAGTAACTAAGATATGCACCAAGGTGTGTAGTTTTGATTTAGTACTATAGACATTGGTAATCACAGCAGGCCTTTAAAAGGTTGGCATGGCAAGATGAACAAAGTTTGCATGCTAGAAAACTCAGGATGGCAGCAGAGTTGAGAGATCAATTAAGAGAGAGCTTAGCAGCAGGAGATTTGGAGAAGAGGCTGTTCCATTACTCTGAAGGCAGATGAGGGAGAAAGAACTCAGGAAGCTGATAACAAACTATGAAAACACAGATCACCCCCAGCTTAACTTTTCTTTTCCTGGAGAGACTTCCAGCTTCTCTTCCAGTGAAGCAGTTTACCTGAAACACTCAGAGAGAAACTCAGTGAAGCCCAGTGCATGCTGAGCTTGTGCCATGTGTCAGAGCACTGTTGCTTCTGAATATCTTTGAAATTTTTGCACTTGATTTGATGCGGTGCTCATCATGCTTTCACCAACAGTCACCTGCATAAAGTCAGGTGGACAGAGCACATGCAGGGGTGGACACTGGGACATTTTCTCCTCCTTGTTTAAAAAATTTTATTTAAAGAAAGTCTAAACAAAACAGAAAACAGTTAGAAATAATATGTACTTTCAAAGAAAAAATAAACAGTTAAGAAATCACTAGTTGATGATTATATATTGTCCTCTTACAAATAGTTGTTCAAAATACAAAAGTGAAACATATGAAGTGGGGGTTCAAACAGCAAGACTGTAAGCTGTTCTGTTCAACTATCTAATAAAAACTTAGTAATATGGTTATCAATCCTATACACTTAAACATACATGCAGTTATCCATATCTTCATTTATGTTGAGATTGAACAAACCAAAGCAGAATAAAATCACTCTGAACAAAGAATTATAGTATTGCTGGATTTCACATCATGACACTACGGGATCAGCACTGGGTACTGTAGTGTCTTTTTTCCTTCAAAGTATTTGTTCATTTCTTCATGCATTATAAGATTAGTTCTTGTAAACTGTTTGTAGGCTCTACGCATGCATGAGTCTTAACATGTATTTTATCCTTTCTATATTAGAAGTAGAAACAAAACAAAGCAAGACAAAACAAAACAAATTCCTATACACACATGAATGAAAAAGACATATAAGACTGTTGTACAAGGAATTCTACCATAGGTTCTCTGTTATCTCTTGTTATCTTCAATAGAATTGTCTATATCGTTAGACCTAGTATAATTGAATGTAGCAGTACAAAACATTATTAATAAAAATACAACTTTGTAGATAGTGTAAAACTTCAAAAACAGGTAGTAATCAAATCAGAATGGGTATCCTAGTGAATCTTGTCATTTTCAGTGTAGTTGCCTGTTGCGAGTGTCTAGTGCATTCTGAACCCTGGGAAGAGGCACACACACACCAAGTCGGGACACGGCGGGTGCAGCGTGCAGAAAAGAAGCAGCAGACAGAAACAGCAATTGCAACTGCACACTAAGTCTTTATTCCAGGGCTCCTATATAGTAAAACCAGGTCAACTCACAGAGCACAGGCAATTATCTTGAAAAAGCATTCTTTGTGACAAGATTTGTGACCAACTACAATGTTTATCTCTACTCTCTAAGTTAAACAAGCAAAAACAGTTCTTCTAGCCACACTAACCCAGGAGGAATCCCATTAGCCCAAGAATGCACTCCATTAGCCCAGGAATGCTTTTAATTATGTTTGTTCTTTCTAGCCACCTGAAGGTCGGCCATGACTCTGCAAACAAAGCCAAGTCACACAGTATGAGTTAGAGGGGGGAACATGTTCCCTCACTGGGGGTGGGCTTCCCGTCCCGCCTCTGTCCTGCATACCGGGGGCTATTGTTTATTGCAGGTCACGAGGGGGCCAGAGCCTCAAAGTAACTCTTCATCCTCCACAGTTGCCTATACTCTCAGACTTGATACTATCAATCATAACAGTTTTGAATAAGATCTGTTGATACCAAATAGCAATCAAACAAACCAGATTTAACTAAGATCAGTCACGATAAAACAGTACAAGTTATACAGGGATCCAGATTAAGTTAATAGGAAATTAAAGATGATTACTGTACTATATCCTGATGTTTTTGTGATAGCTGTCTGTGTCCTCAGATATAGTGCAAGCAGACAAACTGGGACAGAATAAAATCTAAGCAGAGTGGTGCGAGTAATATGGATTTTAAATCCTGATACACTATTAACAATATCTTCTGTTGTCTTTTTAAAGAGTATTCCTCCCTTTCACTCCCCCAGGGTACACTGTGCATTTCTGGGTCTCATCAACACGCTCAGGTTTTAGACTGGGGGGACAACCTGCTATTTACCTAAGTGGTTCTGAACCTTCTCTCTCCTGGACTTGATCTCTAATTGTATTCCTTTACCTATTAAAGTCTGTCTTTCCAACCTATCCACAAATACTGGTCTAGTTGCCCCTATTACTCTCTGGTTCCCTGTCACATAGAGCATTGTTTTCTCATATTTGATTTTCAGTCCATAAACCCTTTTTCAGGTTAATTATATTTCTTATAAAGAGCATCTAGGTGGACCCTACCTCCTGATCTACTCTGTCTGTGTGTTTTTTCTTTTTTTTAAGTGTATCAATTCCATCTGTATTAGAGATTATAGCCAACCCTCTGTGCCTCATTTCTGTTGTGCTCTTTTTCTGCCATCAGTTGTCTGCTTATCTTTTTCATTCTGTTTTCTGCTCCATTTATTGCGGCCTCTCTGCCACTCCTGGAGTCCTAGTACTTTTCTCTCTCTCTAGAATGTCCTTCAATATTCTCTGTAGAGTTGGATTGGTAGTTGTGAATTCCCTGAGTTCCTCTTTGTCTTGGAAGCATCTTGTTTCTCCATTATTTTCTAGAGACAGTTTTTCAGGATACATCAATCTGGGCTGGCGGTTATTTTCTTTCAGGGCTTGGAATACTTTACTCTGAGCTCTTCTTGATTTGATGGTCTGTGTTGAAAAGTCTGTCGTGATTTTGATGGGTTTTTCTTTATAGGTGATCTGTTTCTTTTCTCTGACAGTTTTTAATATTATGTTCTTATATTGGGTTTCTGGGATCTTGATTATTATATACTTGGGTGTGGCTCTGTTTTGGTTGTAGGTGGCTGGAGTTCTGTATGCCTCATACATCAGAATATCTTTTACTTTTCCTATGCTTGGGAAGTTTTCCTTAATTATTTCTGTGAATAGCCTTTGTCGTTCCTGTTTGTACCCCTGCTTCTTAATTCACATTCTTTATTCTTTTTTTTTTTGTCTTTTTCGGTTTTTTATCGATACCAGGGATTGAACTCACGATTGCCTGCTTGCAAGGCAGGCACTTATGCTGCTGAGCTAAATCCCCAGCCCCCACGTTCTTTATTCTTAAGTTATAGATCCTCTTGTCATCCTCTAGCCTTTGTATTATTACTGCCTGTTTCTTTGTTATTTTAAAGAAATTTTTCCTTTCATGTTCCCACATTGCAAACCTGTCTTCCAGTTTGGATAATCTATCATTAGTTTTTTTTTCAAGCAGTTTTGCCAGCTTTCAATGGAGTTTTTAATTTCTTTGTGATCTCTTGGAACCTGCCTCATGTATTCTATGTTTTCTTTATAGTCTTCATCAAACGTTTCTCTCCTTTTTTTGTGCTCCTCCATTCTTGTGTCTGTGTCTTCTTGAGAAATGCTTAACATTTCTTTTATTAATCTTCTTATATCTTACTTTATTTAGTTAAATATTTCCCTTTTGAACTCATCTATGAGGTCCCAAAGATATCTCTTTATGTCCACTGGCAGTGTGTTTGATATTCCATGTTTGCTGTCCTCAATCTCTTTTGTATTTACCTCTCCTGGATCAATGTTCTCAGGGTTGGAGGCTGGGGATTTTTTCTTGTTTCTTCCTTTTGTCGTGTTTTTTGTTTCTTCCACAGAGGTGTATTTACACAGAAGGTCCCAGTCCCTTTCCTTCTTGGTTATGGTTCTTCTGAAGCATGCTGGCTAGGTGATCCTGCCCACTCCTGTGTGTTATTGAGGTGTAAACATGGACAGTGTATTCTGGCTCTTCCCCTCCAGGTCAGTCAACCTGCTGAGACCCTCACTGCATTAGTGTGCACTGCACATAGGGAATTGGTTTGGGACAATTTATTTGGTATCAGCCAAGCATGCCCCACTAATCTCATCTGGGAAGGGAACAACTGACTGAAGTCACTGCTGTTCCTTGTTCTTGCCAGTCCTGCCCGATTCCAAAATATCAACCCATTGGTGCCCCTTTCCTGTGGAAGGGTTTTATTCCCAGCACTCACCGCAGGTCGATGCAGGTCCTTGCCGGCTCTGTTCTCCGTTGGGCTCACCGACCTCCGACTTTAGGGTGACTGCACTTCAGTGTGACTGTAGTTCCAGTGACTCGAAGTGGCGGGTATGCAAGAGCATAGAATCTTAGCTGCTTGAGTAGTAGCCCCGAGGCTGCATTTTGACTGGTTCTTTTCACATTAGTGTCTTCCTGGGTTGAGAGGATCCATCTTCCTCTGTCGGGGACTCCCCATGCTGTGTTATTTCAGCATCTGAGTTGTCTGTCCCAGGGAGCCTCTGTACTCTGATCTTATCTATCCACCATCTTTACCAGAAGCTCTTCTTCTCCTTTTTTATATCTCTCTTTTCTTTTTGCCACAGTGCAGACACTGTGTAGTATTGTGCAGACATCTGAGAAAACCCCTCCCGGGAAAGGAAAGAGAGGGCTTCCTGACTTAAGTGAAATGCTTTGTTTAGACCTCACATTTGCTGGAGAGGTAAAGATGTTTCTTCCAAGAGAAACACTGCCAAGAGCATTGTGACTACCACATTTTAGAATGCATTCACATTTCTAAATTTTCTTTGTTTTTATAAATACTAAGTTGACAGAAAAAAGAGCCCCAAGTGGATTTTAAAAGCAGCATGGGAATTGGAATGGCCGTCATCACATGTTTTGATGAATTAGGATTAAGCAAATCAGACACGTATGTACCAAATTTTCATTGAAATATACAGGCACCTTAACAGGGAACTGGGAAGCTTTCTCGTGGGTATTTGCCTCTGGGCTTCCAATACTAGAAGATGCGCATAGTGAATTCACTGAGCTCATTCATTACCACTTTTTCCTGGCTTGAGATGCAGCTCAGGTGTGGATGACTTTGAATTTATAATCCCAGTTTAAGTTTAGTATCCTTTCTGTCTTGACATCTGCATTGAGGATCACTTGCAGAAGGTGACTGTTAGGTCACTTCACAGTGGCCACCTCGCTCGTTTAGACCAGAGTCAGCCATTACGACCCAACAAGAACAACAGCACACAGGTGCCTCCCGGTTTGGTCCCCAGACACGTTGGCACCTGGACCCAGCCACCAGAAACTTCCATGGGTGAGGGAATCTTCTGAGTGCTGAGCCACCTCAGTTTGGCTAAATACCCTGCGTCACTATGATGAAAAATCTCCTCGACCTTAGGTAACAGAAAGCTGTAACCTTGCAAAGAGAATTAGAGTTTGCTCAGTTGTTGGCCCTTTGGGGACCCACAGAGCAAGGCATACTGGAACTTTTCTCCACCTGGCAGGTACATGTAGCCAAATAGGCACCACTGGATCTGGTCACTGTTACAGGCTCAAATAACAGGACTTTCAGGAATCTTGCACTGTGGGACTGTGAATCCTCTGGACCTGCAGCTGCAGCTGTAAGATGATAGATTAGCTCGGTGGATGGGATCGTATTAAAACAGATGGAGTAATAGTAAAAGGAAATGCATCTACCAGAAGGACAGGATGGGTTTGGACCACATAACCAAGTGTAATTTATTCCCAAAGTTTGAGGTTTGTATTCACTGTTGGGTTCACATATGTTTGCTACATTGCTAAAATACATACACATAGACATGCAAAGAGGTCCAGGGGCCTGTGTTGACCATGGGCACCAACTGGATGAAAAGTTTACTAAGTATGAAGCCCCATACGTGGGAAAGTTGCTCTTCTTTAGAGAAATTATCTCTCTGAGAGTTAAGAAATGACATGGAAGTGTAACCTGATGGAGTCACAATAAATGGAGGAAAATTAGAAATGACTATTTGTGAATGGGAAAATATTTATTCAGTAAGTAAAATTCAGATGAACACGTTGAAGTATGAACACAAATAGGTGAATTTTTCAATTCTACCACTGGATGGCAGCAACCTGCCAAAAATAGTTTTGCATCCACGTTTCTGAAGTCCTAACACAAATATGGCTGTATTTCTCCAACATTCGGGACATATCTTACACTTAGGCATAAAGACATGCTATTAGGCTGTTGCGTACAATGATATAACACATTTTCCAGCGTCTCTGCCCCTCTGTCTCTTTCCTGCTTCGTCCCAAGGGCAAAGAGGACTCCCCTTCTGCATGTCCTGCCCGAGGTCTGGGTCGCCGCCCCATGGCTCCTTGGCTTACCTGTTTTTGGGAAATTCTCAGCAGAGGAACTGGCTCTGAGGCCTAGCAGTGCCCGCTGGTACACACCGGACATCCACGGTCCTTTCCAAATGTAGGCATCTAACTGCGAGCAAACTCAGCTGCCTCCTGGACCACGAAACGTTTGGGCAAAAATTTATCACCTAAAACCGTCACCTTCATCCTTCCTGCACCCTCCAGCGCTGTCCGCATCTGCCGCTGGTGCTGGGGAAGACTTAGAGAGAATTTTAAACACCTAGACTTTGTGGTCTCATTGGTGTCACGGCAATCCTCTTTCAAGTGGTTGAGCAATTTTATGACAACCATGTAGTGCAAAAAGATATAGATATTAATTCAAAACTTTCTGGAAGTTATTTTATCATTAATAAATAGTGATGGTAAAAATACTAAGTCATGGATTTCGAAGAGAGTCTGAACAGTGTGTGGAAATATCTGCTTACTGATGCTTTCCAGAATTCTTTATGCTTTTAAGAATACTTTATGAAATTAATGTGATCCCCACTTACCAAGGAGATAGAGTTCTTCTAATAAACTTAACACATCAATCTCATGTAAGCACGTTAGGTCTGTGAAAAGTACAGTTTTTATTCATGTAGAATGTCTGGGGTTTTCTGAAAGTTTATCCATTATCAAGAGTTATTTACACCAGGTCCTAATACCAGGGATCCCATTTTACTGCAAGTGATACATAACTTATATGTAGTGAAGAATATTTTCTAGGCCAGGGATCTAAGTTGCACCTCAGGAGATGATAGGATGTTGACAATTATGCACTGCATCAGATTGACAAACATCCTACTTTAGATCGAGACCTTTCATAGGTATTTTGGTTTAGGTTACAGTTGCAGTGTAAATTTTATTTTTGTTTTACTTTTAGTAAGACTTCTTGTGTTAAGAAAACATTGTTATATTGTGGTGGTAGCAAAGAATTAGATAACAGTGACCATTTACATACTTCACAGTTTGTAGGAGGCAAGGCAAACGCCATGTCTTTTCTCATTCATAAAAAGGATGCCAGCATGGTAAGAGTGCCTGTAATCCCAGCATTGAGAAGGCTGAAGCTGGAGGGTCGCTGTAAAGTCAAGGCCAGCCTGAGATCCATAGTGAGACCTTGTTACAAAAACAAACAGACTTTGAAACTCATGGATTTAAAGGACTTGAAACCATCCCACCGACCACACGACTGGGCTTCCAGTTTTGGTCTCCAGATCCCAAATCCCACACCGCTCTTCAGACTTACCAAGACAGTGCAGAGGCTCATTTATGTCATTTAAATGGCACCGCATTGTCTATTTTGAGCTTCTTTTCTCTTGTTTGAAAAATGAGAATATTAATATCTATTTGTTTTATTTGACAAAATCGCTATGGGATGTTTTTTAAAGTATTAAACCCTGTTAGGGGCCTTCATGTGATTTCTGTGACATGGGTAAAGTGCCGTGTCACTGCCCCTGCAGCCTGGTGGAGGCGGGACCACCGAGCGTGCTTTAGGTATGGAAGGAGAGAGCGTTTCTCATGTTAGGGAAGACCTAGTTTAGACTGCCGGTAGTTAGAAGCACGAGCTCTGAAATCAGGGAAAAATAAATTTGGATCCTGCTCCCTCCTCATTTACCAGTAGTGTGCCCACTGGTGTATTTCTTAGACTCTCACCTCTGATCGATTGCACACTCCCTCTTATTAATAACACTAATTACCATGCATGTCTATTTTGGGGGAAAACTTTAAATTCAACAACTGATGATTTTAGAATTTTGTGTTAGTGTGCAGTATATGGAAGGAACCAATTACCTCGTTCCTCTTGAAACAAAATCTGTGAACAAAAATTTGTATGAAAAAAAAAATTGTATGAAATTAGCTATGCTCGCCACACAGTGGCGCTCCTCACTCACTTAAGATTTTTCATTTTAGGTTACACAGGAAATTGGGATCAGTAAAGAGTACTGCCACATTACATCTGGGGGGTTCGCTGTATTTTTCTTAAATAGTATCAGATTCCTAAATTCCTTACTACAAAATTGCATAACGATAATGCAGTACTCTCGAATAATTGAGAAGAAGAAAATCTTCATTTTGACATCGCGATGGCACAAACAGGACTTGCCACAGCTTCCGCCTTGATGGTGTGAGCCAGGAAAGTGTACACAAGTGTGCCCAGAGCGACTTGGCGATCAGAGGGCAAAGCCTAGTCGGCTGCTTCGGTAATGCACCACCCAAGCCCAGACGCGTCAACCAACGGGCCTGGTGTCCAAGGGTGCCATTGCCTGTTTTATGCAATAGTCTGAGGTGTAGAATTTGGGATTTAACCAGGAACAGAAGGAGATGCTGGCTTGACTGAAAAGAGAAGGACTGTAGGAACAAAGAATATTTATCAAGGGCCTGCTGGCATCTGTTTGTTCTTGTTGGAAAGGAGCCCATACAGTATGATTCTCAAGGCCAGAAAATACAGAGAGCTTTTTAAGGTGTGAAGTTAGTATTTGACGAATGACATAAAATACCACACCAGCATTAAAGTAGGAAGGGGTATTTCAGTTCACAGTTTGTGGAGGTTTCAGTCCCCAGGAGTTGGCTCAAAGCAAGGAGATGGCAAAAGAGGAACTGTCCATGGCAGGCAGAGGGCATCAAAGCAGTGGGGCAGCTTGTTTCTGTTCCTTTGTAATCTGTCCGGGCTCCCTGCCTTGTGGCCGGGGATGGGGGGTGCCCAGTTCACACACCCTAGATTCAGCCAGCTCCAGAAAGGCCGTCCTGTGAGCGTGTGAGGAGGCTTGGGGGGCAATCCACGTATAAGCTGTGACACTCACTGTGTATGGCAGACACAGAAAGAGGTTAGCACTGTAGCAAGGATTAAGACTAACACCCCGCAAGGACTTCCGGTGACTAATACTTCCTATTATAGTATGGAGGGAAAACGTAGAGATTCATTTCCGGGGTACACTGGGTACACATAAGGTGGGCAGCTAGCCCGAGTCTCAGTGATCCGTGTAGACACCAGAGGTGTCACCAAAGCTGAAGAATAAAGGACACATAGGAATGAACCAAACAAAGAGCCAGACGGAGACCCTGCAAGCATGATGAAGGCAAATGTGGTCAGAAAACGAGTTTTTCTGCCAAGTGCAGTCTTCCTCATTGAAGTGCCACTTTCTGTTAGACACGTGCATTGATACTTCCAGGGACTCATTTGAAACAGGTCTTAGGGGAAAGTTTCTCTTAGATCCTCTCATCCTGCCCATTGAGAAGGTCACGGAATCGGGTGGACTCAGTAATTCTAGTTACTAAGGAAGGCTACGGCTGCAAGTCCATCAGCTCTAAGTTGCCATCATCTGAAAAATATGGCAATATTTTTATGTTGCAGAAGGCAAAACACTGCAAAGAATCCTTTTCAAATAAAAATTTTACTTCATTTGCATGAAAGAGGTCGTTTAAACTTGTTTATTTCCTTTTTATATGTATAGGCAGAGAAAGTAAGGAAACAATTCCTTAAGGCATGCTAGAAACTTCTCACTTGAAGTCCTTTTCCTTAGTCTCAAGAATCCCTGAAATCTGTATCTCTGTGTTCCATCAAGACAATGAGTGACAGACACACTTCTTAAGAGTACTTCCTTACTGCTACTGAGATATTTTATCAAGCAGCTGCTGCAATCTCCATAGTGAAACCTTCTTTATCTTATCAGGAAGTGTTAAAAGGAAGATTTTTATTTGTTTTGTCTTTACACCAAACAAGACTTACATGTCTTTCTCAGTTTTTTGCAGTATCCAATGGTTGTGTTGTAGCCAGGGGTTGTGAGGAGAACAATTAGAATCAGACGCAGAATTTATAATATTATTTTATGATGGTCACCCAGAGTTAACAAAGAAAGTGCAGGAAATCTGTCCACAACACTAAAGACCCAGAATATTCAGCCAAAGGCCTGGATCCCACAGCAATGTCCCACATGAGTCCAGATGAAGACCTAGAACCCATGACAGTTCCCCCCACGAGTCCAACTGGAGGCCTAAAGCCCACAAGAAAGACTCATTCCAGCTTGTTTTATGGACCTGAGCTGGCAAGTGAAAGAATTTTGGCCCAGACAAGACACTGTAGCCAGGAAAGCCTCAGCAGGAACCAGGAAGCTCCTACCCCCCCCCCAGGGATTTATCTGTGATTCTATCTCCCCCCACCCTTAGGAATCTGCCCCTGGTGCCAAACGTGTGCCAATCAGATACCTGTGCATCTCTAATGGCCCTAGGGCACTACCCTAAGCTTAGGCTACTTATATACCCCCCCCCCCCCACACCACGTGTCCGCCAGAGAGAAAGCCGGACTGGGGGGTGGAGGGGTATTAGTTCTCTCTCTCCGCGTTCTCAGAATAAAGGCCTCTTTTATTTTATACTTCTCATCTTTTGGATATAATCTTATCAGGAAGGTCCAAAGGTCAGCGGTGGAAGCCAGAAAGTCTATGCCAGTGGGGTGAAGTTGCTGTGCTGGTGGGGTAAGGGTTTTACACTGGAGCTGAGAAGTCATGCTCAGAATAAGAACCAGGGTTGCCCTGAAAAGCACCACAGCCATCCTCAGCAACATGGAGGTGCCAAGCTCCTCTGAGGATAAGAACAGTCGAGTACATGCCATGAAGCCAGCATGATAAGCTTCTGCACACGTCTTGCCCTCCGGATCCAGGAAGTAATGCTCAGTTTAAGGACCAGAGCTCCCCCAAAGTGAACCACAGCCACTCTCACCCACAAGGTCCGAGCTCCTCCAATGGCAATGGTCGAACTCACACTGGGGAAGTCAGGACGAGCTCCTCCAGGAGAACCAATGGCTCAAACAGCAACACTTAGAGAAACCCATAAAGCCTCTGCTCCTACTCCTCCACGTCTCTATTTACACTGGCAACTTTCCTAGGTTGGCCATCTGTGCTCAGCACCATGCTGATTAATTCAGCTGGTGTTAAGCTGACCACCAGTTTTCAGTCCATAACAGGTGGTATTTATTACATCACATGACCTGGAATACCAGCCATGCTCATGGGCACATTGTTAATTGTGGCTACATCATTAACTGCAACATGGAAACTGTGAATTGTGATATAGCATTGCTTAAATATGCTGATTTTAGGGATGCTCAAGTTTGAGAAAAGATATGCTTTGAGAGAGATGAAATATGAAAAGTGAAAGGAGGTTATTATGTTATTCCAGACTCAACATTTCTTACATTGTATTCACTTACCAAAGAATCCAATTTTTTTTTTTTGCAAATTTTGACACTAGAAGAGTGTCCTGCACTGCAGATATACAGTTAGTAGTCATTAGAAAGGTATGTTGTAGCTGGGCGTGCTGGTATACAATTTTAATCCCAGCACTCAGTAGGCTGAGGCAGGAGGATCATCACAAATTCAAGGCCAGCCTAGGTTACATAGTGAGTTCAAACTCAGCCTGAACTACACAGTGAGACATTGTTCCAAAGAAAGAAAAAAAGAGGTTCTGTTAGCTGGGGTATCTATTACTTAATGTACACTTGGTACCATTTTAAGTACTTCTCACACATTAACCCAGGTAATTCTCATAACCATCTGGAGAGATGTTTACAGTATTATTAATCTTGTTTTCCAGATGTAGTAACTGATGAAGAGAAAATAGATTTCTCCATATTACTAGGCAAGTACGTAGCAAAATTTGGATTCAAGTCAAGGGAGTCTGTCAGATTCTTGAATCTGCACTCTTGAGTAAATATTGTAATAAATGTAAAAAAAAAAAAAAACACGGATCTGTTACCAGTAATATGATTATTTCACAGTGCCTTCCCTGGCTTCCAGCTCTATATCTAGCTTTTGGGGTGCTATTTTGGCACCCGGCTCCTGCTCTGCGCCCAGGTTTATGTTTAGTTTCCCAGCAAATTGGCCGTGGGTTGAGAGTAGGTTCGGTTTCTCCGTGTGGACCCCAAAGCTATAGTGGGTTGGATAAGGCTGTAAGGGTGGGGGTGCATTGCAGAGGGTGCAGCAGGTCCTGGCCTCCGCCCACTAGGTGTCAGCAGCACTCCACAGCTGTGACAGTTGGGATGTCCCAGGGCCATGACATGTCCTCCCAGGGAGGCACCCTGACTCAGTTCCCCAGAGTTAGAGGACAGAGCAGATCCGGGGTTGTTTCCTGGGCCGCTTGTTGGATGAGGCGTGTCTTGTACATGGTGTGTCTGATTCTAATGCAGCAGAGCAGAGCGACGGGCCTGCCTCGTTGGTGCAGATCTCACCTGTGATGGACTGGAAGGGGTGAGCCCTGAACCATGCTGACAGACAGTGGTAAACTGAGGCACTGCTACCACTGCCCTGCCAGATCATACAGCATGGAATGCATGCACTCTCCCCTTCAGAGCGGGTGCAAACAAGGGGACGGAATCTTCTGTAAGTCAAACCTGTGACTCCTAAGCAGGCTAGGATGACATGGGGGTGGGGGGACACTGAAGCAATAGTTCTGGCTTACGTGACCTTTGAGAGAGCGCTACATAGGCTAGCGACACCACTGCCTCTGTGCTGGGCAATGAGAGCGTGTATGCGAGCAAACTTAGGTGGGGTGCAGCTCAGTGGGCCTGGGGGGTACAGTGGGTCTCATTTTGAATCTCTTAGTTACAGTAAGAAGAAAAAAGGCAGAACCAGAGGGAATGCTAAAGCTATTTCCATGTTAGCAATTAAGAATTTAGTCTCCAGTGTTAGAAAAAGATGTGTGTGTGCTAAACCTGCTCAATCAATAAATAAAATCTTGTTTCTGTATAGAAGATCTTTTCCTTGATATTAAGTTGATTGATTTTGATATCCCCTTCATCATACTTTATTTTTGAAAATATATTAAATTATACTTATTTTATACTCTGTATCTGGTAACTCTTTAATAGCTATGCTTTTTGTTTCGTCCTTGCAGAGTGAATTTCTGCAGGACTCTTTCTCATAGTGCCTTCTTGGTGTTTGCGAATTCCCAAATAGTGGGCTGTCTCCTGACTACTGAAAAATGTGAATTTCTAAGGTCTTCTGGCCACCCAGGTAGATTAGCAAGCGGAAACTACTTCAGACTGCATGCTTGAGTTGTATTTGCTTAGGTCATGTTCACAAACTTTAGGCCATGAAAGTCTTAAAAATACTTTCTCTTCTCTAACATAATCACAGACAAGCAAAAATTGGAGTAGAGATCACCAGAGCGTAGGAAAGAGAATGGTATCAGGGATATAGCAAAATTAGAAAACAGATATTAAAGAGCAGCATGATTTGACTTACTTTTTTTTCTGATTAGGATGATTTGAATTTGTTTTCCTTGTGCAGTTGTGATACAGGGGAATAAACTGATGATTGGTATGAGTTTAAGTCCTCTAAAATCAAAGAGTGAATTTTAGGAACAATGGAGGTTAAGAGCAAGATATATTTATTGAGATAAAGAAAGCTGCTGTCTGAGAAAGACAGAAGGGCTCCCAAGTGGTGCCAAAGATTGTCTTTTCTAGGGACTTTTCTAGAGTAAAATCACAAAGTGAGGCGGGCCTAAGGTGGAGAAACCATGGGAACTGGCAAGGCAGGCAGACATGAGGTGGGACAGAGCTACGGTCAACCAATAAGATTAATTGCTCAGGTAAAATTGACCAAACTGGTGGGACAAATGGGGAAGTGAGTCACACAGCAAGTGGGCATACTTAAAGAGCAGTGTCTCTTCCAGTAGGGGGTTGGGATGGTGACTCCTGGCTTCCTCAGGGTGATAGAGACCTATTTAGGGTATCATCCTTAGGATGTGGGTGCATTTGCTTGATCTTTTGTCTCGAGGCTTGGCCCACAGTAGGAGGTGTCTGTCTCCCCAACATTTGCAATATCTGGCCTCCTGCCTTGGCTCCTTGGAGGACCTAGTAACCTTGTCTAATACATGTTCCCTATAATATTTCTATGTACTCAGTTGCCTGGAACAGTTGGTTTAGCTAAAAATTTAAGTACCATGTTGAAAAGAAGTGATAGAAGCTGACAGCCTGGTTTGGTTCCTGCTCTGAGAGGGAAAGCTTTCAACTTTTCGCCATTAAGAGATGTGTGCTTGCCATATACGACTGAGTTGATTGAGGTGAGATCCCTCTATACCTAAATCTTTGGGTGTAGTTTAAATGCTCTAAAGCCAGCAAGACAATTACATACTCCCAAAACCAACCTCTCGCAAGGTGGAAGCCACCCTTTATATTTTTGTCTTGTTTAATCATCATTGTGTCTTCTCTTTGCAGCTTTCAGCTTCAGTGAAGGCAGAGACCTAGTTGAATATTTTTTAACAAAAACCTGGACTTGGTAGATTGTCAAGCATGTGCTAAGACCTTGTTAGTTAAATGTAATAATGGGGAGCAGCTGCATGTATTTCCGTTCTATCAAATGTTGGAGGACTCCTGACTTTCTGTCTGTAGGTTCCGACATGAAGAGCTGTGACCACTGTTTTCAAAGAATGGGAGGCTAGCGCAGAACCATAAGTCCTGGTTAAAATT
Organism: Cavia porcellus; assembly: GCF_034190915.1. Classification (NCBI taxonomy): domain Eukaryota; kingdom Metazoa; phylum Chordata; class Mammalia; order Rodentia; family Caviidae; genus Cavia; species Cavia porcellus. Next base: position 10,305,755 of record NW_026947509.1, read on the forward strand.
GATTTTTTTTTTTTTTGAGACGCTGTCCTCTGTGTTCCTGAGGTTGGCCTGGAACTCACTCTCCTCCTACCTCAGTCTCCCTCACATTTGCAACTAGAAATAATGTTTCACAAGCTAACTGAGCAGTTCGGCTTGGCAGGTTGACAAGTGAAATTAATCGTCATGACAGACAAATTAAATTAAACACAAAATTCCAGAGAAGTTCGATAGCAAATAATAAAATACTAACATAAAACACAGATATACATATCTTTATACACTATAAATAAGGTGTGAACATCTTTTATTTTTCTAATTATAAACTTTTTAAAAGTTGTTTTTTTCTGTATCATCTCAAATTGAAGTTCAGATGTCATGTTTTATCATTCCATGCCCAGCACCTAGTGAGAGGTTACTGATCACCTTTTGTGCCATGGACCACTTTAAAAGCCTGAAGACACTTCTCAAACTAATGTTTTTAAAGGCCTAACATAATGCATGTAATATTATAAATGAAATAGATTGTATTGAAATAGAATTCTTTTTAAAAAAATTTTAAAATTTTATTTTAAGGATAATACAGCCTAACAAAACAAAACAGAGTAAACCCAACCAAAACAAAGCAGAACTTCGTGCAGGATAACAGGAAGTCAACAATGGCTACCATAGTATATCTTGCTATCTTCACATTCCATTCCATCAGACATAGCAAAATCAAACCAAAACAAATCAGAATAAAACCAATCAAAACAGAACACCAAACAAAGCAAAACAATTTGTCGGAACAAAACAAAACATGAAATATGGAAATATTATATTTCAAAAATGATAGAAGGAAACCCCCCGTATTTGCTATACTGCATACTGTTATCCTCCCAATAGATGCTCAGATCACCAGCCCCAGGCCTGCTGAGTCAACCAAACATACAAGCATTCAGGTGCTTGTTGGACCTCAGTTGCTGTTAACTCAGCCTTCCTGGAACCGGTGCTTGGGGGGAGAGGGAAAAATGGTGATTCTCAGGTAGGCTCAGGGGCAGTGCTGAGTTTTGTCTTCCTGGGCCCCACAGGGCTTGCGTGGCTCACCAGCAAAGCCAGCTCATTGGCTTCTTTTGAGCTCCTCCCAGTCCCCATATGGCTGATTCTCAGGATAAAGCAGAATTCTTAAAACATAAAAAGATGGGTGATGCAGAAATGGGGATAGACGTTTTCAACATCTCCTCATTCATCTAACAACCATTCCACATTTGAAGTACCAACTAGCCCAAATGCAACTGCAAGATTTCTGCACCAAATCTAACCTGGCCTGAAGACCTGTGTAAACTTTATTGGTGACAAAGTCAGAGCCACTGCTAATCAATGCCATGGGAATTGCCGCGGTAGATGTAGTTATGGTTTGGAGCCTCAATTCGGTCTTCATGTCACCTTTGCAGGGGTCCCAGAGCTCTGTGCCAGGAACCACCACCTCCTGTCTCCAGTCTTTGTGCCCTGATGGAGGGCAGTGGATAACAGGCATCACTCTCTCTCTCCTTAACCACACGCCCCTCTTCCTGAGTCTTAAGCTAGTGGGCTCTGTCTTTCACATTATTTTACATATTCACACAATTCCTTACCATTGTCTTTCATGTTAAACAAATTTTACAGCTGGGACTGTTTTTCTTCCCGGTAATATTTCTGCTGTGGTCTGTCGGTGGTGTCAGCATGCAATGGAGGTGACTCTGTAGTGCCCAAGGATCTTGGTGTCTTGACCTCCCCAGCTCCTGTGAATTCGGTGTTCACACGGCGCGAGCTGTCCACTCTCACATGGTGGCCTCGCCCTTACTGGCTATGGTGCCTTCCTGTTGACCCTCCAGGACTCTGTCTCCTGCCCTCTCAAGCCTAGGAGGCCACTGCACTAGTTGGGGTAGAGGGTTAGGGGTGACTCCTAGAAGGGAACATTCCTCAAGTCAGTGACATCTCAGCAGCTCAGGTTTCTGCATGGTTGTAGTTACTTTTGGGGGCCTTCAAATACTGGCTTTAATACAATTGGTCCAAGGTTTATAGTTTTGTTTCAGGAGAAATAGTCAGATCTTATCACACTACCACTGAGTTGAAATTGTAGGGACTGTATTTATTTTGGTTTCTAGAATTTCTGTTTTTTAAAAATTCTGAGCTTTTATTTTAACCATTTACATGTTTACTTCATTTTTAGTGCTGCATAATAATTATACAGAATATTGGACTTTATGACATTTTCATATATGCATATAACATGCTCTGATATGACTATTTTATTTTTGTTTTCATTTTCTTTTGGGATGACTATGGAGGACTGACCCCCAGCCCTTTTTATTTGTTAATTTTTTGTTAAGATAAGGTCTTGCTAAATCCATGAGTTTCCCAGACTAAATTTGAATTTGTGATCCTCCTGACTCAGCTGTCTAAAGTAGCTAGGATTACAGTGTGTTGTCATAAGCAATATGTTGCCTAGGCTGGCCTTGAATTCTGGGTTCGAGGGATCAGCCTGCCTCAGCCTTTTGAGTAGCAGGCATGGGCCTCATCTGCATAAAGCCCAGGCCCCTTCCAGAGACCACAGGAGCCGCCTGCCCTGGGACACCACCTGCTGCCTCCCCGCCTCCAACTCCAGGCCATGTGAGAGTCCTCCTCCAGGAAGAAGCACGGATGGTACAGAATCACATCCACCCAGACCTCAGTGCAGTCAGAAATAGGGTCTTTGTAATTGTAATCAGTCACAGATCGTGAGGAGAAGCCCCAAGTCCTAGGATGGTTCCTCATCACAGGAGGAAAAGAAACAGTGAGCCTGGAGAGAGGAGAGCCCCTGAAGAGGGAGAACGGAGGTGGAGGCAGGCTGTCGCCAGGCACAGGATAGGGTGGGCTTGGGGGACCAGTCTCTGGAGGTTTCAGGGGAGCCTGGCACTGCTCGCACCCTCCCTTGGAATTTCTTGCAACAGAAAGCTTCTGTGGAACTGCTCATTGTGCAGAGCTTCCTTCCAGCAGGGCAGCCCCAGGACACTGAGGCTTCCACTTTTGTCTGCTTGGAACCTCCTTTTCTCACAAGCACTAGATTTCTTCAGGTCGCTGCATAAATGTCGCCTTAGCAGAGTGGCCTGTGTGACCACAATAAATAAAGCAACCTCTGCTCAGTTACTCTCTCCCTTACACTGATTTATTTATTTACTTTTTTATGGAAAATACTACTTGGCATAGTGGTAGAGGGCTTGCCTAGCAGGCAAGAGACCCTGGGTTCAATCCCCAGCACCAAAAAGAAATAAAATAAAATACAATGAAATGTTATTATTGCTATCTTTATATCATTTGCCACCTATTCATCTTCTGTCCCTTTCTATAGATGTAGGGACATAGGATTAGATGTGACTCTCTGGTCCTCAGCATCTAGACTACGATCTGGTGATTCACAGGTCTTGTCAAATATTTACAGCACATGTGAACATAGAGAATAGCTTCATTGTTCGAAAATGGGTAAACTTTCAGGCAAGTCAAAATATGTTAAAATACAAAAATGTCACACATCAGATATTTGAAGTATTTTTAAATACCAATATTGAATACCAACATATCTTAAAATATTCTATTTTGACATTTTTATATGATAAAAAGAGCATAGTTTTGTATTAAAAAGCATCCGACTTCCTACCTAACTTTCTTATTTACTTTATGTATGAACCTGTGATTCTGAGTAAGGGATTTAAACTTAGTGCAAACATGGTGAGACAGGATTTATCCTGTAGAGTTGCTGTGCGCTATACAGGAGATGGTTGTGAAGTACATATTCCCGTGCTTAGGTGCAGGAAAGGCTCACTGAAGTCTTATCAGAGCAAAATTAACACAGAATAATCCAAAATACATTTTGTATTTCATGTACACTATATATGTATATATATATGCACATACATGCACAGATATGTGTATAGCTTTAAAATATATATATATATATATATATATATATATATATATGGAGGGAGGGAGAAAGAAGAAGGAAAAAGAGAAAGAGGAGAAAAAGGAAAAGGAGGAGGAGGAGGAAAAGAAGAACAACAGCAACAGAAACAAGAACAACAACAAGAACAAGGAGAAAAAGAAGAATCCAGGGGTGTATCTCAGCAGCATAAGCATCTGCCTAGCATGTGCGAGGTCTTGGGTTCAATTACACACACACACACACACACACACATAACTTAGGAGGAAGAAGAAGAACTCCACTCATTAGAAAGGTTTCACCTTAAAATTCTCATAGTAGAAGGACCCACACTGAAATACAGTTTTGTGTTTTCTCATTGATAAGCAAAAAGCTGTCACTTCATGAAAACATGATTCCCTGGGGTACAGTAGACAAATAATCACAACAAACTAGTTCTGGCTTGGAATAGAAGCCATGTGGTGAGGTGGAACTGAAGCAGACTGAGGTAGAAATCAGTTTCATATTTGGGTGTGCAGGGTGTCTTCAATAATAAGTGCACTGTATCATTAAAACTGGCAGGCTGTCCTAGCTTCCTGGTATTTTTATTAACCCAAAACATTTTCTAGGTTTTTTGTGTATGAAATGAGCACATGCCGGGGCTGGGGATTTAGCTCAGAGGCATAAGCGCCTGCCTTTCAAGCAGGCAGTCGTGAGTTCAATCTCCAGTACTGATAAAAAGGAAAAAGACAAAAAAAAAAAAAAAAAAAAAAAAAAAAAGAAATGAGCACATGCACAATGTTTTTATGAGAACTAAAGTTATACAACAGAAGACTTAAAAACCGTGTTTGGCATGTGATAGGTACCAAAATGTTCCTTGTCAGGTTTTGATCTGACACACTAATTCCTTCATTTCTGTAATGCAAGTTCATCTTCCGACTGTTCTTACTGATGTTAGATTCTTCTGGAAATGTGAAGCTTGTTAAGAGAACTCTTTGTGATCACTTTTCTGAATGACAAGGAACTTCCCAACTTACACTTCAAAGGTACCTTTGAACCATGAATCACGTGAGTGTAGATTGCTTTATTTACTGTTTGGTAGGAGGCTTGTTTTATGGAACACCAACTAAGTTAAATAAATGGTTGAAGGTCCGTGAAAGTCTTCAAGTAAAATATAACTTGGTGTAAATCTACACAAGCACGGGTCCTTTTTCTGCTGAAGAGAGTATAAATACTGTTACAGAAGTCATATTATACCACCACTAAAATCCAACTACTAACAGAAATGGAGGCTTTGAGCAAGTTCGGTTTTCCAAGTAAAATACTTTACAAATCTTCAGACCTGGATACTGTAGTAAGATTACGGAGACTGCCATAATTTAGTTCTTAAATGAACCCCAAAGGCTGCCACTGTGTTAAGGGATTGGTCCTCAGGGATAGGTCCTACCTATCTGAGGACCGATAGGTATTTTGGGGAGGTGGTAGACTCTTGAGGGGTGGAGTCCAGTGGGAAGTCTTGAGGTAACTGGACATGGTCCCTTGAAGGGGAGTGTATAATTTCAGGCTCCTTCTTTCTCTTTAGCTTTGCAGTTATGAGGTGAACAGCTTTGCTTCACCACCTGCTTCCTGGTGTTCAGCCACACCACAGACTCAGAACCAGTAGATCCACTGATTCATGAACTGAACCATGCAAAACTATGAGCCAAAATTAACCCTATGTCTTTCTAAGTTGATCACCTTAGATATTTGTAATGGAGACAGAAAAGCGATCAACAGAGTCATGTAAAGAATTTGGTATCTTTGTCCGTTGTTCTATGTCCTCTGGACCTCACCTAGATACCAAGCTTCTTATCCACATATTTATGGAAAATATATTTAGAGTTTTCTTCAAATTGTCTTTGGAACTAACTGCTATTAATAGGGATGCTGTCACTTTGCCTGACACGTGCTCCGGGTTTGGTGTCAGTGCTGTCTTTTTCTATGGCTCCTCCGGCTCTAATCCACACCACTGAGGTCCACGGGCAGAGATTGGAAGCAGGATCTGCACTGCCTTGATCTCACTCCTGCTGTGTCTTTCTAATTTGACATCGCTGTTTTCATCTCAAAACAAATTTCAGATGAAATTATGTCTCACATGGAGGAGGCATTTAGTGAACGTTTGTTAATTGAGTGGAGGAAATAATCAGTTGAGAATGTCTCACACCCCCGTCTCCCCCAATTCCGCTCACACCCCTGATGTGCTGATCTCTCCTTTTCCCTCTCAATCTCATACTTTCACATCTGTCTTTCCATCAGGGTTTGTGTCACCTTCCTCCTCACCAGTCATCCTATAAAACTTCCCAATCCTGTGCGATGTTATTCCAGGGTGTGTAATACCAATCCATCTATCAAACTCCCCATAGTAATACTGACCTCCAGTGGTGTCTCAGCTCCCTGGTCACTCTGTGTGTACATTTCTGCCCAGCCTGTTAAGTAGCGAACCCTATAAGACTTTAACAAACTGGGGTGCTGCAGTTGCTGCTGCTCTTGATGATGATAATTTGTGATATAATGACTTGTGTAGCTTCTTCTAGATCTCACCTATTTCACTTCAAACTAGGTTAACCAAATCCACAAGTATCTTAGTATTCTAGAAGAAAAGTATCGCAAGGCTGGCTGTCTGCGCACTAATGTTAAAAAGGTTTTGCTTGTCTTCACTTGATGGAATGGCTCACTACACCTTGAAGACTCTGCAGCCCTTCTCTAGCACTATGAGGAAAGTATTATAATTACAAGGGTCTGCTTTAGCTCTGAACACAGCTTGGATCGTGACGAATGACTTTTGTTTTGTTTCCTTTAGCACATGTGCGTAGTGCTTTCTGCATATGGCCCTGGTTTGAAATATTAGCTGATTGGAAATTCAGAGAAATGCTACGACATGACATTAGCAGCATGCTCATTTTACAGACGTGGAAATGGAAACTTTCGGAGGTGAAACATTTTAAATAAGTCATTCATAGGTCTCATAAGTAGAAAGCAGCAGAGCTGGGCTGTGGACCCCAGGGAGTGTTACCCCAGGGCCTGTGCTTTTAACTCTCTGCATCTCTAGAAGGAGTGAAGATTTCTTTTCTTCGAGAGGATGGCTGGGAATGATGTCTGAATGTTCTGATTCTCACTTCCCCAACCTCTTCCTTCCTTCCCTCCTTCCAGTAGAGGAAAAAAAATATAAATGATTTGGGACAATTTAGACAGAAAATTTATTAAAAAGATGTTGGCTTATTTATTTTAAAGAACCATCAAGAATTCTATGGGGCTGAACTGGAAATGGGGAAAGAAGAAAAAAGGCCAAGCACCAAAATTTCATCACAGGCTCGGTCTGGTGAAGCCACCGCAGCTGCTGCAGGACACAGGGTGCCAAAGCTTTCATCACTGTCACCACTGTGATGTGAGCATTGTTGTTGCCATGGAAACCAAGTGCTGATGCTGCTGTTACTTTTCTTGCTTCTTCTGATCCAAGTCTGAATCTGCAATGCTGATGGGTCATCCTAGGTCACACGTCCATCCTCTGTCGCATCCTATGGTCCCAGGAGGTTGGAAAGCCAACATCTGGCTCTTCAGGGTTGTAGAATAAGATACAAAACATCTAATATTTCCAAAATTTGAGATATATTCACTTGAGACACACTTATGAGAAAATACAGAAAAAATTTGCTTTTTATGTGAAATTTAAATTTAACTGGGAACTACATATGTGTTTGTAAATCTGACAACCTACTATCTCCTTTTTTTTACTTAGGAGGAAACAAAGATTCATGTGATAAATTTCTCAAAATATAGGAAGAGTTCCTGTTGAATAGGAACAAAAAAATTAATATTCCCTATATATCCATCATTTTTTCATATAAATTTCACATTGTAACACTTTCGTGATTAGAAGAGCACTTGCTGGCATTAAATCAATGCTCAACTTATTGACTATTTCCCCCCTAAATTATGTCACACCAATTTAATTATACTTTTAATTTAATTATACTTTTAATTTAGAGTGGAATGATGAATGGCCTCCTTTTATTTATTATGTAGATTCAGATTTTGTTTCTAATGTAAACTTCTTTTGCCAATAATAAATGCATCGCTTTTTCCTAATCCTGAGAAGGAAGTTATACTGCTGTTGTCCACTTAGGCTTTATACAGATACACAAACACCAGGAACATTTATAAAACTTTTCTGGTACTTCGATAGAAAAGTATGATTTTAAATGTGCAAATGTTAGTGTGTTTAGTTTGGTCAAGGTCTGGGTTGTGGGGGCATTGGCCAGAATTTATGTGAGATGGGTGTTGCCTCAGTTATTTTCTCATTGCTAAGACAAAACACCCAACACCCAGAATTAAATGGAGAAAGGTTTATTTAGCTCACAGTTTGTGGAGGTTTCAGTCCATATCTGGCTGGCTGCAAGGCAGGGTGGCACACGGCAGAGGGGCAACCATTCATAGTGGAATAGATAGCAAAAGCAGTTAGAGCAAAGGGGCAGACAAGTCTCTTTCTGTCCCTTATATACAGGCTACCAGGATTAGGTCAGGGCCAGTCCAATCAGCGGACTGACCCAGCAATCACCCACCCTTAATCTCAGCATCCCATTACAAATCAATCACACCCTCTAGATTTGGATACCTCTGAAAAAAGTCTATGACTGCATGAGGCTTTGGGGGGACATCTAGACACAAACTATAACAGATATGTAGATGCAAGGACCTTTAAAGCCACATCCCAACCTCTTGGGATGCATAGTTAGAGTATAGAATATCCCATAGGAAAACAATCTAAGTAGGATTGAAATATCTTGCTTTATGGAATGCGTACTCTGATTATTTACTTGGATTAGCTCTAAGGTCAGTCATGCTGCAGACCACTTTGTCTTCTCCACAAATGCCTGAACAGGTGTCCTTCTTTTGTCCTTTAATTTTGCTTTCTGGTTATATCAATAGGAAGTCATAGAAGCTTCAGGTTAGGGCTGATTTTTCTTGATCTCATGCTGTGGGGTCAAGGGTACAAGCAGTCCCTCTGGGCTCTTGGAGTCAAAACTGGATACGGATTCAGAGTAATCTCTCATCGTCTGAACCACCATGGTTGTGAACAGTGACACTGGGTTCAACCTCTAGTAGTACTAAAAAAAATTAACTCTGAAGTTAATGTATACTTGCACCACACTTAAACATTTAAAGGTACATATTGTGCCCTTATTAATTTAACCATTCTGTTGTTGTTGAGCAATTAGATTGCTTACCAATGCACAATATTTTCTTTTTTATTTTTCTTTTTCTTTTTAAATTTTCTTTGAAGGAGGATAAAAGTAAGCATAACAAAACAGAACAAAGCTGATCAGAAGAAAACAATGTAAAAGGTACAGATTTCAAACAAGATAACAGGAGATCATCACTGGTGTCTTAGTTACTTTTTACTCGTTGCTGAGACAAAATACCTGAAGCCCAACTTGGGAAAGGAAAGGTTTATTTCTTACAGTTTTTGGAGGTTTCAGTCCAGACTCAGTTGGCTCCAAGGCAGGCGGGCATGGCTGGGCTGAAGTTCATGGCGGCTGCAAACAGCAAGCAGGAACCAGCAAAGAGCAAGACACACCTTCTTCCTGCCATTACATCACATCCTGGCTCCACCCCTATGTGGGTGGAGCACTGACATCATCAATCAAAGCACTAGACAACAAAGCATCACAAATGCACAATGTAAACTTATGAGGCCCGGCGGACACAGACATAAACCATGACAACTGGCTATTACAATGTCTCTTGTTTTCTTCTAAATAGTTGTCTATATCTTCACACACAATGAATTCATACAAAACAAATAGTGTTAAGCTGATCAGAGCAGAGTGATGAAGGCATTATAGGCCTTCAAAAGCAGACCATGGGGAAATGAACAATGGCTACCATATTGTCTCTCCTTCTCTTCAAAATACCTATCTGTACCTTCATGTATGTTGAAATTAAACACTGCAAAACAGACTAAAATTACTCTGAACAAAGAATAATAGCATTACTGGATTTCACAGCATGATGATATGGAATCATCACTGGATACTACAATGTCTCTTTTTCTTTAAAGCAGCTGTTCATTTCATCATGCATTATATAATCGATTCCCATAAACTATTTAGGGGAAGTTCTATGCTTGTATAGGTCTCTACATGTTCACCTATCTAGTGAACATCTTTGCACATATAGTTTGAAATACTTGCGAAAGTGGTTCATTAATTTTAAAATCAAGAATGTTTCATGTTAATGTTCAAATACAGTCAGCACATAGCTGGAAAATGTTGTGAGGTCCAGTGTCCCTCAGATATTTTAATCTCACTGTAATTCCTGTGTCTACCCAGTCGAATGGACATGATTTTTCTTCCTCTTTCACACGTGGGCATAAGTTTAAATGAGGTTGGGAATCAGTAACAAGTATGGTGTGTGGGTGTGTGTGTCACTCAGCACGTACTATAAACATGCACCTGCACTTATGCACATCTGCACACCTGCATGCACACCTCCTCTCCTTCACCCTGAGCTGTCTGCACAACTTCATTACAGATGAAGAGGGAAGCTATTTAATCCTGCTTTTAGAAACCAGGATACAGAGCTCTCATCATGAAATCCAATGGATTCTTCAAATACCTGAGACAAGAAAAACTGTAAATCTCCCCCATGCTCCCTTCCTTAATACACCAGTGATGTTGTTGGAGAACATACAATCCACTAAAAGTTAGGGCTCTGCACGGCCCAGGTTTGGAGCAAGATCACACTCATCGAGACCACTTCTACTGCCTTCTTTCTTCTTGTTATTTTTATTTTTGTTCTTCATTCTTTTACTCTTCTTCTTCCTCCTCTTCTCTTCCTCCTCCTTCTTCATTTCTTCAGATAGGGTCTTGCTATGTATTTCAGGCTGGCCTTGAACTCTTCCTGTAGCCCAGTCTGCTTTTTTTAAAATTTTATTTAAAGAGAAAAAAAAAACCAAAACAGAAAAAAGGGTAGAAATAATGCAGAATTTCAAAAAAAAAAATAAACACTAAGAAATCACTAGCTGATAAATTACATACTGTTATCCTAGAAATAGTTGTTCAAGTTACAAAATTAAAGCCTACAAAGTGGACATTCAAACATGGAGACTGCAAACAGTTCTATTCAATGATCCAACAAAAACTCAGTAATATGGTTATCAATCCTACACACTTAAACATCCATGCAGTTATATCCTTTAGAGCACTTTCTTTTCCTTTTTATATTAACAATTACACACTTTGGGTTTTATGACTCCTACAATTCTTATTACTTTTTACACCAGAGACACAATGTAGTATTTATAGATATGATTCTTATTTATTTCACTTATGAGGATAGTCTCAAGTTGTCTCCATTTACCTATGAAGGCCTCAAGATCATACTTTTTATAGCTGAGTAATATTCCATTGCATAAAAATACTACATCTTCCCAGCCTGGTTTTGAACTTATGATAATCCTCCTGCTTCAGCCTCCCTAATGCCGAGATTACAGGTATGCAACACAAGTGCAGGTCAAAGCTTAATTTATAAATCACATCACACTTCTTAAAATCTTTTTTCCCTTTTAAATTTTTCCGAGTTCCTCTTGCTCTTCATACTCAGATTTTGAAGCATCATTCTGTACCCTTTTCATAACTCCTCCTTGGCACCCTCCTGGGACCCTGTTTTTCTCTTGTGTTGGCTTCTGTATGCCACTGCTACATTTTTTCTAAGAATAAATTGTCATCCTTTCTTCTGCAATCTGTAGCTCCACTTCTCCAGTGCCAGGGTCACAGGATCCTTTGATTATCTTAATCTGACAAATAAGCACAAGATTCTTCTAAGAGCTTAACTCATTTAACCCTAATAGCAAACTTAAAGGAGAAACTATAATTATTTTTAGTTTGCTAACCTATGGTAGAGAAAAGTTAAATAACTTGCCCAAATATACATAGATAATAAGGGCAAATCTCAAACGGAAGTTCAGGCAATCTTCCTTAAATAAGACCTATTAACCTCTTTTCTGATTTTTTTTGTGTATGCCAAAAACATACTATTCACCAGGTTTGGCTCAATCAAACCTCCTTATATCCTCTGTTGGTTTTCTTTCTGTTCCAGGTAACAGAAAATGCAATTCAAACTGCAGAAGGAGGAGGAACAGTTTGCTAGTTCATGAACCTGAAAAGTGGCCCGGGTTAGGGTGGTTTCAAGCACAGCTTAATTTTAGGCTCCTCTGGTCGCATGGCACTCCGACCTCCTCACGGTCTCCTACACTGTGCCATTTTGCTGTGTGAGCTGGAGGCTCAGCCTGATGGTTACACGGTGCTGTCTTTCAAGTTGAAGTCAGTTGGAAAGAGCGGGTCTCCGCGGAGATAGCTCTCACTGAAGTGCTGTTAGTCACTGGACTGGGATCAGAAGGGGTCAGAAAGGGTCAGTTCCTGAAGGACACTCAAAACTGCTGCAAGAAATAGGAGAAAAACGATGGTCCCCACTACAGTTCTCAGCACTGCCTCAAATGTAACTCAGGTTTGTTTGTTTAACACTGCCTTTACCTTCTTTCACGTTTGAACAAGGACTCACTGATTTTTGTTTATTTGTTTTATTTTACTCTGCTACCCAAATCCCCCCATCCAATCTTGCAGCCTTTACTCTTCACGTAGATGACTCCCTTCATCTCCTGGATGGGAATGACCCTTTATCCCTCTTCATTGAATGCAAACTACTTAAGCAGCAACATCAAAGCCGTGTGACGCCTGCCCCTTTCCAGCAGCCTGTGCGCTCTCTGAGGACAGCATTGCACATCTTCACTGTGATGCATTAATGACCGCATCACAGCAATCACATATCCTAGCCTCATACACCTGTCAGCAAAGCTTCAAGCCTGCTAGAATCACTAGGTGGACAGAAAGACAGTGAAGACAGACAAACTGACAAGTCAAGCGGGTAAAAAATTGAAAATGTTGTTGTATCTTTTTAGTGAGACTGAAGGTGAAAAAATAAGGGAATGGAAGGCAAATTGAGAAGACAGGGAGGCTCAGGAAATCTGTGGTTGTGGTGAGCCTGAAAGGCAGACTTAACCAGAGTGTGGGGTGGAAAGAAAGAAGCCAACATCTCACAGTTACAATTCATTTCAGAAATGAAGCTGAGCAGATAGTGGTGAAGGCTGTTACAATGCCCTGAAAATGAGGAAACAGATTCAAATTGAGGTTAAGAGTATTAGGAGACAGGATAGTTTAGTTGAAAAAAAAATTGCGGCTTTTGAAATCAGAAAGACCTGGAATAACTTCTAAGCTTCCTTGTTTAGCAACTGTGCAAAGTCAAAGTTTAAGGAACAAACACCGTTTGTTTCAGCTTTCTGATAACACAAAAAGGCAATAATGTCTATTTGTATGGTTCTTCCATTTGTGTGGGGCTTTCATGTGGACAAAAATCAAGTTATGATTTATTACAAGCATTTTATTACATTATTACTGTAGAGCAGATTGGAGAGCTATGAGACCAAAGACCTCAGTCAAGTCTGGTCGGATAACAAAAGCCAGTCCAGCGAGGAACCCAGTGAGTCGGGGCTGCAGCACTGAGAACGGAGACGTGGCCCAGGGAGGTAGGAACTGAGCTGAGCCCTCTAGATTGCAGGCAGGAGGCTCAAAGGCGGTGTTTTGATGAGTGACTTCCATGGCCTAAAAGAGGCATAAGGGCATAAAGAGCTGGGAGAACAAAGACTTTCTGATAGCCCATGGTCAGGGGAGCAGGGTGAGCACAAATACAATGATCTTCGGTACAATCAAAGGCAAGGACAACAGGAGAAAGACAGAGTGTTGAATGGGGACACAAATGAGGTGAAATAAAAGGAGTAACAAGAGGTGGTGGCTACTGGGGTGTGCGTCACTCATTTGGAGCCTGCCGAATGGGGACACAAGAGACTTAGAAGCTTCTCCCTTGGCCCACTGGCTAATCAGTGCCCATGACGCACTCGGGCTCAGTTAAGGAAAAGTGTGAAAGGGTTGTCTCTCAACACAGAAATCAAATGGAGAGTCCCTTCAGTACAAACTTATATTTTCCAATCTTTTCACATACTCATTTGTCACTTAGCTCTGGGCTGCTCCAAATGGACTCGTTTTGGGAGAAGCACAAAGAACACGCTGGTACCTTTTGTATCCTGTCTCAGACATAGTGCTTCCTCAGTTCTAACAAATTACGATCTGACTATTCTTTGCCGCAGGCTAAGTACACCCCAGAAATCCAGACAGGAAATACTTGGAAGAGCTGATACAGTAATTGCGGAGGGGCATTTCCTCAGCTGACTCTGAAATGATTCATGGCTCTGAGTTGTGCTGAATGCAAAGGGCCCATCAGTCATTGTGCAGAGCAGAAAGAGGTTGACTTCAATAGCTTGAGAATAACCAGAAGCTAGTTCCAGAAAAACAGAACCAGTCAAGTAGCTCATGTCCCACAGCCTGTCTTGACTAGAAAAGAATTATTAAAAACATACTTTTTCCTATATAGAAAGTCCAAGAATCACAGTTGTTGTGTATTTAACAGACTTCTGCAAAAGAAGCCCCTTCTTCTAGCATTTAAGTCTTCTTTGTTCCTCCCTTGTAAAAGAAGTGTAACTTACAACAGAATACTGTTCATTTTCCCATAAAATTTTGAGCTATTGCATTAGTCTGGGAGTCAGCTGTCTGGTATCAAAAAGATCTGATGTGGATGTGTTTGTGTACAGGGCAGTTGAGCTTTTGGATTTATAGCACAAAAGTGAGAACCATAAAAACTTCAGTCACCCTTGTCTGTTACTGCAACAGCAAACCCCTCAGATTTTATGGGTTAAATGTGATTGCTTTGACTCTCAGGTAATATATGCTGGGACATACACTAACACCTCATACTCATGGTTAGCAACTTTAACTGTGGTGTCAGGGTCTGCTCTTCTGACTGTGCAGATCAGAAAAGGGAAACTCAGGAAAGTTAAATAACTTACCTGTGGTTACGCACAAGAGTGGCATCTTGGGTGACAAACTCAATTCTCTCTATGATTCTAACTGTAAACCAAACTGGACAAGAACTAAATCATATTTAACATTGAACCTAATCACTGAATTTGAATATTCACATCTTGTAACTTTTTCATTCTTTCCAAATGAGATTAATATTTTTTTACTTATTTAAACAACGTAGGTCACAAAAAAGATATGAACATTGCATGAGCTCTGTATGTACCAAGAACTGTGATGCAGAATTTTAAACCAATTTCTTGTCAACTATATACTGACTATAACACATATAAACCTTTTCACTTACTCCAGAAATGAAACTACTTTTTTATGTCAAAAACAGCCATTAGAAAAGAAAACAAGCTGTCCAGACAGTTACTTAAATTGATGAGGTAGATTGAAGTTTTGACCAGGTGATTTCCTTGTGATGGCAGGGTTGCCATTATGGAATGATCACAGGAAAATACATTATGATTTCATTTCTAAATATTTTTATTTCCAAGCTGAGACTCAGTGAGAAGGATACATTGGAAAATTTAAATCAATTAGCAATTTGAATTAAAATAGACAGCATTTAGGAAGCAGAACAGTTGACTTTAAAATAACAATTTTCAAACTATCTTCCTATATCCTCCAGCCCTGGGTAGAATTACTTGGGTTTACAGAGCAAGCATATATAGCAGGCTCTCTCAGGCTCACCACTCCAGTGCTTATGATTTCTGACTCACTCTTCAGTTCTCGGGTCTTCTCTGGTCCAGGTATCAAGTCACCTGCCTTGATGTGATATCCCAAGACCTCTCAGAGTTGGGTCAGCAGCAACCTATCTCCCATTAATTGTCCCTGCCGCCATGCCTGTCCTCTGACATTTGAACTGGACTTTGGATGTGAAATTTGGAATGGAACATCTGTATGAGATGCCTTTGGAAGATCATACATTTAGTGATTATTCTTCACAGGTTAAACCCTTGCGATTTCAAGTAGTTTAAGTTATACCAGTTACAGAATTTTCTATATTTTGAGGCACACAGGCAAACTCAGCCAATGTAAAAAATGAACAGCAGGGAGAGAGAGAGAGAGAGAGAGAGAGAGAGAGAGAGAGAGAGAGAGAGAATGAGAGAGAGAGAGAGAGAGAGAGAGAGAGAGAGAGAGAGAGGACTGAACATGAGGGTTACACTTAGGAGGCAATGGTAGGAGCTTAATGGAGACAAAAAGCTAGAATTTAGTGAAGAGTGCCAGGGAACCAGCTAGCCAGTTGTTTACTTTTCAAAAAATAGTTTGATCTCATACAATGTTGCATATCCTATTTGATACCTCTACTGTTTAAATAAATAAAAAGCAATGTTAATCTCACTTGGGAAGAATGAAAACGTTACAAGATGTGAGTGTGGTGGGGGACATGAAGGATTCCACCCAGTACCTTTTCACTGAGCTACATCTTCAGCTCTTTAAATAACTCTTTCTAAATTTCAAGATAGGATCTTGCTACGTCATTAACTCATCCAGGCTGGGTTCAAACTTGTGATCTTCCTGCCGCCTTTGATTCAGAGTATGCACAGCTCATCATTCAGTTGATTTCAGAAGTGTGCGGTTCCCCGTGGTTCTTCTTCTCGTGCTGCACATCTTGGGCATTTTTTTGGCAACATGCCTATTTTGCCAACTCATTCCATGCTCTTCTTACAGAGAAATCTGTCCGTTTCCTGTCAGGTGGTAGCATCTCTGTCCTCACCCCTTGGAACTGGGTCCCTTGTGTTTGTCGTAGTCCAGTGTGAAGATGCCCTATGTCACTTCTAAGACTAGACCATAAAGGAAAGACTGCTTATTTCTCTCTTTTTCTTGAAACATTTGCCCTGGAGACCCAGAAGTCACGCTGTGAGGAAGCCCTGACAGCATGTGGAGGCCCTGAATATGCAGATCTGGCTGACAGATCAACGGAGATTCAGGATGTTGGGATTCACCCATAGTCGTGTGAGAAGGGAGGTCCTGTGGTGGACACTGGGATCGGAGGTAAACCGGCTGCAGCTTCGAGGAAGCCCGTGGTGGAGAGACAGTATCTCACCTCTGTCCAGCTATGCTGTCCATGCCCAGCACTGACAGGAAGTCTTCAGCAGTTGCTAGTGTTTTATCCTCCTGTGTTTATAATAGTTTACTGTACAAAACATTAGAACTGGACTCCCTCAAATGAAAGCCTTTTGGATAAAAGCAAATGTCTTGATTGTACAGAAGGAATGGATGCAATGTGGAAATTAAAATTTAAGAACACTGTATACTATGTCAAAACAGAAATGTAGTTAGAGAACTTGGAAAAACAAAGATCGCAGTCCTTCTGTATCTTCCCACTAGTTTCTTTTCTGTAAACAAATCCGAGCAATAAACTGTGTCACCACGACTGCCTCGACAGCTGCTCTCGTCTGTCCCTTCCAAGTAGGGCAGATACCCTTTCTGGTTCCCTGGATGGGCTCTGCCTATCCTCATATAGGGTCACTGTTATAGATGCCTCCTGTGCACGTTGTTATTCTCTGAAGGATCTTCATCTGGAAAATATATTATAGAGCTATTGTGGTCTAGAAATTGACCAAATATTTGGCCACCATGCTATTTCCTCAAATTTTCTCACTCAAGTAAATATTAGAAAACTGCTTTGTGTTGAAAACCTAATGAGATCAGCACACTCCTGGTGGAAGGCATGATGGCTGGACTCACCCTGTCCTGCTCAGGGAGTTCATAAATTTTTGGATCACCTGCTTGTTCCTCTCAGTCACCTTGCATCTATAAGAGTTGCGAGGTGTGGTTAAATGATATGGTGAAAGTTTAAATAAAAATGTAAAATATTATTACAGTAAAAGACACATTGCTATTAATACTTTCAAAATACTGCCAATCATTCTCATCCACTTGCCCATCATTCTTGCCATCCGCTAAAGCAGTTTTGCAAGTCCTCATTCAGGAGGGTCTTTTGGTGGCTACCTTGTCATTCTGAATCAATTATGTTTATAGAGGTTTCAGCCAAATAGAAACACTATAGTCTGTGTTCCCAGAGCGAGTGCTTTCTCCAAGTCAAAATGACCAAGAAAGTGGATGTTTGGGATCGAGGACACTGAGTTACTCAGGACAGCACAACTAAAGACACCCAAGAAACAGACACCAGGGTTACTTCAGAAAGCAGCAAGAATGATAGGATAAATGTGTTGGAAGCAAGTGCAAGTATTTTGAGTGGGATTCATGGCAATGCATCTTTAACCATCATAATTTTTAAAAGTTAACCACCTCCCGTAGTTGTTAATCCTATCTTGTGTGTGTCTACCTTGAAATCATGCTCTGAGGAAACATGATAGGAGATGAGGGCAATAATCACAAAAGTACCAAATACAATTAGCAGGATTTATTTGTTCCAGAAACATCCAGTGATTCACAGAACGTCCTCCTGTGAGGCAGTGTTACATATATTATGCTAGACCACAAAGAATTAAGGAAAAAATCTCAGAGTACTGAAACCCTGAGGCAATCATTTGCTACCTAGATTGGATTCTGCCTTACTAAAGAAAATGGAAATAAAAGTCTGAAGTTAAGAGAGCTTGCAGAAATGCCGATATTAATCCTGTAGACTTAGACAATTTTATACTATGGGAAAATGAAAAGGAATCTCAAAGGTTGTGGAAACTACTACTCTCTGTTCAGAACAAGGTCCAGACAGCTATTTATTTTGCTTTGAAAAGTACCCAGGGTTTTCATCTCAGTAACTTATTTCAAAGTCTGGAACATTTTGCCATCACAAAGTTCTGACACACAGAGATTTCTTTTTTATAAAGCGCTGGCATCTATCTTGCCTCTGGCACTGGGGAGACAAAACAAACTGAACTTTTTACTGAAGATATATAATTAAAATCTGTAATAGCTGCAGTTAATTTTAATTTTTTTCTAGGATTAAGATGTCTCATTCTCATACCTTTTTCCCCCACATTTCAATCATTTTGGATGAATTTTCCAATGAGAGAATTTCCGCAGCTCTCTGCTCACTTTTGGCAAACAATGCAGAAGACCCTGTCTTTATTTTTCTTATCAAAGGTTTTAATTTACCATCTTAATATAGTGCAATTTCCTGATGTAATGGTGCAGCTTACTTTATCTTTTATGTGAAATAGTTTATCAAAAGGATACTGACCCAGGACAGGACTTAAATTCATGGATAAGTACATACAGAGATTTCCACTGAAATCACCTCAGCTCTTTGCTGACCTTTATTTCAAATATTTAGGTAACATTTTGATAGTTTTCAATGTAGTTTTACCTCTTTAAAGTAATCACAAATGTTCTAAAATTTTAAAATATCTTAAAATTATATGCTAAACATGTCCCCAAACACTAGAGTAACAACATTCAGTTTAAAATTATACACATATTTGTATAGTTAGTGTATATGTGCAGAACATACAAAATCAGAAGAACCAAGATATTCTTTTTTTTTTTTTTTAGAACTAAGATATGGACAGTGGGGCTGTTATGGCCTGGATTTACATGTCTCTCCAAAGCCTTATAGGGACATAGCTGGGGAGTGTCAGAGGTAGCTGGATTGGGGTGTGTGAATGTAGGTGAAAGTTGTGATACTGGGGTTAAGGGTGTGGATCAGGGACGCCTCACCCCGGGTATGGGTGGTACCAGTGAACAGGCTCCCAGCCTGGATAGAATATGAATGGAGCAAGGGAAGTCGGTTTGCTGCTGGTCCTGTGGGTGCTTGCTGCTTTCTGACTGCCATGGACTGTTTCTCCTCTGCCATGCCCCTGCCTGGGAGCCAACTGACTACCTACCGCCTGAACCCTCCACAAACTGTGCACTGGAAAATCTTTCCTCCTTTAACTTGTGAGTATCAGTGTTTTGCCCCTTCAATGACAAAAATGACTAAGCTAGACACTTAGCCTGTTTTCTTTATTTGTGGTCCCTTAAACATGGTAAAATCCACTACCATAGAAGACCCTCTATGGATAAACATGGGTCCATATCTGCCTGGTCCTGTAAATATAGAATATAGAATCACATGCCTTTAAATTATTTTTAAGAAGCAATTCATTAGCTTTAGCACTCTGCTCTACTTTTTCTATAATAAGGAATAAGCTGCACTTTTTCTAATATAGTGCATAGGCCAATGTTATACTAATCCACTTTTACTCCTTTAGATTGGGAGAGCATAATAAATACAGCCAAGAAAGTACAGAGTAGGAATCATAATCATCAGCTCTGCATTGGCAATGAGAGTGATTTATTCTCATTGTTAAACATCATTTTTGAAATCTGTCAACCAGCTTGAAGGTCAACCATAAAAGTATCAATAAATATGAAATCTAGGCGTCATGCTAAGAACAGTGGAGAATAATCAGAAAACATTCATTTCCCTGGCTGAGATAATGAGGCACTTACAGAGAATAATAGCTTCACTTGATTTTCTTTTACAGCTCCGAGTTCAAGGATAACACCCCCTCTCACTGTAAGAATAATACAAGCTCTGTAATTACGTTAGCTCAGGACTACATAATAGGATTAAAAAGGTATGAAATTTGTTTAGCTGAACACCATGCCCTGGGTTTGCACTGGGAGTTGAGACTTTTGTGCGAAGCTTGAAGAATTTGCTTAAGAAGTGGAGATGATGAAGGAGGACAGAGGATGGTGAGGAGACAGGGAGACAGGAGCCAGATTAGGGGCGGAGGGACGAACTGAACTTGAGCACGCCAGAGGATTCTCGGGAGGAAACCATCCCTGCATCTCATCCTCCTGTCCTGTTCTCTGGTTCTGGCTCTTTTCAACCCAAACTTCAAACACATCTTCATTTCCTGACTTCCTGCCATGGTTCCCTCTTTTCTCTGCCTTGATAGAAGACTGGAATCAAGACCAGGCACCAAAAACCATGAAGCTGTATTTAAAAAAAACCCAACAATTTCTGATTTCCCCTCTTCACCTGTCAGCCGCTTCACACAACTACTAATGCTATAGTTTAATGCAGTTTCATCATAACAGTCTAGTATGGCTTTTCACAAAAGAAATTTGTGAATGAAAACTATCCTCTTTCAGGTGTTATACCTTGAAGTTTCAACTTATAATTTGTAATTACCACAAAGCCATCCTTCTTTTAAAAGATTTGTTAGCTATATAACTATATTTGATTTTATTTTTATATCAGCATGAGATGTTTTACATGAGCACAAGTCAGAAAATATTTACAGACACTATTCATTAATCTGTTGCTTAGACAGCATCTGTAATAATGGAACCAGTCACAGGAGATTCTAGACTAGGAATTACCATTATCGTCCATTAAACTCACTTTCTCGTGTGGAATTCACATCCACACACTGATGCAGAGGATGGCTTGGATTTGCCATCAAGGCATGAGAGTGGCCCCATGTGGTGGTGGCCCATGCCTGTAATCCCAGCACTCTGCATGGCTGAGGCAGGAGGACTGCAAGTTCTGGCACAGACTGGGTAGTTTAGTGACTTAGTGAGACCCTGTCTTAAAGTATAAAAAGTCTGGAGGTACACTGAGAGTGAAGGCGCTGGCTTCAATCCCCAGTCCCTCCAAAAACCAAGAGGTCAAGAGGGTAGGGCTGCTTGTATTAGAACAGGGATTGGTTTCCAGAATTCCCCTGGACTCCCCTCTGCTTCAGTTCCCACCCCTTTAAAGGAAAGAATCTCATTACCTTCTGTCTCATGGTAGGAAGTCAGGCTTTAGACACTGAGGCACTATGAAGTCTAAATATATTGGCATTATATTTTGAGATACATTTGCATTTTGAAATAAGATGCTCTAGTTGAAAAGCCCTTAGAGGCATCTGGTTCTGCTTGCTAAGCAATGTGAACGTCTGCGTTCCTTTTAGCTCTGGATGGTACTCAATTCACAGGTCCATCTGGAGAGACGGATCAAAAGTATGGGCCCTTGCCTCCCCCAAAGCACACACAGTGTGAAATTTGCATACTTGAACAACATCTCTGAATCCCTGGGACCATCTGTTTGTTCATTCACTAAGCAAATATTTACTGAGCACCACTATATGTGTACTGAGTATCCTCTAGACATTTGGAAGCTATCACGAAAGGCCCAGCTTCCTAGGATTTACATTCTGTGGCTCACATTGCTGGATGTTCCCTTGTCTAACCTTCTCATTTTGGAAATAATTAACACACCATCCTTGCCAAGTGAGGAACTGTAGAAATCAGAGGTCTGTTATCATCTTGCAGGGGTTCCTTGCTGGTCACGAGAGGCCACCTGTGCAGCGTGACATGGGTGTCAAGCAATGCAGCTCATTCTCTAATGGACTGCTCACACATGCTAGTCTTGGCTGCAGAGACTGCGGCTGTCTACATTTGAAATCTTGATGTTTTAAGAACACTAATGTACTTGTGGCACTCACATACTTCAAGTTGGTGAAGCAACTGATGAAATGCTGAAAGCCTCATCTTTTGACCATTTCTCCACCCATCTCGACTTTCAAAAGAGTAGAATAATTTGTTGGAACACGGCGATTTCAAGCACAGTATTTAGTTAAATAACCTTTCTTGGAGATTGCCTCAGTGGTATCATTTCTTCCTCATTTGCATGTAATGTCACAGTGAAACCTGATAGTGGAATGAGGTCTAAAATTGGCGGTGATCTCACATTTGCCTAACGCAGGACCTTTATTCTGCTGATTTTCCTTCACCTTTAACTGCACATTCTTTTTCTAATCTGACTTGTAGTGTGGTTTAGATTTTGGAATGTGATTTTTCTGGACTTGGGTGCAGCATATTGCTGGCAAACTAGAATGATTAAGCTATTTAAATTAACATAAATTAAGACTAGGAACTTTCCCTTCTCCCTTTGTTCCTCTCTAGTAAGGAGCCTGTTTTGGTGCTGATTTGTAAGCTGAATGTGTGACTTGCGTCTGTCTCCTAACTTCTGCCTTGTGCAAACGGCGACTGCTGGAGAAGCGGGAAAATCACAGCAAGCACCAGCCCTTGACGCTGCTTCTCTGTTTAGTTTAACTCAGCCAGTCTTCCCACCAAACACAGGATTCCATAGCCGTGAATATGGGGAACTCAGGACAAGGAGACAACAGATTTTATTACTCCTGGAAGGAAAATACAGAGTCAGACACCAAAACTTCCCTAGTACGGGCATGTGCAAGTTTCACAATCCTATTATTAAATCTTGCCCTTGTACATGGTCCAAAGTAGAGTTACCTGATTGGCATGTGCTGGCAGCTGGTAGTATTCACTTGGAAACATAATCCATAAAATTACCAGATCTAAAGCCGAGGTTAAACGGACACAGAGGTCTTCTCAAATCAAACTGTGTAGACAATCTGAAGATGGAATTCTGGTAATTCACACAAGAATCACCGTCACAAAACTGCGCGCTAACTCGGTCTACATTGTTCCTTCTACCTCAAATAGAACTTTTCGTGCAATGTAGCATCTTGGAGCACTGAGAATTGCAATGCCCATCATGTAATGGAATAAACTTGTGAGCTTACTTGAAAGAGAGTTTTGTGTTAATGACTTTTTTTCTTATTGTGGTAAACTACATTAAATACAAACTTTAGCATCATAACCCTTTATAAGTGGCCAATTGCTTTTCATTAACAGCTCTCTAGAGCTTTCTTGTCTTGCAAAATTAAAGCTCTACATACATTGACTAATTCCCCCTTCTTTCCTCTCCCCAGCCCATTACTGCCATTTTTCTGATTTCTGTTTCTAGGAATCTGACTGCTTTAGAAAACAAATATAAGTGGATCGACACAGTTTTGTATTTTTGTGCCAGGCTTCTTTCACTGCTGTAATATCCCTGAGCACAGTCCATATAGTAGCGGACATTGCTTTCTAAAGCTGAGTGACATTCCACTCTACATATACCATGACCTGTTCTCCTGTGGATCCATTTTTGATAGACATTCTGGCTGCTTCCAGCCTTTGGCTGTTGTAAGTGATACTACAAAACTCTGCCAGGCAAATATCTCTTCAAGACGCTATTTTCAAACTTTTATCCAAGCATGAGGTCACTGGATCACATAATACTCCTATTTTTATTTTTTGAGGAAACTTCAAATGATGTTTTTGGTAGCAGATTCACCAATTTACGTTCACAGCACTGGTACACAAGACTTGCAGTTTCTCTGCATCTTTGAGAGCATTTGTAACTTTTCTGTTTTTGAGTTTTACTTATATAGTTTTGGAAGGGCCATTTTAATACATGTGAGGTGCTATCACATCATAGTTTAGACTTGAATATTCCTTATGGCTAGTGATGCTGGGCATCTTTTCATAGACTTCTTGGCCACTTGTCTTTCTTCTTTGGAAAAATTCTATTCAAGTCCTTTGTCCATTTTTTAATATTTTGGCTCGCCTGAAGATTTGGAAGAATGCCATTACTCAAGGCTACCACCAAATGTCCTATTATCTTTGCAGTTTATCGTCTACCCATTTGCCATCATAAAGCCTCTTCCCAGCTTTGAATCACTTCCTTTCAATTCACAGTCTACCAGAGCAGAACATTGCCCTAAAGCTGGTTTCTTAGCATTCTCCAGTATAGATGGGTTTTAGCACAAGATGTGGAAAACCACGCCCACTTAAGAGTTCATGCTTTGTAACTTGGTTCTGTTATTGAATTGTGAAGGTAGAAATTCTATTGAAAGCCATGAGCTATATAAAATAAAAATATTTTATTACTTTTCCTGAAAGGTTTCTAGCTGATACTGAGTCAGCAGCATTAAGGTACTAAAGGCAATATTCGTGCTTAATCAAAGGACCATGACTTGGGGCTGGGGATTTAGCTCAGTGGCTTAAGTGCCTGCCTGGCAAGCGCTAGGTCATGAGTTCGATACCTGGTTCCAAAAAAAAAAAAAAAAAAAAGAAAAAAGAAAGGACCCTGACTTGGAACACTCTATCTCCTGATACCCACATGGCACAATGCTTTGTGTCTCCGCTTATTTAGAATCTTTTCAGAAAGTTTTTCTCTCATTCACCCACTCCTCTCTGAAGCCAGTGCGCCTCACATCACATTGCATCATTTTTGACAGTAGTACATGTAAAACCTGCAGTTTTATTGCTTGATTGTTTATAGCCTACTATTGTTGGAGACTGGATTTCTTTCTTTTTACAAAGAAATAGACTATACTTAATGCCTGATTATGCTGATATCATGGTATACATTCAGATGAGAACCCCAGAGATAAGCAAGAAGAAACTGAATTAAATGAGAATGATTTTATTAATTATGGCAAGGTTTCCTGATTATCATAGTGACTTAAATATGCAGAGAGAATAGTAACAGTTGTTAACCATCAAGTTCTCAGTATGTACAGACATGGTAGGAAGAGGCTCGTATCTAACACCACCCTCATACAGACAGATAAAGGAAATTCAGTGTGAATCAAAGCCTCTTTTAACAGATGAGGAACCAGTGCTCAAAGGCTGCTCCAGGCCAGGGGCTGGAATTTAAGATCTGGTGCCCTTGACTCCAAATTCTATTCCACACCTGTCTACATTTCTACTTATGCTGTGATTATTGAGAGAGAGCAAAACTTCGAATATTCTTAGGGACTCTACAAGAAGGTTAAACTGAATTGATCTGAAAATAGAACAAAACATGATTTGTTTTGATTTGAAAAGTTATTCTCCTTCTGTCATCCCGTCACCGTGGAGGTTCTGTGCTCCTCAACTTACCTTGTTCTCTGTGCATCCTGAAGATTCTTCCTGAGCGGCTGTCACCAAAGCAGGTTCCTTGGGACCCGGAACACACCACAAAATGCAGAGTGACATAAGCGGAAGTGAGAACACACAGTCTCTTTTAGGTTTCAATTTCATGATGACAGACTGATGCTCAAAACTTTTAACTGTGTCTTTTCTCCCTACTCCACTTCTCTCACAAAATAGCGCTCCTCACTTGAGACTTTCCAAAATGCTCTGCAAAAAGTGGGCTTTCTGACACTTTCGCAGTAGGAGATAGTGCTGGAAAATGAATATAAGACACACCATGAACCTAATGTATTAGTAGGCAGTCAGGGGCTTTCATCTGTGAGTTTGCAGTGTGTCATTAGCAGTTTAAGTGCTTCTCCATGGTGCTAAATAAACCAGGAGACGTTAATACTGAAGATGCTGGCAGTGAAAACACAAGCCGTGAATTTAGTGGACCCGGGGGATTTTAACAGAAGCTACAAACCAACAGAAATGTAAAGGGAAGTTTCAATAACCTTTTTTTAAAAAAAAATCGCACTCCCTTTTTCTATTGATAGCAAAGAGGAAACCTAGGAGAGCGTCTTGCAAAGCTGCTGCAGATAACTTTTCCCACCGTGCTGCCCTGCGCTGTGACCCTGCCTGTCCTCACTTGTCCAGAGGGCCAGCTATGTCCAAGGAAGGGGTTGGAGAAAAAATGAAAACTGTTTGCTCCAATACTCAGTGAAGACCAATCAATACCTGATGAAAAGGTAAACACCCTGGCAAGTCAGGTATATGTATAATTTGACCAGAAACAAGATAACATCATCAGAAATTCCCTTAATAACAAAGGAAGCAAGATCATCTTTAATGAAAATAGTTGCCAATGTGGATTCACTCTCACTCTGTAATTTAATGTATCATCTCTAAATAGAAAAGTATATTAAACGCATCTTGAGATTAATACCCATATGGCTTGTACCTAGATGTCCGCCTAAAACCTCATGCACTCATCCATGGGGCTTTTGCGAGGCGGCTGGATCTAGAGGTTGCATGATTACTAAATGAGTCCACTGATTGGCTTGGCGTAGTTCCGGGGATGGATAATGGGAAGACGGGGTGTGAGTGCCAACTGCTCTTAGGGACAGAGCATAAGGGATGGAACAGGGCTGCTTTGCTTCTTTGGGCCTTTTCTGATTTCTGCCTGCCATGCATTACTTCTTCTGTGTGATACCCTCTCTGTGATGTCATCCTGTCTTGGAGCCAGCTGATTATGGACTGAGACCTCTACAAACTGGGAACTGAAATAAACCTTTCCTGTTTTAACTTCAGGGGTCAGGTGTTTTGTCTCAACAACAGGAAAAGTAACCAAGGCAACACCTTTGTCCTTTATGTATGAGATGGAGTGGAATCTATTTAATGGTTCAAATAGCCTGTCTTTTATTTTATTTGGAGGTATTTGCTTGTTTAGTGACCTAACAACTTTTGTTTTAACTACTTTCAACTACTACTTGCTACCGGAAGAAAATCACACAAAATTTAGATACTTAAACCCAACATAGATTTCCTGTAAAGTTGCGCTAGAAGTTAGCTTTTCAAAATGGGTCAAGGAGGCAATGTTCCTCTGGAAATATTAAGAATCTGGTTCCTTTCCTTCTCCAGCTTCTTGCAGCCCTTGGCTTGTGGTCATTTTTCCAATCTACAAAGTGAGCAGTGTGGCCTTTCCTGATCTTTCTCTGCCTCTTCCCTCACTGTCCATCTTTTCTGATGGACACGTCCACTTCCATCTTACAACAAGGTGGTGATTACCCAGTAGCCCAGGGTGATCTTATCTCAAGATCTTTTCATGTACACATTTCCAAAGTCCTTTTTAAAGCAGGACCGCATAGGTATGGGTTCTTAAGATTAGAATTTGGACATCTTTATGGGGCCTTTATTCTCCCTGCCACACTAGCTAAGCGGGTGCACAGAGATAACTCTTTTAACTTCATCCTAACAATCTAAACATACCAGAATATTTTTCAGTTATGTTCTTACTAGATGGCTAATAAGGAATACATGAAAGCATACTCCTCACAAACCATGCAAATACAATGATGAAGCCTAGTCTTACTTTACAATCTTTTAAATTATAGATTCTTATTTTATAGGCTCTTTTCTCAGGTGGTTATTATCATCAGTGGGCAATTTTTATGTTACAAGCTCTTCCTACATTTTTCATAACTAATATCTTTGCTCAAAAATGTTACATACTATTGATTTTTTAAAAATATAAGTGATGATATATATGGTACTTTTTAATGTTTGACTAACTTTTTTCTCACAACATATTACAAGGTCATAGAAAAGATACATTTGTTTGGCCTGATTACCATTTCTCTATATGTATGCTTTTCAGATTTCCATGTTTACAAATTTTAATTCATGCTGCAATTATCTGACTTACACCTCTTTGCAGACTTGTCTACTTGGTTAGCTAGAGAAGATCTATGAGACTGGGAGTGGTGAGACATAGGAGGTGTGCATACAAAAATTTATCAAGTGCCACAAAGTTGTTCCCCAGTGGGGCTTCAAAATTTACTATCAGAAATGTTGCAAGAATTTTTCTCAGTTAGATGGAGCAGTTTTTGATAACACTTCTCCCACCAATCAGAGTGTCTTAGAAAGTGGTATCTTGCTTTATTTTCCATTGTCTTCCCCACCAGCAAAGTTGTATGTGTTATTATTTTTTTATTATTGTTGTTGTTTTGTTTTTGTTTTAGTACCAGGGGTCGGAAGTCCCATGTCTTATGTTTACTACCTAGGGTTCTTCTTTTGGAATTATGTTATTTGCATTCTCTCCTCATTTTCATGAGCCTTTAAAATATTCAAATTATCATTGTCCATGAGGGTTAGAAACAGCAGCTTTCCTTAATTCTATCCCATAGGTCAGGCAAAGAGAGTGATCAATGAATGGATAGTGGGTAAAAATCTCTTCTCTTTTCTCCTGAGTGCTATAGATTTATGTATTAAGCACACTTTTTTCTGCCCTTTCTAGTAATTAATAGTGAGAAGAGGAACTGGTAGCAGGCACTCAATTTTCTCTTAAATTTACAACATAGAGTTTAGCAGAAGCTGGAGGTTTCTTGTTTTTATTTTTAATTTTTTAAACATGTGCACAACACTTGCCTACAACAGGCGACGTGGCAAGCCTGAGACGGCCCTCCGAGATGAGCCGTTTGCATCCTTGTTTTGTCAAAGGGACACCAACGTCACTTGTGCTGTCATTCTTTTGGCTGGGACTCAGCCACGTGTGGCTGTGATTACCCAGCAGAGCAGCTGGGAACCAGGAAAACAGGAGATTGGAGGTGAACAGAAGCAGGTTTACTATGACCAGTAAGGAGCAGCCCCGGAATTTAAACTTGTATACTCTGCCTACCAAAGCTAAGCTATACAAACCGGATCATCATGCCTTTTATCATTTACTAGGTAGACAATGAGAAACTAGTTTCGAGTTGGAATTAATGGCATGTGCTGCATTCTTCCAGGAAATTATTGCCGTCAAGGGACTGTCCCGGAAGTCATTATCAGAGAGACACAAGTGAAAACTGCCCCAGCCTGCAGCCCTGTGCGTTTTTCCATTTTATTTTAGGGTCTCCTGCATCCAATACAAAGCTGGAGCTTTGCCCTATGTCAAGGTCAGAAAAATACGTTTCTTCTTTGGCTTGCATTTGAGGAACCCACTGCTAAGCTCCGCAGAGGATATTGCTGCTTTCAAGTGACCTTGATGGATTGGTCTTCACCAGGGCTGGGGAGGTGATCAGAAGTGGCCTAAGTTTGTCTCGCTCCCAAGCATGAGTGTGGGTGTGGCATAGGCCAAGTTTTTCCCAGTAAATAAGTTTCCTGTCATTCTCTAAGCCTCTGTGTTACCCTTTCAACAAACTGCCAGGTCCTGTGGGGGAAGTCCTAGTATAAGACAGAAGCCTAACCCTGACAATATGACCTTCAGCATGGTTTGGAAAGCTCTTTCATTTTCTTTTTTTTTCAGGAAGTAAATCATGCAGACTCTGAAACACACCACCCATCGAATGTTTTACTGCTCCCTCCAGATCATCCTACCAGGATTTGGTAGCTCTCTTGTTTAACAGAAACTATGCCACCATCTGTTCCATATGTCAAGTGTAGAATGAGAAAAGTCCCTATTAGTGTACTCTGAGTTACTGATGTTTATTAACACACACATTTAGGAACTGGTTCTATATTCTTTAGAGCTTCGATTCCCTTTTGAGCCTATTTACTGGCTCTTTGCAGCTGCATTTGTCACTTAACATCGTTGCTTTGTGGTAAACATTTTGAATCTCTTCTAGAATATTTTACTGACTGTCGATTAAAAATCAGGTATGAAAGAGTCCTGTGATGTGAGCGTTTTCTATTTGCTTTTATGTCTCTGATGCCATCACAAAGAAATGATCATTGAGTAAATGGAAACTGGGAATAAAAATTTACCTAAATTCTTAACTCAATATATGAGACTAGGAATGCTACAGGAACTATAGACACACATTTCTTTGAAGCTCTCTTTTGCATCTTACAGCTCGTGAGAGTAGTTTAGGACAGTCGAGCTGCATTTCTTGGTGCACTGCAAATCAGTATGCGAAGCCACAACCTCTGTGCTGCAAAGCTGAGAACTAAAAGACTTCAAATCAATTATTTATAAAGAACTCCCTTGTTGAACACGATGTAGGGCAATGTTTCACACTTTGAGACATCTATTTAGGTGCTCATGTAATACAGCATGGTGCATATTTTCAGTCAAAGCCATTCATATTTATTGCAATTAGTGGCTATTAATATCCGTAGCCATCATCCTGGTTCTTAGCTGACCATTTGATAATAATTTATCCTGTGTGTGCTTACTGTGACTCAAGGGACATTTCCTGCCATTCACCCCCTCGATCTATAGCTCAGTATTTACTGGTAAATACTGTTCATTTTTTGATATTTAGTTTAATGCATTTACAAGGTTGACTTTGACGTCAGGGACCAAAGGCAGAGTTGATTTTACTTTTATTTTTTCTGGGAGTTGAGCCCAGGGCCTCATGCATGTTGAGTACATGCTCTACTATGGAACGACCCCTGCAGGGGGATTTTAGTGTTTCTCTTTCTTTACTGGTACAGGTATGATCTTATTAATGAAAAATCATGGACACTGCCGTACATCACAATTGAAATGTCACAGTGAAGACAAACACATTTAGTGAATTAAAGTGTTCAGAATCACAGTTTTGTGCATTTTTCTTATGTCATAAATTCAAATTATTTTATTTGGATGTTGTTTTTTCTACTGATATTTTATTAGATGATTTTTAAAAAAACGTTTTGGTTTTCTGAGACTGGATCTCACTATACAGTTCAGGCTGGCCCTGAACTCATGATGATCCTCTTGCCTCAGCCTCCCAAGAGCAAGGATTATAGGTGTGTGCTGTTACAACAGTTTTGGAGGAAAATTACCATACAGCCAAAATGTGCTTCATTAGAATATATCATATAAGAGATCAAAGCACTTTTTTTTTCCAGAAATAGGATTATCTAGTAAAAATAATTGTTCAGAATCTTGAAAAATTATAATGGTAATCCCACCGCTGTGTACTATTTAGACATCGAAATCATTCAATGGGATAAAATCAAAACTGGCTTTTAATGGAATTTGAACTAAGTCCTTATCACTTAACAGATGAATCCAGTAAAGTTAGAAAATATAACTATTTTCATGCTAATATTTTTTAGCAATCGGAACTGAAGATTAAATTGTATATCAAAATAATTACATCAAGTGGTGGTGATAATAATTTTTTTTTTCCAAAATATACAGTTGTATCTAGGCACACAGAGCCAAGCATCCTTGGCATCAGAAATGGCCCAGAAACTGAGGTGTTGAGTTGTTGCCTCTGCTTACGTTCCCGCTCAGTTCTGTCCTCCAAGTGGGCAGAATGTCCCTCAGGTACATGTGGCCGGGACCCTGAGGGTTCACACCCAAGGGAAGTGGGACACCCAGGACACTACATGGGAATCAGTGCTCCGTTTTCCTGTAAGACTCAAACCAGTGACCTCCACTCACTCTGATAGTTGAACTAATTTTTAAATTTCATTCCTTAGTTACTAATCAAGTACACCAAGTATTCACAATTTTGGGCTAGTTAGTCTCACTGGAGAAAACTGATTTGATATTGGTTATGGAGCTGTCTAGAAATTACAGAAATGTTTTAGTCAAAATAGAGATTAAACAAATGAAAATTCCTGATTATTTCCTAGTATTTACGTTTTATAATCAAAATATAATTCTGAAACATATAAATGATAAATGAGATAAATTAGGTCTCACCTCTTAATATTAATTATAATTTACATAATTTGGAGGGATCCGGCTTATTAAGGTATAATTTACACCTAACAAAATTTACTTCTTTTCAGTCTGATCCAGCTTTGTCATTCAAATCCCAGGATAATCAGGAGAGAGAACAATTCCCTTAGCCCCCAAATTCCTTTCCATCTCTTTGCAAACAAGCTCTCCCAACTACTAGCCAGTGGGAAGCACCTGTCTGTTTTTCTGTCTCTGTATTTCTGTTGAATAAATGGGAACATTAAGTGTGAAACATTTTGAATCTGACTCTATTTAGTACGAAGCAGTAACTACTCATCTGTTCATGGGTGCACAGTGATTTGCTCATTTTAGTTGTTAAGTATTATTCCATGGTCTGAATTAACCCAATTTGTTTATACTTTTGTTATTCACCAGTTGAAAGATATTTTGGTCATTAGTTTTGGTGATTGTGGATAACCACTGTGAATGTTCCAACAGTGATTTTTGTATGACTGTAAATTTTCATTTTTCTTTGATAAATACCTATGATTAAGATTTTTAGTAATACATAAGGACATAAAACTTATTTTTGAAGTTGGGTGAGGTGGTGAATGCCTATACTCCCAGCACTCTGGGAGACTGAAACTGGAGGATGGCAATTTTGAGCCCAGCCTAAGGAGAATTAATGAGGTCATATCTCAAAATAGAAAAAAAAAAATAAATTTAAAAGGGTTGGGGATACAGCTCAATACAAAGGTTCTAGCTTTAATATTCAGTATGAATTTTTTTAAAAAAGAAGGAAGACAGAAAAAAGAAAATTCTCCTTTTTTCGAAATAAATTCTGCACAGTAAGCATGATGTAGCAAATCGTAATCATATATCCTTAAGTTAATTACTTTAGGCATACAATTTTTTAAAAACATCATTTGAAATTAGCTGATGTGACTCATATTTACCATTTTTTTTGTCATTTTAGGAAAAACTGCTTAAGTTATCTTTACTTTTGGAAACACTTTTTTTCTCTTGATTAATTTCAGGATTAAAATGTGAAAAATAATTTTTTTTGTACTGGGACTCAAGTCAAGATCTTGTGCTTGCTAGGCAGGTGCTGTGTTACTGAGCTATATTTTAAATAAACTACAGTATGTTTTATATCAAAAATTGTTTCCTTTAGTTCCTGTACACATTCTTGACTCTTGGTAACGGATTCACTCAGTATAAATAGAGTCACCTTAGAGAGCGAAAACACGTTCGATATTGGCAGTACATGTAAGTCAAAAGCTTGTTTTCCACCTTCTGTGTCACTGGCCTCTTGGGTAATGTCTTAGCCTGTTTCTTGGTTCTATAACAGATCACCCGAGGCCATGAAATTCATGAGCAGAGAAGGAGCTGGGAGACTGGATAGTACAGCGCCAGTCTATGCTCCACTCCTGGTGAAGGCCTTGTGCTCTGTCCTAAGGGGGCAAAAAGCAGAAAGGCATGGAGACCTACAAAAGAGCCAGTCAGCTCCTTTCAAAACCTTAGCCCTGCGCTACCACCGGGACGGCACCGGCCTCCAACGTGAGCCCAGGAGGGGACACACATCACGTAGCCAGAGCCAGTGTTTCCTTTCAACTGCCCTGCTCTGCCAGGGATCTGGCCACACATCTCACGGCCTTTGATCATTCTGAGTGCCACGGGAGGGGTGGGGAGGGCAGAGTTAGGAGGAGGGAGGGGAGAGGAGGAGGACGGAAGGAAGAGGACAGAGATCACTTGGATTTGCTACAAACTGCACGCTTGGTCTGTGCATCCCTCTCTCGTGCAGCGCCCAGGTGGCTGATCACACGAGCATATTTAATGCTGATGACAGCAAAATGACAGACAGCTTTCATCTGGATTTATGCTTTGTTTTACCACTCTTCGAGAATTACGAGTAGAGACAGTTTCTGCTTATAACACGTTAGAAAAAAAGATGACTCACTTGGAAAAATACGAAATGCACATGGGGATTCAGTAATCAAGCATGATTTTTATTTCCTAGGAGCTCTTAACAAAATAGAACAAAATGACAGGCTTGTTAATTTCTTGGCATAGGGTGCAGCAAAAAAGAGAACGATAAATTATTTAAAGCCATAATTATTATACTTTGTGATCATTGCTTTATTGAAAAATACCTCTCCAGGATTTTTTATAATGGTGTAAGGCTAAACACTGTTTCAACATTTAAAATAAGCTTTTATCAAATTTTTTAGAACAGTATCAAGTTTTCACAACAAAATTTGAAATTGAATTTAAAGTGGTTTTTGTTGAATAAGAGTTTTCAAGCAGAAAAATGATTTTTTAAATAACGTTTAAAATTACAAAGTAAATTTAATTTGCAAGACTCAGTAACTATATAGAAGTATTAATTTGTAGGCTTATTTTGTGTCCTTTTCATACATACTCAGTAATGGGGAAGCTGGATGGTGGGTAACACTGTTTTAAACTCTTTGAGAACCTTCTGTGCTATTTTCTGTAATGGCCGTAATAATTTGTACAGAACCCCATTTTCCCCGCCATCTTGCCAGGACGTGCTGCCTCTTGGATATTAGCCTCTTGGCTGAGATGGGGTGATGCTCCATTTTAGTTCTGATTTGCATTTCCCTGAGTGTTAGTGCGACTGTATTACTCAACCTTCTTATCACTAGGATGAAAAGAGGAGAGGTTTACTTTGGCTCACAGCTTCAGAAGGCTCAGTTCAGGGTGGGCTGGCTGAAAGGCAGAAATGGTACAGAAGAAGGGCCTGGCAAAGGACATCAGCTCGTGCTGGGAGACCAGGAAACAGAGGGAGTGGAAGAGCCTGGAAAACATAACACACCTTTCTGGGACACGTGGACAGTGAGCGGCTTTTCAGCCTCCGCCTCCTAAACCACTTGCAGACTTGAACTCATCAGTGTAGTCTGCCATGATCCAATCACCGTCAAAAGTCTGCCTCGGGAGCACATGACTTGGAGCACACTTTTTAGACTTAAACTGTGACAGTGATTCAGAGCCCTTTTTCATGTAAACACTGACCACTTGTAGGTTCTTTTGAGAAATTGTATTTAGGTCTATTGCCCATCTTTTAATGAAGATATTTGGTATTTGGAAAACTCACTGAGCTTTGTTTGTTCTTGATATATTCCCATCCTGTGAAGTTTCCATCTCATTTATTGCATGTTCAGCTTCAAAATTATTTGGTTTAATTTAATATCTCAAATAGTTTTCTACATTGTGTTCATGTTTTCTTTAAGCATTTAAGAATATTTATAATACCTATGAGTATCTTTGCTATCTGTCATTTCTGGATCTGTCTCTTTCAGTTGATTTTTCTCATAGGTATTAGTCACATTTTTTCCTATTAATATTAATATGCTAGTCATTTTTGAATGTATTGAACATTGTGGACATTACATTTGTTGAGACAGTAATAATTATCATCTTTATGAGTGTACCGGATTTTGCTGTTTAGGCAGGGAAGTTATTCTGGATTGGCTTGATCTTTTCTGGATTAGCTTGAAGCTTTGTTTGGAGTAGATTTAAGGTAGTTTCATGCCCAGGCCAAGTTAGCCCTGCCACTGAGATGTAATGACGGTTTGGTCCTGCGTGCACATCTAGGGTTTACTGAGGGTCCCTGCACAAGACCTGGTCAGCTGGCAGCTTCCTGAACATTGTGTGCCCATTCTTCTCAATTTTACCCGACTTGCTCATGCAAGGGGAACGCTCTGCAGATGGGGAGCACATTTCTCTGAATAATGTCCTCTGCTGTGTTGTAAATTCAGTCTTTTCTTTCCTTTTTTGAGAAGGGGTCTTGCTGTATAATCCAGGCTGACCTTGAACTTACTATGTACTCCTGGCTGACCTTGGACCTATGGTCCTCTTGCCTCAGTTTCCTGAGTGTGAGAATTATAGATGTGCATCACTATTCCCAGCCTAAATTCAGTCATTTCAAACTCTTCTTTTCAACTCATTGAGGCAACTCTTTTCCATGTGGTCTCTTTTGCTTACAGACCGTCCATCTGCTTCCTGGTGATCACAGGTGTGACAGTTACCTGGGGTGTCAGCATGCATAAGAAACACACAGCTGATTGGCTTAGCACAGTTATAAGTGTGACTGGACGACTGACTTGCTGAAGAGGAAAGACCCACGCTGTGGGTGGC
Organism: Cavia porcellus; assembly: GCF_034190915.1. NCBI lineage: Eukaryota > Metazoa > Chordata > Mammalia > Rodentia > Caviidae > Cavia > Cavia porcellus. Next base: position 10,341,822 of record NW_026947509.1, read on the forward strand.
ACCATCCAACAGGCTTGTGGACTTGACAGAATGAGAGGGAAAGAAGGAGGAAGGCTAGCTTCTGTTCCTTTGAAGAGCTCTAGTCTTTGCCATTGCCTTGGGCATCCACCTCCAGGCTTCCAGGGCAGACCCTCAGGGTCCCTGATACGGGCTCCGATGTGACTCTGTACTGAGCTCCAGGTCTTCCACCTCTGATTGGTTCCTTTGACTCCAGCACATAGATGCCCTTGTGCACTGGTCCAACCTGACTTTTTTGGTGGCATTGTAAATTTACCTTGTAAATCATGAACATTACATTAAATCTGTTCCTCCAGTGGACTCTAGCACAGCAGGCTTGTTCTGCTTATTTCTCTTGCCTCTTGGAACTCAGTTCTGCACTATCTATTGTATGACCTGATACAAGAAATGCTACCAATGTCATTCATTTAAAAGTTTTGTGTTGCTTTCTGAGTGTAACTATAAGTCACTAGAATTAAATTTATCCTCTTTATGAAAAAAATTTTAAAACTAGACAAAGTAAGTGAAACAAGTTTATTTCATGCAACATTCTGACTGTGTGACACAGACACAGGTGGCAGCCTTTCTGGGTACATGGGACCTAACTCGCCAGGGTGCAGGCACTCCTGAGAAAAATTCCCTCCCAGTAGCATGTAGGGTATAATCCTCTGCAGGGTGATGTACTAAGGTGATCACAGAAAGGTCCGCTTGGTGTTTTAGAGATGAGGATGTGAAAGAGGTCATTGACAGTGAAAACCATCCCTCCAAAACCATGACTCTCATAAAGGCTTCTGTTCTGTCATCTGTTCTGTTCTGACTTCTCCATTTTCTTTGTCTGCCCCTCCTTCTCCAGCTCATCCAGTCACTTAACAAATTGTTGAGTCAAGGTATCTGCATTTGAGCAGCAAATGCACAGAAACAAGAAATAAAGACCGAGTTTCTTGGCAGTAGTAACAAGCTTGGGGGGGGTGGTGAGTTCATCTGAGTGTGTGTGTGTGTGTGTGTGTGTGTGTGTGTGTGTGTGTGTGTGTGCATTGCTTGACTCTCTAAGGGGAATCATTAGAACCACATTATTATACATATATTTATAATAATACATATATATTCACAAAACTGAGACCTACAGATTCATGAAAAAGAAAGTACATTTACACCTGCAGTTTTGTGTAAAAAAAAAAAAAAAAAAAAACAGTAGCAGTGATAACAGGACAGACATAAGAGAAGAAGGTGGAGGCCTAGGCTACAATTCATTAGCAGGAGTCATCTCAGCTCCAGAAAGTGGGTTTGGGGGTTGAGGATTTGCCTTTTCAAAGTGAATTGCACTGTGTGTCTGAATTTTGTATAAGTTGGGTAATCAGAAAGGTAACATACTAAAACTCAAGGAGATCGCCGACTTTGTTTAAATTAAGCTTGCTGGGGAGGGGGGCATCTATAAATGAAGAAACAAACCTTTCCAGTTTAAGAGTGTGTATACTGTGTGCTTAACTCAGAAAGGCAGCTTATATTTTAAGAATGTAAGGCTGAAATATGAAGAACGTTGTCTTTTCCCAGAGATGGGCCCTGTGACCACTGCCAGTGGGTTAATAGACTTCCTATAGAAAGGAAAAGGAGAAACATTAGATGACGGTGAACTGAAAGGCAAGAACAGACTGACAAGCAGGAATGAGTTCTGAGACCAGAGTTCACAGCTGCAGGAAGCCTAGGAGGGCAGGTTTTGAGGAGTTGAGCACTGATCGCCGCACAGCTCCTCCCCCTTATCCCCACATCTGTGCTGTGCACCTCACCCTCCCTGGGCCACCAGGTCCTCCTGTCAAGCAAGTGTTACAACAGTGTCTGGAGTGTGAGCTTGCCGTGATCGTGAACTGACATGCTGGGTGCTAACCTCTTAGAACAGTGTTGGGTTACAGGAAAGACCCCACATGTTAGCTCTGTTTATTCCTATCACCTCCATTTCCTAGAGCTGGAACTTGAAACTGGAACTTGACATCCAAGGGCCAGCAGATATCAGAGCAGGTCCCTGCCCTGGGACTGGTTTAACTCTGCACCTGTTCTACTATGCATGAGGGTCGGTGACCCCGTGGCACTTGGTCCAAGCCCTGTCAGTGTCCCACTATTTGGATGTTGTTTTAGGTGGTGAGATATGAAGACGAGGGCGCTAGAGACACATTTGTCCTGACAGACAGCAGAAACAGCATGTTTTCTGGAGAAAAAAAGCCATGCTTTATAGATAAACTTTTAACCTGCAATGGGCTGTTCACATACTAGCACCAAAGCAAAGGGTGTGATCACCGTGTTCAGAGCCTGCTAGGGGACAGCAGTACACTGCCAGCTGGGCGCTCTGGCCTCCTGGTAACAGATGGCTCAGCCCAGGGCTCTGGCCTGCTTCCTCCTGTCTGCTGCGCTCCTGCCAATGCAACGGGAATTGCTCCAAGGAAGAGCGTGTGACGGGTGGGGCAGGGCAAGGTGCACTCTTAGCTACTGCTGGTTGTAAGCATAAAGGAGGAGAAGTCACCTCCACAGAGGAAGTTATTCTGGATGGCAGAAGAGGAGGGCAAAACCCAAGGTGAAGAGGAAAAGAGTTGCCTGTCCTCGCTCAGAGGTCATTCCTGCTGAAGGCTGGGCTGCCTGGCCCTGATCCTGGCATGGGAGATTTTCTCAAACAGGCAAAACCGTTGTCCTGCATGCCTCTGTGGGAAGCTCAGCGCCACAGCCCAGTGGTGGACTTGACGATGGTTCTGACCTGGCTGAGCTGTCCTGAGCCTTCTCGAGAGCCTGGCTTTAGGTGTCAAAGAGGAACTGACTCCAAAATCAGTCATTCCCACTGAAAAGATGTCGCTGATTCCAGAGAGATGAGGAACAAACATGAGACAGAAAGGTAGCAACCACAGGCTTACAAGGCAGGCGCTGTAGACTCAGTCTGAGTGCTGGCACAGAACGAGAATCCTGCTGGGAAGACAAGCTTTCTGGACTATCACCCCCAAACCCGAGGAGATGAGTTTGGCCTGCTGCTGTCTCTTGTCTGGTCCCACCATCTGCTTCAAGCCAAACTCACTGGTGCCAGGACACGCAGAGTTGTTGGTCTACCCCTAGAGTTGGCCAAGTGGGAATCAGAGACAGAAAGTAGAATATAGAGTGTCATTCACCCATGGAAGGCAGACTCCTGCTCTTCCAAATCTCTGGACTGAGAGAAATCTTGAACTTGGAGTGACGCATTCAACCGTATGAGGTCAGCCTGCCTCTCTCATCCAGGCAGATGGATGCTGGAGGGTAGACTTCTGAGCCTGTGGGACTGGAGAGGTAAGGACTCTCTACACATTCAGAGGGTCAACACCTCCCCGGCCTCAGGCAGTGAAAGGAGGGTAGGAGAAGGAAAGAAATAAAACAGGACTAAAAACCAGAGCAGCAGGAGGGTGAAGATGCAGGTGAGACCAGCGGGTTTCTAGAACATGAGGTTTTATCTCCCTGGCAACCACTTAAAGATCCCTGGCCCTTACTGTGCCGGCCTATAACAGTACCTGTTGGGGGTGGAAAGATAATCTAGTTGTGGGAGCTACTTTTTTCTTGTCTGTATGTTCTCCTATAATAAACAAAGACCTTCAGAATAACTTGTGCCAAGTAGTGGCAGCAACAAAACTCAAAAGCAAAACAAAACAAAACACCAGCACCACTCCCCTCTGTCAAACACCTATTAAGCAACTGTCTGTATTTTCTGAACTGTAGAAAAAATCTGAGATCTCTATGTCTTCCTGTACCCCTTGCCTCCTACCCATGTACATAAGCATTGTTCCCAGTGAGCTTTCAGCAGGCACTTTTGTGTAACTAGGAAAGTGGGAATGTAATTTGGTGGTCTCCCTCAGACTTTAAATGAGAGATTTGGTTTAAACCTCTCAATACAATTTCATGACCTATACTAGGCAGCATCTTTGACTGACACCTAAACTTGTCTCTGCTCTGGCAAGGAAATAGTAGGCTTGCTGGGAACCCAGACCAAACCACAGTGACAAGAGAGAATTTCAGCTATGAAAGATTCCAATGGTGGGAGATCATATAGCTTGTGTTACTTTAGTCTTGACTTCATGTTGAAAGGTAAATTCAGAGATCACATGCTACCATTTGTTTTCCTTGTTTGTTTATTATAAACACTTTTTCATTTTATGGTGCCTTGGAGCAAAAAAATATGTTGATAAAAACATGGCTTTTTAAATAAACCACTTAGGAAACCTAATCATTGGCAAATTCAACTAGCTATTCCTTTCTGAGCCTCTTTTGGAATATTATAAGTGCTTATTTCTTCCTTGAAAAGAGAAAATATTTCATAGAACATCAAAAATATTAGGGCTTTATGGTTTACATGATTGGATTTCTTTTTAGAAAAGTAACATTGCAATTGTGGGAAATTAACAAATAAATGACTCTATTAAAATCTTCCATTAAGTGGAAGGAAATAGTTTCTCTATTACAAAGAAATAATGGTAGCAAAAATTATCGTGCTTTTCATCTTGCTTACCAGAGGTATAGAGAAAACAACAAATGTGTTTCCTTTTTTGTTTAAACTGCTTTCTCAGGCAGAGCCTGAATCTTTCCATCCCGAATGAGATCACAAGCAAAATCTTTTCTCTGTAAGATTCTGAGAGCATCAATATGGAAGATCTAAGCTTGAAAAATCCCTTAGACATTGAGAATGCATTAGTGTTGGCCAATGGAAAACTCATTTGACCTTCAAAAATATGTACTTTTTTGACTTTTGGGCTCTAGTGGGTGGTTTGTAGCAAAAGACAAACTTGTGGGAGTCACAGAAAACACGGAATGGTACAAATCCAGACCTTAATCCAGTGCTTTGATCTGTTTTCACAAACGATTTACCATTCCCTTAGCCTGTTCCTATGGGAAACTGGAAAATGCTTTCTACTGGCTTAGGGCCCAGGGTTTATTCCGTTCAAGGATGAGCACCCCGAGAACACACCTGGACCCTAGCAAGGACTTTGTTCCCCGGAACAAAGGGAAGCGGAAAGACATTTTGAAACATTCCAACTGCTTCCAGCAAGCCAAGTATGAAGAGACCCTCACATACGTTAGATCATTCTAATCCTGTCTGCTAATGCCCTTTGGAAGCAGGAAGCTATGTAACTGTAGTGAAGGGAAGTAATGACATCAACAGCTTTTATTTCACCTCAAAAATATATAATTATCATCAGCATGACGATTTTTTTTACATCAACAATGAAGTGGCTTTCTTTTTTTTCCCCTATTTTTTCTGTAAATAATTAGAGGAAGCTGCTTTTTACATTTATCTGAAAAACAGGATCAAAATAAGTGGACCAATGCAAAGCCTTTTTTTAAAAAATTGAATGTTTGGCTTTAGGAACAAAGGTCATGCAAACCAAGCTAACAGCAGAATGAATGCAATACAAATAATGCAAATTTCTAGTGGAAAGTGTTAAGAACTGGGAAGGGGCTGAGATTTATCTGTATTTACAAGCTAACAAGTTAGCGGGATACAGCTTCTTGGATATTTGAGGATGACTCGAGACCCCTGGATCAGAGATGAAGGCAAATTTATTAGTCACAGCAATGGCAGGATCTAGTGTCTGTACCTTGTGCGATTCCCTAAGACAAATCATAGAATGGTGCAAAAAAGCCAGATGACACTGATTTGATAGGAGAGGAATTCTGAGCTTTGGTTACATGAGTATTGTATGAAGTAAGTATGCTTGCTATTGCTCTTGAGTGAAACAGTACTTTTATTGTACTGAATATCAGTTATATCTACCCTTTGCTTCAGAGTATTACTTGTACTTCACAAGGCTGTAAGCATATCTGAAGGGAGATATCTCTGTAATCCACAACTGTGTTTTCTGTGAATATATGTGAAATAATAGTGTTTAAAAAGGACAGCCAAAAACTTATTTGCAAGATATATAAACTGTGGGGAATCTGTGTGATAGGATTATTTCCAAAAGATGAGAAGTATAAAACTAAAGAGGCCTTTATTCTGAGAACACGGAGAGAGATGACTGGCACCCCGGCCGCTGAAGTCTCGCAATCTCTCTCGCGGACATGTGGCGTGGGGGGAATATAAGTAGCCTAAGCTTAGGGCAGTGCCCTAAGGCCATTAGAGATGCACAGGTACTTCATTGGCACACGTTTGGTGCCAGGGGCAGATTCCGAAGGGTGGGGGGATATAGGGTTACAGGTAAATCTCTAGGGGCAGGGGAGACAGGAGCTCCCTAATTCTGGCTGAGGCTTTTTCTGGCTACAGTGTCCGGTCTGGGTCAACAACCCTTTCACTGTGGAGATGATTTATATTCAAGTCTCAGCTATTTGCATTTCAGGTCAGATCATCAACTATTCATTCATTCGTTAATTCGTTCAATGGTCAGTGAATCACACAATCAAAATACTAATAAGTCACTTTAGCATTTATGCAATGCAAAACATTTGCTGTGTATTGTTTACAGAAACAGAGAACCAGAAATAGATGAATAAATTTGACTATCGCTTAGGACTTATATACTAATGTAAGGATTAGTAATCAAAAAGATGATTCTAGTAGTGTTCAGCAGAGATACTGCTGTATGTCTACCATAGTTTTGTCTTCCTGGAAACACAGGCCATAGTTCAGCCTTCCTTGTATTTCTCACTAGGTCTTAGCCACGTGACTTAATTTAGGTCCACTGGATGGGAACACAAGTAATATAAACTAGGAAAAGAACAGGACCTTGAAAATATGCCCTGCAGACCTGAGGATTAATGGAACAGATTAGAAGACAAAGAAACAACTCCAGACATACTTAGCCACCCTATCTTTGACAAAGGTGCCAAACATATTCACTGGAAGAAAGATATCCTCTTTAATAAATGTTGCTAGAAAAAATTGGGTTTTCACAGATTAAAGATTAAAACCAGATCCATATCTTTTACCATAAACTAAGCTAAAATTGAAATGGGTCAAAGGTCTAAACATAAAACAGAAACACTAAATCAAACAGAATAGGTAGGAGTCTTGAAGACACAAGTGAAGGCAAAGACTTTATGAACAAAACCCCCAGTAGTACAGTAACTATCACAAAGACTCAACAACTGAGATCTCATCTTATTAAAAAGCTTTTGAACAGCAAGAGAAAGCACCAACAGAGTGAAAAGACAATTCACAGTATAGGAAAAATTTTGCCAACTGTTTCACAGACAAAGGACTACTATCTAGAATATATAGAGAGCTAAAAAACAAAACAAAACAAAACAAAACAAAACAAAAACAAAAAAACCCTCCCAAACTTAAAGAAATGGGAGGGGAGAGGCAATTCAAGAATGAGCATCAGAAATAGATACTTCTCTAATGAAGAATTAGAAATGGCAGATAAATATCTGAAAAAATGTTCGAAATCATTAGTCATTTAAGAGATGCAAATTAAAACAATGCTGAGATTCCATCTCACCCCAGAAAGAATGGCGATTATCAAGAAATCAATAACAAATGTCAGTGAGGCTGTGAAGGAAAAGGAACCCTTCTCCGCTGTTGATGGGAGTGGAGACTGGGGCAACCACTGTGGAAATTAATGGAAACAAAACTTTTGTAAACAAGGAGAGGAAGAGGAGTTGAAAGAAAGAATGGTAACAAAATAGAATCAAGTTGTGTCACGTAGGGGTACAAATTTCCTATCACAAATGTTATCATTATGCATACCTAACACGTACCAATAAGCATAACTTAAAAAAAGAGCATAACTTAAAATAAAGGCATAACTTAAGACAACCCTGGAACAAACCACAATAAAGAAAACATGCCCTAGACTTTGAGTCCTTATCTTCCTCCACTATGGAAGACAGCCAGGGCTACAGTGGATTTGCATAAGTAAGAAAGAAATCTTTATTACTTCTTCTTCATGAGCCACTGAACAGAATCAAAATATAATACATTAAGTAAGCTAATAGAGTATGTTTCTTTTTAATTTTTCATTTTATGGAAAAAAGTAAAACAAGCATTCATGAAAAAATAATAGAAGAATAACAGTAGTATTGTTACCTTTAAAGCAGGTAATTGGAATAAAAGATATGGGCCTACAAAATTCTCCAAACGGTATTAGCCCAAATCTTTCTTTTCAATTAACTAAGAGAAACTATTAGGACAACTCTCTTCTATTTTGTTTTGGAGGTCTGTTTTTGTCACCACCTCTCTCGAGCTAGAATTCTGACTTTGTTGATTTACAGATGAGAGCACAGGTTTTGGGGGAAAGATGCAGTTATCTTTTAAATCAAGAAGGAGGCCATTCTGATGATTTGGGTTTATAAAGTTAAGGGGAAGATTTATTATGTTTCTTTAGTTTTTTTTTTTAAATATAAGAAATGCTTAAATATGTTCACAAGTTTAAGAGATACAGCATGGGAAGGAAGACAATAAGGTTATAGAAAGAAAGTTCCAGAAGAAAGGGAGGAAGAATAAGGTTTTAAAAAGAGATAGAAAGCAGATGGGAAAAGATCTGGCTCTTATTCTTACTTGGCTATACGGGAAGAAGGAGAAATAAGCATCTGAGCAGTGGCTTTAGGGAATATTTTTTATTTGAAGGGGAGATGTAGCCAAGTCCTAGCAAAAAGGGAGCTGTCTTTCAGCGTTTGCAGGTCTGGTTATTTGTGCCTAAAAGGAAATGGAAAAAGAAAGGTGGACAGCAGAAAAGGCGTTTAACCACCACACGGTGGGGAAAGGAGTTTACTCAGGATGCAGTAGTCCTACAGGAAAGACAGCGGCTGAGCACTGCTTCAGCTCTGTCTGCGGTGACCTGAGATTTAGGATGAAATAGGAGAATGAATACTGGGGCAGACAGCAGGAGGTAGGCATGACCGAGCCATCAGTGTCGCGCTGGGAGGTCTGGTTCACTGTGGTCTCAGGTTTTGCTCCTCAAGGCATCATGGGGCAGGCATCCCTTCTAGGGGACAGAGTCGTGATAAGGCAATCCTTCTTCAAGTCTCCCTCGCCCTGGCAATGACCTAAGACAGCTAGTACCACTGCAGGGGCATGGAACTGGACCTCGCAAAAGCTGGCAGTGGACAGGCTGTTGATTATGATGTTCTTTAAGAGCTTGAGATATGGTATTTATTCTTATCTTGGTATCTTCAGGCTTGAAGGTAAGAATGACCAGTTTTAGATGAACGTTCTCTAAGTGATGACCATCTCCACCTGAAGAGTTGATGAGGAATCTGACCCAAAGTTTAAGACAGTAAAGGTCACAGATGCAAGCAAAAGCAGAGAGACCAAGCTTCTCTCTTACTTCTAGTTTCTTACTGGGAACCTTCAGGACAGGTGAATACTCTGCTTTTAGCAGAAGTGGTTTCTACAACCTCACCACTAAGAGAAGTAGAGAGCTGGGCAAGGTGGTACACACTTGTAATCCCAGCACTTGGAAGGCTGAGGCAGGAGGATTGCTGCAAATTCAAGACCAGCTTGGGCTACAAAGTGAGCTCAAGGCCAGTCTGAAATGCACAGTGAGATCCTGTCTCAAAAAGACAGTCCCCCAAAAAAACCCAGAAAGTAGAGAAAACTCTGAGAGACAAGGTTAGGGTGTAGATTCCTGACACCATCAGAAAAATAGTTACGTTTTCTTTCTATGATGTACCAACATCTTCACTGGAGGGTTCACAAACATCTCACTTAATACCAAGATCCACTTAATCTTGGTATTTTGTAAGGAAACTATCAGCATCACTATTATTTTATGGATGAGTTAACTGTGATTCACTGAGGTGAAGTAATGTACCAAGGCTATTGAGCTACTAAGTGTCAGCGCCAACCTGTAATGTGAGGAGGAAGACAGAGGGACATAATGATATGAGCAATGCAGGGGAATTAACTCAAGGTGCATGTTCATAGCTTTCTCATTACCCCACATAAGCTGGGGGAGGGGCCTCTGCTAACAGACGGTCACCTGGTAACTCCTCATAAACACCTAGAGTTTCAATAAGTTTTGAGAAATGGGACAATTAAGTAAATCAACTGGCTGTTATGCAGACATCAACTCACCATGCTTCACTATCAGATTCGTGACATTAAGTAATTTGAATGGTAGTTTAAGAAGCACTGGGTTTCAACCTCTCTATTGGGAAATCCAGTATTGAAGGGATCATAAGGTGATGCTAAACCTTCAGTATCACAGTCACATTGTTTGATTTTCTTTTTAGAGCTCTCTTGACTCCTTTAAATGGTGTAAGCAAATACTGCATGACTATGAGAGATTTATCAAGCCACTGGTATGAGGCTGCCTGAAAGCTATGAGGTAATTTTATTATTTAGAATTATTAAAATAATCTTCAGGATCTGAAATTATAGATGCAAGTTTTTGTCTGCTCAAAGAAATTCTGCATTATAATAAGCCTGAGAAATAGAAAACTTCTCAGTAAATTGCACAAGTAATATAAAGTAAAATCTGGAATGGAATGGAGTGGAGTGGAGTGGAATGGAATGGATGTTGGTAGTGACATTCACACCCAGGAATCAAAGGGCAAGGGTGAGGCTGGAAGAGGTTTGATGCAGTTGCTAAAAGACACCTAAAGCATCACAGGGAACAGTGGAAAGGGACACTGGATTATGGGTAAGATTCATGAACAAGACTCACATCGTAGGCTTAGTGGATGTTGTGTTTCATCTGCCTTGGAAACCTCTTCCTCAAGGTACAGCTTGCTCATTCCCAAGTTTAATCTTGGGGAATTTCCAGTTAAAGGTCCCATCTAGCCCAGCATCACCTGCCCCCAAAGCAGCCCAAAGAAAAGAGTGAAAACATAATTTTCTCAAAGGACATCTGCAGGATGGCAACATGACTGGAACACGACCAAAAGAAAATTTTCTTCATTTTCTGGTTTGGAGACAGAATCTAAGTTCTTGATGGAAAAAGACCTGAGGCCCCTTGAACCACAATCATTGTCTCCAGGGCCTTTCCAGGTGCCCTGGGCAGAGTACCTCTTAACTCCAAATGCAGTGGAAAGCAAAAACACCTAAACAACACCTAGGATTGGGAGGCAGATTTATTTATGTTGATAGGCATTGATCAGGATCACTGCAAAAATGTCAGCCCTGATCTCTGATGCTGTAAGGGTTACATGGGATAAGCAAGCAAGAAGCAGAGAGGCAGGCTTGTAGACCAAGGATTAGTTTTTACAATATGAATCATAGTCACCAGCTCTGTATCACAATGACCAGTTGTTTCTAAGAAACAAAAGTAACAGGTACTGTAACCAGAACTATTATCTGGGCAACTAACAAATGAAGTATACTGACTGTGGGGGGAGGTGCGTCTTCTGCTACCTTTCCCCACTCTTTTAGTTTCTCCAGCACATGTTTGCTGGGCATGTTACAGGGAATCTTCTGAGAAAAGATCCAAGTAGAAGCCGTAACACTGGGGCTGTAGTGGTCCCAGGAGGAGCCCTAGCCAATGTCCCCAAGACTGAAAATTCCCACCAGGAGTTATGGTTTGTACCCCTTGTTATAGAGAGTGAAGAAGTTCATCTAATGTAAGCATCCTTGGTAGCATGTTTCCACACAGCAGCAAGAAGCAGTTTGCTGTGCAGATCATCCCTACAGGAGTGTTTTGGCTAAAAGGGGTTTGTCCAAGGGGATCACAGCACATCTAACCCATCAGACTTCATTCTTAACAAGGCTACTTTCATGCATAAACAGGGTGTACTCAACATCCCTAGTGGCCTAGAGTTAAGCAGGAGGTCTAGTACAACATGCAGCACCTGCACAGTTAGGTCTCAGCCTAAGGTGAGCTTGCCAGCTTTCATGATGAGGGCAGTGACTGTCAGAGTGTGAAGACAAAGAGGGGAGACAGCCCTTAGCAACTGGAGCCAAGTATTTGCACAGATAGGCCACTAGGCACTCCTAGGAGCTGGCACTCTGAGTAAGCACCATTGTTTCTGTGAACTCACAAATCCAGGTTCTAGAGAAACCAGCAGCTCCAAGAAATTTTTGGAGTCTTTTTTTCTTATAACCATTTTCTGCTAGACATTACAGCAGAGTGTTTCTGCATTTCCAGCAGGCAGCTTGAGTGTCACTAATCAGGAGTGGCAGCGGTATCTTGTGCTGAGAAACTAGCCAGGTCAGCTGTGAGGGCTTCTGAAAAGTGGGCAAACAAGTTTTGAACCTCGGGGAGGTTGAGTTCAGGTCAGTTGACTTTTGAGTACAGAACTGGGGTCTTTCCATTTCAAGGTGAAGAGGGGCTGGCTGACATGAGTCAACTGAAGGCAGAAGAAGGCGGTTTTTAGGTTCATGTATCAGCAGGCTGTGGGTGGCAGAAGACCGAGGTAACATATATGGAGGGAAATCACAGTGGCACTGGCAGGTCAGAGATCCTGAACTGGCTTTACAGGCAGGAGAGGTGTATTTTAGCAGTTTGACAGTCTGTAACATTTTGCAGTTTGGAAGCCTTATTTTGTTTTTCTCTCAGGGGAACATGATGGAGCTGGACGAGAGAGAGAAATAGGTTGTCCTGGAGCCAATCTGTTGCTAGGGTCTCCCCAGGGTGATAACAGTCTACCAAGCTGATGTATGACTGGATGGATGCCTGTTGTGCTTCCCAGGACATCTGGCAGCAGTGGGGGTCACAGGGAGGCAGCATGGTTGATGGCTGGGCCCGGAGGTGATTCTTTAGTCTACACCTCTGGGAGGAGAGTTTTCAGAAACTCACGGTTGTGATTATCTGTCTCGGGCTGATGCAGGCATCAGGCATCGTCTTCCTCTCAGGAAACAGTCAAAATTGAAAGTGCAGGGTTAACTGAGAGGGAGGCTGACTGGCTTGGTGCAAAGTAGATGGTTGCTTCTAACTTGAAGAGAAGGCCTCTTCCCAGAAACAGGATCAGGTGTGGCTTGCATAGGAATTCATGTTTGGTGAGATGTCTTCCCAGGCTGCAAGTTTGTGCCTTACAGAAGAGGCAAGAAGGAAGAATCCCAGTTGTTTCAGTGATGATAACTTTTTGACAGAGGGAACTTTTGGAGGCAGAGAATTCTGTTCCATTGTCTACAGGTTTGCCGCTGACTTTTGCAATGACTGTGGGCTGTCAGGGTCACAATTTAGTAGAGCTCAGTCTGTCCTATCTATTTAGGCCTGACAGGGAGAGGAGGGGTTCAGGTTGAGGTGGACCTAGATGGTCAGGTTGTTTTGTCTCACAGGTTGAGAGAGCATTTATGTTTTGTGTCCATAACCCTTAGCCAGAGGATATGGTCATTTGTCAGACTGGATATTCTTATGGACATCAGATGCTTTTCTTTTATCAGGTTGCTGGGTAACAGTAGTTGATGGACTTCTTGTTCCCTCTCTTTGATGTCTTTGAGAAATGTTTCACTGATTTTATGCTTCTAGGCAGTGTGTCCTTTGTGAAAGGCCATGGCAACTCATGTGTCAGCACTGACAGTACAGTTCTTCCTCAATCAAAATATGGAACTCAGAAGGAATTGTTGATGGTCATTTCAGGGGGGTTAAAGGATGCCATCTGACCAGGATAGGTATGTTGTGGGGGGGCTCTGTGGCTGAATACAATCAATAACTCATCAAACTGGAATCAGTCCAACTGGCTGGAAGTGGACAACTCAGGAGCAGGAAGTGAAACTGTTGGCAGCTACTGCGATGACTGACGGAGTTGCCAAAGCAGAATTCTCCAGAAGAATGGACCTCTTTTTTTCTTTTCTTGCAGATGCAGGGAGCAGTTTGGTTTCATTTTTAACACTGTAAAGGCCCTTTTTCCTGAGTCAGGGGATTTGGGTTTTGATTACTTTGCTCCCATCTCTGACTTCTTATGTGTATGTTGTATACCCTTGAACAATGGCATAACAGAAAAAGGGTGGGTGCTCCTCAGAGAGAGACCATTTAGATGCCAGCTGTGTTCCTCATGGAAACATAGGCATAATTTAGCAAGGAGAGTTCCAGGCCTCTCTTATGCTATCTGTCTATTGCCACACAGAACCACAAGAGAGGGCCCAATAATCCACCTTGACCAAGGCTTCCCAGTCTTGGTGCACAGACAGGGCAACCTATGGCTTATGCTCTCTGGCCCACCACTCCCACAGTCATTCAACAGGCACTCAGAGGTTAAATATTCCAACTCCCTACCCTTGAGAGTGGTTCTGACTAATAAGAGTTGATCAGACTCCTGTTCTGAGCAGGACTGACAAAAGAGACTAACTGGGTCCTCCCCAGAATTCTTACAGGAATCAGCCAAGTAGGCAGACAGATAGACAGACAGGCAGACAGACAGACAGATTGCACCTCTTCCCTCTTTGATCTGATCTGAGCCACTCAAGCAGTGAGTCAGGAATCCTACTCAGACCTCTTAGGCAACTCAAGAAATTCAAGGGAATACCTTCCTGTGGGGACCTAGAGAGGGCCTTATTCTTCTGCAAGGTCTATGACCAGTAACTAAAGAGGTCAGCACAGTTGATCTTCCTGGCCAGTGCACCAGATTCAATGGCAAGCAGAAACACCAAAATTAAACCCAAGAGCTGGATGCAGATTCATTTATGTTGATGGGCATTGATTAAGATCCTTCCCAAAATATCAGGCCCTAATCTCTGGTGGTTTAGGGTTTATGTGGGATAAGCAAGCAAGAAGTACAGAGGCACAAAGGCTTGTCAACTGGGGACTGGTTTTACACTTTGCATCCCAGTGGCCAGCTGTTTCTAAGAAACGAAAGCAACCGAAACTGGAACTGGAGCAATTCCTTGGGCAACTAACAAACAGCGTACTGACTGGGGTGGAGGAGCATCTTCTACTACATCACAAGGCAAAGAGTCTGAGCACTTTCCTTGTTTCAACATCTGCCTTCTGAGTTGGCTGAGTGTAATGATCTGTTCTTAATTCTCCAGTTTTGGTCTTGCTTCCTGGCATGCAAGTTCCGATTCTTGCTTGCCCCAGTTTCCTGTCTGACTGGTGGGTACAGTGCCTTAGACATTAGCTCTATAGCCCAGGCTTGCTAAGGGTTCCAATTCTGGGCTTTGCTCAGTCTCCCAGGGTGTGCACCATGTTCCATCTCCCCTTTCTGCTATACATTTGAAATCTCTGATAATTTGACACCACAAATATGTATCAACAACCTACTAGAGAGCCAAGGATTTAATTCAACAGCATAAGCACCTGCCTCACAAGCTCTCGTTCATGAGTTCTATCCCTGGTACAAGAAAAAAAGAATGTAATAGGTCTCTGCTGATCTCTAGAGGACATCCAAAACATTTAGTTAGGCAATTCTTTCAAAATATTTATCAGTGAACTTACAATTCAGGTAATTCTTCTTTGAGAACCACAATCCATTAATACTCTAGTACACTTACTAGCATTCCTATAAGGTTCCTAAACATTTAAAATAATTGGCTGTATTCTTTTATTAGTTCTATAGTATAGGGCAGCCTTGCAAAGGCTCAGCAGCCTTGGAAAGGCTCAGCAGCCCCTCCCATGGCCACTGGGTCACTGTTTTCTCTATCCATTCCCAATGACCCTTGCAAATCCTCAAACAGGCCAGTAGTCTCCATTTTAGAAGACATCCTTGGTCTTTTCCCTGCCTTCCGAATTTATTGTTGACATCTTTCATTTGTCCTGTAGCTTTGCTTCTGCAAATATGAGCCTGAATAGACCTCTTGCTGTAAATTATTTTAGGCATTTTGTTGTAGTGATGGGTTGCATACTGACTAGTAGTCATTTAAGGCTTGTTCTGTGTATTATTATCTTGTCAAAGCTCATGCTGGACATTGTAAGTGATAACAAATATCGGAAGTTTAAATGAATGCCTGGGAAGACCTGCATTGAATCCACACTTTGATACTTATTGATTACATCCCAAATAGTTTCATTAATAGTGTTGATGGTAACATTTTATTCTGAGGGTTGTTGCGAAGATCAGTTAAGACAGGGTAGGCAAAAGTGATTTATAAGCTATAAAGATATTAATTGTTATTTTTTTGCCATATCTTATTTTTAGCTGCCATGGTATATATTGCTTTAGACTTGTTTTGATTTCTCTAATTTTTGGTTTGGCCACAGAAATTACACATCACAGATTTCATTTAGTTTTTTTTCTTTTGTAAAAGTCCCCTACTTCCTTTCACCCCATTAAAGTTACAGAAAATTTTGGGTAGAGGTTATATAACCTAACAATTGGTTTGCTGTTATATCTTCCATATTAAGCAACTTCTCAATCAAACTGTATTTTTATTCTAGGAATTTGTCTTTGTTAATACTATCAACAAATAGAAAGTTATAAACTTAAATCAAAACTAAAACCTCATGTTCCAGTCTACTGATATTTAATTTCATTATGTAATCCAATAAAAAACTACACTACAGTTTAGCAATTTAGAATTTTCAAGTAAAGTAACAACATTCAAAATTTGAGAAGTAAATACAGAATTTATTTCCTAATATATGTTTATCACTATTAAAAGTGTTTTGGGAGAGAATACATACTGAATTAATCAAAGGTTTTAGGTATGGAGAGCAGGTTGTATCAGATCAGAGGTACCACCATGAGCAATTATAATGTTATCAAATTTTAAAAACAAAGCAGAAACAAATCCTGTTTAAATATAACATATCGGTTCTGGGGATTTAGCTCAGTGACATAAGCACCCACCTGGCAAGCACACAGTCCTGAGTTTGATCCCTGGTAAAAAAAAAAAAAAAACCCCAAAACACCACACACACACACACACACACACACACACACACACACACACAGATAGATATATATATATATATATAAAGAGAAGAATTATGGGGTCAATATTTCAGAGAGGAGGCTAGCACTTGATCCATCCAATTGCCTGTCTGTTCATGGGAGGGCTGCTGAGGCCTGGCAGAAGAGTGGCCTGGGGACTCAGCAAAGACCGGTTTAGGGCTCTGAGGAAACCAGAACTTGAACAAAGGGAGCTGTGGGAAGAAACAAAATCTCCACAATAACACCCCGCAAGGAACTTTCTGCTCCTTAAAACTGCATGTGGGGAGACAGGTCAAAAACAAGCTGATGTATATGCTGCCAAGGAACAAAATCTAGACAGATCTTCATCTGCTCTGACAGCTTCCCAGGGAGGGGACTCCTGGTCAACGCTCCTCAGTGCAGCGGAGACGTCCCATACAGGGGACAGCAATAAGTAGAGTAAATTGCATGGCAGGTGGAACTCATCTCGTCACCATAATCCTCAATTGGAGCAAAATAACATCTATAATCTGATTACCAGAGAGAATTGAAATGAAATCCTCTCTGGAGAAAAACTATTTTTTATATAAAATCTCACTGTCTAAAATTAACAGACATTTGAGAAAATAGGTCCAAAATAAGTGAAAGGCATAGGAAACCAGAAAGTAGAAAGGGATTCAGATACTAAAATTACCTGATTGTCTTTAAAGTAATGATAATCAATGGCACAAGGATAGAGAAAAATATTAAAACTATAGCTAAAAGTTAGAAAGTATAAAAATAATGAAACAAAAATTTTAGAATTTAAAATTAGAATAACTGAAATTAGAACTTTACTATGTGGACTGACTAAAAATTAAAGCAGAAGAAATGATTAGTTACTTAAAATAGGTTTGTGTGAAATATCCATATTGATGCATTCAGAAAAACCATTAAAGGGCAAACGGGCTCAGTTAAAGGTCTAACATATGAGTATTCAAAGTCCCATTGAAAACAACAATGACACAAAACCACACTTGCAGTAATACTGGCCAAAAAAATATAGTCTAAGCCTTACAAAAATGCCAAGAAGATTGAAGATGCTCTAAAAACCACATTCAGGATAAAATAAAAGAAAAACATATCTACTTCTTTACTTCTTTAAAGAAGGGTTTGGAAAAATAATCTTTAGAATCATTTAATCCAGGGAAAGCAGAGGTGCAAGCTAAGAGACAAAGGAAATGCTCTTCAAATCCTAAGAACACATTCTTCAAAGGAAAGTAAAATAGCCACTACCATGAAGAACCTTGAGAGGATGTGTCACAGAGTAAAGAAAGACAAGAGCAAGTCCTTCCACCGGAAAGAAAATTTCACAGAGGAAACCATGACAATGAAGGGAAGACCAAGGAGCAGAGAAAGTGCAAACGTGGGAAAAGCTGCACAAATCCTGACTTTCAACAGCAACTGAGATGGTCCCTGTGGAGTCTCCAGTATATGCACGGTTGAAATGTACCTCAAAATTAGGACTAAATTCAGAGCAGGCCAAATGGAGTGAAGAAGTAGTGGAGGTGTGGATTCTTCATAAATAAAACATATCTGAATCTCGAGGGTAAGCACTGAACAATAATACTAACCTGTACTAACTACCAAGTTAATGACAACTGAAAAACAAGAAGCAACTTCATAACCTAAAAGGGGCCATAAATTTTAAAAGGATCATAAAATAGGAACCTCAAGTAGAAAACAAATGGTAGAATCTAATATTTAAACTCTAGCACAGGGCTTGTAACATTATATGCAAATTGAGCAAGTAATTCAGTTAAATGGCAAAGTCTCTCAGACTGGATTAAAAAATAAATTTATTGCTATCAGGAATGGGAAAGGGAAATTTTCTATGTATTCTATAAAATTTTAAAATTAAATAGGACATGGTAAACAGCAGCTTGTCATGAACTTGACAATTTAGGCGACTTGGACAACCTCTTGAAGAATATAGCATACAAAGTTGTCTTAAGAGGTTTAAAATCTGAATAATTTAAAACCAGTTCAATAAATTGGATCCAAAATTTACAACTTTCACAGAATAATTTCAGTTAAAAAGCATTGGTACTTACTCCATCTATTTAAGACAGCAATAAAACTCATCCTGTGCAAATATCTCCAGAGAGCAGGAAAAAGAAAGTAGAAACCATCTTTCAGCATGTTTTACAAAGGCAGCAGTCTTTTTTTAATTTTAAAGATGATAAAACAATAAGACCAATCCAAATAAACCAGTGTAAAATGCACAGGATTCCTGAATATTACAAAATCAATAATCGTTATCATAATGTCTTTTGATGTCTTCAAAATAGCTGCAGACAACTTCAGATGTAGTAAAAATGAAACAGAACAGAGTAGAATAGAAACCATAAAAGCAAAACAATGAATACAATAAAGGACTTCAAAACAAGCTTATAGTAAATCCAAAATTGCTACCATAATATATCTTGCTATCTTTGAAATAGCTGCTCCTGCTGTCAGATTTGACATAATCAAACAAAACAAAAGAGTAAAACCCAACAAAGCAACAGAAATGATATAGTACTTCCAAAACAATGTCACAGAGAATCAACAATGGCTGCAGCCCTCAGAAGGAGATCCCCCCCCAGATGCCACACTGCGTACCGCTATCCTCTGAACCTGTGATCAGACCACTAGCCCTAGACCTGTGATGTCAGTGAAACACCAAGGCACCACAGGCATCCAATTGCATTTCACCTCCTTAACTATCATCACAGCCTGTTTCCCTGGATAAGTAGGCCCCTTGCAGCAGGTGGGGTGTGGTGCAGAGGGCAGAAGAGGATTGGTGCTTCTTGTTTGCCAGCCTGCACACTGGAAGGGACTTGGTTCTGTCTGTTCCAGCCCAGCAGCAGCCCATGCATGGCACTGATCCCCAGAAGGGGTTTGCTCGCTGATGCGGCTTTGTTTTCTCTATCCCTGCTCCATGAATGGCACTGACGCACAGGGAGAGGCTGGGGTCTGTCTGTTTTAGCCAGCACAATCTTGATAGAAATATCTGACAGGAAAATTATAAGAAAATGTAATTTTTAAGGCAATTTCAAGAGCAGTAGTAAAAACGTACTGGATTAAATATTAGCAAATAGTATGTTTGTATTTCAGAAATAATACACCATTTTCTAGGTAGTTTATTATTCTACAAATACAAGGTTGATTTCACATGTGAAAATAAACAATATACATTATATTAAGAAAGTAAATAAAATGAACTTTATGGTCACCTTAAGATATACATAAAACATTTGATAATGTTTGTTACTTATTCAATATAAGAAAAATTGTTGAAAATTAAGAACAGGAAATATTCTCTTCAATCTTATAAAGGATATTTACAAACCACAATGTTATATATAATGATAAAAGATGAAAAATCTTTTTTTAGTGAGATCAATGAAGAGCTAACAATTCCTATTCAACAATGTAAAAGAAATCGAAATCAATTGAATAAGGAAAAGAACATCAAAGACCAAGTCAACTGTAAATAAACTAACATCATTTTCTGTTGTCATGATTCTGCATGTAGATTGTCCAAAACATGAATAAATTACAAAAATCAGTAAGTGAATTTAAAAACATCAGTTGTATAAGGTTAATATTCAGAAGTTAATGAGGTTCCTACATATCAATAACTGTTGAAGATAAAGTTTAAAATGTTTTAGTTATAATATTAATTCTCAAATTGAAATTTTAATTACAAATGAATTAAGAACAAATCAAAAGAAAGATCTCATGTTCTGAAAACATTACTAAGAAAGAAGACCTAAATACAAGACCTGATACATTGTAGTCATGGAAAAAGTTGTTGAATATTGTAGTGACCTCATTTCTCCCTATTTTGATCTATAAGGTTAGTAAACCCTACTTAAAGGGAAATATTAAAGCTGATTTTAAAATTATATCAAAGAGCAAATAATTGAGTATAGACAAAGTAATCTTACAAAACAAAGTTAGAGGATTTATACTACTAGATATCCAATCTTTTTAGGAGATATAATAAGTTGGTAATGACGAATAATAGACCATAATAGATTGATGAAAGGGAGTGGTCATGCAGATACAGATCTGCATATATTTGGTCACCTGATTTACAGTAAAATATTGCTGTCAGAGATCATCTCATCTATGTATAGTGTTGGATCAGCTGAGTATCCCTCTGAGGAAAAAAAATTTAAAAGCACTGAATCCTTTTTTTCATACCAGCAACAAAATTCAAATTAAGGTAGATAGGTAAAAAAGACAATAAAACCTCTATCAGATAATATAGTACCTTTGTGACCTTGATGTAGACAAAGATTCACTAAACAAGAATTAGTAAGCAGGAAACTAGCAATACTACCATGGGAAAAAAAAGGTTTAGTAAATTTAAGGTCTTTCTTAAATACTCTTTTAATAAGTTATCATGAAGAAAATAAAAGACAACACAAGGAGGAAGATATTTATAACTTACTGTACACATTAGAGGACTCATTGAGATTATTTTATTAAATCCAGCAACTAATAAAGATAGAACAATAATACACAAAAAAGACTTGAACCAATACTTCCTACTGTACTATTCTCAAATAGTCAGTTTACCTGTTAAATGATAAAACGCTCAATTTTTCTGTCAATGAGGAAATAGGAATTAAAACATGATGGAATTCTACTGCCCATCTATGAAAATGGCTAAAATTTAAAACCCGACAATTCTAGGAGCTGACAATGATGTAGAACAACCAGGAATATATGTATTGCTGGCTGGAGTTCAGATTTGCAAAATTACACTGGAAAAATCTTGGACACTTGTGTTCATCGTCTTTCCATTACTATATGTAATGCCTGAGATAGTGAACTTAAGCAAAAAGAGAGGAAGAAAAGAGCACTGGATTCTTTCCTTTGAGAGCATCTCCCCAGTGATCTAAAAATGTCCCACTATCCTTCCTTTTCAAAGCTTGCCACTCTGCAGGTCCAATGTTTATCACAAAGACTTTTGGAGGACACCTGAAATCAAACTATAAGAAGGATATACCTAATCTTTGACTCAGCCATTTCCCTCCTAATTTTACTCCTGAGGTAAATAAATGCTTGCGCATGTACATCAGAAGGCGCTTGAAAGAATACTCAGAACAGTATTTGTTTGTAATTTTCCAAGTAACTAAAATGTCCAACAATAGATTGAATTGTGATTCATTACATGAGGAGCCCAAGCCATAGTAAAAGCTGTCACATGATCACGGATCAATCTCATAGATGCTGTTAAGGGAAAGAAGCAAGACACATTAGAGCACATGTATGTGCATTTCATATGATTTCATTTATTCAGAATTCAAAACAGTGAAAACTAATTTTGAGTGATAGAACCTGCAGGAAGTATCTTGAAGAATTAATTTCTATTTGTAATTGGAAATATTTCAGCATTTCCGGAGAGGGACAAATGATCTTGGTCAGTGTATCATTGGAGAATTTGGATCTCATACTGAGATACTACTAGATCTGTCTGGTCAGAATATTCATTAGGGAAAAAAGAATTTTAGGGAAAAAATTTAGAGCAATGCATGTATTTTTCTAATAGGTGGAGCAATTTGTGACTTGTTAGTGCATTGTTTGTTTATTGCCCGTATTTCTATCAAGGGTAGACTACTTTGCATTCGTTTCTCTCTGCATGCCCACAGAAAGATACAGCAATCACAATTCAACTCTACAAAGGTGTTTCCTGTCAGCTGTAGCTTTGTGGCTATGTTTGGCTTGGGTCATGGCAGGCACGCGTCCCCACATCTGCATGACCCAGGGGACCCGATGTCTTCATTCTTCCGTGAGCTGCCCTCTCTTACTGAGCACCTGCTACTGTTATTTTCTTCAGGAAAGTTGTCCATCCAAATAATTAACTCAGTGGTTGGTGCTGTGAGAAGTGTTTTCCATAGAAAGTGACAGGAAGAAGTGAGGGAGGAGGGGAGTAGGGCTTTAGGAGAGAAGAAACTGCCGGTGACATTTTTCCTTGGAGCGGAAATAAATAATCTTCTAACCACAATCTGCTGAATCTCCTTCTGCTCTTTATTCCAGAACTCCAGAATAGAAGTCTCATCCAATCCCAATTGTTTCTTTAATTTAACTTTCATTTACTCTGCAGTTCTTCTCCAATATCCTAAGGGAGCCATAACTGATGGTTTGGGAAAAGCAAGATTAGGGGAATGAAATGTTTAATCTCATATATTCCATAAAGCTCAAAACTGAGTGACCAGGCACTAATTCCCCAAAACTGTGTTTTACCTCTTTTTTTGGTGTAACTTGATTTGGCAGCTACTTTGGAGAATCTACTTGATAAAACATTCTCATACCATAGTGTTCTAAGCTTATATTTAGTCTTAAAATCTAAGGGGTTTTGCTTTAGCAGATGTGTATATATTTGCCAGATGCATGTTAAAATAACATACAGCCGAAAATACCATAGGACCTTTCAAATAAAAAAGTTGAGAGTAAGTGAAATTTTGTTCCCAGTTCTGTTCTTCAGCAGCCCTCAGAAAGGTACAGATGATATTACAGGGGGAACTATTTTGTCAGATTTATTGCTCTGGTTAGATATTTCCTTCTAGACTAAACTTGGATGCCTTTTTAAATGAAATTGAAGTTAAATGGCAGAGTAAAGATTTCTCTGTCTGATTCTGAGATCCGCTGCTCCATACCCCTTTTCATCAAGTAGCCTGGTAACAGGATAGAAGCTACCTTGGGTTTCCATCTGTTTTCTGAAGTATGAGAAAGACATAAAAATGGAGATTTAAGGAAAATTTCCATGCACCAGAGGCAACTTTTGAAATCAGCCCTTCATCCTTTCCCTCCAAGGGTTCATTTTGGAGTGATAGATTACTGAGTAGAAATGGAGCTCATGAGCAACTTAAGTTTCCTTCCAGCAAAATAAATTTGTGACTTTAAACTTCATGCTTTCCTCCTTAGAAGGTTTTTTCATAGAAGAAAAGAAAGGGCGAAATATGGTCAACTTTTTGCAAAATAATACCAGGAAGCAGATAATAGCAGTATTCATATCAACATTTTACCTCAGAGAGATAATGTCACACACCTAAGAGATGGCAGCACAGGGTCACAAATCCAGGGAGGCCGGCACTGCTGCGGGGCACACGGCACTGCTCTGGAGCAGAAAGGAAAGATGGATGGGAAATAATGTAATTTAAAAAGTAGAAAGAAACTGAAGTGCAGCTGGATTCTCAGGCTTTGCATAGGCAGGACTATCTGCAGTAGATCAAAAAGGTTACGAAAAGACTTTTCACTGAACACGGACAGACTTTTTCTGATCATGATTGACTCAACAGTGAGGTATAATGACCATCCATGTAGTGGTTATAGTTTACTAGGTAGAATAAGTAATGCGGAGGTGACCAGTGCCCGTGGGAGGTTGGGCATAGGTTCTATGCAAACACTATGCCATTTTATAAAAGGTACTTGTGTATCCATAAGTTTGATATCTGTGGAGTGTCCTGGGGGCGTCCCTGTCAATGACGGGTGACTGTTTGGGGAAACAGAAAAAAGTTAGAAGAAGGATAAATCTTGGATGAGCAAAGACGAAATAATGGGATGAGATTTCCAGAAGGCAGGAGTGGAGAGAATTAAAGGCAGGTAAGAAGCAAAGGGACCTCATTCTCTGGGATAGGAAGGAAAGAAGAGAGGAGAGGATGGGACAAGAGAAGGAGAGGAGAGGGGATGAGAGGGCAAGAGAGGAGAGGAAGGAAAGAAAAGAAAAGAAAACAGAAAGAAGAGAAAAGAAAAGATGTGAAGATTAAAGTGTATAGAAGGACAAAAAGACATTCAGCCTCCGGGTTTATCACACCCTAGTCTCCATGTGTTAGGACAAGCAGCCAATATTAGACTGCTACCAGTCTTCTATTGGAGGAATACATTTTATTTGAATCAGATGACTTTTTAAAGCATAAAGGAAATATGGTACTATCAAACTTGAGAGTAATTCTAAATCAGAATCTCCACTTGTGTACAATAAAACTGAAGAACAGGCTTCTCTGTAACAGAAGTCACATCGCACTGCTAATATGAAGATTCCATCCCCAGCACCTCCCACAAATAAGACTTGGAAATCATTCTTTAGAAAATTAAAGTACAAGAGATAGAAGAAATTGTATGAGTTGGCACAGCATTATCTTTGCAAGATTCTACTTATAATAACTAAGAAACAGATTTTTTGGGATGAAACAAAGTATTTTACAGAGTAGCTGAGACCTCCATCCATGGGTGTACTACGTTTTGTCTCTTAAGGCTGCATTTTAAAAAATAGCTGAAACAGTGTTTCATCCTAAAAGGTTTACTGTTTTTACATCACTCTTATTTTATAGATTTTACTTCTTATTTCTTATTAATAGTTTATCAATACCACCTGCTAGTTAAATCAGAATTAAATTCTGTTTAAAATTTATATAGACATTGCATTTTTACTTAACGTTTTTTTCTGTTTTATGTCTATCATGGTGTTAGTTTTTTTTTTTTTTTTAATCTTATGAATACTGAATACATTCTTTAAGAGACACTGGGATCAGTATGCTGTTTAAAACTATAGTAAATAAATATTGAAATGCCTGCTGGTTTGCTGTTTTTCTGCAGCAATTGGAGAGATTAGCATTAAAATGAATGATCAGGAGTTTCTAGCCTTGCTTGCTGCTAATTAAAGACCAAGGCCTCTACTACACTCAGGTAGGGGAAGAAACACTGAAGCCAGAGTCTGGTTAGGGTAGCTGTGATGCTTTGAGCTGCTGTATCAGCCTAGGGCCAGCTGTGAAATAAGAACTGCCCTGGTAATTTTAAGTGAAATATCATTTACTACAGAGAATTAGATGCTTTAAAAATATCACAGTAAAGCTTGGAAGAAATTTGTGGTATGCTGGGTCTCTATGAAAGGCCTCTATAATATCATATTATCATGGGCTCACCATGCAATTGTTTTAGGATCTGGCTCTGCTGGATGTGAGCATTACCCTCTGCTACCACCAGGAGACCAGGAGGAGGAAAAATTGCCAAAAGTGGAGAGTTCTAGGGCAATGTTTGCGATTGTGTTACAGGATCCGGAAGCTTTGGCCACCTCTGGATCCCAGTTACTGGCCAACTTGCCACCAGCGCTACCACTGCTGCCTTCCAGTGCCCACAAGCTAATGAATGTATTTCAATTCACCAGTGTAGAAAGACCTAAATCTCTGTCTGCTTGCTGGGCAATTTGCAAAAGTACCACTTGAATACAGTGTTATGGTTGATACACTGTATCAACTTGAGAAGTTTAACTGAGAGACTCAGCAGGGATTATTACAGGATCCTTACTTTGTAAAATATCCTCATCCTGTACAAGAGGAGGATGTAGAGGTTTTGTCAGTGTAACACCTGCATAAATATAAGGGAGGAAAAGAGGCTTGTTCTCTCCTCACCCCACTGTTTTGCTCTGGCTGCTTTTGCTGACTGCTGCCTTGAAGTGTTGCCCCAGTGCCATGCCATCCTGCCTTGGAGCCAGCTGATTGTGGACTGAAACCTCCACAAACTGTGAGCTAAATAAACCTTTCCTTCCTTTGTTTTGGTTGTGAGATATTTTGTCCCAGCAATGAGAGAAAAGTAACCAAGCCATACAAGGCATACAAGGCAGGAAAATAATCATACCCAGAACTCAGTATGAGCATGAAAAATACATGCTATGTTTGGTTTTCTCAAGTCTGTAGTTAAAGAAGGTACAACTAGTGAAAAATAAAGTTGAAAAAATTATTCCACTATACTCACCCTAGCTGGGTCATAAAACCACATATAGCATAATGAGTTCTTGATAAAATTGATTATTATGGCAAATAGGGAATTGCCAAGAGATCTATATCTATTTATACAAAGTATCTAACGCAATCAAACTCACAGAAACAGCAGGTAGAGTGGTGGTTGCCATGTCAGGGGTGAGGAGAAGACTCATTTAATGAGCTTCAGTTTCCACAGACGAGAAATTCCAGAGAGGGGTCATACAAAAATGTGTATCTAGTTAACAATATTGTACTACATTTAAATTGAACCCTTACCCTAGAATCTCTGGTTACCAATTAATCCTGAGAGCCAGTGTCATAATATTTTACTTAAGCCATTCTGCTTACATAGTATGTTAAAAAAATCTGAGATGTTATTTTCAAATTAGTAACTCCAGTAGAACAGAGATAGCCCAGAATCTTTGAGCTACTTACAAGATCACAAATGCATTGTGAAATTTGTTGTTCTCTTTTATTGTCCCTTATAAACACATCTGAAAATTTAAATTACACAAAGAAGGAAGGCTAGATACAGTTGATTAGCTACATTTGATCTTTGGACTTGGATACTTACATATTTTATGTGTAAATTGCCCATGGCTAAATTACAAACCTTCTGGGGATCATAAATAGTTATAATTCCTGTAATCCCCAGTCAACTCCAGTTTAAAATTTTTTTATAACATTTATATCAAGAATTATTTCAGAATTTCATGAACTTTTTCTTTGTAGACTTGTGAAGTTTTGATTTTTGGAGGAGGGAGTCTCGGGACACAAATGTTTGGTCATGTTATTGTGAAATGTAACCAATTTTAAGAAATTGAAGTAATCTCATTTTCAAAGAGTCTTAGCATCATTAAGTATTAGCCTATGAATGATGTTTTTTCTCTGTAATTTCTAGATCAGTTTTTCCCTAAAGTATATTTTCCAATTCCCAGATATAGTTGTAGTGTCTTTAGAAAAGCCAAGTAAAAGCAATATGGTCCACTGCATATATCAGAACCATTTTCCTTCATCAAGGATGTGAAATTCTACTGCATTTTTGCATTCAGTCCAATTTCTGCTTTGTCTAAGGATATGGCTAATGGTTTTAAAAGAGGAAGTTTATCCTCCTACCCTGTTCTGGAATGGAAGTTCTTAGCTTATTACAAAGGAGAAACAGTTCACCAACTGTTCTCTGACCTCACCCCCTCAAAGGCTGCCTTTCTGAACAAAGGCATTTTGTAGGAAGATACGGCTTTTGCACATGTTTCTTATCTCAGTGAAAGTGACTGCAAAGGTCAGGTTTAGGGTGATCTCCATAAACCCACTGGATTTCTTCACTCTCCTGTCTGCTTCATTCTCCTTTACAGCTCACTTGATGATTCCCAGAGCTGAACCAGAAAATACCAAGACTGTCTGAATCACAGGCAAACTTTTAGGAGGCAAATGGAAAACTCAGGCCATTTTATGGTGTCCAGATACGTGGACGTTAATACAGGAAGACCAACAAGCAGGCAGGGCTGTCCGGGCCAGGACTGTGGGTGGCAGCAGAGTTGGGCGAGGAAGAGAAGAGCCAGGATGAGGAGACCTGACCTTCAGGAACCAGGAAGGGGGACTGGGGAGTGGGAGGGAGCCAGACCACACACAGGAAGGGCGAGGAGGGGAGGGCAGGGCTTGCAGAGCCTGCAGGTGAAAGAAAGGTCATCCCGCTCAGGCTAACGGAAGTCTGAGCCTCACTGAAATGAAAGCTAATGACTTCTAAAGTTATCAAGGAGACACCAAGGATTTTCAAACATTTTTAAGAAGCAAAAAGTCAAGAAAGCATTTTCATCATCTTTTGTCCCATAATACTTAAGATCCTTCCTATTTCCCTAACTCTTAGCTCAAAGGCCAGCCTTGGACCCAAAGTCAAATCTGTCCCGTGGTGAAGGAGCCCAAAAGAACCCAGATACCACAGAAAAGGGAACCGGCCACCAAGCAGGGATTAAATCATAATTTCCCAACCTAAAATCACCTCGGGGCAGTGACAAGCTGAGTGGCTAACAGTTTAGCTTGGCATTAGAGTAAGCCAGCCTCATGTAATGAATTCAGAAATACTCTCTTTGCTTCTAATTTCTAGAAGAGATTGCAGAATTATTAGCATTATTAGCATTTTTCCCCCTTAAGTGTTCAACAAATTTATCTGTAAAACCCTCTAGGCTTGATGCTTTCTTTTTTTTTTATAAACATAATAATAGTTATTTCAATTCCAGTCCATTCAGATGATGTAGTCCTCCTTGGGTGAGATTTGGTAATTTGTGTCTTCAAAAGAATCGCCCCATTTCACCTCAGCTTTAGATCTATGGACACAGCACTGTTTACATTTTCCATTATTATTTTAATGGCCTTGGGATCACTGGGCAAGGCTTCTCATTTAGAGCCATCTTTCTTCTTGGTCATTCTGGCTAAAGGTTTATCATTTCTATTGCTTTTAGTTTATATAAGGAAACAGCTTTTGGTGTCATTGATTTTCTTCAGTTGTTTTCTTCTTTTTAATTTCATTGATTTCTGCTCTAATTTTTATTTCTTTTCTGCAGCTTTAAGATGAAATCACTCTTTCTAAAATGAAAATTTAGAGGATTGATGTTCCATCTCTCTTCACTCCTAATTTATGTGCCTGCTGTCATTAAATTCCATCTACTAAGCTTTCCTTGCGTAGATCACAGTTGTATTACATTCCTGATAAGTTGTATTTTTGTTTTTATTTACTTAAATATTTTTTAGAATTCCAATGAGATATTTTCTTTGACCTGCTCTTGTAAAAAGTGTAATTGCTAACATTTGATATTCCTAATCTCTCTTTCCTCACTTGCCTTTCCCTCCCCAATTTCTTGTAACCTTCAAATACGTTGTATAATTTCCTCGTTATGCATACTTCTCTCCCCAGTCACATAAAGCCCACAAAGGCAAAGCACAGAGAAGCCGGTCAGTTTTGTTTAATGATGCAGCATGAGTATTTAGCACCGTGCCAACTATACAGAGGACACCTAGCATGTGTAATTGAAGTAAGAAGGATTTTGCAATAAAAAGTTTGATACACCATTAGAAAGGAGAAGAAAGAGTTTTAATGTAGTATTTTAAATTTTGACATTGACTTCTTAAAATTTGTTGCTTTTCTAATTCTGCATGGAATTTTTGATAAATTAAACTCTTCTTGATATCTGAGTGAAGATTTTGTGCCCACTTGATCTCATCTGATCAGAACAGAACATGCTTTTAATATAGTAGGCCAGATATATTTTTGTCTCTTAAGTCTAACTGATCACAAATTCTGGCAACTCTGAGTCAGAAACCTATGATTTCCCGTCAAACCATAAAATTATTTGCTCTGTGAATCACAGCACATAAATTGCCCTTAATGCCGGCAAAGAAAATTTATATAATACAATTGGTCCAAGTATTATCCATCTGTGGGAAAAAAAAATGATGTGAACTTTCTCAGACTTTATGGTGGGTCAAATCAATCAGCACAGGAAAGTATGACTGAAATATTTAATGTTCAGAACTTGAAGCCGGAGCTTACGCTTTGTGAAAATTAATAAGTGACAAATGTTTACCCTGATTTGGATGTCACTCATTGCCTACATTTATTGAAGTATCCCATGGTGCCTCATAAATATGGACAGATTTCATGTCAATTAAGGAAATTAAAATGTCTCTTTAAAATGTAATTAAAATATAATTTAAAAATTTTAGGCTATAAAAACTTTACTATATGAGATTTGTGCAATTTGACACATACTGTGTGAATGATTACTCAATGAATGAATAAAGAAAATAAAAAAGACAAGTTAATCTACAGTACTCATTTTACTTCATTTCTTTGTCACAAAGCACAACGTGGTGGGAGAATGTGATATACTTCAGTGGATACTCAATACATAGTCATCAACAATGCCTGTCTAAGACTTTCCACTGATGTTACTAGTAAGGAGTGTCCTGGTTATTTACAGGATAAACTGAAATTTCACTACCTGAAAAATATGAAGGAATTTCAGGCTTACATACAACTTGATCATCTCTGGTCTTCTTTAAACTTCCATCCTTCCTTGGTCCAGGCAAAGAGAACTATCAGAGAGAGTGGATGAGGAGTACTTCATACATTTCCATCAGGGGGACAGTGAGGTAAGAACCGAGCGCACACTTGTGAACCAATTTTCCACTGGATGGGTCATTTCTCTCCTGTTGAACAACTCTACTTCCAAGCATATCTTGCCTCTGTGTGGGTATGGAATGACCCGAAGCCTGCAAACTGCATTTCTGTATCCCCAGACCGCATTGTAACTGGCTTCTAGTTGGGTCTTGTGATGGGATGGATTATCCAGTAGAAATCTGGAAGATGGGGAGAAAAGCAAACATTTTTGCTACATTGCTGCTTTTCTGGGGCTTGTTCTGGGGCTTGGCCGTCAACTGTAGAGCCCTGAGTTCAGCAGGGTTACAGGCTACTGTCCTCTTACTCCGATGGGGTTACAATTCCAGCACTTCCTACTTCTGGAATTCCAGATTCTTGTGCAACTGTGGATCTGATCTTTAGCTTGCTCTTTTCCCTTTTTGCTCTCAGCTCCTGAAGCTCCTTCCTAGCCACCGCCCGTCTAACACCCAGCCTTTCCTAGTTGGCAAACCTGGAGCGGCTTCTCTTTTCTTCACTAGTCTGGATATAACACTTGCTACAGTGATTCTGGAAACACACTCTGAATGTTGGCAATCTGGTATAAGTTATTGACCATACTGTACTTGAAGTAGCCTCAGTGCCAAAGAAAAATGAGATACTCAAAGTCTGTGGCTTACAGTGGCCTGGGATAAATTGTTATTCTTAAATGCAAGATTTTAGGGGAACAACTGCCAGCTGTAACTAGCTCAAACATGATGAATATGATAATTCTGAGGTTTGTTGGCTGCTTTCGGACATCACTGGAGAGTTATAGAGAGAAAATAGAAAGCTCAGGACTTTTGAGCTCTCAGCACCATGCTTAACAAACACAGAACTTTATGGGCAGCTGGAAAACCGTCTTCTACCTAGTGTGTTCTGTAAACTCAGAATCGACACAGCTGAGGGTCATGAACAAACTCTGCTCCCCCCGGTTGCAGGAATGCAATGTAATTAGTCTTTACTACTTTGCAAGGTAGCCTGTGTAAAATCAGAGTACTGGTTAGGAGAGACTGGAGCCTTAAGCACTGAAATGGGTAGGAGTGCACTGAATGTGTTCAGATGAGCCTGAGAAACTTGAACCCCTTCAACACCAGGGTATATTTTGCTTTCAGAAGCTTCTCTTTTTTCTCTAAAATATCTTCTTCCCTCACTTGAAAAGCTGGCTATCACCATGTAGGATCCAGTTGCCTTGCAAAGAGTACTGCTTCTCCTCCTGACCTACCCATCTTGGCCTCTAGACCCATACGTAGAAATACAAGCTACATTACTTCAATGGACTGACATTAAAATAATGATATTTTACCATCTCATCATGGTAACCCGAGTAGCTATGTGTGGAATTGGCTTTGGAGTGGCTATCCCAGCGAGGACTGAATATTGTGGGCTCTTGTCCTGAGATGAGTGGATCCCAAACGCCTAAAGCAGGGGCCAGATTGTAGTACTTATTTTCCAGATATATTTTCATGGAGGGCTGAAGCAGCAATAAGTTTGAGCTTGCAGAAATTTTAAGAGTTGACTTTTCACAAAGTTCTTAAATGTACCATACGTTGGCACCCTGATGGATAATAGATAAAAATCTGGCAATGGGGAGAAAACACCAATTTGAGTTCTCATAAAGCAAAGTCATGATCTCCTGTCCATTTTATACAATAGTTCAAAGACCCAGGCCCACTCAATGGACGGGGAAGCTGGATTCCTGAGGAAGGTGTCTGGAATAAGTTAATACTGCAAATCCTCTTCTAATCCTTTCCCAAAGGAATGTGAGTCCGCCTACAAGAGTGCTGTGCACTGTAGTTCTTGTACTGGATGAAAGATTAGAATTTTAGATAATCACAAATCCATGATTCTGAACTGACTAATGTCCAGCAGTGCCAAATACCACTGGAGTCCAACTGAACATTTAAGGAATTTTGGGGTGATAGGTCTATATCCTATGCTGTATTCACAGTCCTCTATTACATAACTGAAGGACAGTAGGCAAAACTTTCACCTTGAATCCTGTGGACTGAGGGCCATTCTTGTAGACAAGACCAAGTGGAAGGGTTTGAAAATTCTCTTCGTTAGTGAATATAAACTAAAACTAATAAGTTTTCCATGGGGAAGTCAGAGATGAAATTCACTCTCCAAATTTTAAAACTGGAGTGCTTATACTTACTACAGCTTAGTTAGTATTCCCTTTTGCAAAGGGTAGATGACCCTCGGATGATGTGGATTCTGTAAATGTAATCAAGTAGCAGTTCTGGTTATAAATGCCATAGAAGATGCTATCTCGTTTCTGAGGCAAGTTAATACAGCTTTGGAATGTGGTGTGTAGTTATCTCAGCAGCTCCTCTAAAATTTATACAAAGTCTGCTTCTGAAGCAAAGGTAGTTTTAAGTAACCTTTATTTCCTTTGCCTCTGTCGGTCCCCAAAGCACTTTTATAGCCAGTTTCTTTTTCTTTCAAGTACTGACAGATAGGGAACATTTTGCTTCTCTCTGGAAGGGACACAATTTATCACTCAGGACTCGGATAATTCACACGTTGTCTTGATCATAATCAAATCTGTGAGGGCCTTGATTAAGTCAACATTCTGTAGGATACTGAAAACAATCGCTGTGTTTTAGAAACAGGTCCTAGATTGAATTTGGGCCCTGATACAAACTGATGCTTGATCATCTGGTTCCTGAGCTCCTGCTTATGAACTGAGGGCGATCTGATGATCCCTTGAGCACTGCATGGGCATGGCCGGCGTTATTTTACCATTTACTGCAAATAGGCTGTGGGAGATTAGACTTTGTCACATCTTGCAAATACAGGTAAGTTGCCTAAGCTGGTGGCTCTGATATCCATGACTCTTGCTCCAGTTGAGTGAGTTCAGCCCTTGATCCACACCTGTCTCTTGTGGGTCCTTTGGAGCAGAGCCATGTCATCTTTTGCAGACAGCTATTTCCCTGCAGAGAAGCAGCCCCTGGCTTCCTGCCTCTGATCAATAGACAGAAGAAAAGGTACAACCTGGCTTATGGATGTTTTGGTGTGATAAGAGCTGGTGGCAGGAGTCAGGTGCAGGAGAAGAGAGAGGAAGCATTTCCCAGAGTCTCTGCATACGGACAGCACTGAGCCCCTCATGGCTGTGGGACAGGCAGCATTTCAATGGGGATGCACGCACTCTAGCTCTTGCTAAGTGGCTGAGCTGTCCCAGCAGCAGTGGAAGAGCCCTTTGCAGCCTTGCTCAGAATGAATATAGGCTCCTTGGTAGGAGTCCAGCCCAGCTGCAGACGGGTTCCAGCCATGGTGGTAGTGGATTTCCTCGCAAGCTTGCTCACCTCCTCTCCTCGTCACTCTCCAACTTTTCTTCCATCACTGTAACCAAGTCCCTGCATTAAAGCCTGTCTGTCTGAAGTATCTGGAGTGGTTTCTGCTTTTCTCAGTGATATGCAAATGTATCTGCTCACCTTCCGTCATCTGAGTCTCACAGGAGACATTATTATCATCCCTATTTTACAATGAAGAAGTGGAGATTTAGTAATGTTAGCAAACTTGTCTGCAAGTGTAAAATTCATGAGAAAGCCCTTGAGAAAATACAGGCCTGCAACTGGCCGCCTCAGTGTTTTACACAGAATTTGAAGCCGGAAAAACGTTCTTTGTGGCCTGCAGTATCTGGGGATGGGAAGGCAGCTGGTGGCATGGTAGTAGCTTTCCACCCAAATGTGGGGTACCCAGGCCTTCGCTGTCATCCCTTTTTAGCGCTAAAAAGTAGCCTTATAGAGAAACAACCAGGAACTGTAGTGTTGTTTAGCAAGGCCATGGATAGACTGAAAAATTACCCCCTGGAGCTGGCCACGTGTTACTGTACTAGCCCTAGAGGCTCTGAACTGAGTTAGCAAGAAGAGCCACCTCCTGCCAACCCAGGCTTCTCCTTCCTCCTCCACCATCCTCTTTTTCTTCTTTCTCTCCCTCCTTCCTCTTCCTTCCCTCCTCCCCCTCCTCATACTCCTCCTCCTTCCCTTTCTTTTCTGATTTGCATGGCTTCAAAGCTCCAAGGAATGGGGAGGATTAGAGCTGATCCTAGGATAGGTAATGCAGAAGTAAATGCATGATAATGTATAAAGAACAGTGGGTCAGATACTAGGCTAGACCCTGTATTTTTTCCTTTTCTGCCATTTCCATAAATCAGATCCTTAAGTTTGTGGTTCCTATAATACATATTTGGTACTAAATATATGGGTCAACACTTCCTGACTGGTGGTGAGTTAGGGTTCAGTTCTGGAAAGTTTCCAGTATTCATTCTCTCTCTCTCTCTCTCTCTCTCTCTCTCTCTCTCTCTCTCTGTACTGGATTCCGCACAAATCCCAAAGCACAGGAGTCTGCCTCTCCTACTCTCAGAGCTACCTGATACTGGTTATGACATGTATGTTATAGCTTTTCTGAGAAAGCTCACACTGATCTCATGTAAAAAACCTCAGACACACAAGCTTAAAGATTACATGTCTTGTCTTCTATGAGAAACCTAAATAAATGAAGGAAAAAATGTGAGATAGATAAAAGAGAGACATGGACAAAAGAAAAGGGACCCAAGAGATGGCAGGAGGTGGACAAAGGGGATGAAAAAGAATTTAGATATTGTGTACCTACACCAAGTCTCTACACTGAATGAAATTATTATGTACTGCAAACAAGTTCTGATATAAGTAAAAATTTTTTAAAATGTGCAATACAAAACGCCATGGCAACTGGCAGGCAATGTGGGTCGCTCACATTTCTCTGCTGAGCCCAGGAAAAACAGTATTTTCTTGACTTAGAAGTGTTAGTGGCAGAGCCTGGCGTGGATTCAGGGTGTCTCTCCCATGGGTCAGAAAGCCAACAGGATCAGTGTCTTGACTACAAATCTTCCGAATTGTTAAGATCACATCTGGGTAGTCGTGGTAGTATGAGTATTTTATTTTATTTCCCTAAAGTCTTGGATATGCCCAGAAAGTTTGTAAAATTATTTTAAAAATAATAAAAATTTTCCGAACAAAAGCTTAGGGTACTTCCTGTCTGTGTGTGGTTCCTGACCGTTCTCTGGGAGACAGCAGTGCCCTGAGATCTGAAAGCTTATTGACTTGTAATAAAGCACAATGTTCTTTCTCAGAACTACAGGAAATGAATTAATAGCGAGTATTATTTATTTTATCTCTGGTTTTTCCTAAACCTTGGAGTCTTGCTGCCATTTGTTCTGGAGCTGGTAGAGGGCAGAAGGCATGACTAACATCTCCAAATACCGTATGTACTCTCAGAGGTGAAGAATGCAAGCATGTTTTCTGAAAGTAAGAATTTTCCCCA
Source organism: Cavia porcellus (assembly GCF_034190915.1). NCBI lineage: Eukaryota > Metazoa > Chordata > Mammalia > Rodentia > Caviidae > Cavia > Cavia porcellus. The sequence goes on from NW_026947509.1 coordinate 10,377,753, forward strand.
TTTTCCACAATGTCCTTGTCCTCAGGATTCTCTGGTGCTCTGAGGAGAATTCTCCTTTCTGGCAGCTGAGCCTCCTCAGTGAATCTGAAAGGCACTGGTAGAATAAATTTCAAATTTCCTGCTGGCTGCAAACATTTGTTATCACCTCTTTCAGAGATCCTCTGAGGGCTAATAAACATGTGTTTCCCCAGTTCTCATTTTGTGTGTTCCTCAGCAATTCTCATCGGGCCGGTGTCCTTCTCATCTTTTTTTTTTTCCCCGTGGAAGCAGTAAGTATTGGCTTTGCTGTCAGGCAGCCTGAGTGAAAAGTCGCTTTCTGGATCTGTGACCTGCAATGCATCTTGAAGGATTCTGTGGCCTGCGTGCACTGGAGCTAACATAAGGCCCCGCTTTGCAAGGGTGTGAGGGTTGTAGGAGATGATCCGTGTTCAACCCCGGGTGAAGCCCAGTGTTCATTCCAGCTACCAAAAAGGGTGTGGACACAACACAGAGCTGGACTCATTTGCATGGTTTAAAATGTGCTTTGCTAAAGAAGAACATTTAAGAAGAGCACAGGCTTAGTGAGAGCGAATTACCAAATACATGTCGGAAGCTTTGGAGACTATGGCACCTCCTTCTGGTCAGCTGTGTTCCCTTACCAGGTGGATGTTGAATTCAAAAGATCAGTAATTGTTCTTAAATCATTTCGATGGACCCTTACCTAGACCTTTTTCTGGACTGGTGAAATACAGTAGTCAGTCTATGAGCAACTCTGCGCTCATGGTATCTGCAGCCCCTGCTCTTCCTCTCACTTTTCGTATTTAGAAGGTCAGTGCAGCCATCGGCAATCTCCAGGATGAGTCAAGACCATCTCACTAAATGAGCCAAACCCCACTACCGGGATGTTGTTGCTTTTCAGAGAGGGTCTAAATCAGCTGCTGGTTGCTGCAGCCTATACCGATCACAACATTTTCATATTTTATCATTAAATTTGAATTTTCTCTGCTAGTAAAACTAAAAATTCATAGGCTCTTAAAACCAAGCAAAATTACCCAGTTGAAGGACCCCTTTCTCTGTCCAGATTTCAAATGCTAGTTTTGTGCACGGTGTGATCAGCACGAGTAGCTGCTTTCACTGTTACACCCCACCTCACCCCAAAACAGAGGCAGAGCGTCCACCTTTTAGTAAGGACAGTGGCTGTGCAGGAGGTGCCTCTGAGTTTAGGGGGCCAGCGGTTTCCGCATCACTCCTTTTGCGCCCTGGAGTCCAGCTTCCTGAAAGGGCCTTGGAGACAGGCTCACTTTTGAAAGTGCTTTGAAAATGACCTTGTTTCTGTCTCCTCACCCGCAGCTCCCCCAGGAATATTTTGTTCTAGGACATCATGTTCAAATCCATGGTGGACACTTCAGTGAAAAAACAAAATCGGTTTTCCGATAAGAGCTCTCAATTTCCCAGAAAAAAAAAATGGCTGAATAGCAGCAAGTAAAGTTTTAGAAGGGGGAAATCTTTCCAGCACTGTAACGCAGTAATGTAGAGATCCCTTCCGTGCCCTCTTCCCTTCCCACCCCTTCCCCGGGGGGTGATGAGTCTGTTAGGGAAGAATTCAGATGTGGTTGTTGTTAGACCGATGAGCTCCTCCTCATGCAGGGTTCTGTGAATTCAGTTCCATCTCTTATTGGCTTCTGTGTATTAGAATTTCAGAGCTGCTTTATTCCAGTATCTCTCTTCTGCCTAAGGAGTCTCCTCTAGGTACAGAACGGTCATCACCATGCAAAACCTAAGGTGTGCAGGAGGGAAATAAAGGTGAATGGGACATTTTTTTTTTCTTGGAGGAGCCCAGGACAGAAGAAGCGAAAGGCTACCGATAGGAATGACCATCAGGCTGGGAGGTCCACACTTATGCAGGGGGTGAGCAGGGGTAGTTGAAGATTGAAGATGGAGAGAATTGGTTTGCAGCACAGCAGAAGGTTAGAGGGTGCCGGGGAGTGCATGATAGAAGGGGTGGGGAACACCGAATAGGAGTTTTATGCAGCTCGGGTGTTTTCCTGGTAGGACTGATGGCCGTGCTGTGGGTGGCACGTGAGAGGAATGAATTTCACGGGGAGGGGAAAGCAGATGCCCAGGTGTTTGGGAAAGTGGATGCTGGTGCTTTCCACGCACACAGAGGCTTGTTTGTGTCTGAACTTCAAGACAGACTTCAGACATGCTCAGCACAGTGACAGGAGAAACGCGCACAGTGGCAGCAGAATTTGAGGGAGTGGGGGGACCAGAAGTGTTTCCGATGAGCTGTGCTGTGCGGTTTGAGGAATGCTGGGTTCCAGGGACCACTGGTGTTGCTAGGACACTCAGGTCAGAGGTCAAAAGAGCCAGATGTGGTTCTCGGTGCCACCAGAGGAGTCTCAGGGACTCTGCTGTTTGGCTTCTAGTTTTATGAATGAAGAAATGGGACCATTTTTATGGCACCATGGTGCACTATCATGGATAAATATCACATTTTTTTAGCCATTTGTCTGTTGATGAGTATAGAGAAATCCGTGCACCTTGAAGCCATAATGTAAAGTGAAATTAATCAGACACACAAGCTGAGATATCACATGGCCTCCCTTTCATTAGAGACTCAAAGTGTAAATAACATAAAGAACAAAATAAAAGACACTAAGAAATAGGAAGATAGAACTTTTGCAAACAGGAAGGTGACCCAGAGATGAAGGGAAGGGGAAGGGGAAATAAAGGGAATTATCATGTATCGTGTGCACATACCAACCCCCTAGGATGAATGCCATCTTCACACAGTGCAAAAACGTGCTTTTTTAAAGAACAAAGAAATGGAGACTCGCAGAAGTGAGGCAGTTCATTCAAATCCACTTAGCTCACTTGCTGCAAAACTGAATGTCTGACTTTTAGTTCACATTTTTCTTGACATTGTACAAGCTCTTCTGCCTATATCCAAGTCAACCCATGAATCCAAAGCTTTAAAAAAGTCTTAAAAATGAAATAGATATCTCATTATAAGTTAAAAATTATTTGATGAATTATTCATATTTCTGCAGTCATTGGAGATCTGTATGATGCAATTGATGGATAGTGCTAATCCATGAAAACTAGTGATATATCTGTGTCTTTGTGACCCCAAATGACAGGTGAACTGAATTGGTTTAAATACTTACAAGGTATCATCTCAATGTAATTATTACCTTCAACGTTGTGTTTGTAGTCAACCTTTATATTAATGATGGTCTCGATATAAATGATATAAAATGATGCACAGTAGGTGGAGAAAGAAATCTTGACTCTTACATTGAAGTCCTAGTCTCGAGTACCTGAAAACGTGCCTATATTTGGAGACAGAAACTTTAAAATTGAAAGTGTAGTTAGCATTAACCCTGTTCTTATGAGAAGAAGAAATTAGAACACAGATAGTCACAGAGACAAGACCAGAAAGAGTAATGTCTTTTGGAAGTTAAGAAGAGAGATCTCTGAAGAAATCACTTGATCTCAGTATTCTAGCCTTAGAATAGTGAGAACATAAATTTGTGTATTTTTTTCATCCAGATAGCTTGTGCTGCTGTACTGCGGAAGCCTTAAATTTATATAAACGTTTATGTGAACAAAAGAAAGATACCTTTTTGTCAATCAAAATATACTGGGTCAAGCTTTGATAATAAGTTCCAGGTCTTAGTGCCGTAGTAACCATTTGTAGGCCATGCTTCACCCCTGTTTTAAGCAGGAAACTCTATTCTTAGCTGTTCTCATCTCACGACAAGCTGGCCTCACCTTGTCCCATGGAATATTTCTGGTCATCCTGATAGTGTGAAGGAAAGGATAAATGGTTGATTAGCTTCAAAGGCTTCCACAGGGGAGTTTTACTTGTCACCTCTCCTTGGATCCCACTCTAAGGGGAACCTGGGAAGTGTAACATTTGTGAGGTTAAAGATCATCGGAAATAGCAGCGGACAGTATCAGTGATTTGTGATACTTAAATTCTCTGTTTCATTGAGGACTTCCAGTAGTCAGGATCTTTAAAAAAGGCACTTGAAATTCATGAGAAAAATTCACAATGCAGTTGAAATGAGAATCATCATAATTATTCTGACAACAAACCCAATTACAGTGTCTTGTTTTTAGAACTAAATCTTAATTCTTATTTCCAACCATAGTTTTATCAACCCATTAATGCAGTATGAAAGTGCAGAACAAAGGGGAAAATTCATGAAAGGGAAGCATAGGAAGATCCAATATTTGTTAGGAGACAAACATTGCTCAGTGTTCAAAAGCCAATGACATCATACGTTTGGTCACCATTTAATCCACTCTACCACTCAGTGTAGAATAGGACCATTTTCAGATGAAGAAGCTTGAAGCTGAAAGTATGTTAAGTTGCCTCAGGGTAAGAGTCTAAGCCAACACAAGTCTACTTGATCTGTACCATATTGGTTTTTCAACCTTTCATTGTGGTCATCTAGGAGGTAGGAAAATTGTGATCATTATTTCTTTAAAAGTTAACAAAGATTTTTCAACAAATATTTTTTACAGTTAATATAATAGCATGTAATGATAGTTCACAACCAATAATGATATTTCTTTATTGATACACATATAACCTTTACTTTGTATTAAGGGTTGATATATATGCAACATTTACTGTGTACATTTTAAGTATATTGCTTTATTCCATACTGAAGAAACCATGCATCCACCAAGTATTACGAGCTCATCTTCGAAAAAACAAGCACCCAAGTGTTATGGTTTTATCTTTAACTCCTGTTTCCTCACACAAAAGTCCTACACTCCTTTATTAAAGTGTCCTAGCTGGGCCCATGATCACGAACACAGAGACTTTATCACAGGAAGAGAACGTAATTATTTTGCAGAACAGGAACTCCACTGGGTCCTTTTTTCTTTTCATTTTTCTTTGGCATTTTAAAATTTTATTTAAAGGAGAAAAAAAAACAGTATAAGGGTACAAGTAATACAGAGTTTCAAAAATAACAGTAAGAAATCACTAGTTAAGCGATTACATATTGTCATCTTAGAAACAGTTGTTCAAGTTACAGGATTAAAGCATAGAAAGTGGACATTCAAACAGTGAGACTGCCAATAGTTGTGTTCAATGATCCAACAAAAACTTAGTAATATGGTTATCTATCTTAACACACCTAAACACACTTGCAGTTGTATCCTTTAGAGCACTTTTTTTCCCCTCTCTTTTTTACAACAACATTTACACCTTTTGGGTTTTATTATCCCCTTAGTTCTTATTACTTTTTTTTAAAAAGAGAATAAAACCAAATATGACAAAACAAAGCAGTCAGTCAAAACAAAGGATGGACATTTTTCTTTTCATTTTTAAAGCCTTGAGTTTTGAGAAATACTTCCAATTCGGAGACGATTTTGTCACTTTGAGTTCCCCAAGGATGGATTTGGGTTCTTGGGCCTTGCTCTTGCCCATTGAATTTGGATTATCTATCCACACACAAAACTATTGCTTACACAGAAAAAATAACCAGTGGATGTCTAGCAAACATTTACTCAGTGTCATTGGATGCTCAGGCAGTATAAAATGCCTTTAGGCTATTGATAAAATCTGGAAAACCTTCATGTAGACATTCAAAGATGTCACTGTGGTTCAGACAGCTAGTTGCTGACTAAAGTTTGTTTCTTTCTTGTTCCTGTGTATACAGCTGGATTATACTTCTCCACCTCCTTTGTGAAAGGATTTTGTGCCCTGCATGGGAAGCTGCAGCAGTGGGAGGCTGGGAGGCAGAACCAAGAGGTTCTATCTTTCCTGCCCCTAAGCCCTACCTGTGGCGCGAAATGAATTCCAATGGGCTATCTGTGCATCAGTAATGCCCCTTAGGCTCCACCCCAAACCTAAGCTACATGTATGCCCCCATCCACGTGTCGGGCAGAGAGAATGCCAGACCCCAGAGGTCATGGAGTCTCTCTCCTCATTCTTAAAATAAAGGCCTCTTTTATTTCATACTTCTTATCTTTTTAGCCACGCTGAAAATTCTATCACTGTGCAGCCACTAGGGTGGGAAGATTGAGTTCTAGTCAATGGCGTGTGAGTCAAAGGATCATGCTCAGTGTCTTGGCCTGGCTCATGAAACCTTCTCACGTCTGTTCCTCTCAACTCCTCTTACAGTCAGCTGGAATCAGACAACCCAGCACGGCAAGGCTTGCCATAGTGAAAAGGGCCACCCTACTGATGTGTTTACCAATCTGTTAGCACTGCATGAGCATAAATTTAAAAGGAGAAAATAAAAACATCTTCCTGTTATGTTTGAGCCGTTATACATTTTAGATTCTGTTCATTACAGGGATTATACTACTCTGATACACACTGGAAGGGAAGAATGCAGATCAGGAAACTTATCCAGGAGAGATTTACAAGCAGTTCTAAAATCCACTGCAAAGAACTCATTGCAATCATGGGAGGTAATTTAAGTGTACTGAGTGTTTGCTGATGTCTCTTAGGTTTTATCAAATCCCATTGAGGGTTCTGTCACCTTGATGATGAAGTTATAGTTACACATTTTATATGCATAAAATACAGAATGCTCATTAGAGCTAACAATGATGTGGTGAATTCCTAGTGAAGTCAACATATCTGAGCTTGTGTTCAGCTGGACATTTTCTCCTGTAAGCCAGGAGTATGTAATCATTAGTTCTTATGAGTACTATTTTAAAAGCAGTATTATTAATATGACTCTTTGGCCTAATGCATAGTATGCTTTCTTAGTGATTTTGACAATATTTACTTTTCTGGGTTATTTGTTTTTTTTTTTTTTTTTTTTTTTTTTTTTTTTTTTTGAGACAGGGTCTTGCTATGTACTTCAGACTGGCAGTGGACTCACTATGTAGCCTAGGTGGACCTTGAACTCACCACAGTCCTCCTACCTCAGCCTCCCAAGTGCTGGATTACAAGCATAACTATGCCTGGTGACAGTGTTTACTTTTAAAGATTGGGTCATTTCAAAGGACTTTTATACAAATAGGGTCAACTTTCCAGATTATTCGTGATAAAGAAATGAAATTCAATAATAAAATCCAATTTCTAATCTAAGGACTAAACATTTTTCAAATTATCCTTTTTTAAAATGTTGAGACAGGATCTCCCTGTACAGTGTAGCCTGGCCTTAAACTCACCATGTAGCCAGGGTGATCTCAAACTCTGGGGAACTCTCTTGCCTCATCTTCCCCAAGTGTTGGGATTACAAGTGTATGCCACCATTCTTGGCCTGTTCAAGTTATGATTCCTGTTGTAAAATCTGTTCAGAATTTTCTAGGCACATAACAACTTGATAATTAACTTATTTGTCCTAATTGGAATATTTTTATACTTTGCTTTTGAATACTGGGTTATTAGTATCACATTTGTTCCTTTACAATCTGCCTCTGAGACAGAAAGAGAATTATTAGGGCAATATTATAGATGAGAAAAGTAAAAATAAGGCTTAAAAATAAAACTCCAGGGCTGATAAGACAGTGCTGAGATGCAAATGTTAGTTTTCTTTTCTTCTTATAGCATTTGTCTACACATGCTTCTTTGCATTTTATGCATTTTCAAGTAAACTACTAATCAAAATGAAGAAATAAAGGAGTTATAATACATCATTATATTTGGAGGCTTTGAGATTGAAAATATACAAAAGACGAACAGAGAAAAGATATTAGGATGTAAGTAGAACTCCTGATAATGCTCTGTAACTCAGCAAAATATGTGTCAGGGTACACTCAGAGATGTAGAAAGCAACATGAGCTAGTGCCCGTGGAAGGTTCGAACACAGAGCCTCGTAGGCCCTCAATGGAGGTGGCTTGGAGCTGAGTCACCATAAGACACTGGGGGTGACCCCAGTTCAGCAAACTCTTGCTTCACTGAGTAAGTCTTTTGCAGAGCATAAGCTCCTGAGAGTTCATTTCTCAGTTTCATTATCCATGTTAAAAAATGTTAATAAGGAAAAGTTAGGGGCAGAACAAAGAAGGCCACCTCAGATGACAGGGTTCCTGCTCTGTCTTCAGAAATTTCAGGGATGAAGTTGCCGGCTTTTGCACTGTGAAAAAGCAAGAGGAAAATGTGCTGCCGTGAAATATTGGGAAGCCTTTTTATAAATTCAGGTCTGTGACACATGTATTATTAATTGTACAATCGCATTGGAATATGAAATACAATGTTCTGAGGAAGCAAGGACGTGAATGTCTTCTTAATTCCTCACTTGAAATACACTTCTGGAGATTCCTTTTCATTTTATCTTGCTTGCAATATTTATACTGATATTATACTCTGCCCACTCCTGCCTGTCTCTTGTCATTATGATCCCAATAGTGTCAGAGCGGAGGAGAGTCCAGGGAGGAGAAGAAAGCCCTCAATTCAGACCAGTTGCTACTTACATTCCTTGGACAATCACTTTCCTTCAAGAAGTCTTAGTTTTCAACCTCCGCAAAAATGGGTTTAGAAAAGGATACTTAGTGATTCTTCCCAAAGGTGAACACGTCCAGACCAACTGCAACACGGCCTAGATTTGTGTCTGCACTGGTTTCTAAGCACGCTGAAGGATTTGACAGTCAGGAGCCTTGTTTCTTGGCATAGATTCTACAATCCATAAACACAATATATCTTTTCTTTTTATCGTCTCAGGAATAGATGTCCAGGGCATCTTTGAAAGATACTTTGCCTTTTTCTAGTCTTTTTCTCTGGCTTCTCAATTCTCTGGTATTCAAAGGCTTCACATTTTAACTTTGACAATTTTTTAAAGCATCTTCTGCACTCTTTGCTTATTCTTGTTCCTCATATCCTTTGTATATTCCCATTCTGCACATAGAGGAGAGGAGCCGAGCAGGGAGTGAATCACTCTCACTGAGGAGAAACAGGAGCATTGGGCGAATGCCATGCTTAGAAGCCCCTGCAGAATCTCTCTCCCTGTATCTCTGTGGATTCGTAATTCACCACCTAGAGACAGATGACAGGAAAGGCTAGTGCTGTGCTATGTTGTGGGTGAGATTTAGCACATTATACTCAATTGTAGCTAAAAGGATCTCTTGATGAAGTGATTGTTTTCCCCCCAAATTATTGGTTACTTATTGGTCTTGAGTTAAAATCCAGACCTTGGAGCTATTCAAACATAATCTAAGAATGCTTCCTGCCCAAGTGTAAAGTGGGAAATTTCTGTCTCTTCCTATGCTCAAGAAATTCCTGTAAGTGGTCCTCTTTCCTTTCATTGTGGCAGTCAGTCTGATACGTACGGGAGACGATCATAGCTTGCATTTTGAATCTGTATGCTCGGTTAGTTTCCAGACTTAAATCTTCCGTTTGCTTGCTGTAAAACACAACTCAGTAGAGGGAGTTTCCAGTCTCATTTTTTAAAAATTGAAGCAAATGAGACTTTCTCTCCCTCGATCTCCCTTTACCCTCCCAGTTTTCTAACTTCTCTTTCCCTTTTCCTTCACGAGGAAGCTATACGAACCACTGTGCAATTGTTTTACATATGACAGGGGGTTACTTCTCACTTACTGATTATCTCAGTGAATGGATTGCTACATGATAGTTTATTATTTAATTTTTTTCTGCTCAATGCTGGTTCTAAGTTGATCGTATTTTTGTTGTGTTTATACAAGAGCATCATGAAACAATTCTAGTGCTAGAATAAGAGTAGGGAATGATTCCACTAAATGATTATAGTATCATAATAGAGTAAAAATATATATAGTCACTAGTAAGACGCCATTATATATAGATAGCTGATAATAAATGAAAAGTGGTTCGAGCAGTTGACATATCAACAAATATACTGAGATATGAACAAAAAGAATATCAAGTTGAAAATGGTTGATGGCTATGATTTTTTTCTCACCTTTGACAAAAAAAGATGGGTTATTTATACGATTAAAGATGCTCACCTGGTTCAGTAACTTGTCCAGACAAAGGTAGACCATTGCCATCAGAGAGGACAGCCCTCTTGGACACATTGATTTTGAACTTCTGACCACCAAACTGTGATGAAACAATTCCTGTGACAGAATCCACCCAGTTCCTGGCGCCATCAGCGAAGCCCATAGAGACAAGTGCAGTTACCCCAGTCTGGTTCTGCTCTGTGCTAGCCTGTCATCGCTAGCACAGTTGCTCTAAACTTTAATTTCCTCTACTGTAAAGTGAACAAAACAACAAAAAGAATCAACTTTAAAAAATGCTAGCAATAATTATAGTGCCAATCATATAGGAGAAGAAATCAAATAAATTATGAGTTAAATAAAATAAGGCATGTAAAGCACTTAACACCAAATCTAGCAAGTAGTAATCATTTAATAAGTGTTAGCTAACATTACCTTGAGAGGTGAAAAACAGCAAAGGTAACTCTTACTTTAAAATAGACTGAATGTAGACCACATATCCTGATGATCATGACAATGAAAGCCAAAGTAATATTATGTAATACTTAAGTAGTAGGTACTTTTGTTAATTATTCCTCACTACAGTCAAATAAGGGGCATAAACATGACATTGTGAATCCATCCATCCATCATCCATCTATGCAAACATGCATCCATTCATCCATTTATCTATTCTCTAATGATTTATTCAAGTATCCAATTACAATGGTTTCTACATGTACCTATTTGATACTGACTTTCTGTTATTTCTCAAAGATTCCAAAGCTTAATTTTATGTTAATTCTTTCTGAATCTGGGGTTGTTGTCATTTTAAAAAATTATTCTACAGATCTTTTAAAAATGTCACAAAATGCCTTGCTCAAATTACATTTTCTTTTATGCCTTTTTCTGGACATATCAGAAATAATTGGATGAAATATTACTCTGGAGACCCAGGTGAATTTTATTTAAAGATAAATGAGAGACAGAAAATGAGGTCACTTCCTTTTTTAGGTGTGAAGAGAATTTTGCATCCAGAATTGTATTCTGATCTAACTGTACGAGCAGTGCAGGTGAAAGGTATTGGAAAAGCAGTTGGATAGTGGAGAACTTAATACTGCAGGAGCTTAGTGACCCTTCTTCTCCCCACCACGGGCTCCCCTTCACCTGTGTATCTACCCTGTACTCACATACACAAGTTATACCAACATATTTAACTCTTTGTCTTCGTGTTATACAAAAACAACTAGGAGGAGGTTAGAAAGAAGTGTGTGAGCTTTGGAAATGTGAGTTAGGGAGGAAAGTAACAGAGTCAGTAGAAATCAACAATCATTGGCAGCAGAAGTCAAGAAGGAAACAGATTAGGAAGACAGACTGCAAAAATTTTCAAAAGATTCACAATCCATGTGTGCACAGTAATCCTTCATAATGTCCTCTTGCACACATTAACATGCAAACAACTAAGCTCATTCACGTGGTAGCAAAGACATTCTTCATCCTGTTCTGAGAGTCAAGACAAACAAAAATGTCAATCCACTGTGTCATTGTGGGGCTGGAAGAAGATGAAAGCCAACAGCTTGGAAAAGTTCTTCTGAATAAGACATGAAGCTTCAAAATGTGACTGTGTAATATTTATTATTCAAGTCACTTGAAGGGATTTTACTGTATTTTCTGTGCTAAGGTAAGTGTGTATATGAGAAAGAAGTCTCCCAAAGGAAATATTTTCATGTCTGAATAAATTTAAGGCAGCCTAAACCATACAGGTGGGCTTTACTTCAAGGTTGTGCAGAATATTGAAATATTTATTTCTGAGACGTGAAAGTAAGTCGCAGATGACAAACCAGTTCCAGTACCCATAAAGTACACCAATTAGATATTCCCTGATTTTATTTTAACCTGTTATGACTGATATTGATATTATTTATGTAAATTGTTTCCAAATTTTAAAGCATGTTAACAATGTTTTTATCATTATTATTGTTTGTTTTTTGCATTGCTGCACATGAGACTCAAGGTTCTCCTATAGACTAAGCAATTATTATTATTATTAATTATGCTATCACTGAGTAATCACATTAATATTTTATTGTAGTTTCATTTACATATTCATTCCAGGCTTTCACATGGATAAGCTGCTTGAATGCTGGAATTTAAATACGACTTTATGTAACAGCGTAGAGGTTCATAGGCTCTGAACTCCATCTCTATTGCTGGCCATAACTGTTTTAGAGCTGTTAGGTTGCCATATTCAATTTCTGTTGCTGTAATGCAATGCCTGATATTGGATACTTTATTTTTAAAAAAAGGTTTATTTTGGCTCACTGTTTGGGAAGCTGGGAAATCCAAGAGCATGATGCTGCATCTGCTTGGTTTCTGGCAAGGATCTTATGCTGCCCCCACTCATGATACGAAGAGGAAGGGAAAGGAGGAGCATGGCAAATAGAGAAAAGGAGGCAAAGCTTTCAGGACGGCAAACCCATTCCTGCAATATAGGCACTAATCCCTTCCCTGGAGACTCGCCCCACACCTGTGTACCTCACTGGGCTCACTTCCACCAGACTTCACCACATTGAAGAGTTAAGGTGCCTACACTTGGACCGTAGTCTAGTTAATATGGGCTCAGCTGTCTAGGGCTCTGTCCAAGTTGAGAGAGCAAGATGGATTTCCTGCAGGATCCAGTTAGAATTGTGAATGGCAGCCTTAAAAATCAAATAATAAGCACAGAATGGGCCAGCATCTTTCAAAGTGTCTGGTCCTTGGATTTGTGTGTGTCAAGTCTGCCAAACTGACACAGTTCTCAGAAAGCACAAAGACACAGCTACTAAAACTGTGTCAACATGAAGATTAAAATATTAGTGGCAACCCCAGTAATCGAGACTCAGATGGGGCTCTCTCCAGAGCGTGGGCCACGTACAATGGTGGAAGGAACACTGGGTTAACCAGCGGCACAGAGTCAGATTCTAATCTGTCATAGCTGAGTGGTGTCTTGGTCTGCTTTACCTCGCTTGGACAAAATACCTGACATGTATGACTTATAGAAATGGATCTTTGGACTTTCGGCTTCAGTTCATCAAAAGAAGCAGCATGGGAGAGGCTATGGTAGAGCAAAGGTCCTTTGTGGAGAGCATCCAGGAAGCAGAAGGTGGGGAAGAGCCCTCGGGGAAGACAGAGGTCCCCAAGCCCAGGTCTCCAGGTTTCCACCAGACATTCCCTGACGTGTGCTTTAGTAATCTTCTAGGCTTCTCTCAGGCTCATCAAATTGACAATAAAGATTAACCATCAATCACAGAGAGCCCTGAACCATTGACTGAGCCTTCCCAAACCAGCATTCTTACTTGTTAGATAAGATCACTGGAGATCTGTAAGATTCGCATAGTTTTTCCAAAGCTTTTAAAGTGCCTTAGAAAAACATAGAGCTGTGCACCATACAGTCATGGCTCACAGAAGGTAGTGAATAGATCAGAGTTTCTTCTTGACAGATAAAATATCTATTGTAAGTTTCTTGAAGGTGATGGGGCTGCTCCAAAGAGCCCGGGAAACTGAACATATGGCAGTGCTCACCGCAATTATAAAATGTTGGAAGGTATCGCAGGGTTATCTATCAAACATTTAATTTTATAATTGAGGAGAAGGAGGCTGGAGATGCTAATTTACTTGCTTAGTGTAGTACTCAGCAAGTAACTTGTGAAAACCATGCAGGATTTGGGGAAATGATTAACTTTAAAGTAAGCAGCTATTGTTCTTTGCCATCCATTGGCCTCTGAGGCAAACAGCAGGGCTTGCTGAGTGTTAGCCACAGCCAATCTGCAGTGCGATTGACACACATAGCTAAATGTTGTTAATAGCTTCAGGACATAGTGTCCCTATGAATAATAAAAAATTAATCAAGTAGTTTAAAAAGATAAAATGACCATACAAGTCAAAGAAATATTTTATATGAGATCCATATTTCAAAATTTATTTGATAATTTGCAAAGCCATGCAAACTCTCAGAAACAAATGAATTCTTTTGCCTAGACCCAATGTTTTGTACAATACTGTACAATACTGTAAGTCAGTAAATGTGTTGGCATAAATGGTATAGACTGAGAGTGCAAACACATATCCAAGCTGTTAGTTCCACTGAGCAGACATGGATGCCTTTCCATGATGGGAGTGTTCTATCCTAACTAGCCTGCCATATGGCAGTTACATGGTTCTTCTCTTGTCTACCTTCTAAACCCCTGAAACATTGTGAGGCTGTGTTATTGAAAGCTCAAGAACATGGAAATGAGCAGAACAGCCTCATATGTGTTTTGTTTGTTTGTGATTTTGTGGTGCTAGGGACTAAATCTGAGACTTTGCACATGCCAAACAAATGCTCTACCCTCAGCTCTGCCCCAGCCCTGCAGATCAGCCTCAATGCATGAAAGCTCAGGACTTGGTGGTTGAGAAAAGCTCTCCTGATGTTGCCCTGTTTGCTCACTCTATGCCTATTCTGGGCAATTCATCCACAGAACTCCTCCCCAGTCCTTCTCATCAGCCATTCTCCTTTCTTGTTCCTTCCAAGGCCTGAATTGCTTCACCTTGAATCAGCCAACTCTTGTCTCTGGCCATCTCTCCAATGAAACTACTGGGACATCGCTTAAAGTTTTGTCCACTGGAAAAAATTTCCCTTCATGACATTTCTGCAAGGCTAATGCTGAGGCAGTAACACTGCAGCTATCTATTTTGGGTGGTGCTCACATACTGTGCAGAACGATGTGCCAATCTGGCCTAAGTTTGTTTCTTCATTCAACAGATAATAAAGAACTTTCTTGATGTGCGTCAGAAGAAAGCAAACAATCAACAGTAGAAACCATAATAATGTGAGCCACTTTCTGATTTACTTAAACTCGTATGGCGTCTTCATGCCCAGCTCATGAGTAGCACTTCCATTTGTTACTGGCTTGGTGCTGTGCATGCCTGACTTTATGGTGCGAGGTGTCAGACGATACCTCATTCAATTTGGCAGCTTATCTAAACTCTCAAGTCTGGGCCATGACTTTCCTTTATAGGGATTTGCCAAGAATCTGTATAAAATATCTATCTGCTATGGGTATCTCTTCAGAACCGTTTGGCTTTCTAGATTATAAAGTCTAATGTGCAGAGCAGGTTGGACAGCAGCCTGTGCCAGCAGTAGTTTCTCTTGCAATTTTTCTGTGTTGAATTTGGGTTAGTGCTCATGACTTTCTGGACTAGTAGCAGTGACATTTGGACTTTAGAGGCAAAGCAGTAAGAAGCTGGTTTTACAAGTCTCCTTTTACTTTTCATAGTATCACTTCTGTATGAGAGACAGCAGTGGAGAACGGTACAGTCGAGCCCAATCCAGCTACAGAAAAATGAGTGGTAAGATAACAACAAATTACCACCAAGGTTTGTTAGTTAGCTACAGATAACTAGAGCAATGGCAGACTTACAAACACTACACACATTAGGTCACGGCAGAGAACCAGAGAGCTGAGTTAGCTCTTTGACCTGATGATGACAATGTTCTGCTGTCCTGCTAAGTAGCTGAAAATGGCTCACAGTGGTCATTCTAACAAATATAGAAAAAAATATTCGTGTTAGATCAATAGCCACACACCAGATACCATAATCTGTGTAAATTCAGTCTAACACAACAGTCCCTTTTGGTAGGACAGCTGTAATTAGAATCCCAGTTTATGAAACTCATGGTGATGGATTAAAATCATGATAGTTTCTCAGGGACAGTAAATCCATGTGTGCTCCCCATGCAAAACGTTGGATGTGCATACAATATGAATTAACTTCTTAGCAGTCTTTAAGCTCTGCCATGGCACTAACATTTGAGGCCCTTAGAGAATGAAATATTGGTTTTGGTTAATCTTTTGCAGGAAAGGTCACTTTAAAATTTTGCACACAATCTTTTGTTCCTATAAAACTCTCACCCCATAGGTAACCAAGCCAATACCTATTGATTTCATTCATGATATATCAGTGTCCATTAGCCATAGCCAAATGACAACGTACTCTGAATGCTGTTCTACAGTTCACCTTAGAAGTTCTGACCTATTGATTTGATTTAATGTAGATCATAATTAAGTCAGGCTTTAGCCAAGCAACTAAGTCAATGTCTAGAATCTGCCCCTGGCCTCTTAGGCCAATGCATTCAGTCCAAAACTTTTTGTTAGTGAACATACATCAATAGGATTAGCAGAATAGAACATGACATTCATTCTACCTCAATTAAATAACCACAGAAGCTTTCTGTTCTTGTGGACAAACTGGCAAAAACTTGCAATTTGCTTGTAACATAGACTTTGCACCTGTCTCCCTGGAAACTGCTGGGATCCCAATCTAGTTATAGAAAAATAACAACAGGTTTAAATGAAATGGCAGCAGTGCATGGAAATTCCCTCCCTAGAAGGCATATCTCCCAGGATAGATCATTATAAGTTTGTTTGTTTTCAGGAAAGTAGATCATCATTAGAAAAAGTCCTATTTTACAAGGCAGCAACACTTTTCAAAGCCGAGTGAATCTAGAGTTGTGAATATGGACTAAGGGTGTGTGATAAATAAATTATTTCACTGATTGGTTTAGATAATGGGAAAGCCCACTGCATGGGTGACATTAACCAATAGGTTGATAGTTTGGGAGAAATATAAAGGAAAAGGGGAGGCAGGCTTGCTGCTGGTGCTTATCATTGTTGCATCCTTCCTGCTCTGCCGTGGACTGTTTTCTCTTCTGCCATGCCCCTACTGAATTCCCCAACCATAAACTGTGAGCTGGGAAAACTGTAAACCTGTAAACCTTTCCTCTCATGTTTGTCTGGTATTTTATCTCAGCAGTAAGAAAAGTAACTAAGACAGCAACCCCACGGCACTATATTTTGAAGTGTGATAGACAATATGGTGAATGTTTTCACTTAAAGCTTTGGTTACTGTAAAAGACACATTGCCGTTAATCTCCCTCTTAACACTCCCCTTACTTTGGACACATTTATCCCTTAGTTATTAACACTTTCAGAAGCAGTTCTGGAAGTCCTCTTACATGAGAGCCTTAGCTGAAATGCTGTGGCTCCCTTGATGTCCTGAATCCATTCAAAATGTTTCCTTCTGTGGTCATTTGGACTTTGGAGAAGAGCAAAATGTAACATGGTGCTAGGAAGGTGGACAAGGGCACACTGAAATTTTTACAACTTTTATTAGTGTGTGTTTACAGTGAGTAATGATTGTATTCATCGTGAGGCATTGGTACCCATACACAACACATCTTGGGTTTTTCCACCCCTTTTTTCTTCTTCCTCCCTACTCCCTGCAACCTTGTTCACCTCCCCATTTACAAAATCTCACCATTTCCTATCATGCTTTATTTAGCACTTTATATCTTGGGTTTGTCACATAAGAGAAACTTCCATATTTAAGATTGCGTGTCTGAGTTACTTTACCTACCATTATGGTTCCAAAGTCCATCCGTTTCCCTACACGTGACTCAAGTTTATCCTTTTTCACAGCAGAGCAGTACCTGGTATAGCATTTGTCACTACCAGTGAAGTCATTAGTGCCTTTCAATTTGATCATAGCTTAATTCTATGCTCATCTAAAAGGTTCTGTTTTCATTAAATAGCACTAGAAACAGTATTATTTTAGATTTGTACAGGAGGCAGAAATAACACAAGTGCTATAAGAATAAGGGGTTTAGTTAACAATTGGGAGTTTCACAAACATGGGAGGGAAACGTGAAGATGAAGAGTGGAAGAGGTAGAGGAGAAAAATGACCAGGAGCCTGCATTGCTAGACTGAAGGAAAAGTGAGACTGCCTTGCAGTCATCAGAGGACAGCAGCATCTGATCACAATGTAGGATCGTAACGTGGGCTTAATAAAGGAGATGAGTCTTTCACACAGCTCCACCAGTCTGTTCCTCCTTGTCTAATGACCTTATAGGAGACCACCATGGCCTCAAGAATAATGGCTTCCACATCCTTTCTGAACTCTAAAGCTTGGGCGAATTTCTCTCACTGATAAACTGAGCTAGGACTACTCAAGGGAGAGGACTCTGAGATAAGTCTAAGACACAGCTAGAACTGGAGGTATCACTGTGAATGGACCTTAAATGACATTAGTAAGGGGCTCAGATTTTTCTATGAAAATGCATCAAGATCTTTTAGCTTCTCTTCATAGATGCCTTCCAACCTCAGAATTCAGTCTTACCAAGAGCCAGGACAGACATTCTGACAGTGGGAACTCTACCAAGGCTCTAATTATACATACAAATAGTCTCCGCATCTTTAATATATATGTTAAGAACAAGTGGTAAGAGAAATAATGTCTTCCTTGTGAGGTTTCCAAGCGAAATGTGAGCATGTTCCTCTCATATTGAAACACAACACAGTGTCACCAATCAAAGCTCCAAGAAACACGAGTGTACCAGGGTGGTTCACATTTTAGTAAAACAAATAACAACTGTAATATCACGCAGCACTTAATGTGCACCAGTTTATGAGAGACAAGTTTTAAATGCTTAGGAATTTCACAACCTTGCTGACCTCACCAGTTTGAAATGGACTGCACTGATAATATTTGTACTGTGGAAATTTGAAACAATGACAAATCCAAACTTTCTTGTTTAAAATTTCAGGTTTTAAGTATGCATTGGCAACCACTGTGCTCTGGATGCTCTAACATACATTTTATCGGCTCCAAATTCCAGACAAGATCAAGGTACTTAAGGAGTAAATTTCTGATTATATCCTCCTTATATTTCTTTTGAATTCAGAAATGCTGACTTGAGTCTAAAGCAATTATTTCAAGTGTACTAAGGAGAGTTCATTTTAGAAAAAGCAATTAAGGTTAATTCACTGCAAACAGCAGAGACAGGCTGCAGAAACAAAGGGAATTAATAGAAGCACTTCAGAAAGGTAGGTAGCTAATATTTGGCTTTTTAAATGTGGCTTCATATTGTGCTTCTTACATAGATTTTGAATGCACAGAAGCATAACTACATGTTACACATGTACAATGACAGAAAAGAATCATAATTAGATAATTTCATGTTAAATCAATTGGTCTTGGGTGATGAATCTTTCAAAGAATGTTTTTGCCAACACAAAATCTATGATGTAAATAATTAGTTAATTAGTCTTATTTTTTCAGGCAGCCTATTTGTTTTTCATGGCTGAAATCCCTTAGCAATTTGCTGGATTTTGGGTAATTTTTCAATTGGCAAGTTATAGTTAAAACTAAAATGGCAGATGCCAGATTTAAATGAATATTTCATATATTTAATAACTTTCTTAGTACAGAGTTTATAAACCACAAAGATTGTTCTTTGTAAGTAGAGAACTTGTAACATTTGGTAAATTTATAGTAAATTTTGTGTAGTTGTCACCAGAATTCTATTTTAAGGTATACCCACCGTACTAATTTGTCTATTTCCTTTCATGCATATGAAAGATTTCATGAGTACCAAAGTACGTAGTATGTATGCAATGTACTACGGTACAGAGTAGTGATTTCAATTGAAGTTTTCCAGCCCTTGTGTGCTGAGCCCATGTGTGGCTCACCCAGGTCTTATTCCTAAGTGTTCCTTAGAAATCTTCAGTTACAGAAAAGAAACTTTCTTGATTTTTATAATTTGTACCACATATTTAGACATCCATAAAACATTTATCACTGTTATCTTGTTCTTGATGTTCTAAAAATGTCATGATGTATGCAGCCACGTTTAACTATGTGTTTTCCCAAGCAAAATTCAGAATGATTCTAAAATTTTTCTCTGGTGATATATTTAGTTGAGGTTTGCTTATTTTTGCTGACATGCTCCCTACAACTTTCAATTCCCTCTCATTTTAAAAAGCTCAATTTATATTTTTTGATTATCTTTTATTTAATCATTTTTCCTTCCTTCTCTCCCCTTCCAGCTCTTGCTTTGTTCTCATTTGAAAAATATCTTCCTACTTCCTATAATCTTCCCTTTGTTTTACTTTTATTTATATTTCATGTTTCTCGTGTTAAAAACACAGGCAATATCTAAACTTTTGTTTCAGATGCATTCCGTTTAACATTATGGTTCATCCATTTACCGTGAAACTCTTCCACATTGTTGGTGGGAATGTAAACTAGTACAACTAATAAGAAGATTCCTCAAGAGTTAAAAAATAGAAATTCCATTTGACCAGCCTGATCCCTTCTAGGAATCTTCCCAAAAGAATTAAAGTCACTATATTACAGTGATGCATTCTCATGTTTATAGCAGCACAATTTACAATAGCTAAATCTCGGAAAAAGCCTATGCATTTATCAACATGAATGGATGAAGGAAATGTGGCAGCTTACACACGAGAAATACTCTGCGATAAGTAATTATCCGTCAACTCGATTGTCTCATGACCAATACAGCTCTCCCTAAAGTTTTGTAATTGTGAGCAATGATGCTGAGAATTTTTTGTGTGTCACCATGCACTTGTACCCACATAATCCTAGAATGCAAATCTGAAGTACTGCAGGGCCCTTAGATATGACGTAAACCTTACAAGTTATGCTAAAGAGTTCTATGATGCTATCGTATCTCACAAGCTGCAGAAAACCTATTATTACCATAATTTTGTTGGTGTCATTATTACATTGACTTAGCCTCATTTATAAATTCAAGACATTGTGTTGCATTCTGCAGACAGGCTGGGAATAATAAGGTGCATAATGAGGGGAAGTGGTTAGCTGTAATACACTGAAATTGGCAAAGACAGTGAATTAGATGATGCAATCACTCTACTGAACCCTTTGTGGACACAGAACGCCATATGCAAGGAAAATTACAGCAGCGGTCCTGCCTCCTAAGGTGTCACACCTTGACTTTCCATCATAGGAAATGTATTTGTTCATCAGAGGTCAGTGCAAATGAGAGAGGACAGAAAAAAAAAATACCTGCTGGCTCTGAGGCAGAACAGTGGTGTGAAACTGAATCATAATTTCAATGAAGGAGATCGCTGGTCACTCCAGGGCTGCATTTGTGTTCACCTCTCACGGACTTCAAAAGTACACAAATTACTTTGCCTTCTGGGTCACCGGCTCTGTTGTAACCCAGGGAGAACAGCTCCTACTAGTTCTTTTAGATATTAAAAAGGAAGAGGCAAACTTAAATTTCAAGGATATTTAGCATCCATTTAAGTTGAATGGGGTATGTGAGACATGTTAGAATCAGCAAGCATAGAACCTGGATTAGAAGAAAGCCTGGATTGTGTAACTCTGACGATCAAAGAAACCATGGAAGGTGACTGGATTGATGACAGCACAGTGACATAGTGCAGCCTGTCCACCATCCCGTTAAACACTGGAGGGCCAAACTCCTCTGGGGGTGGGGCAGGAAGACAAGAGATCACAAAGGGCTCCTGAGCCTGCAGCTGCGTGCAAACTTTGAAGTTACTTTTGATGTTTTAAAAAATATTTCTTTTGTTCTAAAATGTTGCCCTTTATTATATCCCTGGTATTCATTCTATCTGTATGAGAGTTCTCTAGAGAGGTTTTTGTTGTTGTTGTTACTTTAATAGACTTTCTTATTTAAGAATTCTTACTCTTTGCTGTTAAAACTTTCAACTGATTGGATGAATCTCACCCAGATTATGGAAAGTAGTCCTCTTTGCTCTGAGTTAGTCACATCTAAAACACACCTTATCAGCAACATTTAGACTAGAGTTTGTCTAGACCACTGGGAACTGTAGCCTGAAGTTCACAGGACACTCAAGAAGGAATATCCCAGCCCTGGAAAGTATCTCGAGCCCTAGGTAGACAAGAACCCTGTAAACTTCTAAGGCTCCTCAAGGAGTTAGCTCTATTACATGACATTCAGTATTCATTAACAGAATGAATCTACATGAATTAATCATTAAAATATCACCCAAATAAGGCATTTATGAATGAGTCTGATTTCAGTTATATGAAAATTAAATTTTCTAGTATTGTATTTGAAAGTCATTTGTAATATGCACTTTTGAATAGATGGAAAATATTGAATTGATCTAATCCACAAAGCTACTTTTCTTAATTACACTATATTAAAAACTGCACAGTATGCTAATTTATCAGACTGAAGGGAAATCAATACATAGTTGATAATTAATGATATGTGAAACTATAAATGGGAATATATGGCTTCAGATAAATGAAAACTAGTACTGAGTATAAACATGAATAAGAATGAGACTCTCAGTGGTTTGTCACATGTCTAGTGCAATATAGTCAGCTTGGTACTAATGTGTTGAAATGTGATTAAGGTTTATTATAAGCATATTCACACTTAGTTTATGGAAGACAGCTGGAGCAATATTCTTCAAAAAAGAGGAAAGTTTTTTATACATACATATATATATATACATATACGTATATATATGTATATATATGTATATATACACAGCAGTCAGCATTAGAGTGGAGCTCAATTTCATCTGATACTTCTCTAGGAGGAATTTTTATTGACTGAAGACTTGCTTAGCAGAACAGCGTGGTTATATTTAACCAACTTATGTTCATGGCATCTCTGCTGATTTCTTCAACTAATGTTCATTGTGTTTGTGATTTTTTTTACCACTTCACTTTAATTGTTTATAAAACATATGTAGGAATTTTAATAATAGAAACATCTAGAACTTGATGTTATTGATGATGTTTTTAAAAGCATATTTTATCTTGAAAAGTTTTGTGGTTCAAGACAAATCAAAATATGAGAAATCACAGGACTCTTCTTCACGCACTGAAGGTTCAGTGCACCAGGCAAGCCAATAAAATAGTCACGACACTGAAAAGGTATTCATACTTGTCATATTAATTATAACATTTATGTAAAAGTTTGCATCAAGTTGCAGACATTATTATAGGCACCAGAGAAATAAACATGAGGAAGACATTCTTCCTGTCTCCAAAGGGCTCATGGTCTGCAGGATGACAAACACATAAATTTTTTAAATGTAATTTAATTCTTACTTGGCAAGAGTTGTGCAATGAAAGTAAATTGTGAAAATAAATTTTTAAATGGAAAATATGATAATTTATTTATCATAAACAAATAGTAAACAAGTAAGATGATGGATATGTTATATTACCCCAGGCAAGCCCTGCCTGTAACAGTTTAGTTCTCAGTTTAGTCCCCCAAATCTGACATGTTAGGAAAGTGGTTGGCTCATGGGAGCACAATATGCAGGGATGAGTCCATCTGCAGTTAACTCGTTGCTTACAGACCTAGTTAGAGGCAGGACCTGGTTAGAGGCAGTATCTGGTTAGAGGCAGGAACTTGTTAGAGGCAGGACTTGGTTAGAGGCAGGAACTTGTTAGAGGCAGGACTTGGTTAGAGGCAGGACCTGGTTAGAAGCAGGTCACTGGATGTGACCTGAAAGGGTGTATTTTTGTACTCAGCTCCTCTCTTCTTGTTGCTTCCTGGCTGCTGTGAGGTGAGTAGCTTTCCTCCGCCACGGCCTTGTGCCACGTGGTTTCTACCTTGTATCCAAGCAACCTTGGATTGAATCCTCTGAAAACTATGACCCCAAACGACCTCTCTTCTTTACACTACAAGTGTTGGGTATTTTGTCTCCATGATGGGAAAGGGACCAACACACCATTCAATCTATACAGGAACCAAAATACTGCTTCTCATAAATATGTAAAATTATTATGTGTCAATCAAACAATGATCTAAAAATGAGAAGACAAGGAGATTGTGGGTGAGAATTTGCAGTACCTCAATCCTAAAAAATAAATTACAGAAGTAAACTGCCTGTGAATCCTCTACATTCTGGAAAGACTGGTTCTAGAAGCCTTATTTATCATGCTTACTTCTTAAATATTAAAGATGTACACTGGTGTAAAAAAAAATGGGCTGAGGTAGAGACAGTGATGGAGAAGTGTCCACGGAAGAGTTAAAGCAGGAAATGAAGAAACACAGAGAAAGAAAAAAAATATGTCGGTATTGCTAACTAGATACCTCCCTGACCAGTTCCCTCCAATGGCTGTTAAATGGAAACAAAGTCAAAATAGTTTCTTCTGGGTCGTTTCCAAGTTATTAGTACATCAAATACTCAACTGCTTGTGGGGTCCATCTGGACAGAGTTAACAGAATGTGTTAGAGTGGCCACTAGTTGGTCTTTGGGGTGGAAGGTCGACAGTGCGTAGGACTATTATCCTAATTCCCTGCACACCCAGGGTAATTTCAGCTACTTTGTGATTTCACTTTCTTTTTGCCTAATTAATGATGGACCTAGAATCTACTTCTTCCAAGTTAATTCATTGTTGAATGTGATTAAGTTATCCTGGTTCATTTGACTTTTGAGAAACCTTACCACATCAGAAAAGCTCAACTTTAAATGCAAAAGTTAGGATATGCTCAATGGATAAGAAAATATAATTCTCTCTACTAAAAGCTTGTGATTATTTTACCTATTTGTTCCATCACTGACCACCATCTAAATCTGTGGACTTACCTTGATAACTGAGGAATACAATTCTTCCTATTAGCATATCTTCCACAAGTAGTAGTGATATGAGATTACATCTCTGTTTAAATAGTAAAATAATCTCATAATAATCACAGCATAAATGTATAGTCATCCTAATAAGTTAAAGAAATCCAATACCTGTAGGATTCCATTATAATTCAACCACTATATTTAAATGAAAATTTAACCTTAAGGCAAATTTATCTACATGAGAAAATAATCAGAAGTTAAACAAGAAGAGAATTTGCCTTGACTTATTTTAACATTAGATATTCTAGTAGCTTGATTATGTTCTTTCTTTACCAAGTTACTTGTGGATAAACATGTATGAGAGTTGTTTAAAAATACAGTATATGTTTAAATTTTAAAAAATTATTACAATATGCAGGGATTTAGTCAGTGTATTGATGGATCTTGTTTTTTGATCTATTCTCCCTGTTTCTTTTTATTGGTGAATTGAGGCCATCTACATTAATAGCTACAACTGCATACATTGGTTCATCTCTGCCATGCAACCTTCCCGTTGTTGGCCCTCCACTTTTCCTCTTCATTCAGTTGCCTGTCCTGTTTGGTGACCCTTCTCTGCTGCTGTTCCTAGAACCATAGCCATCTTTATCTCTCTCTAGAATATTCACCAATACTCTGTATCCAAGAAACACATTTAATTCAAGAAGAAATTCATAGACTAAAAATCAAAGGAGAGAAAACAATTGTTCCACGTGACAGTAGACCAGAAAAAAACAAGGGTAATTTGCCCACCAACTGCAGAATGGGTAAGAAAGATACAGTACTTTCAAACAACGCAAATCTACGTTAATCTATAAAGTAGGATAATCTCAAGGCTTTTGTAGGTAAATGGGTACAACTGGAGATCATGCTCATGGGTGAAATAATTTGGATTCATATGGGTGAACATTGAGTTATCTCCCTAGCATAAAAAGTGAAGAAGTTAGTGGGATCCAAAAAGCACAACAGCTATCATGAAAATGATAGGTGAGAAAATCTAAAAAGGGAAAGTGGTAACCACTGTTAATTTCCTATTGTCTTGTTTTGAATTCTTGTATCATTTTCTTTTTTTTAGGTTTAGCTTTATTCTGTCTTGTTTTGTTAGATTTTACTGTGTCTGATGGTGTAGGCAGCTATTGTGAAGATAATGAGATGTATTATGGTTACCATTGTTGATGTCCTATTATCTTGTTTTGAAGTCCTATAATGCTTTCATTCTTTTGTTTTGATTGGTTTTATTCTGTTTTGTTTTGTATGATTTTATTGTGTGTGATGTTATGGACAGCTATTTTGAGGAAAACAAAGGACATTATTGAAAAATAATATACAGGGATGGTTCAACATATGCAAATCAGTAGATGTAATACACAATATCAATAGAGCCAAAGATAAAAATCTCAATAGAGATGCAGAAAAAGATTTTGACAAAGTTCAGCATCTATTCATGATTTTTTAAAAACTACAGAAAATTGGAATAGATGATCTTTACCTTATTCTGAGAAAAACCATCCATGACAAAACAATGACTGTTATGGATTAAAAACTGGTGGTCAACTTAGCATCAGCTGAATTAAATCAGCATGGTACTGAGTGTAGGTGGTCCACCTGAGGAAAGTTGCCAGCATAAATAGAGACATGGAGAAGAGCAAGGCATGGTGGGTTTCTCTAACTGTTGCTGTTTGAGTCATTGGTTCTGCTGGAGGACCTTGTCATGACTAGCTTCCCCAGTGTGAGTTTGACCATTGTCATCGGAGGAGCTTGGGACCTTGTTGGTGAGAGTGGCTGTGGTTCACTTTGGGGGAGCTCTGGTCCTTACACTGAGAATTGCTTCCTGGATCCAGAGGGGAAGAAGTGTGCTGTTTAATCTCCAGGAGAAATTCATCATGCTGCTTTTCAGGTATGTACTCAACTGTTATCATTGGAGGAGCTTGGGACCTCCATGTCGCTGAGGATGGCTGTGGTGCTTTTCAGGGCAGCCCTGGTTCTTATTCTGAGCATGACTTCTCAGCTGCAGTGTAGAACCCTCAACCTACCAGCACAGCTCCTTCACCTCACTGGTGTAGACATTCTAGCTTCCACCACTTTTACTTCCTTTGTTAGATTGATTCCTATTTTGTTTTCCTCAATGCTATTGTGAAAAGTGTTGTTTACCTAATTTCTCTCTCAATGAGTTTTTTTTTTATGTTTTTACAGGAATGATGTTTTTAGTGTTTATTTTGTACCCAGTTATGTGACTAAAGTTGGTTATTAAATCTAGAAGTCGTTTGGTGGAGGATTTGAGGTCTTCTATGTAGACAATCATGTTATCGGTGAATAGTGATAATTAACTTCTTTTTTCCTATCTTATTCTTTGTGTTTTTCTTGTCTAATTACTCTGGCCAGTCCTTCCTTAGACAAGGGACTAAAACCTAGAACATACAAAGAACTGAAAAAAATCAGACATCCTCAAATTTAAAGACCCAATCCAAAAATGGGCATCTGAGATAGCATATAAATATGTGAAAAAAGGTTAAACATCACTAGTTTCTCAAAAGATGCAAATGGAAACAATGCTGAGAGAACATCTTACTCTAGAAAGAATGACTAGTATCAAGAAATTAACCAGTAAGAAATGCTGGTGGGGCTGTGGGGGGAAAAGGAACCCTTCTCCACCGTGGGGAGGAATGTAGACTGATGCAACCACTGCGGAAATCAGTGTAGAGAGTCCTCCAAAAACTAAGACTTCTTGATATTTCCCCAAAAGATTTAAAGCATCACAGCAGTATAGGCACAAGTTTATAGCGGCACAGCTTGTAATAGCTAAATCTTGAAAACAACCCAAATGTCTATTAACTGAGAAGAGCATAAAAAACGATGTATTTTTTAATATAATGGAGTACTGCTCAACCATAAAGAAGGATGAACTTGAGACCTCTCTAAGTAAATGGATGAACCTGGAGACCATATTCTTTTTTTTTTTATTTAAAGAAAAAACAGATAAAAGGGTAGAAACAATACAGAATTTCAGAAAAGTAAACAGTAAGAAATCACCAGTCAATAAGTTACATACCATCATCTTAGAAATAGTTGCTCAAGTTACAAAATTAAAGCATACAAAGTGATAGTCAAACAATGACATTGCAAACAGTTCTGCTCAAGGATCCAACAAGAACTTAGTAATATGGTTATCACTCCTACACACTTGTTTTCTATCTTAAAGAGGGTAAGATGAAACATAGCAAAACAGAACAAAACAGTTTATAAGAAAAAAATTTAAAGAAATATAGACTTCAAAGCAAGTCCACTGGAGATCTTCACTGTCTTATTGTCTCTAGTTTTCTTCCAAATAGTTGTCCCCATCTTCACACACACTGAATATATATACTGGACATTATAGGACTAATCAGATCATTACAGGATGATGAAGGCTTTTTAGGTCTTTAAGACTTGATTTTTGGGGAAATCAATAATGTCTACCATAATGTTTCTCAGTCTCTTTATAGTAGCTGTCTTTATCTTTATGTATGCTGAATTTGAACATAAGAGACTGGACTAATATCACTCTGAACAGTGAATGATAGTATAGATAGCTAGATTTCATATCATAATGTTACAGAATTAGCACTGGTTTTCTTAGTGTCTCTTTCTCAGAGCATCTGTTCATTACATCGTGTATTATATAATCTATTCCTATAAATAGTTTAGAAATTCTTCCCATGTGTGAATCTCTACATGTATATCTATCCTTTCTGTATTATAGGGAAAAACAGATCAAAACAAGGCAACAAAATAAATTCCTAGAAAAACATGAAATGAAAAAGACATACAGGACCACAATATTAGGTGATCTACAGTAGTTACTATGCTTTTTCTTGTTATTTTCAATAGAATTGTCCACATCATCAGGCATAATATAATTGAACATAATATTACATAGCTATTTTATTAAAAATACAGTTTTGAAGATATTGTAGGACTTGAAAGCAGTTCATAATCAAAGCCAGAATGGATATCATTTACATCTTGTCATCTTCACAGTAGTTGTCTCCACTCCCAGACTTGATACTGTCAAAGATACCATATTTGAATGAGATCAGTCAAGGCTAAACAGCAGTCTAACAAACCAGCTTCAAATAAGATCAGTCATAGTAAGACAATGTAAGTAATACAGGGTTTCAGTGTAAGTTAATAGGAAATTAAGGACAATTACTGTGGTATAATCTGTTATTTTTGGGTTAACTGTCTATGCCCTCAAATCTAATATGGGTAGACAGACCAGAGCAAAATATAATCAAACTAAACAGAGCAGTAAGACTACTGTGACTTTTAAATCCTGATACACTATTAACAATGTCCTCTGCCTTCCTTTTTTAGACAATTCCTCCCTTTTCCCTTTCTCAGGGAGCTTTGTATATTTTGGGTCCCACTAACTCTTTTAGTTTTTAGATTAGGGGGCCAACCTGTTATCTATCTGAGTGTTGCTAAACCGTTTTACACCTGAGCTTGATTTTTAGCTGTACTCCTTTACTTACTGAAGTCACAAGGTTTTCCTTCCTTCCAGCTGTGTAGTTCTACACTGCCCAAAAAGTGTCACAGCTTTCCAATCTATCTGTGGCTGCTGGACGAGTTGTCCCTATTTCTCTCTGGTTTTCTGTCACATATAGCATTGCTTTCTTATCTTGACTCTCAGTTTATTAACCCTCTTTCAGGTTGAGTGTATTTCCTATTCAGGACATCTCAATGGATCCTGCCTCCTAGTCTACGCTGCCTGTGTTTCTTTTTTTGCTGGTGTATCAGGGCTATCTATATTAAAGATTATAGCTTACTGTCTCTGTCTCATTTTTGCTATTTTATTCTTCTGTCATTATTTGTCTACTTTACTCGTTCATTCTACTGTCTGTCCCATTCACTGAGGCCTCTCTGTCACTGTTGCTGGAATCCTGGTATTTTTCCCTCTCTCTCTCTGGAATGTTCTTCAGTATTTTTTGTAGGGTTGGGTTGCTGGCCATGAACTCTCATAGTTCATCCTTGTCTTGGAAATATCTTGTTTCTCCATTAATTCTGAAAGAGAGTTTTTCTGAGTAGATTAGTCTTGGTTGGAGGTTATTTTCTTTCAGGGCTTGGACTATTTTCACCCAGGCTTTTCTGAATTTGAGAGTTTGTTAATAAATCTGTTGTTATTTGTCGATAAATCTGTTGTTATTTTGGTAATTTTTCTGTTGTAGATAATCTGCTTCTTTTCTCTGGCTGCTTTTAATATTCTGTTCTTGTGGTGGATTTCTGGAATTTTGATTATTATATGTCTGGGTATAGATCTGTTTTGTTTGTAGGTGGCTGGAGTTCTGTATGCCTCTTTTATCTCGATATCATTTCTTTTTTGTATGCTTGGGAAGTTTTCCTCAATTATATATGTGAATATTCTTTGTATTTCATTTGTGGTTACTTCCTGCTTCTTCATTCATGTTTTTTATTCTTAAGTTATAAATCCTCTTGTCATCTTCTAGCCTTTGTATTATTTCTTCCTGGTTCCTTGTTACTTTTAAGAGATCTTTTCTTTTGCTATCACACACCATAAATCTCTCTTCAAGTTTCAAAAGGCAAACTTTAGATTCTGTCAAGGCATTTTGCCAGCTTTCAATGGAGTTTTTAGTTTCCTGGTAATCTCTTTGGATCTGTTTCCTGTATTCTAGATTTTGTTTATATTCTTCATGAAAGGTTTCTCTTTCTTTTCTGAGTTCCTCTATTCTTCCACCTGTGTTCTCTTAGAAGGGGCTTATCATTTCTTTAATTAATCTTTTTATATCTTGCCTCACTTGGATCAGAAGTACAGTTTTAAATTCATCTATGAGGTCATGAAGGTATTTCTTTATGTCCGCTGATGCTGTATCTAATATTGCATGATTACTGCCCTGGTTCTCTTCTGTATTTATCTCTCCTGGGCTTATTTTTCCAGGGTCAGTGGCTGGAGGGGTTTTTTTTTTTTTTTTTCTGTCTCTTGTTATGTTTCTAGTTTCTTTCAGACAGGTGTGTCTGGGGGCTCTCTGGCCCTCTCCGTATTGCTTAGGGTCTTTCTGAAGCATGCTGAGTGGGGCTTTGCTGCCCTCCCCAAATTGCTGTTAACTGAGGTATCTTAAATTCCCTCCCAGGGGCTTGGGATGGTGCGGGGACACTCACCCCAGTGCCACCCAGTCCAGAGTTCAGGGCACAGGTAGGCAGGCCCAATTCCCCAAAGCTGGTCAATCACGTCAGGAAACTGGAAAGTTCTAGATCTGTATTTTTGGTTATTGTCTGAAGAGGTGTTTTCAGAAGCAGCTTCTCTGGGCTCCATTTGCAGTGGCAGCTCTGTAGGGCTCTGGTCATGTGGGCCTGGTGGCAGCGAAGACACATTCACCCACCCGGGGACCTTGAGGGTGCTCCGGCAGCGGGGGCCCACTCAGTGCTGGTGCCGTGGGCTCAGGTCCTCCCACAAGCGGTGAGTGCGAAGACAGTGATGCTTCCCAGCAGATCCGGTTCTGTACCCGTGATGCCACAACAGACCCTTCTCCTTGCGCCCTCCTGGACACAGCTGGGATCTGGCAAGGTGGCGGTGGTGGCAGGGGCTGGGGCAGCTGGTAGGTGCCCAGTCATTTCAGTCCCCCAACCTCTGGCAGGTCCCTGGCCACAGGTGGCGGCTGGAGGCGGTGGCATGGAGATGGCCTGTCTCACTGGTGGCCCAGAGGCGCTCAGGGCTGCACGGTGGTGCAGCCGGCCAGGAGTGTATGTTTGATTCATTTTTCTCACCTTAGTTTCCTCTTGGAATGAAAGAATTCCTCTCCCTCTGTTGGGGCTCCCCATGTTGCATTATGTTGAGTTCTAAGTTGACTATCTCATGGAGCCTCTGTAGCCGGCTGTTATTTATCCACCATCTTGATATTCTTAAGTGAAATAAAGCACACACATTGGTTCTTTGGTGTGAGAGACTGAGAGTGTAAATAAGGACCAAAATTATAATAGGTATTGTGAAATAGGCAGAAATTGTTCAAAAGGGAAGGGAGGAAAAAGAAAAAATGATGCGAAAAGAAGGAAAAATGGAAACAAAGCTTTTGTAAATTAGGAGGGGAAGAGAGGTTGAAGAAAGGAAGGTGAATGGGAAAAAAGGATGTGTCATGTATAGGTACAAATTCCTGTCTCATCATCATTTAGGTCTACTTTTTTTTTTGTATCGGCGATCGAACTCACGACCTCACATTTGCCAGGCAGGCACTTATGCTGCTGAGCTAAATCCTCAGCCCCCTTTATGCATATCTAAATTGTACCAATAAACCTAATTAAAGATTATTACAATAAAAACACATTGCCACTAATCACTGATCCTGTCAGTGTTGTCACTTTCTGAAGCAGCTCAGAAACCTTTCAAGAGAGTCTTTATGATATGATAAAAAAATATGGTGAATCAGAATAGGTGTCATCATCCTACATAAGACAGGTTTGCAAAAACATGAGTGTGTCCTCATCCACCGGATTCACTAGATCTCACACCATGTGGTTTCTAGGTCTTCCCTTAAATCAAGGTCACCATGAGGGGCAAACATTTTGAATGGACTCAGGGCAATAAGGTCGCTATGACAGAGCAACCAAAGACACTCACATAGGTGGACTCCCAGAATTGCTTAAGAAAACATGAATGTTTGAAGAAAGCATGGGTACTGGAGGCAGCATTAATGGTAATATGTCTTTTATACTAATGAATAATTTTTAAATTTAAATACGCACTTTATTTTGTGATCACACCTCATAACACCCCCAAGTTTTCTCTATCTTGCAGTCAAATAGGCACAGTCAACTGCCCAAGAATAAGTGTAAAATTAATCAGCTGATTTTATAATAACATAGTAATACTAAAAAATTAAACTAATGGTTTGAAATTTAGTTTCATACAGCAATCTTACAAACAATTCTTGTATTCATCCCCTTCTGACCCAGGAAAGGGGGAGATGAAAGATTACTAGGAAATTTAATTTATATGCTTTATGTAAATTTGATGAAATAAAATTAGGAAGTATTCAAAATATCCACCAAATAATAAAGCAATATATTTTATATTCCCATTGCTTAAGTTTAACAGATCTTAACATACTGCTATATGTTCTTCAGAATTCTATCTTTGACAAAATCAACTCCAAATCAGAGAATGAGAAGAAAATCTTTCAACATTTGGAAAGATAGGGTGTATGAATGTGTGAAGTCAGACTGTCCAGAGCTGCAGAACTGCTGGCCTTAAAAGCCAACAGAAAGCACTTTTCCTAAGAAATGAAGCTCCTCTCGGTGGTGAAACTAGCAATCCATGTTACTACAATGCTTTCAATTTAAAAGAAGCAAATTTAATAAAGGTGGTATACCCCAAAACACAAAAAGCTTTTCATAAAGATATAAAATTAAGTAACAGTTTGGGCGATATACGAAATGTGAGCCAGTATAGCCCAGAAAGAACTGGAATGCAATAATAAACCATGACATTTTATATAATAAGTTTATTTAATCATGCAGCAAATGGTAACTGAGGACCTCCGAGCTATTAGACAATGGGGAAGCGGCAATAACCCCATGGCTCAAAAGTTCCTGCTTTCAGAGAGTCTGCATGCTACTAGGGGACACAGACAATATCCAAATATTTATGTGCACACCCATACCTATGTAACACATGTGGTGATAAGAGCAATGAGAAAATTATACAGTGAAGGGGGTTGGTGAGTCCTGGATTTTGAGATACACATCATTTTTGCATAGCATGGTGACAGCCAGTTTTCTGTTACTGTTACAAATAGTTGACATGCTCAGCTTACAGAGAGGAAAGGTTTACTTTAGCTCAGTTTTTCAGTCCATGACCAATTGTCTTGTTGCTTTGGGTTTGTAGCAGTGCAGCACATCATGGCAGTGATCATGTGTTGGACCAAACTGTTCACCTCATGGATGAGTTGCAAAAAAGAGAGGAAGGGGCTAGAGTCCCATGTTCTCTTTAAGGGCAGCCTAAATACCTCACATCAGGCCCACGCCTTAAAGGTGCCCCACTTCCCATAATGGCCACCCTTGGGATCAGACCTTCAGCACATTGGCCTCTGCAGCCATTCCAGGCCCAGGCCACAATGGGGCTGTCAGGGAAGGCCTTCGTAGGAGGGCAACTTTGGAGAAAAATCATGAAGGGGGTAAAAGATAAAGCATGCAGACATCAGAATTAACAGCTACCTGGCAGAGGCAGCAGCACTGTCTCTGCAGAGAAGCCTGCTCCATGTATTTGAGGAGCTCCAGGGACTCACCAGGGAGAGTAAGTCAGGTGAAATTAGAGAGCTTGCAGGAGCCCACACTTTGTGGGGCCTTGTGTGCCAACACGGACTTTAGTTTTAATTCTGGAATGAGAGGCCGTTTAAAGGTATGGGGCAGAGCAGAAACATTATCTGAGCAATGGTCTGATGGGGTCACTCTGCTGGCTGTATTAAGACTATGCTGAGGCAAGGGAAGGCCAGGGCAGAGGCAGACAGAACAGCAAGAAGGCTGTTACTGTAATTCACTGAGGATTAGGTAAGCTTGATTATTAGCAGCCAGATGGTAAGATTTTGGTATTTTTAAGTGTAGACTTAAAAGATCTACTGTCTGATTCATAATGCATGATAAAACACCAGCAATGCCAAAATTTGTCTCCTGAGAAACTGGGAAGATACAGGTACCATTAGCTGAAGTTGAGAAGAAAAAGCTTATGAGGACAGGGGTGAGAGTTCTAGAATGGGTTACCTTTGAGATAACTAGTAGTCAGCCAGATGAAAGTTCTGGGCAGATAATTGAACCTATGAGACTGGAGTTTATCAGTGACCAATACTAAAGTATTTTAAATGATGCAAATTCATTTAAAGGTTGATGACTTTTTATTCTAAATCTCTTTTGCTTTACTAATTTACTAGTAGAGGCATACAAAATATAATTAGTGTTCAAGAAAGTCTTTTTTATGTACAACCAGATCTGCCCTTACTGGTATAGTTACGTTTCATAGACCAACTGCCATACACTTGCCAAGCATCATAATGGAAAATATTCAATATTTGTTATGCTGAATTCAGTTTATCAAACTGGTGCTCACGTGGTGTGTACCACGCCACTCTTCTCCTCTCTCTCCTCAACCACAGGACTTCATCCCTCAGGTTTCTCAAGGTTACACTGTCCTAGTATGCATAAAGCAAATGGCTACACACAAAAATAAGTAAGGAGCAATATCATTCCTCAGACCTAGACTGTGCCACTAGCTCATTCACAGAAGTATTTATTGCCTCTTGAATATGGTAGGAGTTTGGCTACCAGATTTTGGGCTTCTATATTGCTGACTTTCTATTCTGTTTTTAGATGGCTCCCTTTATTAATGACACACATCAATATGGTTCAGTGTCAAGAAATTTTACCAATTGCCTTCTTCACTCCTTGGATTTTGATTTTTAATTTCATTTGTATTCTATTAATGGTGGACAGAAAATTATTTTCCTAAAAATTCTGAGTGCTGATGGATATATCCCAATATTTGCCATAACTCTTTCAGGTCTTAGATTACTCCAAAATATGAAAGAAGTAGTTATATGTCATAAGTGTGAACCTATCAAGTGAAAAGTTTGAGTGGCAGTTGATGACTAGGATCAAAGAGTTCCTGCCAAAGGGCACTGCCATCCTGGAGCTAGCTGTAGAGTTCCTAGAGGAAGGCAGAAGGTGGATTTAATTTAGACAGAGTAGCTGAACTAGAAGCACTGATTGGTTTTGAAATCTTCCATTTCATTCTTCATCTGTTGTGGTTTTAAAAAATGAATTCTACTGGGTTACTGATGATTCATCATATTTTATGGAATACTAGGTCTAAAATAGTATAAACTCTTTAATTTCCTAGGAATGAACCCAGTGTCACAGGTAATTTAAATATTTCTATAAAAGACAGGATTTTAAAAGGATAAAATAGTCTTCTTCCACTAGACAAAGAATTAAGATTTTGCCTTTATGGCCTCTGGAGGTCTTTTTTGAGTCCACAGAGATCATTTCTAAAAAGGATGGTTTAAAAAAAGATGTTTGAAAAGAAAAAGTGATGGTT
This sequence comes from Cavia porcellus, assembly GCF_034190915.1. NCBI lineage: Eukaryota > Metazoa > Chordata > Mammalia > Rodentia > Caviidae > Cavia > Cavia porcellus. The sequence goes on from NW_026947509.1 coordinate 10,413,142, forward strand.
TCTCTTTCAGATTTTCTAAAATTCCAATGAAGTGATCTCAACACTGTCTACTGTCTAAAGGACCCCTTGTTGTTGACATTTTTCCTTTGTCGAGATGGTCATTTTCTGAACCAAAATAGAATAAAATTGGATATCTACATTGCATATACTTACTTGTGTAAGTAACATTTTAGAGCCCTTTCTAAAGGCTGTTTTTAAATGTTCTGGTGAGAGTCGGAATGAACCTGAGGGTCAGTAATGAGATGGTATATTCATGGAGGCTACTGAAAAAATGCAGAGATCAGCCCGGGGCAAAGGGAGAGGATAGGTACTTGATGCTGTAAATGTAAGAAAAATGACTATGTATTCTCTTTGTGAATGTAGGAAAATACATCTTGCTTGAAACATAGGGTACAGCAAAAACTCTCAACCTTAGTCAAATTTTAGAGTCACCTGGGGAGCTCTTGAAATTTACCAACTCCTGAATTTCAAAGCAGCCTAAGTAAATCAGATGGAGGAGGGATTTGCACCTGGGCACTGGAGATTTTTAAAGAGTTTCACAGGTGATTGTGCTGTGCTGCCAGGGCTAAGATGCATTAGGGTAGGACCACAAAAGGAGCACAAAAATGGGGATAAAAGAATAGCAACTCATTGCTCGGATTTCAGGATACAAAAGAGCCTGTGGATCTTGAAAGAAGGACTAAATTTCTTTCCTGGCTTTATGGAATCTATTCCTTTTCTCCACCACACAGGGAAACTAGAATGTTTCCAGAAAGCAAAGGAGGATCTTGGGGGTCACAAAGAAGCATCTGATTTCTTCCCCGCAGGAGTCAGTCCTAAATGCACCTGCCTTCCACTCAGTGATATATTTGTCAGCTTGCAGTGGCTGGGACACAAGAGCTGACACCTACACTGTGCAGCTGGAAATGTTTAATTTGGTTCATAGTTCGAGCTCCAGCACAGAAGCATCGTGGCGGAAAGACATGGTGGACCACAAAGGCTTAGTGTGTGGTGACCCGGAAGTTAGCGCATGGTGACCCGGAAGCAGAGGAGAGGACAGAGTTACAGAGGAAAGGGCCAAGGTCCAGACACCGACCTCAAGGCCACACCTCCATGACCCACCCAGACACACTGGAATTGTCCTCCACCATCACCTGGGCAGATTCCAACGCCAATCAAATTGAGGCTTCACCCTCACCGCCACATGGAGGGTCGTGGCTTTTCTCCATGTTCTTGGCATTCTCCTCTGTAACACGCTTGGCACTCCTTCACAGACCGGATTTTCAAACAAGAAGGACGAGTTGAGTTTCCCCAGTGTTTAATCTCATTTGTGAGCCTCAGTCGCAAATCATTTTGCTTTATGCAGGCAGGCATCCCCTTTGGCTTTGTGCAAGGCAAGGGTCCATTCTCTGCATGAACATTTGCTGAGTGCTTACTGTACAATGGCCCCTGTTCTGGGGGCTGGGGTGCATGGTGAGGAGACAGGGGAAAACGACTATCTGTTCAAGTAGTGATTTAATTGGCATAGATGAAGTGGTAAATAGGTTCATGCATTCTGTAGCTAGCTGCTTGGAGAAACATTCCTCAGTAATGGTTTCAGAATACTGCTGTTCTTTTTCTTTTCTTCTATTTAAACTGAGAAACTGTAGTTTTTTTTCTTGACCAAGAAAGACTGGACTCCTTTAATGAGCTTGTGATCGCAGCTTTCAGCTCCCTCTCACTCTACCCAGAGGTGTCCACGGGTCATGTCAGGTACACCGGACTTCAGTTTCAATATCCAAAGAGATTTTTCTGGGTGAATGAATTTCCAGGAAGGGACTTTCCTAGAAATGGCATCACTTTAAATTATCCTGTAACTTTTTACCGAATTCAGTAGGCAAGAAAATGTTCAACAGCTAATTATTTTTTGTTTTGTTTCTATGTGATTTGTTTGTGTCGAGGATCGAACGCAGGCCCTTCTCACAGACAAGGCATGCAGGGAATAAATGTTTTGTTTCTAAATTCATGGAACTATTACAACTGAAAATGAGCTGGAATCTTTAAAAAGAATCATGCTATGTTTTAGGGCCAAAGGGGAAAAGCTTTGAAGCATAGATAGGGAAAATTAAGCCACTGAGATTTGGTTTTAAAACCTCCCATGAAGGTGGAGAAGCTGATATTGCTTGCTTGGCTCCAGCCCCTGAGAGTAGAACAGAAAACAATCCACCATGCAGGAGGCAGGCTGGGTAGTGGGCAGCGTCAGCAAGGGGCCAAGGATGCATCTGTCCTGCTGCCTGATGGCTGTCTCTCTGTGTCACTGAGCAGTCTGGAAGACCTGGGACTTACTCCAAAGAGACTGCAAACAGGCCCTCAGCAAACATGGCAGCTTTGTGGCACACAGGAGAAGCATATGGTGAGATGCAAATTGTGCAAAATATGGAGAGATAGAAGAGCCCAAGAGAAAGTAGATCTGTGACAATAGTGTCTCTGGACTGTGTACTCCTTGAGCCAGGGAGTCTTGCTTTATTTATCTTGATACCTTTTGTGCAAAGATGCTCTGTGTACATTTGCAGAATTAAAGCCAAGCTAAAGAGTAGCATTTACAGTTGTAGCCAAAGAAAGCAGCACTAGAACAGACTGGACTCTTAAGGTGACACAGTACTGGAGATCAATGCGTGATCAATAGAATAAATAGTAAGCTTCTGTGACAATAGAGAGGGGAGAGGAGGAGAGGGTAAGGGAAGGAGGGGGTGGAGGAGAGGGAGAAGGAGAAATATGTCTTAAAGTTATACAAGAATAGTGGTTTTGTACCCTAGGATAATTAATTTCTGGGGATTCAACTATTACATTTAGTTAAAGACATGCATTGTCTGGAAATTCCATTTCTCCACTAGGCTCAAAGTGCAAAAGTCCTAAGCGAGCCCAAAATGAAATGTATACTCTCTCTCCAGATCTTTCTTTGCATCTTAGAGATTCTGTTTTTCCCTATGAAAAAAATAAAATTTTATAATGAAACAATTAGAGAGTAACTGTAGTTAATATACTTGACACAAGGAGTATATAAGCTGAGCTGGAAGTAACTACACACTTTATATAATCCTGTCATTTTTTTTTTTTCTGGTACCAGGGATCAAACTCACAACTGCACACTTGTGAAGCAGGCACTTATCCCACTGAGCTACATCCCCAGCATCACTACACACTTTAAAGAGTCAGTTTGTGTTATTCTCCCACACAGCATGGCTCCATATGGGGCACAAAATGGGGGAAGGGGTGTGTGTTGGCTCTACCAAGCAGATGGTGGACTGATTGCAACAAGGCACTACGTATGATTCAATCTAGTGACTATTTCTCTGCAGACTGTGTATCAATTTTCTCTGAGTTAAGTGTTAGCAGTTGGCCCTTAATTTTACCTAGGTTTATAAAGAAGTATGTCACTTTTGAAAATTTAATTAGACTATTTTTGTCCTCAGCATTTCTTCTTTCATAATAAGTTTATCAACACACAGAGGGGTGAAATGGTGAGAAAAGAAGAGAAGCTACAAAATTGGGCTGACTGCCTTTGGAAGCAGCCAGACAACTCAGCACTGATTGAGTGCTCAGCACTGACTGAGTACTCAACACCGACTGAGTGCAAGGCCAGGTGCTAGGTCTTCCGTAAAACAGAAAGCCGAAAAAGATAAACCTCTGGCTGGTTTTCTGGAGCAATATATTTAAAATGCACAATAATTTAAGAAATTTATAAAGGAAGATATTCACAAATTGAAAACAATGTAATAGAAACCAAACACCTGTATATCAAGAGGCTTCATAACAAAGAAGCTACCTGGATAGGAAAAAATGCAGTAAAAAATAAAGTTCGCTGGTAGAAACTGCTCTGGGTCTCACTTTGAGGAGGTTGGGGGCACAGATTAGGGAAGAAGAGGGACCTCTTGTGTGAGGCAGAGACATTTCGCATGCTAACTTGCAGAGGCAGCCTGGACCAGGGCAGGGAGCCATAGTTTGGGAAACCTTAAGAGATAAGGCTGGACAGACAATATCGCAGTCAAGTTGTTTCTCCCGAATCGGAGTAATGGTGGCACCGACCTCAGGTGTATCTTAGGTGTCACTTACTCATTGAAACAACGCACAAAACTCTTTCAGTGAGAACTCTTTGTACATGGCACTCTTAGACCATTCCTAACGTTAATGCAGTAGTTACAACTTCACCCCACAGTTGTTCACTGTAACGATCTTTTCCCTCTGTCCACTGGGGGACAGCCCGTGCACTCGCCATCAGCAGAGCCCTGCTGGCCTCATGTCCCCTGGCTACAGCCAAACTCCATATGCCAAACAAGCACACAGACACGTGTCAGAAACAGCATAGTCATCAGCTGCTCCAAAATTGCATTTCACCTGCTTCTATGGAGTGTGTTCCTCTTATTTAGGAGGAAATGACTCAAAAATATTGTTTGGGGACTGTGCTCAAAATTAGTCTTTCCTTTCCTCTCCATTGTCGCCAATTATCCCATTCATGGTGCCATTAAGAAATTACCTGTCATCATTTAGAAGTCAGCAGATGCCATTTTCACTGGGAACGAACAAGAGGCAATGATCTTGCTCTCTTGGGACACTGTGTGCCAGAAGTGACTCTGCACTGTTGGGAATGGGTTCTTCTCCTCTCTGGGGAGTTGCTGGCAGTGGCAGAGTCAGATTTCACCTCAGAGAATCTTGGGCACCTGGAGTCCATTCCTCACAGGGCCTTCAGCAGCTATAGATGAGTGCACTCAGGTCTCTGGCTTTCACTGTAAGCTCTGTAAATTAGAACTACGGCTCACTCTCAAAGGTTACTGCAGCTCCTAACTGTTGTAGCTTTATTTCCTTCTAATGAACCAGAAAGACCTTAGCAGCAGACTCCATGAAGATGCATCTTGGTCCCAAAGACATTATTTGTGACTTTCGGTGTGCCCTGAAGGATGACAGAAGGAACAGAAGATCTGGAAAACAGTGATTCAGGTTCCCAGACAAAAGTTTTGCAATGTATTCTGACTGGGTTTTATTTAAGGCAGCCCATCTTTCCACAAAGGCAAGGTTACAAGAGGAGGTTCAAGCAATATAACACATTAAAAAAAAATCCTACCCTGTTGTTTTCTAGTAGTTCCAGTAGAATCATATACCTCACTCGAAAACTATTTCCAGCAGGAAAAATTGCAATGCTACTTCAAATATCTAAGTAAAACACTTGTTTATTCTAGCATTTGAGTTCACTATGAAATGACATCACTAATTATGGCAATTTAGGAAGCATGCCTTATTATTTATTTTTCTTTAGTGGTAACTGAAGATAAACTGGTATGAAAAATGTGACACAAGGAACCAAACAGACTCAGCAGGAAAGAAGAAAGCTATGGATGTGGTCCTGTAAAAACAGGCATCTCTGTCTTTAAAATGGGATTTTTGAAAGCTGCTGATAAAAACATTCCTTTTGAAAGGCATTTGTCAGAGAACACAAATACCTCTTCATGACATCCATAAAGTAAGCTTCCCTCTATCCTATGATCACTGCCTGATACTCAGTCTTGGTCCCATCTTCCATTGTGTGACAGGACCTGAGAGGGTTGACGCAAGGAGACAGTTACAAAATGTGCTAGAAACAATTAGTGCAAGAAACACTGACAAAGTCATTTATAAGTAAGAATAAGAATTCCAAGCAGGGTGAGTTCCGTCCAGTGAAAATTTCCTTAAAATACATCTGAGTTAAACCAGTTGTCAGTTACTGACTTCAACCGTTGACAATGACACGGGACTGAGTGACGTTACCAAGGGGACAATAAACTCGGCTTCTTAATTGGTGGCTGCCCTGTTTTCACTTGTGTTACGGTGCCGATGGCTTTGCTACTACACTTCAGAAAGCTCAGGGGAAACTGGAGAGATTTTTAAAAATGTCCTGTTTGATTATATTCAAATTATTTGAAATAGTTAATAACTGACTAATTAATGTGCTCATTTCATTATAAAACAAAAAACGTGAACAATATACAATCAAACTCCCCCCTTTATCTGTCCAAGTCCCTGCTCCGAGTTACCCCCACAGAGACCCCCAAGCCCCATTCACCTTTAACTGATTCAGAAAACCTGATTCGTGTGCTCAGACAACCCCTTTATTTGTCTTTTCCGGTATGTTTTGTCAAGATGTTCTTTTCTGTTGAGTGTAGGAAAGAAAGAAGTTGTACAGAAACAGAAAATACTTTGTCCTCTGGGAAATAAAGAAAAGGACATATTTCTTTATTTATAATTAAAGAACAGATCTCTGTAAAAAATATGATCTGTTCAATGTAATCACACAGTTGGAGATTAAGTGGTTGTACAGAATACCAGGAAATCACTAAATATTGGCAGGAAATTCAATGACTATAATTGATTTTATTCTATCTGTTGTGTTATTATGTTCACTAATCAATTCTAAGTGAGCATATGAGGACACCAGAAGTTGGTCAGGAAGCTATATGGTGTGAATCCCCAGAATAAGCCACAGCTACCTCTATTCTATGGTTTCAAAAGTGCACCTGGATCATTTTATGAACTTCATTGAGGAACAGCCTCCATGAGCAATGTCTCTTATGTAAGAAGCAGAAGTCTGACAGGTTTGAGCTAAGCATTGTTTTGGGGGTATGGTGATACAATGTGGGTGATCAGAGTCTGTAAATTCATGTGTCCCTAGTGAACTGATTTTGCAACAGGCAGTAGGGCAATCGGGTAGCCTGATGTGAGAAACAGTCTAGCATGTCTCTTAGAATGTGTCTTTTTAATAATTCTGCGGGTATCCATGCCAGTTGGAGACTTTCTTGTCTTTAGGTAAAATTACAATAGCAAGTTCAAACTCAGAAACCAGAGGCAGAGAGGGTTCTGTTGTGGAACTACAGGTAATTAGGACATCCCAGTAAGCCTACACAGATGGGGGCAGAGGTGTCTGAAGGATCAAGGACCCAGGTAGGCCTAGTCAAAGGACCAAGAAGGGCCAGTCTAGCAAAATAGAAATCTACTGTAGCATAACTGCTGTCCTCCGACCAACACCTCAGGAAAACCCAGTGTTATTCCCACCTAGATCAGAGAAGGCCAAGGCGGGGACACAGATTTCTGCCCTCCCCGGGCTGCAAGGAGGAATCTAAACCTGCACCTTTGTTGTCATGAGGTGACCACACAGAGGGTCAGGCAGGGGACGGGCTCTGCACGCCCCCTGTTCACCAGCAGCTCTCTGAGACCACATGGAGAGGCCAGAGCCACTGTCATGGCTGCTTTGGGATACTGAATCCATTGAAAACACTGACCTTTCATGGTCATTTTGTCTTTGGAGAAGAGCCAGAAGTCACCCTTTACACACACGCTTTACACACAGCGACAACATTCACCGTATTTTGGATCACTCTTTGTAAAGACTCACAAAGGAGGACTTGCAGAACTGCTTCAGAAAGTGGCCCCGAGGATGGGATGAGAGTGTTTGAAGCAAGGAGAAAGATTTTTGAGGGGGATTCATGACAACACATCTCTTACTCTAAGAAATTTTCCAAAAATAATGAACATTCACTGTTGGGAGCCGTGGCACTGTCAAGTCATCAGACGCGGTGATTGCGAGGCCTGTGGGAAAGTACAAAAGCCTGAGCTGGATTACCCCTCTCATCGAGCCCGCCTGTGTGGCACCTGTTTCTTATCACCCCACTAAGTTCCCGCCTCACAGGGTAGTCTGCCTAGCTATTAATCCTATATATAGCCAGTGCCTCCACCCCCGAGAGAGAGAGAAGCACGAAAGGAGCCGCGGGGAGCGGACCGGTAGAGGCTTCGGGGCAGACTGAAGCACGGAAGGAGCTGCGGAGAGCGGACCAGTAGAGGCTTCGGGGCAGACTGTATAAGGAGAGAATAAAGAAAAGCCTGACCACCGCCAGACCTTGTCGTGTGTCTTTCCTGCTGGCCGGGAGCGACATCGACATTTGGTGGCCCGCACGGGGATTGATCAACCCCGAGACGCGGCGGTGGACTGCATTCTCCTACACAGTGCTGCAGCTGCAGGACAGGTGAGTAGAGGATAAGCCTGGGCCCTGGGTGGCGCGCACCTACAGGGTTTGTAGACTCCTCTCAACCTCACGCGTAAGTGGCGGGTTTCTTGGGCCTCACGCGGTGAGTATGAAACATAACACCAGAACTTAAGGTAATAAAAGAGTGTAAAACATAAACATAGAAGTAAAAATAACAGAAGATATATTAAAAATGGGAAACATGCCAAGTAAAGATACACAGCCTTGGTGTTGGTCCTTCGGAGACTCCTAAAGTCCAAGGACCTCAAGGTGGGGCGTAAGACTTTAGAAAATTTCCTTGCAGAGATTGACAGCTTTGCTCCCTGGTTTCTGCCTACAGGGCATGTAAACCTGCCCTCCTGGGAAAAGTTGGGCAGAGACCTTTCCCTAGCAGAACGGGAGGGTAGAGCTTCAGTCTCTGCTCGTCCATTGTGGGAAATGATACACGCGTGCCTAAAGAGTGAGGGTAGTTACGGGGGGAGCTCTCAAGAACTTGTAGAAGTACGCGAGGTGTTTGAACAGGCACAGTGAGGAAGCTCCCGAGAAGGGTCCGTCAAGGAGGGCAGAGATACAAAAGAGGAAGCCGAGGCGTGGTTTGTGTCTTTCCGCAGGAATCGGGACGAGAGCCAATGTGGGTCCCAGAGAGGTTGACGCGACAAGTCCCTCGACTGAAGATCAGGCCTGTTCCACCAGAGGCCAAAAGCAGACCCAACAACAAGATGAGCCCTAAAAGAACTGCAGGACAATCCCTTTTTGGGGGCCTGGAACGGCTTGCTCCCCTATGTGCTACCCTTGTATACGCATGGCTCGCTCGCATGGCCTACGACCGCGTTTAAAAGTGACAGGCTTCCCACATTCTCCTCCCTAGACAACAACATGTAGCAGGGTGGGTGAGTCAATGACGGGTAAGAGCGTGCCTCCCCAGCACGACTCAACCTAAGCCAGGCCCTACCCTGTTCCGCTCGAAAGCCGCTGGATTGTTAGATAAATTTCTCTCCGAGGGGATTCGTGGAGAGAAATGAGTGCATGCCTATGTGCAACCAGGTTCCGTCCGGTTCATTCCTGGCCCTAGAAAAAAGGACGAGGGCCTCAAGGCCTTGGTGGACCCTGGGACGGCCGACCAGGGTCTACGCTAAGGGCCTACGGTGGGCCTCAGTTCGGGGCATAGGCCTCTGCACTCTATCCAGGACGGGCTGCGATGCGCGTAGCCATCATTTAAAATAAAATAGGGGGAGATGTTGGGAGCCGTGGCACTGTCAAGTCATCAGACGCAGTGATTGCGAGGCCTGTGGGAAAGTACAAAAGCCTGAGCTGGATTACCCCTCTCATCGAGCCCGCCTGTGTGGCACCTGTTTCTTATCACCCCACTAAGTTCCCGCCTCACAGGGTAGTCTGCCTAGCTATTAATCCTATATATAGCCAGTGCCTCCACCCCCGAGAGAGAGAGAAGCACGAAAGGAGCCGCGGGGAGCGGACCGGTAGAGGCTTCGGGGCAGACTGAAGCACGGAAGGAGCCGCGGAGAGCTGACCGGTAGAGGCTTCGGGGCAGACTGTATAAGGAGAGAATAAAGAAAAGCCTGACCATCGCCAGACCTTGTCGTGTGTCTTTCCTGCCGGCCGGGAGCGACATCGACAATTCACCGTATATTCTGATCATCTTTTATCTTTTTTTGTTTCTTTATCTCCATTGATAGCATAATTTGCTACTCATTCACCTTCTTTTCTTCAGAATTATTTTTTTCAAGTTTATTCATTTTATCTACAAATCCCATGAAGTGCTGAAGCCTGTGGGTTTTCTTCTCTCACGCCTGACGTGTTTTTCCACCTTGTTCTCTTTGTCAGTTTTTTAGTTCCCACTTGCCTCCTTGCCTTCCTGGACTACTGGAGGTTTCCAAACAGCCTTTTTGCTCCAAAATTATCTCCTTCATGCTGTGAAAAGCATTTGTCTGAAAAGAACATGTATCTTTTTGCACTTTCTGCTTGTGAACATTCAGGAGATTGTTAATGCCTGCAGCATAAAGGCTAAAACTCATAGCATACTATTTGAAGCTCCTTACAAAGAGAAGTATCACTTCTGTGCAATTACTGGGGGCTGAACTCGGGGTTACTGTCCCACTAAGGCTCATCTCCAACTCTGTCATTAATGGAGTCAAAGTCTCACTTAGCCTGGACTGAGTTCAAACTTGGAATCTTGCGCAGTCTTCCAGAGTGCTGAGTGACAGGTTACAGGTGTGCATCACCCCACCAGACTCGTGGTCCTTTTTAAACCTTTGATCTTTGCTCCTGTGATAGATGCAGGTGTCTTGCAAAGATCCCAGTTTTTTGGTGGGGGGAGCTGTTGTCCTGCTGTTGGGGAGCTGCACCCCTTCAGGACGTGTCTAAGTCACAGAGCTCACTCTTGCCTTCTGGCATCTCCCAAGGGCCAGCCAACAACTGCAATGGAAAGAAAAATTTAAACTTTTCAACTCGCTAATGGGCTGGTCAAACTTTGACATTTGACTTCTCTTCTCCTTAAGTCCAATTCTAATTCCTCCCAGCCAAAGGCCCTGACATCTAGTAGGTAACCTAAAAGCAAAACTCCATCTCATCTTCTGCTTCCTGAGAGGGTAAACTACATGAACTCCATATGTGTCCAATACCACGGACTCCAGACCCCAGGATCTGGCGTGCTGTGCTCTTTATGGCCCAATTTTTATTTTTGCTTTTTTCCCCCAGCGTATTGGATCAATCCCAAGTACTCGTGCTTGCTAGGCAAGTACTCTACCACCAAGTTACCTCCCTTATCTGGTCCCATGTTTTAACACACTGGATCTGCTTGGTCAGATTAATTTACTTCCTTTCCTTTTGAAAACAAAATGTTTTAAAGATTGAATTCATTTGCTCCATCTTCCAAGCAGCTTTCTCTGGCTTCTTCAAGTTCAGTTACACTTCCTTCGCATTTCAGTGATTCTTGGTTTGTACTTTAAAAAATAAAAATAATAATAAAATATACTTTACTAGTCTGGACTCTCCTTTGCAGAAAACAGAAACTTAGGTCCATCTGATTTAAACAAAAACGCAAGTTTATTGTCTTTTTGTAACTGAAAAGTCCCTGGATGGGGCTGATATGTCTACTGATTCAAGCCTGGAACAAGGTTTCTCCACATGGGTCCAAATAGCAGCCTGCAGCTTGAGATCGACTTCTAGAAGCTTGCCTTTTTCATGCAAAGATCAGGAATATTCATTCAATCATTGTGACATGAAATCTCTGGGGAAGTCTTTAGCTTGCAGATCACTTTCTCACCCTTTAAGGAACTATTGTGTCCAGAATTTTGAGATAGCTTATTTCGAGGACTGGATCGCTGGGACAGCTGTAACCACGCCACAGGAACTATGTCCTCAGAGAAAGCAGAAGGACAGACAGGATCCTCTGTTAGCAGAGGACAGACAGGATCCCAAGCAGGCAAACACAAGACACTTGCCAGTGATATTTGGCTAAAAGACACACTATTTTTATTGGGCTGTCCTAGGGATTTGGGTCATTTATATCCATGGAAATGTTAGATGGATTTCAAGTGGCTTGAAGTGAAATTCAGAGAGACTCCCATAGTCTGATCAGGCATAATGCAACAGAAAAAAAAAAAAAAACCCCTGACATTACCTCAGAGCTAATGCAAACTTTACAAATGCTTCTCTTTCTGGGAGAATGTAATTTTTGTCTTACATAGCTCTGTTGAGTAAAAACATACAAAAATTAAGTTTGAAATGTATAAATGACTAAACAGCAGGGTTCCTCTTGATTCATTAGCAAAGGGGCATAATATAAAAGTGCATGGAGGACTAAATATGATAAATATGATAAATAAATAGTGAACAAAACTGAATAAACAAAGGTGAATGAAAATTACATAGACTATAACTTTCTTACTAAAAAAAGGAGCAATGACCACCTAAAAACATTTACCCGACTAGTGATTAGGCTACATTTTAGCTGGTATACACATACAGAATGTGTGTGTGTGTGTGTGTGTGTGTGTGTGTGTGTGTGTATAAAGAATAAAGGAGCAAAAATAGTAGAAAGCAATATAAAACCAACATTCCATCCAATGAAGTTCCATGCACTAGTATGGCTGGTATAGGAAATCACTGATTTGAATCAAAGTCTACTGGACTTCTGGGGAAAATAAAAATAGAATCTTTTATAGAAAACTAGTAGGAAATTAACACTAGTTAATATATCGCATATTGTTATCCCAAAAGCAGTTGCTCAGGTTACAAAATTCATTAATGTATGAAAAAAATGATCAAACAATCAACAATGAAAGCATAACGTATTCTTTTTGATAAGCTAACAGAGACTAGTAGTATAGTTACCTATCTTGTATATGTATCTTGTATACACACAAATCTATATACATATAATTTTTGTATGTACACATAATTTTTCTCTTTTCCCTTTTCTATTTCTCCCCTTGCCTGAGCATCTCACAGTGCCAGAAAGTACAGAAACACTCAGAAAAAGGAAAGTACAGTGATAGGGTATATCACAGTGACATAGGAACCAACAGAAAGAATTCTCCAGGTCCACAGCTAGAGGAATTTCAACAATAAATAAAATGGTATAGGATTATGAAACAAAAGGTAAAATAACAGACCCACAAGTCATATTGATATGATTATAAATACTTCGGTAAATCTTTCATATAGAAAAGTTCTAAATACTTTATGTAAACATTTCATCCTAAAGGAAGAGCAGCATTACTCCCTAAACAGTAAGTGTCACATGAATATAACCATTTCTTTCCCAATGGACCAGTAGGGAAAGGGAAAATGATCTAACAGTGAAAAAACCTCTGACAAACACTAACTCAGTCACATAACCAAGGATAACATAGACAGAAAAACTTTATTGCTATTGTGTTACTTTGATATGATGATAAAAGTACTATATCTCTATTATCTTCTACCCAAACCAATAAATACAGTCTAACATAAATATATGTCATTTAAGGGACATTCTATTGCATGTATAATATCCTTAAAATTGTCAAGGTCAGGAAAAGTAAGAGAAATCTAAGAAACTATGATAGCTAAGAGGAGCTAAGGAGACAAGATGACTGAATTTAATGTGGAGTCCTGAAAGGAATACAAGGCAATAAAAAAGTAATATCAACAACTATGGACTTTACATACGAGCAATCTATCAATATTTGTTCTTTAGTTGTGACAAAAATACCATGGTAACAGAAGTTATTAGCCATTCATAACAGTGGAAATACATTGTAGTCTCTCAATGAGATTTATACTTCTTATCTAGGAAATTGCCTTTTAACTCATGTTGAGACAAGAAAAAGAACAAAATATACATTTTATTATGATTTATATTTATGTATGCTATTACCTTAATTGTGATACGTTTTTATTTGTATTTGAGTTACTGTCAAACATTCTTTTAATCCGACCTAAAAATTTAAGTTTTTGTATTAGAGAAAACCCACTTACAACAAACTTCATCATCTTTGTTTATCTCAGAATGTCTTAATTTTTGTTCTTACTTTTCTTTCAGCACCTAAATATATCATCCCACTATCTTTTGTCTTCCATTATTCCTGAGGCAATATTGGCTGTTAATCTTACTGAAGATCACATTATATGAAGAATCACTTTTTTCTTCTGCTATCAAGATTTTCTCTTTTTTTTTTTTACAGATTGGTAACAAATCGTGTTGGTTAAACTTTCTTTCTTATTTGCTTTGATTAAATAATATCAGTTGACTTATGTTCATATCCTTTGACTTTTTCTTCTTCCAGGTCCCATTGCTATTGATATTCTACAGCAAAATTTCATCTCGGTTGATGTATATTTCAAGTCCAAAATTTGTTTTGTTCCTTTTATAATTTTTGTCTTTATTTACAGTCTGTATTTGGTAAAGTACAATTCCCATACTTTCTATCACTTCTTTATAAATGTTAAACATAGCTGGTTTAAAGTCTTTTTTGTACTGTCTTAGCTTCTTTTGGGAGAGTTCCTATTTACTGATTTTTGTCATGTGTATGGACAAACTTTATTACTTATATATTTTTTTGATTGTTTCATTGTTGTTGTCATTAAAAAGCACTAAGTAAATAATATAATGTGTTGACACTGAAAGTCAGTTTCTTCTCCCTCATATAAGTTATCATTACTGATGTGATACAGTTTCCCTCGGGACTTTTCTGAACTAGACCTGTAAAATCTATATGCCTTATCACATGAGGCCACTGAAATCTCTGCTGTGTTAGCATGCCAGTCAGTTAATGATTAGACCACAGACACTCAATTTTTTACTTTCTTGGATCACATAAGGAAACTTACGTATCTGCTTGCTAATAATAAACACCTGTCTTCAAGGGCACACATATGATTAGCACTATCATTGATCCTGTATTACTCACTAAATTGCACCTGTAAAGTCTAACATTTGTAGGTTTCAATCACATTGACTGTGTAGTAGAATTAGATTACACAGTATAGTCTGCCCTCCAGCATCACAAAGTTGAGTCATGAAAAATATCACTACAAATCCCATAATACCAATAAAAGTTTATGACCTTGTAGGGCTGCATTATTAGCTGTCCAGGGCCACATGTAGCCCGTGGGCTGCTATCTGGACATGCCTGGATTAAACACCATTCTCTTTAAATAATAGAATAAGACTTTGAGATTTACAAGAGACTTTTCCTACCTTTGGGCATGACTTCCTGGGGAACCAGCTCATTACAACTCTGCCTTAGCCTTCATGTCCTGCATATGCAGAGCCTTAGGTCTGCCAGAAGTTAGAAATGAGACATTCTTAATGCCCAGGAATATGTCAGAGTTTTTTAAACCTTCATATGGGCAACTTGTTTATTCTCCTGCTTTAGCTTTTTAGTTAGACTCTTTTCAAAAATACTTACCATATCAGGTGGCAGCAATTGCCACTGAATGTTTGCAACAAATGCACCAAAGAAAAAGCTAAAGCCACTGTTCAAATCATACAAAGATAATGCTTTGTAGACGATTCTTCAAGGAATGGCCAAATGGGTCAAAAACGACTTTGGTTTGGAAATGGGAGTTCCCAGGAGCTCTGACTTCATTGTGCCCTTCTAGGGGGCTGCTACGGTGTTTATGTCTAGGATGCTGAGTTTCAAGGTTAGTGCTGGGTTGTGAGGAGGATAATGATCATAAGAAAAGTTGCTTTACAGATATGTGAATAAATGCCTCCAAGGTTCCTACAGTCCTTTGATTAATTTATAGAGTTCTTTAAATGTTGCTTGTAACAGTGTTTGCCAGTGATCTACTGAGGGAAAAGGCTTCTGAGGGCTATTTACCGTTCTGAGTGGTATATTAAAAATATACTCAAAATGTTAATTTTAAAACTATTTCAACACCGACTAAAAGCCACTCATTTTACAGCAGGATATCAGCCTAACTGCTAAGTACACTTGACATGGTCTACTGACTGTGAGCTGGGAATCCAAGCCTTAGCTTTTCATCATACTATACAAGAAGCTAATAATATTCTTTGGACTCTAGCATGTTCTGGAAACCTGAAGACCTTTAGTTGGTGCTGAGCCTCATACCATGTACCTCAGAGGTGTTTTATTGTTTCACTTAACACTTCTCAGTGTGCACAATCTAACAGTTTTATCTTCTCTTTGCTGAGACTCAGCATGACCTGATAATCAAGGCATCATGCAAAGCTTCTGTGCTTGTTCCCCCAGTGCACTGAATCTTGGCTTCACAACCTCAAAGGTTTAGCCCTGGCATACTACTACATCAAATCACTTGGTTAGAACCACTTTCAGCCAGGCATAGCAGTGTGTGTCTGTAATCCAATATTTAGAAGGCTGAGGCAGAAAGGTAGAAAGTTTGAGTCTCTCCTGGGAAGCTTAGAAGGGCCTATCTCAGTGTAAAATTTTTTTAAAGACCTATGGATATAGCTCAGAAGTAGAGGGTGCCTGAGTTGAATCCCTCATATTCAGGTACTATCTCCAAATTACAAAGAAAAAAAGGATTCTTTAAAGATACCACTTTTTCTTTGTTTAAATTATGTTTTAAACATGGCATCAAACATGCCAGTGCACATTTTGCTAGTATAACTTCACTAGTTTTTAAGAAGTAAGAAACTAAGAAAATAATCAGGAGCCAAGAGTGACATAAAAAGCTACACCTCAAGCCTTACCGTTATTTGGACTACCTTGAGAGTTTAAAAATATCCATATCTAGTCTCCTCCCAGAGCAATTATATCAAAATTTCTGAGAATAGGAACCGAGCTCTTGCACTTGTTGAAAGATTACAGATGATTGTGAAGTGCAATCAGGAATGAAAACCACTAGTATAAAACATGTGCTGAGCATAATATCACCCACGTGTCCTCCCAAAAATCGCCAGGAATTCCCGCCTTGGCAGACCTGGGGGGCAGAGGGAGGGAGAGGCCATAGTGCCTGCAAGGTTGCAAGCAGAGCAAGAAACAGAGCCATGTGAGCATCGCACCTACAGCCAATAGGCAGTAGGTAAGAGGACAGGAGTCCTGGGTTCCATTCAGCAACCTCCACTCGCTAGACGCTCACTAGTGCTGGACTCTGTCCTCACTGTCTTCGTGTGTGACCGTACTATTTGTAATCCTTGGCCCTGGGTTCCCCGGCAGAGTGTTAAACTTATTGAACAAGTTATACTCCAGAAAACCTATTGAATTTTTCTGTGACTGTGTTCTTCCTAATTTTGGAGGATCCTAACATAATTTCTTTTACAACAAAGCAATGTTAGAGAGTGGTAGCTTTTAAAACATTCTTGATGGTAAAACTAAAATCTGGAAGTCTTTTATTGGTATTCCCAGTGTGGGGGAATAGTTTTAAAGCCATATAAAATCTGAAAGTCTGGGAACTACTGATTTGGAAAAGTTAATATCTACATTTACCGACAAGCCTAAGGAACACTAATCCAGATTACTTCAACACCAGCATTTGTAAAATACTGTGATTTTGAAATGTAAAATGTCAGATGCCAGGGCTTGTATAACAGGTCCAGATAGAATATAACCTGAATTTTTCCCTAAAATTTTCATTATTGTACCTTGTTCTTGACAAATATGGTTAAACTTTGCTGAAAGAAATTCTAGTCTTAACTACTGCTGCTAATTGAAAATCTAAATTATTTCCACAAGATTTCTATCATTTAGAACCAAGCTAAATAAGAAACAGTTAAATATTTTATTTGGAAAGATTTCTGTTGTCACTTAAAATCCTATATGGATGAACTGCTAATCTTTATATCATGAATGGTCATTTGAAAACAATGTAATAATTTTGGTAGTAGGGACAGAGTATTCTACCCATGTCAGTGGAGTCCTTTCATAAAATAATCACCAAAGTGTCTAAATAATGTGCTTGCATTGTTTAATCCTAGTAGCAATTAAATCTAAGTATCTATAAATGTATAATAGTAATTGTTATTAATAACTCTCTATTCTCTAGGCAGGCTATTTTAGATCTAAAATGGAGACTCTCAAAGATGTTAGAAAATATAGTAATATTAAAGGCTTTTTCCCAATTACTTTCTGCCCTACTGTCTTCCTATCTTGTCTATATCAGTAAAGCAAAGAATTTAACGCTCTCCAATTGTTATGACTCATTCCTCCAATGCCTCATTTACTGGAGCTTTGCAGAGGTAACTGGATCATGGGTGTGTGATACTGGATTAGTCCACTGATGGCTTTGGCCTGGCTCTGGGTGTGGTTGGATGGATTTACTGAGAGAGGGTGGCACCAGCCAATGAGACTGTAGCCTGGATGAAACAAAGAGGAGCCGGAAGAAAGGCAGCTACCTGCTGCTTGCCATGCCATGAACTGTTTCTCCTGTGCCCCACCCCTGCCATGCTGCCTACTCTACTTAGGCACCAGCCAACTCTAGACGAAAACATCTATAACCGTGAGTTAAAATAAACCGTCCCTCCTCAACCCGTGGGTGTCAGGTATTTTGTCCCAGCAACAGGAAAGTAGCCAGGGCACCAGTGAATTCAATGTATACAAACAGAAACAGACTCCCAATGTCACAGCTCAAGTGTGCTTAGGTGGTCAATCAACACGGTTGACAGAACACCTGAGTGGTCTCCAACAATTTTTTTAATTAAATAATTTTAATGAATAAGGGAGAGGTTGAGATAAAAGGGGGCATAACAACATAACAATACAGGTTAAAGCATGACACTTTCAGCAACCTAGTGCTTCACCACCAAATAAACCGACTTAATAGTAGTTACCATAGTGTCTTTTTCCTTGAAATATTTGAAAATAACTTCATATGCTATAGCATCAAACATATCAAGACTGTGTAACACCATTCAAGTGGATGAAAGCATTGTAGAGTATTTAGAACCAGCTAACAGAAAAAATGATCAATGGTTTCTATATTGTCTCTTTGCCTATAACAATTTTTGTTTATACTACCACATATGATATAATCCAGCAAGCTACAACATGATAAAATCAATGGAGACAGAAGAGCCATAGTTTGGTGCGGCTTCAAGACAAGATGGTATTAAATCAGCACTAGCTATTATGATGTCTTGTTTTCTTCAAAATAGCTGTTCATTGCATCACAGGCCATAATATCAAATAGCCCAAAATAAAGCCATTCCAATTAATGAGTGAAAACTTTATAAGACTTCAAGGTCACATAATGGGGAATCATGGTTACCACATACTTTTATATATTTGAATCATTTCCTACACTAGGGAAACTATTCGGTGTTCATAGATGCGAGTTTGATTTAGTTCACTTATGAGTATGGTTTCAAGCTGTGCCCATTTATTGATAAATACCTCAGTGTGATCCTACTTTATAGCTGAATAGTACTCCATTGCATAGAAATATCACAGCTTTTTTATCCATTCCTCAGTTGATGGACATTTGGGTTGTTTCCAAGACCTGGTAATTACAAATTGTGCTGCTATAAACATAGGTGCACATATATCACTGTGGTATGATGCTTTCAGTTCTTCTGGGAAGATGCCTAGAAGTGAAATAGCTGGAACAAATAGGACTTCCAATCCCAGCTTTTTGAGAAATCTCCAGACTGACCTCCACAAAGGTTGTACCAGTCTGCACTCCCACCAACAGTGTAGGAGAGTTCCTTTTTCCCCACAGCTTCTCCAGCATTTGTTGTTGTTGGTTTTCTTGATCCTAGCCATTCATTCAGGAGTGAGATGGAATCTCAGTGTGGTTTTAATTTGCATTTCTCTAATAACCAATGATGATGAACATTTTTTTCATGTATTTATTTGCCATTTGTATTTCTTCCTCTGAGAAGCATGTATTCATCTCAGATGCCCATTTTTGGATTGGGTCTTTGAATTTTGGGGGTCTGAGTTTTTTAAATTCTTTATATGTTTTAGACAAAAGTCCCTTGTCTGAGGGGGAGTTCACTAAGATCTTTTCCCAATTTGTGGGTTTTCTTTTCACTATGCTGGAGATTTTTTTTTTTTTTGACTTACAGAAACTTTTTTTTTTTTTTTTGTCTTTTTCCTTTTTATCGGTACCAGGGATCGAACTCATGACTGCCTGCTTGCAAGGGAGGTGCTTATGCTGTTGAGCTAAATCCCCAGCCCCCCAGAAACTTTTTAATAAGAGGTGGTCCCAGTATTGATTCTGGGAAGTATTTCCCGTGCAGTTTGAGTCCTGTTCATGAATTCTCTACCTACCCCTATGTCTTCAAGGTTTCTACCTAATTTGTCTTCCAATAGATTTAGTGTTTCTGTTTTAATATTCAGATCTTTGATCCATTTAGATTTTAATTTAGTACATGGTGATAGGCTTGGGTCGAGTTTTAGTTTTTGGCAAATGGAGAGCCAGTTTTTCCAACACCATTTATTAAAAAAGACTGTTGTTTTTCCAGTGAAATTGCTTGGCTCCTTTATCAAAGATAAGGTGGTTGAGTGTGTTTGTAGTTGTGATTGTATCTTCTAATCTATTCCATTGATCCTCTGCTCTGTTTTGATTCCAGTACCATGTTGATTTTACTACTGTTGCTTTGTAGTATAACTTCAAGTCAGGGATTGTTATGCCTCCTGCCTTGCCTTTGCTGCTTAGAATTGCCTTTGATATTCTAGGTCTCTTCTGGTTCCACATGAATTTTAGAAGTGATTTCTCTAGATCTATAAGGTATGTTGATGGTATTTTTATTGGGGTTGCATTGAATCTGTATAACAGTTTTGGGAGAATGGCCATTTTCACAATGTTTATTCTTCCTATCCATGAACATGGGATGTCTTTCCATTTTCTGAGATCATCTTCAATTTCTTCTTTCAGTGTATTATAATTTTCTCTGTATAGGTCTTTCACTTCTTTTGCAAGAGTAATTCCTAAATATTTCATTTTTTTGCTTGCTAGTGTGAAGAGTGTGGCTTCTCTTATTTCTCTCTGTGTGATTTTGTTGTTAGTGTATAAGAATGCTATTGATTTCTGAGTATTGATTTTGTATCCAGCTACATTACTGAATTTATTTACTATATCCAAGAGTCTTTCAATGGAGTTTAGGGGGTCTTCTATGTAGAGTATCATGTCATCTGCAAACAATGACAATTTAATTCTTCTTTTCTTATCTTTACCCCTTTTATTTTTCTCTCTTGTCTAATTGCTCTGGCTAGTACTTCAAGTACTATATTAAATAGGAGAGGTGATAAAGGATATCCTTGTCTTGTGCCTGATTTTAAAGTAATGGCTTTCAATTTTTGGCCATTTAGTATGATACTGGCTGTTGATTTGTCATAGATGGTCTTTATTATATTGAGGTAATAACCATCTATTCCAATTTTCTGTAAAGTTCTTTATCACGAATGAATGTTGGACCTTATCGAAGGCTTTTTCTGCATTTGTGGAAATGATCATGTGATTCTTACTTTTGGCTTTATTGATATGGTGGATTACATTTATTGATTTACTTCTGTTGAACCATCCCTGCATGCCTGGGATGAATCCCACTTGGTCATGGTGTATAATCTTCTTGATGATTTGCTGCATCCTATTTGCCAATATTTTATTGAGGATTTTTGCATCTGTGTTCATTAGGGAGATTGGTCTGTAATTCTCTTTTTCAGTTGGGTATTCCTCAGGTTTTAGTACTAGAGTAATATTTGCTTCCAGGAATGACTTGGGAAGGATTGCTTCCCTTTCAATTTCATTGAAGAGTTTGAGGAGTGTCGGTATTAGGTCTTCTTTGTTATTTCTTGTAGACTTCTGCAGTGAATCCGTCTGGGCCTGGGCTCTTCTTTGTAGGTAAGGAATTAATTACATGTTCAATTTCATTGATAGAGATTGGGTTATTCAGCAGTTTTACATCCTCTTGTCTAGCTTTGGAACTTCATATGTTTCTAAGAATCTGTCTATTTCTTCTGTGTTATCAAACCTTTGAGAGTAGAGGTTTTCAAAATAGGTGTTGATGATCTTCTGTATTTCTATTGAGTCTGTAGTGACTTCACCTTTTTCATTTCTTATTGCATGGATTTGAGCTCTTTCTTCCCTTTTTAAAATAAGGTTGGCTAGGGGCTTATTGACTTTATTTATTCTTTCAAAGAACCAACTTTTTGATTCACTGATTTTTGGATTGTTTTCTTAGTCTCTATTGCGTTGATTTCTGCTCTGATTTTTATAATTTCCTCTCTTCTTTTGGCTTTGGGCTTGAGTCGCCCTTCTTTTTCTAGCTGTTTGATGTGTAGCCTCATGTTGTTTATTTGTATTCGTTCTGTTTTCCTGATGTGGGAACTCATTGCAATAAATTTTCCTCTGACGGCTTTCATTGCATCCCATAGATTCCGGTAAGTTTTATCTGTGTTTTCATTTGTTTGTAGGTATTGCTTAATTTGTTTTTTAATTTCCTCTGTGACATACTGATTACTCAGGAGTGTGTTATTCAGTTTCCATGTGTTTGTGGGATTTTTGCAGTATCTTTTATTATTAATTACTAATTTCATAGCGCTATGGTCCGATAGCATGCAAGGGATAATTTCAACTCTTTTGCATTTATTTAAGTATATTCTGTGAGTTAATATATGGTCTATTTTAGAGAATGGCCCATGTACTGCTGAGAAGAATGTGTATTCTGTTGTTGTTTGGTGGAATACTCTGTATATGTCTATTAAGTCCATTTGTTCACAGGTGCAATTCAGTTCTTTTATTTCTTTGTTGATTTTCTGTTTGGTTGATCTGTCCACTGGTGTCAGTGGTGTGTTAAATCTCCTGTCAGAATTGTGTTACTGCTGATTTGGTTTTTCATTTCTGTTAGTACTTGTTTTATATAACTGGGTGCTCTGGAGTTTGGTGCACATATATTTAAGATAGTTATCTCTTCCTCTTGGAGTTTTCCCCTAACCAGTATGTAGTGACCTTCTTTATCCTTTCTGATCATTATTGGCTTGAAGTTGACTTTGTCTGCAAACAGAATAGCTACCCCCACTTTTTTTGTGTTCTTGTTGCATGAAGTATTGTTTTCCATCCTTTGACCTTCAGTCTGTGAGTATCCTTTTGAGTGAGGTGGGTTTCTTGTAGACAGCATATGGTTGGATTTTGTTTCTTGATCCTTTCTGCCAGTCTGTTTCTTTTAATTGGTGTATTGAGACCATTTACATTAATAGTAAGAACTGTTATATATTGGTTTATTGTTGAAATATTAGCTTTCTGGTGTTGCATGCTTTGTTTAGTGTTTTTTTCCTAAATGTATGTAGGCTGTCTTTCAGTATTCTTTGCAGAGTTGGCTTGGTGATCATGAAGTTTTTCAGGTGATCTTTGTCATGGAGGTATCTTATTTCTCCATCAAATTTGAAGGACAGTTTTCAGGGTACATTAGCCTAGGTTGGAAATCATTTTCCTTTAGGATCTGAAATACATCACTCCATGCTCTTCTTGACTTTATTGTTTGTGCTGAGAAGTTTGCTGTAATTCTGATAGGTTTTCCTTTATAGGTCATCTGTCTTTTCTCTCTGACAGCCTTTAATATTCTTTTCTTTTGTTCAATTTCTGGGATGGTCATTATTATATGTCTGGGTGTAGATTTATTTTGGTTGTGACTATTTGGAGTTCTATATGCTTCATTGATCTTGATATCAGTTTCCAATCTCATGTTTGGGAAATTTTCAGCTATTATTTCTTTAAATATCCTCTTGACATCCTTTATGTTGTCCCCTTCTTTTTCATTTATCCCTATCAACCTTATGTTGTTTCTCTTTGCATCATCCTGTAGGTGTTGAATTGTTATTTCCTGATTTCTTGTTATTTTTAAAAGATCTTTTCTTTCCTGTTCACTGGTTGCAATCTTGTCTTCGAGGTCTGAGATTCTATCTTCACATTCCTTGAGGCGGTTTTTAGAACTTTCAATGGAGTTTTGATTTCCTGTATATCTCTTTGCATCTGTTTTATGTATTCTGTTTGTTTTTTATATTGTTCATCCAGGGATTCTATCCTTTTGTTTAGTTCCTCCAATTTTTTAACTGCATCTTCTTTAGCTATGTTTAGCATCTGCTTCATTTCTTTTATCAATTCTTCTTTCATCTGAGAGATTATTTCTAGTTTGAATTCCTTTAAGGCTTCCCATACTTGCTTCTTTTTTTCAGTTACCATTATTTCAGGTATTTCAGTCATGTGGCATGTGTTTTCTTCTATGCATATGGCTCCTGGGCTTTCTTGGGATGGGCTGGATGTTTGAGATTGCATTTTGGTTTTTCGTTTTGTCATTTTCCTGTATTTTGGAGCTTCAAGTGTTGTTCCAGGTGTGGGAGAGAGGTCCGCCAGCCTAGGATGGCCCCACTCACTGGACCCAGCAGGGAACCACGGCCTGGTCCTCAGGCCAGGAAGAGTGTCTCCTCTGGCTGGGCGGAATTCCCAGCCGCCACTGCTACAGTCACTGATCTGGCCTGGTCCCCAGGTCAGGGAGAAAGTTCCCGCAGGCTGGGCGGAGCTCCCAGCTGCTCGTGGTCTCCAACAATTACATAGTGCCTGGTGAGTGAAAACCATTTTATGAATACATCTACATTCCAGAATTTCTCTGCTGTGTATCTCAAGAATTGTCCATGTCTGTGCTGAGTGAACCAATAATCAGAATGTTTCTTCAGTTTCCCATGTTAGTGATAAAGATGAAAATACGGAATTAACAAGACTTAGTTAAAAAAATTGAGATCCTCTGTCTGGGTGCATACAAATGTCCAAGGGCCCTGAACATCAATATTGGCCATTAAAGTTCAGTTAATATTTTCTCCAGAGTCTCTAGATTTCTATGATAGGACAGGTTTTATGGGCATTAAAGTGTTTCCCTTGCCTTGTCCATTACTGTTTTGTCGTTTGGGTTACTGATGGGGAGATAAAATTATATGTTTTGAGAGTCAATCTAATGAGACAAGTGAAATTTGTTGACAAGAACATGGATTTTGGGCACCAGGTACAACTTGAAACTCTGGTTTAGGACTATACAGTATTTGATCATGTTGTTCATGCTATCTGAATCACAATGTATTAATCTAGAAATAGGAATACCAGGCGTTCAAGCCTTTTTGGAGGACTGATTTATTTATATGTAAAATTCTGTTACCTCGAGCGCATTTGGAATTATTTTATTTCCTATGTGTGTGTCACTGGAAGTGTGAGCTGCATAAGAGCAACTCCCTCCCCACCTCCTCCTCCTCTCTCTGAGTCCTGAGTCCTGGGTGCCATGACACCGTCAGCTTCCCTTCCCCTATCAGGCCCTCTGCCGTGCTGATTCTGCCAAGGTCCTGCCCATCCTAGACCATAATCCTTAGCCAAAGTACCCTCCCTCTTTTAAGTTGTGGGTGTCAGGTATTTTGTCCCAGCAATGAGAAAGTGACTAACACACTCCTCCTTAAAATCTAGCTTATATGTCATTTCTGCAAGGAGCTTCCTTGCCTGTAACTATTTAAATATCCCAGTGATGTTGCCAACTCATTAACTTGGTATTTTCTTTGTTGCTACTACAACTTTCTAAAAAATTATTTTTTGCTTCTTAACAATTTTTTGAACTTACTTGTTTTTAATGTTACATCATTCTATTCCAATAGCATATAAAGCATATAGGAAAGGAAATGACCACTGTATTTTTAATTATTATATTTTCTAGACTTGTTTCAATAAGAGAAACAAAGTAGCACTCAATATTGAAAGAATCAAAGATAAAGAAAAATATTATGAATTCGAGTTAATTTTACCTGGGCTCTTGCCTAGCTTTATAACTATCAGACCATGTCACGTTGGGTGTGATATGTGACCTCCTTGGTTATAGGTTTATCTGTTTAAGTTAGGAGTTTGGTTGCCGAATGAATAACTTCGTGATTACCAAATTCTGGTACAACTTTCCATTGCAAGACTGTGGTTATAACCATATTTTGTCTGAACAAAAATGTTGAAAAACTCATTATATTTATGAATAAAGCTTTGTAAAATGTCTCAATTATTGGGTTAACCAGAGAGATGTTTTTCCTTAAGTTGATTCTACATAAAAGGCTCAGCTTTGTTTCTTATTTTGTCCCTGGTTCCCAAGCCTATTTCTCTCATTTTTGAACCTGTTAATAGCCTGGTAGAAAACTCCATCAGGCGGAAAGTAGGGATTTGATTTACCCAGCCATCCTGTGCCACAGAGAAAAGTCCTGCTGGGTGCAAGATAGTGATGAAAATAAAATAAAATTTCTGCTACTCTCATGAATTCA
The DNA here is from genome assembly GCF_034190915.1 of Cavia porcellus. Classification (NCBI taxonomy): domain Eukaryota; kingdom Metazoa; phylum Chordata; class Mammalia; order Rodentia; family Caviidae; genus Cavia; species Cavia porcellus. Next base: position 10,438,850 of record NW_026947509.1, read on the forward strand.
TAAAGGAAAATTTGAATTATTCCCCTTCATTTAACAGCAATTCAAGTTTTTAAAAAGTTTGTAAATGTATTTTCTAAACATTTTTTCCTTGAGAACTCTGTGCATTGAAGCCTGCCTGAGTAGAGCTTTTAAATTTGCTTTCCAGAGAAGAATAGTCAAGGAGATATTCTCTGCTCTAAGTTGATCTCCTCTAGGAATAAACATCAATAACTATACTCCTCCAGGCAGAAGAGCTTCGGCTTCCAATGACTATTTCAGTGTCTGCCACTGTGCTCATTATCTGACTAACAAAACTGATTTCCAGGCAGCCATTGAGAGGAAGTAATGAAGGGGCCTGAAATATAATAGCAGATCCTACATCTAAATGTGTCTTTTATAGAAGCAGCTGCTACCCCTCTTGGCTATGTCTGAGATATATGAATTTGAAAAGCCTCTACATAACATATTAAAAATTTCATCTTGACAATAACAATTTATAAATAGGATGCTTCATATTCCCGCTGGAAGAGCATGCAGCCATTAAACTTAAATAGTAGGGCTTGAACAAGGCATCCTAGGCCTGCATTCATCTCATTTGATCCATGAGGGTTGTCTGGAATAACTGGGACTAGGAAACTGAGTCTTGTGTTTGTGAGTTGACTCAACCTGATAATTTTTGTGGCTTTTAGCAACAGAATAACTGTGTGCACTACTTTACCATAATAATTAGAAATAGAAGACATAGTTCTATACATTCTTAATAACTCTCCAAAGCCATATTTTGTAGCAATGTCATGGTGTGTTTTACAATTTTATTCTGAAAAGAGATGTTTATTCTGTCACTTATTTAATGATAAAAATATTCTTCAAGCAATGAGAATTGCAAGTGAAGAATAACATATAATTGTATACATTGCATGATTTAGCCTGTCCTTGGAAAACACTGAAGACCAGGCACCTGGATCATAAAGCAGCTCATCTATCCCACCTCCTCTTCCCTCTTTCCTCTTTTCTTTCACTGACTCTCCTTTGCCCTCCTGTCTCTTTCATTATCTATGTAGCTAAATACTTTGGCATATCCCTTATTATAACTCAGCCTATATGAAGTGTGGTCAAAATATATGTGGACGGTTTAAATAAAAGTACATGTTACATCAAAAGACACACCACATTAATGGTTGCTCCTCTGAACATGTATAACTTGTTGGTTTTAGTACTTGCTGAAGTGCTCTTTCGTGAATGACCTTACAAGACATGATAAAACATTTGTGAATAATGCTGTTGAGTCAGTAAGTGATGAAGGCAGGCTCCTAAACACACCACTGTGCCCTCAGCTACTTTATGGACTGAATCCGGCATCAGTTGACTTTGGCTTTCCTCCAATATCAAAATGGCAGTGACGGGTAAATGTTTTGAATACTCTCAGGACTTCGAGGCAGCCACAACAGCACAACTAAAGACACCCAGAAAAGAACACTTCCAGGACTGCCTCAGAAAATGCCCAGAGTGAGGGGATGTGTTCAAAGCAAGGGGAGCATTTTGAGGGCAATTAATGGCAATCTGTCTTTTACTTTCATAAATGTATTTAAAAACTTAACATTCACTGTATTGTTGATTATACCTCATAGTTTTAGAAATGAAATTACTGACCAAGGAGAAAAATGAACTTTTGATATCTCTAGTAACTGATGTTACCACCTTGGTTGGCAGCATCTGTGGCTTTCCTTCCACAGAGAGAAGAGGGAAATCCTCGCTCCATGAAGTCTACTTAATAAAAAAGCAATTACTGAAAACTGTTCGGGGTCTAACACAGGAAGGCAAAGCTAAGTGGTACGAGAATTTTGATTCTGAGATATAAGAATGCTGCATAGACAGAAAGTAGGAAAAGGAAACATCGATGTTAACTTCTCACTCTACAACAACCCCGAGAATACAAAGACCTGTGTTTGCTTGCGGTATAAAAAGTATTTGTTAGTTTCTAGTAATTATTAAACTATCAGTCAAGGATAGCTGGGTGACAATTTGCAGAGTCATTCATTCTGCCCAGGATCTCCTACCCCGGCAAGGCAGAGCCCTCTGATCCAGAGTCCTTAGCTCTTCCTTGCTTCTCTGAGTTGGTATCAGGAAAGAATCGTTCCCAAAGCCTCATTTAGGAAATCTGGCCTCAGCTTTCTTCTCGGCTCCATGCCTTTACTGCCAAATTCCTCATCTATACTCAGTATTCCTCATCTATAAAAATTACCAGCTTTCTAGCACTCCAGCCCCCATTTCTCAATTTGTCTGATCATTATCAACATAAAGCTATATTATATAATTAAGTACCACTGCCTGCTAAAAATACCACCTTTACTGCACAAGTTCAAAAATAAGGAAAAAAATCAGTGAGGGTTGGAATCATCCTGGAAAGCTTAAAACAAAAGTGCATGTGTTTAGAGTCTGACATAGAAACAACTCTTCAGAGCAATTAAACTATTAAAAATAATGAGGGTATGGATGACCTTTACTGCAAGTGGGTGGTATAGGAACACTGCACACTTAACAATTTGCACTTCTGCCCATATTTGCAGGGGGAATGAAGTGCTAGCATCAACGACATACATACTGTAGCAACAGGGAAGAAACTACGGATTAACTTAATCCACTTGAAATCCAAGCTGAGTTTAATTTATTGCCTACCGTGTGTGCACAACGTAAGAAGCAATATAGCTGAGATGTTGCAGGAGCCCAGTTTAGCACATAATCTCAACTTTTCAAGGGTCAGAGTTCTCACCAGGGATTCTAGTAGTGCAGCAAACTCAAATGTGTACAGAGTACAGTGTTCTTTCAGCGCGGCCTTTGAGCGATAACTTATTTTACCTGCATTTTAATGAGAATTTTATTAAAAGACTTTGTCTTAGTGACAATTTGAAGTCAGATTTTTTGCTCACTTTTAACATTTTTGAGTGTTTAATTTACACACAATAAATTTTACTACTTATAAGGATTCAATGTTGATTATATTTCACATGCAATTATGTTATCACCACCATATCCTTGATATAAGACACGTTCTTGTGCATAAAAAAGTTTCTTCATTGCCCCTTTTGGTCTGTCTTTTGTACCAGTGGTCTAACCCCCCCCCCATTGCTAATCTGCATTTCTGGCACTATAATTTTGCTGCTTGTAGGGTTTTCATGAATGAAACCAAATGAGTGTTTTGGGACTGGAGTTTTTCACTGAGCAGCATGCTTTGATACTCATTTGGTATGTTCATCAGTGATTTATCCCTTTTTATTGCTAAATAGTATGAAATCATGAAAAATATGACTAAAGGAATCATTCTTTCTATAACAGTAAACAATTTGGAGCAAATACAGTAAGGAGTTAAAAGACTTAATCCCTAGTCCTCCGCTTGCAACTGAACCATCACCAGAGAGATGACTTGCTTGCCATGGTAAGGAAAACCAGAAAATCAGTTGAGCATAAACAAATTCATCTTAACTTCTGTTATTCCTCTAGCATAGACAAACCTGTCTTTATATAGAATTAGCTGAAAAGCTTTACAGTACTTCCAATATGTTTATGTTTTACTTCTAAAGTGCTTAAACAGACTTTATGAAATTCTTTCCTTGAATGGAATAAAAATGTGCTTCCTGGGAATCATAACATCAACTCACTTACCTTTTGCATTGTTTATCCGACTGTTCATGGTAATTAGCAGAGACAGCTAAGCTAACTTACACTGTATTTTTCCTATACAGAAGCTATAGTCTTCTGGTAATGGCTTAACTTGCAGAGAAAGTATATGTCTACATTTCATAGAGAATGAAATTGGCAGTCAAGCAGCATAGACATCATTAAAGCAGAAACACAAAATTTTAAAAAATTACACATAGAGAAAAATAGGCAAGCTATAAGTGTTTGGAGCCCTTTTAGTGTTCATTCTGCAAGTTTAGAGTATTAAGCTTCAAATCTTGTTACTTAGGCATAGAGCCTAAGTAGGACTTACTGAGCTCTGTTTCTCCCTGCTAAGACTATTATAATATTGAATATCACTCATTTAAACATGTATATATTAATGAAAGCAAATGAACAAATTAAGAGTGGAATAATACCGTCAAATATCCACATGAAGATAGGAACTGAGAAACAGTGAGAAAAGAACAAAACACAAAAGAAATAATAAAATGATTGATCTAAGTTCTAAAGTCATAATTATTATATTACATTTTAATGCAGCAAACATTTAAAAGCAGAGATAAAATAGTTAAAATTGGAAACTCCATTATACTTAAGATATGCATAGTATAAGAGCCAATGGTTAGACGAACACAAATATGTCACACAAATATTAAGCATAGGAAGGCTAAAGTAGCTATTTCAATCAGAAAAATACATGTTTCAAAACAGAGTATTTTCGGAGATAAATAATTAATTTTCATAGTAATGAACCCTAACCCTAAGATAGGTATTTATCAGGAAGACATTGTAATCATTAATGTGTACTCAGCCAATGAACATGGTTCAAAATATATGCAAAGTTAATACAGTAGAAAAATTTATGAGCATCACTGGAAAGTTCAATGTTATTAATCTTTCATGGATCAAATATCTAGATAAATGTTTAATAAAGACTTAGATGATTTTAGCACTATGAATCACCATGCTCTAACTGCTATTAATAGAGTGCTATAATATGTAATGATAGCATATATGTATTTTAAAAGTAAACGTGCTACTTTCACAAAATATGCTGCAATTGAAGTCAACTAGGGCAATTCTCTGTTCAAAGGCAGAATTGAAGCTATCTATCAATAGCAAAGTGAGGATATGAAATAAGTAGAACTTTAACATAATGCCACCGGGAATGCAGAACGTTACAACTATTTTGGAACACGTGAAACTGTAAGTAGCCAAGTTTGGCACTAAATCTACATACGAATTAAATATACACCTACCATGAGGAATCAGCCAATCTACTCCTGGATATTTGCTCTCAAGTAATAATGGCATATTTTTAATATAAAGACTTATACATATGCTTTCACAGTAGTCCCCAAGTTGGAATGATTTAAATGTACCTTAATTACTGAATAGTCAAGCAAAATATGACCCTAATCAGCAGTGAAAAGGAAAGAGAACATGAAAGTAACCAGATACAGAAAGGTATATAGTGCCTGGCTCCCTGTATATACTCTCGTAGAAAACTCAATGTACAAATCATCTTTCTATGACTGCAGCCAAATATCTAAGAGAAACAGCTTAATAGAGGAAGATTTATTTGGCTCACGGTTTCAAAGCTTTCATTCAGCCCATGATTGCCTGGTTCCATTGAAGTGGGCCTGAGGTGGATTAATCCATTTGGTGAAGTTAGAAGTCTGGCGATCCATCCAACTCCCTCAAATCTCATGAGCTGGCTACCAAGTCTTCAGGACATGAGTTTCAGGGGACCATTTCAAATCAAGTCCTAATATCCAAACTAATTTACAGCAACCAAAAAATATGAGTGATTCCCTGGGAGCAACAGGGAGCAGGAAGGGATAGGTATGAAAGATGGTGAGGAATGAGTGTGTCTGATGGATATAAGTGATGTCGGTAGTGATACCATGGTGCACACAGTATCAAAATTTATCTCACAGTACAGTTTAAGTGGATTCAGTGTATTGTAAGGAAATTATACCTCCATTGAAATGAATGTGGAAGAGATAGATGGGTGATTGGGATTACACTGAAATCTCCTTTACAGTTAAAAGCATAGCACTGTTCAGAAACCAGACCAGAATGTTTTTGTATATTAGAAGAGGTCTGACAAATAAAATGAAAAATCCAGGTGGGAACCTCTAATAATTATCAAGGGAAAGAAACACGGGTTCAAAGCCAGAGGGAACCTTGCTAGATAGATGTTAGCCATGCAGCGTCAGGGACAGTGTCTCAACATCTCTGGCTTCTGGTGTATGTGTTACACTCTACGCGTGCTTTTATAAAATCCAGGGGACAAAGAGCTGGTGTCAGTTAGTCTGTTGCATCGATGAGCCCTGTCACCTGCTCTTAAATGCATCAGGCCACAGCCTCCTCCCACTAATGGAGCAAGAATAGGGACACCACATGTAACCAGGACTCAGCGATGTGCTGTCGTGCAGGTGTAGGCCTAGAACTGCTCTATGAACCAGAAGCTAGATCACTAGTCACAAATGTCCAGATCATACTTGGTTTAAATCTGTGGCCAAAACACATAGCTCACTGAGGGCACAGTTGTCTTAATTAACACCCACAAGTAACTGCAATCATAAACTACAATTTAATATCATACAGAGAAGATTCAACAAATGGAAAAAGTGTTGCCAAAGAAATAAAGATAAAAAGCTCACAATAAACTCTGATGTAATATTTTTGAAATGTTTCACAAAATTAATGAAAAAATTCCATCTGTGAAAGATGACTATATGTTTGATAGTCACACAGATCAAAATTGCTAGCCACAGATGTAAGGAGGATTTGCAAAATAATATATAGATAGATAGATATAAATATAGATATACAGAGACTTTTTAAAATACAAATTTGTATTAATCAGCTTTCTCATCATTGAGCCAAAATATCTGACTACAAAACTTAAAGGATCACTTGAGGCACAATCACATGTTTCCAACTCCCTGACCACAGAAAGCTGTTTCCTTTGCACAGGCTGCCTTTCAAGTAGGAAGGTGCTTTCTCCACAGTTCCCATCACCAAGTCCTGAAGATTTCTGTTTCTTCTCTGACGGTATCTAAATCTTTATTTTACTCTTTTCTATCTCAGCCACTACTGCATTTTCTCCAGGGCACTTGCAATTTTAACCATTTTAAATGTAAGTCTCGGGCTTCTGGTCCATCTCCCTGACTTGTCTCTAAGTGAGAGTCTAAGATGGAGACGCCCTCAACCCACAGCCTGGCACGGGGCACAGAACACATGGGTGCTCAGCCAGTGAGTGGTCATGCTGGTTACTAAGATGTGCCGATGGAGGAAGAACCTGAGTTCCCTGGATTAACCAGATCTGCATCAACCACCTCACATGATCGATGACTTAAATAAAAAAAGCTATGTTTACTTATTCTAAAACAAAATTATTAAATAAACTCAAAACGACAGAGTTCTCTCTGAAATATTTTTTATGGACCCAAAGATTCTCGGATGGATTGAATGATCCTGACATTGCAGGATACTTAGTGTTTCCTGTGAAAGAGTTATTCAGCTTCACCACAGAAAGGGCTTGACCTGGCCCCTGAAGACAGAAAATTATACAAAGTGGAGCCATTAGGTTGAGTTCAAGATCCTGAAGCAATATTCTTAAATGGCCTTTCTTGATGGGTATGAATAGCAGTTTGGGGTTATATGAGGTAACTGATAGAATCACTTTTTCGGCTGTGTCTTTTGGGATTTTGGATAGAATGGGGTCACGGGGGTGGGTGTTGTATTACTACCCCTGAAAGCAGCTCTAAACTCTGAAGCAACCCATTTGAAAAGCCCAATTTTTCTTGGCAGTTTCCAAGTTAGGGAGTGTGGGTGGCGACTGATTTCCCATTTTCATTTAGTGCCAAATTCCTGAGGGTTTGATTTGATCAAAATAGCAGGTAACTTCAGCTGAGTGACAAAAAGTTTAGTTAGTCAGGAAGAAGAGAAGGAAGGGAGAGAGGAACACATTCAGCTAGTGTTTTGTTTGTTTGTTCCCTGGCAGATGAAGACATCAAAATATATTATTTTGATGAAATGCTTTATAGCTGGTTAGTGTTGATGGTGGTTGTCTAAGACTCTGTTGAAACATCCAGGATCTCAAGAGGATCTCTCACTCTAAGTGACTTCTCTGAAATTCGAGGGTGACAGGTCCAGCTGTCATAGGCAAGAAGATACAATGGTCCAATCACTCTGACATTTTACCTTGTGACACTGCTACAAGCAGAGTGTAGGGATGATTCATTGCTACCATGCGAGGGAGAAGGAAAGAGTCAAGTGTGGTGAACTGGACACACTAAGGGCTCTCATCGTTCACTCTTCCTTGTGACCTTGTATATCAGCAGGGCCCTCCCATAGTGACTCACAAGACTTGTTTTGACCAATGGGACAGTGGAAGGTATGCCACAAGGAGAGACTGGAAAAGCATTCTCAGGATGTATCTTGCCCGGCTTTCTCTTGAGCCTGCCGCCTCTTAGCCTCCCCAGGCTGACATCCTGGCCTGGCCATGTGCAGGAGACTCAGAGGGCTCCAGCCAACACACAGCCTGTCTCCAGCCTAACTGGAAACCAATGAGTGACTGCAAACTCATGAATTACAGAGCTGATCCCAACCCTAATTTTTGATCTGTATAACAATAAATCATCAATTCAGTCACTGCATTTTGAGATGTTTTGTTTTATAGCAAAAAATAACCTATACACTGATATAAATTATTAGATTCATTCTAAGGAAGGAAATGGAAGTCAAGATCTCTCAGACAGTTATGATTGCAAACTATCAGATCAGCAGCTGTTTTGTGAGTTGGAAGCCTTTTATCTTTAGGAACATTTGAAGTCTTTGGGTGCTGTGGTAAATCCTATAAGCAACCTCACTATACTCTCTAATGACTGGATCTGACATAAAGAAGAGGGTATAGTTGCAAGGTTGTTTTAATTAAAGTGCCTTTGTCCCTTTGAAGTTGAGTGGAAGGCCACTCACCAGGAGGCTCTTTCCATTGTGGTCTAATCCTTGTGTGGAATATTTTCCATAACAGTCCTAGAAAGACTCTCTAGGAGACCCCCCTCCAGATTTCAGAGATGGATTCTACTAAGAAAAGGAAATGTTCAATTATAGCTTTACAATTTGAGGCAGTATTTCCCAAGGACCATCACTGGTTTTTACTACAAGGAGGCAGATGTGAGGTTATAGAAGTAGCTGGAGATAGGAGAAAAGTTTATTGCCTCCTGGAAATATCTTCTGTAGATGGAGAGACCAAAGGCTGCTGGAAAAAACTGTGGAGGACAGACAGACCAGCCCGGCACCCAAGAAAAGAAACCATGCAAAAGGAAAACAGTATTCTGAGCAGCCCCCCTGGCCAAGCACTTTGGTATTTGTGTGAAATCAAATAGACAGCTTTAAAAATGGCTTTAAGACTACAGCCCTTCCAGGGGGAGAACCACCAGCAGCTCCTGAGATTCGCGCCATGTTGGAACTTAGGACGCTGGGAAACCAAGTAAGCAGCTCCCCTCCCTGGTAAGTGGATGCTGTGTGGCAGACTGCGGCCCTTCCAGGGGGAGAACCACCAGTGTCTCCTGAGATCCATACCATGTTGGAACTTAGGACCCTGGGAAACCAAGCAAGCAGCTCGCCTCCCTGGTAAGCAATAGTGAACCTACTGTCTAGAGTCAAACATCCCACTTCTCCCACACCCCCTTCTTCTGTCCCTGCCCCCACCATTAGCAAATGGGACCCAGAAATCTGAGCAAATAGCAAATAAGGGGGATTTCCTCCTACCATCTCTTTGAAGGCAAATATTTTTATTACTGTTTTGCTCTATTCTGACTAATGGTACTGCTCTATTCAATATTCTGTTTTGATAAGTTCTATAATGTTCTGTATTTCATTTTATTTTTGATATATGTGATTGAAAGAACAACTATTGTAAAGATAATGAAATATATTGTGATACCTATTAGTGTTATCCCAGTAACCTGCTATGAAGTTCTGTACCAGTTTCACTGTACTGTCTTAGTTGGCTTTAGGTAAACTTGGTCACTTTAAGGAAGCAATGACCTATGTGAAAGGCCACAACCAGCTTCTCTGGTCTGAGAAACAAGAGCCCTGATCTTACTTTGCCAATCTCTTTTCAAAATATCTGTTTGGACAAACACGCCTGCAGTTAGGAATCCCACAATCCATTGCTGTAGTTCATGCAGTTGATTATCTCAGATTAGAATACAGGGCACAAATGAATGAAGAACCATGAGGAGGCAAAGGAAGCTCTGTTCTAATCCCATCAAACTTTAATGCTGTACTTTCTCTAGTTCATGTCTCTGGCACAGGGAAAGTAAATGGTTGAAGCAACTCTCACAACAAAGAGGGCCTGTCTATTGCTGGAAGAAAACTAAATATTAGCTATTGTTGTTATTCTTCATGTAAGGGGCTGTAGAAAATAGTGGGGAGAGGGAATAGGTAATGTAACAGCTGTGACAAACCGTGCTTCCCTATGTGGTCATGAGGTTGAAGGTGATAATTATTACCACCACCTTCTACCACCCATTCCACGTTGGCCCTGCCTTTTCCCAGCACCCCTGGGAGAAGTGGGTGGCTCACTCATTTCTAAAGACTCTGAGTGATTGGGTGTGTGGTTTCATTGACTTTCTAAGTTTTGCAGTTGACCAGTCTATTGGGTAAGGGAATGACAATTCTTTGAATTCTTTGAGTTCTAGCCCAAACCTTCTTTGCCTTTGTTACGATGCAGGGTGCCTTATTTTCTCCCAGAAAATGGAATCAACTCTCCAACTACCAATACCTCTGTCTGTTGTTTCATCTTCATGAGGAGCCCCAAGTGGCAAGGAGGTGCTCTCGGCTGCAGTGTATCACAAACATTACTCTCTCATGATGGAAGTCTTGTGAGCACTGGCAACTCCAAACCTGCTAAATGCAGTGAGCTAAAACACTTTGGTAACAATTTTGTTCTCATTGCTCACTGTGATCATTTTACTTTGTGAAGTGTCCTGTGCCAATCAGAGCTGCCACTATTCCCTCCACGATGCGCGATCCAGTGGACACCTTCACCGTTCTCTGCCATTTCTAGTCTCAGGACACAGCCACTGCAGAGTGGTACAGATATTGGCAGCACCCTCGCAAGCACAGTTCTTGATGTGCTATCCTTTCTCCAGACCCATGTCGAGGCCAAGGGACTGAGCAGTCACAGGTAGCATTACCAACTTCTGGAAGTGTTTGGATGTTTTTCTTGTTGATAGTATGCAAGAAAAGTTTTAGCAGTTTGAACTGAATAGCTGTATGCCCCATTTAAGTCGATATTTTGGTTATTTAACTAAGCCAACTATTAACCTCTTTTGTGGAACTCAAGACAACATTAATCCTGAATCTCACCTCATCAAATCTTATGTCCTGTCCTCACTGGCTTAATATGTTCAGGGGCTGCTTCCTCAGGTACTTGCTTATATAGACTGATAATGTCTTTCAGTTGTGTTGATAAAACATGTGGTCTCTTTTCACAACAGACCTGTTATCACTCAGCCTGGACTTTGTAATGCTCTAAGTTTAAAATCACTTGCTATGTTTTTCCTTTTTGCTTCTCTTTCTCTCCTCCTCTTCTCTCCCTGCCCTTCCTCTTCTGTTACTTTTTCTCCTTCTCCTTCTCTCTTTTTCCCTTCTTTTTCCTTTCCTCTTACCCCTCTTTCTCTCTTCCTCTTCCTCCTCCTTCCCCTCCCTCCTCTTGTTCTTCTCCCTGGTACGTGGAGTTTTCTGAGCTTCTTGAACTTGTGAGCTTTACAGTTTACATCAATTATAAACATTTTTCTGCAACATTTGTGTTTCTTTGGACTGTGGCTCCAATTGCTGTTGCTTGCTCAGTTTTGTCTTTCTCTCTTGATTTTACATCATTTCTACGATGTATCCTTCTGCCGTGTCTAATCTACTATCAGTGCCATTCGGTATAATTGTCATCTCAGTTTTGTCTTCATCCTTTCATTTGGATGTTTTATATCTTTTCTTTGTATGTTAGTTGAGTTTTTCTTATACTTCTTAAACATACAGAATAAAGATGCAGGATAGTTTTAATGTCTTCTGTTCTAATTCTATAATCTGTTTCTTTCCTGGGTAAATTTCAATAACTTAGAGTCAACAGATTGACTTTTAAATGATCTATGACTGCATATCTGTTAGGAGAGTAAAGCTGAGAAAGAGTAGTGATCCTAGGGTTTGGTGAGGATGTGGCATACCTGGAGCTCTCTTACACAGTTAAACATCTAATTACGACCTCATAAGAAGGTTTCTCCATCCGAGGCACCTACCTAAAGATGGTGATAGCACATGTCCACATACTCACATGTACACAGGTGCTCAGAATAGATTTATTTTTTACCAGGAAACAAATAGAATACTCATTATCAAGTGACCAGACAAGCAAATCATGTTATATCATTCATTGGAATATTACTCAACAACAAAATGAATGCTACACGCACCAAAATAATGTATCTTCAGACAAGTATGCGAGGAGGAAGTCAGACAAATAAAAGTGATGTGTGCGATGAGTCCATTCATATAGAATTCTGGGAAATGAAAGCTCATCAATAGTAACAGAAAGCAGAGAGGGTTTGCATAAGGACAGGCTGGGGTATGAAGTTGAGCTTGATCAGTTATGCAGATGGTGGCTGTGTTAATTATCTTGATTGTGGTGACAGCTTCTTGCATGTGTACATAAACTAATGTCAACTTGTACAATTTAAATTTGGGAATTTTATTTATCAGTCATATCCCCGTGAAACTGCTTAAAATTAAGAAGGGGGACAGAGACCAAAGTTTTCTCCTCCTTGCAGATTCGTCATTTCCAATCTCTCCTTTTCCCTTAAACACACTCAACACAGCCATAAGTGTAAGAGGAGACTCCACATCTCCTTATGCTAGAAAGTATGTCGTGGCTATTACTTCCCCCTCCACCTTCCTGCTGCCTTCGTGTCATCTAATATTACAGCAGTAATAACTTGAATAACTACAAAGTTAATCCAGTAACAAACATTTTGAAGTAATTTACTGGAATAATGAACTAGTTCAGCTACCTTTGATCGGTGGGATTTTCAAACATGCAGAAAAACTCAGTTTTACTCTTGAAGTATTTAATAAAATGCAAACTAACACAAATATGAAATTGATCTAATTACAGCCTTTTTCCTTCTTTGCCCTTAATTAGTTGATACCAGCAATGGGAATAAATGATATTTTAAGTTAGCATTTATAAGTTAGATGGAAATATGGAAGAGCTTAATCCTAGGAAAATAAGTTAACTATCTGCACCGAAAGTAAGTGAAACCAAAACATTTGAGTTGGTTACATGAAATTGCATCTTTGCAATCTCTTCCATCCCATTTCCAAGGAAGAGTGATTCTGGACACTGAGGACTTTGAGATGATTCAGAAAATGTCTTGGCTGTTACTTCCACAGACAAATCTGGGGATCCTTTTAAACCTTGTTACAATAAGGTCAGTTGGAGGTGAAAGTCAGGGGGCAGCTTATTGCTTTCCAGAATAATGAAAACCGGAATTCAAATTCCAGATGTTTCTGGAAGGTTAGATAATAATAACAGACTTCATGCTTCCAAAAGTGCTGCTCAGTCTCTGCTTTTGTGCTTGCTTATTAAGAAAAGACATCCATGTGTCCAAGCATACAGGTTGAGCAACTGGCTCCAAATCAAAAGGAAATGTTTTTGTTAGTATGACTTTCCTTGAAGGCAAGATTGGACCATCTTCTCTGTGCTATGGGAATTTCTTAAGGTGCCATGAGTTTGACTAGTAATATAATAGGTTTCAGTAAATAGTGCTTATTGCTATTAATGGCATGTGAACTAGACAGTTCTTAGACATGTACCAGAGGACCCATAGACAGGCCAAGTGGTTGTGCTAACTCCATGCATCTTCTGTATTGTGTGTTCTCCCCTTTTGGAGATGGATGTTGTTTGTTCATTTATAGAGACTCAGGTTGCTATAACAATCATCATCTTCAAGTTGCAGAGGAATCATACTTACCATAATCGTTTAGGTCATCACTACATTTGCAATACAGCAAAGGCCATAGGATACTCACCCATCCTCTATTTTTACCAGCCATCTAATGTACCTAATTCTCATTCCCTGTTGCTTATCCTGGTAACCAAGCCTTTCCATTTGTTCCTCCTACATAGCATGTTCAATTTGATCTTTTTCGGATCATAAATCTCCTAAAGCACTAGATGGGCTAAATGGGAGGCAGTCCACAACCTTGGCCTTTCTAATCTGTCAGGACATTTACTGTCTGTTTGATTTTAATTTAATTTTCTCAATGAGTTCATTAAATTCCCTGGTCACTTCTTGATTTCTGCTATGTTTGGACTTATGACTTCATTCTTTGTCTACTTACTTTATTTGGGCAATTCTCAGATTATGGCGATAAAGTCAGTGTAGCCTTCATAACAACACCAGTAAAATGGAGACAAGAGAGTATACCTTATAAATTGTTTTGCGGTTCTTTACTGCCTTTCTGTTCTTTACTTCCCTATAAATTATTCTGCAGTTCTTTACTTCCTTTCTGTTTTCTTTGCATTTAAATTTGGGAAGTTTATACTGACATAATCACAAGATCACTGATTTCTTTGGCTGTGTCTTGTCTAACAATAAATCCATCAAAGACACTTCAACAGTGGTTTTTAAAATTTACAGCATTTTCTTTTGATTTTTTTTAAGGTTCCGTATCTCTGGATGGAAACCATCTAAAGGCTATTCTTCTACTCAAACTCTGGGCGTAATAGTCATGGTTGTCTTAAATACTCTGTCTGATACCCCCCCAAATTTTCATATCTGAATTTGTACCCCATGATTCCTTTGTCTCTTCAGACATTGCTTCCTCTCTTCTTGTCTTTGAGCATGTCTTTTAATTATTTAGTAGAAACTTGGTACGATGTGTCAGGTAATTAAAAATGAGGTAAATAATCTTTTAATGCAAAATTTTGGATTTATCTGGCTGACCTTGGGTCGTTTAATTTTAGTTACATACTCCCATCAGTTTTATATTTTCTGTTGTCCTTCAGCTCCAGTAGAAACTGTTTCTAAAGCAGAAGTGGCATCTTGCTGTCCTCTCAGCTATAATCCACTGCTGTTACAGAGGACCCCTACTGATATGGTGCCAAATTGTGGAGGAAAAGAAATTTTCCATTCTTTAATCTGTTGATTATATCTTGTTCCTCCAAGACTATGATCTCCAGGAGCTGTTTTCTTCTCATACTGAATTCTCATTCTGAGCCATTAGAAACTTGGCAGAATGATCATTTAAATGTTTCTATTTATAGTTTCTGTAATTTCTGCTCCAGATAATCACATCTCAGCTGTGAATTTCTATATTCTTTTGTCCCTGTAGATTTCATGATGACAGTTCACCTGAAGACTTCCCATTACTGTTAGATTCAAGAAAAGCCTTTGATTTTCAGTTTGTTGAGCCTTTCTCTAGCTATAAGGAACAATGACTTCCAAGCTATTTATGTGTTAGAATTTGGTAAGTGACAACACCAACTTCACAGACACTTAAAGACTCAATTTTTCCCTAGATTTCAATTGAGTGTTTTGGTAGTTTGTGATCCCTCTTTGATGATAACATAAAAATCAATTCAGATTTGGATTTTTGTTTTGAATTTGTCAGTTGGGTATCTATTGTCTCTCAATCTCTTTTGGTTTTGGAGACACAATCTGAACAAATAGGTGTGATCATCTATTTTTCTCACACAATCGTGCTTCAACCACATCCTTAGGTTATATATCTCTCTACACTGCCACAATTATCATCTGTTATGACCAGTTCCCTCCACCATGGCATCTCTCTTCCCGTATTCCTCAGATCCTGCCCAAGCTTTGGAGTCCAGTTCAAAATCTCCATTCTCTAAGAGGACAAAGCTTTTCTAGTTATAGTGACCATTTTGTCCTTTGACTTTTATAACTGCTTGTAGCTATACCTGTCTACAGGAATAATCCAGAGATATCTCTGTTTAGAGCTTCATAATATAACACCTCAAACTGTGAGAATTTAAAATACATTCTACCAATTTCATCACTTCATATATTTTTGGAAGCAGTTAGGGTACAAGAACCTGATTGTCCTTTTTCTTGTTCATTAATCAGGTGAAAGCTTTCCTTAGTACAGAGGACTCAGCGGATAGCACCGAGGAATGCATTTACATCTACTACTAGAAATCACACAAAGTAACACTTGATCCATAGGCTTTCCACTGTGTGGCTAATTTCTCAAGCACACCTCATTTCTCCACAGCATTAGCTTTGCATTTTTCTCTGACAGCATGTACTGTTGCAGAGATGAAGTCCCATCTTATTCATTTTTGTACAATGCCCCTCTATATGGTAAACATGACTGCAACCTATCGAGTATCTTGAATGTGTGGGTTCTATTGCAATCAATCATTTTACTTTAAAGACAATTTATGCGTCTGCTCTAAACAACTTCAATTCTTTCTTGTTAAAAATAACTTCATGTTTCATGGACATTTCTATAAATACATCCAATTTTACAGTGCTTTCCTTATATAACCAGTGTGGTTTCTGAACTATGGACCATGCAGACACATATGTATTTTGTACCATTAACTTAGACTTGCCAAGAAGTGTTCCTGATGAATCTGTGGAATGCCCTTTTCCAGAGTCAAACATATTCTTTTGGCACCAAGTATTAAGACAGCCCTGTGTTCAGCCAAAACTGGAATGTACTCGATTTTCTTGAGTAGAAGTTCCTCACGCAACCCACATTTCCAAATGTCAAGGCTTTTGCAAAATCCCTTTGAGGTGATTTTAGGTGTGATGCAAAGCAATAGCAGAAACCCCTTCTTGCCTGATCTAGGATTTTGCTAGTGCCACTGTTCTGTAGCATTCAGTGTCTACGATGTCTGTCTTACAAGGGAAAACTACTCTCCTTAAGTGATATTAATAAGTAATATCACTAATAAGTGATATTAATAAGAACTAAACAGCAATTTCCACACCAGTAATCAAGATAATACCTTCAGACTGCTCAAATGGCAGCTTCAGCTAATTTTAACAGTATTTGTTATTATTAAGTCTGTGTTCCAATGTAAAAATAGAAAATACAGTGTTGGGCTTTACTCCTGTTTATCATATAGAACAGGAGATTGTTCATTTAAATACAAATGGTATTAAACCCTTTGGTTGATTTTGAATGGCTACTGTGGACTGGGAATCTTTAGGGAACAACTTCTGCCATACCCTAGAGTTCCTGTCATACCCAGAAGTATCATCTTTTCTCCTTTTTAAAAAGAACTAGCTGTTGAGGTCTTTGTGTTGCTCACTATTACAAGGTTAAAAGTGTCATCATGAACAAATTATAGCCTCTACAAAAAAAGGAGCCGTGGTGGGTAGAGATAGTAAAACATGAACAAATAGGTAAATATGCAACAAACAAGTACTGAAATGAACAAGAGAGTGACAGTAGTGACAGCCAGGATGACATCTGCTCATGGTTCCCCATCAAGTGAGGTGAGGGACTGAGCCACCCAAGTAAACCTCTGGAGTGTGGTCTGGTTTGGAGCGGGGATGTGTGTGTGTGTGAAGTAAATACTCTGGGGCCAAACCTGGTCAACCCAAGGCAGTGTGGATGCAGCCAAGGCACCCAGGGCTGAGGTAGTGAGAAAGAATCAGAGCAGTAGTAATAGTGAGAAGATCAGAAAAAGGACTTGGATTGTCCCTAGGTATGACGGGAAGCTGTTAAGGGGTGCATCTCTAAATCCCAACCAAAGCAAAATAGAATTGCCTTCCTGGTAAATGCTTGTAGAGTGAAAAAGAAAAGAGACAAAAAATTCAGCCATACAATGTGCAAAAATTAGCAACCAGTAAAAACTTTAGCAGGACCCAGTGAATAGGATTATAATGTCTCATTCTTTGCTCTTTGCTCTCAGCGTCTCTTTTGAATGTGGTCCTGATTCTCTCATAGTCTCAGGCATTTTCACTGCCTGAATTGTTACACTCAGTTCCTCCACCAGCTTCCATGGGACAAGATTTCACCCACATCATTCCAGATGATTTGTGCTGGATCCTGGTTCTATGCATGCATTGAGACTGGCAACTTCCACCCACTATTTCTCTGCAGCTGTGTGTGACACAACAGAGAAATTTCTGGAGGCAAAAAAGGAGAAAGTTATCTGATCGCCCTTTGCCAGATTAGAGTGAATGGCTGCTTCCATCGTGGAACTGAGAGGACACTTTGAGTTTTAGTTTCACTCTGGGTCCGTGAAACACAGAAAGAAGTCAGAATGCGATTTAACATTCTTACCAAACCCAGAGAGGGAAACACAAGTTCCAAATACAGAGACACAGGCTGTCTTCTGCACCCCGGCTCCGGCATAGGGAAGCACAAGTGTCCAGGCTGTGTGGCCACACCCAGGGGCTTCCCTGTCACGGGGACACTGCCTCATTATCTGGGAAAATCACTAATATGCTCTCAGCTTCGACTTTCAATCTGGAAAGAAGTGACAGTTACAGTAGTAGTTTTAAAAAATCAATGTCAGAATTAATAATTGAATGCTGGGCATATAAAGAACTTAAAAACATCTGAAATATAAAATATTGTAAGTGCAAAGTAAAAGTCAGTGATTTTTTTTATCACTATCATATTCACTGCGTGCTTATATGATTCTTCAGTACCCATGAGCCTCACTTGAAAACTGGAATACTAATACTATCTAATATTTATGATTTCTACTTTTGAACATGACAAAATGCTAGATTCCGTAAACCAGACTTCGGTCAATGATTCCTTTTAGATAACATGTTGAAATGAAAGACACCCCCCCCCCCCGAAAAAAAGTTAACATGCATTTCTTTGCAACTTACAACTTTTTAACTCAATAAATAGTAGCCAAATGTATTACCTCTTAGTAGGGGCCTTCCCCAGGAAAGGCGAGTTTCAGTGTACCTAGGTTTGCTAGCTGACAGTGTCTCAGGGAAGCAGGGTCCTCTGTCCCTTGCTCGGACATTTGCCAAACATGCCTTGGGGCCTCCTGTCCTCTTGGTTGGAAGATGTGTACAGCACGGTCCAGAGCCAAGCACAGAGTTAGGAAATAGCACTCAGAGACTCCAGCAGACTTTCCTTTACTTTCTTTGGCCAAATGTGAATCACATGCCCCCCAACAAGCTCATTCCTAGCGAGGAGAAAGCTTAAAACTACTGCCACCAGGATTTCCCTCTGGCTAGGGTTATCCCACAAAGTCTTACGGAGCCTTGGTGAACAAAATCGGAACTCTGCTCTCAAGTAAGAAGATACATGGTGTAGGGCTGACAACAGAAGGGTACTGTTACAGATGGCCAATCAGACCTTGTAAAACCACATGTCCTCTAAATCACACACATCCCGGATCCTGATTTCATGAGTTCAAAGCACTGACTGCCAGCACGGGCGGTAGCCACGCTGGTGTCTCTCACCCCAGACTATACAGAAGAGATGGTTCCTAGCACTGTGTTCGCACAGCAGCCCGGTCTATTTATAGACTCAGAGGTGGCCAGAAGTAGTGAAGAGCCCTCCCATGGCCTTGCAAGTGCTCGGGTCAGACTTTCTCCCCACTAGCTGAGTTTGATTTTGCTCTCAAGAGCACGCTGGCACATGCCAGGATGCCAGAAGACAGCCGGTGCAGGGAGAAGAATGGCTTTCCAGAGTTGTCCTTCCCAAGGCTGTAGTAATATTGTTAGTGCTTTCAGAGGGAAAAAAAAAAAACTACTACTTGCTTTCTTGTTTACTGCATACAATCTGCCCTAAATTAGTTTTATTGTTTTCAAAGCTGAATTGATTTTCATCTGTGTTGGTGCTTCAGATAGAACCCCGGCAGCACCAGCTGGGGAGTACTTGATACCAACAAGACTCATTATTTAAAATGCCCTTGAATGCAGGGCGCAATGAAAAGTTAAAAACTAGAAACCAGGACATCTTTCTTGCCAATACGACACATGCTACCATGTGCTGACCACACAGTGGCTTCGAGAACCCAGTTAGCAACGAAGAGTACGCTCAGCTGAATTTGAGTCTTTTATAAAAGATATTCAATCAGATGCCAAAGAAAACTCCCTCTGAGTAAGCATTTGCTTTCAAAACCTGAATTTCTGTAAACAGAGAAGCTCCTGCATCTTTATTCCTTTTTGATATTTCCCCTGTGCTCACGTCTAGTGAGAGTCCTTTCTCCACTTTCTCCACTCTCCTCCTCGACCTGTCTGTGGTTTCACTCATCATTCTCTGCTTGAACTTTGCTTGCCTTTTGGGGTCTGGACTAAATATATTCCAACTAACGGTGTGAATTCTGCATTCACACCTTTACATGAGTGACTTAATCAGAAGCTGCTGGTAATCAAAAGAGGATCCTTGTATCTACCATCAAGCCGGTGTTTCTAAGAGACAGATTCTCTTCATTCAGAGAAAAAGCTAGAGATGCAGGCGGTGGAACTCAATCCAGGGAGAGATAACTGGATCAATGAATGATTTGAGTAACCAAAACGGAGACACAAGAAAAATAAAGAAAACGGATAAACCACAGCAACTAGATGCTAACATTAAGATAGAGATTTTCTTCTTCTCCAGCCCAAATTGTGGCTAGAAAGAAACAGGGGTGCTATGACTGTCATGCAAATCATTGTTGGAAGGATGAGTCTTAAACATCCAGGGCCAGGAAATGCCTGAAGAGAAAAGATTCCTCCGTCACAACTCCAGGCTCCCCTTTCCTCTTGCAAGTGGGGACTCAGGGTGCAGGAGAGTTGTGAATGGTCTTGGGCCTGGACCCTGTACATGGCAGAGGGGCAGCGAGGCGGCCATGTGTGTTCCACAGCTATGCCACTGCTGTTCTGCTCTTAATGAGTTCGTTGAGCATGAGCGATTCTCTATCCCATGACTTCTCTCAGTGTCTCTTTTGTGATGCAAGCATAGATCTTTTACCCTCTTTGCTTTTTGATACCTTTATGTATTTCTCTGGCTTCAGATCTAAATGTCTCCACATTTTAATATCCGTATCTAATGACCTCCACTGAATTGCGTCTGGATATCTCCAGGTTCTCAGAGGAAATCCTCTTTCTCTTCATATCACTCTTTCCTTTGTCAGCGTTATCTTTTACATCACTGCGTCTTGACACAGCATCATCTTGGAGAACATCTTTCTTCTCACTCCATAGAAGACCATGTCGAATCTCCAGCATTTCAACGTTGCGTCATTTCTGATCTGCATTTCCTCAGCCCCGCTCTCTGTCACTCCCTGTGCTCAGGCCCTTACATCTCCTGTGGTCTACTTGACCTTTGCCCAGTGGCCCCCTTTTTCTCTTGTTCTACATAGCCCTGCATAATCCTGCATCGTGATTTGCCTAAAGCACATTTTCAATCACTCCCAGAAATGTTCAACAACATTCATTGCCTTTCGATCACTGCCTGTCACTCCTGCCACCTTCAGTGTCTGCGTGGATTACTGCAATCGATTTTTGATAGACTACTTACTACTTAGAGATCCTTTGACTCCAACCAGTTTGGTAATCTTTGACTAGAGTCCATGTTTCTAAAATCAAATGTGAACACACAGGTCCCTGACGATAGCATTCCAGGGCTTTTCTTTGTGTCCTACCACACTTTCAAGGACCTTTCAAAATTCACTGCTTGCTGTCACCCACCCCACACATCTCTCTGCAATTCTTTTGGTGAAGAGAACAAAGAGCGATATATCGCAGATGCTTCTTATCAGGCAGGCAGCTCCTGTGGATAGGCATCAGTGTAGTGTTTAGCCATTGGCTTGGGACCACCCTATAAACAAAACCTGATGCCAGACATCATGTTGGTTGAAAATAAAATAATCAATCAATCACCTGGAGGTATCCCAAGTATCCAGATGTTTGGCATGGTGTTGACAAAACAGCCAGATGATTGAGAAAATTATTTTTCACTTTTTCAATTAGAAAGTTTTGGCCTCCAGTAGTCATCAAAGAGGGCAAACGAACTTGAGTAACTTTTTTAAGAAAATGAGTTTCAGGTGGAATTAAAAATACCAGAGGTATAAGAAGAGGACGGTGGTCACTGATTTTGCTAAACTTCAAAGACAATAAAACCCTCTGGACTAATGCAGGTTGTTCACAATAATCTGCCCCATTATTAACTGATGCTCCCAACATTAACTGCAACAATGGTTCTCAGTTCTAGAAAGTTCCATAGGTACCCTGATCAGCACTTGGCACAAGTCGACCTTGGTATGTAAACCAGTGAATCAGCACTGCATTTCTGGATCAGTACCTCACGACCAAGTAAGCTGAGGACTTGAAGAAGCACTGATCCAATGGCAAAGTTTTCCTCCAAGCACAGTAAAGACTGCATGCGAATGTTCATTAGCAAAGTTAGTAATATTGATTTTGAGTGACCGGAAAAGATAAACTTACCTATCAAATTTATTAAAAAATAAATACATGCTACAGCTACCCTGCATACTGTAGGAAAGCCACATCAGAGTTGTAACAAGAAAGTGTACCCCAAGAAAAATTGAAAAGTCAAATGCAAATGAGCCCCAGAAGACTCTTTGGAGGTGGTGAGCAAAGATCCTTGCTGGGACTATTGATGTTTGTTTAAAGCTTGAAGTTTAAAGTCTATCACTGAAGCCCTTGCAGGCAGTAGTGCAAAAACTGGCTGTGTGGGCCGTCAGCTTTGTAACTTGGAGAACCTCAGGTCGAAAGGGCTGCTGTGTTCACTGTGTGGCCTCCAGACCATCCAGTGTGCAATCACCTGGGGTTTAAATTTGAAAAAATTTCCATGTCAAAAGTTATTACTGGTTGGCTGAAGTTTGTGAAGAAAATATTTTCAATTAGCAGAAAAGTGATGGAAATACTTTCATGGGAAGAAACTATGCATATTATATAGAAGATTAGCAAACACCAACACACAAATGCAAATGATCATTGGGGAACCATGACTAACAAAAACAAAACAAAACTTGTCTCAAAATAGGAGCCTCTCTCAAGGTGATAGCTCATTACATTTTCTATTAAATCAATGTTTTATGCTATTAGCATGCACTAGAAATCACATCAGTG
This sequence comes from Cavia porcellus, assembly GCF_034190915.1. Classification (NCBI taxonomy): domain Eukaryota; kingdom Metazoa; phylum Chordata; class Mammalia; order Rodentia; family Caviidae; genus Cavia; species Cavia porcellus. Next base: position 10,461,610 of record NW_026947509.1, read on the forward strand.
TGTTACTAAAAAATGCACATTTAAACAACATACCCTGGAACATTAATATGTTTGTGCCTTCACAGGAAAATAGCTTGAGTAAAGGCAGCGTGTGTGATTAGTATATCAACTGTATTTATAGCTGTGTCTGTCACAGCATTTGAAATCTACCTGGGTAGAAACATGGACCACAATCAATGTCTTCATGTGGACTATGTGATTCTGGCATAGCACTGGTGAGTCTTTCTCACCCATTTACAGGGCACAAGGAAGTGTCACGACAACAGATCCCTTATTTTTTAATATCATGACAGCTCTGTTTTAAAGAATTTTGTGAATTCTGAGAAAGAACATGTGGCCTTGCTTTCATGAGGCAGATGAAGGTATTTTATTATTTTAAGGGAAAGCAGAAGTTGAAAGCTTCCTGTGGGTATAAGTTGTTCCTCAAGAACCAGGATGTAACTCAGGGCCCCATTAACTTCCACTGATATATACATCCTGTCCCCTCAGCGCATGCAGAGGAGCAGTTAAAGCTTTGAGTGAAAAGCTCTGTACCACACGGGACACAGATATGATGTGGAGACCAACTTCGTGGAGTTCATACCAAAACATTTGGTTCTGATTAGCTCCAGAGAGTCTACATTGAAAATACACCCAAAGAGCCAGGGTGCGTGCCGAGCCAAAGGCTGATCGTTCTTTAAAGTTCTCTTCTATTATTAAATTTCTGCTGCTTTCATATTAAACTTCAATTAAATAGTCTCATTGGTTCACTGGAGTAGGTTTCCATTCAAAGCGAACATTTGTCATCAGATGCATTTATAAACAGCTGTGGTTTTCTTTGGGTATATTCAGTGTAGTTTCCCAGACCATCTGGACGCTCTGTAATGATGTTTCTTACTTCGGCTCTCTCCCTGACATAATTTATCATCTTTAATTTGCTTGACTTCTTCAGAGAGAACTTTTCCTTCTCTTACACTTCATGGAAAAAAAATATTAATAAGCTGATGAATTAGAAAGGCCACCAGAGGTGAAGGGTCCCTGCTCACAGGTCATTGTGTGGCCCACTGTGTGCTATTTTTTCATTTTTCTTTTTATGGCGAGATGTACCCTGATCATAGAGAAGGATCTATTTAAAAACAGTAACGCTGCATTCATATTTTACAAAGGAGTTGTTTCCAAAAATAAATCTTTCCTGAGTTTGATTTGTTTGATTTATTTGTTTCTTTAATTGCAGAAACCCTGGACACTTCCAGATGATTAAGAAACAAGAGCCCTATTTTCCCAGGGTTTAGCAGGCTAATCCATGCTTTTCTAACAAGCAGTTTCAGTCAGAGTGGGGCAGCCATTGGGACATGAGAGAAAGTGGAGCGAATGTGTTTGCCTCAACAGCTCCACACATGTGCAGAGGAGGAACCTGAAAGCTCACTTGGTCTTATTTGCACACAAGTTTTTAAAACACAGGATTTAGTGTGGGCATGGTGCTCTTCAAGAGTGCAACCAAACACAGAACTACTAGTAATAAAAGGAAAAATTAACAACTGTTCATAAAAGGAAAATTACAAGTCATATCCATATAATTATATTATTATGAAAATATAAATTACTCAAAATTTCATTTATTAAAGTCAAGCACACAGTTGTAAAGAATATTGTATTGGGAAAACAAAACATTGAATATGAAATGAGTATTTACTATTTCCAAGCAGAGGGCCTAGTCTATCATTGGGCTAACAATGCCAGCAAAGTAGTTCATCCCTGTACAAACTGCTCAAAATAAATAACTGAATAGAAATAAACCAAAAATACGTAAGTAAGGAGAAAAGAAAAGGCCATGTACTGTCAGTTTCCTGATAAGGAAACATTTACACTTATACCATTGGTGAACTTGGTTAGAAAAAATGGCAGTTTATTTAAAAGAATAATCAATGACAGAGAAACAACCAAGTAAACAAAATTTTAAGACAAAAACTTATGAAACTATACTTACATGTATCCTATATTAGGTGTGAAATATTACAAGGCTATTTCACTATCATTAGATCATTATAAAGACAAACTTGACAGTGAGCAGCAATGGTTGGGAATATTTTGTTTTTCTTGATACAGCAAAACAGGGCCTTTGTTTCGTTGTTTTTATTTTCATTAGTAGTGTTTGTAATGTGCAGTGGTTACATTTATGCTGGAGAGCAGGTTCATGTACACAACATATCTTGTTCTTCTTATTCGCCTTTCTTTCACCTCTCTTCTCCCTCCCTTCATCTCAAGAGTCCCTTTCACATTTACTGAAGATCTAAGTTCCTATTTCCTATTGTCTACCTTTTCTTGGTTCTTTGTATCACTTATACTTCGGGTTTCTCCTATAAGAAAAGCCACGTGACATTTAAGTTTGTGCGTCTGATTTATTTCACCCAGCGGTCTGGCCTCAAGGTGTATCTATTTTCCTACAAATAACTCAGGGCTATCCTTTATGGAAGAGCAGTGCTGTGTTGTGTGTAAGTACATTTCCTTTTTCTATTCATCTGTTGGTGGATATTCAGACTGCTTCCAAGATTTAGCTATTGTGAGTTGAAAGCAGCCTCTTTGAAGTAGTTTCTCCAGCCAGAAAATTGAACCTAACACTGGCGAAGGCACTCTCTCAGGCTAATAACTCATGTGGCAGACAGAGAAAAGAGGCACATGTACAATGACACCTGGGGGAGGTGATCCACAAAGTCCAGGAGGCTGGGAAAGGGGATAAGATGCAGCCTCATCACCAAAAGGTGGGGGACAACAAAGGGGAAAAATAGAATATCACAGATGGACATACAAGTTATGTAAACTTGGGGAACATCGCAATCAACGCAGTATCATCGCAATATTTGGACCTTATCTGGAGTTAGAAGCAAAAGAAAAATATATTAAGATTGTAAAATAACTGTATATACGATGATATTTAGCTATTTTAATGTTGCAAATGCAATACTAACCTTGTGATTGAATTTTAGACTCAATATATTTTAGAAATTCATACTAAAATATTTAGAGATAATTTAATATAATGTCTAGAATTTTCTTTATAGTAATTTGAAAGAGTGTTAAGTGGGAAAGAGGAGATAAAGCAAGACAGTTCATGGTTGATAATGAAAATTATATACTATTGTTTCTACTTTATATGAGTATTAAATATTTATAAAAGAAAAGAGTAGTCATGTAAGACAAACACTATTATGCTAAGGCTCCTCAATATGTTCATTTTAAATAACATGTGAATTTAACATGCAAACATCTAAAGGATAGCGTACTTTTAAAGGCTTCAAAGAGAGAGAATTTATTCTCTTTGAAAATCAGTGCATGACCTACTGCAATCAAACCAGAATGATATTATTGATACGGGGAAAATAAATATAAGTCTCAACCTGTTCAATGTCAAATAAGCCAAGTTTGTGTTCCCCAAAGCTGAAAATGAATTATAAGGAACGGAGGAGGCTGAGTACAAAAATATTCACTGTGAGAGAGGGTTACCTTCTCAGAGATGGGAGGGGACCTGAAAAATGGGACCGCACTTTACAGAGGAAGATTTATAGCGTAAAATCACAAGGTAGATGCCCATCACGAGGTGCATACAGCACAGGACAAAACTGTGATCAGCCAATAAGATTATGAGTTGAGTACTTAGGTGGTATTGATCTAATGGGGAAGCAGGTCACATAGCAAGTGCACATGGGAAGAACAAAGACCTTTTCAGGAAGAGACAATCCAGGGGTACCTACCACGCATGGGGGTGACTGATGTTTACTTTGTGCATACAATTTCCAATCCATTGTCACCCTCTGGGGAGGCATGTAGGCCTGGTCATCCTGTCTGTATCTTGAGGCCTGCCCTGAAGTATAGATACACCTCCTACCACCGTTGTAATGTGTTTTCATCCAATATACTGACGCCCCTGAGGCACTAGCCCTGTCTGATTGCCTCTAATATTTTTACCTAGCTTAGCTGTCTACAATATTGTATGACAAAATAAAAAAATTATTTATTGTACATAACATAAAGGAATTGATACAAAGTTAACCAGAGATAAAATGATACAGGGCCAAAGGAAATCTAGAGACCTCTCAGACAACGGAAGTGAAGTGGTAGAAAAGCTTTTCACTCCTCGGGGTAGGTGTAGGGTCATTCCCTCCAGGTAGGGTTACCCTGATGGAAGCAGAAATCCTCAGGATGAAATGGCCTGGGAACTTCTGATGGGCCTCTTGGACATCTCTGTTCAGAATCCCTGAGTGTCCCCTCTGACTCCACTATTCTACCAGTGGCCTCCCAGTTCTCTCTGTCCCATGGACCTGCCCTGGGAGGGTCACAGTCCCGTGTCTTTCTTTCTTTCAAATGCAGTGGCAGCAAGTGACTGTCTCCATGAGCCTCATTTATCAGTGGAACAGATGCTGCCCCCTTTGACCCCCTTTTCATTGCAAATCTCATCTCTGGGTCCTGCTTAGTAGCCAGACCCTCAGCCTCCTGGCAGTGGTCTTCCCACAGTGTCAATTTCATCACTCCGTCCTGTACACGAGACCCTCTGGCTCTCTCCTAGTGATTGTTGTCACGTTCTGTTTCTTTACTGGCAGCCTAAAGTCGCTGAAATCTTTCTCCAAGTCATTTACAAATTTGCTTTTTCCTCAGAAGCTTTTCTCGTATTCTAGCTCACCCTTCTCCACTCTGCTGCTCCCCAAAGGCCACTCTGCATCACACCCTTGTCCTCAGCCTGTAGAGCTTCAGACTCCTAAGTCAAACAAGACCTATGAAACTTTGAAAGTTATTTGGCCTGACTATAAAGTAGAAAAAACTAATCCCAAACCAAAGTCCTTAATTCCAGCCCTAACCAGAATCCCAACAAGCTACCTAGAACCTCTGAGTAAAAGAGGATTGATAATAAAAGTTAGCTGTGCCTGCCTTCCAAAGTCAAAGATTCTTTCAAGTAGTCTTTAGTTTGCTTCCCTTTCTGCCCACCCCAGCCCCCACCTCCAACAAATCCCTTCCTGCCTTTGGCAAAATTTCCTCGAGAAACCTCTTCTTTGTGGCAGACTTTATATCTCAAAGCCAGGTGCACTAGCCCTAGCTACTAAGGAGGGTTCTAACAGACAGCATTTCAGTCTCCCATCTTGTGACAGCATTTCAGATGTTTTATGACAGCTGATCCTTTGTCTCCTCTTCCTAAGCTGGGTGTTTTTAATTTTTGAAATGGTATCTGAAAGCACAGACTGAGGCTCCTGGTCCTTCTAGCCCCCCAAGGCAGTGGGCCCAGGCTTCCTCCCACTGCTTGCGCTGCCTCGTGACAGGGACTCCTCTTTGGCAGGTCCCCTGGTGCAGGTCCTCTGTCACCTGGGAGCTCCTCGGAATCAGTGTCTTTTTCATTTTTGTAGTCCCAGGGCCTTCTCCTGGTCCTTTTATTTTTATGTATTTTTAAATGAATAGATAAATGCATGCTTCCTTTTACTGATTTAAGTGTCTTCCTTTTAGAAATGAATTAAATAGCTCATGTGGACTCCAACAGGATAGGGACAGAGTGTTACATGGCCTGGAATACAATGTGTGCTTTGATTAGCATCTTTTCTCCAGCTATACCTAGTCCTGGCTCACAAGAATGCGCCTTAAAATAAAATCTAGCTCTTAAATTTATATAATGTATCCAAACCATATCTGCCTAGCATAGATAAATTCAGGGGGTTTTCTTTTTCTTTTTCCTTTTTCAGCTCTAAGAATCAATGTTTAAGCATGTTGGATTCATTCTTGCTGGATTTACCAAAGTAGCCTTAAAGATCTTCTGGGATTCTTTCGCTCCCACTCATTGTAGATGGTCTGCCTCCTATTCTTCTTGGCAAATTCTGAGTGGGCCTTCAAAACTCGCTGATCTATGTATTGGTAAGTGTATTATTTATTCATTTCTTCAATGGCTGTCCAGCGAGTGTGCAATAAATGTAAGGCAGTGGGGATTTGCAGGCAAAAAAAAAGACAGGGCCTGATCCCTCAGGCAGCTTGTGCTTCAGGGAAGTGACTTCCCAACACTGCTATTCACCAGAATCACCTGGAAGGATGGCAAAATGCAGATCATTGCAATCACTCCACAACCAAAACATCCGACATAACAGTGCTGTTTAGGGTTTACGGGAGATCATGCGTTTCTAACAAGTTCCCAGAAGATGTCAATATTGTTGTTCCAAGGATTACAATTACAAGATCTCTATGTTTAATTGCCAAGGATTTGGTCATAAGTGAATATGACTTTACAGGACTACGGGCACAAGCTCGCTTGTAGAGCACTTCAAAGTTTACCTTATTCTGCATATTGTGTCTAAATATAGCAACAACTACAAGTTCACTTAATTGAGTATGATAAGAGATCATCTAACGTGCTGAAGAGAAGGGAAGGACATATGGATAAAACTCAGACTCCTGTTAGATTAACTAGCCAGTTTATTCACTTGAAACAAAATATTTAATACAATATTTAATGTTGCTATAGTGCTATTTATGCAGCTAGAGTGTTCTTTAAAAGATAATGACTAGTACATGAGATTAAATAATACTCACCCAAGTACTCTGTTTAGAAACTCTTGCATCTCTAATATATTATTACTATAACTGTGAGTGAATCAGTGAGGATCAGAAAGCTATGTGATACTCAGAGAAGTAGTGCATAGACAGAGGAGAGAATCTAACCTTGAACTCAAATCTTCACAAGAAAACACACTGAATAGCAAAGAAAGGTGCAAGTTTATATTGATATCATTCACTTCCACAGGAGCAGTTCAGCTCAGGCATCCTTTGAGACGTGAACAAAGACACATCTGGATGCCTTGGAAATGTCCCTCCATTTCAGATACTTAACTCTTTCCTGGAAGAAAGCCAAAGAATTGGACAAATGGTCCTATCAACAGCTTTGATCTGCAAAATGGCTTTTAGGAAAATTCAAGGACTGGCCAGCCCAGATGGGACCGATCTGGCCTGTTGAAACATGATCCTTCCGTGCCCATTGCCCAGCTGGAAGGGGACACTGAAGACATGGGTGGGCGCTTTCCAAAAACTGCAGTTTAGGACCCTCCCTGTACCCTGAGCAGGTGCCCTGCTTCCAGATGACAGTTACGCCATGGCCTTCCTACAGTGCTTTGTTCGAACCCCCATCCTGTGCTATCCTGGGAAGGAGCCTAATAAATTATAAACCCCACTCACCATAGCACTAGGAACCTGCCTACACTCAAGCTTATTTATTAGCTCTCCAAATGATTGCTTCAGCTCCCAAACACCCAAATGGCTTGCTTACATTAATGACTCCAAACATTCTGAAGTGGAAGCATCATATTTTTGTTTATTTTAGTCCCTGGCTGTCTGAAGCCCACTAATGATTCAGATTCTGTTTTCTTAACTCTAATTTTCTCCAAGATGGCTATATACTTTGTATCATTCAAATTAAAGTGAAATGGGGCTGTGGGTTTAGCTCAGTGGCATAAGTGCCTGCCTGGCAAGCACGAGGTGGTAAGTTTGATCCCTGGTCCAAAAAGAAAGAAAAAAGAAACAAATTAAAGTGAAATAAAGTAAATTTCAGTTAAGAATCTCATATTGCTAACTAAAAGATATTAAAAGGCTCAATAGTCTACACATTCATAATGGTGAAATATTATTTCACATGCACAGTGACAAAGCACACAGCCATGAATTGAATTATGTCCCCAATAAACGTGTATGTTGAACCAATAGCCCTCATTGCAATGGATATTTCAGACGGGGCTCTAGGGACCCAAGTAAAGTTCAGCTGAAGATACAAGGGTGGGGCCCTCACGGTGGGATCAGTGCCTTTACAAGGAATGACTCCAGAAAGGTTACACACTCTTTCTCTCTCATGCTTCCCTCCTCTCACACCTCCATACCTCACCCCACCCCACTACATGACAGCCAGTCACAGATCACCATTAGAGCGACCTCTGCCAGCATCTGGATGGTGAATCTCTCTCCTCCAGAACTGTGAGAAAATAAATTCCCATTTAACCCTCCTGGTCTATGGTCTTCAGTTATGATTATTTGATTTAAAGAACAGGAAAAGCATTTTAAAAGAAAGTTCTGCATGTATTAAATAATTTCAATAATGACACTCTTAGAATTTCTTTGTAGATGACACAGACTTAGTTAGACTTCTAAAGTCTAATTTTATTGTAATTTTAGATGTTACAAAGTCATGCCTGGTTATTTATTTTTATTATATTTCATTGAAGATATAACACAATAAAATAACAAGATGACTCAACGTTTTGATGTAGTGTGGAAATATATAGGCAGCAAAAACTTAGTGGGATAGTACGTATTCCTTTTCTTTCCACTGCAACAAAGTCATAGATTTTTGAAGCATGCACAGAACCATAATTAACCAAATTGGACACGCCTCTTTTAGAGTATAAAATTTGAAGTGCCACACACTCTCCCCAGGGCCACAGCTGTATCTCAACAGAACGTTGATAGAAAAGCTAGTTGAGCAAAGAATTCTGAGGGTCAGCAGGTTGCTGATTGGCAGAGAACCAAACAAAGCCATTCTCGGAGTTAGTCAGATGTTTAGATTTCCAGTAAAGGTTCTGCAAACAGCTACCCAACTGCACTGGCAACTGCCAGAACCAGGACTTCTCTGTTTTTCAAAGCTGTATTTGTGTACAGCCCATAAACAAACTGTCAGAGGCTTTGTACATCTGGACAACACAGTTGTAAAGTTAATTTCGGTTGGAAAAAATACTGCATACTGGTTTTAATTTGAGTGGAATTTTGATCAGGGAAAAGTTACACCGTGGGCATTTCTCATATTTCTGCGGACCTGTGTAATAATGCCCTGAGTCGCCAAATGTCGAAGACTCTGAGAAAATAAATCAAGAGAAGTCTAGGAGAATCCAAAGGCTTTCTCTCACAGACTGTTTAGCTCCAGGGACTAGCAAGAAGCCTAGAGCACTCCCTATCAACTATGGACTTCAAATTTAAGGATCCATATTTCAGAAGTAACTTTATGCTTATGTTTCAAAATAGTCTTCCAGCATTTCACTCCTTCACAGTACGTAGCGCATCTGACCTGTCTACCTGATCCTTCTTTGATTTCTGATATTGTCAAGCCCATTTAAAGCTATCATCTTCAAGCAGCGATATCAGAAAACTGAACATTTCTTGCCATTCCAGTCCTTTCAAAGTGAAAAACAAAAATATTCACAAAGGCAAGTGTGTTTGCAAATGCGTACTTGCAAGCATGGAGAAAGAAGGAAGGAAAATGTGTGAGGTTGCCCAACCAAGGCACACATAAAAGTCAGATTCTTTCCCCGGAGTTGCCAAGCCTGCCTCCTCTCCTCCGAGCCTGCCCTGGGTACCAGCCCGATGCAGCTGCCCTGTGCTCCACAGTGCGGAAGCCTCTGGGCGGCTTCCTTCCCCAGTAGCAGGTGGGACCACCTCTGAGGTGGGCTGGACTCTGATCATCACCAATGAGTCTGGGAGCCTTTACCACGAAATGGTCAGGTTCTCCCCGGGATTTCCAAGCCAGCAGTTCTCATCACCATTCCGACAAAGTCACCTTTCAGGTACACATGGTTGGATAGACACACATACACATATGACAGCGAAGATAACAATACCACTAATTCTATTAGTTCTTGGAAAAGACAGTGAATACTCATAGGATTAGATCAATTTTGCATGTCTATCTGATAATCTAAGCAAGCCTTTTGAAGATATCAATATGCAGTATCACAACCACTGTTAAATTCCCATCCTCTTGTTTTGAAACCCTACAATGTTATTGTTTTGGGTTTGTTGTTGTTGTTTGTCTCTTTTTCTTCTTGGTTTTTTTTTTTCTGTGTCTTTTTTCTCTTAAAAAATACAGTTTTTAAAATTTGAATGAAGAAAACACATATGAGTAATGTTTAGAAGCAGCTGAGTTAGGGCAATGTTCATCTCTGTGAGCGCTGACAACTTGCCCAAAGAACCACAGCTTTCTTATGACAGAAACTCTAGTACGAAGTGAACTAGTTTACAGAACCACTTACAGAAAATCTTACCTGAAAGCACAGGAACGTGACAAAAGTACTTTATGTTAACATTTCAGAATCCTCAACTATATGGATTTGTATTGTGTTGACAACAATTTTATAAGCAATATACAAACAAGAATGGTAGGAATTTTGAAGGTAGGAATTCTGAAAGAAATGAAATGACTCATCGAAGGTCATATTGATTGAGAATTAAAAACAGAACCCAAGTTTGCACTTGAAGGTTGCCATTTCTACTAGAGTGTCTACCTCTTAACCTAATAAAAAAACCTAGAGGGGTTGACACATGGTATCCATGGGCAGTTTTTTGAGGTGGCGGGCTATTGGGAATCAAACTCAGGACCTCACACTTTCCAGATAGGCACAGTGCCACTGAGCTATAGCCCTATCCCCTCCATTGGCACTGAAAGAGTAAACATGGGTACTCAGGGTGTGACTCAGTGGCATTTGCCTTCATGTGACAAAGCCCCCAGGATTGATTCCCAGCACACACACACACACACACACACACACACACACACACACACAATTAACAAAAAACAAATCTTAAGGGCCAGAAATCCTAAGTATTGAAGGTAATGAACACTAAGTCGTAATCAACAATATTGATCTATCTCACTCGCCCTCCTGTTCTGCCTGACAAATACAAACCCATGGGTTTTCTGGTGAGTCAAAAGGCAAAATTTGCTGTGAATCTCATACCAACCTAGGACCATTTTGAATGACTGGGTTTCTGTCTTGAGGCTTTTGCCAGAGTGTTATGAGGCTGAACTGCATTCTTCATTTTATCCACCAGCTCTCATCTCTGTCCCAACCCATGAGACAGGCACTAGATTGCTTTCTACATCAAGAAACCAAGGCAAGGTATTTTACCTCTCCAAGCCTCAGTTTCACAATCTGTAAAGCACCACTGTTACCATCATCACTTAACCAGGTCCTCCTTAATTCTGGGCAGAGACTGACCTTCCTGCCATCATGGCTTCCCAGCTCTGTGGGTTCCCTGCACATGCCAGAGAACATGTAAAAGCTCTCAGATCTCTTCTTTCCTTGCCAGCTCTGCTCTGTGGCAATCTGAGCTTCTGGATACCAAGGGACACATGCAAATCAACCAAGTCAAGGTCAAAGTTTAAACACACACTTACTTGGCATAAGTTTATATATATTCTGAAATATAAAACAATTATTGACTTTAGCTCACATTTCCATATATTATTGCTACTTTTTGCACTGCCAATGGGCTTGTTAACTTTCTCTTACCTTATTTTCCACCATTGTGCTTGTCAGTCATTGCTGTCAGGCTGTAGATAGCAGTTCAGTTTATTTTCTGGGTCCCCATCATGGACAACGACCCCCACTCATGAAGCGTTCTGTTTCATTTATGTTATGGATTGAGAACTGGTGGTCAACTTAACGCCAGCTGGATTACATCAGCATGCATTGAGCGAAGATGCTCCACCTGAGTGTTGCCAGGATAAATAGGTGGAGAAGAAGGGAGGTGTTGAGGGCTGAGGCGTTAAGGAGGCATTGTGGGTTCTCCTATGAGTTGCTGTCTGAGCTGTTGGTTCTGGAGAAGCTTTGGTCCTCACATCGAGCATTGCTTCCTGGCTCCGGAGGGGATGACGTGTGCTGCTTGGTCTCCAAGATGAGCTCGTCACGCTGCTTCCTGGCACGTACCTGACTGTGCTTGTTGTTGGAGGAGCTCGGGGCCTCCGTGTGGCTGAGGACAGCTGTGGTGCCTTTCAGGATAGCCCTGGTCTTTGTTGTGAGTGTGACTTCTCGGCTCCAGTGTAGAACCCTCATCCCACTAGCACAGCTCTTTTGTCCTGCTGGTATAAACTTTCTGGCTTCCATCGCTAACCCTTGGATCTTCCCGGCACAGATTCGTAAAAGAGACTGGCATGAGTCCTTCTTGTGGGCTCTGGACCTCCAGTTGGACTCGTGGAGGCATTGTCCTGAGCTCTGGGTTTTTATCTGGACTCATGTGGGACATTGCCATGGAGTTTAGGCTCTTGACTAAATAATCTATGTCTTTGGTGTTGTGGATAGATTCCCTGCATTTTCCTGTGTTAACTTAGGTGACCATTATAAAAATATTATAAACTCTATAAACCCTATGTCCTAATCTTAATTGTTCTCTGTATAACCCCTGACTACTACAACTTACCTCATTCACCCAGCCTATAGAGAATTGCTTGTATTCAATAGTTCCACAGTTTTTGTTAGGGAAGGAATGAAGGAACATCCTTGGGTAAATTTGGAAAAACAAGTATTTTAATTTTGGAAATAGTGATATCTAAGACTTACTGAGTGGTTACATTCGTATTATTATAAGAAATTGTTATGCGTTAATCCATTGGTGGAAATTTGTATCAAATTTGGGAAGCTAAGACATAAAGAGATTAAGTAATCAGCTAGTCACTCAGTTCATAAATAGCAAAATTAGCATTCAAATCCACTAAATTGCCTTGTGCTGTTCATCTCTGTGATGTATTGCTTCTTTTTGGTAGCATGTAAATCATTCACTGAGTAAAGCAATAATACCAAACATCTATTCCTATTCAAGCAAATGGCTTAAAGAATCAACTCAAAGGAGGTTCCCATAACTCTTACTGAATTCTCTAAACTCCAGAAATCCCCTTCATTCAGGCAAATTTACAGTAAACACTTGAGAGAGAAAAACAGACAGACAGGGTGTCCGGGAGAGGGAAGGGGGGACCAGGACTGGATCACACATTGTTTTATCCAGGCTCAGTATAGATTAATAAATCACAAACAATTGAATTCCAAAGACTCTCTCATGCAACGCTGAGGGTTTTTCAAGGAACCTTCCCATCTGGATGGTGTACTGATTCTTTTCATATTGTATTTCCCTAAGGATGACTCACAGGAAATTGAGGTTTCAGAAATATGTGGTGCTTTTCTTTTCTGTTCTTTTCTTTTTTATGGCATTTCTCTACCTTTGCTGCAGAAGTTTTAAAGATAAGTGATTTTGTTGGTAGTATTTTTTTTCTCATTATGCTTAAGAAAAGAAATTCACTTTTTCTACTTCTGGGTCACCTTCTGTAATCATAACAATGTTTATGCCTATGTGATGATCGTGGTGGTGATGACTCTGTTGAGTGCGGCACAAATCATTCAGTAAGTGAAAGCTTGAGAGTGAAGGGAACCTGAGTGTCAGGTGAGATGATAGTGAAAGCACAGTTGTGGGGTGACCGCGATGTGCCCTGAGCTGCCTTCTTACGATGAAAGGTGTGAAGAGATTGGACATCTCCCTGCCTCACACAGGGCACAAAGTTCAGGAGAGGCCGAGATGGAGCAGGTGTCCTTGGCAGGAGGTGAGGGCAGAAGGTGTGAGATGGACATGAAATGCAGTGATGCCATGTTTCCTGGGAAATTATCCATTTCTACTTCAGGATTACTGATGCCTTTGTCGAAATCTGGCATTTGAAATAGGTCTTAGGAGATAATATAGACCTTCTCATAGAAAACCAGAAGAATAAGAAAGAAATTTGTAATGGTCTTCTCCACTTCCTTCACTCCAATAACTTTTCCCCACTAAAAGTGGAAAGGGCCAGGACAGAATTCTTCAAATCTTTCTTCTGTGCCCAGAGTGATGCCTGATGCCCGTGATGGTCAATAAACAGTATTGGGAGGAAGAAAAGCTACTTATAGTTCTTCCAAAACAGGGTCCAGATTGGTAAAAAATTGCAATTTGTGAATTCAGGAAACCTTTTGTGCTTTATTGTTCCCACATGAAAGTCAATAAAAAAAGGGTTTGGGGATATCTCTATGATCCATCGTGTAATTGCAGTAGAACATCAGTTTTCAAGACTGGTTATTTTCCAGCTGGGTTTTATTTTCAGAGAAAATAAAAGGAGATTGATCAGTGATGAGGTCCTGGATCAAGTTAGGGCCAAATGCAAGGGAGTGAAAGATATATGAGAGCTGGTTAGAGGGTAGATCTGACAGGATTTGGCGTCCACTGGACAGGCTGGAGGACAGTGAGTTGCTTTGACTCTTCAGTTTCTAGTTTGAGTAAATACTTGGAACTACTTTTTATGGAAATGGCAAATCCATGACAGAAGAATGGAGTTGGAGGAAATATTAAAACCAAGAGCCTTTCAACAAGATGGAGATGGAGCAGTCAAAGACGTTGTAAGGAAGCCAGGGAAAGGGATACCACAAAAGCCAGGACAGTTGAAAGCTATCCATCATGTCAAGTACTTCTGGGATAAAGAAAAACATGATTATATATATTAAAAATAGTGCTGAACTAGGAGGGTTGTGACACATTCAAGGCCAGTCTGTGTGTAACATATACTGGCGACAATCAGCTTATAAAGACAAAAGGTTTATTTGGCCTGTGGTTTTACAGGTTTACCTTGATGGTCTGTCAGCCCTGTTGCATTTGGGCCTGGGGTGGCTCATCACGGTGGAAACAACTAGCAAAGTCAGACCACACACCTAAAGTGTGGGAATGAGCGTGGGGAGGAAGGAAACAGGGTCACACAATGCCTTTGAGACCACACCCCCAATAACCTAATGTCTCCCACCAGGCTCCACCTCTAAACCTTTTCACTGTCTCCCAGCTCTTGAGCTGCCAAGTTGGAGCTCAAGCTTTAATACATGAGTCTTTGGGGGACATTTATGATCCCAAACATAGCAAACAGAACCCTGTATTGCTGGATTTTCTCTGCTTGTGTCTACCTCTCAAGCAGGTCTTTGTTTTGAATTTATAAAGCCAGGGGAATGAGAGTAGAGCAAGAATATCTCCCCAGTTATTAAGGCATTGTCTCATGCCTGCTCTTCTGTCTTCTGCTTTGATGCTAAGACTGAGTTCCACAAACTGCATTTCTGTTTTGCCAGCTGTGACATACTTGGTTCTGCTAGTGAGGGAAACTACCAGGCCACAGGAGGAAACAACAACTCTCTTTTTACTATACTCCCCTGAGCACAGAAAATGTGAGCAGCATTTCAGAGCTGTTTTTTTCACCCAGAACATGTGGTGTGTGTGTGTGTGTGTGTGTGTGTGTGTGTGTGTGTGTTCCAACCACATCAGGTTAAAATGGTTTGTAGTTTTTCCTACACATGCAAAACCAGCTCTATCAGGACTCCCACCCAGTAACCCCAGCACCTGCTGTTGAGCGCACCCTCTCCAAAGCAAGGAGTCACAAATTCACAATGTTCCTCCCCACTCAGACACAGCAGGGCCTCCTCCTCAAACACCTCAGTCTGCCACAGAGCAAGTTCTGCAACTCCCAATCTTTCACGTGTCCTTTCCTCGCTATGGATGCTAGCTACGTTATACAACTGAGATCCTGCAAACCTTAGAACCCTCTCTTTTGCTTTCCACAATCCATTTAACAACTTTACAACTAGTTAATAATTCGCTATATTAAATTTGCTTGATTCAAATGGCTAACATTGTGTCTGTCTCCTGAAAGTCTCTTTTCTCAGAATCTGGCTTCAGGGGTCATTTTAGGAAACAAATCCTCTGAGTTATTTTAGGATTAGTTTGATCATGTCCTTGAAATTGAACACAGGATTGAGCTCCTTGCCAATGGGAAATGGAAGCTAATTGTTCATGGCATCTTTGCCCTGCAATTAATCAAATCACCACCTGGGGTTGATTGCAATGGAGTCTACTGAAGCAAAAGCCCTGAGGACCCAAGTGACTATTCTACCCCACTGTTGGGAGAGTAATGATATCTACAAAGACTGTGCTGTGGGATGGAGTCTTCTAAGAACCTACTTATCCTCTCAGCAACCCTAGGAGGCAGTCAGCATAGCCTGGATGGAGTCGTATTATGACTGCTCACACATTCTCATTAGCCCCCTGCTGCTGAGTGCACCGAGCAGTTACAGGGTGGAAATGATAAACATAAGTCTTTAAACTCTCAGCCCCAGTCATGGTAAGGGAACCATGAAGCTTCCATGTCAATAGCAAAAGTGTTTATTATTTTTTGTAACCAGGAGATTAGTATTTTGAAAAAGCTATGCTCAAAAATCAGATGTGCAGTTTGCAGAATTACATTATGCATGGAAATCACAACTTCAGTGGCTTGCTCATTAGCAAATTAGGCTATTGATGGGCAAGAGTGGGCCTCAGAAAATGCAAGTGACTCAGCAATTTGGACTCAAAGAAGCTGAGACTACCAGACTTTAATCACTCTTAG
Organism: Cavia porcellus; assembly: GCF_034190915.1. NCBI lineage: Eukaryota > Metazoa > Chordata > Mammalia > Rodentia > Caviidae > Cavia > Cavia porcellus. The sequence goes on from NW_026947509.1 coordinate 10,477,799, forward strand.
CCTGCTCCGTAAATAGAATCCAGCTGCCTACCTGTAGCTGAGAAGACAGGGTTTCCCTCTGCATGCCTCTTCATTCTGCAAACATCTGACTGTGGGCTGGCTTGCCGCTCTGGAAGTAGAGGCCCATTTTACTCAAGATTAACTTATTACCATGGTGTCTGATTTATAAATAGAAGAAAATCTCACCATCCTCCAGGGCCAAGTACAGAATCAAATCCAGAGGCAAAAATCGTACATGAAAAAGCAATTAGAAGAATTTACAAATTATATTGATTACAAACCTAGGGAAAATACTGATTAGAATGGGGAGTTAGAGCAAGGAAGAGAGAATACAAAATGATAGCAAATAGTATTTATAAATAGTGCAATTTTGAAAGATTCTGTATTTAGTGGGCTAAATCATAAAGCTAGGGCTGATTCTAGCAGTTTCCTTATTTTTCTGACTCACATTTGGACTTAACTAGTGCTTTACATTTCATTATGAGATGTGATCAGAAGCTATGGTGAAGGTTTAATATTTTTTAAAAATTACAATAAAAGATGCATTGCCAGTAATCCCCCTCAAAGTATTCTCTCTCACTTGGAACATACCTACCCTAATATTTTGTCCCTTTCTGAAGCAATTTTGGAAGTCTCTACCATGAGTATCTTTAGTTGTGCTGTCATGGATGCCTCGAAATTCTGAGTTGATTCAAAATATTTACCTTTCATGGTCATTTCAATAGTGTTGACTGCATTTTTCTGATTGGGTTTCATGTAGATTCAGCCAGATATATTTTATATAATTTCTTCTGTGTAGACTGGAGACTAGGAGCTAACCCCAGTAACATGATGGACCAGTCTAGGAGTCAGGAGAGTCTCAGGGTAACCCTCAAAAGCGAGAGATAATTTGCTCTACCTTGAACCATCCACCAGGAAAAATGAAAAGGCACAAGGCCTGATGGTTTTCTTCAACTGTTTGCTTCCTATGTGGCATGTGTCAGATTTGAGGCTGCCACTTGGCTGTCTACCTTCTCTGGGCTTAACATAATTAGCCTGGGGTGTGGACCTTGCAAATGGTACAGCTGCATAGTTCTGGCCTTGGGGTGAAAAAATCTACAGTATTGGAATATAGTGACAAAGAAGCCTGGGAATCAGGCCTATAGATTGAACTCTGCAAATAGGAACAGGGCATAACAACATTAATGTGACGTGAATACTTGCCGAAGACAGCTGTGAAGAGCATCAGCAATGTGGCACTTTCCACGGATGTCAGTCCACCTCCCAACACAGCTCCTGTCACACATGCTAAGTGGGCCATTCTGCAAAGCAGCAGCCCTGGCAGGCATGGAGCAGTCAACAACACGCATGGATGTACCAAGGCTGGATGCTTAAGCTGCTGACACTACGGACCAGTCTCAGAGCCATCAGCCTCCTTGATTAGAGCAACCAACTCTACGACTAGGAGTGGGCTGAGTCCCTGGTCTCTCCACACTTCAGAGTACAGCACTACCATGCTCTTCTCTGGGACAGGTACGTGCTGGGGGCATTAATTTTCTCTAATGTACATCATGTTCATCACAGAGGCACAACTGATGGACTTACAGAAGGCCTTTTTCATTTGTCCCACTATTCCACACACTCCCTCACAAAAAGAACCACATTTCACACAAAAGACATTAGCAGTTGACTTGTACCTTGGGACTAGTTGATCTTATCACATTCTGAAGCATCTGGCTTAAAGGAAAGATAGAAGGCCACGCTGAAAGCTGTGTGATGCCACCAGTTGGCAGAAATGGCACCACCTTGAAAGAAATGGGGTCCTATCTTACAGATGTTGCATATGACACCAAGGGATGGAAGTCAGAGAGGCTCTAGGAACCATTAACAAGTTTTTATTCAATTTCTGTAACATTGAACATCACTGATTTGGAGGTTTTAGTTCTTAGAAGGCAAGACTGCCAGCTCTCCATTTTAACCCTGTGCCTCTAACCAAGAGATAGAAAAGGGGGTTACTCTAATGCCTGGGGCCACTGATCCCAAAGGTGGTGGTTGAATTTGGTGGCTGTAACACTAAGGAGATAGAAAAGACTGTGTGGGTAGCTTGGGCATCTTTGGGATGCCAATAATCACAAAAGCTAGTGGAAAACCATAGCACACAGCAACTGGGGATGAATTTACCAAGGGTTCAGAACCTTCAGGAATGAACTTGTGTGCCCTAACTGGGTAAATGACCTTGAGCAGCTGAGATGAAGATAAAAGAAATAGAGAATGGGGGTTGGAATAAAGAAAGTGTAAATCAGCGGTGGCCTCCTGACTAGACTAGAAAATGAAACACAGCAGATGTTCTTCTCTTCCTACGGGCTCTGGGGTATGTGTATTTATCTATGGTATCATTTTTGTGTAGACTAATCAGTTTATTTCTTTCCTGTATCAAGTTCTATACCAGCTTTGTAGTGGGTTAACCGCACCGTTGTCATTAGGTAATTGTGTAGGTAGGTTTGTGACTGAATTCCAGGAGTTATTTACGTGGCCACAGATGTATAGCCTGGCTATTAAAAATCCTGGCTCATCATTTTGAGAGAGGGTGATGTGGTGGATTGACAACTGGTGATCACTTGTAACAGCCCGCTGAACTGAGTCAGCATGGTGCTGGGTGTGGAGGCTTCACTGAGGATGGCTGCGGACCTAAAAAGGAGAAGCAGGGAGGATGAAGGGGTGCTGGTGCTGCCTGTTGCTGTGGGTTCTCCTGGAGGAGCTTGTTGAGCTTCTTTCCTGACATGAGTTTGGCTGTTCTCAGTATCAGAGGTGCTCAGAACCTTTTTGTCACTGAGAATGGCTGTGACGGAGCGCTGGTCTATACTTTGAGCACTGCTTCCTGGCTCTGGAGGGGAAGATGTGTGCTGTTCAATCTCCAGGAGAAGCTTGCTACACTGGCTTCCTGATATGAACTTAGCTGTTCACATTGTCAGAGGAGCTTGGGACGTTGTTGTCACTGAGAATGGCTGTGGTACTTTTCGGGAGAGCCCTGGTCTTTACTTTGAGCATCGCTTCCTGGCTCCAGTGCAGAACCCTCAGCCTGCTGGCACAGAGCCTTCACCCCACTGGCAGACTTTCTAGCTACCACCACTGATCTTTGGGACTTCCCAGTGCAGATCCGTGAAACAGACTGCATGACACATTGTCGTGGGCTCTAAGTCTTCAGCTGGACTCATGTATGATGTTGCTGTGGGATTCAAGCCCTCAGCTGCATTCTTTGGGGTCAGATTTCCTGCAGGATAGATTTCCTGCACTTTTTGCATTGGCCGCTTTGGATGACTGTTATAAAATAATTCTGTAAATTATGTGTCTGTATTAAATTATTTTCCTTGCAAACTTTAACTACAACAGGTGATGTCTTACTTGTGTAGAAAGTTGCACTGCTTTAGGCACAAACAGGACACACTGCTGCTGTCATATGAAAGTGTCCCTGTGTGTCTAACGTTGTGTGTGGATGCTCAGTGGCCAGAAGAGCAGACTGGATGGTACAGGAAGTCACCATCCTCAACTCCTGAATCTGCTATGGAGCTGCTCCAGGAAGGTAGAGCTATGGCTGTGCGAGCCACATGTGTGCTCCACCACCCGGCTCTGTAGCAGGCTTTGCCCAGAGAAGGATTAATTGGAAGATAATAATCATGGAGAAAGGGAGCAGTAGATTTGCTTCTACCAGGGCGCTTCCTGTGGGCTTATTGTCAGTTTCTTGTCTGCAAGATTTCTTCATTCTTGTGTGGGTTTTCTTTGCAGAGCATTAGCTGAACTTAGTGTGCAGAGTCAGCTTAATTACGCCCCCTACGGTGACTCCAGCACCAGCCTTGCAGTCATTGGCATTCAGACGTCCAAGTTTCTGTCCTAGGAAACCTCTTAAGATCCAAAGCACAGTACTTTCGCTTGGTGCTATGAACTGAACTCAGGGCCTTCACACAGAGCTACATCCTCAGCCTGCCTCCTGTTTCAGTTTCCTGACAGTATCACTGCTATTCTGTCTCAGCCTTCCAGAATACTGGGATTACAGGCAAGTGCCACCACACCCAGCTGAGTCCCTACGTTTTATTAATTCCCACATGTTGGCCTCTCTGGGAGTTGTAATGCCTCCCATGGCTGTGCCATCTTTAAATTCTTTTTTTACTCTTTGATTTTCTCAGCCATCAACTTTATTCCCAGGTAGAATTTTACATTACATTTTCCCTGCTCTGTTTTTCTCTTGAATGGACGCTTACTCATGCAAAAGCTTCAAAACATCTACATAAATTTCTATTAGAAAGGGGAGGGGAAAATCTGTAAGAAGAAAAGGCAAACAGATCAAAGAAGCAGAAGAAGAGCTGCACTGGGAGAAGTTAGTGGAGTCGGAAGAGAAGAGTGTGGGGTGGAGAGGTAGTATGTAAGGAAGTGAGCTTTGAGGAAATACTGCAAACAGAAGAGAAAGTTTTATTCATTTTCCTACAGCTCAAGTCATGAAATCCCAGCCTCTGGTTTTTCACATACACTACAGTTAAACTACTTTACGATTCATTTTGGATTTATGTATATTTCCCCCACCCCCACCCCAGGGCAACTGGAATGACAGAAAATAACCACAGAAAGTGACAGTCCTGAAAGAGGCAGATGCCTCTGCAGAGAGTAAATATAAACAAATTAGAAGGGAAAGAACAAGGCAGTCTCTAGCTCATTTTCCAGCCTCAGACTCAGGCTAAACATAGTTAGGAAAAGAGAATTTGTCTGAAAATCTGAGTGTCTGAGCACTCGCCAACAATAAGACTGCTGAGTGCCTCCAAACTGATGAAACTCGGTGATTATTTGTGAATACATTAAATTTAATATCAGCATCAGAGTATAATTGCTGATTTGGGGTGTCTGTTTAATGTGTAACTTTGAATGATCTTAGATTGAGTGGGAATCATGCATGTAAGCATGTGATGCATAGATAATCAATTTGCTTTCTCTTTGAAGTGATATTTTAAGAAGATAACAATGGCCATAATGTCACTAAGTCTCTAACACGAGGCCCAAATTGGGGACCTCCCCCTAGAGGAATTTTCTGGTGACTATTTCGCTTCTTAAGAAGCTACTCTGGCAGTGGGACTCTAGAATAATAATCACTATTTATTCTTAATTCTGCTTAGACTCTCCAGTATCTCCTATAATTGAATATATTTTTTGGAAGAGTAAAAAAAGTCATGAGAAAGGGAGTTCCTTTCTTCTGCATACAGTTCCCGATACCAAGCACTCTACAAACTTGTTCCCAAGCTGCACTGTACTTAGGGTTACTATAGTTACCACCAACAGCTGTCACTAAGTGCAAACCAAGGGAGCATGTTCATGGCAGCTTGGCATCACACTTAGAGAACTTGGCATACTTTCTCCCAAGGAATGCCACAGGGTTGTCCAGGGTGGCTCTTAGCAACCTGAAACATGGAGCATTTGAAAGTGTTCATGGGCTCTGTCTTCCCTGATTCACATTGAAATTGGTTAAAATCATTTGCTCAGCCTCTAGCTTAGTTAATATGCTTAGGTATGGAAAAGAGACTGCATCCAAGGTAAATCAGAAGTGGTGCATATCGATGTAATGAAGCTGTCACAGGATCAGTGACAGAAACCTGGAAAATTGGTATAGTGGAATCGTCGAAGGGACTTAAATGAAACCATTTTATTAATGCGTCATCCTACATCTTTCCATCCAGATCACAACTTGATATTATATTCAAGATAAATATAATATCATATATAGTTAATGAGGCATGAGAATTGAGAAATAAAATTTGTATTAGGTTAGGGCTAGTAGGCTACACAGTTCATTCTTTTCCCACTCTTGGGACCCTGCATCTTGTTTAGAAAGAAGTGAAAAAAGCATGGATTTTATAGCTCAATCGTGCTTGGAGAAGAAACTCAGGTCTCTAATTCATGATGCAATTCATCTTAAGTAAATTATTTGGTGTAGTTACGAGACATACTTTCCTTACATGTCAAAGAAAAGTAGCAAAATCTATTTACTTGGATACCCGGAATGATTAAATACCAGTATTTATAAAGTCCCTGATGGTACCTAATACACAGGTGCCTAATAAAATTTAGGATTTCTTCCTGTTTACAGAGGGAAGCAAACACGTTGCCATCTCCCCAGGGATTTCACAGGAATTCACACATTTATAAAATTGATTAAAGGAGTAAGATTCTAAAACTCTCCAACTTTGTCTGAAAATTGTTTCTTTGTAAATTTGGGTCTTGATAATAATCTTGTTTTTCTAACTTGTGTCTTTTAATGTGAGCTTTTTCAATATTTTAATGCAATTTAAAGCTGGATTATATATTAAAGCATTACAGAAGTTGAAATAAAAATTGCATATTTCTACAAAGTCATTTGCTTCCACCAGTGTTATTACCCAAGCTGGTCTCTGCTGGAGAAACAAGTTTTCAGACTTCAAGCACATGTTAGCATAATAATGACTGCAATCACTGTAGAGATTAACAATTAAGTATGGTTTGTATTTTCTGGGAAAATCATATTTAATAATCAAGAGCTAAAGTAACTAATCCACACTACTCAATGGATGTCAAAAATCTCTCCTCTGTTTTGTTTTTGTGTATTTATTCTCTGGCAGCCAGTCCATCAGTTGGGTCCAATGAGGCCTTCAGTCTTTCCTGATTCTGCACTTCTAATCTGTTTCTAAGACATTACAGTTAGCATTGCCGTGGAGACAGGTAAACAGCTACTCTATGGGAAATTGGAGGAATAAATGTTCCATATGGCAATCCGCCAGCATACTTTCTAAAGATCTTCTGCAGCAAAGGGACAATTAAGACATGCCAAACATGTTTACAGTCTCCACTTAGCAAAATGCCTCTCAGAATATAAGAAATGCCATGACACTTTTTGTCGCAAAATTAGAAATTAGGGTGGCCTGGGCACTTCTCTCCCAGCCTTGAGTAGAAGGATCTCACTGCAGTGAAATAGCCTGAATGTCCTGAATGCTGCTCTGGTGTTGGGATAAACTAAGCAGGCATCTTTTCCACTCCTGCGTGGTCAGCACTGTGGTTCATCACCGAATGGGTCACCTGGCCCTCTCTTGTTCTTTTACATTTTTAGGCCTATTTTCCATCATGGTAGATGAATTTTAACAGGTCAGCGCACTTCAAAATAAGAGACCTTGACCTTGAAGATGTCAGACATATTATCGTAAAAGGATTATACAATCTCAGCCTGTATTTGCAAGAATAAAAACCCAAGATTCACCTTAGCCATGATTACACATCAGACCGTAGATGAAGGATTAGAACTAAGAATAGAGCGCTTTCCATACCAATATTAAACCTTCTCAGGTTCAATCTAAATACCTATTTCTCTGCACCAGTATCCAATGTGACAAATTCCATGCAAAGATTATAATTGGACAAATTTCCCAGACTAAAAGAAATAGTGATTTTCCAAGGGAAGCCTTAACCTCAATTCAACTTAATGAATATTGTTTAAATGTTAATATTTTAGGCATAATATGCATATTCTGGCTCAAAAAATGATTAGCTTATTAAATGCTTTGATTATGTCCATATAATACAGCAGATTTGTTCCTGATAATTAAAAGGACTGGACATTAGTCTATGGTGTGCAAAATGCCTAAACTTGTTCAAACTTCCATTGTGTCCTAAAATTGTGTTGATGGATGTTATGGCTATGTCTAGATGTCCCCCAGTGCCTTACGGTCATAGGTGAACTTTTTCACAGGCAGCTGGATCTAGTGTGTGTGATGCTGGGATTGATCCATGTTGCACTTCTAGGCGCAAGGACTGGGGTTAAGGGTGTGAGTGGGTGTGAGTGGGTGGGTGTTAAGGGTGTGAGTGCCACCCACCCCGAGTAGCCTGGATAAAGTAAAAGGGGCAGAAAGACACCAGGAGGTTCCTTGTTTGTTTTGTTAACTTCTGCCCATCATGAACTGTTTCTCCTGCGTGATTCCTGTCTGCCACATGACTCAGTCTCAGAGCTGGCCAACAATGGGCTGAAACCTCTGCAAAATGTGAACAAAATAAACTTTTCCTTCCTTAACTTGTGAGTGTTGAGTATTTTGTCTCAGCAATGAGAAAAGTAATTAAAGCAATGGGCTATCATGTTTGACTCTTGCAAGCAGTCAAAATAGAGGATACAGCCTTTTAAAATCTGTATACTTGGAAATTACTCCCTCTTGTCCCTGTAACTGTTGCTAAGGTGTATTTTTAGGGAGGAGATTAGATCGAAGGTGATAATGAACAGGTAACAGAAAAGAGATATACACTTTAAAACTCCTCAGATCCTTGCTCTGGCTACTGCAAAGTGTGGTTCCTGGCTGCCACCATGCAGATTTAAGGTGATGCGCTCGAACTGGCATAGGAGAGAAGAGTTATCTCAGAGTTTAAGGCAGAGGTTGAAGAAGGGCAGAAATAAACAAATGGTAATGGAGCATTATGAGTGTTAGTGGTCCTTAATAGTTCAGAAGAATGACTGAGAGACCAGGATTCTTGACTCAGAAAGGATCATCTGAGACATGTCCATAGGAGAACATTGCCGACACTCAGACTGCAACTTCTAATGGCATCCCTCTAGATACAGAGGGCAGAGCTTTCTGGAATTCATCTTAACCCAACGGGAAAAATCAGCCTTTTGTAGTCTGACAGATCAGCCTTCCATACTGGTCATTCTGGTGAATTTCAGGAATTAGGTGGTCACTATTATTTTGATAATGACAAGAACAAAATCCTGATTTCAAAAGAAAAATCTCTGCAGCCACCTGAGTTATGGTTTACCAAGACACCTGAGCTGTGGAATCTGATCCCACTGGTGAACTGGGCTTTTTGAGAAAACATGGAACCTAGCAAATATTTGAGAAAAACGCACCTTGGTGAAGATTCCACCCAAAGCATCTCAAACCTAACAAAAATTACAAACTTTTGTCACAATTTCCTCTGACCCATCAGAATATTTGCTCCTCCTTCTTTCCTTCGCTCCCACCCCATTCCTGCACACATACTCAAACATGTAATCTGCATGTTAAAAGAGGGGGGAAATGGATCTATCTTCAAGGAACTATAATTTGATACTCTAAGAAAATATAGTTAGGCCGAGGATGTAGCTCAGTGGCACAAGTGCCTGCCTGGCAAGCATGAGATTGTAAATTATATATATAGCTCTCTCTCTCTCTCTCTCTCTCTCTCTATATATATATATATATATATATATATATATATATGATTGTATATGAATTATCAAGAAGTTTCTTGGAATAGAATAATGGGGAAATATTCTCTTTCAGAGCAGGCTGGAAATACACCTATCTCAGGATATTAAAAGATATATATCAGTAAACCAATACTGTATAAGATTTTTCACCTCTTTTCTGTAGGTCTCAAGTATAAACATGTCCTGTTTCCATCGATCAATGGTTTTATCCATGAGTAACCCCACAAGTCTTTGTTTTGTTCTTTGGATTGGATTGGAGAGGTCATTATTAGGTTGTCATAGCTCCTAAGGCTTTCGCTAGAGAGTTCAGTAGGCATAACTTTAAAATTGAATCACAACAACCTATTTTCAGCTTAACAGTGCTTGCCTTTAGCAGCCTTGAATCAACTTTCATTTTATTCTCAAAATGTCAGAAAGATTTTAGAAAGCCTTACAGTTCTGGAAGTCAGTGCATGAATGTATGTTGTTCCAGGTGATCAGATGTATTGTCAGGGGTTTGCAACTTGCTCCTATCAAAACATTTATCGTTGAGCATGACTTAAGCCAAATCTTTGTGGTCATTCTAATGTCATTTGTTCAATATAATTACATAATTGATGCAGTAGATGCATGACTATTTAAGGGAGGAGAAGACCAAGGCACTGGACAATTCTGAGACCTAAGTGAGCTCTGAGCAAGCACAAAAAATGATGCAATTTTAGAAATTTGCTTTTGCTTCTGGCTATTACATTATAACACTCAAGGAGGTAACAGATATTACAGTCCAGTCAGCCCAAAGCGAAATCAAAGAGGGACTAATGCACCCTTGATGGCTTCCTTCCATGATCCAATTATCTGTGCTGCTTTTCTTCATTATAAATGAAGATTTCTGCTGTCCTTGAGCCACAGCTCTGAGCCCCTGACCCTGAATTACTTTAACATCATCAAGAATTTCTGTCTGCTCTATCTTTCTCTTAGGATGTTCCTGGGTTTTTCATGCGCTTTTAAACTCTCAGTGGGTTACTCTACATGCTTCTGTCTCCCCCTACCATAATTTAGGAAAGTCTATGATTTTAATACTTTCTTATTTTTCATATATGACTCACTATAACCTGTGCACATATGAAATGTGACTGCTAAAAAATTATTTTCAAACAATGTACCATCCAAAGACTCAAGACTCTGGACCTCTTCTCCTTAATTTATTCCTCTAGAACCATGAGTCATATAAGAAGTACAGACTTCATTGTATTTTTATATTTAACATCAGCTTATTTACTTCTATATACTTCTCAAACTTGTAACATTTTAATATTTAACATTGTAAAGGTTCCAATAACTTTGATATCCCGTTTCCTTTATGATTTATTGAGAACTCAGTTTGTTTCTAGTTTTTGATAGTAAGAAATGTAGCAAGGATTCAGCTTTGTTTCCTACCTAAAGAGTTCTAGGCACATCTTGACAATTGATGCTCTTTGTCCAACAAAAACCATGCCCAGATCGCAGACCCCGGGAAGGAGGCATCTCAGCAAATCTTCGGCATAGCAACCAATTACAGAGCTCAGAAAGGAATGTTGATTCCCACTTCTTCATGTTGGCTGCTACTTAAAACCCTAGTCCAGATCATTTCTGTGTCTGGGCAAAGGGGTGCAAGCCAAATCTAATTTAATACACTAACTGGCCCAGGAGTGTTGGGGTCACAAAGGAAAATCTCCTTGGAATGTTCACCGCCATAGTGCACCAACAGTGGAGTGGCATAAGCAATGCAGACATCAGGTTTGGGGATGTGTCTCTCAAGCACAGTAGCTGTTCTGGGAGATGGGCAAGGGTGGTACTTAGCAACTGCAGGGGGATTTCCACGTAGGCAGTTTGGACAGACCTCTGGAAAGTCCTAGGAGTGTACCTGGGAATACACTGGCCAGAAAGAGAGGAAAAGACTCCCCCAAATTCATGCTAAGCATGTGGGCCCATTCATTCCTTTTTTGTAATAACAACTGAAGAATCTGCTTATATAATCAACATTTCTAAAACATGCTTGTGTTTAAGGTTTTTTCCTCTTAAAATTATTTCCTCAGTATAATATCCCAAAGTGAGATGGCTTTGCAAACATGGAGTAATATTTGTGTCTCTTTTGAACATATATTCCATGTCTAATGGAATTTTTTCAAGTCAATTCTTTCATAAAAATATTTGGGAGCAAATGAAATGTCTGAAATAATTAATATTCTAAGCCGTATCAGTCTTCTCATCCCTCATTCTCAGAGAGGGCTGATGCTAATTGATGTCTCTTCTCACTAACTTTAATTGATCAAATAAAGATGCATGGCTTTTGCATAGATGTTGTTGGATATGCTGTAATTTATTATTCCACCTGTCATGGCTTAGATCTGAAATGGCTCCTGAATGCCTTTTGTTCAGAGGATGGGATTCAGGAAAGTGGCTGGACTATTAAGGGCTCTGATTTCACCAGTGGGTGAGTCTGTTGATGAGACCATAGTTTATGTCATTATTGGGGTGACAGAAACAGGAGCTGCAGCCTAGTGGAAGTGAGGATGTGAACTGGAGGACCGCATCTGCGCCCCGGCCACTTCCTCTCTGGTTCTCTTGCTCTGTCCACTTCCTGTCCACCATGACGCCAAGGCCCTCCACCAAGACGCACTGCCTTAGCCAAGGCCTAAACCACTGGGGTACATACTGAACCCTCTGAAACTACCAGCCACAATAAACTTTTCCTCCTTTAAATTGTTTAATTTAGGAATTTGGTCATAGTTATGAAAAGCTTAATCTATCATCTCTCTAACTGTCATCTGTCTATCTATCATCCATCTAATTTGTTTAAAAGGTAATGGAAAATATATTTGGCTTATGTTTACCATCAACACTGGACTACTCCAGAATCTACCTTACCTCTGAGTCAGTCCTATCCTGTTTAACTTTTTTCTTATTTCACAATACAGTACCATGGGATCTAGAAAAGATAAATCATTTCTTTCCTGAAATTAAACAACAAAATCAGGTAAAATGGCTTTCTCTGCCAAAATGGTTCTTGGCAGCAAAAATGCAATCCTATGAAGAAGAATCACACAGAGAAATTCACTCAGAGGTCCTTGAAGAAAAACTAAGCAATGAAAAGATCCATATTTTCTTTTATGCATAAAACTTCTTAAAGAATAACAGATATCTTATTCTTTAACGCTTCTGCATTCATTCCTACAGTGAGGTCGGTGATGAATTCTTGCCTGTGGTAAAATCATTCCTCTTTGAAACCATAATTAATATTCTATGACAACTGCTAAAGAGAAGAAAAGCCAATGAATCTCAGCCCCAGGGGGTCCAAGCTGCAACCACGCTTTAAACTTTTATCACTCCTTTTCCTTTAAGCCACCCCACACTTTCCCCTCTGTCACAAATTTACTTTAAAGTCCTGGATGCTAAGACGCGAGTCTCTTGGAGATGAGGACTGCGGCCAGGTGAGCACAGGGTAGTAGTAATGTTCTGGGTTTGTCTGTCTATGAGGGCACAGATAGCTGTTTTCATTGCACCCAGCCAAGAGCGATCATTCCAAATGACTCCTCGGGAAACCTTCTGCAACCTATAAGACGCCAAATCCCAGGTACTGCAGAGGGCATGGCCCTGCCAGACACTCTGCAGGTCCCAGTGAACCACAAGATTGGTTGCTACCAGGGCACTTCGAGCTCCTTGGCTTCAGAGCTCAGCAGCTAAGAGCAGGAGGTACCATTCTGGTAAAGGTAACCAGTCAGCAAGTACATATGTGGCGACTTTTACACAATGGAGGCAAAGAATCTATGGGTGGAAAACTCAGGGCATTCGTGTGTGAGTCCATTGGTTCTGACTTATTCAGTTGGGAATGTGAATGGACAGAAACCAACCATCTGGTTAGACATTGGTAGGATAATTAAGGATTCAATGACTTTAAAACAGAAGGGTTAGGTCACACCTCAGGCAGGACGCCGATGCCTGCTGATCTGCAGAAGGATTCAGCCTGAGCAGGGGCAGTAACAGCTGCAACCCAAGAGCAATCGCAGCACTGCAGGCCATAGACTGCGTCCTGTCCAACTCCTTCTACTCTCCTCTCTGGGTGAGCGATGCCCTGGAGCCAGGATGTGAATGGGGGAGTGCACTCTGCTAGCCATGGAAAGGCCCGGCTGGGAACTCACTTTAATAGAAGCTACTGTGGGGGCAGAGCTGACTGACATCTCTGGCTCCTGGATTTTCACGTCCATTCATTCTCCAAGCTGACATCTGAATGCAGTGTGGCTACCGGAACTCAGTCATCTCTTCCCTAGTTGGGACTTTTTTGATGGTGAACTCTAGCTGGGAAATCCCCAGCAGCCTGGCTAGAACATTCTCAAGCCTGTATTAGGATCTGAAGATCACCCTGCCTATCCTCTCCTTTCAGTGTTAGACTTACGCTGCCATGGGGACACTTTCCTTGGAAACTGACTCTCTCCCCACTCCCATTTCCTAAGTCTTATTGTAGATTGAATTATGTCCCCCAAAAACGATTTGCTGAAGTTCTAACTCCCTGGCACCTGTGAATGTGACCTTATTCGGAATTCAGGTCTTTGTAGATGTAATCAAATTAAGATGAGGTCACTAGAGTAGGCTCTTCGTCTGGTGCAAGCAGTGTCCTTAGAAGAGCAGCTCCAGGGGAGAAGGACATGTGCAAACAGAGACAGAGATTAGAGCGACACTGTCACTGTCAAGGAATGCTTGGCTACCAGAGGTAGAGAGCACAAGGAAGGACTCTTCTGTAGTGGGAACATGGCTATGCCAACACTGTGATTTCAGATCTCTAGATTCCAGAACTGTATTTTTTTTAATGCACTCATTTTTGGGCAGTTTGTTTTGGGCATCTGTGGGAAACTAATGCAACTGTTTCCCCAAGTAAATTTCTTGCGTACTTTGTTTTCATAACAGTGACGCTCATCTATTAGGAAAAAGACAAAATCTGACATGATGACCCATGGATGTGGGAGAAGAAGCAAAGGAGAAAAAAAGACTTGGAAAATGCTCACCTTCTTCTTAACGGCAAAATATCACCATCCCGGCTAAGGTCACCTCATGTACCAGCTCCTCTATGGCCGTTGAGACAAGCAAGCCCTTGCTCTTGATGATCTAGGTGTGCTTCAGAGCTCTGGTGGCATAGACCCTTTGTGTTCTTTCTGCAGCTATCTTAACAAAATTCTACTTAAAACCTGGTAACCATTACTGCCAAACTGGTATTAGAGTACAGCTGATTCATTTATGTGTTTATTTTCAATCTGAATGTGCAACACCCCCCCCCCCCCAGCAAAAAGCAGTTTTGTTTTGCTTTCAAATAGATTGAAATGTGGGTTTCTGGGATGATAAGTTCTGAGAGTTTGGAGCAATCATCTGTTTAAGTCATATGTGTGATGTGGTCTCTCAGATACACCAGAAAACAGGGGTGATGAATTTATGGGTTGTCAAATAAAAATACAGAAGGATGAGGAGATGGCTCAGTGGTAGAGCATGTGTTTAGCATACCACAGGCCTTGGGTTCAAAATAACTGCAAAATTTTAGAAATGTGTAAATTCTATATGACATGAGTGCTTCTTTCTGATCCTATCAAGTTATGACTTGCTTTGATATGCAACATTTACTAAGCTACCCCCATTCTCGCATATCACTCCTTAATTACCTCAAAGAGTTGTGAAGTAAATAGCCCAGGTCCTTTACCCTGCAAGCATGCAACAGAGGGCACTGTGTCTGGCAAATTTGGCCATTTTTGCCATCATTGCTTTGGTTTGCTTTCCTGTGAGCAAACTCACGTGAAGATGAAGCAAATGGTTCTTGGTGTTCTCCTTGCTAAGAGTCTCATGCTCACCTGGATGTGGCAGAAAAGGACTGACTTAGAATGTTAGAATATCTGGGTCTCAGGTAGATTTTTCTGAGTTTGTGGTGAAGGTACATGTCAGTGTCTCCCAGTTCTCATACAGTCATAGCATGACACTTGTTTTCATACTAGACAGAAAGGAATTTCAGATCTCATTAAAAACACCCAGATGTGAACATTTTCCAGTGGTAAAATGTCTATGTGGTGTGCAGTAAAGGCACACTTAAAAATTCAGCAGGACAGAATGCATTCTCTCTACTATCTAGTGCTCCTTTGCTTTTGCAAGATTACCATTTTAAAGGCGAGTAGGATACATTATGAGTTAGCTAAGAAGTTACTTTATATTATCAAAAACTTGAACTTTCAACTGAAGTGAGCT
Organism: Cavia porcellus; assembly: GCF_034190915.1. NCBI lineage: Eukaryota > Metazoa > Chordata > Mammalia > Rodentia > Caviidae > Cavia > Cavia porcellus. The sequence goes on from NW_026947509.1 coordinate 10,493,256, forward strand.
GTGGGCTTGTAGCAGGTGGAGTAAAGACTGACTGGTTGTGTGGAGAGTACCGGGTCCGCAGATCCATTCACAGGGCGCCATCTACTTCCTCTTCTTTGGGCAAGAGCCTGACCCGGTGGTTCAGTTTTAATGAATGGAATTTAAGTGAAAATAACTACACAGAGCCTTGGTAACTACACCAAAAAAAGCCTGTGGCTTCTTGTTGGCCCTTGTCTTGTGATCACTCACTTGGTGGGAAGCCGGCTGCCACACCAGGGGAACACTGGGATGGGGTGACACTAGGGGAGGCTGGAGGGGGGCACATGATGCAGCATTTGGTAGCTGCTGGCAGCCACATGAGCAGACAGCTGCACTGCACAGTAGTGCTCCCAGGCAAGGGGCCTCCTGATCACAGCCACGGCCTGAGCTCAACTATAACCCCACGAGAGACTGGGAACCAGGCCATCCCGCTACATCCTTACCAGACTCCTGACCTTAGGCTCCTTGTAAGATAACAAAGGTCTGTTTCAAGTTCTTTGCTTTGGAGTACTTAACAAAAGCAGATTCTTGGGGTGTATGGGAGACACTGGAAGCTGAGCACAGAGCTGTGCTCCCCGCTCTTTGTAGAATGTTCGTTTCAAGATATGAGCTCCCTCTGTCTCCGAGGCTATCCTTGAGCTTGCGATCATCCTACCTCTGCTTGTGTTTGTTCATTTGAATCTCAGAATAACCCTAAGAACTGAAACTCTTGCTGTCTTTGCTTTACATTTAGGGAAAGTGAGGCAGACGGATGTTGTAAAACAAAAGAAAAACTGCTTGGAGTGTAAGTGGGGTGGAGGCTGCCTTGGGGCCTGCTGCAGGCACGCCTTGTATTCTTCCACCGTTTAAGGTACCACACCCCACTCACCCCACTCCAGTTCATCTCACACAAACACCACCGCAGTGTTTAACCAAGCCAGGCCTTTGTTTGTCCACTTTAAGCAGTAAATTCTACACATCTTCCAAGACTTAGCTCAGACCAGAGCTCGTGCGGAAAGCCTTTTCCAATGCTCCCCAATAGCGTCTCCTTCTTCAGGGTGCTCGGAGCAGTGCTGCTGCTTCCTCACCTATCTCTTTGTAATACCGATCACCTTGTAGTTTACTTACTTCATTTTTGTCTTATCCATGGCTCGCTCCCTCCCCTCCATTCACTTGGTTTAGTATTTCCAGTGACCTACATACTAAGGGCTCTTGATCATTGTTGACTTAGTGAGCCAGAAACAAAAGAACTAATTTGCACACACAGTGAAATCATTGTAGAGATTCACACACTTGCCACATCTGCTTGGACATTTGTAGACCTTGGATTATTACACTTTCTGGATATTTATGTAGGCTGTGACTTATAGATGACTTGATGATATTTTAATAGTCTGTCTTTCTTGCTGCGAAATACTTGATCAGTGACAAAATTTGGGTCTGGAAATGACAAGAGCACTTAGTGATGCTTTTAAAAAAATTAAACACAACTCCAGACACATACAGTCTAAGGTTAATAATATTTGAAGGTGTCTGAAGCGTTTTTTAAACAGATTAGATAGTATGATAAAGTCATCTTCATTTTATTTTCTGTTAATTGTATGGTATGGAAAAGCATATCACCTACAAAATTCAGGCATGAACTGTTGAAAAATAGTATTTATTCTGTGAGTTAATTTTTAAAATTATACTATGTGACTAATGTTCCCTCCCAAATATAGTTCAAATATGCAAAGTAATGAATTTCTTCCCAGACTGCCTGTAAAGTTATTTAAGCATGAAAAAGCTGAATATTTTTGGCAAGGATAGTAAATGTGCATTTGGCTTTGTACTACTAAAAATACTCATTTATGAGGATTAACACATATGTTTTGAAATTCACTTCAAATAAATTTTCAAAGTTAAATCATAATTGAAAAACTCTGATAGCATCTAGTGTGAGTCAACATTTGGAAGTTAAACCCTTGTTGATAAGTGTAACTGCAAGTCTCTCTAGCTAAAGAATTAGTTTTATAAATGTGCATAATTAGGAGCTGGCAAGTTCATAGAGGAAAAATGCTATTTGTGTCAAATTGGTAAGTCACTAGAAGAGTGAAAATTAATAATTGTGGAGTTGAGGAAATCTGGGACATTATGTACAAGGCAAAAGAGTTACAATAGTTAAATTCTTGTTTTTAATCTTAATTTCTTTTTCTTGTATTTTTGAGCACCTTACTATGTGTATTTGTTAGTATCTGGGAATAAAATAGTAAGCTAAAACAGATTATATTTTAGTGATGTAAATAATAAATAAAAATAGTGATGAATACCTAATCATAAACTGGATGAAAAGAATGGAATTCTACTGAGAATATTAGAAAACTTTCTGTGGTGTCAGGAAAGGCAGGTGTATCAGAGAAAATGATACTTGGTAAGAGTTCTGAAAGATGACTCTGTGTGAGATGAAAAAAAGTTGGGGGCCAAGAGTGACTGTTCTGGGCAAAGAGAACAGCATCTGCATAACTTCAACATGCAAGACAGAGATCCAGTGGAAAGACTGTTATGGTTGATACACTGTATCAATATGAGAAGTTTAGAAGCTTAACCAAGAGACTCAGCAGGGAACCCGGGTTCTTACTTTGTAAATATTCTCCTCCTGTGGGAGGAAGGCAAGAAGATTTTGTAAGTGCTATACCTTTATCCTTTTGCTCTGGCTGCTGCCTTGAAGTGTTGCCCCAGTGCTGTGCTACCCTGCCTTGCAGCTAGCTGATTATAAATTGAAATCTCTACAAACTGTAAGCTAAATAAACCTTGCTTTCCTTAATTTTGAGTGGTAGGTACTTTGTCCCAGCAATGAGAGAAAAGTAACCAAGACAGCTACAGAGAGAGAGAGAAGCTGCTACATGGTGACTTTGAAGAAGATTCCACATGTTATACCAAAAGAAGAAAACAAGCTCTGTATGACTTGAATATTTTCCAGTTTTTTGAGCCTTGTTTTATTGTTCAGAATATGGACTATGTTGTTCCGATATTCTCTATGTACTGGAAAGAAATGTTTATTCTCCTGTTGATGGATGAAGTGCTTCATAAAAGCCATTCAAGTCTGAAAAAAAGAAAGAAAAGAAAAGAAAAAATACAAACCAAAAAATGACCTTGTGGACCATTTAAAGAATTCAAGTTTTCTTTCTACTATAATAAAAGACAGATAACAGTTCTAAACTGCAGAATGACATGATCAGAGTTGCATATTAAACACAGCACCTTCAATGACAGGAAGAGAGAGTGATACAAAGGTAATTAGTACAAAGGAGAGGGAAGATGTTGATGATGTAGATTACGGTGATGGGTGGGCACAATTTCAAAACTTATTTAGGCTACAAGTCAAAAGACTTGGTGGCAAGTGGGCATGGAGGTGAAGGAGGAAAAAAAAAAGGCAAAGAAGGATTATTTTCTTAGCCAAAGAGCTGGTGGCACATTCTCTGAAATACATGGCACTGGTGGTCCTGTTCAGGGAATGCTGATGAGCATGCCAGGTAAATTAAGGTACCCAGAAGAAGTGCAGGGATCCTAGCAGAGTTAGCTATATGGGTCTGGCCCCCGAGAGAAGTTCAGGTGTAAGAGTTCAAAGTAAGCAGAATACAGACTGGTTAGTGAGATCTGGGTGAATGTACAGAACTTGGACAGAAAAAACACTAAATCAAAAGAACAAAAATTGCTACAAATTGAAGCATATCCAACAGAGTGAAAATAGTTTATGAAGTTCACACTAGGACACTAGTAAATGGTTTTATGAATATTAAAATTAGCAAAAGCTGAGTCTTAGTGACCCAAGAACATTGAGTCAAAATAAAAGACCACAATCAAAACTCCTGTTTCTTGGAAGAAGCCTTTATCTTTGAGGAAGCAGTGGTGAGTTAGAGGTGGGTACCATAATGAAATGAAAGAGATGTGAATCTTTGAGGTGGAGATGGGAAGAAGGAAGCCAGCAGGGCTTTGGCACTTTACCCTTATAAATTACAGATCATACGTTACTCTCAAGACTTCCTATGGAAAATAACTGAATCACTCCAGGTTCCCTAGAGCTGACACAGGAACATATGCAAAGCCAGGAAGTTTTATGATACAAGAACATTTCAGTAAACTCACGCTAAAGCAAAACAAATCATATATTAACTTTAATAGTTATGAGATTCAAATAGAGACATCTTTACACAGCAACAAATTTATACTCACACTTTGCTAAGAAATGCAAACCACAAATAATTTATGATTTTATGAGAACAGCATAACATCTATAAAGAAATAAGAAAGACACAAAAACTCATCTAGACCTTTAGCTCTTAGGCATAAATGGAATCTCAAGTCTTCAGAGTGTCTAAATTTGGTTTGGGTTTTCCATCTGAAGTTTCCTTTAGTCTTTGGGATTTTCAGACTCAAGAATCAAAGAATTAAACCTTATTTGACATATACAGGATTTGATATCTCTTATATGTCACGTTTTGTGGAATTTAAGGGGGGAAAGCTCTATGCAATGCTTTTTTCCTTTACTGTGCTTTTTTTCCCTTTTTTTCTTTGTTTTTGGAAGACTAAGATGCGTACTCTTCAGTTTGCTTTTGGCTTCAGAAATTTCTTTTTCCTTCATTGAATGGGTGAGATATTACTGGGAAAAAATATATGTGGCATAAACTGTGTAAGAAAATATACATATCTTTGCAAAATAATGAAGGAAATCCAGAAGAACCATTTTTACCTTTAGTAGTTCAAGGTTGGATAAAGAGCATTACCTAGGATCCATTGTTAAGAACACCGATCAGGGTATTCCTAAGTCTGTCTGGGCTTAATATTTAGTTTTTGTTCAGGGCAAAGCTAGTTACTCTTCAAGTGGCTGATGGAAAAATAAACTCACTAGAAAATTCAAAGCTATGTCAATATCATTACCAATATTTTTCCCATAAGAGTAAACAAAGCCTGAGAATATAACTGAAGCAATACATGAGTGAGGGTATGCTGGGCCAAGTGTTCAGATCTTTACTGAGTACTGAATTGTTTAAGAAAGAATCAACACATTTATGTGGGATACAGATAAGATTAATAATTCATATGTTTGACATATAAGGCCTAGAAGACTGGATGGCAACTGCCTGCTTTAAGCTTTTAGACTACTAGGAGGCTTCATTATTTTTCTAATAAAAAATAATTAGCTGCTCATGTTCAGCATTCGGGCTACTGCAGTGATATGTCAAGGTCTAACAATGATAAAATACGATATAAAAATACCATAGTGTGGTGGAAACAATCTGGAGCTTATATGTTATTTCAAGAATTGTATTTCACACATGAATTTCAGCGTATTTACCTTTGATAAATAGTCTCCAAAGAAAGAATACTTTGTGTGTATTTGCTAAGAGTATTATTACTACATCAAAAATATTTCTTGAATATTTTGAATGAAAGAGCCACAAAAATTTCAGTGTGAAAATGTGGCAACCTGTAGCTCTACTTAGCTAGAATCAGATCTAAATTCTCAGCAGCAAGCAGGACACTCAGAAAATGCTGACTTTAATTACAAACTTTATTCATCGATACAATTCACAGTTTATAAATGGTGCATTCCACCATATGAACTTTCAAGACAGTTATTAAGGAAGTGGGGTAGCTTTCTTTCTAAAAGAGCCTGACATTCTAAAATTTTGGTTAGCATTATTTTTTGATTTATAAAAGTACCTTCAACAAGTTAACTATTTACATTTTTATCTTAAATTTAAATTTGGGAAAATAAACATATATTGATTTGTTTTTAAAGATTCTGGGTTTATTTTTTTAAGACCCTCCTCTGAATGCCACTTCTTCAAATATTCCTATTTCAGCTCTCAAAAAAAAGTAAAAGAACTCTGTTTTGTAATTGTATTTAGAGAAATCATTTTCCTTCTGCATTTTAAAAATTATCCATGTACAGCAGACCTAAGTAGGAAAATAAAGGGAAAGGGTAACATTATACCGGGTGCATTTACTGAATTTTCTCCGGATCTTGGGGACAAGATTATATTATATTACAAGATATAATATTAAACTAAAAAGGATTATCAGTCTTTTCCATCTTAAAAAAAGACTCAAGATTTAAATTGTGCTATGACCGCATTTTCTCTAATGCCAGAAATGAATTATGCCTGCAATCTGTATTTTTTCCATGTGCAAAATCACAGTGATCCCAGCTTCGGCTTGTGTCACACCTTGTCACAACTCGAAGTGACCCCAGGAGGCTGGGACTGTCCCTCCGCCCCGAGGGCTTCCCCTTCATTTGGCAAAAGTCACTCAGGAAAAGAAAATCATAGCCTTTCAGACATCAGAAAGCAAAAGAAGGTGGCAGTATAATGTTTATTAGCAAATCCTTGTGACACGTAGCTTTGCTATTTTCTTTTCATGAGAATGAATTCATACCAGCTGTTTGAGATTCCCTCTCATAATGCCCATTTGTTAACAGTCTTCTTCCATCAGATCATATATATATATATATATATATATAAATTTATGAACTTTCTTGTACTTTTAAAAATGTATAGTTATTAATAAATGATAAGATTCCGAACACTGCCAGGAGAAATGGGGCAGTCTTTGGGCAGCCAAGGTTACCGGCTTGGTAATAATTACACCATACACATGTACCGCTGGTACCTGAGTCAAATAAATACTCAGAGGGGCCACCTTTGCACCTCTTTTCTCTGCAGTGCCTTTATCACTAGTTTCTGAGTGCTGCTTCATTGTCCTTCTAGTTTGGCATCTATCCCTTCTTCGGGGACCATCGATTCAGTCCTTTGACATACTGTGTCCAGCAAGGGATGGTAGTCAGCCTGGACCTCGAGAGCTCGGGAGAGGACTAAAGGAGTGGACATGGGGCCGAGGGACAGGGGGTGGGCAGGGGAACCACACATTAGCTAGAGAGGTTCTGTTTCTTCATAAGATAAGGCACTGACAGAAAATTTCTTAGGTAAAAGGCTGCATAAGAATTTCTTGCCATTTACAAAGAGAAATGTTGTCATCCAGAAATGGTCCATATCTAGGCTCAGTTAGGTGGACCCTGAAAAGTTGGGGACTGATCCTTCCAAGCTACATCATTACCACAGCGAGTCTAATTCCCTCTGAGGCCTTCTGGCATGTTAGGGAGGAGGGGGAGGAAAACAGCCTGGGCACAGAAAGGCATCAGACCTCGCTGGTCCTTCCACTGGTCCCAGGAAGTAGAGCGTCTCACAAGCAACCCCAGAGAGAGAGGGCCGGCTCACGATTCCGATTCCCTTGATGGCGATGACCATGATGGGTGTATCTATGGGCTTCCCTTTGGAGCTCATGCACAATGTTTAAACGGCTACCAGCAACAGTCATAAAGCGCGTGGAGAAGTCCTCACTAGGGCTAGGGCTAGGGGTCTTTCGAACACAGGGCTACTTCATGTTCTCAATCACTGCGATCTCTTCGCTCGCACAGTGAGGCGTCAAGCCATTCAGGTAGATGCTCTCCGTCTTCAGTAAGGGAGGCAGGACTTCCCTCTCGCTGGTCAGGTGGTTCACCGACAGGGTCCTCCTGCACGGGGTCAGCTCCTGGTTGTGGTTCCCCGCCAGCTCTGCGGACAGCTTCCTCTTGATGGAAGTGGCGCGCTGGAACTTGTCATAGATCTCCACGCTCAGCCGCCTGCGGGTTTCTTTGAACTCAGCCGTGACGTTGGCTGTCCACTCAGCAGCGTGGGCCCTGAACTCTCCTACCTGGAGCACAGGAACCAAAAAGAGAGAAGGAGAGGTCAGCATGATGGTCAATGTTTTGTGTGCTCTGTTTTCTGTTCATTTTGCTTTAGGGTTTTGAAAGATTAGAAACTGGAAGGTGTTTTGCACACTTGTATTCTTTGCACTCTGAAAGGCTGAGGTAGGATGATCCCCAATTTGAGCCTACTCTGGAGCATCTTAATGACTAACAGAGACCCTGTTTCAAAATCTAAAAAGAATGAGGGATACAGGCCAGTACAGCTCAGTGCTAAGGCCTTGAACTCAATTCTCAGTGCCACAAAAGAAGACAGAAAAGAAAAAGAATGAAGCAGCCTTTTCTAATAGGCGAAGTCTGATGGTTAATGCAGTTAGGCAAATAGAATAGAGCATGAGTCCCTGAATCTGTTTTACACAGACATGACTCTCAACTGTAATGATGATCGTAAGTTCTATAAATCAAATTATCAGAGGTGCTAACCGCATTTGTGTTTTGTACATGAATCCTGTCTTAGAAACGTCAGGAGCTATACAAAGGAAATCTCCAATGCTCTGGAGAAACACTGTCATCTGTGTGTAACACCAAGAAGTATGTGGATATAGAAAAGGCAGTGAGACAGACAGAAGCCATGAGCAGAGGAAGAGTCTGGTAGGCACCCAGATGCCCTGACGAGCTTGTCTTGCGCATGATGGAAACTTAGGCTTTAGAGCTCAGATGGTGCGTGCAGGAACTGTGTGCCCAGCCTCATGCTGGCATCACAAAATTCCTAAATATGCAATAAAATATTTGCTTCTGCTGTCTGGCAAAGCAAAGAAATAAGGAGTGGTAGATCTATTTTGAGGCTTGGGGAACAGTGAAAGCGGAGCTCCTCCTGGAAGGTATGCAGAAGCAGGGAAGCAACCCGCACTGTCTGTGTCAGCAGGTGTCCACGGCGTGGCCGGGCTGGTGTCCTGCACATGCCGCAGGGCCAGGTGTGTGGATCAGTGTGTGGTTCTCCTTTGAGCACTGAAGAATAAAACCTGACAGAGTCCCCATTGCATGCAAATCAAAGACCTCAGTGCGTGGGACAGCGGCTGGCCCTTCCCTGGCAAGAAAGTGAGCACAGCTCTGTTGAACTTACTGACTTTATTTTTTAAAGTCTGCTGGGGTTTTATAAAACTCTAATATGGGAGATATAACCAATGGCTTCTAAGTTTTTATATTTTCCTGAATGATAATAGGTGAAAACTCTGCACATGTATTATACTATGATCACACATGTGCGTGCACAGATGAGGTGATCAAAATATAGGGCAAATGCTTAAATTTTAAGAATTACTCTAGTGAGCTGGGCATGGTGGTGCACTCTTGTAAATCCCAGCACTTGGAAGGCTGAGGCAAGAGGATCGTTGCAAGTTCGAGACCAGTTTGGGCTACAAAGTGAGCCCAAGGCCAGCCTGAACTGTGTAGTGAGACCCTGTCTCAAAAAGACAAAAAAGAAAGAAAAAGAATTACCCCAGTGAAAGACATAGCTCCGTCAGCCCCCTCAAAGTATTCCTGTCACTTCCGACACACTCATCGCATCACTGTCGCTGCTTTCTGAAGCAGTTCTAGAGGTCCTCTTTCATGAGTGTCTTTGTGAGATGTGCTCAAAAATACAGTAAAACTGCTTTCAAGTGCCAGCCAGTGGAAAGGCAGGTTTGTGAAACACATTATGCTGTGTCTTCATCCATCTAATTCACCAGACTGGGCACCACACAACTTTAGCTCTTCCCCAAAGTCAAAATGACCATGAAAGGTCAGTGCTCAGAATCTATTCAGGACATGAAGGAGCCACAACAGCTCAAGGATACTCATGAAAGAGGACTTTCAAAAGGAGAAACAAGAAACCAACCCCTTCCTATGGGCCAGTGGCAGCCATGTGAGCTGGGAGCAGACACAAGAAGCCAGCCCCTTTCTGTTAGCTGCCTGCGTAGGCTAGGAGACAAGAAGAGCAGAGTCTCTTCACCCCATAAGCAGCCAGCTGATCTGGAGAAACACAGGCTGAGATGATAGCCACTGAAGTACACACACAAAAAAAAAACCTTAATGCCTTTATTGTTTGATTGACTTTGCAAGCCTAAGGCAGGTGGCCTGAACATCTATTTAGAGGTTAACAATATGCAGTGTAACATATGTGAGGATCTCCTTCTGAAGGTGGTAGCCATTGTTAATTCCCTATTCCCTTGCTTTAACATCCTGTATAATATTCATTGTTTTGTAATATTGGTTGTATTCTGTTTTGTTCTGTTTGATTTTATTATATCTGATGGCATGGGCAGCTATTTCAAAAATAACAAAATGTAGTAACCACTGTTGATTTTCTTTGAAGTCCTGTATCATTTTCACTGTTTTGTTTTGATTGTCTTTATTCTGCTTTATTTTGTTTCATTTTATTCTTTTTAAAATAAAAAAATTTAAAACATTTTTAAAGTGGAGCAGATGATAGATTAAGTGTTTAGAGTGTGAGAGAGAGGATTTTGATAAGGACTCACGGTAATGTGCCTTTTATTGTAATAATTTTTACAAATTTTTAATCTTCATTAGATTTTTCATCATACCTTACAGAAAGAGAAGCAGATTAGAAACTTCAAATATGCTTGGAGGATGGGATATGATACATTCACTCTTAAACCTCCATCCATCAACACATATACACACATTTTGGGGATCTAGTTTTACTTTCAAAAGTTCTTTTATTTCCTGTGTATATTGTCCCAACAAGAGGTAACTGCTTGTTACCTGGCCTGGCTCTGAAGAAAGCGAAGCATAGGAAATGAGAACTCTGTGGCCACATAACTGGCGTCACCAACACCTTGTAACCATTCGGATAGCTTAGAGGAGCTCGGGGAAAGGAGTTACTGGGTCACAGTAGTTTAGCCTGGACAGAATTACCATTCCCAGAAGGTACTGTGGACACTCTGCTTCAGTACAGAACAGACCATGAAATGCTACCTGCCTCTGGGGGACTCTCAGGTTAGGAAGAATATGATCTACCAGAGGTAACCCATGACGACTCTGATCTGATTCCTCACAATACCTTAGTGCTTATAAATAACCCATTTATGGTTTATTAGTCTTCTATGTTTTAACTAGTCATCTTTCTGCTTAATCTAAGAGTTCCTGAGGTCAGAGTTCATACCACATTCAGTGGTACACAAGGAGGGCACTCAGGAGAAATAGGTTGAACTCTCAAGGTTTGCAGGTAACATAAAAAGTGAGGAGGTTCAGTTGGTTCTTTACTGTTTCAACTTAATTTTGAAGATTTCAACATTATAGTGTGCTTAATGATTGTCCTTAAGAAAAACAAGCAACCACTTATTAGCATGATGTTGAATAAAATAGGTACCCTGTCCCAAAGTGCTACCTAATTCTGCTAGCTTACATTATAAGTCAATAGATCTGAGTAGTGTAAAGTTTGTGGTTTATAATAAAACCAAGATTATTAATAAAAAACTAAGTAAAACATCTGACCCTAACTCCTATTTTACCAATGAATTTATACAAAGGAACAAACCAATTCTATTTGAGAAGTCATCACTTTATAAATATAAAAAGAAATAGTACTAATATACTGCTGCCTATGGTGAAATTTCCCTAGTAAGAAGGCTCATGTAATGAAAAAGACAAGATAATCTACATTTTTATTTAAATGACTATCGGAAAAAGCTATGAGAATCACAGAATCAATATCCTTGTCCCATCAACTTGAATTTGGTTACCAACTTCTTTCCTCATGACCTGTCCTTTAAGAGCAGAAGGGCTACAGGCCCTCCCCAAATCTGCCTCTCTTTTCTTTCATGATGGACTCCTCCTTTTTATTCTCTTAAAATTTTTGTCATTAACTATAGAGTCACAGGCTCTTTGCCTATCGAAATTCAAATGTTGATCTGTTTCCTTGATGGTTTTCTGTCTTCTCTAACTAGAATTTAAGTTTCACAGTGCCTGGTACCTGGTATGTAACAGGCTTTTGGTAAACCCACGATAAAAGATTCAAGTATCACTGAGCATGCACACACTCTGTAACTGTGCACCTCAATGACAAGTAGCAGTTGTATGGCTCACACGCTGTCAACTATTTTTCTTTTCTCCAAATACACTAGATTAACTATCCTTAACATTTTTGACAATAATGGTCTTAAATTAAACATACTATCCTGCAAGACTTTTTTCTCATCCACTTCCAGTCCTCACCAGTGGTCACTCTTCCACGCTCAGTTTAAACCCACTGCTTGGCATTGCCATAATGATGGTTATATCTAATTTAATAATTCCCTGGGCCATGGCCACCTGGGTGGACTTTTTGTATGTGTGCTATTAGAAATAATACCTCAGTGGATATTCTTGTACCTATATTTTTACTAATTATTACTGCCATTGAGAACACTGGGTCAAAAGACAGGAATATCTTCCAACTTTTCAGACAATAAGATTTCTGTCTGATTTTTATGCAGAAGCAGAAAAATATATTGGAGCTAGACCTCTATATTGGAATCTCAATTCTATCACATCTTCACTGTGTATCTTTCTAGCCTCAGCAAATCTGTGAGACAAAAGAAACAATAGAATCACCCCCACAGAGCTTTTATTACAAATAAGTCAATATTTATAAAAGAGCAATGCTTAGCAAATAGCAGGTGGACACATGTGGACACAAAACTGTATGCAACACCATGGCATAAACCAGTGTTAAAGGTCAGAGCTTTTCCTATTATGAGTGCCATTACTGAGTGTCATTTTCTGATCTAGCATTCCCAACAACCCCTATGTCTCTCTTCTGAATATCCAGGTTTAAACTCTGATTTTGTATGTCAAAGCATGTGTTTATTGCTATCTGTACAAAAGGTAAAATAATTTGGTCATCATGCTATTGTAGTTTAACACTGAAGTGGTCACGATAGCTTGGGAAGAGGATGGGAGCCTTTTGTAGCTGTTGTCTGAACTTTTTGAGGTTGCACTGATTGCTCACAAAAACACTCCCTGCAGCCAAGCACTTTCTCACGTTAGTGGTGCCTGCTAATTAGGAAGAAACTAAATGCAAGAAAGGTTCAGACTTATTGAAATCTATAAACTTCCTTCACTCCTTATCTTTAATTGCACTGAGTCTCTGGCAGAGGCACATACTTTTGACTGCTTTGGGGAACATGCTTTTCCTGATTTCTACAGCATTCTCAACGGTACAGAATCGGGCTCTGGGAGTGGGGGGAGGTTCCAGCTCTGTAATCACATTCCACCTGGCCACAGGAAGCCCATGTCATTTGTTTCCAGTGTCAGATTTATTAATGTAAGCTAAGGAGAATGAACTCCAAATAGAAAAACTGAGAGATGTTCTTAAAATAGGGCTCTTTAATTACTCATTATAACAAGGCTAGTGTTCATGGCATGGTTTCCCAAGGTACCTTCATAATTTATTAATTTTAAGGACTAACTAGATCTTTTGGAGGAGAGCAAAGCAAATTCACACAATATAGAAATCTACCCGTTAGCAGGTTGCATTCAAGTACAGGGAACACATCTTTAATTTCCTACAGACGCTGTGGACAATGAGTGAATTCCTAAGAGTATGCCCTTGGGCTACTCACATAACTCAACACGGGTGTACACTGCTTCTTCATTCTATTTTGTCCTTTTACTATTCCCCAGGACACCGGGTTTAAGGAACTCAAGATTTGAAAAGAAGAATGAAATCCCCCAATGCCAAATCAAGCCAAGCACATGAAAGAAAAACCCTGTATTACCATTATTTTGAAGAAAAAAGAACTTTATACAAATGTCCATCATCACGTATTCATCAGTAAAAAATAACATCTAGTACCCTGAAGTACATTTAAGGACTAAACATGCTTTTGTGTTTAAAGAAATTCAAAAACAAATTCCTGGAAATACCGTATTTACAAAAGTGAAGTGTTTCTGGGTGGACATGTTAATGCTTGTGGTATTCTGGTAATTACAGAATGAATCCTATGCATTAAAATATTCTCACTTCACTGAATTTCTAGAAGAATCCTCCAGGAAGTTAAATCCTATATCATTTCCCTACTGGTAGGCAGCTGAAACCACTGTGGAAACAAAGCTAGGGGAAAAAAGTGAAGAAAACCAGCTCCTAATGGACGGCAATGAAATTTTCTGCAGCCCCGTCTTCCCCTGGGGTCTCACGCGTGTCCCACTTCCAATTCACTCTCACACACGGTCTGATTCACAAAGTCAAAGCAGGGGCTGGGAGGGCCGCGGCAGGCATTCCCCCTAGAGACTGTCAGCACCGCCAGTTGACAATGCCACTCACTTAACTTAGTGACTGTTCTCTGTCCATAAATTGCCTGATCTCCACCGTCCAGAGGGGCACGTGGAGTGCTCTGTCCCTCCCAAGCAGTCTTTGTTCTATTCTGCAAATCAGCACGTGCACATTGGTTATATTCAGGTCAATTCCTCTCAAGAAACTTCACATCCCGTATTCTCTTACACTGCCCTTGACTCCGTTTCTATCCCCAGGGTTCTATTCCCATTTTCCCTGGGTGATCACACCCTTTCAACTGTGTCACTTCCCACCCATTTGCTGGTAACTCCAAACTCCCTCTTTCCAAGTTAATCGCCACCGAATCCTGAATCTGTTTATCAAACTGATCATTTCAGATGAATCCCCAGGCATTCCAAGTCCAACATCTCCCCAAATGAAACCATCGAACATCTCAAACCTGTTTTCTTTTCACTCCATATCTTACTACAGAACCACTAAGCACAACGGGCATTGGTGCCCATTCCACTTGGCACACGGGGCACCTCACTGGTATCTCCCATCATTTGTTGCCACTACTCATTTAATTTCTCCTCTGGACTGATGAGTGTACAGAGGATATGACAGTAACCTCCTGGTCACTATTCCCAGATCCAAGAAGAGAGCTGTTCATAGTAAAGGCACCAAGTATGTCCCCTAAAACTAACAGTCTGGGTCATTTTAGAGACATCTGAGCATTGTAAGAAGGCTATGATGCTACCCAATCTCACACTCAAAGGGAACTATCTCATGCCCACTTCTAATTCCAAAAACAGATTCTGTAAACCAGACTTCCCCTTTTTTCTTCTCCTTAACTCTTAATCACATTCCTCTCTCTTACCACTCAACATGACAGTACATAGTATGCTATCTCAGAACCTGAGCATCACCATCTTTAGGAAATGCATTCTCTTTATAAAGCTAAAGAAAGGAGAAAATTTCACTTTAGGAATACTAACATCTTCCTCAGCAACTATGAGCATTTCTTGTGCACCTGACTGCTTTTCAAGGTCATACAATGTCATGGTAACAGAGGACCAGTATCCCTCATTCACATCGGTCCAAAGCTGACAGGCCTCAGGCTCTTGGCATTATCTCGAATAGCTCCAAGGAGGCTCTTGTAAGAGTAGCAACATAATTAAAAACAGGCACCTAACATATTACACAACTGTTGTGGGGAAATTTTTCTATACTACATAGGATTGATAAGATAATGTTGGTAGTCAGGGGTTGCAAGGAGAACAAGACAATACAGGACACATAATTTATAGTATTATTTACACTGGTCACCAAGGCGTCAATACAAAGAAAGTGTAGGATATCTGTCCACACACTAAAGACCTAGAGAATCCAGCTGAGGGCCTGGATACCCCAGTGATGTCCTGCATGAGTCCAGCTAAAGACCTAGAGCCCATGAAAATGCCTCCCACAAGTTCAACTGGCAGGCTAGAGTCCACAACAATGATTTATGCAACTCTATTTCATGGATCTGCACTGGGAAGACCCAAAGGTCAGCAGTGGAAGCTAGAAAGTCTGTGCCAGTGGGATGAAGGATCTATGCCAACAGGCTGAGGGCTCTGCACTAGAGCCAAGAAGTGATGCTCAAAATAAGGACCAGGATTCCCTCGAAAAGTATCACAGCCATCCTCAGCCACAAAGAGGTCCTGAGATCCTCCAATGATAAGAACAACCAGGTTCATATCAGAAAGCCAGCATGATAAGCTTCTCCTGGAGACTGAATAGCACACCATCTTCCCCTGTGAAGCCAGGAAGTGATGCTTAAAGGGCCAGAAGTGAACTTCAGCCATTCTCAGTGATAAGGTCCTGAGTTCCTTTGATGATAAGAACAGCCAAGTTTACACTGGGGAGTTCAATGGTCTCCTCCAGAAGAACCTGCAGCAACGGGGCAACCAACAGAACCAAACAACAATTTCTTCTCCACTTCTCCCTTTGTGTAGGCAGCAGTCCTCAGGCAGGCCCTCCACACCCAGCACCACGCTGATTCAGTTCAGCTGGTGTTACAAGTTGACTACCAGTTTTCAGTCCACCACAGAAGAGGTAAGAAAAATGAGATTTCACTCTCCCATCTGCTTGCAATTTATGAATTTTTGCAGTAAGCTCATTTGTAGTCATAAGGGTATTTATCACTCTATTGGTCCCATCAGCTACTCAGCACATTCATTAAGAGTGCAGAGCACAGCTTCATTTCTTGGGTTGTTTTGTGGGGTTTTTGTGAGGAAGGAGCTGTTCTTGGGAGAGGTTGCTTGTTTTATAATACTGGGCATTGAATCCAGGGCCTTCAACCAAGCTATTAGTCTCTTTATTAAAATGCATATATTTTAATTTTGAGAAAGGGCCTCACTAAGTCCGCTTGGCTGAGCTCACAATTGTGGCTCTCCTATTTCAGTCTCCCAGAGAGCTGGGATTCCAGGTGTTCACCACCATGCTTGGTGCCATCAAGCCCCCTTCCTTCACACACCCTGCAATGCAGCACCTTGGACAGGGCTTGGAGGATCACAACTGAACTATCATGTGCAGGCTTCCCCAGAAGACTGTCAGCTCCACAACAGGACTACGCATTCTGGTTTTCTCTTCACAAAACGTCCAGCACACAATCTGAAGAAACTAGACCTCTGCATATGTTTGGACCAGTGTCAGTGAGAAGTCTATGGGCATTGACCCACACCGCCTCTGCCCCTGCCAGCACTCAGAGCTCTCTGGTGATGCTGATAATCACACTTGCTCCAAATCACTGCCTTTGAGGACACCCTGAAGAGAAAGCAACTCACAAACCAATCTTAATAGCACTAAAATGTTCATGCCCTTGGATAAAAGTTGATAATGTATGGAAGTTTGTTCTGGTAAAGAATTTCCATCAAAGGAAAAAAAGTAAGTATGTAAGACGACAGTCTCTGAACCACATTTTAAATAAGATGATGTTGAGATTAATAAATATCAGGTACAAAGTCAACATTAATGAGAAGTTCACTGGCTAGAGAAATATTTTCTACTAATATGATTGGATTAGACAATAAAGAAAAGAAAACATGTAACACATATATCTTATATAACTGAACAAATATAATACAGTATACATATACGCAAAGATATTAGAAGTCTAAAATGAAAAATAAGAATTTCAACAATTGATTTTCTAATACATAAGATCAACATTATTATATAAAACAAGGGTTAGGGTCAGGGTTAGGGTTAGGCTTAGGGCTAGGGCTAGAGTTGGGGTAAGGGTAGGGGTAGGTTTAGGACTGGCTTTGTCTTGAAGTAGTGTGATCGATTTTCAATTGATTGGTTTTCTAGGGCTTGAACACAAGGACTCACACATGCTAGGCAAGTATTCTTCCATCAAGCTACATTCTGAGTGTAGAAAACTGCTTGAGTAGTTTTCATTGGTTTCCTGTCAAATCTCCTTATGTTGGGATTATAATATCTTCTATGCAAATTACTGTTTAGCCTTCTTGTCTCCAAATACACCCTTGAATTCAGAGTTCTTCTGGTATAACCTTTAGGTCCATCACAAGCTAAACATCTGAAGTTTATGTCAATTGACCCGGAAGTCTTTCTTATTTAGATATCAATGTAAGAACACACTTTAATGTAATATTTAATTTTCATGTGATAAAATACATAAATTATTGTCCAAGCTGTTGGAGTTTATATTTCTGAATTATACATCCACATTGCTTACTAAAGTAGAATTATGACACTGTACACCTGAGTGTGATGAAGAGTAATTATTTGCCCTGGTTTTCATGTCTGCTCAATGGTCTCACTTCTGAAGGCCTCTTTGTCTCTCCACTGGAAAAGTCATTTCTTTATAACAAAGTGTCTAACACAATTTAAAGATGTTTTTCAGTTTTTTTCAGTGTGAAACTTTTAACTTGCCATTTGAATGGTTAGTCTTTATCAACTACATTTCTGAGAGTATTTTTTTCCAAATAAGTCTGCAAAATGTCAGCTACACATTTCTTCAAAAAAGTTTTGAAGATCACTAATTCCTTATACTTTTTCTATCTGATCTATTTTTCAGCCCTGCTTTGCCTCAGGAAAGCTTAGAATCTTATCCTGGCTTTTGATAAGAGAAGAGTATCCAGGATAAATTTCACCAGAATGTGACTCCCTCGCATGATAGAAATCTGTTCCCCCACAACCAGGACTCCCTGGAATTCCACTGTTGGCTCTAAGTTAAGATGCTGGAGGCTCCCAAAGTCTGAATAATGTTGTCATATTGAAGTCCTGTTTTCTATAAAATTCAGCAAATAATCACCTGAGAGCTTAATCAGTGGTTTTAGTTTTTAGAACTGCTACTTTATTATCTATACAGATTTAGGAAATTCCAGAATAAAATTATAAACAAACATTTATTTAACTCTACCTCTGTCTCTTTCACTCTGACCTTTCAATCAAAACTTTGTCCTTCTGAACAAATCTTTGGCTCTCTGTGCTTGTGTACTACCTTACCGTGGATAACCTGTCCCTGTATACTTCTGTCACTCAGAGGGACCCTCCACCTCTCTGTTAGTTTTGAAATCCACCTTGCCTAACAAAATTTTGGTTTCTGTTCATGAAGAAAAGAGTAAAAAAAAAAAAACCTAAATTTGCTAATATTTTAAAGGGCTCATCTCAAAAAGGCGAGTATTCCCAAAAAAATGACTGCAGTGATTTGCAGCTGGCCAATGTGGAAGGGAAATCTGTGATTTCATTTGGAAACCAGCAACAGAAATACTGCCAGAGCTGCCAGTCAGAGAGCAGCTCCCCCAGCCCCTGCCAGGACAGCCACTCCCAGCCCCCCAGCCTTGCGTTTTTTTTTTTTTTTTTTTTTTTTATTTAAGAGGAAAAAGAGAAAAACACAAAACAAAACAAAGCAGTGTAAGGTTACATATAATACAGAACTACAAAAAAAAGCATAACAGTAAGAAATCACCTGTTAATAGATTACATATTATCATCTTGGAAATAGTTGCTCAAATCACAGTATCAAAGAATACAAAATAGACATTCAAACAGAGAGACTACAAACAGCTGTGTTCAATGATCCAAAAACATTAATATAGTCAGCTATTCAACATCCCTATACACACTTGCTGTTATATCCGTTAGAGCTCTTTTTTCCCCTTTCTCTCTTTTTACAACAAAATTTACACATTTTAGATTTTATTACTCCTTAGTTCTTATTACTTTTTGGGGGGGGAGAATAAAGTCAAATATGGCAGAACAAAGCTGTCAGTGAAAACCAAGGATAGACTTAGCACATGATGTAGAACAGAGTATACGGTTATTAACAATAGTTATCAACGTTGTCTCTTGTTTCCTTAAAAAGATTTGTCTATCTCATTAGATATTATAAAGTTGGACAAAACAGTAGAGAACAAGACCAATAAAACTTAGACATTGTAAACATTACAGGACTTCCAAAGGAGACAATAGTCAAACCAGAATGGGCATCTTAGTGAATCTTACTGCCTTCAAAGTAGTTGCCTATACCCTCGGACCTGATACTATCCCACAGAATGGAACAGAGTCTAATCAGTCAAAACAAGATCGTGGGAGCATTACAGGACTTCAAAACAAGTTAATAGGAAATCGAAAAGAGTTACTATTATATATCCTAATTTTTTAAATTTTTCCCTTAATTAAAATAAACATAAGAAATAACTAAATAATTTTTTTAAAGAATAATAGTTACCATAGTGTCTGTCTTTTTCCTTGAGATATTTGGATAAAACTTCATATACTATAGCTTCAAATATTTCCATATCAAGAAGCCCGGAATAAAGCCTTTCTAATTAATAAGTAAAAATTTTATAAGGCTTCAAGGCCACATAATGGGGAATCATGATTGCCACATATTTTCATATATTTGAATCATTACTTACATTAGGGAAACTATTCGGTATTCATACATGC
Source organism: Cavia porcellus (assembly GCF_034190915.1). Lineage (NCBI taxonomy): Eukaryota > Metazoa > Chordata > Mammalia > Rodentia > Caviidae > Cavia > Cavia porcellus. The sequence goes on from NW_026947509.1 coordinate 10,513,190, forward strand.
GAGATTGATTTATTTCACTTATGAGTATGGTCTCAAGCTGCGCCCATTTATTGATAAATATCTCAATGTGATCCTTCTTTATAGCTGAATAATATTCCATTGTATAGAAATACCACAACTTTTTTATCCATTCCTCAGTTGATGGACACTTGGGTTGTTTCCAAGATCTGGCGATTACAAATTGTGCTGCTATAAACATAGGTGCACATAAATCACTGTGGTATGATGCTTTCAGTTCTTCTGGGAATATGCCTAGAAGTGGAATAGCTGGAATAAATGGGATTTCCAATCCCAACTTTTTGAGAAACCTCCAGACAGACCTCCACAAAGGCTGTACCAGTCTACACTCCCACCAACAGTGCAGGAGAGTTCCTTTTTCCCCACATCCTCTCCAGCATTTGTTGTTGTTGGTTTTCTTGATCCTGGCCATTCTTTCAGGAGTGAGATGGAATCTCAGTGTGGTTTTAATTTGCATTTCTCTGATGACCAATGATGATGAGCATGTTTTCATATATTTATTTGCCATTTGCATTTCTTCATCTGAGAATTGCGTATTCATCTCAGATGCCCATTTTTGGATTGGATCTTTGAATTTTGGAGGTCTGAGTTTTTTTAATTCTTTATATGTTTTAGACAAGAGTCCCTTGTCTGAGAGAGAGTTCACTAAAATCTTTTCCCAGTTTGTGGGTTTTCTTTTCACTATGCTGGAGATTTCTTTTGACATGCAGAAACTTTTTAATAAGATGTGGTCCCAGTTATTGATTCTGGGAAGTGTTTCCCGTGCGGTTTGAGTCCTGTTCATGAATTCTCTACCTACTCCTATGTCTCCAAGGTTTCTACCCACTTTGTCTTCCAATAGATTTAGTGTTTCTGTTTTAATATTCAGATCTTTGACCCATTTAGATTTTAATTTAGTACATGGTGATAGACATGGGTCTAGCTTTAGTTTTCGGCAAATGGAGAGCCAGTTTTTCCAGCACCATTTATTAAAGAGACTGTCGTTCTTCCAGTGAACCTGCTTGGCTCCTTTATCAAAGATAAGGTGGTTGAGTGTGTTTGTAGTTGTGGTTGTATCTTCTAATCTATTCCATTGATCTTCGCCTCTGTTTTGATTCCAATACCATGTTGATTTTACTACTGTTGCTTTGTAGTATAATTTCAAGTCAGGAATTGTGATGCCTCCTGCTTTGCCTTTGCTGCTTAGAATTGCCTTTGCGATTCTAGGTCTCTTCTGGTTCCAGATGAAATTTAGGAGTGATTTCTCTAGATCTATAAGGTATGTTGATGGTATTTCTATTGGGATTGCATTGAATCTGTATAAGAGTTTTGGGAGAATGGCCATCTTCACAATGTTTGTTCTTCCTATCCATGAGCAAGGGATGTCTTTCCATTTTCTGAGATCATCTTCAATTTCCTTTTTCAGTGTATTATAGTTTTCACTGTATAAGTCTTTCACTTCTTTCGTAAGAGTAATTCCTAAATATTTCATTTTTTTGCTTGCTAATGTGAATAGTCCAGTTTCTCTTATTTCCCTCTCTGTAATTTTGTTGTTCGTGTATAGGAATGCTATTGATTTCTGAGTATTGATTTTGTATCCAGCCACATTACTGAATTTATTTATTGTATCTAAGAGTATTTCAATGGAGTTTAGGGGGTCTTCTATGTAGAGTATCATGTCATCTGCAAACAATGATAACTTAACTTCTTCTTTTCCTATCTTTACCCCTTTTATTTCTCTTTCTTGCCTAATTGCTCTGGCTAGTACTTCCAGTACTATATTAAATAGGAGTGGTGATAAAGGACATCCTTGTCTTGTGCCTGATTTTAAAGTAAAGGCTTTCAATTTTTGGCCATTTAGAATGATGCTGGCTGTTGGTTTGTCATAAATGGCCTTTATTATATTGAGGTAAAGACCATCTATTCCAATTTTCTGTAGAGTTTTTATCATGAATAAATGTTGGACCTTATCGAAGGCTTTTTCTGCATCTATAGAAATGATCATGTGATTCTTATTTTTGGCTTTATTGATATGGTGGATTACATTTATTGATTTGCGTATGTTGAACCATCCTTGCTTTCCTGGGATGAATCCCACTTGGTCATGGTGTATAATCTTCTTGATGATTTGCTGGATCCTATTTGCCAATATTTTATTGAGGATTTTTGCATCTGTGTTCATTAGGGAGATCGGTCTATAGTTCTCTTTTTTAGTTGGGTCTTTCTCAGGTTTTGGTACTAGAGTAATATTTGCTTCCAGGAACGACTTAGGAAGGATTGCTTCCCTTTCAATTTCATTGAACAGTTTGAGGAGTGTCGGCATTAGGTCTTCTTTGTATTTCTTGTAGAATTCTGCAGTGAATCCATCTGGGCCTGGGCTCTTCTTGGTGGGTAAGGACTTAATTACATTTTCAATTTCAGTAACAGAGATTGGGTTATTCAACAGTTTTACATCCTCTTGATCTAGCTTTGGCACTTCATATGCTTCTAAGAATCTGTCTATTTCTTCTGTGTTATCAAACTTTTGAGAGTAGAGGTTTTCGAAGTAGGTGTTGATGATCTTCTGTATTTCTATTGGGTCTGTAGTGATTTCTCCTTTTTCATTTCTTATTGCATGAATTTGAGCTTTTTCTTCCCTTTTTTTAATAAGGTTGGCTAGGGGCTTATCGATTTTATTTATTCTTTCAAAGAACCAACTCTTTGATTTTTTGATTCTTTGGATTGTTTTCTTAGTCTCTATTGCATTGATTTCTGCTCTGATTTTTATAATTTCCTCTCTTCTTTTGGCTTTGGGCTTGACTTGCTCTTCTTTTTCTAGCTGTTTGAGGTGTAGCATCAAGTTATTTATTTGTATTCGTTCTGTTTTCCTGATGTGGGAACTCAGTGCAATAAATTTTCCTCTCAGGACGGCTTTCATTGCATCCCACAGGTTCCGGTAAGTTGTATCTGTATTTTCATTTTCTTTTAGGTATTGTTTGATTTCTTCTTTAATTTCCTCTGTGACCCACTGATTACTCAAGAGTGTGTTATTCAGTTTCCATGTGTTTGTGGGATTTTTGCAGTATCTTTTATCATTAATTTCTAATTTCAGAGCGCTATGATCCGATAACATGCAAGGGATGATTTCAGCTCTTTTGCACTTGTTTAAATATGTTCTGTGAGCTAATATATGGTCTATTTTAGAAAATGATCCATGTACTGCTGAGAAGAATGTGTATTCTGATGTTGTTGGGTGGAACATCCTGTATATGTCTATCAAACCCATTTGTTCACAGGTATGATTCAGTTCTGTTATTTCTTTGCTCATTTTCTGTCTGGTTGATCTGTCCCTTGGTGTCAATGGTGTATTAAGGTCTCCTGTTACAATTGTGTTACTGATAATTTGAGTTTTCATTTCTGTTAATAATTGTTTTATATAACTTGGTGCTCTGGAGTTTGGTGCGTATATATTTAAGATAGTTATCTCTTCCTCTTGGAGTTTTCCCCTTACAAGTATGTAGTGACCTTCTTTGTCCTTTATGGTCATTGTTGGTTTAAAGTTCACGTTGTCTGCAAACAGAATGGCTACTCCTGCCTTTTTCTGGATTCCTGCTGCATGAAGAATTGTTTTCCATCCTTTGACTTTCAGTCTGTGAGTATCCTTCTGGGTTAGATGGGTTTCCTGTAAACAGCATATGGTTGGATTTTGTTTCTTGATCCATTCTGCTAGTCTGTTTCTTTTGATTGGTGCATTGAGACCATTTATATTAATGGTTATTACTGTTAAATGCTGGTTAATTGTAGGAATGTTATCTCTCTGCTGTTGCATCTTTATCTTTCTGTTCTGTTTAATTATTTGCTTTACTTAGTGGTTTTTTCCTTTGTGTATCTAAACTGTCTTTCAATATTTTTTGCAGGGTCGGTTTGGTGTTCATGAAGTTCTTCAGCTGTTCTTTGTCATGGAAGTATCGTATTGCACCATCTATTTTGAATGATAGTTTTGCAGGATATATCAGTCTTGGTTGGAAATCATTTTGCTTTAGGATCTGGAATATTTCACTCCATGCTCTTCTTGACTTTATCGTTTGTGCTGAGAAGTCTGCTGTGATTCTGATAGGTTTTCCTTTATAAGTGATCTGTCTTTTCTCTCTGACAGCTTTTAGTAATCTATTCTTGTGTTGGATTTCTGGGATGGTGATTATTATATGTCTGGGTGTAGTTTTATTTTGGTTATGAGTGTTTGGAGTTCTATATGCTTCACTGATCTTGATGTCAGTTTCTGATCTCATGCTTGGGAAATTTTCAGCTATTACTTCTCTAAATATCTGCTTGACATCCTTTATGTTGTCTCCCTCTCTTTCATTAATCCCTATCATTCTTATGTTATTCTTCTTTGCATCGTCTTGCAGTTGTTGAATTGTTGTTTCCTGATTCCTTGTTATTTTCAAAAGATCTTTCCTTTCCTGTTCACTAGCTGCGATCATGTCTTCAAGGTCTGAAATTCTATCTTCACTTTCATTAAGGCGGTTTTTACAACTTTCAGTGGAGTTTTTTATTTCCTGTATATCTCTGTGCATCTGCATTATGTAGTCTGTTTGTTTCTTATATTGCTCGTCTAGGGATTCTATCTTTTTGTTTAGTTCCTCCAATTTTTTATCTGTGTTTTCTTTAGATATATTTAGAATCTCTTTCATTTCTTTTATCATTTCTTCTTTTATCTGGGAGATTATTTCGAGTTTGAATTTCTTTAAAGCTTCCTGGAGTTGTTTGTCAACTTCAGTAGCTATTATGTCCGATATATGAGGTGGATGGGATATATTTTCTTCTATATACATTGCTCCTAGGGTTTCCTGAGATGGGCTGGAGGTTTGAGGTTGTAATTTGGTCTTTCGTTTTGTCATTTTGTATATTTCTGTGTTTCAAGTGTTATTTGAAAGCTTCCTCAGGATCTGTTGAAAATCCCCTTCTATGCTTGGAGCTACTGAGCCTCTGACACCGCACTACCCCAAGCCATTGGGCCTGCAGAACCAGTGTCCCTCCTCTGCCTGCTCAGAACTCCGCAGTTCCAGACAAGCTGGGCCTCAGGGACACTGTGCGCCCACCTGCCCCTTGGAAGATCCACAGCTCTTCAATTGCAGCCGGGTTAGGGTGCTCTCCACAGGCCACAGTGCCTCAGGAGCCTGTGATCCCTCCCTGCTTGCAGAGATATCCACAGTCCTCTAGGCAAAGGAAGGGACTTCTGCAGGCACTCCAGATCCGCCCAGCTCCTCCTCTGCAGGAGATGGCTAGGTGCGGCTGGGCTCCGGGGTTAGTGTAGGCCCGCCCATCCGTCAGGAGCTCAGCAGACTTCCAAGTGTAGCCGGGGGGGATGGGGAGGCAGCTGTAGTGGCTCTAACCCACTGCTCCACTTCACTGCACCCAGAAGCCTGGGGGGTCCGGAACAGTCTGAGATTTGGGCAGACTGTGCTGGGCACTCACCACAGGCTGAGGTGCCTCAGGAAGCTGCGATGCCTCCCTGCTTGCAGAAGTATTCAGTCCTTCAGACAAAGGAAAGGGCTTCTTCAGGGACTCCGGATCCGCCCAGCTCCTCCTCTCCAGCCTTGCGTTTTGTACAAAGCCTTTTATTCTTGTCTGATATATATATATATATATAATCCTACAACCTTAATCCACTCCTTTTCTCACTGCCAGGTTTTACCCTGCCTTATTTACATTCCTATCCTCATTGGCTTCTCCATCCTCACGTGATCCTCAATGAGGAACAACCAGCACTTGGGAGGGTTGAGTTGGTAGCCATCTGGGTGCACCAGGGGATGAAGAGTTTCTCTCTGAAGCCCTGTGAGTTTTCCCAGTTATCAGCAGTGCACATGACTACTAGGAATCCCTGTAAGCTTTGAGTTTTCTTTCTTTTTTAAAAAATTAAAGATCCTATTTATGTCCAGCTCTAATTCCTGCATTTGATGTGGGAAGAGTACCACATAGAGAAATTTCCCTACAGATGTCTTCAAAGGAATCTGGAGAAAGTTGAGCATTAAAGATTTGGTGCTGACAGTTTGGCACTTTTCTCCCTCAGGAACTGAGTTAAAGAGGTCTTCCTCGTCCTTGGCCTTACCTTTTTCCTGTCTCTTCTGATAGTGGGATTTTAATTTACTTTTCCCACTGTGCAGATGCTTATCTTCCTTAAGGCTTTGAGGAAAGTTAACTATTAAAAGCAGCTGGCTGAATTGAAAACATCTTTCTGGTTAAATTTGTAAAAATAATTTGAGACCCACTTTACACTCCATTTTCAGAGGCTGCCTAGACTATAATCCCTAGCAATTGTCCTTTGTCCGTTTTCTGAAATACTGACATTTCATTGTATCACTGAACTATACTATTAAAAAGAATCCCAATTTTTCTCTTTACCAGCCAGGTTAAAATCAAATCTAAAATCATTACCTGAGTGTCACATTGTCTTGAATTGAATAGTATGTGATATTTTTCCTCTGGTTTTCAGAAAAGTATATGTAATATCCATAGTTTCCTTGACCTAAGATACTTTTGTAGTTAGCAATTTCTCAACTTCTTAATATCACAAATTGACATAATTATGTAAAGATTATATTCAAGAGCATTTAATATTTTTCAATAAAAACAGTTGTCAACAAAAATAATAATCCTAAAACCAGTAGTATTTTATCTTTCTATCTTTCTTCTAAAAATCTAGTAATATCTTTCTTATAAAAATGTCAAGGTATGATATATGTTAATTGTTACAAAAAGACAGAGGAGAAAACCGAGCTTTACTTATTGTGGAGTAAAGGAAACATTTTTGTCATTGTGTCACTGGACACTCTTAATTATGATTCTCCCCAATAGCCTCAAATTGTGTTTCTCTAACAATTATTTTTATGAAGCCATCCAATGTATACAACATTTACTGTAATGTAAATAGGGGGTATTGAAATTCATAAATTTTTTTAGAATTGATTATGCACTTTTAACAAAATTGCACTCAGTGTTACATAATAGAGTTTAGTGACTAAATATCTGTATAACTTTCAGGACAGTGTGGAAAGTCTACAAATAGTGGCCAGAGTGCAATGGGAGGTAGTAACTATCCATTTATTAAGTTTTTAAAGTGTGTGAACAACACTGAATGGCAAGCAATAAGTGAATAAAGAGGTGAGCTGGGACCTTACTGACACTTGTCAAAAATAATTCAGATACTTAATTAAATCAAAACACTTAATGACATTTCAGAAATTGTTCAAGAAACAAGTGATAACAGTTTACTTCAAATGGGGTTTAATGTTCATGACAAAGATATGAGACCAGCTCACTAAAACATAGTGTTTCTTCTTTTCCTCTTTCCTTCCTGCACAATTCAGACTCAACAGAGGTGGACAGAATTGGGTGGCGATCTGTGCACCAGGCCTATGAGGGCCTAGAGCTCCTTAGAGGACACCAGCGCCAACCAGCACCAGGAGAGCATCCACCCAGTTGACTGACAGCCCAGCATGGGGGTCATCATGGAGAGGGTGCCAAGAGCATCCAAGGAAGGGGACAATCAGATGGTGTGGGGACCACACAGAGAGGGGAGGGCTTCCTTGTGTGTGTAGGTAGGGGCAGCAGAACAATGCAAGATCAGATGCAATAAACAGAAAGGGGTCAAATAACACAGAGAATATCAGGAATCAAGGGTTTTACTGTAGATGAGTGTCTCGGTTAGTTTTCACTCATTGCTGAGACAAAATACCCAACATCAAAATTAAGGGAGTAAAGATTTGTTTAGCTCACAGTTTGTGGAGGTTTCAGTCTATAATCATCAACTAACTCCAAGGCAAAGTGGTGCGGCAGAGAAGCAACAGTTCATGGCAGCAAACGATAAAAAGCAACAAGAGCAAAAGGTGGAGGCCATGCTTCTTATACTATATGCAGGATACCTGACTAGGGCAGGTGTGGCACTCACGTCTTCAATCCTACACAAGTCAATGAACTGATTGTGCCACCCACAAAAGCGTGCTCTCTGTGACCACATGACCACATGAGGCTTTAGGGTAACATCCAAATATAAACAATAATATTCTAAATGCAAAAGGCATTTAGTCCATCTCTAAGAGTTGCCAGAATACTAACAGTTTGAGCTTTACTGAAAAGCCCACGTCCCAAGTATCCTCCAAAATATAAGGCAAACATCTGTGATCCCCTGAAAAAACTGAAATAAAGTTAAACATGTCCAAAATTTAGTGGCACAAAACAAGCATTCTCATTCCAAAAATTACAAACAAGGAGATTGGAACCAAAGCAAGATCAAAATCCAACAGGATAAACACTAAGTCCTGTAGTTCCATGTGCAGCATCCAAGGCAATCTGTGACAAGTTGTGAGCTCCAAAGGGCTTAAGTGACTGTCCCTCTAGAGCACTTCTGGTGGTTGCAGCTCCCACGGTTTCTCTCTTGGGCTGGCTTTGCTCTGTCCCTGCAGGTTTCCTCAGACAATCCACATTCGTGGCTTCTTCAAACATCCACTAAACCTTTGGTTTCACCCTCACCACTTCTTACACTGCCCTCTCATAGGTACAGTACCTGGCCTCCCAGGCCTTCTGAAATTGAGGAGGAAACTTTCTTAATCCCATCACTCTTGCATTCTGCATGCACCTAAAACCAGTGCCACGTGCATGCTGCCACTGCTGGCTGCCAGCCGGAGCAGTAGCCAGGCTTCTTTCTCTCTTGACTGTAGGGGTCAGCTACATGGATAACAGAGTACTCTGAATCCAATTCTGAGGAAATTTCCTATGCTCTTGGCATTCTGGAACATGGTGTTCTGTGGCTTTCTTTTCAGGGCAAAGTTTTTCACATTTGCAATTTGGAAGCTGCAAAGGATGGCAACTTGCTGCTTCCTATGATGCCTTAAGGCCATCTTTTGTATTCTTCTGTACCTTCTCAGCAATCAAGATACCTCTGTTCTATCTTTGAAGTCCACACTTCTAGTGAGTTTCCCTTCTGGTCAAGCTCACAATGTTTTAAGTCATCTTTCTGGGCTTTTTTATTTTGATTCTCAACATAGATCTGGCTAAAAGCCCCCAACAGCAGCCATGCCACAGCCCAACATTTGACTACCCTGAAATTTCTTCTGCCAGATTAGTCTTCCACCTTTAATCTCAGTCTCAGGCAAATTCTCAAATTGGCACAATCAATCAATCACTACAATGAGAAAGCACTCTAACAATCAGCACATACATGTTTGTCTCCAATACCATTGTCCCTAACTACTAAAAGAAGCGATGGTTGCTTGGAGAAAGGGATGATTCCAAAGCTGGGGCACTAAAACTAGGAGTCTAAAACATCTAATTGTGCTAGAATGTAAACAATAGTTCAGAGAATGATGGGGATATTTCAAGATGACCCCAAAGACAGAGGGCTCCCCCTGACCAAAACTCTCACAATCTTAAAGCCAAAAGAAATGATTGTCTTAAAAGATTATAACCTATGCATAAGAGTAGACCTCTGTGAGTGTGTACTGTCATAAAGAAATGATGGAAAACTTCATGAAGAAACTTATTAAATGGATGCCAATTACACAGGGAAAAGAAGACCTTCACAGTACAGAGGTGTACAGCATTTCATGTAATCCAGTTCATACTCTAATTCATGACACCATTAAAATCACATGCATCTGTCTAGAAACAATGTGTTATTTAAACCTATTTTGGGCTTAAGTTTGTTCTGCTATTTATATTTTATTGGCACATTAAGGAGAGGTTGCCATAGTTAAATGTCAGTGTTTAAATTTCAGTGGTAGTTACTGTGGGTCCTTTGCACCTGCTTACACAAAAGGATAATTTTATATTTTAAATTAAAAATTCAAATGAACAGGCCTGTTTTTCAAAATACTATCGGGGAGTTCACAAGCAAAGATGTGAGGATCGCTGTTCTGGAACATTATTCGGTATCTGCAGAATTGGGGGTCAGTGAGAACAGTCTTCCTGCCAATGCACTGTCCTCCTTATTCAAGGAGAGAAACTGTGGGCTCATTTCTTTATTCTCCATTTAGAATTTCTTCTTCTGTGTCAGAGTTACAGAAAGAAAAAAATACAAATCTAAATGTGCCTGATTTAGAAGTGCTATACACAACCATGATCTTCAGAAGCATATGTGGACATCTCACAAGTGGATGTAGCTATTAGGATCTGTGGATATTTTTCCTGTGTGAGAGGATCCAGTTCTCAGTTTCTGAACTCCTGCCACACAAAGTAAATTCAACAGTGAAATATATCATTGTAGTCTTCATTTTTAGTGAGAAAACATTCCAGGCAATATATTTTGCAACTTTCATTCTGATTCTTCTGAACTGCCAGACACATTACAGGAAGTCTATAGGTGCTTAATAAAATTTTGACAAGTAAATGTCTAAATTGCCAAGTGAATTTAGGGCATCATAACAAGGGTGGTCAACTTACATGTGTCCAAATAGAGGGCACTATCAAATCATATTTGCCGATACCTAAAAGATAGATCACATTCATAGATATCTAAAAGGCATCTACAAGTTACCTTTTATGGACACAATAGACATTAAGAATTATGATTTCCTACAACAGAGGATTAAATACAAATTTTAAAAAATTGAAGCCTGAATATCACACTGCTATTATTGTTTAGTGAGAACAAAATAGTTTCGTAGTATAAATAATCACAACTAAAGTATTTAAAGACTTTTCCATTCATCTCTTAACATTTTTATTCTGCACACACTTTAAATATATACTAACATTGTAGCACAGGAACAGAGGTACTCGTCTATATGAATTGTAAGTATATATGCATATATATAAATATATACATACATACTAAAATACTTTTACTAATAATGACTCATAATTTTAAAAACTGGAGGCCACTGGAGAAAAGAGATGGATGGAGAGAGGAAGAGAGGAACAGCATAAGTATCAGGGTGTTGCTGGAGTGGATCCGGAAGACAAAGCTGGTGGTCATGACGTACATCGAGGTGATGGCATGGAAACAGAGCAGAGGGGAAAGTGTTTGTGCATGTTATGGTCACAGAACTACTAGAACTCGGGATGCATGAGCCATGCAGAAGTAGAAAAAGAAAATGTTAAGAATACTTGCAAGGATTTGGGGCCTGAGCTGCTGTATTCACTCTGGGTGTTCCAGCTAAGGGCTGGAACAACAGCTTAGGATATTAAGGGGTGGGGTATCAGCATCCTGTGTGAGTGATGTGCAATTTGAGACTGAAGTCCTAGGAAGTACTCTCCTTCACAGGAGCTCCACCGCCAGCTTGGCAGAGTTTGCACTTGCTTGTGCTGCAGCCACGCCAAGCTCTCCTCCCCTGTTCTTAGCACCATCACTGCGGCTGAAGGTCAATGTTTACTTGCTTATACTGTGGGTCTGACCTCTGACCCCTTCTGAGCTATCAGCACCTACGCTGTTAACTGCAGTGAGTCCCGGAGACACTTGGTCCACTGCTCCTTGTCACATGGTCTCTTTCTGGCTCTTCCCTCATTCTAACTATTTCCAAGAAGCACCATCTCTGTAGTCTCCAGTGCCCCGCAGATTCTCTTCTTGACTCCAGCATGACTGGCACACAAATCTCTAATGAGCATAGTGCTACAGCTACTGTCTGCTATGTTTCCTGTTAGATTCTGGTCACTGAAGGTTGAGATTGGATCTTACCTAACTTTTAACCTCAAGCATCAATCTTAATGCCTGAAAGGTAATGACTGACCATCAGGGCTGCAGAAAACAGAATTGCTCAGATAAAATGAACTGCTTTTACACATTAAAATGATTTACCCTAAATCTATGATAATATACAACTCATTGACACTCAGAAATCCAACTCAACAGATGAGCTAAAGAAGACGATTTTAAAATTTGAAGTTAGTAAATAGTTTGTATCCATTGTACATAGTTTGTATCCATTGGTAATTCTATTCCAAGCAGTACTGGATACATATTCTTTTTTTTCCTATGAAAGTCAAAGGGAAAAATTAATTCTGCTTTCCTGGTCACAGTGGTCCCTGATCAAGTACACTCCCAGAACAATGCCAGTGTAAATTATGGGGGGACAGCTGGAGAGTGAGTGTGAAAAGGAAACAAGAAGTGGATAATAAAGAAGTGAGAGGAGGACACGTCTCTATTTTGCTCTTTGTCACTGTTTTATTCTGAAAACAGGCTCTGCTGGTGTAAAAACAGTTCTGTCACGTATAAGTCTGACTCCCTGGAATGCCAGGAAAAATATTCACATGCCCTAAAGAGTCAAAGTAAATTGGTTTGTATAACTTCTTTTTCAAAGGAGATACGGCTCCCAGAAATTTCTCTTGACCATAAACTCTCCTGCATACCACAGCATGGCTGTGGGTGTCTGACGTTCATGGAAATCCCCTGACCTGACTCGTGGTCTGAGGAGGGCTGCTCGCTCTGACTCTCTGAGGGAGATACAGAGGTAGCAACAGAACCAGGAGGCTGAGAGGTGCTCTCTAGACACTGCTTCTGACCGGGCACAGTCAGTGTGAATGCACACGTGTTTTACTGTTTTATTTTTCTCTAATTCCTTGCCACGATGTTAATTAAGCACAATAAAATTTCTAGGAGGAAAAACTCAGTCAGCATCACTAGCCCAGAAGCAGGAGCTGGGCTGAAAGGCAGGTGACTGACAGAGATTCTGATCCCGTCCAGGGCTCTGCTGACCCCAGCCCCTTCCCATGCAGCTGTCCCCTACCAGGTATGCGCTATGTGCAACACTGCTAGACTTTGAGAACTTCTGATAAAACACATAAAATAGCTAATTCATTATCTTACATTACTTAATAATTGCACATTAAAATAATATTTAGCAACACCGTGTTAAATAAATTATAATATTAAAATGAATTTCATCTGTTATCTTTTTTATTTTATTAAGGAAACCACTGGAAAATGTAAAATACATATGTGGTTTGCAATCATGCTTTTTACTACCCTTCTATTACAAATTAATTATTGAACATGCCCATGATATGTAGTAATGCATAATATTTGTAATATGGCCTTATGTTAAGTGTTTACACACAATGTCATTAAGTATAATAATATGCTATATATTATTACATGTCTTATTTACTATGACAATATTGCACAATAATTTATATTAATTCGTATGCATTGTTACATATGATATAAATATATATTGCATATTTTTGATTATTTTGTGAAACATTGTCCACAGGGTACCTTTTCATTGAAATTACTAATTTAGATTACAATGAATCATGCTTTTGTCTTTCTCACAAATGTGCAGAAAATCTTCCAGGAATACAAATAAAAACCAGAAATGCTCACATATTTTTGGAAAAGCAGCAATGAATGCTACTCAACAGCAGAAGCAGCAGAGAGGGTCTCGTAATGCAGGGCATGGGTGGACGTGGGGCAGGCTCACAGCAGCCCTGCTAGCTCAGCTCTGCAGAAACTCTGCTCTCTGCGGGGCGGGGAGTCCCCAGCCTGCCACCATGCTTTAATTAATTGGCTGCACTGCAATGGGGCTGCCCAAGAAACCAGAAGTAAAAAACACAGAAAATAAAACAAAAGGCTGCAGAGAGCAGGTGGATATGACAGAATCTCGGCCTGATAGGGAAAGAGTCCCTACCTGAGCCCGGAGTGTGCAGGGATCTGTCCCTCCAGCCACATCCATGCGCCTTGTGAGGTTAGAAATTAGGGGAAGATGTATGGGAGCTTTCTATTTTGAATGAAAGGCAAAGAGCTGTAGGATTCTTTCATCCTTTGCACACCTCATCCTTTAAATGAAATGCTTCTCAACAGTTTTGGAGGGGCATGCGCATGCCATGCTGACTTGGGGCCACCAGAGCTATCCAAAGCCATCTATGTATGGTGCATCACCAGAAAGGGACTCGGCCAAGACAGAAAATATGAAGGGCCTAAACTTTCGAACCTGATACTATCCGAAAGTTTAGGCATCAGCTGTGAAGATAATGAGATTCATTATGACGCCCATTCTTGTTGACTTTTATCTACTTTTGAAGACCTACAATGTCTCCAATGTTTTGGTTTTGTCGGTTTTATTCTTTACTGTTTTGTTCAATTGCATTATAACTAATGATATAGGCAATTCTATTAGAGATAGCGGGAGGCATTATGGTAACCATTGTTGATCACCTTGTATTATGTTTTTACATTATCTATTATGTCCACCCTTTTGACTTGACCGATTCTGTTCTGTTATGTCTCGTTTGGTTTTACTCTCTTCCAAAAAAGTAATAAGAACCGTGGGAGCAATGAAACCCAAAATGTGTAATAGTCATGGTACAAAAGAGAGGAAAAGAGAGTGCTCTAAACTATATAACTGCATGTATATTTAAGTGTATAAGATAAAAAATGATATCACAGAGTTTTATTGGATCAATGAACAGAACTGTTTGCAGTATCATTGATGGAATGTCCACTTTACAAGCTTTAATTTTGTGACTTGAACAATTATTTCTAAGATGACAATATGTAATCCATTAACTAGTGATTTCCTACTGTTCATTTTTTTTCTGTAAATCTGTATAACTTGTACCCTTTCCCTGCTTTTTTTTCTTTTCTCCTTAAATAAAATTTTAAAAAAAAAATCCAGTCAAAAAAAAAAAGAAAATATGAAGGGCTTCTCACTGCCATTGCTGGTCTGGGGCAGGCTGACTTTCACAGAGAGCACTTATGCTACCACTCTGTGCTCTAGTGAACACTGTTTGACCTATTTTTGTGCGTACCCAGGAAACAGATAGCTGTGTTATTTATAACAGGCATCTGTTCAAAATTGTTCTGGCTGTTTTATGAAGTCTGTATTCCATGCAGTACTAAAGGAGTAAAGACCACTCAGGAAGGTGAGACACAGGGAGAAGCAGCAGTGAATCCAGCGCCTCTCTGGGACTTTGCCAGGGTGACCTAATATTATTTATTTGCTGCTCATGAAAATGGACCCAGCTTCATTATCTGCCCCATGAAACCAGTGCTCTAAGTGGGTAGAATGAGATGAGCCTCATTTCTATGTTGGATGTGAACATCTTTGGGGCTTAATCATAAAACTCTCAAAGCTGTGCCTGTTTCTAAGTCTCCCTCTCACCACTATTCTCCTTTTCTTCTGGGTGTGACAGCCAGTTGTTCATACAGTTTGCATATTAGATGGTGAAAACTTCCAGGGAAAGGGAGAGAAGGAAGAATTAACCAATTCAATTTTCTCTAGTCTAAAACTCTCTTCAAACTGCCACTTTCTCTAACAAGAAACAATCCATACCTCCATGATTACTTTGTGGAGATGAAATACCTGAGCAGTTTAGTGAATAAGAGAACATACAGCTATCTGTGGATGTCAAATGTGGACAAATGGAACAAATTCATAACATGAACATTTGTAATAATGTCCAAGAAGACAATGACATAGACACATAATGCTAAAGTTTATAACCCTAAAGTTTAAATCTGGCTCCATGAACAGTGACCAAACAGGGATGGATGGCCAATTGCCGCAAACAGACAACAGGAGAAATGGACTATTACAAATGGTGGATTTATCAAATATGAGATTCTGCAACTTGGACATTGCCCAAAATAACTGTGGAAAGCACACTTTTGAATAATGTGCTTTCAACACATGATGCAATGATGTACTTGTCATCAGAAGACCCAGGATGCGCTTGGCAAGGTAAGGGACCTGGACACAGCTTCACGTTTGTATTCCTTAAGTGAGCACCACACCATGAGGCCCAGCTTCAGTTCCTGACCCTTTAATAGTAATCGTCATTTCTGATAAAGTTATGGCTGAAGGCATTTGAAACTGGTTTGTAAGGTTTAATCCATTTACTTAAAATGAAGAGTGCTCTAACTTGGTAATTTTTAATTAAGTCCCCTTCAAAAAGTCATTAGCAATGGCATCACACTCCCCAGGAGCCATGAAGCTGCATGGAACATGTGGACAGCGCCCCCAGCCAAGTATTTATTGTAGAGTACAATCTCATCAGAGAATTTCCATTCTTGACAGCCTTTAAGCTACATGATCCGTCCAAGCCATGAACACATTTATCCCAGCTAAGCACAAGCATCCCAAAACATCCCTCCCTCAAACAACAAAGACTACAGATTCTGTTTTGCATGTGCTTCCTTAACCTGTAAGCGTGAAGGGCAGGATCAGTGCTCCAAGGTCCTTTCGGTGTGTGATGTTGTGGGAGGAGGGAAAAGATGACCAGGTGACCCTCTCCAAACTCCTAAGCAGATCAATGTCACTTCACCTCAGAGACACCACCCCCGAGCAGACAACAGCTCAAAACTGCCACAAGACTTACCCTGTCACAGGACATCACCTCAGGAAATAAAGCTGACTGCTGATCTAGTAGCTAACTTGGCATCCGGAACTTTGTACTGTGTTTTACAGTAATTACTCACATTTTTAAAACTGAAATGCAAACCATTTTACCCCATTGAAAATTTTAAACAGCTCAGATGCCAAACTACTTCATGGTGAAAATTACTCATTCCTTAAGTATTTATTAGTTTCTTTGGGCCTAGAAGCCATAATAACATAACCAAAAAGTGCCCAAGTAAATATACGTTGTTTTTACTTTAAAACATAAAAATACAACAAAATTAAAACTGTGCTTCTGATTTGAGAGAGAAGGAAATTCATCCCTTCCACTTCTATCACTGAGGTATAAAATATGCTAACAATGAAAATAGGCATAAAAACTCACCCTGCATTATTTCAGGTCAGTGATGCAAACATTTTAGAACTTCCAACAATAAACAGCTGGCTGCCGTACGCCTGCCATCCACGCAGCACCTCTGCTTCTGGTCTACCTAGACATTCCGCATGGGAATTCTACAGCTCCTGTGAATCAAACCATTTTATCTCTACACTGGTTCATGCACGCACCTCAACAAGCATTTGAGCACCTGTTATATACCAAGTACTGTTTCACTAGGCTTTCAGAAGGCGCAATAGCAAAACTCCCTTCCCTTATGAATAATAGTATGAATAACACCTTCCAGGGAGGGCCCGGAAACTAGGAAACGTGGTGAGCAAACAGGTCCTGTAAGATGCTACATGCTGGTGGAGGAGGTTCCAGTGCTGGAGGCAGAGCAAGATGAGCCTTCAACAGCAAGGCTGGCGTGGATCTTGCTGACAAAATGGTAAATGATGGAGAGACCTGAGGACGGCAGGAGGCACCTGCCTGCAGAAGGGAAGGGTAGCACCAGGGCCCTCAACAGGGTGGGGTGCTGGTGAAGTGGGCAGACAGAGGGGCTGCAGCAGAGTGAGCAAGGGGAGAGAGGAGAGTGCAGAGGAAGCCAGGACAAGGGGGCTGGACCCTACAGAGACTTCCGGGCTCCAGACATCAGCTTGTGCTCTGAGGACAACGGGAGCCAGAGGAAACTTCCAAGCAGAGCAGCAACATGAGAGGATCCATGCTCCAAAGGATTATTCAGGGGACTCTGATGAGAAGAGACTTGAGAGAGAGCAAGGCAGACAGAGGTGGATAAGTCTGGGGCTGCTAGAACAATCCCTGGTGAGCCAATGGTGAGGAGGGCTGGATTCCCGGCATACCTTCAGATCTATGCTATGGACTGATAGATTGATCATAGGATTGCTGATAGATCCAGCATAAAGCAGACACAAGAGAGAAGCCAAAGTGTCACTTTCTTTATGGAATCACCTTTTTGCCAAATCAGATATAGCAATTCCCATTTCTGTGTGACACCGTGTACACAAAACACCTACCACACAGCCCTTACCCTGCAGGAACTATCAGTAGATGCAATCGTGCTTCCACTCACCCATGCACTTCCTCTTGAAGGTGAATACTACGATGTTTTAAAAATCTTTTCAAATGCCCAACGTTCCATGGGCCACCAAAACATTCTTGATGAATAATCAAATCAGTGAATACTGGAGGAGTGAAGTTGGGTGCATCTGCAGCTTCTGAGGATGACACAACGGTCCCCAGCAAGCCTCTCGGAATCCTTGTTTCTCCTGAGACTGTCTTACCTTGTGGTGAATTCACTTTTATGATGCAGTTTTCATACTGAAGCTCTTGTGCTTTCAAAATGGGAAAGCAATTCTTCTTCTCCAGCCCTGCGGTCCTAGGTCCCTGCTCCCTTGCCTAATATTTCAGAAACATGTACTCAACATACAATAGTACTCATTAAACTGAGCTTATATTTAGACAAAATTTGTTCAAACCAAATCTCAAAGTGTAGTCAAAATGATAAGAATAAAGATATATATGTGTGTGTGTGTGTGTGTACTTATGATATGCATCTGTATGTTTATACAAATAAATTACAGTTGGATGGTACCATAACACCTTCACTAAAAGAAATATTTTAGCTTCTGACATATAAGCACTAGGAAAGTGAAGGGGCCACACAGACTACAGGCACTGGCATTTGTGATAAATTCCATGGAAAGTATTATATTTAGTTTCCACTTTTGCAACAGATTCCTTTGCTCAGTAAGATTCTCCAGTGTAACTGTTGGCCTGCCCAGCTGGAACACACTGTTTCATAGAAAAGGCTTTGCTGAGAACACACTTAAGTACTTATAAGCTGAAGACAGACTAAAAATTGAGCAAATGCAGAGCGCTCTGAGGAGTGATATGCAAGACGGGACAAACAGCTACTAAACGGGCAGGTTGTTTTCTTTTTATATTAAAAATATAAAGAGCACTATCCCAAAGATCAGCAGAAGCCTACTGGTTTGGATAGGAAGTAGAATTTATTCTTGTAATTAGGCCTCTTTCATAATGAAAGTAACAAGTGTGGTGACCAAAATTGGTGTTTTGCCTGTTTACACACAGATGTGTAAGGCAAGCACCCACCCACCACTCCTGGGGACAGCTCTCTCTGCAGAGCTGGCCAAGCACAGATGCTTCAGACTCAGGGTTCCTGGATCAGATCTGGTCATCTAAAATCCTCTCTCCATCTGCAGAGAGTATATCTATGCATGCATCACTACTGCGCTACTGTATCCAGGATTTTTGGTGGTTTGGCCTCCCTACCCAAGTAAAGGAATGGTCAGCAGACTCAACTTGCCTGGAGTGGTAACAGGACACATAGAAGGACAAGACAGCCAAGTGTGGAGCCACTGAGAAATGGGTCAAGAAGTCCACAAGCCAGGAGAAGCAGCTATGACCTGAGTGGAGGCACAGAGAAGAGGGAGATTCACAGTGACCATGCCCACGCAGGGGGGTGAATCTAATGGGACACCTGGGGACAGGCAAGGCCAACACAGTGGTCTGTCTCTGAGCTGAGACAAGGTTAGTATCCAGCCTGCATAAAATCCAAATAGAATCTTAAAAACTTTTAGTCAAATGATAAATAAAGAAAATCTACTTCAAATGTATGGCTTAACATGATTTTGCTTAATGAATAGGCTATAATCAACTCTAGAGATAACACTAGATAATTATAATATATACAACTACAGCTTTGAAGTACAGTTTCTTAGAATGATAAATAGAATCATAAAACTGCTTAACATTAAAAAGCAGTTCATTATCAACAATAGCATGCAGCTCAATCTAATAAAGTTTAAAACTCATATAAATTTCTTACTATATTACTTTAGTATTATGTCTTGGTGTGTAGGACCTACCTTCAGTTCACGACTTCTCCTACAGAAAGCTGACAAATAAGCCAGGCATGGTGGTACACACCTATAATCTCTGCATTCTGGGAGGCTGAGGCATGAGGATTATGTCTTAAAATTTATAAAAAATGAAAAGAACTAGGGGTATAG
Source organism: Cavia porcellus (assembly GCF_034190915.1). Taxonomy (NCBI): domain Eukaryota; kingdom Metazoa; phylum Chordata; class Mammalia; order Rodentia; family Caviidae; genus Cavia; species Cavia porcellus. The sequence goes on from NW_026947509.1 coordinate 10,532,929, forward strand.
CTCAATAAAAGGAAAATCTACATATAGAACAGACTCTGTGTCCTGGAAACCAATCCTGAATGAATTTACAGAGACAGAGACCCACATACAGAAAAGCTGAGAGCAGAAACTACCTTTTTATAGAACTGGAATATCTGGCCACACTATTTAAAGCCCATCCTTGGTTTCCTTAAAAAGTAGGTTGCTCTATTTTATTTCAAGTGTCACTTGGATGCTTCTGTTTTAATAAGCCACTAGTGAAATTTAAATACATTAAGGTTAGATAGCACTGTAGAAGCCTTTAGAGATTTGCGAACTAATATAACACTCACCAATGATGAACGTGGTACCTACTATTTATCCCGGATTAGGATTATTATTTTAACTCTTTTGTTGAGTTATATTAACAATGTGAGTAGGAAAGGTGAAATTTACATCTCCTGAACTATTATAATTTTAACTCCTTGAATGAGGAATCAGCAATTGAGGTCTCATGCTGAGTTTGTTAGGTCAGCAGATATTATAATACAGATGGGACAGTCCTCAGTTTCAGTGGCTGGAGGTGGCAAAGGACGACTGCTTTCCTGTTGCTGATGCCCCCACAAGGAGCTCTGCTCATTGATTACTTGGAGTCCAGGGATGACACAGAGCCCACTGTCTCATGCCAGGACTGTGCCAAAGACAAGTCAGAGCTTGCAAGATCAGGAACAATTAAATCTTCCTGCTATCTGCTTGTATCAGTTCCAGCCATAATTCAGCACCCAGGTCTGTTCATGGTGGAGATCCCAGCCAGCACAGGGAGAGGAAGTGCATTGGAAAGGGCAAACAAGTGACAGCATTTTGTGACCAGTTACAGATACCTAATGCTTTTCCTAGAGGAAAAACAGGTATGTTTCCCTGTTCTGAAATGAGAGATCTTGTGTGTGTGTGTGTGTGTGTGTGTGTGTGTGTGTGTTTGCGCGCGCGCGTGCACCCATGTGCAAATCAACTCTGAAATGAAAAGAGCTAAGCTCCCTTGTTACAATTAGGATGCCATCCATGAACACTAAACGAATTATCACACTGCAGCACAGAAGATAACCGAATAATTATGAGTAAACTTCAGAGAGTCCACCCCACTCTCAGTCCCAATCCAGCTGTGAACAAACTAGTATTTCTTTAGAAAGTCATATATGAAAAGAAACCAAAAATTTCCCTTTGTTGTTCCATCTTTGAAAATTTACGTGCTTGTGCTCTTAGCAAACATAATTTGATGTTTTCATCAAGTTAACTGATTTTAGCTCTGTGTAAGTAAGCATAATACCTGGGCATGGCAAACAAAATCCAAAAACAATTTCAAAGGCAAAGTTCAGGGCTAGGGATTTAGCTCGGCGGCATAAGCGCCTTCCTTGCAAGTGTGCGGTCGTGAGTTTGATCCCTGGTACCGAAAAAGTCAAAAAAAAAAAAAAAAAAAAAGGCAAAGTTCATGGTGGTCATTTTTCCTAATACAAAATCTCAGAATAGATGATGGTTTCAAAACAACCAAAGGAGATAGAGAACATGAGATCTTGATGCACTAAATCCCTCTAATGCAATCTCTAACTACAGAAAATGAAATTACTTTTGAAGTGCTTTGAGGCAAATGTTATTAGCTTATTTCCCCATTAGGTACAAATGAATAGGAAAAATTACTCTGCATATCTATTATCAGATGACATTCTTTGAAATAGCTGAAGCAAAAAGAAGGCACAATTGATAAATAATAAGGATTTGATCTAAAATGCAAGAAAGGAAAAAAGAATCTTCTAGAATTTTTTAAGATAACAATTGAGTTACTACTGCTTGGTTTAATAAGGGGAGGGATTCACATGGATTTTACAACAGTTGAGACAACAGGACACCAGAAAATCTGCAGGGGATACTCAAGAAAGGAATTCAGACAATAGTATTCTGTGTGGTTAACGAACATTCCATGCAGAAACTTGTTTTCAGGTTTACAGAAGGTCTAGCTTTGAAATTCTATTGATTACATAGACTACGCCACACTATGACTTTAGGATTGAATTCTAGCAGTAGGCACACTCTTAATGTTTTCTTGTTTATCTTTTCTTTTGTATATAGCTATTATTTCAGCCAGATAAAATGCTTAGACATACGAGCATCAGTGTTTTTACATTCTTGATCTATAACAATATATGATGGAGAAGTTTTTATTGAAGGTAATCATTTGACATTAATGTCTTCAGAATCAAAGAGAAAAAGATCCAGGATGTAGTAAGCACTTAGCTACCACGCACATCTCACCCACTGCAACCTCATTCACCCACAGAAGAGATGCCACTACCTTCTGTTACAAGCAAAGGGAGACTGGTGGTATTGTATGCAAAACCATTAAATAGTCGAGTGGAATTAAATCTCAGATATATGGGCCCCAAAGCCTGTCCACATTTCAGAATTCTTACTTCTGTTCACTTAAAACAATGTTAAAGCTTTAGATTTCAAGACTTCATTGATTTATACCATTCTACAACTAATGAACAAATTAAGACTTCCATGCCTTTCTCTGTAGCTGCTCAGGAGGACATAGATCAGACCGGGGCATTTGTTTCTAAAGGAGGAGAGGTAGGAAACATAGAGGGGCACAGGGACAGGGAGCCAGTACCCAGAGCACTGAGGAGACGGCACCGCACAGAGGGACAAGGCCAGGCCACCTAGGCGGGTCACCGAGTCCACATTTACGGACTCTACAACCTTCAGCAAGTCACCTCTCGGCACTTAGGTCTGCTTATTAGTCATTATGGTCTGATGGCTGTACATTTTCCATTATGACCTTACTTAGAATCAAAAGAGAAATAAAGTGTGTTCACTGAGGAAAGTCTTCCCAAATCCTATGCTATTTTTGACATCAATTTTGATCCATGAGGAATTTGCTAATGTTAGGCTCTCAAAATCTCACACTGTGCAGTGTAAACGCTGAACCTGTTTAAACTTTATCTGGGGGCCTGAGTCTGCCCAAAGTTCAGTTGGGCATATCAGATCCTGGCAGTTATCACTATTTTAACTAATGTAAGCCTTGTCTGGTTATTCATTCTTTTCTTTCTGTTCTCCTTCCATATGCTCATCAATTAACTAAAAGAAAACCTGCTGAGATGAGACCAGAGCTGGAAAAAGAAGAAACTGTCACCTTGACTGGACAGGACAGAGCCAGTGGGGCGAGTAGAGGCACCTGGGGCTCAAGTGCTCTGCTGCCCCCCAGAACACAGTGAGGGGAACCAGTCCCTGCAGGACAGACAGGAAGGGCCCTACTGAACGCCTTGGTGTCCATGGCCCCTTGTGAGACATTCTGCCTCTGATTTATTTTATTCCTACCCTGTGGCCAAAATAGTTACATGCATTAAAAACTGAACCTGAGAAGTTTTTCAGTTCCAATTCAATTAGTCATTTTTGGCAGCTTCACAACCTCAGTAAGCAAAAACAACCAAAAAAAAAAAAAAACCAAGGAAAATATTATTATTAGCCAGTAATAATTTATTTCCTCTTTCCCTGCAATGTTGGAAGTCGAAGTCGGTATATTATGTATGTGTGTGTATTTGTGTATGTGCATAAATGTATAGATCTGAAGTAAAAAACAAGGAAAGAGGAGATCGAGTAACAGGTACAGTGTGGAAAGAAAAAAAGAGAGGAAAAGGAAACAGTCCCGGCATGGCTGGCTATTTTAAAATGATGTCCAATCAAACTGTAAACGTCTTCTTATTCCAAACTCTTGTTTCCATTCCTTGAAGAAGAAAACTCTAAGCAGCATTAACATATCAGGAAAGAAAGTTCCTGGCGATGGAAATCTTCCAATAAAGCGTTAGCCTCAAACCAAAGATAACATTCAACACCTTGCAAATGCTTAATACACATTCTTGGATGAATGGAAAAAATAAACTGGACATTATGCAACTCTGACTCCTATCTGGTCTCTGTTGCTCTCTGGTTTTCCCTTTGCCTGGCACTGCCCCACTGTCACCATCCCCACAGACCAAGTACATTATGCGTGCCCACCATTAACACAGGTGGGGGCAGCTCGCTGACCCACCCCAGAGAGCTCAGCTTGCTGAGAGTTGGGGCCCACGGACTCCCTTTTCTATAGCTCACTATAGGAGGTTATTGCGCTTTGGGCTCATGCTTGACACCTTAGGATATAGTCCCTGCACCCGACAAATCCTGGGATGTGGTCTTTTCACTGTCTTCTCCAGGAGTGGCATCCCTGGAGCACAAGTTCGGAGGGAATTCTCGTTACTTTATTCAGCTCTTTCAAGTTGACACTTCCCTTCTCTTGAATTTATCTTCAGTGTCGTCTTTAGTCAATCAGATCACTGTCATTATTTCCTCTTCGAAACTTCCCACAAGTTAATTTATTGAACTACATTCTTGCTGATCAGTTTTTCATAACGTCTGCATCCGTCCCTTACATGAAGCTGTAGCTTCACCTTGCCCTTGTAGCTCCACTGCAGATCAGCTCTACAAGTCTTTGTGAGCCAAGCTCATCTGCACCCCAAAATTCCATTATCACTAGTACAGTAATAACTGCCAGCTATCGCCCAGTTTCCATTTTCCCTACATTCCAGGCATCCATTGAACGTGAAATTGCATGAATGGCCCAGTATCCAACATAGCCGCCAGGCACCTGATCACAACACAACCATTTCATTCATCTCCACACCTCTCCTTTTCCTGTGTTCTTTCCTGGGTTGGGTAATCCTACCCAAGGTTAGAATCACAGATGCCACTCCCTTTCTCTTTTATGCCCTCAGATTATGAGTTACCAAATTCCATTTTCCTGTCCCTAAAGTATTTTTTAAATTTATGCTTTCATCTTTCTCCCAACTCACTGCCTTGCATCCAACTTGGTTTGTTCCTTGTCTGCCTTTCCCAGTGTTGCCAAAACATTCCTTCCACTTGCTTAAAAGCCTTCCACAGCTCCCCGTGGCTTTCAGAGTAAAGTCTAGGGTTTTTTCTTAAATAGAGTATAAAACTTTTCACATTAACAGCACTCCTAAAGAAGTGATAAAATGCTTTATTGCAAAATTTCCAGGGCCCAGCTTGCAACTGTCATTTAATTGCTTATTTTTGGCCAAGATAAAGAGCTTCCAAGTCCTGTAAAGGTCACAGCTGCCCTAAGTGAAATTCAGAAGAAACCAATGTTGCCACTAGGAAATCGATGAGGAAAATAATGTCCCTCCGTATTTTTGGTCCCTTGTCAAGTGACAAGCCTTCCAAAGCTTCTCGGCACTAGATAAAAGGTATTTTCTTAACATAAAGCCAACTCATTAAAATGAGTTTTCCCTAACTTCCTAGACAACATCAGACTTAAAAAATAACTTGCAAGGAAGTGTTGCCTGGTCATACATTCACTGTGGCCAGTGCTGAGGGCAGCTGCGCTGCTGTTTATTCCACAGAGACATGGGGGCATTTCAGAATCTGGGGTGCACTGATAGGAATCCAAGCAGTACACTGCAAGCACAGCTATTATGCACAATAAATGGGTTCAGAAAGTAACTGAGCATTGGTCTGCAGAAAGAGAAAGCTGGCTTTTTGGTTAGCTTCCACAGCCAATGGGAATCCTACTCTCTGAATGCTATGGTCACGTCTTCCACTACACCTGCCTTGGGTAACAGCAAAACTGTGTTATGCCTACTACCTACCTAAGCTTTATTTTACAAATGGGAACATCATTTCCTCAAACAACGAGGGGTTCCCAGACAAGTAATTAGTCATAGCAATGTTTACTATAAAACATATGCCTAGAGTCCTATGTTACAGCTTAAACAAGAAATGAACACTTTTCAGAAACACATATGTCTCCAGCAAAAAATGTTAATAGAGATCATTATTGCCTTTCTGGAGGAATACAGATCAACTCTAAATATATCTGGTGCTTCTGAAATAATGCAGTGTTCCCACTAATCACGTCTTCAAGTATTTCAGATTATGAGGCACACCACGGTGGTTTATTTCAGCGTGGGGATTTTTCTTATGTCCAAACATCATAATTTCATAAAATGATTCTTGAAATAGGGCCATATATCGTAAGCTCTATGTGCTTTATCTTACCAATGTGGTTGAAACAATTTGTTTTGGAGGAAAAAAAGAACATAAGGCTGGGGTTTTTAATTAGCCAAAATGTATTCTTTTAGGAAATATATGTGCTTAGTATTGGAATCCGATTCTGTATTTTAGTCTGTATTTTTATAATCTATATTAATTATGTCTTTATGGAGAGGATTCTATTATTAACAATATTCAGCAATTTTATTCAGGAAAACTAAAAATTAGAAAAAAACTTGGAGCCTTGGGGTGTAAATCAGTGTCGAAGCACGGTGATTTACATGAACTCAGTCCCACAAAGGAAGGATGGGAAGGGACAAGAAGGGAAGGGAAAGGGTTAAGAGGTCTTACTGCCTCTGAAGATTTTGGAAGCTTTTAAAAGTTGGAGCCTCTAATGGTTGAGTCATGGAAGGTAAAGAATTCATAGTGAGTAATCACCCGGTCACTACTGGTTCATTTGCTTATGGATGACAGCAAGAACACATTCAGTCGGTTTTAATTTAATTATAGATTTTATTACATTATTTAAAACATTAATATTCTCTTTCTATTGCTGCAGAAACTTGTGAACTGTTTCATTTATAAAATTTTTGGGTTCACGATCACCTTCAGATAAATTATAAATTGCCTTTCCCTTTCTGTGCTCACATTCTCCATTGGATTTGTAAGCTTACTCTGCATGTCTGTAAGTTGCATTATAAATCAGCAAACACACATCTGCTCAGATAGAAAGGTCTTCCACTGGTGCAGCTCTCGGAGCAGCTGCAGCTTCAGAGGCCGCATATAAACTTGCAGTCCTGACCTCTCCTCGCATGTGCTTTCTACAGATCCAAGCACCCAGGAAGGACACATTACTTAGAAACACAAGGTGGAAGCCAAATGATCTGTGGCGAAGACAAACCCTCTCTGGTTAGTTAGCATGAAAACACACACACTTCTCACTGAAAGCCATGAGAGACATCTATCCTCACTTTTCATATATAACATATCAGTTATGTAGACAAATAAACTCACTTGAAAGGAAAATATCACGATCTGAACTGTATCCTCTCAAAATACATTTTCAAGCCGTAACCTCTGATGCGCCCATCTTTGAAAATAGGGCTTTTAAGGAGATAACTGCATGAGGCCCTAATGCAATAACACAGAGTCCTTAAGAATAGCAAATAGTCCTTAAAAGAATATCAGCAGTCACCACGCCTCCCTCAATCCCTGCTCAGGCCAGAAGAAAGGCCTCCTGGCTACTGTGAGAAGGTACTAGCTGCCAGCCAAAGAGGAAGGGCCCGCCAGAAACCAATGCTCCAGCACCGTTTGGATGTCACCTCTCCAGACGTGTGGGAAGACAAGCGTGCTGCTTATAGCTCAAGCATTTTCTAACAGCCGGCAGATTTTGTGGAGTTGGTCACCTCGCTAAAACTCTGAAAAGGGGGCTGATAATGCTTTGTGTCAGTCTGTCTCATTATGAAAAGTAGCAGTTTCTCATGACACAAATGTTTAAACTTCAGTCCAATATTCTATTATCAATTTCATCAGTATCACAAAGACATCAAATCTTCCCATTATATAGCAGTTTCAAATTTTACAACTGTGACCCACAACAGTATTAATTTGCATATATGTAGTAAAGAATATCTGTACACTTATATTTATGTATGTGCATACTTTTCCTAATGATCAGACTAATGTTAATTTTTCTAATTAATGAACTATATGTGATGTGTTCTGTTGAATCTATTTTAAGGGGAAAAAAGGTGAATATATGAGTGTGTGTGAGCACCTGTGTGCTTTAAATGCACTCAAAAGCCAGGTTATGGCTGAATGTCTGAGCAGTTCTTTTTCTTACCTATGGTATCCAAAATGTTTCATAGCTACAGTTTCCTTTTTGCCAATAGCATATCAAAGTCCTTAAAAGTATATATAAAGTTAAAGAAAATTTTCTCTCTGTCTCTGTTTCATCTCTCTCTGTCTCTGCTTTCTCTCTCTCTCTCTCTTTCTCTCTCTCTCTCTCTCTCTCTCTTCTTTTCTCTCTCTCCCCCTCTCTCATATCCTCACGAATGAAGCATCAGATTGAGGTGAATCCAGCTCATTCAGATCCTGTTAAAAGACTTTTCAAACAATTTAAGTTCATATAATTGGAGTTAGTGTTTTGCTAACTTGCATATAATAGAAAAATGTTGTTTATATGATGCAACTCAAGTACAGATTGACATGTTCAGAGACCGAGTATGTGAATCGCAGTTGAGAGTTGAGGGTGCTTCCCCATGGAAGGAAGGAGGGTCCCTGGCCCTCCTGTGGGTTGCATTAGGCATCTAAGATCAGTGAAGATTGTATGACTTGACAGATTCAAAGAAAATGTTCATGGTGAGAAATGGGTATCTTATTCCATTTCTTTTCATTGTATGTTTAAAGATCCTGCACTTGTACCAATCAAAGTTTCAATCCAGATCTCTCTTGGCCTATGAACAGCAAATAATGAGATGGAGGAGATAATTAAAAGAAGACAATGAGCAAGTGGATGGTGCTGATTTTTATGATTTGTTGTTTACTTAAATAATTAGCAAAGCCAGGACTCAGCAGCAAAAAACACATAATTCATTGGAAAAACCTACCTGTGCCACACTCAAACTGGCAGTACTTCTGAACACGTAATAGGAAAGCAAAGTTTAATTTTCAAAAGGGTGAAAATTCAAACTCAATATCTAACATTTCAATTTTCTCAAATTTCATGAATCAAACTTACACCATTTATTCTCTACGTAGACTAGTACAGAATAAGTGAAAAGACAGCTTTCTGAGCAGCTAAAATATGAGCACAGGGGTAAATGGTCATGATGTACATGGGCTTGGAGAGTGTGTGTGTGCGCATGCGTGTGTACAAATACATTTACATAGCCATAAAGGAAGGAATAGTCAAACATACAAAAAAAGTCCACATTAAATAAAAACATTCATTATTTCACACTATAATATTTATGATACGAATATTTTCTGTTAGTTTTACATGATAAAATTCACTTTTGTTCTTGAGAAAGAAAGCCAAACAAGAAAGGATAAATCATGAAAATAATACTTTAAGTTATATTTTTTTGTGGTGTAGATCAACCTCAGTACCTGGCACCTCCCTGAGCATCAGGCACCTAAAAGTATTTAATAAATATGTTTTAAATTAATGGGTTATAACTCATATATTTTCCCACTGTGTCAGACAGTAATTTCACAACAAATACAAATATGAAACATTTCAAATAATGTTCAATACTGAAAAATATGAACATTTAAAAAAAAAAACACTGTAAAACTCTTTCCTGAATTAGCCCACCCAAATGCCTCGCGCATTTCTCAGCTCTCACCTCTTCCTTTGTCTTTTTGGATATCACGCGGAGCCAGTCTCCAATCATGCTCAGCACAGCGGCGAAGTATGCCAGCCCTACAAGGATCCAGAACCACACGACAGGCTTGTAGAAGTCCAGATACTCAATATCGGACCCACCTGTGGGAGAAAAACAAAATGGAACGAAATAACTTCCATTTCCTTAAGGTAAGCAGTCTAGGTGATTGGCAAAAATTATCGACTGAGTTTTGGCTTACAAGACGTAGAAATTGAATATTCTTATTAATTGACCCATGTTCTTCTTCATACTGAATTTCTCATTTTCGCTTGTGGAATTCTTATCAATACTGTTTGGCTACATGTTGTTTTTCTGGTGCTGGAGATGGAACCCAGGGCCTTAGGCATGCTTGGGAAGTTCCCTCCCACTCAGCTTCACCCTCTGCCTCTTGTCAGTTGTTTTAAGAGCAAATTTAGCAAAAATGCTTCATAATGAGACCTTTTTTTACTTCTCCAGGTCCCGATGACTTTTTTTTCACTCCAAGTTTCTTCTTCATGTAAAATCTATCTCAACTAGTCTAACATTTAATTATCTGATGTTTCTCGTTTCTCTTTCTGCTTCTGTACCTGCATTTATTCATTTGCAATGAATTCAGGTACAGATGACATTTTTGGGGAGGGTGTGAATATAACTTAACACCTTTACGTCAATACTAGCCAGCTGATGCAATGCCAAACTGAACAGGAAGTGGGCAATGTTAGTAATAGTTCTTACTGGAAAGTAATGAATACAATAGGTTGATAATAAATGCCAGAGACAGTCTTATGGGTCTTATGGGTCTTATGAGGATTAAACAGCAATTCTCAGGTCACAGTCCTCTCCTTGTTCTGTGAGTTTTCAGAGGAACCCATTGCTCACCAATTTTAATCCCTAGCTCTTATGAAAATATTGGCAGCAAAGTTCTTTTGCTTGACTTTCATCCCTGAGGGAACAATCCCTCAAGAATCTGCACACATTTCAACGTCCTTTCTTCTGGGCACAGGAATGGTGTCCTTACTAAGGTCAATCCCCTCTCTTGAGAAGCTCACAAGTTAACCTGAGAGAGGCTCCTGTAGTCAATGAACCACAACAGAGTAGGAGTGACCGCAAAAGAGGATATATAAGCACCATGAGAGGACACAGAAGAAATTATTTTCACTTCTGGAAGGGAGAAGTTGAGCTTTCAGTAGTGAGCACTGAAATGTGAACTAGTTCAATGTGGAAAGACATAGTATATTTAAAGGATTTTTTAGTAGATACATGAATGGGGGCATCAGACAAGTATATGAGAGGAATATAGAAAGGCAGGTAGTGCCAGAGTAGAAAGATTTGATCCAGACTCACTCACTGGGGAGCATGTAATCCATAATCGCGTTTGACTATATGTGCAGAAAGCTCCAAGGGCAGACAAGGACAGACAACAGGGGATCCCCCAAGAGGCACTGGATTTAAACTGGATTTAAGCTGGGAAATGCCTGCATCTAGGCAGACCTGGAAAGACAGGCATTTCAGAGGGACAGTCTTGGAAAACTGATGGGATACATGGAAAGAAAGGCTCTCTGAGGAGCACAGACCCTCACGATGTAGTAACTAAACAGGTCCAGGAACAGCAATGGGTTTGAAGTGCTTGAAGGAGAAAGGCATGAAGAGGCCCAGCAAGACCCTTTAAAGCATATATGCCACCCAGCAGGGCAGGGCAGGAGGTAAGGATTTCAGAATCAGCAGCCAAGAGATAGTGACCCTTCAACAGGGGTTATGTCTGGGTTCACCAGGTTCACTAACACCCAACCCACAAGTTCAGGAAAATGACCTCTAAACAGCAAGCACTAGTTAAATTCAAACACAGGATACTGAAGATGACATCACTAGAGATATGGGAGACTTTGAGTTACACAGAGACACTCTCAGATATTATAGGGCACAGGTTAAAAAGAAGAGGAAATATTTTTCTATCAGGCAAATCACATGAATAGACACAGCCTTCCCTTGCTTTGGGGACAAATACTAATTCTGGAATACACTAAACAAATGGAATAATTTTGTCTTTAACGTATGATTAAAGCTTTTATTTTGTATGGTATTTTACCTGAAAGATAATTTCTAGCAAGGGTCATGGAGTATCTTGGTTACTTTTCTCTTCATTGCTAAGAGAAAATACCCAACACCCAAAGTTAAAGAGGGAAAGGTTGACTTAGCTCTCAGTGTGCAGATTTCAGTCCATGATAGGTTGCCTCCAAGATAGAGCAGTGTGGTAGAGGGGAGGACAGCAAAAACAACAAGAGGGATTCTCGGTGTCTTTTTACCCTTTGTCTTATTCCGATTGCTAGGATGAGGGGGTGGCCAAACCAATGAGTGGACTGACTGAGTAATCACATACCCTTAACAACAGCATCACATACTGTAGATTCAGCCACCTCTGGAAAAGCCCCGTGACTACATAAGGCTTTGGGGGGACATCTAGACAGAAACCACAACAAGGAAACTAAATGTGTTTCATGATGGTTAAAATCCAGCCCATGGGAGATGTACTTCTACAAGTGCACAGAACTCCTAGAGAAACGTGGGTGGAAACCTGTTATATGATAGGCTCGTCAGAAAGTTCAATTTTTCAAATGTTTCCATTTCAAAGCAACCAAAATGCCATTTTATCCCAAGTACTTTCTCTTTCAGATCCAGAAACTCTTCATCCAAATATTTGTGACTCACTTAACACATAAATTCACCAATATGTTGATTTTAGGAGAGCTAGCTCATGCTCAAGATCACTCTTTATAAGTCTTTTTTATAAACAGGATGTTACAGTTTGCAAAGAGCAAATTAGCTTAATCACTAAAAGGCTTATATATTTGGGTAAAATATTTGACCCACAAGTTTCAGTGGAGTCTAACTCTGGAAAAACTGGTTTTTCTCCTTTTATTTTCATGTTTAAAATAAAATACCAGCAATCAGATGATTTAGGAAAAAGTAATGTGTAAAGGAGTATGGTTAAATGACTCTCAAATCCTGCTCACTTTCCAATACCTACAATTTAGAAATTAATTTCCATATAAATGAATTTACTTGATCCAAAAATCATATTCATATTCACAAATCTTAGAATAACTTGCTAAAAACAGTTGCTAGTTTTATTTTTAAATTAGTCAATTTTTAAAAATTGACTGTTACAAGCCTTAATTAACCACACACATGTCTCTTACTTATTAACCATGTATAATAATTTCTCTGCCCTGGATTGACTTCCTACACCCTCCCTACCACCATCACCACCACTCCATTTTGATTTCTCTTCTTTTTTTCTGAGTCACGGCCTTTAGAGTGCTATAACTTGCTTTTCCCTCCTGTATCCCCGACCAACTGGGCAGTAATAGTTACTCCACTGAAAGTTTTCTTTGTTGTGATAGAAAATAGATTCACAAGTTCTTTCCATTTTAAGAGCTTTCTGGCTGATCTTTATAAGAGAATATAGATAACGTAATAAAAATAGCCAAGTTTATAAACTTGTCCAAGCAGATAAAATGAATCTCTTATGTGACATGTGAGCAGTCCTTTAGAGGGCATTATCTCTCTCTGGGTCTCTTCTCCTCAGTGCTCACCAAAGTGACTCAGGAAATGAAAGTTAACCCTAAAAATATAGCTCAGAAAAGTTTATGATGGCATTTGTTTTAGGAACCAATTTTTTCCCTACAGGGCATTTTCTATGCATGTGCTACAAACAGCATTCGCTACACCCAGCATTAATAAAGATTTTTCTATCTAACGTCCAAGAATCCTTGCTTGAGGGACAGAAGATCCCATGAGCTCATGGCAGGCACCTCCTGAAAAGGACTGTTTCTCATTCTGGTCCTGACTGTTTGCATCACATAATCAATATGCCCATCTCAGCTGATTTATACAATATTCAAATTCTGGAAGACTTGCTGATTACCTGCATAAACAGAACCATTCCACACTAGAGCCCTGGAGGAGGTGGAAGCAGAGGTGCAATCCCACTATGCACATTCCCCTGACTCAGAGCAGGACATAAATGAGACCATCTCTTGTGGATTTAAGCCCTATCCCCAAGTCCCTTAGTCAGTAATAAAGCTGCCGATTTGACCACATCACTCCCCGTGTGTGTAGAACTCAGAGGTTCTGCATGGTTCAAGCAATCTAAACAGTTAGTCTCCCCATTTTATAATAGAGATGCCATAGTCCCAGCAGGGAAGATAACATGGCTGCCTGTAAGGAACATGGGCAGTACAGCCACGCTGGACTTCAAAACACAGCCTGTCTTCACTGAACCCAGAAGGGGCCCATGGCCCTTGCAATCCTGGCTCCTGTCCAACTTATGCTTCATCTACTATGTTATCCATCAGTGCTGCTATAACAAAATGCTACAAGCTGCATGATCCTTGTCTCACTGGAAGCAAGAAATCCAGTATCAAAGTCAGCCACCTGCTCAGGGACATGACAGAAAGTGAAAGCATAGAGACCGGAAGAGGGGTACTAATTGCCCTTTAAATCTCATGGAAAGGGTGCAACCCTCACAGCCTAACAACTTATTAAAGTTTCCACCTGGTCATAACACTAAAACAACTATTGAATTTCAATGTTAATTGGGAAGGAGACAAATATTCAAACCACAGCATCCAGCAAACCATTTTGTCCATACAAACATGGCAGACTCAGTTTAGACTAATAACAGTCCGTCACAGCACCTCCTTCCCCTTAATGGTTCTCCAAGCTACATGTGTATGAGGATGACCACTGTTCATCAGGGGTCTCCGGACCCGGCCCTTTCCTCATTCCAATAGTATCACACAGTCTGCCATATTCTACTCTAAAGAACTTGCCTTTCTCCCTTAAATTTAATTTCCCTTATCTGTGATTGCTTTCTGAATCATGAAATATTTATAAAGAATAAAATGAAAACAAATGTTCTAGTTTTAAAAGTTAATCTAGCCCTCCTGGACTAAGGTTATCCATGTCATGCCCCTCCTCTGTTTTTCTAAAATGGCATATGTACTAGAGAACTTAGATACAGGTGTAAAACTTCATTCTGAAGAAAATTGATATTAGTCAGCTTTACATTAGTATAACAAAATGCCTGAGACAATTAATTTATAAATGAAAAAGGTTTGTTTAGTCCATGATTCTGGAGGGTCCAGCCTGAGATGGAATGGTTCACTGGTCAAAGTGCTAGATGGAAATAGTGGGGACAGTATATCACAGAACCACCACTTGGTTGTTTTGGATACATGGGAAAACAATAGTTTGCTTACTAAAATCTGAATGTTATGATTTGTGTCTGGGTGCCCCCCTCAAGCCTCATGCAGTCATAGAGGTGGCTGAATCTAACATTTGTGATTGATTTGTTGTCTAGCGCTGGTATTGGTGGTGTGAGTGCTGCACCCGCCCAGGGTGGGAATCAGAATACAATGCAAGGGCAGGAAGGTGGTGGGATTTTTCTTCTTTTGCCCTGTTTGCTCTCATTGTTTGTGACCACCATAAACAGCTGCCCCTCAGCCACACCATCCTGCCTTGGAGCCAGCTGAGTATGGACTGAAACTTCCAAAAATGTAAGCTAAATAAACCATGCCTTGCTTCACTTTGGACATTTTGTCTCAACGATGAGAAAAAGTAACTGAGACAGAATTTAGTAGCACAGGAGTAGGGTCATTGCTGTGACTATACCTGACCATGTGGTTCAAGAGCCTTTGGGGATGGTTTGTGGGAAGAATTTGGAAAAGTTCAGAGATGTCACCTGAAACAGTGGTGCTGGAACAGCTTAGGCTGCTCTGTATGGGTGATTCTGGTCAGAGCTCAGGAGACAATAAGGCTAATAGAAAGTCTTCTGCTAAAGATGAGACTCAGGAAGTTTCTGCTGAAAAGAATGATTACATTGGTTGCTGGACTCTAGATGATGAGTGTTATGGTGGGGCAGAAAGTTTTTCTGCATTTTGCTCCTGTCCTGAGACTGAGGTTAAGGGTGGCAGACTGATTAATCTGGCAGAAGAAATTTCAGGGTAGTCAAATGTTGAGGCAGTGGCATGGCTACTGTTGGGGGCTTTTAGCCAGATTTATGTTGTGAACCAAGAGCAAAGAGCCCAGCATGGAGATTTAAAATGTTGTGAGTTTGACCCAAAAGAAAGCTCTAGTAAAGCTGTAGGCTGCAAAGATAGAGGGGAGGTCTCCACTGCTGAGAAGGAAGAGGAAAATAAAAAAGGTAGCCTGGGGGCATAACAGGAAATGATGGTGGATCTCCACCCTTTGTAGCCTCAAAGACTTTGCTTGCAGGAGAAAGCAGCATAGCACCATGTTCCAGAATGGCAGTGGAAGTCAGGAGATTCCAAAATGGCAGCAGCCCTACCAGGTTCCAGAATAGCAGCAACACAGAGAATCTGTTCTTCCAATCAGGTTCAGAGTGCTCAGTGATCCAGGCATTCAATCCCTAAGGCCAAGAGAGGAAACCTTGGCTACTGCTCCAGCTGGCTGCACACCATGTTAGCATTCACGTGGTTTTAGGTGCATAGAGAATGCACATGTTCTAAGGGTAAGACAGCTTCCACCCTAATTTCAAAGGGCCTGGGAGGCCAGGAAGTGTGCCCCTTTGAGGGCAGTGTGTGAAGCTGTGAGTATGAAACCAAAGGTGCAACGGAGAACCTAGAAGTTTGGAAAAGCCAGGAACATGAATTATTTAAGGAAAGCTGCAAGGATTGAGCAGAGTGGACCTAAGAGAGAAGCCATGGGAACTGTAATCACCAGAAGTACCATGGGGGTGGAGTCACTCAAACCCTTTGGATTGCTTTAGATGCTGGATGTGGAACTCCAGGATTTAATGTTTGCCTTTCTGGGTTTTGGACTTCCTTTGGTCCTAATTCTTTGTATCCCCATTTGTACCCTTTGAATGGTGATGTTTATCTTGGAAGTGTTTATCCTTGTTTCATTTGTACAGGTGCTTGCAGCAAAGAGTTGGCCTTAGATCTTGAAAGAGACTTGCAACTTGGACTTTTCAGCAATGCTGGAACTGTTAGGACTTCAGAAGCACCAAAAGATGGACTAAAGTTTTTTGCAAAAAGGATGTGCATGAGTCTTTGGGGGCCAGGGGTGGAATGTTATGGTTTGTGTTTGGATGCCCCACCCAAGCCTCATGCAGCCATGGAGGTGGCTGAATCTAGCATTTGTGATTGTCTAGCACTGGGATTAGTCCTGTACATGTTGTGCTACAGCTGCTCAGGGGCAGAGCCATCATACAACATAATGGCAGGGCGGAGGCATGATTTTCTCTCTTTTGCTCTTTTCACTGTTGTTGCTTGTGGCTGCCATAAAGGCTGCCCCTCAGCCATGCCGCCCATCAGCTGAGTATGGGCTGAAGCCTCTGAAAACTGTAAGCTAAATAAACCTTGCCTTGCTTCACTTTGGGCATCACGTATTTTGGCTCAACAATGAGATAAAAGTAACCAAGACATTGTATTTCCAACAATAACATTTCAAACATAATTCTAAGGCAACTTAAATCTTAATATGAGACATGCACACATTTTTTCCAAGTAAAAAAAGGTGATGACAAATGATTACAGAACTGTGAAAAATCACAAAAAAATTGTAAAGGTCAATGTGACAGAAGAAGAAAAAATTTGCCTAAGCAATCTCAAATTTAAGGAGGATAATAATGTCATGAAATCAGTAACGAATATACCAGATTAACCATAATGGTATAAGTCACTGCACCCTTCCCTAAGCCTGTGCAGCAACTCTGTGTCCAGTGTCCACAGGAGACACATGAGGGATTTCCATGGAACCCCTCCTCCTCCCCCAGGGCAGTTGGTAGTGGCCACCAAAGACCTATAGTCTCCCCAGTTTCAGAGTGCTGACCTCTTCAGGTTAAGTTTCAAAACATTGCTTTTCATCTAAAAAACTGCCAAGTTAAAAATATTTGGTTTTTTTCCTCCTAAGTTTATACAGTGGTCACAAATACAAAGTTATTTTAGGACTCCACCCACATTTTAAAATTTATAATATTTGTGTTTACAGACTCCCAGACCCCAAGGGCACCCAGGGGATTGGTACTGCCCACTGGTTGTTTAAAATGGTCCACGGCATCTGAGGCTTTTGAACTGAAACTATGACTCATCTCAAATACTTGTGTACCCCACAACTGCTACAAGACCTTGTTAATTATATTTATAGAATTGTAGCATGGTCTAAGGTTAATGAATCACAAGTATACTATTCATTATCATTACTGTGTCTCACTTTCTCTTGTATTAACATACTCTGTACTTCTTATACCAATTATGCATCCTCAGAAAGAGGTAGGAAAATGGGTGTTTTAGGACAGAGGCTTTTCTTCTTCCATGAAGACAAAACTGTCTGGAACTCTCTCCATTTAGCTAATTATACAAGGAAAGGTTCTCCAGCAGAATGCCACACCCTCCTTCCCCAGCCTCAGGAGAGAGCACAGTTGTGTATTTCTTATTACTGATCAAAAGCCAGCTTTGCTTATGAAACTGCCTCCAGTCTCCAAGGACACTGTACATTCCCCACAAAGATGGCTACGCCTTAACCTGGCCAACTCACAAATAACAGAACCAAGAAACACCCAGCCTCTAGAACCGCAGAACATACTCTTTTATGCTGAAGATAATTAAGTAGGATGTTCAGGTCAAGGGAGAAAAGTGCACAGTGAGGAAGTCAAAAGCTCTCTTTAAATTATTCTGGGACATTAAATATTGCATTTCTACTGTAACATTCATCACATTTTTCCAACACATTGAACTGCATTTTTTAACCAAAAAAATGATTTAGATTTTGGGAAACTGGTCAGAATGACCCATGATGGACCACTTACTTTCACCACCAATAGTATAATTTATTTAAAATTGGAATTGTAATAATACTATTGGATAATATAACTAGAAAAATAAAATTAAACACATGAAAGTAAGATCTAAGAGATAGAACAATAAAGCAAATGACAGTTAAAATGACACACACACACACATATAATATATAAAACAAATCAAAAAAATGTCAGTAGAAACATATGAACAATAAAGTAAAAATTAGTACCCTAAACTGGGCATAGTGGCACATGCCTATAATCTCAGTGCTAGGAGAAAATGAGACAAGAGGATCTCAAGTTCAAGCCTAGCCATGGCTCAGTTTCACCAACTCAGGGGAACAATGCCAAAAGATAAAACATAAAAATTATTTAGACTTGAGTATGTTGCTTCATGAAAAGGTCCTGGGTTCAACCCCAGTCCAAAACCAAAAAAGAATTAAAAATTAAATTAGTCAGTACATGTTACAATTTGTGTCCCCCAAAGACTCATGCAGTCGTAGGACCCTTTCAGAGATGGTTAAATCCACAGAGTGTGGTTGATTGGTGGTGTAGGGCTGGGATAATGGGTGAGTAACGCTGGGTCAGTCCACTGATTGGACTGGCACCACCCTAATCCCAGGATAAGGGACAGAACATACAATACAGACACAGAAAGAGGCTCGTCTTCTCCCTTGTTGCTTCTGCTGTCTTCGGCCACCGTGAACTGTTGCCCTCTGCCATGTACCACCCTTGGAGCCAGCCAAACATGGACTGAAACCTCTACACACTGTGAGCTAAATAAACTTCTCCCCCTGTAATTTTAGGTGTTGGGTATTTTGTCTCAGCAATGAGAGAAAAGTAACTAAGACAGTACCCTATAGAGACAAGATTTTAAATAGCCAAGGAAGGACCTCTTTTAAGTTTGCAACTGGTTTTAAGACTAAGGCTAGACAGGATCTGAATGGAAGGGTTAAAGATAAACTGAATTCGAGTTCTTGTGTCCTGGAGAAAGAAATAAGATACATGCATTTGGTTTCTGAAATTAAGATAAAAATGTAAACTTCTGAACAAACAACGATGTACACTTTTCTTAGTACAAAAATAAATTCAGTTCCACCCTTCTACTCATCTCCAGAGTCACAGAGCACTGTTTTCCAGGCCACTGTTAAAAGCTATCCTGTGTTCTCATAAAGCTATGCTGAAGTCCCAACCCCTAGGGCCCCAGACTGTCGCCATACATGGAGATGAAGTCCTTGTAGGTGTCATTAGTTAAGTTGTGTGGGATGAAGGACTGATGCCTTTCTAAGCGGAGGGGCCTCCAGACACAGGGACAGATACCAGAAGGATGCCAGGTGCCCCTGGAGGCAGAAATATGAGTGACGTCCCTACAAGCCAATGGTGGTCAAGTACCAAGCCTCCTGAGAACAAGGAAGAATCCTGCCCAGAGTCTCAGAGGGACCCCAGCCCGCAGACACCTCCGCCTCTTGTGGTCCCATGATACAGCTGCCGTAGGCATCGCACACAGACACTGCATTTTCTTACAAAGCCACAGGAGAAATCTAAGCAAGGGACAGTGTTAGACTTTGAGTAAAGACAGTGCCAGTGTGACCTCACCTGCTACGTAGTCGCCAAACCCAATGGTTGTCAGGGTGATGACCACAAAATAAATGGCATCCAGGGCACTCCAGCCTTCGATGTGCTTAAATATGATTGCAGGCAGGGCCACAAAGAGAACACAGCCGAACAGGATGAAGATGATGGTGGAGATGATGCGGATCTTGGTCTGACTGACATTCCATTTCTAGAAAGGGGCGAGAGACAGCAGTCGATTACCGCAGGCTTGCGGGGCTAACTATTCCATGCTATCAGAAGGTGACAGTGATGCTTTATCTCCTTCTACCCCTACTTGGTCATCTTTATTTATCAAGTGTAAATATGACATAAATAACTCAAAACCGCCAAGATTAATAATAATAGTACTTTGCCACTAAATAGCTTTGCAACAAGTAAAATATTTTTCAAAATAATTTCAAAACCACCTTTTCTCTGGGAAGATGATTTCAGATACACATCATTATTTGTGTGACTGAACTACTTTTTAACAATTTCCACCCTACAGGCATACAGTTGATTGAATACTAAACACAATTTATAAATACTTGAGGTTAGAGAGAATGAAAACAGGAACTACATATTTATCAATATTAATTATAAACACTGGTAAACATTAATTATGACACAAATTAAATTAAAATATAGAATTAATGCCATTTATTAGCATATAACATTAACAAAGTCTGCAGTCTGACTCCCACATGAGCCAGGAAAATTGTCTCACTAAAGTAGGAAAAATGCATATTTTATGACAGAAGATGATTTTTTTTTTTTTTTTACAGACAGAGCCTCACTAAGCCACTGGCTTGATCCTGCAATCTTCCTGCCTCAGCCTTCTATAGTGCTGAGATTACTGGCATGTGCCAACCGTACATGGCTGGAGCTTGTCTTCTTATATAGAGTTACAAATGTATGAAATTGCTCCTCTGAACCATCATCTGTTGATCTCAACTGTACAATCAGCAAATCTATGAGCCCCACAGGTGAGGATAAGCCTTCAACAATCCGGAGCCCTATCTGCTCCCAGACCTGCAGCATCTTTACTGCCTCTGACAGTAATAAGCCATCTCCACAATGTGACGAGAAGTGACGTCAGCCTGTGCGCTGTCTACCTGAACTCGGTTTCCAAGGGCTGTAAATCTCTGGCTGGCCCTGTCTTGTGTTCTGCAAAAAGTATAGGTCACATCCTGCGCCAGGAAAATCACTAACTGTTACAGCTTGGAAACGTGTTGGAGATGCAGCTCTATGAGACCACAGGAAGGACAAAGGTGATGGGGTCTCTCTAGTCTGCCTTCCTCACCACCTATGTAAGAGTAAACAGTTCGTGTTCGGCGAGCTTTTGGAATGGTGCTTTGGCATCAAACACTGAATTGTGAGCACTGCCGTGGTATCAGCACAAGGACGATCTTTCTTACAGCAGCAACATACAGGTCACTGAGAAAACATTGGTCAGCACTACGCAGGCAGCCAAAAGGTGCTGGGTGAAGGAACAAACAACTTGGAGTGACCGAGCCACCAAGCTGTCCTCTTGATGAATATAAACCCAGGATGCTTTAGTATCTTCTAAGGAAAGTGCCTTTCCCTCATAAAGGAGCAAAAGTCCTGTTTTGGACCAACTAGGTCTTATTCTACTCTTAACAGGGAAAGTATCGGATGTTAAATATGAAACACGGTTAATGCTAAAACTGGAACAGTAATTTAAATGCAGAAACAATATTTAGTAGTTTTAATTTACCAGTGGAGTTAAGTATGAATATTTTGGGAATGTGAAAATATAACATATTGAATAATAAATGAAATTTATTTAGAACAGTGGTGTAAGTAGAAACAAATGATTTATAATTAAATGTTGGAACACCAATAGTTCCTTTCTCCATACTTTTTTTATAATCATAGGCATATTCTTTTACTTGAAACAAGAATAAAAATACTTTTATTTTATTGATTTTTTTTTTTTTTTTTTTTTTTTTTTTTTTTTTTTTTGGTACCGGGTATTGAACTCACAACCTCACACTTACCAGGCAAAGTGCTTATGCTGCTGAGCTAAATCCCCAGCCCTTGATCTTTGTTCTGTTGCATATAAAACTTGCTTGGCTTGTACTGAATGACAGTTCTTAGACACTTTTCTATCAGTGGCATTTCTGAGTTCAGTTATATGATCACCACCCTGGCAGCTGCTATTTATTATGACCTCCTCCCCAAAGGGGCTACATAAATTTACAATGACATAATCAATGAAAAAGGTGCCAGAGGAATCATTTTTAAATAATAAAATACTGTCAGTCATTTGCTCCCTATGTGCAGGCACCATCAAGGCTGTGGCCCAGCCCAAGCCTCAGGCCTCGTGATACCACCATCCCTGACATGCAGGACGTCTGATGCTGGAGGAAAACCAGCTAGTTCACGAGAACACAGGTAGATGACAGCTATGAAGCTTGAACCTAAGATTTCAGATTTTTTTTCTGTATGCTTTTGCATTTTTCTCAAAATAAGTAATAATTTACTCACCAGATAAGCATAAAATAAAGTGCAATGACTTGCATAGTAATAGAGATGCATATAAACTGTGGTGGAAACCCTGTAACTGAACCTCTCGGCTCTACCACAGGTATAATATTTGAAAATTAAAGAATAAATACATTTAGATAAACATCTACGGTACTCACAGTAAACGTGTCTTCCACTTTGGCAATTCCCTTTCCAAAGATGGTCCCCAGTTGATCTCCAACTCCAGCCAGCAGAAAACCAAAGAGAGGAATTCCCAGTAAGGCATAAATGATACAGAATATTTTCCCGCCTTCTGTACGTGGTGAGATGTTTCCAAATCCTAGAAAAAGAAAAACAAAAACCATTCACTTCTTTGTAAAGGAGCAATCTGAATATCTAACTTCCAGATTGATCATCACAGATTTCAACCAGCTCATAATCTTTTGATAATATTTAATATAAAACACACTTCCAAGGAACTGTTTCATTAATATACAAAGTACAGCTACTGTCCCAATTAAACTTTAATAAAACAGTGACACCTGAGGCGCTACTGTACGCAGTAAAATCAAATTTTCATCCAATCAGCTTCTCTCTCACCAGCACTGATGACCCCATTGGTTATTCCAGCTTTCCCTGGCATTTAGAGTGCATTGGAAAGAATGGGTTGCTTTAATTGAAGAGTATTCAAACACGCTTACATTATTTAAATATTAAAGTTGTAAATGTCTTTAACTTTTTATTCAAGCATGCTCCAAAAAACACTAAGTGAGAACTTTTATCTTAAGTTCTGAAACTTCTGAAGCCCTTCCAGTTTTGTGCAAGGCTGTCTGCTTCTTAGCATCCAGGCAATGGGCCTTTGCTGACTGGGCAGTAACAGGAATATGCCCCTCACACAAGGGTAAAGAAACCCACAAGCTGCCTCTTTGCTAGACAATCCCCTCACTGCTCTTCAGTTTAAATTAATCAGAAACTTTAATTCTAATTTTATTTTATACTAACAGATGGGTAAGTGTTTTGAGATTGGCTTTGGATTGTTGTTTCCTAATTTTTTGAGTATTTTAATCAGAAATTACAGCCTGTAGGATTTTTGCCTTTTGAAATCTAGTGAGATTTTCTTTGCAGATTTACCATGGCTCCATTCTGTAATTGTTTTACCATTATTTGAAAAGAATCTGGGTGCTTTGTTAAGATACAGGGATAGCTTATTTATTTATTTATTTGGTACCGGGGATTGAACTCATGACTCAAGCTTGCCAGGCAGGCTCTTATGCTGCTGAGCTAAATCCCCGGCCCTACGTATTTATATTTGGCTATCTTTAATCCATACTTTTTTTTCTCCAAAACATTTTTACCCTTTGATTCTTTCTTCTCAGTCACTTTGATCTACTGTTAGTTAATCCATCTGCTAAGGGATTATTTTCAAAGTATCTGACAGTCAGGAACTTTTTCCCATGATCCTGTTCCATGTCATGATAGTAGCAATCACATGCCTGTCCTTGTTTCTGAGTGCTGTGTCCTGCACTTTCTGTAAGTAGGTGAAGTTTTTAAGCAACAGAGCAGTCTTGGCCATATTTCCATACTTGAAAGCACAATACATTGTTGGCTTTGTTAGCATTTGCAGGTGAAAGATCCTTTTCAGCCCCAATGGACTCTTAGTTTGAACTCTGGTATAGGGCAGATTCTGGTCCAAGGCACTGGAGCACCTGTGTTGGTCTCTATGACCCTTAGGAAGTGAGCTCTTCACACAATCTCCACACGGTGACAGGTTCTCCCAGTTCTTGGTGACAGCTCCTAGTTCCCAGCCACCCTTTGCTTCTCTGGCCCAGTGCCTGCTCTGGAAATATCAGTACTCTGGCTGATCTTTGTCTCAGCATCTCTTCACAATTTCATTCCAGAGCTAAAGACTGGAGACTGCTACTGTAAAGTTATGAATAGCAGTTCCACAGAACTTAATTTTCAGGCTGACTATCCACCTTTGCTTCTAATTTTGATGGCTTTATAAGATTCCCTTAGAAAAATGTTCCTTTTGGAATCCTCAGTTTTGCTTCTATATGGCTTCCTTACTTCCAAAAGATTTCACTGTCATTCTGAATCTACAAGCATCATGTCATCCTGTAAATCCTTTTGCACGGTGATGCCTTCAAAACACCTTCCCTGCCTTCAAACAATGAGAATTTTTAAACTATTATTTTATGCTTTCTGTCGCTTCAGTGCAACATTTTGCCCAGGTAAGGTAAGTGCATGCACCATGGCTTGAATGTAGATGTCCCCGCCAAAGCTTCATGAGGTCACAGGTGGGGCTTTGGGATGCAGCCAGATTTAGTGTATGTGATGCTGGGATTGAGGGTGCCCCATCCTGAGTGCGGGTGGCACCAATCAACAGGTGTGTAGATCGGCTGGAATAGAAAGGAACAGAAGGAAGGGAGGCCTGCTGCCTGCTGCTTTGCCGTCTCCTGCCTGTCCTGCTGTGACTGTTTCTCCTCTGTCATGCCCCTCCGACAAGCCACCAGCCTTGGGGCCAGTCAACTATGAACTGAAACCTCTACAAACATGAGCTGAAATAAACCTTTCTTCTTCTCTGGTCTCATCCACAAGTAACTAAGACAGCATGTTTACATCACACAAGGAATTAAATCTGTGAATTTACCAGATGTTCAGTATTGATAATCTCATTAAAAATGCACATATTTATTCTAAAATATGCAAACCATGGTTTTTTTTTAAAGCATCTTATTTTAGAGTCTAAAACTGACCAATAGAAACATCAGTTAGGGTAGAACTATAGTAAGAATTGGCAATGTATTATTCCTGGTTCCATCACTCAGTTATATGACCTTGGGCAAATTATTTCCCTGCCTGTTAAAAAGGCATATTGCTATTAAGCATTTTTTGAGTTGTAACTCAGTAAGCTACTACATGAAAAGCACTTAGGAAAGTCCGTTGTACCCTGTGTCCAATATCTTCCAGGTACCACATGATTATGATAATTACTATTAGTACCATCAGTAGAATATTACTACTGTTGAAGTACTCGGTCCTATCAGTATACAAACCACTGGACATGAAGATTAACAGCGCATGGTTACATAGTGTTCTCTGCTATATTCTGTATATGTGGAGGTGCCATTCTTGACAAAGAACACTGGTGAAAAGCATAAAGTGACTCTTCACATATGAAGATTGACGGATTGGGGTGTTTATTCTGAAGAAAAGAAGACAGAGCAGAAGAGGTAAACTACTTGATTCCAATCACTTGGAGAGTCAAAACATAAAAAAGAATCAGACCCAACATTCTTTAAGGCAAAGGACAAAGGCAAAGGGTGAGAACTACACAGTGAATTCCTGCCCGGGTCACTGCAGCTACAACCAAACAACTGGCTGCATACGTTAGACAGAGGTCAGGTCATCACTTGCTGTGCCTAACACTTTGGACTGACGGTACAGGGCATATGTGTGCATGTCATAGTAAGGACAAAGTCCCTAATATTTGCTTTGGCCATGAACTATAAGTACTCACTTATGCATTCAAAAATTCAAACCTATGGCTTGAACATTTACTTGTCAGGCACAATCCTAAAAACCAAGGATGCAAGTGTGAAACAGATCTCATTTGTCAGAAGGAACAATGGTCAGAGATTGATACACACACACAGACACACACACACACACAAGCACAGGGTGCCCTCAGTGTCTGTGCATTTAGGAGAATGAGGGGATCTGCACACAGGATCTGATCACCCGCCGCTGTGATCAGAAGCTAAGTGGGGTCACCACGGCACAGAGAGAAGGAGGGCTCCTCATGACCGGGCTGAGGCACCGCAGGAGGGAGAGCTCTTAGAGGAAACAGAGCCTGGCATTCAGATAAACAAACAACTTCAAAGGACAGGAATGTCTCTGTCCTTTTCTTGTCACAGGGACACAACACCCAACACCTGTCTTAAAGTCGGAAAGATGCATTTTGGAGCCTGGCTGGGTTTTAGAGGATTCAGCCCCTATCTTGCTATCTCCAAAAGCAGGAAGGGTATGGAAGAAGGGTCTGTGGAGGAAGCTGCCCATCTCACAGCAACCAGGGAGCCAAGGGTAGAGGAGCCCAGGGGTGGGACACAAACTTCCAAATCACACTCCCAGTGACTGGTGTCTTCTGACCGGACTCCACCTCTTAACAGCAAGGTAGCCTGGGATTCATCAGCGAAGGAGTCAGCACCTCTATGCTTCCATCACCTTCCATTCCGAAGGCCCCGCCCTGAACACAGGAGGCCTGGGCATGTGGCACACTCTGGATCTCAAGCCTCACAGAGAACGCGTGAGACCAATGAACAGAGGCTGCGTTCGGAAGAATCGCATTCATACTGAAAACTTTGGCTTTTTTGTACAAGCTTCAGAGAGCCACCAAAAGACTTCAGCTGAGCAGAAAAGGACCTGATTTGACATTCTGAAAGTTTCTTTTGGCCAGAAAGAGGAAAATGTGAGTAAAGAGGCAAAAGGAAATCTGTCAGGCTTAGAGTCCAGCATGGGCAATATTGCTCTTGGGTAGATGCTCTGAAGACTGCCCAGGTATGACAAGGCCTGAAGCAGGATCAAGGAGGCTAAAGGCCATGGGTGAAAGGTTTGACCCCAGCGTGGCACAATGGGGCGGTGTGAAGTAAAGCCTGGTGGGACACTGGGGGTGTACTTGGAGGAGAGTTTGGGACCCTCATTTCTTCTTGCCTTCTTGTTGTTTATGAAGGTAAGCAGTTTTGCTACACACTCCCTGATACTGCCATCTTGGTACCCAGAGGACCAGAGACCCCAAATCACT
Source organism: Cavia porcellus (assembly GCF_034190915.1). Lineage (NCBI taxonomy): Eukaryota > Metazoa > Chordata > Mammalia > Rodentia > Caviidae > Cavia > Cavia porcellus. Next base: position 10,560,053 of record NW_026947509.1, read on the forward strand.
GGCCAACTTGAGCTTGGAATAGAGCATCCAAAACAGTGGGCCAAAATAAGCCTTTTCTCTAAGGTTTCTCTGAGGCATTTCATTATAGTAAAGTGACGCTGACTAATCCAGTAAGGAACATGCAGGTGTGGGATAGTTGGTTTTGATATGCCAGAGGAATAACCAAAAAAAAATCCACTGCATATCCCATGCATGAGTCTAAATCCAAGAGACAGCTGGGCTGGAGACACAGATTAGTGGTAAATGAAACACTCAGCAAGAACGTATAAACCCAGGAGAGGAGAGAGAGACAGGTGTGGTGCATGCCTGTAACCCCAGTGTACCAGGAGGCTAAGGCAGGAGACTGTCAAGTTTGAGGCACATCTGGATAATCTGGCAACTTAGAAGATTCTGTCTCAGAAGAAAAACTAAAAAGAAGAAAGAGCTAGGGATGTAGAGTCTTTACAAGGTGTGATCAAAACTCTGATGAATACTGTTGCCAAGTATCAACCAATACAAAAGTGGGCTTGTAAAAACACTGGATGTGTCCCCATAACCTTACCCACCAGATCTGGAACTGGATGACTTCTGCTTTCCCCAGAGTCAAAATGGCTGGGAGATGAGATGTTTCAAATGGATTCAGGACACTGAGGCAACTAAAACAGAGACGCTAAAGACACTTCTGAAAGAGGACTCCAGAACTGCTTCAGAAAGTGGCAGGAATGATGGGATCAGTGTGTTCAAAGCAAAGGGGAGGATTTCTAAGGGACTCATGGTAATATACTTTTTACTTTAATAAAATTTTCCAGTTTCAATATTCACTGTAATCTTTGATTGTATCTAGTCAATGTTAACATTTTTCCACTTCGCCTTGACCCTCTCACTATAAGTTCATTTTTTGAACCATTTTATAGTAAGTTGTAGACTTATGCTATGTACTCCTAAATTCTCTATTGTGTATTCTGAGTTTCAAAGGCATTTACTGAAATAACTATAATATAATTATCAAAATCAAGAATAGTATCATTGATTCACAGTTACAACCTAATTTGCAATCTATATTCAAATTTTGCCAGCTGTCCTACTATTGAACTTCATGGTATTTTCCCCCTGTTCCTGGATCCAATTGAAGATCACACACTGCATTTAATTGGCACATCTCCTCGGGGGCCCTTTGATCTCCTGGAATAGTTCCTAAACCTTTCCTCTTTTATGTTTTTCAAAGAATGACGGCCGGTCATTTTGTAACATGTTCTGAAGTTTGAATCGTACTTCCTCCCAAGTAAATTCACATGACGCACTTTGGGTGGAATCCATGCCCTCCCAGGCTGTCACCCCTGCAGGCACCTTCTGTCTGCCTGCCTTACTAATGGTGAAACTGACTTTGAGTATTCAGTCAAAGTCCATCCACGAGGCTTCTCCTCTGAAGAATTATTTTTCTTTTCCTTTGCAATAATTTATGGGGAGATATTGAAGAATATATAATTATTCTTTGTACCTCAAACTTTCAGCCACTAATTATAATACTAGGCATAGACAAATAGGCAAATAAACAAAGCAAAATCCTAAAGGCAGATAAAGTGATAGCGTGACAAATGACATAATAATCATTCAGAACACCTCCAGTGAGTATTAATTATACAATAAGGAAACTTTTAAGATATACAATAATGTAATTTTTCTATTTTATGTAGAAGAATAAAGGCCCCCTTAAAAACAGACTCCTTTTATTCCCCCATGAAGACTTACAGAGAGGTGAGGAAATTACAGAAGGAGCAAGCCAAGGTCCTGTCCACCCAGAAGCCCCTCTGTGGGATGTGGCTTCAGAAATCTCCACAAAGTACAAAGGACTGGAAATGAGCAAGGATGGAGAGTGCTGGAGGACACTCTGCAGGCACCCTGGCCCCTAGGACATCCAGCAGGACTGTAGCTCTGTGCAGGGGGTCTCTATCCATCTGTTCTCTCTCATGCCACGGGATGGTCCACAGCATAGCAGTCTGCACAAAGAACCCATCTGGGTGTGATAACGGCATGGCAAAGGGCAGAAAGTTTGTGTAAAGGAGACCCTAAAGACTAAAAGCCAAGGAATGCCTGAACGGATTGAACAGGGGCAGCATCAGTTCTGTACAATGTCCAGAACAGAACACAACACCATCAGATTCACCTTCCATTTTAACTTTGAAACACCAAGCACCCAGAACATGATGAGGGCACATGCCCTGCCCCGCTCCCCTGACTATCCTAGTAGTCCTGTCGAGGCCAACACTGTCCTTTCTGCCTCTTTCAGATGAACACCTCCACAGGCTGGGCCAGGGCAGGCTCCAGAGCCCCCAAACCATCACATACCCTGTTCGTCATAACAGGACAATCAATGTCTTTAGGTCATGGCTACCGGAAGTAACGGTAGGAAGGATCAGAGAAGAAAAGTAAAAGGTACCACACTTACTTCTTAATTTTTTATTCTGACTGGGGAGTCACTATAAACAGCCCTCTGTGTTTAATAATAAAAGCTGAGCAGTCAAGCGAGCTCGGTTTGTTTTTCACCACCCAAGCTAAAAAGCTGTCATCAGTCAGGGCTCCGATTCTGCCTCAGGCACCCACAGAACCTCTTCAAGAGCAATAGAGATCCCTCTTCAAGGGATCCTCATAGACTGCTTTTCTGGATCCTCAAGAATATTTCTTTAGTTGCTGAGCTTAAAGGCTGACTCTGACCTTGGAGGAGGAGGCACCCTTCCCAGGATGATCCCTGCCTGGTACCTAGAAAAAGGGGACTCGATGGCATGCTGACATGAAGGTATGCGTATATGTGCAGCACCGCAAACACTACCCTGGGTGACAAAGTCAAGCGGCCAGTTAGAGGAGGCTGCTCATGCCCTCTTCCCTCTCTGTCCCATGTAAAACGACAGCAAGCTAAGTCAGATGACGCTAAGTCGGCGCTGTGGACCTGGACACTGTTAGCAGAGGACCACACAACAAAGGACTCAACATTGTTCATAGAGTCAGGAGCTGGAGAGGAAAGACACCCACTGACTGGATGCAGCAGAGCAGACTAAGCTGAAATACTGGTACTGGTGACTGCCTGGACTTGCGATCCTTTCCCTGGTCAGTAATCAACAGCACATCTTCATTCAAGGTAAATCAGGACTGTCAGAGCAAATATAGGAAATTAAAATATATATTCTGCTTAAACTCCTAAAAGATGTTCACACTCTGAGTGTTCATTTTGAGGAAAGCAAAGTTCTCTGTTCAGAGCACAGCATGCATCACAAGAGTGAAGAGAGGGACAGTCCCCCAGGCCCTTCTGCTCTCCAAACACTGAAGGAACGGAGAAGAATGGAGAGGGAGGAGTCAAGACCTTGAAGGAAGTGAAGCGGGGCAGGAGCCAGAGAACCAGACTTGGAGGGGGCAGAGGTAGGGCTTAGGGGTCCTTGCGAGCTGGCTCAGCAGACAGATTGTGAAATTCTCAGGAATTCTGCAAGACAGAATAAAGCCTAAGGAACTGCAGTATCCTATGCCAGAGAGCTGGATGGAAGCCAAGCTGGGGCCTGTCGGTCAACCTTGGACATTTAAAAGATAACGTCTCGTGGGAGAGACCATGTCTTCTTCACATCTGTTTCACAGAAGGACCTTCTAAGGACAGCTACTGTAAGTCCACTGTAAGGGGGCCATTGAGCAAGAAGCCTGAATAGGCCATTTTTTAAAATTTTTAAATTTTTTAAAACAGCCCTCAATTTATTAGAATTTATAAATGCTAAAAAGGAATAAAATCCTGTTTAAGCACTATGCATCCTTGTAATTATATTATTATTTGCAACAATGCACCATATGCCTTTTTTCCCCATTTGACTCTGAGCTCCATTAAGGGAAGAGACTGAATTATTAGACAGACAGACAAACAAACAGGCAGGCATGTATGTGGGTGGGTAGGTGGATGGATGAACGCATGAATGGATGGATAGATGGATGGATAGATGGACAGAAAGATGGACAAACAGATGAGTAAAAGACGATTATGACTTCAGAACCTTCCCGAAGTATTAGCTTACCTAGTGCATACCTGATTATCATTCACTATCTCTTGACTGACTGATAAATACAAACACTGCAAAATACATTAGAAACAGGGTAAAGAAAAAGAAAAGTGCATAGAAAAATATGTTTCTCTGTGGGAACTTACAAAAATTAATTTACTAAATAATAAATGTGCTATTTTTATAATCAAAATGATATTGTATTCAAATGTTTATAAAAATATGATTGCAAAATCCTAAAATTCACTAAAACATAATGACCAATAAGAGTCAAATATTTAAAAAGACTAAAGAATGCTAAAGATTTAAATATATAGATTTGATAAAACTACTATGTGGAACAAATTAATAAATGAAAACAATAGAAAGCACAGAAAAGGATTATAGCATGCAAATGAATTTAACATTTGACCAATACATTTCCAATCAATTTCAAAGGAGTTGCTCACTAAATAATAACAGGGTAAGTTGGTGGCTACATGGACATAAACCATGTCTTTGCCTCATATTATACACTAAATATTATTAGATGGATTAAATCACCAAATAGTTTAAAATACAACCATAAATACTGTGAAGAAGGGCAGTAGAAAGACTACTGGGCAGCTACTAAGGCAGACTTATAAAAAAAGTGAAAGATAAATTATGATCATACCAAAACTGCAATGATGCTGTACATCAAAAGAAGAGCATAAACACTTCAACCAAAGCAAACATTTTTGCCAGTGAAGGAAACCCCAGAAGCATCTGTTCCTGGTTCCAACCTGGCCATTCCTGAACAAAGAGTAAAGCTCATACTTCATTCTCAGAAGTGAAGATGACCAGAATTCATTCTCTCTCCACTTGTGATTTAAGATGTTTTCCTAATTCAGCCTTCACTCCAGTTATTTACATCTTGAAACATCACTGAATATTATACTTAGTTCCTGGAAATTTCAAATACTATGAGTCATGATAACTTGGTAAACCTCCCACTACATAACTACATAAGGGTACCTGTGATTTTGAAGGAAACCTTCTCAAATAGCCAACTTTTGCAAAGGAGCTCACCCCCATTGAAAGCGGACAGGCTCAATTTGTAGTGAGCAATATTCTTGAATAAAAGTAGATTTTCTACCCACAGTGCATGACTTACTAAAATTAGATAACTGAGTTAAATTGTTTGCTTTATTGGCTGCAGCTCGCATGTTCTGGACTTCACAGTGAGTAGGTGGACATTTTGTGTCTCTTCGTGGGCTTCCAACGCATATGCAGTAATTTACTGACAACGGTAATGATATAAGCAACAATAAATTGAGAGTGCACTGATTTAGAGTCCTCTCAATATTAAAAAGAAATGTAAGTAACCATGACCAAAAATTTAGGAGACAGGACTCTATTACTACAGTCACATGGAAAGAAATTTCAGATAAGAAAAAATGGACACTACTTATAGTCTATATACCCTAAATTACCACTAATTCAATTAGATTCAGTGAAAAACTTTTTAGCAAATACCATTTGCCAATCACCATGTTAGATTCTGGGCACAATGATGAAGAAAACATCATTTCCAAAATGTTCAAGTTATTAATGAGATTGAGATTAATGAATATGCTACCCGCTAACTCTTTATTTAGAATATTAACAAAGACATGCAAATGGACAAAGACTTGGTATACCAAAAACCCATGACACTACATGAGAAACAGTTCCAGTCAAACACTCTGGAGAGCAGGCTTTGGAACCCATGTTTACTTTGACCTCTGAAATCCTAAAGCAAGATCACTGGGAAGTGAAGAAGAAATGTGTTTTGCCTTTTTCCACTGAGAATGGTGGTATACACGTACTGCCTTTCCTGGTAGTAACCTTTGTCTCACCTCCTCTGCCTCTGTATCATGTGGCCCTGTGTTGTGTCCAAATGCTGCCACTACTCAGTGACTACAACCTCTCTCAAGGAGCAGCATTTAGGAACTGACCAGGAAGAGTCTTAATAGAGCCCTGAAACAACTCCACAGCGGAATCACAAACTCGATGCACCCTATCAGGAAATTCTGCAAGATCCATGAATAAATGCATTGTGGAAAGTAAACAGAGACTGAAGACAGTGAAACAGAAGACTTCCTGCTTAGTACAAAGTGCCTGGATAAATCAAACACTGAGAAACACAACTGATGTAGAAGGAATTTACTCGCATAAAAATTGCACAGGACAGTCTGAATTAAATGGACCATATGCAGACTTACAATTACTGAATTAGGCATTGCCTGACTAAAATGTATAGATTCTGAATCTCTAGGTCACAACATTACTATACTCCAGAAATAACCAATTCACAAGTGTAACAGATCTCAAAAATAATGACAATAAAGTTCTCTAAGAATAAATATAACAATTTTAAGTATTTTGTAATAACATGACAACCATGGTGCAAATGACATAAAATAAGATCCAAAGAAATGAGATATATATAAGAGATGACGGAAACATACGGTGAGTGTTTAAATTTTTTTTTAAAAACTTATTATAGTGAAAACTCCATTTCCAAGAATAAAAGGATAAATGTGTACAAAGCAAGGGGGAATGTTCTAAGAATTAACTGCAATCTGTCATTTATTGTACCAAATATTTTTATTTCAATGTTTACCATGATTTCAGATTGTTCCTCATTGATTAAATACTTGTAACAATTTTCATCAAATAAAAACACAATGGTGTCCTCATCCATCAACTTTTGGTCCTTCCCGAAGCCAAAATGATCGTGTAAGGTAAGCATTTTGATACAGTGTGGTGAGGCAGCCACGAGAGCAAAACTGAAGACACTCAACAAAGTGGACTTTCAGAACTGTTTCAGAAAATGAGAGAAACAAAGGCTAGGTGTATTTAGAGGGAGGAAGAGTATTTTGAGGAGGATCAATGGCAATATGGATTCTATTGTAATGCATTTTTAAAGTTTAAACAACACATTTTGTGATCATGCTGCACAGAAATTAATTTCTACCAAATTTATGTATATATATAAGATGATTGCAATAGACATTTTAAAGGATTTTCACTGGGTCTTGTAACTATATAAACATCACACTAAGTAGTAAAATGTAGATAACAAATACTTGGGGGAAAAAGAATGAAGTAGAAGGATATGCTCATGATATCAAGCCCTACCTCAGCTATTAAGCACCAATGCATATGATTTACCCAATAGGATATTAGGACAGAGGTACTGGACAAAGACAGACAGTAATCAAAAATAAGAGATCTCAGAAATAGACCCAAATATGTCAGGAAACATGAGCAGATGTCAAAGTTAAAGGACTGTGTTGTCCACTTTTAATCAGTATGACAAAAGTACATGAAAGAAGCAACTTAAGGAAAGGAACCATTTGTTTCGGCTCATGTTTTCTGGGGTTTCAGCCCATAGCCAGCCAGTTCCAATGCTTTTAGACTTGTGGTGAGACAGAAACATCACGGCAAAAGGGCAGAGTGAAGGAAATCTGTTTGTGTCATGGCAGCCAAGAAGCACAGAGGGTAACAGAGCCAGAGAAAAAGGGGACAGAGTCAAAACATATCCTCAAAGCTATGTCAGGAGTACCTTGCAGCATCCAATTAGACCTCACATCCTAAGAAGCCCACTGAACTGTGACCTTATCAATGAATTAATCTTCTTGAGTAAGTTAGAGTCCTCCTGGTTTGACTCCCTCCCAAAAGTCCATCAGCTTTGAATAATGCTGCATTAATGACACAGGAGATTCGAGTGGCACAACAGATCCACACCATAACAAAGATCAGCTAGTCAATTAGTGGGATGGACAGATAGCTATGCGATACCAGGAAAGGACTTCAACCTTCTGTATTTTTGCTTATTCAACAACAAAATAACAGCAAAAGCAGCATGCAATATTGTATGATAATAAAACTACAGCACAGCATTATTTTCTTAAGACATTTCTACATATTTGAAATACTACATAATAACACAGATGAAAGAATAGATATATACATAGATAGAGATGATTTGAGCCATTTGTATTATTTCTTGCAATTTCCTAAAAACTCGAAATGGAGAATTATTGTCTTGTCATGACAAAGCGTATCAGTCTCAAAACAATGTCACACAATGCACATGTGAAGGACTCACTTAAAATTAGAAAATAATGGTATACTCATTATGTAAAAAAACACTACTCAGAAAGATCTTTTCTAGCAGGTAAAATAACAGCAAAAAAATAAAAAAGGAAAAACTATTGTAAAAAAGACGATGAATATATTAGTTTTAGGTGAAACTAAATATCTAGTAAAGAACCAAAAGTTGCTGAATACCAGAAAATTCAGTAAAAATATGGAAATGCTTGATAAATATGTAGAAACCAATGGCATTATGTGATTTACCATTTTCAGGCATGCTACCTGAAATAGAAAAATGTTTATATACAGAAGGAAGAGAAACAAAATACCTAGAAGAAATCCTAAAAATAGGCAAGAACTCTAGAGAATGGCAGTGCTGGTGAAGAATGGGGGTAGAAAACCGAAGAGAAAGGAGTGAGGTCAGGAACCACACCTGCAATTTTTAAGTGTTTCATTAAAAGACACTCACAAGTAAACTGGAAATTGAATGAAGATTCAATTAGTAATACTGAGGACATTGATATTTTGAGGGGAAAATCTTCCTCTATGGAATTATGAGGCAGGGGACAGATACAAATCTGTTAATAAAACCAAACTCCTTCCCTTCTGGTCTCTCCTTAGATGTCTTCTTTAGGCTCAAACACACGCTCTACAACCCCCTTGCTCCTCAGTGTGTTCAAGCCTAAGCCTCATTCAGAATCAGTGTTAGGTATTAATTCCCCAGGAAGCCGTCCTTGAACCCTCACTACACAATCCCGAAACCGGATTTGACCCTTGCTTGCATACATTTGTCTGATTTATCTCATGAGACTGCAACGCTGAGCCTTGTATTGAAAGTTTTTGAGGTCCAGGGTCATGTTTGAGGCATCACTGTAATCTGTGTATCTCCTTTGGGTGTCTAAAGGACGCATGATCTCCCCAGCTATCTTCAGAGCTACAGTCTCTGCTTCAGTGGAGCCATACCATTATTCTGCTGCTGTGCCTCACGCTAAGTGTTGAGATTTCCAAGAGTGCCTGATAGTATTAGAGGGGGATCTAAAATGGTTTCAAATGGCCATTCGGTTACACGTTTCCTAGAAATGGGGCACTAAGGAAAAGAAGCCACATGAAGATATTTTAGTACTGACACTCTGCTTACCCTTCGGATTCTGTTCTTTATGCACTTCCTATTTACTGATTTAGACTGTGATGGTGGGACTTTTCCTTTAAAAGCAATCGGCCTCACTGAGCTCATCTTCCTCCCTACAGTAATTCAGATTTTGTCCTTAGTGAACGGATAACAGATAACCGCTGTAACTCACTTTGTCTTGCATTTCCTTTCCGTGTCCTTTTAGTAAGTTGTGCATGGGCTGCATCACAAACACTTCTGTAAATGGGACACCTTTTTACAGAAGGCTTCTCCCTCTCCAGCCCCCACATTCCCACTGACAATTATGTGGAGGTGAATCCAACCTGTGTGTGCTCCAGACAATACATGGCTCATTTCAGCCAAGAGTTCTCAAGTCGCCCTCATCTGCAGATCCCAGAGCTGTGTAGGTTTGAAGGCAACATGGTAGAACCCTCCCCACCACACCCTTGGGACCCTCTTCCCTGATTCTCCACTATTCCACGGCCACTACCTCAGTGCAGCAAAGCAGTTCAACTGTGCTCTTTTCCCTACCTGCACGCACGGTAATACAGGTAGCTAACCCGGACTAAAGCACAACTACAGAGCAGCTATTCTCTAAAGTGTCCCAAGACCTAAGTCACCATCTAGGTCCCAGTCGTTACTGGTATGCAACCACTAGGCTTTCTAGCAACACATAGTCATCATGACTCAGTGACAAAAATAAGCACAACGTTTCTACTTCCTGACATCTTTTGTGCTCTTTGCTCCTTCTGCCTGGCCAGCTGGCATGCTGTGTGGCCCCTCCATTATTCCGATGAAGTTCCACCTGCCCACTGCACACACCGCTGCCTATGCAGCACAGCTCTGCCTCCCTATCTCAGCCAGCTGGGCTCTTGGCTTCCTGAGCACACACAATCCCTTCTGTTTCCTTAGGGGAACTGTGTGCGACTCTGCCATGATTCTTCCGTGTGGTTTCCTGAGTCTGTCCCTCTTCTGTAATGAATGCTGATTGCAAACAGCGACTGTTGTAATCACCTTGCCTTCCTTTACACCTTGCATGAGGATTTGTTCACAGATGCTCAAAAAAGGACACTAATCTGAAAAGAGCCAGCTACATATATTTAAATTCACTTATTTGACTTAAATATTTGACTTGTATTTGCTCACGTCTAGATAGTCCTACTGCCCTAATTTTTTCTACAGCTTTTAATTTTTCTCAGGACTGATAAGAGAACAGTAAAGTTCTTGATGCATCCAAAGTTGACAATCACCCTTAAAATGAATAATTAAAATATTATTTAATGCTAAGCAACATGTTATTTTAAGGTGCAGAAAAAAATGTTACTATGATAGGGTAAAAGTAAAATCTTGAAGCTAAGGTGAAAAGAACAGCATAAATTCAGGAGGTGCTCGATTAGCAGCAAAACAAGAGGAAGTGTTTCAAAAACCCAAACAAAGCGACAATCACATCTTCTCTTTTTAAGAAAGCTAGGCAAATCCATAGCCATCTTGCATGAGGAAGGAACCTAACCAGACCCTGAAGGAGGGATACGGCTCCAGAAATGCCTGGTTCTAAATCAGAAACATTTAGATGATGCTTTGATACAAGAATGCACTCATTTCAGAATTTCCCCACACTGCACACAATTCCTCTAGATGACTGGCTTTAAAGCAAGGATGCATATCAGAATCACATACAAAACTTAAACACATAACAACTAAATTATTGTTTTCCAGTGGCGGAAGAGGGAATTGCATACATGTTTTAAGTATCTACAGAAGCCATTCAGACTTACATTCCAATGACAGATGCAGCCTCAGTGGATACAAAGCTACACAATATAAAAGGGGAAGTTCCTTAGGAAAAAGGATAAAATTTAACACGCAAATCTTCACAAATGAAGAGTCCTATACTTAATCAAACTTAGCTTCAAGGTAAATTTGCCTTTTATCCTTAGTCAGCATCTCTTCTGGATTGGATAAGGTATCACCATACTATTGCATTTCCATTTTAAATACAAAAATAATTTTGTTACCAATAGAAAGATGATGACAAACATGCTTTATTGAGCACTCATTTTCTCATTGTATGTCAGACATGGTGCAAATTCCTTCATGTACATACTTAACTTGCAAAACAGTCATATGAAATTTAAGAACAACTAATAATCCCTACTCTCTGAATGGGCAAACTGAGGTTACTGAAGAGAAGTCATAATTAAAGGTTAAGCGATTATTGAACATTTTGGCTGAGATTTAAACGAGTAACTCAGTGGCTGCAAAGACTCTGGGATGAAGGCTATAGACATTGATTTCTCAAACTTGAGTTTTTCTTCACATGTGTAACGAGAGTGTGGGTCCATTTGTAACATGACATCCTGAAAACATTTGGCTTTCGCCTAGTCAGACCAAGAAAAGAACATACAAGTTTACCAAAGACAACACACCAGTTAACGTAACTCAGTCAAGAGTTATTGTGACATTTTATGTCAACGTAAGCATCACCCAACTTCAACTTGGCCAGGGATCCAAGTGCCTGCAGTTCAAACAGTATTTCACAAGATGGCCCCCTTGCTATTTTTAGGTGCAACTTACACAATAAAACCCAACCTTACAGTTGTTCATTTGCAAATCTGCAGGAGTTGACCTTTTTTCCTTCCATTACTTTTTGATTGAGGTCCTAACCAATATTTTATGGTAGCAAGATACAGGTATACAACCCACAACTACAAGTAGAAGTTAGGAGGAATCCCCTTGCCACCAAAAAATAATTATGCGTCTACATATTGTCTCCTAGCTTCCCTAAGAGGAACGTGCTGGGCTCCAAGACCTTCTCCCTCTCCACATATCTTCTACAATAAGAGTACCAAGCTGCTGTACTCTGATTCTAAATCTTTAAAGATGCACATTGTTGGTCTGGGGACATAGCTTAGCAGCAAACAGCTTCCTGGCAAGCGTGAGGTCATGAATTCCATTGCTGGTACAGAAAAAAACAAAAAAACATTGTGGATAAAATATGAACATTTGGTGTTGGCCAGCAAGTATTTTTCTGAATCTCAAATCAATGCAGAGTTGGTTCAGATGTAATAAAATTATGTTTCTCTAAGTGTCTGTAAATTCTGTTTAATGCCCAATAATCAGATTCTCCTCTCATTCTAAGAAATGAGAAAAATTATCTAAAAACATCATGAAAATGGGGAACTATTTTTAAGTAACAAATATGAGTAACTTAAGTTTTCCCGTGTTTTGAGAAGATTATAAATCACAAATCTGAACTTCTATATAGCACATCAGAATTCAAAGATTATTATTTAAAGACTTTTCCTATAGGAACTTAAGTAAAATTTGGTGTTGTTTCTAACTTTGGTATCAAATAATGAACCAGGTAGCAATAAAAATACTATGATATCCATATATAGTAAAATTCAAAACACATAAATTTTGTCATCAACTTGCCCCTAAAAGTAATATGCCAGGTATAATAAATCCACAACTTTTAATTTTTTTCAATTAAGAAATACAGTCTCCTAGCTTACCTTTGTTTCCCAGGATTGCCTTTAAAACAACACTAGGATTCCATCTCACTCCAGGAAGAATGGACATCTTCAAGAAAGCAACAAATGACAAATTCTGGTGGAGTTGTAGGGAAAAAGGAAGCCTTCTCTACTGTTTGTGGGAGTGTAGACTGGTACAACCACTGTGGAAATCAGTGTGTGGAAATTCTTCAAAAAACTAAGATTGGAGGTCCCATCCCATCCAGCCATTCCCCTTCTGGGTACTTTCCCAGAAAAATTGAAAATATCATACCATGGCCATTATGTGTACCCACGTTCATAGCAGCACAGTTTGTAATACCTAAATCTTGGAAACAACCCAAGTGCCCATCGACCACAGAATAGATAAAAAAGATGTGGCATTTTCATACGACGGAGTACCACTCAAGTATAAAGAAGGATAAACTTGGGGTTTTATAGGTAAATGGATACAACTTGAGACCATCCTCATAAGTGAAATAAATCAGACTTGGATGTATAAATATAGTATTGTCTCCCTAATGTAAAAAAACTGAAAGTGTAAATAAGATCCAAAATGTACAACAGATATTGTGAAAGTGAGAGTGAAAGAAACTGCTCAAAAGAAAAGAACAACGGGGATACGTGAGAGGAGAAAAGAAAGAAGAATTTAGACAAATAGATAGATAGATAACTGTACTACTAATTTCTGTTAGTTCATCAAAAAGAACAGTTTGTGCTTTCATTGTTTGATCTTTTTTTCATGCTAATTCCTTGTAACCTGAACAATTACTTTGAAGATAATATAAAATATATTAACCACTGTTAATCTCCTCTTATTTTGTTTTGAAATTCTGTATCATTGTGGTTTTTTTGTTTTAAAATTAAATTTTAAAAAATGAATTAAAAAAGATACAAAGCGTGGTAGACAGAGAATCAGAATCTCTAACAAAGCTATGCTATTTTTGATTTTCAATAATTTTCCTTGATTGCAGGCTTATTCAAATTTATTTTCAAGAATAATAAAGGCAATATAACATAATGTTTAAAACCACAGATTTTAGAGAACAAAAGCTTTTTAAGCCCGAACTCTGTCACTTTGTCACTGAGAAAGTCATTTGAAAAAAAATCTCTCTGTGCCATAATTTTTTCACCTTTAAAACAGCCCTGAGAGTTATGTAATTTGCATGAAGGTGCAGGCATGGAGCACAGTGGCTAGGAAATAGTCAGTGAATGCCAGCTTGTTAAGGTCACTCTATTGGTCACAAGGCCACCTCAGACGGAATCACTGAACACTGAAGAATAAGTGTCCTCTGATGAAAAATACAGTGGTGCTAAGTACAGAGACACTCACGAGGATGGTGCTTTTTCTCCTCAAATACAGTTAAAGTACAGAGTCTTTGGGCCAATGTTCTCTTTTCATGGTCTGCAGATCATGCAAAGACCTGAGTGAGAACAGCTTCTGGCTGTCTAATCAAATAAGCTCTGAAGTGAAGCTCTGTCTGCCAGCACGGGTCACCCTCAGTGTCGCAGCCAAGCAGGCATCAGCAGCTATCAGAGCACTCTGCCTTGGTGAGTGGTGGTAAATGCGATCATTCTCCACTTGTTATTTCTCACCTGTCCAAAGGTTGCAAGACAGCGCCTCAATGGAGATGGCCTGTATATTTCTACATTTGCAATATGAAGTACCATGAATTGAGGGTTGGAGAGTAAGCTGCTGAGTTTCTTTACACAATATCATAAAATTGAAGAGTTGAGATGGGCAACAGGTTTCCAAGTTCTTACTACACACATATGGAAAGCTGAAGCCAAGAAAATTGAAAGGTTGATAGTAATTAGGTAAACACACTGGAGAGAAAAAATGCAACATTTTCAATTGACTGCTGATATTTAGTACAACTTTACCTGAAATTAGGATGTCAAAAACATTGGTCCCTGGTTTGACCCCTACCTTGGAGCAATAGTTAAAACTTCTGAGGTTCTGTCAGTCTTGAACAGGAGAAGAAATGACAACAGGCAGCCTACCTGAAAAGGTATTGAACTAAGTGACTATCAGGATATTTGCTGGAGAGTGTGGTATTAGATTCCCAGGTAGACTTTGATTTTGGCAAATTAATGTCTTCAATCTAATTTGCTTGGTATCATATGTTAGAAAGGATACACCCTGGAAAAACTCACGTTCTACATGGATTTCACATTTAAACACTATACCAAATGATCCCTACAGTGACTGCTGGTGACAGCTGGTAATCATATGCTACATCCTCACTACACCCCAACATTAACAGGTGACCCTGCCTAGCCTCAATACCGTTTTCTCCCACGTGGTAAATGCAGACTCTGTCTCAGTGCAAACTTTACAAATGAAAGGAGTGTTGGAGGGCACACCAGAGACCTAGCCCACAGCTTCTCAAGCTGGTTTTTTGCAAACGACTCATGGAAACTATTTTTCCAAAGGCAGTGATCTTGACTTGGAGAGACTATCTGCCTCCTATCACAGTGGCCTGACCCTTCTGAGGAAGGTGGAGTCTGAGGGCTCAGGGAAGAGACACGGATGCCATCAGTTCATTTGTGATCTATGATAAAACACACACAGCTTCATTTCCTCAACATATGAGTCAGTACAGTACAGGTCGGTCACATGTGGCCACCAGTGTCAGAGGTCAGAGGTTAGAGGTCAGAGGTTACAAACCCCACAATGATAGCCTGCCCTGTGAGCTTAAAACCACATTCTCATACTCCCTGAGTGACTTAGACATGGTTCCACCTTTCCATGCCTCAGTTTGCTTTATGAGTTTACAGGCTCGCGTAAGAATGGAATCTTTCAATAAAACAGTCCCCTCATATCTAAGTGGAATGCACTTTGAGACCCTCAGTGGGTGTCGAAAGCCCCCTAGTACTGAACCCTGTATGTTCTGGTTTTTCCAATACATACGTGCCAATGGTAAAATTTGATTTATAAATCAGGCACATCAAGAAATTAATAATAGGGGCTGGGGATTTAGCTCAGTGGCATAAGCACCTGCCTTGTAAGTGCACAGTCATGAGTTCAATCCTGGTACTGGTAAAAAAAAAAAATTAATTAATAATAACCGATAATTAAAAAATAGAACCTTTACAACCTACATTAAAAGTTTTTAAATGTTGGAATTTGTTTACATCAGGAACTTTCCATTTACTATCTTCGACCAATGATGGCAAACATTTTAGACCTCTTAATGATACAAGCAGCCCACCACAGTACAAGTGCCACAGGTTTGCCACCCGTGTTTTAGACCTTGACTGACCAAGAAGAAAGAGAGAGAGAGAGAGAGAGAGAGAGAGAGAGAGAGAGAGAGAGAGAGACAGACAGAGAGGAAGGAAGGAAGGAAGGAAGGAAGGAAGGAAGGAAGGAGAAAAGAAAAGAAATCACAGAGAGAGAAGGATTGCTCTTAAGACGAAGCACCTGAAACAGTACCTGGCACATACCACATGCTAAATACTCTTACACAGCAGACCACAAAAAGACAAATCTCTTAAACTGGAGCCATAATTTTTGTGATCCTTTAAGTGTCTCTTGGATTCTATGGGTTTTACCAATCTACACATCTTACTGATTTCTGTTAAGCAAAGAATCACCAAAACACACAAATAATTCCCATAGTAACCATCGGTGAGCATATGCTGTCAATGTTTTTAGTGGGGAGCCTCGCATTTTGGAGGCATCCCTTTGCCATCCACAGCAGCTCTGCCCATCTCCCCTCTGAGAGCAGAGCATGCACTGCCAGCCTGGAGCTGGGAGGAGATGGTGGGGGGAAGATCGACCCCTCATTGTGATTGGAACATCTGACCTGAAAAGACCTGGAGAAGGAATTCGAGGCAGAGAATCAACTGGGAACAAGGAACTGTGGCAAAGCTGTGTGCTTTGGATATATTTCCTCAGTTAATTCCCAAAGTCACTCACGGGGAAAGGTGTTTTCCAATGTACTTATACAGTGGCATCGGATGTTTAAGGGCAACCCAGAAATGGCACCTCCAGCATTTAAAGTCTGTCCAGACTGCTTCATCAAAGTTAGATAACTATTTACTCACTGAATAAATGAATGATTCAGAAGAAATTACCTCTAAAAAGTAACACAATGCAGGACCACAAGCATGCCTGAAAGTCACCACTAAGAAAAAGTCATCGTATCTATAAATCTGGAGATGGAAGCCAACAAAAATGAGTTCACTAAGATTTAAAGACAAAATTAATGTTTTTAAAAAAGGGAAATGGGAAAGATAATAGAAGATGCAAAAGAAACTGAATATGTAAATGCAAAATTAAAATCAGCATTCCAGATAAGAGCAGAATAGAAATGGCAGAAATTCTAATCAATGCATGGCTTCTGAATACAAAACATTTCCGAAAGCTCTAGAACAAAAGGGAGAAGAATTTTAAGCAGCAAAAGACAGAACTGTGAAAGAAGTACTGCCATAAAAATTACCAGAGGTGTTGAATGTGGAAAAAATAGAAAAATCAAAAATACCATGAAAACATTTTCTAAAAAACAACTAGTTGAAACAGAGAAAGATTAAAAGAAAAAATCTTTTAAAAAAAACAGTGAAAAAGGCAGTTATTCAAAAAACGATTTGCTAATAAAAGATGGAAAATCAAGCTAGTATGAAACTTCTATATATCAGTAAAGGTCAGAATGTAACACAGAAATTTTTACAAACAGGAAAAACCGATCCAGTAATTTTATACCAAACTAATTACTTCATGTGAGAAAGCCATTTGTAAGTGTGAAAACATTTATTAGACCCATGTCCCTTCATTTAAAAGAGTATCTATGGATAATATAAACTCACTGTGAAACAAATCTACAGAAAAACAAGATAAACACGTGATACACACCACTGTTTCCCCACAGTTTGAGGGACACCTTCTGGATTTTCCATGGGATGATAGAACAATTTACCTAACAGAATTACCTCACCCATAGAACAAGACAACAACACTTTCTGTGTGGAAGACAGCATAACTGGTAGGTTTTATTTAAATGGCAAAGAAATTAAATAATGGTCTTCTGTATCTTTGAAGTTCAAATTAAATGAGTTGAGTCATGGCTTTATTTTTATTTTGAAAGATGAAAAAGTGACAGATATCTTACAACAACAAACTGCCATCTGTAACGCCCCTGAAGATCATGCACGTTGGCAATGTTAAATATCTCTAGATGTCACGGGCTACGGTCTGGCCGCAGAGATGTTAAGCAGACAGGAAACTCACAATAAGGAAACACAGTCCTATTTCCCTTTTTTTCATTTATGCATTTTTCAACTTTATATTGATCACATTACAATACATAAGAAAAAATCTACAGGAGTAATTCAATTAAAAAAAGTCACAATCATGAGTTTTAAAAAGAAGCATAAGAAAAGAACGTTAAACAGTGGCACTGGAGAAGGAAAATGGAATTATACATAGAATTAAAATATCCAAAGCAACCCCATTTGTGGTACTGACAACAAATGGTCATTAATAGGGGGTTAAAGAAACGATGGCAAGGTCTTAAAATGGAACACTGTGTAGCTGCTAAAACAAAGCGCATCTTCAGGAAGGGTAAGAAAATGTTTCCAAGTCTGCTATGGCCATAGCAAGATGCAGAATGCGTTTCCCTTGTGTAGTAAAGGAATGTAACTGAACACTACAGATATACACGCTTGCACTCATGAAAATGATTTGGAGGTGACAGGAAACGAGCATCATGACTGGAGGGGATGAGAGGCTGCAGTCAGTAGCGGGAGGAAAGCTCCCTGTCGTTCTATGTTCCACATGCTGTTCATTGTTTTTCATCTGTTTAGTCACATGCCTTACTAATTTTTAAGTGGAAAGCACTTTAAGTGAAACTTAACAATTCCTCACTATTTTTATGTCCAATTTTACCAAGTAGAGAACGATTTTTTTTTCCTGTGTGCCTAGATTTTGTCATGTGAGTTTCTATCTCCTTCCCAAGGTTTCTGTGAATCTGAAAGGCAGTTAGCGATGTATGGCCTCAAACATTCAGTAAACAATTTAAAACATTAACCAGGGAACATTTGAAAAAGATCCAGTGTTAATAAAGTGTGATTTACAACCAGGGCCATCCTCTCCCCTATTCATACTATCAGTGTCTTTTCCAGAACAATCCCCTTTTTATTGTTATAAATCTGTGGGTTTTAGCCCATGATTTACCCCCCAAAGAATATACTGACTTCAGCCACTTAGATTTCATTTCTTTGAAATCTCTTTCCAAAGTGTGATTTTGAATGACACATATGGAGATCGGTGACACTTTAGTTTTCTAAGATATAATATTTCTCATCACGCATACATAAAACAACTCAGAATCTGCAGGAGTTGGGGAGAGCTAAAAATATCCAATACTGTACCATTGCTCACAGCTAAGCAGTGGAGTCGGATTTTCTTATTTTTAGAAAAACATGCTCACATGCTTTTATTATGAGCCCAGTACTCAGCTCCCAAAGCAGCCGTGGACTCAGCTGGCATCGACATCAGCACATGACTACTGTGTTTGTAATGCGGCATTTCTCTCAATTTTTGAAGATTTGCGGAAGTTGCACTTTTGGTAAGTCTCAAAATGCAGGCTGAAATTATTCATGAATTATGGCCTCTTTAGAGAATCTGACATAGGCTGCAAACCTCTGTCTGAGAAAAAAGATTATAGAACCTGGACACATATGCAGGTACTATGCCTTTCAAGGTTCCCAGAAATTAAACCACAAATCTTATTTCAGCCTTTCAATGAGGAATGCAGAGATGCAGTGTGTTTTTTAAAATGCTCAGTTTTATTTGCACAATAGCTTATGAAAGATCATTAAACACATTATCCTTTGCATTTCCATAAAACTGCATGGGATTTCAAGTGCAATTACCACTAATCCTCTATTTAAAAGTCATTTAGGCTGTGCACAGAAGAAAACAACTCAGAAGAGTCCAGAGAACTGGTCAAACCACAGAGTGAACACATATTAGAATTAGGATTCAAATCAGGTCTTCTGTTTACAAATCTTAGTATTTTCTTGACCCTCACAATCTTTCTTTTAGTCCAGTGATTGGCAATTACCTTCCATAAAGCGTCAGATATGAATATTTTCAGCTCTGGAAGCCTTACTTTATAGGCCATATTGGCAGTGCATAGCCACAGAACAGAGGCTGCCAAGCTCAGCTCAAAAACAAGTGGCTGCAGCTATGTCCTGTACCTTAATAATCACAAAAAGGAGCTGATGAGCTGGATTCTGCCAATGGAACATGTTTGCTGATCCCTGCATTATTTTGCTTCTATACAATACATAAGCTAAGTGTTTTTTTTTTTTTCTTTTGAACATTTTGGTCATAATGGTTTGGACCTTGGTAAGTGCTATAAAACTACACATGGCACTTTTCTGCACAGTAGCACAACGGCAAAACTTTTGCCAGAAAGCTATTATAAGGACCTTATTTATTCCTTTTAATTTTTACTTTTAGACAGTTACACAGATAAAAAAGAAAACTACTGTTTAGGAAGGCCCATGTGGAACGTAACCTGCCAAAATCATGTCATATGAGTCAATATTGTTATTAGGGGAAAATATTTTTAAAAATCATCATGCAGTAACACAGTCAATGGGGCACAGTTTAGAAAATTATTTTCTTATAATGAATGAGTTTGAATGCTGAATAACATTAAAGGAGACTATTTAATGATTGGATTTGTTTTAAAAGAGATTATGCTAGTCCCCACAGTTGCCACCAAATACCCTGATTCTTCTGAGAACACAGTAGGTCTGCATTTTCCAATGTGCGATCCTCAACTGCATTGGCCAACATCACAGGGACAAAATCCTGTGTACCTGCGTGGAACTTGGTTAATCAACCTGTTATGTGCTCTGTTCTCCTCCCTGAACCACAGTGATATGAAGGTGGACAGACCCGAGACAGGGAGCATTGAAAGCAAGGACAGAGGCCCTGTCTACTTCAGTGGACATACAGTATGTGCCAGAAACACACTTCTGTTTTGCAAAATTACCAAAATGCAGGAGATAGTCAGAAAATAGCATATCTTAGTATAGAGTCATAAACTATAAAATTACAGAAAAAAATAGGTTTCTGGTAATACTGACTTTTATCAGACTCAGTTAGCTAATAGTAATGGCTCCAGGTAACATTGCACATTATTTCGATGCCCACATTTTGCATCATTTATATTTTATTGAAACAATAAGTAGGTACATTTCATTACATCAAAATACAAGGTGAAAGTGAAAAAATCAGTCAAATTGTCTACAGCATTGTATTTTAAGACTGAATCTTATATATTCAAAATATGATTAAGATAACTTAATTTTACATTAGATGAGGAGAAAACATTATAGGATTATAAGAAATAAGATGTATGTATTGAAGCTTTAAATGCATTTCTTTATTTGTAAATATCAGTGATATAGATAAATGTATAAAAATGTTGGCTTACTCTAATGTAATTATTTTCACATATGTAATCTTATTTAACTTTTGCAACAGCCCTGATTATGAGAAACACTGACTCCACTGGATAAATGAAAAATTGAAGGGTCATACAACTGTAATTTGTTCAAAAATACAATCCCAGCTAGTCTCAAGGTCTAAAATCTCAATATAGATTTTCTGAAATGAAATCTAATGATCTTTCTACTCTACTCTTTAAAAACAAAAAACCATACACATTTTTATTTTAAGCCATGTAAGAGTCTGTGTGAATATATCCGGCACATTTGTCATAATATACATTAACTAGGTCATGTTTGCAATTCTTTTTTTTGCATCAAGTAAGATTAAAACATAGTTTTGTTAAGCTGCTATGACTGAAATTATCTATTAAAACATCCACTCTTTAAACAGTAGCTACTAAAATGATTGTAAGTTAGTTTACACCTCTTACAAGAAATCTATACTTAGGTCTTTGTCCCCGAGTCACGGCACAGAACTCTTTTCTAAAACCTTGTAATTTCACAAGCAATGGAGGTGCTGGAAGAATCTTGTGTTCTGATATTTGGCCTTTGACTCTGGTTTCTGACACAGAGCTCCTCATCCCTTGAAGTTCCGGGGTGACAGGAACTCCAACCAAAGGGCTTTGGGGAGGCTCCTACATAGGAACTGACTACCACAAAGACCAATCCATGGTTGCAGACATGGAGCTCAATCCTATGTCCATCTTCTCTGAAAGGCAGAGGAGCTAGGGAGGGAGATAACAGTCTTCCACACCAACAAGGCGAAGCTGCTTCCATTAAAAAATCACCAAATTCCAAGGATTGGGGAGCTCCAAGTAGCTTCCCCTTGCATGTGGGGGTACCCTAAGGACCATGCTCCCATTTGGCATGGAAACTCATGTCTTCCTTACGTTGTCGGTCCAGGTTACCTCTTCAACCAACTACAAATCTGTGTCTTTTGTGCTTTCTTTTCCAATAAACTGGTAAGGTTAAGTATACCATTACCCTGAGTTCTATGAGCAGCCCCAGAAAATGATCATTCCCCAGGAAGGAGTCATGGGAACCCCAGTGTACACTGGGCAGGGACTATGAGAGGTGGTCTGGAGAGCCCTAAGTGATGGGATGTGTCACCAACCACCGGCAGACGGTGCCCACCATGGGTCACCATGGGTCAGAAGAGAGGCCATCTGCTGGTTCTGCCAGAGCTGCTTAGTGGGTGCTCGGACTCCACACAGCTGGAGCTGGACACGTTCTGGTGGACTGAAGAGAGCGTGATGGAGAGAACAGTCAGTGCATTTTTCCTCTGCCTTCTTTCTTTGCTTTGTTCTTCCCTTGCTTCCTGCCTTCAATAACTGTTAGCATCTTCCCCAAGGGCAATCCAGTCCTAGACCAGAAAATAATGACACAGCAACAATCTGCCCACTTGCTGGTTGATTTGTTAAAAAATAAATAATATAAAGGTGGAAGGGGAAAGAGTTTAAAATTAGTAATTAATGTGCACTCTGGTGACCCGTCACTTTCATTAGTTTTTCTAATTACTATTCTTCCAAGTGCTACTCTAGACCAAGTGTGGGCGGCATGGAATTCCTTTCCCTGGAGAATTAACTGGTTGAATCTGCCACGTACTTTACGTGCACCTCAAGCCCAGTCCTTAAACATGAGGTTCATCTGGCACAGGTCCTTGTTCTGTAAACATCACGTAGTATTTACAGTAGCACAAAACAATGCCAGTTTTCCAAGAGTTGGATTGTGCAAGTCTAAAAAACCACAGAGGGGAAAAAACCAACAGGGAAGAAAATGAATATGTACCTAACCACTAACTCCAAGTAGATAGGCCAGGACGAATGTTACTACTGCATTCTTCCCTTATCGAAAGGAATACTTGAGGCACTTACAAAACATATTTTTCTCAAAATCATCTCACCTTGTTTTAATCACATTTAGACCAACACCTGTCCACCTGTTGGTCAGTCAGACGCTCTATAAGGTCTATAATCTAGGACAATGAGCACTACTTTCAGAGGCTAGGAAGAGAGAAAGGCGAGGAAAAAGATTATTTTATGCAGGCATTCCATTTTCTTAACGTCCACCTTTTGAGTAATCTCCAGATCAGAGCAGTTGATAGTGATTGCTTTGTAGAAGATTAAAAATAACGTTACTGCAAGTTTTTCCAAAATATCCAGAAATCTAGGCAAGTGTGTTTTGATTCAGAATATAAGCAATTTCTAACCTGAATGTGCCTGTGATATTGGGACTGTAACAATAGTACCCAATGACCCACTCTCTGTTGCTGAAGTTTCTGTTAGATCTATGTAATACCGTCCTGCATTCTCCTATTTCAAAAGTGATAAAAAGCCTTAACTCCTAGAAAAATTATACACATAATGTTCCCAAGTCTCAACCAGCACAGGACTGTGAGTACAGAGTGCCTGATTTAAGCCTCTTCTTGATTGATGTAATACACAACTGCAACGAGATCAGAAGACTGAACTATTTCATTATTGCTTAGGCATCTACAATACGACCTATGCAATAATTCAGCGTTTATGGCCCATCTAGTATAAATCTACATTCCACAAACTTAACAACAGTTCATAGACACTATTCTCTGATGAATGAGTTTTAACTTGGAAATGGTAGCAGCATATGTTAACATTAATTTAAGTGCATGAGAAGAGTAACGGAATCAAAGACTTAAAACAATTTAATTTCAACTTCCGTATTTAAGTTACACAATACCAGAATTACATTTTTTAAAAAAATATTCATGACCTTTAACAAACTATAAAGGAAAAATTACAGGACTGGAAGATGCTTTGCACAAGTACCTTTAAGTTGCCTGAAAAAAAAAAAAAATCATTGAAGGTGGACTTCTAACAATCAACACACAGTTCTCTAAGAGATGAGTGAAATGATTAGAAATACCACTAGTTAGGAGATCAGCAGCAGATGAGCCAGAGCTGCAGGAACTCGTCCCAGGGGTATGAACACTGTCAAATTCCACGCCAGGTCTTCAACCCCATTTATTTCCAACTCAGATCTCTTTTAGGGTCATGCAGCTAAAGAGAAGTCACTTAGAATTTTTCCTCACTCTTTTGAGTTATATTTGCTACTATATCCAACATACAAAGTATTTACTTTTATTTTAAATTTTTATTTTTATTAGTGCATATTTGCAGTACACGATGATTGCATTCCTCACGGGGAGTTGGTACCTGCACCCAGCAGACCTTAATTCTCCTCACTACCCTGTTCACGTCTTCCCTCCTTTCTCCCTCTACCTCTTCAGAAAAGCCACTTAAGATTTCTTGCCAGTAACAAGCAGAGAGCTTTACAGTTTTCAGCAGTTTGTACTTCCAAAATACACTGCTTTCTCTCTAGAATTACCTGTCAGAATTACTGCAGACCTTTAATATTGGTCATGGTTTTTTTCCCAGTCAATCAAACGTAAGTCCAAACTACTGAAATATAAGTTTGCAGGAACACTGCACTCGTGATAATAGCCTTAGCAATTCAATCTAGGTAAATAAGCAAATTGAAAGCCCCAGTGCCTGGTTCAAAGTTTGGAAACAAAATGCAAATAAATAAATAAAACAAACCACACGGCTTAATTCAATCACAACACTCAAGTGGCTGAAAATAAGTTCTCCGTAAAGTGAGAATTGTGACTCTGGGGAATACTTTCCACTCAGACGGCACAGGAACGTCCCACTGTCACAGTCACTGGCGATGACAGCCTCAAGTCTCTGGTCCCTGTGTTCCAGCACTCAGAGATCAGGAAAAATGACCGACACCTGAGAAATCTTGACCTCAGCACGCTTGTTTACTTTCCACTGGGAAAATTTTATTATTTTAATTAAAATTATATTAATTATATCTAAGTATAGATGAAGACATTGCTATAATTGTACACTAATATAACACATACTTCTATTAATTACAACTCTAATGCTGTCAAGTAACACAATCATTTTAATTTTATTCTAATCTTTAAACTGACCTCCAAATCAGATACAGTCACCCATTATGTGTAATTTTTGCCAACTGCATTTCTTAAAGGTTAATGACTTCTGAAGAGGTTTAAAAATAACTTAAAATTGAAAGTGTTAACTCCAGTAAGTAACTCAAACACTAACCCTGTAAGGTCATATTCTAAGAGATAAGTTTATCTCCATCTGTAAACAGTTTTTAAATCACTTTTCTCCTACCGTCCACCTTCTTCACTGCCCCCTTCTCAGTTCACGTTCACATCTTCTGTCATAAGAATCAAAGCAATAATATCCTCAAGTTTTCCCACCACCCAGTTCTCTGGCTCTATGACACCAACTGAGTGTCCAACATTTCAGCTCAATTTTGTGGAAGCTCGGACCTACAGGTTGGGAGTTAAGTCCCACTGGACTGCCTCCATGTCAGACACCAAGTCAGATACCGACCTGCCAGGCTGCCCACACTCTGCCCAGCCAGCTGCAAATCCAGAGGTCCCCACAACCCTCTGCTGTGGAGTTACCTAGAGAGAGGCACAGAACTCAGGAAAGCACCGCACGTGCTGATACTGATTTATTACTCAGGAACAGTGAGACAGAAGAGTTGTATGGTTATGTACAGACACGTGGGCTAGGAATCTTCCATTTCCCATGCCCTCTCCCAACACTGGCTCGCCACCCTCCTATCACTTCAATGGACTTGCAAGCCCCAAGCTCTCTGAATCCTATTAGAAGTATTTCATGGAGCATTCACTGAACAAATATCCCTTATTAGATCAATAGCCATTGTTGACTGAGCCTAATCTCTGGCTACTCTTTGTTCCCTGAAGGTCACATGACCAGCTCCTATTATGGTCTCACTAAGACCCATTGTGTTCATGTGTTGGTCACTTCATCCCCCAGCCTGAGTGTTGGGGACCATTAAGAGGTGGCCTGGTCATGCTCCCACAGAGCAGTTAATGTCATCACATTATCAACAGGCTCCTGATAACAAGATGGATTTAGCTCCTTTCCCTTTGCTCTCTCTTTCCCTCATCTTTGGTCCTCTTGTCCTTAACCTTCTGCCAGGAAGTGATACAGGATGGAGTTCTCACCATCCATCCTGCTGCATCCTGAACTCTGCAACCCCTAGAGCCATAACCAAGTAACCTCATATTGTTTATAAATTACCCAATCGGTGGTATTCTGTCATAGCAGGAAAAAAAAAAAAAAACCCAACCAAGATCATTCTTGTGGCCAACATCCCACTCTAAAACTGTCCAAAGGTCTGCTAGGAATCAGAGACTCAGGGGCAGCTGAAAGAGGCTCATTATGGGTAATGAAAGACATTCCAGCCCTCAGAAAAAATCTGAGGATTTTAAGAATTCTGTGCCAGGAACTTTGACAAAGACTATATATATTAATTGTATGTCTTAGTCCTTTTTGGGTTGCTCTAAGAGAACACCATGGACCAGATGATTTACAAAGGAAAGAATCTACTTGGCTCTGAGTTTGGTGGTGCTGGGAAGTCACACAGCATGGCATGGCATCCACCAGGAATCTGGTGAGGGCTTTCTCACCGTGCTGCCCATCAGCAGAAGATGGAAGGGCAGGAGTGTGCACAGGAGAGACAGGGAAAGGATAACAGCCAGCTCCTTCTCCTATCCAGAACCCCAGAATCCCCTCCTTTGCACCTGCACTTATACCCACTTTCCCAACAACGGCATTACCTACAAAAAATGGCAGGGCCCTCATGACCTGGTCCACCTCTTGACACAGTGCACCGGGGACTCAAACCCATGAGTCCCACATACTGGTTCTTGGTCTTCCTGATTCTGCTTTTGCACTCCGGGGCCCACCACTGCTCTTGTCTCTTAGACCCCACGCTGGCTTCCCACTGAATTTAGGGTATTACCATGCTTGACCAACTGAGTACCAAGGGCACCAGCATCTCCTGCCAAGCTCACTTCTTCACTAAACCCTGTCTCCACCCCTCATCTGAATTCTCAAGGCACCCGCCCTCCTACCCAGGCAGTATCTGCCCCCTTGCTGTGCCCTCTCACTGAACTTGTCTTTCCACTTTTCCTTCCTAAGCTGATTTCTTGTCATCCTTCAGGTTTCAGATGAAATGTCACGTCCTCAGAGAGTTCTTGCCTCAGCCTCTTCAGAACACCTCCCACTCCCTGCCCTGGTTTCTCTCAGTCACTGCACAGGAGTTTCTGTGCTGGTATTTCCTGCCATCACTTGTGCTTGGTTTATTCCTGTCCTGATGGGTCACTGGTTTTTTGGACCCTAACACAAACTCAAGGATGGGACATAACCGCCTTGCGTTCCTAGGCAGGCTGATTTAAAGAATAAACAAGTAAAAACGGAAAGACCAAAAATCTATTATGGAGCTTCCTAAAACAACATACCATGTAAAATCTTGGCTGCTTTTTAACTGGCTCGACTGGCACTCTCTGTGACTTACAAGTGTTTTGCTGAAATATTCATTTCATGTTCAACATTTTCACTCCCCTCTCTTCATTCTCTTAGTCACCAAGACTGCGGGGTTCCAGCATCTCATTCCTTCCGCTTCCTGTCTTACTCTGTCTTCCATAACAATTCCCATCACCCCAGCTAATGCTTTGGACTCCTCCTGGGCCTGCCAGATCACAGCAGTGATTCCCTGCTGGCCCTCTCTTGGTTCCTGCTTATCTTCCTCCTGAAAAGCACATTTTTTAATGTCACATAGCTGATTTCCCATTTCACCTCTCCCACCCATCCAAAAAAATCATGTTCTGTTTTATTATAGTAGATACAAAATCCTCAAAGACCAAATTATATTCAACCGTGCTTTCACATCTAAATCTAAGTCAATAATATTTCCCACTACGCCTTTAAACAAACCTTGTGATTTACTCAAATGCTTTTCTATCCCCAAAATAAATTGAGCTCATTACCCACTTATGATTGTCACCGAGTCACGCCCCAGACTGCATGGCAGTGCCCCTGCACCAGCTTGAACAAAGTGTGCTCTTCAGGGCGCAGCTCAAATCCAACTTCGCTGTAGCCTCCCCTGCAAGCCCTGCTCTCAGGTGCTCTCCCTCTTTCCCAGATCGCACAGCACTTAAAGCATTGCTCTGTGTAACATCAGGCTGGACAAGACTTCTTGCTGTTCTCCAGTTAGTTCATATGCATAAGCTGTTTGTGTGTGTGTGTATGTATGTGTGTGTGTCTGTGTGTGTGTGTGTGTATGTGTGTGTACACACCCATGCATAGCACTAGGACTTGAACGCAGGAGTGCTGAGCTATATCCCTATCCCTTTTTATTATTTTACAACAGGATCTAACTAACTTGCTGGCCTCAAACTTGTGGTCATCCTGCATTGGCCTCCCAAGTGCAGTGGCTGTGACTTTAAGCATGCACTACCACGTCCAGCCATGCATGAAAACTTCATCTCCCATACGAGACTGCAATCAGGGATTGTGTCCTTACATCCCTCTTCTCCAAGAGGAGGCAGAAGCAGTAAGGATCCAACAGAAGTTATTTAGACTGATGCTGATATACATCTTCCAGAAGGTAAATCCTGTCAACTATGACAGTTCCACACAACTGTCAATACTGTGTCTAACCTTTCACCTTCTCCACGTGAGCTCTAGATGCCTACAGATGCCACATCCTTTCAAGGAGTAGATCATTAATCCCTTTCCAGTCCAAAACAACAATAACTAAGGGCTGGAGTGCCCCTGCTCCTTCCTCATCACCTGTGTGAAGTACTGTCCCATCCATGCCCACTAACTGCGCACGGCACCCAGCACTCTACCCCATGAGTCTGTCTGCTGGTAACCCCATGCGCAATTAAAGGTCAAGGTATTTGTCTTTAATCTTTATAGCAGCAGAAAAATATTTGTTTTAGTTATTTGTTAAATAAATAGATTAGCAAATAAGCTAATAAGAAACCTGTTTAATGAGTTAAGGAGTTAGTATCACCAATATCAATTTAGTGTTAATTAATATTCAATATTCTAGAGCTCATGCCACTTAGAATGTTTACTTGCTTTTAATTTGAAACTTAATTACTCAGTGTTTGCTAAATGTCAGACATAGAGGCCACACACACAAAAAACTCAAATAAATAACCCTAACCTAACCTTGTAGAATTCGCCTCTCACTAGGGAGACAGGCCAGGGAAGGTGGCTTTTGATGACTGAGTTGGGAACTGCAGAAGTGTTCTGAGCTTCTGTATGACACTGAATGACACTGAATGACACTGACATAAGCTGAACCTGGCTTGGGCTGACATGGTGACAAATTGAGGGGGCACAGCAGTGACCCAATGGCCCGACTTCCAAAGCTGAGCCAGCAAGACCGGCTGAGGTACTCAGAGCACGCAGGACAGGAGATCAGAGATGCATTTAACCCCAGGTGACTGTGGAACAGAAGTAGCAGAAAGTTTGGAAGGACACAATTTTACAAATCACATCTCAGTCTACAAAGTGATCATCTAAGATTATGTGTGGAATTCTAATATGCTAACTCATACAACTAAACATCCTTGGGAATCTTTCCAGTGAATAGTAAAAGTTGTGACTGTGTGATTGCATGATTCTTAGATAAACTGATTGGATGGTTGGAAGAGAAAACCTTGGATAATCTTGACCAGTCAGCCCATGATCTACTATGTATAAGAAAGCACTCTACACAAGCCACAACACTATATTTTATGAAACTGTCTCACTGTATTTGTTAAGTGACAGACACAATGAAGCTGGTACTACATGTTCCCATTTCTGTGATTGCTAATACTGTATACATTTCAAAGCTCATCATTAGTATCATCATCAATATTAATTAATATTAATCAATATTAATAATGATACCTTAAATCATATGAAGTCATAATATGGATGTCAAATGCACATTTCAGAAAAAAGCCAAAATTTTCACCCTGTCCTCATTTATAATCTAGTCCAAGGTCAAAGAAGATGACCTTGACCTAGGGGTAAAAAGCCCATGAAGTAAAAGGTCCCCGTGTAGGTGGGACAGAATAACATACGTTGCCTAAGCCTAAATACTGAGACGAGACAGCAGGAGCTGTGGGCAGCTACCTAAATAACCTAAATAATCAGCTACAGTGCTTAATGGCTATAATTTGGGGTGAAGCTGGTAATAATTGTTTATTTTTTTAATGCATTGAAGTACATGTCTATAAAAGATACTGAATTGGGGGATTTAAAAAAGAGACTGTTTATAAACATAAGATGCAACAGTAAGTCTGTAATGACTGAGTCTCTTGCAAAATAATTTAGAGGCAGTCACAAAGAGTTACAACCTGGCCCTCTGACTTTTCACTGGGAAGCAGCAAGCCATTCTCAAATCGGTCTGTGAGGTTTTCTTTCTTTGCAAATTCTAAGTAGTTTACACAATAAATAGCTATTTCCAGGGTAGAAATGGCCAACATGTCTAAGCCTTAAACGTAACCTGCTATTATGGTTAGAAATCAAGGTTTCCCTTCTTCCAGATTTTCACAGCCATACAACATTTGACCTAGCTGATGGAAATGTACGAGTAAACAGTTTCTTGACCTCGTAACAGAGGTAAAATCCAGTCGGCTAAGGTACTCATTTTGCTGACAAGAGATGCAGTGCAGAGATGCTACAGTGCATTCCTATAATTACAGGACAATACAAATCCGTAAGCAAGAGCTCATCCATAAATATTCCATTGTCTCTCACTGGGGACTTGAAAATAAAACAGATTTGAAACTTTTACCTTCTTTGTAATTTGCTGATGGCATTAAAGAATAAAATTGAACCTTTCAGAATCTTAACTCATCCCATAAACAGAGATCAGTTCCAAAATCTCATTGCCAGCGTATGTGGAAGGAAAAATTCCCACTGCACTGCTACTTTATTCTACCTGAAATTCATTCATAAAAAATTATTTCTTTTTCTTATAATTCATTTCCTTCCATGAACAGGAAAGCTGTAAGTTTTCCCACACCTCAGAGAATACGAGGTGTGTATTACAACCTCTGGGCAGTGCCTGGACACCATAGTGGACATCGACACACTTCCTGTCCACTACTATGAGGTTCTGAACTTTGTGCATTACCAGGGCCAAAATTGAGGCCATGTTCTATGATGTGACCCTTTTAACATAATGTGATTTTAACACAATGTGATTACGCAAAACATCAAAGACCTGAACTGCTGTGCTTTCCGTAACTGTAATATTTCTGTATTAACTTTTTATATGTTTTGCTCTAGGTAAAATATATAAAAACAAACTTTGAAATCAACACAATACACAGCCATATAACAACACACACAGCCTGATGAATATAGAGTTAAAATCTGCAAATTGCAAAGTATGACCAGTCCTGATGTCGCTGGGCATCTGTAAGCAACTTCCATGCTACACAGGCCTTCATATATTTTTCAAACTTATTCAGTCTTTGGAAATCATAGCTAGTGCATTTCTGTGACTCCTCTGATCAAATCTTTCAACCTTTATTTTCAAGACCAATTTATTATCATCTGGTTTTCTATTTTCAGGCGACCATTTGAACAAGTGAATAAAAATTTTCAAACCAAAGAATTCTCAGTCGCACACTGTACCAAAATGAAACATGAAATAAGTCGTCTCCTACCTATGGTTGTAATAACAGTGCCAGCAAAGAAGAAGGAGCTTCCCAAATCCCAGTGACTGATTTGATTGGAGGTGTTTCCTAAGGGTATAATCCCTGCATTTATTGCTGCCACTATTTGCTGTAAGTTTAAAAAGAGATTTATCAGTACACATCCATCACACAGAGGCACAGAACACCATCAGTCCCCACCCAGCAATGACAAATCAGACAAAGAGAATCAGTGCTAAGGTTTTGCCTTTCAGGTTAAAATGTATACAGGGATTAAAACTTTATATTGTAGATTTCAATAGCAGTTGAATAACATTTACATTTGATATGGAGTAAATGATCTGCATAAGTTTTCAGTGCTATACCCATGTGCACGTACATCATGCATTAATATATCTAGAGACATTTGAATTAACAACTACATGTAACAATATTTTCTAGTAAGCACTGCAGACCAGTTACTGGTTAAAATATCTGATTGCAAATTAACATTTTCATAAACAGTATACGACACTTCATCAGCTAAACCAAGTCCTTAAATTTCTGCAGTTTCTTAGAGTGTCTACAACCACGAGCAGAGTTTCACAGGCACCACGAGGACTGGACGCTGCCTGGAGCGGCACTAAGGGATGGACAGCAAAGTGTCCTTCTCGTCCCTCCTCCAACCTGCAGACCTTAGAAGGTAAAGGAGAAGATGCAGAAGGACAAATGGAAAGAGTATCTTAGAAAGAAAGGTACAGTGGGAGAGAAACATTACAGACAAAAGATGAAATCTGTGTCGGAAAGGCAAGCTTTAGAGCTCCTCAGCCCTTAATTCCAGGTCTCTAACTTGGAAAGGGTACCCTTTGATAGGTAAGGAATCTAAAGATCCGGAAAAGCTACATGGCTTGCTAGCAAACAGGCAGTAAGTAAGTGCACTCTGAAGATGGAGAGTCAGCCCCAGAAATGACCAGTGGACAGGAAAGAGCAGGTAGCCAAGAGCTGAAATGGCATTTCAAATTTCATTCAAAGCTCATCTTACAACAGCTGTCTGACTGCTCTTAATGTATAAAGATAGTTGTTCATAAAGTTCATTGAATCGGGTTGCTTTTTTTATAGTGATGCATGTTCCTTAGATGAAAATACAGAAAGGTATTGAAGAAATAATAAAATTATCCATAATTCCAGAATCCAGAGATAATTACTATTAATGTACTAAGATGTAGAGTCCTACTAGTTTGATATATGTTTACATAGTTGGGTTGATGAATACTGTAATCTCTACTGTTGTGTTGTTCAATTATGTGAAATGTTGCCTCGTCCTCTTGCTTAATAATATTCCAGAATGGGTATAATGATGCTGGCCTGTATTCCCAGAGCTGGGAGGCTGAAGCAGGAGGATCACTGTGAGTTTGAGGCCAGTCTAAGCTACACAATGAGTTCAAGGCCAGACTGATCTACGTAGCAGGACCCTCTCTCAACACTTCCATCCCCAAAAAACATGTACCATATGCTGTTTTTCTGTCATGTGATATTCATTTAATTATGGACCAAGATATAGATACATATGTTGTTGTAAAACTTGTCTTATTATAAATAAAGCACACTGCTGCAGATAGATTTGTATACAAATGTTTTCTCATTTCTGGTCATTTCCTCAAGAGACATTGCTAGAAATAAACTTGCTATATTAAAGAATAGGAATATTTTAAAGCAGTTGAGTGATTCATGACAGCAAAAATTTATCCAAGAAGGTTTTCCATTTACAATTGCTTCCTAACACATTATGAATGCTTAGCAATGCCTCTGATATCAATCACATCTTATCATTACAGAACTGATTAGAAATGCATTCATTTATATAGATTTTACTATAATACTGGACACTAGTGCTTCCTTTATCCTATGATAAAATGCACATAGATACACACACATCTACATATATGCACAGCACACAATAATGACAGTTTTGAGATCTGACTTCCTCTTATAAACTTTAATAACAGTGGACAGATTTCCACTGTTCTTTAAAAACATGTTCTTTACAGTTACTATTCTCTTATTCTTGAATAAACTTTATACTCATTTAGTTAAAATTCTCAAAAATTTTCATTTCCATAAACTTATCATATTTCCACGAAATATGCTAAATATTTCAAATACTGATATACTGAAAATACATTAAATCTATGTTAATTAAAAGAAAGGAAATTTTTTGATTATAATTTAACTTACCACCAAGAAATTTAATGAAGAATCTCAATATGCTAATATCCTATAATACAGAATGGTATTATATATTCCATGTTTATTATTTGATTACTTTTTTCCACTTATGCTTATTACTATTAAATACACAAATATGTAAATATATATATATTGCTTGTCTTTTGCATCAGTCTTCAAATTTTTATCTGAAAACTATCTCAAAATTTACTGATGAAATCACTCACAGAGTTCTTATATTTGAATCAATACTATATGTTCAAAATTTTAATATTTAAAACTTTTTATTAATTCATATAAAAGTTTATCTGGCTCACTAGAAAAGAGCTTTATCTTAACATATGCTTCTGCATTCAATTTGTGGGGAAAACACATCACTAAATCACCAGAAAACTTCACTATGCACTCATAAAACTAAGTAGAAAAAACATAAATATCTACATGTGATTAAGAAAACAGCTTTGACCTTTCAAACCTTTGGAAGGATCTTGGGACCATATTTTGAGAACCACTGCTTAATACTGAACTTACTTTTCTCTTTTTTTGGGTTGATTTTGTTTCCTAACTGGTAGACCAAAGTAAGTAAGTCTACCACTTACAAATAATGACATTTTATCTACCTATCTTTAAATATCTGTCTTGTTACTTTTCATCTCTTATTATTTTGGCCAAAACTTCCAGACCAATGCTAAATAAGAGCAGTGACAGTGGATTCTTTCTTTTTTTAACACATAAAATCCTCAATGGTGTCAATGCTTTATCATTACATATACTGACTCTTGTCCAGAAAATGGCATTTAATTAAATGCATTATCAAAACAAGCAAATAAAAGGGAGAGATAAATAAAACTTAAAAGTCTGCAACTCTAAAAAAGTCACAGGGAGACAGTTTAAGACAGCAGTAACCATACAAGATTTGTAGTGAGTGAAGATAAAAGTGATCCTATTTTAGCATAAATCAAGTAAAAAGTTCTTGATTCAGACACTCTGACTCCAGGGACTTCATGGTCCATGTAGCTATGAAAGGAAGTTGGGGCATCAGGAAACCAAACAAAAACCTGCTGAGGACAGCCCTGTGATGGCCCTATTGCCCTGGAAGGACGGTTTCACATTTAGGAGGCGTGATGACACCACACTCACTCGTGGGCTCGCTGACACCGTAGGCACAAGTACCAGGAACTCTGGGTTTGTAACTGCCAGGGAAAACTAAAGCTTCCAGGAAGAATCAGAAAACAAGAAACTTCAGTTAGATTACAACTGCATACAAAATGTGCTTGCAAATCTGCAGATATTTCTTCCATACATATAATTTATTCATAAATAGTTACCATGTATGGTGCTAGGCATTGGGGAAGCCACAGTAAGTAAATATGTGAATGATACAGATGAGAAAGGATAAGGCCAGTTTTTAGATGTCACTTAATTAAGGAAAATGAATTATTTTGTTGACTGGAGCAAGCTTACATTTCCAATTATTGATTTAATATAGTATTCATGGAAAGTACCATGATTTTGTTTGATTCTTTTCCTTGTCAGTCATAAGACACAATGTCACTCAGTCAGATGCTTGGGTAAGGTCCACAAATTATTTAAATTCAAAAGAAGCAAATGCAAAGCTATAATCTGAAACAGTAGTATCTGGCAATGTGTGGGCTGTAAATAGCTATCACAGAGCTGTGATTACTGAAACAGAGGCTTGAGATTGAACTAAAAATATGCCAGATCCCTGTGAGAATGAGTCTACTATGAGGTCTTTTCTCCAAGTCTTGTAAAATGCTTTTTATGTTTCTGTACAAAGTATCTTGATCAACATCCACAGGAAACTGGACACCCTAGGACATAGATGGGGACACGATGCAATGTCATCACCCACTCAGGTCGCCAGAGCACTTAACAAATACCTCCATGAAAACCCCTTCTGATTGTGCTGTCTTATGTGGTTAACACGATCAGTTAATGGATAATAAAAATTCACTTTTCCGTTAAAATCAACTTTCATGGAAATCAACTTCTGTTGACAATTTAGGAGTAGGTGGAATTGTTTAGGTTGAGACAAAGAGAATATGTAATCCAGTACACTGAATTCTAGTATATCATTCCCTTAAGCATTGATGGATGAAAGGTTTTCAAATTTAAGCCTTATACATAGTAAAAGATAACCTTGATTGGATTCACACTTAACTTCCCTCTTCAATTTATAGACAAGCATAGAATGTGATAAGGAAAATAAGTGGAATATGTTATTTTTGGTTAAAAAATACTGGCTTAAATAGGAAACTGAGCTCCAAGAAACATATATGGTAAGCACAGAGATGGTAAAGACAGTCACTGGTAAAAGTAATTGCAGAAAATCTTGGTTTTCATGACAATGGTAGCTTTAGCATCAAAATGTACAGAATTCCTTTAATCTGTACATTTCTGAATTGTAAGACACTGATGTCTCAGTGTCACCTGGATGAGCCATGTTCAGCTACAACTCCTGACATTGAAAAGAAACACTGCTTTGTAGTTATGTGAGATAGGACCAGACTTTGAGCTCAAGGAAGTATCTGACAACCAGGAAGATGGACGGTTAGGTCCAGCACCATGACTTTTCATGGGTTACAAATTACCAGATGAACTATTTTTCTCATTAAAGGAAAAAATAATAGAATGAAGCAGCCTCCAGAAGATCTGAAGAACACATAGATGTCAGTGTAGTTTGCTGCAGACCTCCAGATACATGTGACGCTGAAATTCTGATTTTTCCCTTCTTCCTCTATTCTTGGATGCTCCTATTCCTTACTGTATAATATTTGGAATGCCTTCTAGAAATTCTTCTTGTTAACATCATAATCACGACTTTACTAGAATACACCACTACACGTGTAATCCTATAAGTTGGGACACAATAATGTGAACCTTTTAAAGCAATATAAAAAATTCTGCAAAAGTACAAAAGTGTTAGAGCTAAATTAGGTTACACCAATGATATCTGTATAACTGATTCAATGACAACTTCTACCTGAATACTTAAGAATGTTCTCATGTTTTCTCCTTTTTAAAACAAAGGAGATAAATTTATTTCTAATGCATTACTACAATGGCCAAATTCGGTTATAATTATACCGACAGCTATAGTCATACACTCCCACAAACTGTGATATAAGGAATCTCCTGCCACATTTCTGCTATGTGTAATTGTAGATCTTCATTTGCAACTATCTCCTTGCATGCACTAGTGCTGCTGTAAGAGGAAGCTAGCCTTTAGAAAAGCAATCAAATCACACACGCACAACACTATAGCCTACCACTTCTGCCATATAAGCAGGCTAATTGGAAAAACTTGAAGAATACATGCCGAGAAAAGCAAAGTCATAAATGAGACTCTCATGGCTAAAGGACTTAGGGAAAGGGTAATGGTAGGTGTCACCAGGATTTATGGGCACAGCACAAAGACAAGCATCACCCACTGATAACACAGAGTTATGTATGGGAACTACTGGCACAGGCTGCAGGATCGTCATGGGTCTCATGTGTCAACCTTATGATTACCTAGTTCCAGATGATACGAACTACTTTGAAAGATTCTGCTAATCAAACCAGAGAGAATCTCAACATAGACCATATGCTTCCAGGCTCGGAATTCACTCCTAGCATTGAAGGCGCCCAGGCAACTTCAATGGGTGTGCTTGAACCACCGAGGGCCCACGCTGGCTAACCCGTTTCCTAAGCTCTTTAAAACTTAAGGGACATATTTTCTTGAATGTCATCTATGAACACCACTTACACAAAAAGCAGCTCCTCTAAGGTCTGTTCTCTAATGTCCAATCACTGGGTCACCTCTTGTGCTGCTCGACGTAACAAACTAGGGTCTGCTGATGGGCAGCTGGATGTGGCTTTGCCTGAACTCACAGACACAGCCCTCTTATGAGGCATCCTTTGCAATAGGAATATACCCGGGGGGCCAGCCCGATCTTGCCCTTTCAGGCTATCTAGATGCGCTGGGAACTAACACAAGGCAGCCACACGCTCCTCACATGAGAGCATTTCCAGCAGAACTGCTTCTCTTTGATAACCCAGCAAGACAGCAAATGGCTTCGTGAAGACCACGTTATATCAGCACTTGCTCTTTGAGAATATTCCAGAAGCAGCCCAAAGCTAATGATAACGCTGGTAATACCACATAAAACTGCTAATATTTGAGCATTTTTAGCCTACAAAATGGCAATTTAATACCAACAGACAAAAGAATGGCACTGCGTTTCAGTGAATACTGTGTAATAACATACTAAACTTCACTGCAATGCGATATTCTTTATTGCAAAATTAAAGCTAATTTCCACGGGCAGCAAGTTGTTCACAGCAAATGAATCTGTGATGATCTTGCTTACCTACAATTCTTTAGTGAAGAATATGTATGTACCAGTTTAAGTCCAATCTTGTTATTGCCGAGAATGTTATTTTCTGGAAGTATGGGCTGAATGCTGAATCCTTATTGGAAATTCAAATTATGCTCAATTTTTGGCATATTTCTGAGACATCTAGAGATGCTCCATATTTAAGATGATTACATTTTGTGGAAGTAAGTGTTTACATTCATGAGTTGACATCAAACATTCTGCAGTAATTAATACACATTCTAGACTCTAAGTGGATAAATGAACTTGCAACTCGTTACCTAAAACTGTTTTATAGAACTTCTAGTTACATAGTCAGGGAGTTATTTGTCCCTTACCTGTACGAAAAATAGAGGCATCCAAATAAATCCAAAAAAGAAACAATGTTAGAATCAAACTCCACAATTAATTCTTCTGAGTACTATATTGTTACATTTTCTTTTCTTTTCTTTTCTTTTTTTTTTTTTTTTTTTTTTTTTTTTTTTTTTTTTTTGTCTTTTTTCCTTTTATCGGTACCGGGGATTGAACTCACAATTGCCTGCTTGCAAGGCAGGCGCTTATGCCGCTCCCAGGCCCTACATTTTCTAAATCTAATATCTACCACATTTTTGTTTTATAAAAAAGGTTCTGATTGCATATAAAGTAGCCACAGTGCTATTTTACACTTTTTCTATAAAATAGAAGTGATTAAATCATTCTATATTTACAGCCTGATGAAGCACATTTTCCACTTCTCCCTAGAGCATGTTTTGTAAGCAGAAGGTAATATGCAATGCTTTCAATCTATTTTTTCTGTGAGAAACGATGAGACTTACAATATATTACACATTTTCTTTAAAAAGGGCTTTCAAAGTCTTGACTAAGTTTCTAAGCAAGACCTGATCTAGGTTTAACCACAAATTAATCAGAAATTTCTTATGAAGAAACATCTTTCTTGCAAAAAAAAAAAAAAAAGAAACCAGATTTTTCTAACTTAAAAGGGCTGGTGCTTCCTACAGGAGAAGACGCCAGAGTGCCGCAGCCATGTCTGAAACCCATTTCATCGCCTCCTTACGGGTTCTCTCCTATTTAGGGCTCCAGCAATTTCATGTCGATGCTATTTTTGTACAGGCTGATGAACTGTACACCTTTTTTTCCTTGCTATTTCGAAAGTGTAAATTTATTTCCTATTAGTAGACTCAAAAGTTTAAAATCCAGACAGGGAGTAACAAAATTGGGGGCTGGATGACAGCAAAGGGCCAGAACATAAGAAAACCATACTTCCGAGTATTGGAAATGTCTTTCCTGATTGCAGAGACTTAATTATAAAGCTAATACAGATGTCATTGGAGAGTTAGAAAAGTAATGCTAAAAGGAAAGAAAGTCTTTACAATAGCTTTTTTGCAACATGTATGTGTTTAATTCTTACCTTTTAATAGCATTTTCATTAAATCTGCTTTCATTTTTTTCATGTCACATCAGTATTTCTAAGGCACGCTGCATCTTTAGAAGCTATACGTTTTAATGGCCACCCTCACTCACTGAGGACCTACATGTAATACAGGTTACATGGACATTCCTCTGTCATTGAATAAGTCTGCACACTGTGATCCAATCACAAGGGATCATGTGCAGAGCCATCGTAGGGAAGACTTTATACCTCAAATGACAACTGAACTAAAATCCTGAAATTTTTCATTCTCTGAGTCTGGATAAAATGAGAAAGGTATACACAAAAAGGATAAAACAGCCAAAACCCCTGGGTCCTTGCAAATGTAGAGGAGCCAGGAAAATTCATGTGAAGTCTGCACATCCCCAGCTCCCCATTCGCCCTCAAATCTGCCAACATTCCCGATTTTTGTATGAAATAGTAATGTTTTATGGAAACATTCATCTTTATCTGTCTGTCTGGTTGTCATCCACCTCCTCTCCAGACAAGTGGGGAAAGGTTTAATAAAAGAAAAGGAAAATATGGAGAGAGAAAGCAGCAGGAAAAGAGTCAGACACTCAAAAGGACAGGCAGGTGAGTGAGATGGGAATTTGACACAAGCTGTAGACTCTCCCTATCCAGGATTCCCTTTAACAGAGACTGCCTTCAAAATAGGATTTGCGCAGGCAGGAGACAACATTTGTAGAATCTTTTGCCCAAAGCAGTGGTGGTGAACTTAGGGCACCAGTGTCACTGTGTTTTTCTTTGAAGATGAATATTGTTTTTTCTAAACTAAAACCTCAGCTCTGAGGTTTAATTGCAATGTTGGCATTTTTCAGTATGTAAGTGGGTTTGGGGTTATAGTTTAGCACTTGGCCTCTAAAAGGTTCTGCATTACTGGCCTAAGATGCACTGTAATAACCAGTGTTCATTCACTCATTATGCTTTTTAAAACCCAAGTTTCTAAACTGATGGCAAGAAATAAACTTAAAACTGCTACGAAGAAAGATTTTCTCCAGCAATGAACCTGCACCTATAAGGCTCTCAAATTTGGAAAATGAAGTTGATTTTTTACAATAGATCTCTGTTCATTTGGTTTTCTTCTCTATATTTCCAAAACAGATACAAGTTTAAACAACAACAAAAATGCATATGTATATAAAAATAATTACAGGGGAGAAACAGAAATCACTCAGGTTTCTCCAAGAAAGGCAATATTTTCTAATTATAAATTTTAACAACAAATGAATTTTCTCTATGTTTTCTGAATATACAACTAAAACACCACAGCAAAGATTAAAAATCAGGTTCTGTATCTACATACATACATAAATAACAAAATGACCAGTTAACAAAACCTGTAGCCCAGTGGATAAATTTTCTATAAACCAAATTAGTCTTTGGTAAAAGCCAAATACCACTACACCAAAACATTCCAATAATATGATAGATCTTGTTTTAGGCCACATAAAATTTATGTATTTTTCACTAACCTAAGTTGACTCACTGTCATTAATAAGCCTACATGAAATGGCTGTGCTTTTGGATTCCAGGTAAAACTTCTCAATATTCTCAAAAGGAGGTTTGCTAATGACTTCTGCCATTATGCACAGAAAAAGAAGTCTTGCAAAATCACTTGACATGTTTATATTCCCTAGCTCAGTGTCACAAAAATAATATATGAGTAACTCCTCAAAACGCAGTCATTCATAAGCAACCTGACTTCCGTGTCGTAGCTTTCCCCCCAATTTCCCGCCTTTCCAGCCACACAAGCTCACTGGTGATGGCAAAGACTGAGCCAGCTGAAAACAGGACAGAATTCCTTGCATTTTTTTCCAAGTCAACTCAAGCAAGAGCGCTAGGCCTTGACACCTGTCCAGTAGTTTTTACACAACAATGCAATTAAACCTTCCCCTCAGGCACCTCTCAGGTTGACAGGGGTTTGTCACACCACAGCCATCAGCGCTGCACATCAGCCTGGCACAGCTCCCCCAGATTTCTGCCTGGGTCACTTGTCTGGGCTCCCACAAGACAGTAAACTCAACAGCATCTCAGAACACAGCAGCCAGTGAAAGATAAGATGCCCCAGGA
The DNA here is from genome assembly GCF_034190915.1 of Cavia porcellus. Taxonomy (NCBI): domain Eukaryota; kingdom Metazoa; phylum Chordata; class Mammalia; order Rodentia; family Caviidae; genus Cavia; species Cavia porcellus. The sequence continues at coordinate 10,601,924 of NW_026947509.1, forward strand.
TGTACAGGACTCCTCTACCAGCAGGAGACAGGCCTAATGCCCCCGGGGAAGCATGGAACTGGACCAAGCATCCCAGGGACCTTCAGGTCTCCAGTCTCCTGACCCTCTTAATGCAAGAATGTGGTTACCCTGGTGAAACAAGTAGGAAACCAGGCAGGACAGAGAAGTAAAGACAGTGACAATAAAGTAACGTGTGGTTCCTTGAGGAGCCAGTAGAGGCCTGCAGGGGGAAGGGGACTGGCGTTAGGAGGTCAGTGGGTGTTTGTGTCTAACTTCTCGCTGTGCAGCTGCTGGGCAGCTCCCTCTCCAGGGGAACTATCTGGAATCAACAGAGCAGGAGCTGGAGGGCATCCCCAGCAATCTGGTGAGCACTATTTATCTAAATGGTGGCATTATCAGGATCAGAGGCACACTGCTTACCTTTCACAAAAGCTAAGGCGTACAGCGCTGAGGTGGATCAATGGCTCAAAATAAGCAAAAGCAGTAATAAACTGATTGACACATCAGTATCAGGTAGAATTTCAGGGCAGCCGATCTCTGCCACCTGAGAGCAGCCCTTTCCTGTCTCCCCTCAGCTCTGGAAACACTGTACTTTCCAGCCCTCCTCATACCTGAGCCCAGACCTCTGCTCTGCCCCCGCCCCTCCTATCAGGTGACTTCAAAGTCAAGGCCGTCCTTGACCTTGGCCTCTGTCCTCAGTGAACAGAGGACTCCAGGACACACATGTCCTGCACTGTCCTCATGCATGGAGGTCTGATCAGCAACTAGAACAGATCATCCCTCTCCTCTAAGAAGTCTGAGTTTCTACCCTCGCATTAACTGGAAACTTTGTTTTCCCAGTTCCTGAGGCAGAAATCTATGATTCACCTTTGACATCCCTCCATACAAGTCACATCCATCCCTGGGAGACTCACCTTCAAAATGTCCCAAATCATAACCACTTCAGCTCACATCTCTATGCAGGCCACCACCACCTCCCTCCTGGGGACCGGTTAACCAAGGGCCAGTCCAGCAGCAGACTCCCACCTTTGTGTCCCTATAGTCCACTCTTCAAGGACATCCACACTGAGCCCTTTGAGGCAGAAGTCAGATCACACCCCTCACTCTGCCCAGAGTCTTTCACGGTTGCTCACCTCTCTCTGACTGGATCTAAGATCATTTATACTAATCCACAAGTCCCACAGCAATGGGGCCCCAATGACCTCTCTGGCCTGTTTGCACACAAATTCCCCCTTCTGCTATGGCCTCTCACCATGTGACTGTTCCCAAGACTGTGCCTGCCTCTGACCTTTCCACATACTCTTGGTATGGTAGAGACCTGCCATGTCTTTCTTAAGCACAGTAATACCTTGGTTTACAAATATTTCCATTCACGAATAATTCGGTTGGTGAACAAAAGCATTTGGCAATATTTTGCTTCTGTTTGCAAACCGTGCATCCAGGGATAAACATCAGCCAAATTTCCCAGAACTGCAGAACAAGGTTCATGAATCAAAAGTACCCCTACACTCACAGGTCTGTGTATAGCTAACTTATTATCTGTCTTTAAAATATCAGTGCTAAAACATTTGAATTCCTTGATCACCAATCTCATTACCAATCATGTTATTTTTCAAGAAACTTAAAATTATTTAACATTGCCTTATGGACAAGAGGTGAGTGAAAAATAGAATGAGTGTTAAATTTTTAAAAAATTACAGCCATTTGTGGACCAAGGATAGAGAAAAGGACACACCAGGAAGCAAGCCCAGTCTGGGAACCCAGATGTGCATGGGCTATCGCTGGACTGGAGCAGACAGATCCCAACCCCTTACAGTGCACCGGACGGCAAACATGAAGTATCAACCCCCACCACCACTACCACCACCACTGTCCACCCACCATAAGTGGCTGGCTTGTGCAGGGAAACACAGGCTGTGATGATCGCTATGGAGGTGAAATGCAATTGGATGCCTGTGCTGCTTTGGTGTTTCACTGACACTGCAGGTCTAGGACCAATGGTCTGATGATAGATAGGCTCAGAGGATAGCAGTACACAGTGTGACATCGAGGGAAGATCTGCTTCTGAGGGTTGCAGCCATGGTTGATCCCCTACAGTCTTGTTTTGGAAGTCCTATATTGTTTCCATTGTTTTGTTGGGTTGAGTTTTCTTTTCTTTTGTTTTGTTTGATTATGTCAAATTTGATGGCAGGAACAGTTATTTCAAAAATAGTAAGAAACATTATGTTAGCAATTTTGGATTTACTACAGGCTTGTTTTGAAGTCCTTTACTGTATTCATCATTTGTTTTTATTGTTTCTGTGCTATTCTGTTGTTTGATTTTTACTGTATCTAAAGTTATCTGCAGCTATTTTGAAGACATCAAGAGGTATTATGGTAACCATTATTGATTTCATAATGTTTTGAAGTCCTGTATCTTTTACACTGGTTTCTTTGATTGGTTTTATTCTGTTTTATCCTCCTTAAAATAAAATTTAAATATATTACAAAAAAGACCCATTGCCAAGAACAATGAGATAAGTGTGTTCTCTGTGAGGAGGTATATTTTCAGAGATTAGGGGAAATGTATCATTTATTGCAATGCGTTTTAATTTAAGCATCACAGGATTTTGGTCACTGAGTTGATCAAATATGTATGTAAATAAAAACAGAACATTGTGTCTTCATGCACCTTATTTATCAGATCTGGAACCAAACTTCTGGCTCTTCTTCAAAGTCAATGACCTTGGAAGGTGCTATGCTTTATATCTGGATGTCTCCCCAGAGGCACATGAGCTCAAAGGTGGAAGTCTGTGGAAGATGACTGATTGGCTTAGGGTTATACCACAGCTGGGAGGCTGGGAGGCAGGGCATGATTAGAACAGGTGATCGTTGGGCCCACAACCTGAAAGGATGTATTTCTCTTCACGGCTCCACCCTTGGCCCTCTGCCTCCTGGCTCCCATGACATGATCAGCTTTCCTCCGCCCAAGCCCTTTCACCATGCTGAACATGGACTGAAACTTCTGAAACATGAGCCAAATTAAAACCTGCCCTGGCAAGTGCAAGCTTGTGAGTTGATTCTCAGTCCAAAAAAAAAAAAAAAAAAAAAAAAAAACCACCTTCCCTCTCTCTTAAGTTGCCAGTATATGGTACTGTGACCCAGCAACGAGGAAGGAGATTAAGACCAAAAGTAAGTTATTTTGCATCAGCTCGAGACATTGAGGCAGCCACACAGCACAACTAAAGACACTCAGGGAAGAGGACTACCAGAACTGCTCCGAAAGTGCCAGAACAATGGGATAAGTGAGTTCAAAGTACGGGGAGTGTCGGGGTGGTAATGTGCACTTTATGGTAATGCATTTTTTAATTTAAGCAGTCACTGTATTTTATCGCATCTTGTATATATTACCTTACTTACTTATTGCATTAATAAATTACCTGTATTGCTGTTGGCTTTACACCCAGAGCCTCAAGAGAGGGAACAGGGGCAGAATGTTCTCCTCACCTCCCCAAGAGATACAAACTCAACAATACACAGATTTCTTTTGTGAGAGCCTCCTTCACCCACACAAATAAGAACCTAATGAATCAAAACCAGCAGGAGAATTTAAGGCATTAATTTGTATTAATTCCCTTACACACACACACACACACACACACACACACACCCCGGCCAGGAGAAAAATTCCCAGTTTTTACCTAGGAGGTAAAGAGAAAACTAAAACCTCTATGTCCAAAATACAATGTTTTTTAGGGTGCTACCCAAGGGATTGGTTTGTATCTTATCTAATTCAGATTCAGAGCACTGAGAGATTCTAACATACTCCAAAAATTTGGATGTTGTTGAGAACAGACAGCTGGGCAGCCTCTTTGGGATCCAGAGAATCTAGAGGGCCACAATCACATACTAAGGAGCAGAAGAATTACAAATGCATGGGAAAAGATAAACACACAACTGTCTTTCTGGTAACTTACATAAGCCAGGGCATGCACCCAGTAAGAAAGTTTGGTAAGTCCCAAGAATATTTAGTTAACATGAATAGAGGAGGTCTTTTCCTATAAGAATCTAGCTCTTAGAGAAGAAGAAAGGTAGCTGTTTTTTTCAAATGTGCAGAGTCCATTATGAAGGTTGCAAAATATGTAAAGAAACAGGGAAACATGGTCCAATCACAGGAATAAAATAAATCTCCATAAACTAATGCAAAAAAGCAGATGAGCATGATTTTCCTGACAAGACTGCAAAATAATCAGCATAATGATAATTAATGAGCTCAGAAAATCAGTTCATGAGTCAAATAAGAGTATCAATGAAAGATTAAAAATATGAACTGGAACTAAACAGAAATTTTAGAACTAAGGAATACAGCGATTGACTGTAATACTTTACTGGACAGGTTACACATTGTCCTTGATTTAAGCACAGGAAAGAATTCAGTGAATATAAACAGGTCAGTTAATATTTGAGCAAAGAAAAAAAAAACAAAAGTAAAAGAGAGAAAGCCTAGTCATTTAGGAGACTCCGTAAGTGGATGAATATATGCAACATAGAAACATCAGCTTTAAAAACTAGTCACTGACATCACGTACAACACTAAAAGCTGAAAGCTGTCTCTCCAACATCAGGAACAAAGCAAGGAGGTCAAATCAGACCACTTCCGTTCACATACTACTACAAGCCCTGGCTACATCAATTATGGAAGAAAAAGAAAACAGCTAAATCAGAAAAGGAGTAGGGAAATTATCCCTGCTCTTCAATGTCCTTAATGTAGAAACCCTTGAGAGGTTTTGAAGACTACTGTTAGCATCAATAGATGAAGTTATTAAAAGTTGCAGAATACAAAACCATCATATAAAAATCTGCTGTGTTGCTATATACACTGATAATGAGCAACCCACAAAGGACATTAAGAAAACAATCCTGCTTACAGTAATAACATTCAAAGAATAAAATGTGTAGGAATAAACTTACCTAACACACACTAAAACATACTATAAACCCATTAAACACTGCTCAGAGAAATTAAAGCTAACACAGATAAACTGAAAGATATCTCACGTTCATGAACCAGATGACTTAATATTAGTAAGATGTTTAGACTATCCAGAATGATCTACAGATTCAACACAATACCTATAACACCTAATACCCAGTGGCTATTAGATAAGAGGAAAAACAGGAGGGGAGAAAGGGTTGGAACAGAAATGATCTGAGTATGTTACATGCATTCGTAAAGATGCCAGAATAAATTCCATTCTATGCACCAGTAAAAAATATCCCAATGGCATTTTTTCAGGATCAGAAAAAAATCCTAAACTTCTTAAGAAACCACAAACACCCACAAATGGCCATAACAATCCTTTAAAAGCAGGAAAAAAAAAGCTTCATGTTTCTTAACTTCAAAACAAAGTAAAAGCCACAATAATCAAAACAGTACAGATAATCATACGGAAAGATGCTTCACTGTATATGTCATCAGAGAAACTCAATATTACAACAGTCAGATACCAATGTACAGCTACGAGAAAAGCCAAAATCCAAACCATTGACAACACCAAAAGCTCACGAGCATGTAGAAAGACAGCAACCCTCATCCAAACACAACGTGCCACCCCTGCTGGGAAAAAGCCTGGCAATTTCTCATAAATTACACAAACTTTCTATTATATAGCCCAACAATTATGCTCTTTGCTATTTAGCAAAGGGAGTGAAAACATGTGTCATCACAAACTCTGCACACAGATGCTTACAGAGGCTCGATTCATAATTACCAGGAATTGAAAGCAACCAAAGAGTCCAATGTATGAGCAGTAAAGAAAGTGAGCTGCGTCGGGTAACGCAACACTATTCAGTGCTAAAAACAAAAGAGCTGTCGAGTCACGAAAAGGTACAGAGGAAACATAGTCAGATTCCTAAGAGACCGAAGATGATCTGAAAAGACTACGCACCATGAGACTCACTGTCAACACTGTGGAAAAGTCAAAACAGTGAAGGCAATGAAAGAGTCACTGGTTACCAGAAGTCAGTGAAGGGGGGAGCAATCGAGCTCCAAGAAGCTTCAAGGCAGTGAAACTACTCAGCACAGCACCGTGATAGCAGACTCATGTCAGTATAATTTTTCCAGACCCGCAGAACGTGCAGCATGCGAGTGAGCACCCTAACATAACTATGGCTCTGAGTGCCAATGAGGTGCCCGTGGACATTCATCAATTATGACAGTGTAACTCTCTAATGGGAGATAATGGTGACAATACAGGAGGCGATACCTTGGTAGGAAAGGGGCTTGTAAGGAAATCTTTGTACCTTCTATCAGTTTTGCCACAAACCTAAAAGTACTGTAAAAATATATCCATTAAAAAGTTTTTAAAAAAGATTTTTGGAATAACAAAATAAGCTGTTTCTAAAACATAATAAAATACACCATATAGTATTAGCTTAATGACAGACATACAGACCAATGGAACAGAATCAAACGCAAAAAAACATATATATAGTGAGCATTTGAATATAGATATATATTCAACTTGAATATAGATATATATTCAAGATATACATAGATATAGATATATAGATATATTGAATATATATCTATATTCAAATGCTACTGATGCAGATGACAAAACTACACAATGAAGATAGGATAGTCTGCTCAACAAATAGTGTTGAGAAAACTGTATGTACACATGCAAAAAAATATGAACTTGGACTTTTATCTTATACTGAACATAAGGCTAACTCAAAATAGACTACTGACTTAAATGACTATAAAACTCCTAGCAGAAAACATAGGGTACGTCTTCATAACATCGATCTTGACAGAGTTTTCTCGTCTACAATCCCAAGAGCCAGGCAACAAAAACAAAAATTGACAAGTGGGGCTACATGGGACTAAAAGCTTGTGTGCAGCAAAGAAAGAATCGATTTAATCCCAATGCAACCAAGGAAGTATGGGGAAACATTTGCATATCATTTATCTGATAAGGGCTTGGTATCCAAAATACATGAGGAATTCACACAACTTAATAACAAGAAAAACTTCCTTTTTTTGAAGTGAGCAAAGGAGTGAACTAGATCTTTTTTCCAAAAAAGACTTATAATGACAACAGTTCCCCGAGCAGATGTTCAGTATCACTAGTTATCAGGAAAATGCAAATCAAAGCCACAGTGAGCTACTACTCTGCAAACAGCCTTTAGGAAAGTTCTCATTAAAACAACAGGAAATAACAAATGTTGGCGAGAATATGGAGAAACCGGAACCTTTGTGCACTGTGGGCAGAAAAGTAAATGGTGTGACTGTTACAGAAGAATATAGAAATCCCTCAAAAATTTACAAACAGATTTACCATGTGTCAGAGCAATTCCATGCCTGCACATTTATTTATAAGACAAAAACAGAATTTCACAGTAATAGATGCTGTCTTATGTTCACTGTAACATTGCAACATTCTACCTCACCAAGAGGCGGAAATAACTGTCCCTGGATGGATGGAGGATGCACACAGACAGGAATATTATCCATCATGGGAAAGCTTGTCACATGCCACCATATGAGTGAACTCTGAGGGAATACACTAAATGAATTAGTTATATCAGGACACAGATTGTACATGGTCACTTATTCGAGTAACTATATCTAAAATGATCAAACTCATAGAGGCAGAGAATGAAAATTATCAAGGAGTGTGGGAAGGAAAAAACAGGAATTGCTGTCAACTCACTATAGAATTTCAGTTATGCAAAGTAGAAAGTTTCTAGAGGTCCCTTACACAACAATACGTATGCAGTCAATAGTGTTGTACCTTCATTTACAAATGTACAAGGTGTATATTTTTATACCATAATTTTTTTCAAAAATTAAATTTGTAACATAGAAAAATAGTTTTTAAAAATTGCAATACCTCCACATAAGGGCATATCACAAAGTCACTAAGAGCCTATAAATCTATTGTTACAGAATAAATGTATATTCATTATATATTGCAAATTGATTCAATCGTGTTATTAAATCATATAAAATATAATTTGGAGAAGGGTAAACAAGTCTCATAGTCTCACACAGTACCAGACAATAAATAAGTAACAAAAATTTTTAAACCATGGAATTTTCATTCATTTACTAGACAATGCAAAACAACCTACAGCAGGCTCACTTCTCTTTACTAATGTGTGTTGAATTTATAACTTTTTGATTTGTGAAGTCTTTTTCAAAAAATTATTATTTCTTTGCAAATGGGACTGGGGGTGAAGAGAGCTGCATGAGAACACCACCCACTCTTATTTTCCAGTATTTAAGAAGGTTCCCCCATAATTCTAAAAATCTGAGATTTTCACTCTTTAGCAGTACATAGAAGGCAGTAAGAAACCTGGCAAGAAAACCAAGATCATAAAAGCAAACAGTGAGTCACATCGTGTGGAGCTGGGGGCAGACTGCTTCTCCGCAGCAGAGACTAAAATCCAGGAATTGCTTCCTTCAAAGAAATAAGGAGTACTAGGCCAGCTAGCTCTGAGCCTAGAAAGAGTCTATTTATAAAGGAAAGAAGAGGAAAAGGAAAAGAAAACAGCAGAAATTGGGGGAGCACTGCCCCAGAACTCAGAAGTTGTGGATCTCGTGTTCCTTCTGCTCCTGTACCTAGAAGGATTCTCTGAGAGAAAACTACCAAAGGGTTAAGTCCTTAATGAAAGGGTCGGACGAGGCAGTATTGATGGGGATTCTAAGTTCCAAGTTCACCTCCATGCTCCAAATGCACGCCTCAGATTATCACATCCAATTAAGTCAAAACATATTATGATAAAATGCTTTCTAACACCTTCCTAAAATTCTCTGCCTTTCAAATGTAATTTCTCTCTGGTTAGTTTCCTCTTTTAATCAACTTAATGACACCTACCACTATTTGGCTTATATACAAGATTAACTTACTTTTGCTCCATCAAAAAGAAAGGAATCCAATTGAAAAAGTTTATCAGGATCAATCCAATCCTGCATCAAGAAGGAATTTTGGTGAAAAAGATGGACACGTGCATACGCGAGCACAGATTAGCTGTCTCCAGGGAAGGAAATAATATGGCTATGACCTTCTAAATGGTGGAGAACACAGCAACAGCTCTAGTCCTGTCAAAAAATACCGATTTGCATAATAGCACTGTGCATCTGTCCAAGAAAAATGTGCTTTAGGCATGATATCATTATTACAAAATAACACCATTTACCATTTTAATTAAACCCAATTATTTAAAATTACCCTTATGCAACAGATTTTTAGGCCTGCTCAAATCAAGGGCAAAATGTTAGGCCTGACAAAAACACCTTCCAGAAAATGAGAAATCTGATGTGAAGCTTTGGCACTGGCTAACCAAAGAAAATTCAAGAAACCTAAAGTTATTAAGGCTAAAGTAAGTATATGATCATTTTTGGTGGTATGTAGGAAGCAACTGGTCCCGAACTATGGGGTTTCAACAAAAATAATTTTAAATTGTGAAATGTACATCCTCCATTCTCCATTTATTTTGAGAAAATAAAAATGACAGAAAGGGCTCTGCCACACAGAGCTCATGTGAGAGAATCATCTAGAAATTATCTGGGCTCATAAAATTTATCTTGTTTTTAAGGGATCTCAGACACACTGAATTCAGTATCTAGAATCCTTCCCCAGCCCGCATCCCTGCATCTCCTGTACACACATCATCCCTACTGTCTTTTCCAGAAAGTTCTCTCATCTCTTATAGCCCATGTCCTCTCTTCACTAAAATTCTCTTCACAACCAAATTTCACCATAATATCTTTAACCCTTCTGTCTACTTTTATCCCATCTAAAACCCCAGCAGGCCACCATATTATTTGCTTAGCATAATCACGATGGAATTGTGTAGTTTTCTTTCTGAAATTTTTTATCACCAAATGTCAAAGCCAACAAGGCCATACTTCCTCACTTGCTCTTCTGCGCTGCCCTGCTCACCAGCAGTGGTCTGACAACCTCATTATTTGTCTGGGTCCCGGAACACAGCAAAGATGTACCCACCTTAGCAGGTACTGTCATCTTCTAGAAACTTCCCCAGCAAGCTCTTCCCTATCCAGGTCTATCTCCCATGTTGCCTCCTCAGATGGAACTTTTCAGAACTCAGTCCAGCTGGAAGAAGCCACGTCCCATCATTTTACCTCACTAGGCACTTAGTCCTTCAAATTTACCACTTCCTGAAATAATCTTATTATATGGCACTTATCTGTTCATTTATAATGGCTTCATGAGAACAGTCTAGTTCTATGGCGATGATGTCCCAGAGCTTCAGGAAGCACAGAAATACAGAACAAATAAAGGAATGAACAAGCACGTCAGGAAAGTAGATCTTCATACCAACCATCTCACCTTGCTCAGATCTCTACAACAGCCAGCAGCATAGCGCTGGAATGGGTCAGATGACAGCCAATGTGTTTCTGGGATCATCAGTTTCATTGTGCAGTTTCATTGTGTAACCAAATGTTCAAAAATTCAGAATCACAAAACTAGGCAGAAATCAATTTCTTTCTTTGTTTTCTCTTCTTGTATGAGTGTGGTTTAGACCAATGATTAAACACAACCCTTCCTCGCAAAACTTAGTAACAGTAATAACTGGAAATCATTATCTCCATTTCTGGTACACATTTATGGCTTGTTCTTGGACAGGGACACATGGTAACAGCAGCTGCTGGCCTCTCCTTCCGAGAAGAAGTTAAACAGGTATTCTGAGAAGCTGTCAGCAAGCATTAGTGCCACAGGAAATTGAAATTGATACCCAGCAATCTTCACATTTCTTTATGAACTGTTTTGCAAGTGACAGGCTTCCTTCTCCATCCTTTGACGGAGAAACATCAAGGTCCAGGACATTTGAAAGTCTGCTGTGTAAAAAAATACTGCCTATTAAAGAGCACAATTTGTAACCCCCTCTTTGGCTAATTTAAGGAAATTAAGACCCTCCTTTATTGTCAATAAAAAACAAAATGTTAGGCTTCTAGATCCATCTAATAATTACCATATGCTTCTTCCTCATCCATTTGGGCTTGCCTGTCTTGGAAATCTGTTTGGACATCCTGACCTCACCGTGACCCTGCTGGGAACACACAGGGGCACAGCGTCTCTGCTTTGGAGAGTTCTGATTCAATGGGCAGAAACTCCCAAGATTCACCTCTCCAAATTCCCAGGGAGTGAGGCACCCCTGCTCTGGGTTAGCATCAAGATGTGCAGGTAGATACCTCATTCATCCACGAGGAACCCACTTCCCAGGCACTGTGCATGTCACACAGGTGCTGAACCCACAAGACATCCAAGGAAAGGCAAGTTCCTTTCCTTGTGTTATCACTGAAGCCAAACGCCCTCACAACACCCATTACATGGACGGTGCTAACAGGAGCGAGGAACTTGGCAGGAGTATGGTCCAGTTTAGCAAGTAGCAGGTCTTGAATGCTTTCTATCCTCTCAGTGAGTCTTAACAAACTAAGATGGGTGTATATCTCTCTAGGAGACAAACTATACAACTTCTAGGGAACTAAGCTGGAACCTTAAAAATGGAAAAATGTGAGAAGTAAAGGCAGTTTCCTAAAATGTGTCTCAGTGTAACCCCAGCAATCACGTGGTAGTGTCTACTGAGGTCCACCTCCTTTTCCTCCACCTAGACGCTCATTTCCTGATTTCCCTAAGCTTCCCTTCACCCGTAGGCTGCCAGAGAACATATTATATACTGTGCTTCTGCAAGTTTCTGATACATTCTGACCCTTTAGGTGCCTCTGAAAGACCATAAGCTCTTACCCAATCAGCACACGCACATTGGTACTTTGAATCAACCTCAGCGCCATGGATACTCTGACAAGAGTTCCCCCTCACATTTAATAATCAATTGTAAAGAAATCTGAGTTTCCTAAGAAAATCTGAAAGTCAAATAGAGTAAAAGCACACAAAGATAACATTTTTGAACACACAGGCAAGTCTGACTAACCATCAGGAAAGGTAAAAGGGTTCTACCAATACCATAGCTAATAAGAAAAGATGAACTAGAACTGAAAGAAAAGTCAATTTGTAAAAAACTAAGCAGTCCTGAAGAGCATTTGCTGGCAACTGATAAAATAGATTCCTGTGTTAATGAATATGTTTGGGAACAGATCTATAAGGAAGAATGATAACAGCTTTAAAAATATGTATCTAAGAAGTATATATTTGAAGCTTTAAGTAGAAGGCTGGGCATCTTTTCTACAATGTTTTAATTTAATATTAGAGAGGAAACATCAAAGCTTAGAAATATCACTATGATCTTTAAGACTGTGAAATGCCCAATATTCAATTAAATTTTTAAAGTCTCAGAAGCTAGGGAAAAGAGACAGATGAATGAGAGCTGAGGTCTCTCCTGGTCATGTGAAAATTAAGAAATTTGAGAGAAAATAACCAGGCTACCCTTTAAAATCATGGTCTATGTGACCTAGAAGGAGACCCTAGCAGCATCATGAGTGCCAAGGACATCATCCAGTAATACCAACACAGAGGACACTCAGCGACACTAGAGCAGGAGTAAGAAGGAGAAAGAAAGAAAACACAAAGCCACTGCTGTGCTAACCGGTGATTCCTCCTCTTTGGAATCCTGCCCACCTTACTAATTGGCACTTACCATGCTTTGAACTGAGCAGAATGTAGCTCTGAACAAGACAATGAAAATAATAAAGGGACAGTGAAACTGTCATGGACGAGATTAAAAACAACACTAGTAGAAAGACCTGAGACACCTATGATCAAGGGTTACAAAAACACAATGTGTTGAGAAAGAATGAATTCTAGATACAGTAGAAAATGAAGATTTTTTTTAAAAAAGACAATGTCAGGTTTCTGACCCTGGGAATTGAACCAAGGGTCTTTGCGTTGAGCTCTATCTTTAGCCTTTTTAAAATTTTTTTATTATTTTGAGACGGATCTTGTTAAGCCTAAGCTTCCCAGGCTGTGCTCCAACTTGCAAACCTACCTTGGCCTGCTAGAGTGCTGGGATCACAGTCGTGGGTCACCACATCTACCTCAATGTCCCCGTCTTTAGGAGGAAATTATATATGGCTTTATTCACAAACTCACTAAGAAAATGGCTTAAAACCTAGAGGATATAATGTGTAAAAGATCAAACAAAAATGGAAAACTTTACCTAGCATAATGTGAACACTTATCTCAGGAGAAGGTATAAGCTAAAATACAGTTAAATTCAAAATGTGTAGGTAAATTAAGCCTGTGAGTATCAGATCCTTGAGGGATTTTTTTTCATTATATCATAATGCTCTGGGTGCAATCCTTCTTTTTAAAGCTGTGAAACTGTTTTCAGCCTCCCTTGGTACCACGTTAGACTAGAAATGACAACCTAGATGCACTCTTGTTCTTGAGATAATTGTGTTATTCAAGTGGAAAGCAGAGAAACAATTGAAAGAGATGGAAAATATTTCACCTGCTTTCTAATAAGGACGTCACCAATCGTGTGTGGATATTTAGTCAGTGATAAAATAAGAGTTAATGCGGTATGTGTGAGTCAGTTTTCCATCACTACCGCCAACACTTGAGATGATAAACTTATCAAGCAAAAAGTTTATTTGGGCTCTCCGCTTCGGAAGTCCAGTCTGTGATCAATGAGCCCTGGTGCTTTTGAGCTTGCAGAAAGACACAGCACATGGACGCAAGCAGATGGAAAAGCAAAATTGTTCATGTGATGGCCAGGATGCAAAAGAGAAAGAGGAGGAACCAGGGTCCCACAATCCCATGCGAAGGCACAGCCCCCATGGCCCAAAGATTCTCTAGATCTGACCTCTTGACAATTCCATCACCTCCAACCAGCACCACACTAGGGAATGAGCTCTTAACGGCAGCCCTTTGGGAGACATTTATGGTCCAAATCTTAGCGGGGCCATGGAGCAGAAGCCCCCAGCTGAATGACTGAAAGAAGGCACCATTTTTTCCCCAGAAGTTCCAGTTCCCAGTGCCACAGGCTGACCATGAGAATGAGCCATGGGGACCAAAGGACCACAAGAATTTTGTGCTTATTTTACCTGTCCCCAAATCCTAACATTCACCTTAAAAGAAGCCTACAGTAACCTTTACAATTCTAGCCCAATACCACAAAGAACCAATATCCACTGGAGAACTTTTGTTAAAGTGTATCTGCTGTCATCCATCCCAGAACGTGTCAGAAATTAACACAAGTGCTTTACTGGTCTTAAATCCATCAGAATGAAGCACAGCAATGAATTCAACAAGATAGCAGAGTGCAGGAAAATCATGCAATTTTAGAGCTTCCAAAAATATATGTTTTCTTTGTTAAAAGTCACACCCCCAAAGGAAAGAGATAGCCAATAACACAGGAAATGCTTAAGATTTTTTTAAATGAAATAAAGAAAAGACAAAAGAGGGGAAGGAAGGAGAGGACAGAAAGTTGGGAATAGAAAGGGGAAGAGGAAAGAAGAAGAAAAAAGGGAAACAGAGGGGAGAAGAAAGGAGAGGAGAGGAGAAGGAACGGAGAAAGAAGAGCAGGTCTGTAAGTTCTAACCTGGGGAGGAAACCACGGCTACCAAGTTAAAAACTTGTTTTGTGACCACTACACTTGTCGAGACTGTTTTTACATGGCTTGCTAAAACATTTCACCCAGTGCATTAATATCTGGCACCATACATGCATGACGTATAGATGACAAACATACATGTATGATGGGTCGAACTGTACCGCACTCTGCAAGTTAAGGTCACTATTCCTAGTGCCTGCAGATGCAGATGTGTAAGACCTTTATTTTTATTAGTGCACATCTCAGTACATAATGCTTCCTCCCAGGGACCTGCTGCATGGCCATAACACATCTTCACACTTCCACTGACCCTCTCGTTCCTCCCTTTCTTGGTCCCCTTCCCTTTTGCAAAACATCTCTCTCCCTCCCTCCCTCTTTCCCTCTCTCTCTTTCTCTCTGTGTCTCTCTCTGCCTCTTTCCATCTCTGTCTCTCTGTCTCTTTCTCTTAGGTTTATATGAACATGTCTCTAGGTGAAATCCCTTTCCTACTCTGTTGATCTATTAATCAGCCTGCTTGCCCTTTGCTGGAAGCAGAGCTCTAAGACAGAGCTCACTCATCCAGACACTCAGTTTTCCATCCTGGCGTTAATCCCATTAATCTCGATAAGGACCCAAGCTCCACTCTCTGAGGCCAGAAGGCAAAGCAGTAGCTTTATTGACAGAACTCTAAAGACTGAAAATGCTAAGATGAGAAGAAGAGAGTGTATAACCAGGATGACTAGGAGACCTCACTTGTACAGAAGACAGGGAAAGCAGAGAAATCTCCAAATATTGTAAGCCCAAACATCAGGATGCTCTATTTGCAGGAACTCTATGGTCCACACACTGGTTTGTCTTCATGCCCAAATATTTTTACAAATGTGTTATGATAGTTCGTGATTGTGTTGTCTACCAATACCTATGAATTCAAAATATCCCATGTCACAAGTTCCCTTAGAATCACTCTACTAGAGACAGCTTTCCAGGTGAGGTTCCACACACCACCCTGGAGCCCCAGCACAGGCTGATACCCATCTGTTTCCAGTCCTTTCAGTCCAAACCATTAGAGTTCATATCAGAAAACAAGACAGAGAGGCTGATGGTTCAGCTCAGTGGTAGTGCATGCGCTCAGCACGCATACAGGTTCAATTCCAGCATTTACATAAGTTAATAAACAGAAGACGGGATATTCCTGAATCAACTGCTGTATTAGAGTCCAGGAAAAGCAGAGAGAGCAAAACAGCAAGTACCCGTAACCTCATGTGCATAAGACAAAGTGTGGAAATGCACATACGTGTGTACACACACTTCCCTCGGTACACCCAAATGTGTTTATGTGCCTAAAGAGAGCCCAGGCATGGAGGAATTTCCAGTGCTTCCTTTCTGCTTTAGACCTTCTTGTACTCTTCAAAGTTTGCACAAGAAACTCTTACTACCTTGTGACTATTAGAAAAGCCGAAGAGGGTTACAGTCAACCTTCCTCCGAGTAAACGCTAACCTCTGTGCCTGCAGCTGCTTCCCTCAGCCCGCCTGGCTCCTTTCCTCGCGTCTCCTAATGCCCTCTGAGTTAGCTTCCTCCTCTGGTCTGCCTGGTGCCCCCACCCCAAGCTTTAGCCTGGTATCTGAGCTGCCCTTTCGCGGCCTTATTACGGAGCTCTTGTGCTGCGTAGGTGTGCGTTTTGCCTTCACTCCTACACACCTGCTGTGTCTTCTGCTGCTGATGGTGGCAGGGAGCATGGAGACACCATACACAGTGTTTACTGGGTTCATAATCTTAAAATTAAGCCAGCGTATCCAAGATGCACAGCTCATGCATCAGATTTGGTGTGCAGAGTTAGATCAAAGAGGAGTCCAGGATGGAAAAAACTAACAAGATAACAGGCTGTAATTTCGGTGCAGAGATAAGCATTCAAGTCACCTAAGTGGCAGTTACACAATTTTAATGCTTTCTGTGCCTGCTTTTTTTTTTTTTTTTTTTTTTTTTTTTTTTGACTTGGAATCAAACTCAGGATTTTGTGCTTGCCAAAGGGAGTCGAAGTTAGGGCCTCACACTTGCCAGGCACACACTGGGCTGCTCAGCTATGTCCCTGAACACTGTGCCATTTTTAATATCTCTAGCTAAAGAGGGTTGTTTCCTTAGATGCCAGGGGACTAATCTGGGACTGTCTTTCTTAAGACAGGGCCATCATGGTGGCCTGTGCCTGGTCCCACCCAACTTTCTCAGGCTTCCTGTTCGAGATGCTGTCACTTCTCACATTCATGGCTGCCATGATGTCACGCAGCTGCAAGGACCTCACCAGAACCACAACCATGCCAGTGCCATCCATGTGCTTGAGCCTCCAAAACTGTGGGTGACACCAACCTCTTTTCTTCATCAGTGCCTGCCCGAGGCACTTCACTACACCAGCAAAAACCAACTAACGCAGGTGTCTCTGACAGGCAGGTTCTGCATGGCACATGTTCACAAATCACTGTTGGAGACAGAGTCCCCAGGAGAAGCCTGGTGCAGGTACTGCTTGGGATTGCTCTGAATTAAGGCATTTCGCCTCGGTTGCTTCATTTTACAACTGCAAATGGCCATGTGCACTTTCAAGGAGGTGAGAATAGATCATGCAATAAGAGATGTATCTTAAAATATAAAATAGTATGTAATAATTATATAATAAAAACCCATGAAATGTCCAGTCTGAAGAGTTCCACAGCCACTGTCGTAATCACCACGAACAGTTCTATGCTCCGCGGGCCCCATTCTAGTATTGTCGATCCACCTGTGCTTTCCCTTTGAATTTTATTTTTATTTTAACTAAATGGTCAGACAAAAAGTATCTTCTAATATATTAACATATATATCCAGGATAATTTCCATTCATCCTCAAATATCTATTCCATCTATCCAATGACTCACTATTACTTTAAAATAAGATTCCTTTTTGGTTTGAGTTACAATTCATTGACACATAATTCTCGTATTGTACTTTTATAAATTATTTACCAATATTACTTAATTAACTTTCATGTGTTCTTCAAATTATTTTCTGACAAACAATTTTGATGTTTTATAATAAAAATTTAAATATTATCAGGAAACAAGTATATGAGAACACTTTAATTTTTCCTTGATACACAAGACAGAGTAAGCTCTTCCAAACTTCTGATTGTGAGGGTCAGGATAGTGTGAACACATAGGTAGGGAATAAAGTAAGAACGGGTTATTCCATGTGCTAAGAAAAGAGCACATGGAATGTTCCATGAAAATTAGAAACTGACAGGTCTTTTAAGATTTCCACAGACTATTCTGCAGCCCAATTTCCTCTTAAGACCTCTCATCTTTGAAACATTGATAGTTATGTGATACCTGATTAATCCAGTAAACCAACCAAAGCTACTGGGGTAACACGCATGTAAGAAAGCTATCCATGCCACTTCTTAAAAGTGCTCCTTCCAGAAATTAGCTTGAAGTGCATAAAGTATTTATAGAATAATTAGACATTTTGCAAGCCATCTTTTTACAGCCCTAAGATCTATATTTTGCTGTACATTGTTAAACAAAATGAATACGACCATTGGTAGGAAAAGAAAGCATTTTAGACTCATTCTGGACTCATTATTGATAAAATGATAGGTTAGATAATTTTAAAATTATTCTTTCTTACACTGAGGTCAAATCTTAAAAATATTTAGGTGCTTACAGATGCTACAATGACAGTCACCAAGCCACTGTGTATACAATCATGCAGTGTCACTCACTGCCACAGACAGCCATGCCTAAGTTTGCTCCTTATACAGCAGACCAACCCCCCTTTACGTGCCATAAAGACAGTCACGACCCAAAACAGAAATGGGTTCCCTACCCATGTGCATTCAATGGGTCTCACATTCAGAAATGTGCTTCTTAAATATTTCTTTTAAAAGATCTTTAAAAGCAAGGAAAAATAAAACTTCTTTAGAAACCTGAGCACATAAGGTAATAAAGTTCCCCAACATGAGAAGCACTCTTGAAATCGTAGATCATAAATCACCTACTTCTATTCTGGATTCTCTGCCTTAGCAACTTCTGCACACAGAAGAGCTCTTGGCTCGGACTAGAACCTCTGTTCATCTCAGCCTGCCTGAGTGCTCTGGGGGTGCTCCCGTAGCATCTGGGTTTGAAACACCTTCTAGACATGGATAACTTCCCAATACGCACCTTCAGACTGGCTTCTCCCCCAAACTCCAAACACATTTGCAGCTTCTCACTCAACATATTTACTTTGATACTGTAGTAAGCATCCCAGCTCAACCATAGCCATGCTGACTTAGAATCAGCCTGAGCTGGTTTGCTGAACCCGTCTTCCAACCCTGACCTCTGACCAGAGCTTGAGACATACTCATCACAGGACTGCTATAGAACCAAGGCCTGAAGAGTTTCAGGGAGGTTGATTCCACCTTTAGGGGCCGGGCTTATCACCCTCAGTGCAGGTGACCTGGTGTCAGTGAGAGTCCTGGGCTCTCTTCCACTCGAGCCCGCTCTGTGGAAGAATTCAGCTATGCAGTCACCATCAGAAGAGGACCCTGGGCCAACAGAAATGCTCACACACACAGCCATGACTCCTGACCAAGGCAGAAGCAAGCTAGGGAAAGGACTCGCACAGAGGACCTTGGAGCTGCTCTCACGCAGCCTTTGTCTGTGATGCCTGTGACACATTGTCATCTGGGTGCTGTGCTCTGCGCCATCCTTTACTCACCAAAAAACTACAGGGGCTGTCAGCACTGTCATCTGGTGTCCAATAAACCTCCCTCCATAACCAAAATCTGTCTGATGCTGTCAGCATGATGCCCAAAATAAGGCTCCTGGCATGGCTGTCCAGACTAACTCTTTCTACACCCCTGCCCACTGCAGGAAAATAGGAGCCCTAATCTTCTAGTTCCTTACAAGAAAAATTAACAGGTTATCCTTGATTCCTCTTCTCATGTACCATGCATCAGGCCCTTCCAAAATATACTCTGATGTCTCCGAAATCCACTCCACCACCTTGGTTCAAGAAGCCTCATCTTGCCAGATGATTACAAGAGCCTCCGAGCATTCCCAGTGTTTGTACAGCATCTTCTCCCCACCCTCCACCCCTGCCAGAATGCATCACCTCTGTCCGCAAGGGACCCTTGGACCTGCTCTGCCCAACCATTTGCTTTGTTCCCTGCCTCTCTTTCCATAAAAGCCACCTTTTTAGAGAAGCTTGTCTGGTGACCTTACCCGCAACGAACCACCCACACCACACATCAGGCTGCATCCCTCCCCACGGCTTTCTCTGTTTTCCTGAAAGTTATCACCAGCTACCATGCTGTCTTCCCCCAGCAAAATGCAAGTTTGGTGGGGGCAAGAATGTTCGCCTTCCACCCCTCTGCACTGCAGTGATTACAGCAATCCGCACTGCGTGTGCTCTGTAAAAACTTTTACTGACCATAAAACTGGATAAAATGATGGCTGATTATTTAAACTCTTGTGTTACTGACACTCTAGGAAGGCATGTTTAAGGACAAGAACTTCTCCAGCACCTCTGGGTACCTTCTTATACACAACCACATACCCACAAAGGTGTACTCACACCCGGGGCGGGGAAGAGGGCAGGCCCAGGGTGACGCCACGTCTGGGGTGTGCTGCGAGCAGCCTCGGTTCACTCTATTGGCCCTGCTCAAGGATGGCCCTGATCCTCACACTCCGGTGAATCACCCTGCATTTTTTTTCTTTCCCTAGCACACTCTAGGGACAAAAACCAAGGGGGTAACCTGATTCCTGCCCAGTGCTGTGCTCTGGCCCATCAGTAAGCCCTGCAGGCTCTCTTTCCAAAATATATCCAGGATCTCACCATGCTGCCCAACTCCACTGTACTGCCTTCGTTCCAGGCCCTCATCTCCACTGGGTATTACCACAGCCTCCAGGCTACCTCCACTGCATCTGCAGCCCATCCTGAGCGCAGTACCCAGCACCCTGACAATCCTGTCCCCCTTTCGCCTCTGCTCTGCAACTTCCTGTGTCATCAAATGGTCAACCTCTCCCGCTTCCCCCAGACTTCTGTCTGTGGCCTTGCCAGCTTCTATCTGCAAGAATTTGGTGGCAGTGGTATGGATTGCAGTCTCCACGGACTGCGGTACCTTGAGAAACATCATGCTTTTCCCATCCCTGTTTTTGGCCTCGTACCCAGCAAAGAAGCAAATGCTTCCTTAATAAATGTCACCAAATGAACTAAAAAGAAAAGAAGAAACAGTCCAAAAATCATGATCCCCTCACCCAAAAGACTGTGCAGACCAGGACCTGAGGTCACCAGGTCTCCCTACACAGGTCGGTCTCTTTACTCAGAAAAAACACGGAGTTCAAGTTCTTTAAAAACAAAACTTGTGTTTTAAAAAAAAAAAAGTATCTCATAAGGTGTTTTTATTACCAATGCATAAATTGTAGATGTTTTTCCTATCTTGTAAATTCCCAAATTGATTCCTCAAACATGGAAGTAACTACATGGAAGACTAGGTGTGTCTCACATGACCAGCCCTCCACTGGATCACCGCACTCTAACAGAACCCTGCCCATGATCCTGTTATCCAGGAACAACACTTAAATCCAGGTCTTATCCTCTCAGGGCTGGAAAGGGAGAGATGTCACATGTACCACCACACATGGAGGATTGTAATTTAATGTTCATTGTGCTCTAACGCATGGAATACACAGGGAGGCCACGGAAGCCTCCAGAAGGTCTATGCAGAGGCAGCAACACAGGAGGAAGGGCATGAGCTCTAGAGTCTGCTGAGGTTCGAACAACAGTTCTACCATCGTGTACTCTTGGAAAATCAAGCTCCCCCGGCCTCAGTGCCCACATTTATTAAGTGCAAAAAATAAAACCCTGCCTCTTAGGCTCGTTTAAGAGAATGAAATAAGATGTATACAGGGCTAGAACAATGCATCGCACATAGTAAGTGTTTGTCACAGTTTGGCTACTGTTTATGGGATCCATGTGTCTTGGAACCATTTCTGAGCGTGTTCCTGTCCTGACTGGTGTGAACTAAACATCACACTGCTCCAAATCATCGGGCCAGCAAAGAATCTCTGTCTTGACCACCATGGGAAGCCTTGATCTTGTCTTAGAGAATTGTGATCAAAGACAGCACAGAGCACAGGAGACTCAGATGCTGCCCTGGCTGGAGCACCACATTCTCTCATCTCCATCTTTGTCACAACCTGAGCACAGAATATGGTGACTACAGCCACTCAGAGGTGTTAGGACCAACCTGGGACCTAGGACGAGACCAGGTACACCTGCCCTTGGCCTGCAGTCTGATTCCCTCTCCTCCTCCTTCCCTATAACAGAAGCCAGAATTCTCTCCCTACCAACACAGGAACGAATGGCTGACCACTCCCTCTGTTTCCCTCAGCGCTGAAAGAAGGTGGGTCCTGAAAGAGCGGAGGCTCCCAGGACTGATGCCAGCCCCAGGTTCTGAAGCCAAGTGTTCTCATCCCATTAATACTGCCAGGGTCCATTGCTAGGAATTTCTGAGTCTTACTTTCCTAGCCCTTAGTGCTATGATCCATCTGCCTGATACACCCAACTCAGAACACTGAAGAGAGGACTGAATGGGGAAATGAGTTAAGTGGGGAAAAAAGTAGAAATTCATGAAAACCGTACACAAAATGCAACTCTAATAAATGATTACTGGCTCATTTGTCTTCCTTCATATCTATGTACAGGCTTGATGCTTGAAACCATGCCACTGTAAAGATTTCTTCTATCAGAATAAATCATATTCAAGGAGAAAAAGAATTTATTAAAACTATCTGGTGATAAAGGTCAGTGATATGCCAATAAATAATATGCAACTCCTGCACTGAAAATTAAGCACAAAACAAATGTTTAGGAAGCAGAATTACTCAACCAGCAGTGACCATTAATAAAGTGAAAATGGATTGTCCATGGAGAACAGAAATAAAACAATTAGGTCACATTTGGAGATCCATTTATGCCTATTCCAAAAATAATGTAGTAAAAAATGATCAGTATTGACCATTAGATTGGTCCTACCTGCTGTGATGTTCAAGTCACCTTCAGAGCCCTGAATAAATCCAGGTAGAAATGTACAGTGAGGCTTTTTTCAAATTCACACAATTTCCCCTAACACTTCCTCATATTCCACTTTTTTTTTCCTGCCCAAGAACAAACACCTGATTTTAGATGCTCAGGGGGGAACTACCTAATCAGAAGCTACAACCTAGGAAAGGGCTCCAGGAGAAGACAAATAGCGGCCAACAGCTACAAAAAAATCTCACACTTTCTGGGCACCTCAATGCTTTCCTCTCAAGCAACCCTGCTGGATAAGTGCCCTTTCGTCTTTCCAGATAGATCATTTAAAGCTTAGAGTGGAAAATTATCTGTTTAAAACACTTCTAGCAAAGCACTTATATGGAGTTAAAAACACATGCTATGGAATCCCAAAGTGTAAGCTCCATGTGTCCTCCGAGATGACCAAGAGCTCTTCTTCTAAAACCTAGGGCAAGCAGGGATTCTTGAAAGATTTCTAGGCACTCAAGAGACTGTGTGGCACAGAGATGGAAGTGGAAATGACCTTATCCAGAATCAAAGAAGGGATGAGCAGAAACAGTCATATTAGCTGACAATTTCACTGACACTACTGCAGATGTCACCATCATCTAAAAACTGTAGTAAAGAATTGAGTGGATAGGTTCATGAAGAGCATGTTCAAAATCTAAATCCATATGGAAGTTAGAAAGTGAAATACTGAAACAAAAATTTTAAGTCCAATGGATGAATGTGGAAATATCTGAAGGGCAGGACCTAAAAAAGGCTCAGACAGTATTAGCTCTGATTAGCTTCCAACAAAACTCAAACAAGAACTTGTCAAGCTGGAAATAGTCATAAAGAGCAGAGACAACATTTTGGGAAACCATAGTAAGGCAAAATTAGACTAAAGTACCAAGAATTTTTAAAATGGGATTAAGAACAATAATAATCCTTCTATTATCCCAACTCAGGCAATTGACATGAAATCAAGTATAAAATGAGAAGAATATGCTGACTAAGAGTTTCCATTCAATTTAAATTTAGCCCGGTAAGAAGAAGTAAACTCGACAGGAAAATAAATGTGTGGACAATAACAGTGTTTTCAACAACCAGCCACTTCTCTTCTTCTAAGAAAATTCTAGGGCTTTCCTTTTGACTGAGATTCTGTTTGACTAATGAATTGTTTAATCCAAAAGAAATCTGCAGCAAGAATACGGTCATCTCCAAAAACCCTCACTGATATTTACAAATCCTTTTGGGGTTAAATTTAGAACAAATGTTTTTTCGTAATTGTATTTCCTGCTATTATAGAGTGAATTAAAACTAAGTAAATTTTTATTCAAAAAACTTATTCTGTGTACACGTAAGTTACTTCGGTTGAGAACACCAGTAATTAGCGCACCTATCTGAACAGGTAACGGAGATAATGAACAGCATCACACCTTGGCTAATTAAAGCAGAGAAAACCTGGCAGTCGAGGGGGTACCCAGCTTGGTGAGTCCACCATTTCAGTCTCGTGCTGGCCACTGCCAGGGCAAAGCTCTCTGTCTCCCTCTCATTTCCCAAGGAAAACTTCTCAGTGGCAAGGACCATCCCAGCAACTGATGCTCAGGAGGGTCTCCGCCAGGGTAACCCCAAGTCCACCAACAGTTCTAAGGCAGAGAAATGGGAAAGGAAACAGGAGGAGAGGAAATACAGAAGAGCAGGAGAAGAGTGACGAGAAGGAACAGTAAGATGAGAAGGCAGAAGACAAAGTGGAGAGATGGCGGTCGAAATGAGAAAAGACGGACGGGGAAAGAGGCACAGGCTAAACAGCATGAGGCAAAGGGGGCTGCTAGCAGCACCTCAGGACCAAGAACAGCACTGCCTTCTCTACCCTCACTGTTTCCCCTGTAGGAAAGGGAGTCCAAGTCCTGTGGAGCTGTTACCTGGATGAGCTCGTCCAGTTCGGAGGAATTGACGCAGGCGTGCTGGGAGATGAAGGTCTGCTTCTGGATCACGATGGTGGTCCTCTGGGAAATCTCCTGGGGCTGCTCCAGCGCTTTGAACACGGTGGCTCCGATGATCAGGTAGAGCACGACCACCAGGAAAATCGTGGAGACCGTCTTCCATTTCATAACATTAATGGCTGTGTCACTCTCCACCCGGGAAGCAAGCACGGTGGGTTTCGTGGAAAAGGAGAGCCTCGGTTTAGAGTTCTGAGCGGCAGATTTTGGATCCAGCAAGTCAGGTGCCGCCACTGATAACAACAGAAGAGGGGGGTTAGGTTCGAGGAGCCTGGAGGGGAATGGGCTAGGCTGTTCCCGAAAGGGTCAGCAAGGGCTGGCAGGACCGAGTGTCCTCCTGTCA
Organism: Cavia porcellus; assembly: GCF_034190915.1. Taxonomy (NCBI): domain Eukaryota; kingdom Metazoa; phylum Chordata; class Mammalia; order Rodentia; family Caviidae; genus Cavia; species Cavia porcellus. Next base: position 10,626,817 of record NW_026947509.1, read on the forward strand.
GAGGCTCTGGAACCTGACCTAAAAGGGCTCTGACTGGAGAATGCAGGACCCTATATATGGTCAAGGAAAGGGGGCTGGGATTCTGCTCTTTGCAGCCATTGGAGTTCCAGAGGGAAGGAAAATACAGGAGTCATACTAAGCCACTTTTAAAAATACAAAGCAATGCCCAAAGGCTTTCTAATTCATTTGTATATTTATATCTATCTGTCCATCACACAAATCAGCCAAAGCATTTTGCCCTCCTAAGAGTTAGTGGAACCAAAGGGGAATTCCAAATGTGAAGGAAGGTTTCTAGTTTATTCTTGTTCTCAAGAACTTTATACCGAAAGAAATCAATATGAAAAATACCCTCTATCTTAAAATTTATAAGAAATTGCAGTATCAGAGAATTTGTGATCTGAATCTCACAACTCAAGAGAAATCGTATTTTTTCCGATAAAATACGGTGTAAGTAAAGCACTCAGTCCAATTATTTATGCTTGTGCTTCTCTTCCCAAGTGAGATGATGTGGCAGGATCATTCATTCTCGGACATGTTTAAAAACTGTAAGTCATTTCTAACCCTTGTGGCACAATCATAGATAGTCAAGAAATGAAGAGTCTTCCTTTTCAACAGTGAACAACAGCAAGAAAATAAGAAGAAAACTAAAACTTCGACTCACACCTTAGAGAGGCTCCGCGCAGACCTGACTACCCATTAGAGTGGATCCATGCGTTCCCTGACAAGTTCCCACATACTCTCAGGTGACTCGACCTCCATTTATTATTTATCTCAGCTGGTCAAAAATATCATTAATTGATTTTTTTCAGAAAATGCAAGAATGACTAGGCTTCCAATTGCTAAATGGGAAATAAGCCATTACTACAGAACATTAAATTGCAAAGACGACACTGAACTAGGAGTTGATAGAAAGGTCAGAAGATATAGGACTTAAAAAAAAACTCCAACTCAAAAAGAAAAATCAATTCAAAGTCTATAATTGCTAGATATGAGCAAACTTGCTGTTGTATATAATATAGGCTTTGTAAAATTATACCCTGAATCTGAAACACACTTTTTTAGATAAACATACAAGAAATCCCCATGAAACTGCACCTAAACACCCAACCACCTAAAATTACTGGCGGATACCATGGCATACAGAACACCAATTGTCACATGGCTATAGTCCTGCCCTCTTGCCTAGCACCACACTGGTTACCAAATTTCAAGTTCATGTACAACATCATCCTGCATTGGCCGCCTGAAAGCTTTCTGTATAAATCCATCCGAAGCACTAGATGGAAGTAGCAATGTAAAATCATGGCAGATGACAGAGCGTGCTCAACCTGCACAGCTCAGAATAATTCTGATAAAGACACAAGACCCCTGATTCTTGGGAGAGCTCTATCAGTCCTGCAGCCCATCCCAGCAATTCCCTAAGAGCCAGCCTTCCCCACACAGGTACGCACCTGCCTCCCTCCTGTCCATTCACCTGTTCTGAAAACAGCCACAAATGGGGAGACACCTCGATGACACACAGGAAGGCACCTTCATTCAACATGGGCACTCTGCGTGTGTTTATCACGTTCTAGTTTTCACAAGACATACTTTTTAAAATAGCAGGGCTCGTAATAGCTAAAGATCACTGTCAGCTGCAGACTCGCCAGCACCACCCCCACACTGGTTAGGGAGGCTGGGTGAAAATAAAATTCCTAATCTAGAGCTTAACCGTTTTTGCAAATAAGAATAACAGAAAAGCACACAGAAGCTTCCAGTTATCTCCCCAAAGAAACCTTGCCCAGCCTCTCCCCTGCATCCTCTGTGTTCCCTGTTCCTGCTTTTCCACATCAGTGGTCTCTAGTCTGCGGATCTGCAAGCACCAAGACTGTTAATCTTGAAGCTCCCAAATCCCAGTCCGAGAGCTCACTGAAGCACTGTCATTGTAGCCTTTAAGGGAAAGAGGTCAGATTTTTGTTTTGTTTTGTTTTTTTGAGAGAGAGACAGAGAGGGAGGAGGTAGAGAGAGAGAAAGAGAGCGAGCCAGAGAGTGTGTGTGTGTGTGTATTAAACATTACATTTCCTCAAGGAGTTTAATTCACTTAAGCTGTTGCCTTATTTTTTAGTAAGCATAAACGCATATAATGCACATTTGGCAGACAGAAAGGGCAGCAACTAGTGAAATAAATAAATACATAAATAAATAACAGCAGCCTTTTCTTTGGCTCTAACCTGAGGAACCTCTGGGTTTCCATCTCCAAGGTTTGAGAAAGCCCAGAGACCAAGGCAGACCCTACCGCAGGCTCTGCACCTCCAGGGTCCCCTCCCCACCCCCAGCTCATCACCGGGCTCTCCTCATCCTCCTCACCCAGCTGAGTCTCTGCTCCTGCCGCAACTGAACACTGCCCCGCAGGAAAAAGAAGCTTTTTTTTTTTTTTTTCAGCACCACTGTATATCCCACCATGCAATGGGCAACAAGTGTGACCAGGGTCACCATGCAACCTGCCGGTGGGCCACTCTTCAGGACTGACCCTCCATCTGCATCGCAAACTCTCCCCAGGTGTTCCGATCCCAGACACCCCAGCAGATGCAAAAACCCCAGGCACCAGCGGGAGAGGGGAAGAAGCGTCCAGGAGAGGCTCCAGGGAAGGGTTCGCTTACAAATCCAGATTACGACCCAACACTCTGGACGGGAAATGGAGATGGGACGCGTCCGCGGCGGCCAGGGGACCCGCGCAGCCACGCCTGGGCTGCAGGGTGGGGGACCCCCGGTCTCACCTCCTGCTGTGTAGCTGGGTCTCTCCCGCCAGGTGCTGGGAAGCATAGGGCATGCAGCATTCAAAATGCTTTTTGGGAAAAGAGGGACTTGAAGCCTTTTTTTTTTTTTCTTTTTGCTTTTTTTTTTTTTTCTTTTTTCTCTTTCTTTCTTTCTTTTTTTTTTTTTTTTTTAACCAACACGCCATTGTACTCACTTATTCCAAGACGGGCTGCGCGCTCCGAGCTGCACGGGCAGGCATTTTCCCCGGCTTTGTTTTACAAGGTGGGCAGAGAGCGGGGCTGGACGCGGGAGGGGGCGTGGGGCATCGTGAGAAGGAACGAAATCGCGGGAAGGAGGGGACACCGGCGGGCTGGGCAGAGGGCGAGGCCGAGGCCAAGTTGGGCTCTAGAGCCGCCACTCCCGCGCGCGTGCCTGCGGCCAGCCCGGGTCACCGGCTAGCGCGGAGCCCGGGTCCCCGCCACCCCGCAGCCTTCGCTGCCGCCGCCGCCGCCGCTGCCGCTGCCCCGAAGCCGCGCGCTGGACCCGGGCTCCGCGCTGGCCGGGCCGTGGGGCGGGCGGAGCAGCCGAGCGCCCCGGCGTCTTTGTGCGCGCGCCTCGCATGTCTTTGTGCGTCCCCGCCGCGGGGGTGTGGCGCTTTCAGCACCCGGCTCGGCTGGCCCCAGCCCCGCGGGGCTCCTTCACCCGCTAGCGGGACGCCCTTCCAGACCCTCCCCTGCGTGCACCCCGGGGTCGGCAGTGGGGAGCAGCCCCAGCTCACCTGCCACCTCCCTTCGCGCGCGCCCCTTCCCGCACCCTCCCGGCCAGCTCCCCATGCTCCCTTTCGGGCACTCGTCGCAGCCCCTACCAGGGAGAGCAGTGGGGTGTGGCGCTGGTTCGGAGCAAGGGTCCCCAGTCCCTCGCCTGTGGGCGTCTTCCTTGGCCTGCTGCGCCCCAATGCATCCCAGGGTTATGCGGGGACGCGTCCTCTTGGACGCCGAGAACCGGAGCTGTGTGAGGCTGCGGGCCTCCGGCTCTCCCAGTCTACACCTGGGAAAGGTTGAGGAGTCGCCGGCAACCAGCCCTCCCCGCCTGCACCTTCAGGGGTGCAGGACTTGGGCCTGCAGCTCTGACCAGCCGATCGCCCTGAACCGGACCGAAAGGATGGAGATGCAGCCCTCGCGGTGCTGGATCGAAGAAGTCCAGGGATGGAGAGGAGCGCAGAAACCCGGCCAGGTGCTCGGAGCGAGGCCCCCTCGCTAGGGACGGAGGTGGCTTGAGGAGAAGAGATGGGGGCCCCGACCTCAGCCTGACTTGGCGCCCCCGCCCCCACGGCGCTCCCGGCCGGGTCGGGGTCGCAGGTACAGAGCCCGCCCAGCTCGAGGAGGCGGCGCGACCACGATCGCTGACCTCACGGCGACCCGGGGGCCGCAGGAAGCCGGCGGGGGAGGTTAAAAGCTGGCCTCGTGATCGGTGGGTCCGTATGATGAGCTAGAGGTAGCGGAACTTTCAGCCCTCTGTAAACTTTCTCTTTCTTCCCACTTTCTCAGCGGGAGTCCTGGCTGACCTCCACCCTCCCACCCCACGGCTGTGGACCAGCGTTTAGCTCCCAGCCCCGCAGCCTGGCTGGAGTATTTCCCCCTGGCTGCAGCTCTTCCTAAGGAAAGCCATCGACGTGACTGTAGAAAGGTCCGCGCCACACCGATCCCACCACTAACAATACACATCCAGTGCCTCTTTCCCCTTAAAAAAAAAAAAAGACCAATATAAATCCTGCTCGAATTTAAACGTTTTGCTTCGCTTCTGCTCTCCATAGAAACAGTCCTTTCTAAAATGCAAATCTAATCTTCACAGCCCCAGACCTAAAATCCTCCCAAAGTCCCCAGGTCACAGGGAACTGCTTGAAGATCTGGCTTCTCTTTTTCATCTCCAGGGCTCACTGATATTCTCTCTCTCTCTCTCTCTCTCTCTCTCTCTCTCTCTCTCTCTCTCTCTTTCTCTCTTGCCCGCCCTCACATTTTACATGACTGTGGAATTGGATCGGCACACACACACACACACACACACACACACACACACACACACCATACACGTATACACATATAAACATGATAAAAGACTTACTTGGAGCAATTGGCTGGGGCATTGCGGGATCTGGTGGTCCAATTTGGCAGGTTGAAATTCAGCAAAGACCAGAGGCCAAGGGGTAGAATTTCTTCTTTTTCAGGGAGGCTCCATTCTTGCTCATAAATGCTTACTGATTACCTAGGATTATCGCCTTTCTTTAAATTCAACTGATTGTAGATGTTAACCATATCTCCAAAGTACCTTCCCAGGGACATATAGATAGTGTTTGATTAAGTAACAGTGCAGGCGAGGCAATTTGCCCCCAGAAAGCCATCGAGGGCAGCATCTTTCTGATTTCCACACTACTGGAAGTTTCCCTAGAGCCCAGGCTGCCAGTTGAGGTCTTACCCTTTGTATCTCAGGCCCACTTGGACTCCCATGTTGTGTGTCCTTCCTTAGGCCAGATCATAGGCTGGTGAGGGCATGAATTAGATCCCTGTTCACTGCATTATCCATAATCATCAGGACTGGTGCTGGATAGATGTAGGAGGAACCTCCAAATGACCAGGTGATTGCTGGTAAATAGTTGACATTATCATTTATCTGATGCCCCTCTGATAAGAGCTAGGACATCTTAAACACACATAGGAAAAGAGATGAATTCACTGTGTTCAAAATAATTTGCTTCCTTGACAGGCAAAATGATCCTCCCTTTTTTAACTTTCTCCATTTTGTTCAATAGTTTAGTAATTCTACACACACACACACACACACACACACACACACACACACACGCTTCAATCTGTCTGGTTCTTCTGCAGTTTAACTATACCTAGACTACTAGCACTGGTCCTGGGTATAGTGGGCTGATCTTACTGTGTGCAAGGGAGGTGGGAGGTAACCCACAATTTAAATACCCACCCTGTGCTTCCCTCATCTGCCAACTCTAGGTGCTGGATTGGCATTTCCCCTGTCAGGGAAGACACTGGAGCTGACCTCATTAGACATCACGCATGTATGGGGCACTCAGGATAAGGGTGGCTGAGGATGGACCTTAGAAAGAGGTTAGAATAAGAAAAGAAAAAGGAAATGTAAGAAAAGGAAGAGAACACAAAACTCCACCTTGTAATAATAGCAGGAATCACCCCCAACCAGCTAAAGTGAAAGAACAAGACACCAATGGACCACCCACAATGACTATAGCTTCACAATGAGGGCAACCCCTTCGGCACCTGCTCCAATACACTGGCCCCATGAGAGCCTTCTCAGACCAAACACACACTTGGAATGTTCAGAATAAGAGGGAAAGACCTGTTTATGTATCGCTGAAACTGAAGATACAAGGACATGGAATGATTTGTCCTGTTTAATTCTATGCCCGCATTACTCAAGGCTTACAAATCCCGTCACAGCACGAGGGAGGGTAGGTGGATTCTATTTCATCCATACTGCAGAATGCTCAATGCTATTAACCTTATTTTAATGGGTAGGAAACTGAAATATATAATGAAATATTACTCCCCAAAATCTATACTGCCCCCGTTTTGGTGCTTCAGAGTTATTTTTCTGACCCAGATAGCAGTATGAGGTCAACTGGACTTAACTTTCACGCTTATTTTGCTGTGTTACCTTGACCTACTCAAAATGTCACAGTAGAAACAATTTGTTCAGCGAGTACACTAGTAGTTCTTTTGTTTTTGTTTTTTTCTTAATTCCAACCCTTCCTGGGATTTCGAAGTCAGACTTCTGTGGTCCTCCTTCCTCTAACATTTCTGAACTTGTGAGTCTAAAGAATCACTTTGTCTCTAATTATCGGTTTCCTAATCTGCAGGGGTAATTTCCTGAAGTTACCTGCGATCACTGTAAAAATCAAAGTGAATATTATAGATAGGAGCTTACGCCTTACTGTAACAAAATAGTTGAGGTAATTTAACTTATACCTATGAGGCATGTGTAAGTAAAAATACGACAGTGAAAAGCACATTGCCGATTAACTGCCCTCCGCATGCCCTCATAATCCTCCCCCACTTCAAACGCTCTTACCCCATAGCTCCTTCTGCCTTATGAAGCAGCTCTGGAAATTTTCTTTCCTGAGTGTCTTTATTTGTGCTAACACTGCAAGTCATGGCAGGCTCAATGTCCTGGATTGATTTGAAACATTTGCTTTTAAAGGTTATTTTAACTATGGGAAGAGCCAGAAGTGCCACGATGCCAGCTCCAGTAAAGCTGGTGGAACAGAACACAAAGCAATGTTTTTGCAAGCTCGCCTTTCAACGGGTGTTCACTGTATTTTTGATCGCACCTCATGAAGACACTCCTGAAAGACAGCCTCAGATGGTAAGAATGGTGGAATAAATGTGTTCAAAGCCAAAAAGGGTGTTTTGCGGAGGATTAATGGCAGTGTGTCTTTTTAAAATTTAAACATTTACCATACATGTATCAAGCAGTTTTTGTAAACAAAAAGCGTCCAATTGGCTCATGATTCACTTGTCCAAAATAATATAGACTCATTTGGGGACCTTTTCTCCTATAATCTAAACACCTCCACCAGGCCCTACTGCCCAAAGCATCACAGAATCCTCAAATACTGCCATCCGGGGGGACCAAGCCTTGTACAAACTGGCCTTTGGGAGACAGTATGTTCAATATAGAGTCCCAAAAGAATTATATTCCCTCCTATAGTTGGCCTAACCCCACGAACCAGGGAGTTCCTGACTAAGAAAGACCACCAACAATTCCAGCCCTCTAATACACTTTCCCACTCATTTATCTTCTAGGTAGCTCCACTGCACAGCTATAAAATAAGGAAGAATAAATCAAATTCATCAATTTTTTAAGTGCCTACTACATCTTCAACAGGAGCTCTGAGAATATAGCAAGGGCACTACCTTTAGAAATCTTATAGTCCAGAGAGAGTAGGAATTGAACAAGTTATAAAGTAAAATTCTGAAAGTATCATAAGAATATGACTAGGGTCTTTGAGGGTGTGAAATGTTGGAAGCTTTCAAAAGGCCTATCTAAAGCAGCGACAATAAACCTGGGTCCTGCAGATGAGTATCGTATTGAGCACTATGTGTTATTAGGAAAAGGTGTGATGTAAGCTCAATGAAATGGCCAAAGGAAGCAGCTAGGAGAAGCTGGGAAGCAGCTAGGAGAGTGAGGGTTGCCAGTGGAGAGGGCTCAAGCCAGAGAGGCAGGCAGAGCACAGGCCCTGTAGAATCTGGATTTTCATTAATGGGACTTTGGACTCTTGCAACAATCTCCCTTGTAATGAAAATCTATCTGAGATATCACGTTGATATCGTATCCTGTAACAAAATGTCTCAGGTCATTAACTTATAAAAAGAAAAACTTTATTTTGGCTGACAGTTATGGAGATTCCAGTTCAAAATCTTGTCTTACCAGACATATTTATTTTAAATTACTCTGGTCGCTACATGCAGAGCAGACAGGAGGTGGACAGAAAATGTAAGCATATAGACAAAGAAGTGTAGACATTGTTGCTTAGGCCCAGGTGAGAGATCCATGATGACCTGGATGGTGGGAGAGCTCAGTGGAGCTCTATGGTAACCATTAGGTGTGAGGAATGGGGGTGATGGAGAGGAACTCATCTTCCTAGGGGTTCTGGTTGACTGCAGACTCAGCGAGAGAGGACAGTACCAGCAGCATGCAGGTGAAATATCCATATGTTGTGGTCACTCTCAGGCATCACCTCTGCTCTCACATCTCCTGGGCTTCTTGGGAGAAATCCCCAGTTGTGGACTGAGTGAGTCTTGGGTCTCAGCTCATAGAGTTAGGATTTCTCAGCCATCCTACTGGTTCAAGCATGAGTCTGTGACCCACTCAGCCAAATGAACTTGTGCCAGGAATTCTCAGAAAAGACTTCTCTCCACCCCTGACTTTGAACTTGAAAGCCCTGGAGGCTCCTGTGCTAACAGGAGAGAAGAAGGAAGGTCCCCGAGGACTGAGCCAATAGGGAGGAGACAGAGTAAAGATGTCCAGATGACTGACTATCTGTGGCCAAACCCTCATGTCAAACCACACCTGAGCTACCCATATTTTCTTGGTGTATAAACCAACTCGTGTTGAGATTTCTGACATTCAAATTCAAGAGCCCTAACTGAAATATTGCAATTCAGGGAGGGAAAAAAGTAACAAAATAACTTAGCTCTGTGATGGGCTCTAAGTGAATTCCTTCCACCCAAGATTCATGCCCTTGAGGTGCGCATTTCCCCTGAGAGTGTGGACTAATTTACTGACACACTTCTGAATAGCAGAACACAGCACAGTGATGAGGTGCTCTTTCCATGATTAGATCATAAAAGGACTGCCATCCTTCTTATGGCTTTCTTGGCTCTTGGCTCTCTTCCTCTCATGGAAGCCAGCAGCCTGGTCATAAGGCAACCCTGTGGAAGGGTAAAAATGAAGAAGCCTGGAGGAGATTTCCTGGAGTCTTCTAGCTACCATGAAGGTGAACATGAAAGCAGATACTTCTCCAGTCCATAACCATAGACAATGCTTCAAATCCAGCCTCCTGAGATACTCTGAGCCAAAAGTACCCAAATAAGTTGTTCCAGATTCCTGGGCCTCAAACCTGTGAGACCATAAGTGTTTCTTGTTTTCAGAAGGTTCGATTTGGAGAAATTTGCTATGCAGCAGTAGAGATCATATATAACCTTGAAGATTACAATTCCAAGCAAACCTATAAACATTAGTCTGACTTCAGAGGGATGGATAGATAGGTAGATAGACAGATAGATCAAACTTGTTTATTCTAAAGTGTTCGTATCCTAAATATTAGCGTGTATCAACTGGAAGGGAAGGTGGAAATTACTGGAAGAATGGGAAAAAGAGCAGAGATGTCATCAGTGTCCCTGCAAGTGCTATGACAGCTCAGGATCCCAGACTTGAGCGGCACACAAGTCACCTGGACCCCAGTTGCAGAACGGAGCCCTAGAGTTTCTCATGCTTTATGTCAGGGTCAGGGCCTGATTTTTGGCATAAATAACAAGTCCCCAGGGGATGCTGATGGTTCTCATCCGAGGACCACACTTTGAGAGGCAGGATCCAGGGTGTATCAGCTCTGACACCTCCAGCACAGAGGCAGAACTGGGCTAGATGGTGACACAGTTTGCAAATGGTGCCAGTGTTATCATGTGTCCACTGCCACTTGTAATCTCAAAGGTGTGAAGGTTAAAGGTTTTTCCTTTTCCAACATGATCTACATGTTTCGTGCCAGTGATGATAAATAAATGTATATTCACATATGCAACTAGTATTCACATTCCAGAAAGGTGTTTGTCAACCTTTAGGAATGTGTAGAAGTGAAACCTTTGTCATGAGGTTAACATGCTAGACAGAGGACACAACTGTGACTACATCCATATCTACCCAGTAAAATATCATAGAGTTTTCATAATAAGCTAAGAGAGTTTCAGATTATGGTACCTCACCCTGAAAAAGAAAACACAAATGTCATTTTATCAGAGTGCTTTTTAAAATTCATCAAAATGGGTTAGTTAATTTTACAAAAGTAAAAATCACCCCAAAATATGTAACACTCAACAATATATCCTAGTGGATTTTTGTAGTTACTTTAGAAAAAATACATACATACAAAAAAAGATGTTTTTAAAATGGAAACAAGAGTTGCTTTCTTGCAATGATAGTTTTCAACCCAATATGATGTATTTTTAGCTTTGAAAATGCATGTGATTCAAACCCCCACTTTTACATACAAAAATCAGTGCTTTAAACAATATACATATTTTTAATATAAAATAATTGGTGTTTTAATGTATAATTTTGCTCAACAGGAATTGTAAAGGAACCCCTTATAAAGTGATACTCTGTTAGAATATATTCAAACAATATTGCCCTTAATTTGACATGAGAGAGAATTCTTCCAGGTTTCCTTACCCCTTCTGTTTGTTCTTAGCCAAAAGGCTGAGAAACCATCCTTACCCCTTTCAAAGCTGAGTCACAATAACTATTGCTAAGAAGTCCATGTTTATCTAGTATTCATCGAGACACTCACATTTGCCACCATGCTTTCACAGGTCAAACCTCCAGTCACAATGAATTCGTAAGATAATGGTTATACCTACCAATATTAAACAAGCCAGTTATATCAAATATAATGCATTTTGTAAAAACTCAATCATAAATCCAGAAAGAATTAGAGCCTTTTCAATGTTTCTTGAGGGCTTTCATTATCTAATGAATTTTTGGTGTGTCCAGAGCTTTACATAAAACTTATATTTGCTGTGAGCATTTGCTAATCTAGCATTTTGCCATCTGAGATCACAAATTTTTTTAGTACTGAATACAGCTTTGTGAACCCAAGCCAGGGCCATTTCCCTTCTAAAATGAAGCTACAAAGCATAAAGGTGATGAAAAAGCAAGCAGACAATGTGAGCATTTAGAGTCTCCAAAAGACATTTTTTAATGTGCTCGGTAACCAAAGATGTTGACCTCACAGTAAATATAGCATTTAATTTCTCCTATACCTTTTGGTGTCTATACTGATCACAAGAGGCTCACCCAAGGCTACTTGTTAAATTCATGGAAGATTGAAATTAAAAATCTGTATCACCCCAGAGTATATTTTTTAGTTTGAAAATTTATGTGAAAAAATTACTATGACAAAACTCCAACATCAAGAAGTAAATACTTTTTTGTGAAATTCTAATTTTTTTAAAGATAGTAATGGGATTTGTATGAGTTATGCACAGTGACCAGGGCAGGGGTGCTACTATTCCCCCCTGGTTACCTCTCCCTGGTTTTTTTTTTTTTTTTTTTTTTTACCTAGGCCCATTCCCCCATGGACCTCCAGTCCATTTCCTACAGCACAGCCTATGAAACTTTCAAAACTGAAATCTGCTTGCCCTGAAGCCCTGGCTCAGATCGCGCCCTAATTTGACATAGCCTTCAGGATGGAGGCCACAATGCTAAGGCATCCCTGAATATGCTTGCCCTATCAATAAGAAGAACAAAAATCTTAATGTAAGTAGCACCTATTAAGGGCTCTCTATGATGCAGTATTTCTTTTAAGACCATTTGATTTACTACTTCATTTAATCCTCATGAGAACTCCGTGACGTCCACACAGTTACTATGCTCGCATAAGTTAAGTAATGTGCCAGAAATAACACAGCTGAGCAAGCCAATATACTGTGCTGTGGAGGGTCCCCCTTAGTAGGCTCCCCAATTTTCAGTCACCAGCTAAACTCAGGTTCTTGACTATGCCTTTTCCTTACCTCAGAGCTGCACACATCCTGGGAACCAGCTGTCTTCTTCATCACTTGTTAAATTCATGGAAGATTGAAATTCCACTGACACCTTCAGACCTCAGCTAAACACCCCTTGTCTGGAAAAGTCCCAGCCTCAAAGTGAGATCAGCCTGCGCACCTTCACATGCACTCTTACGGCCCTCTCTATTGCCTTTCACCACCCTGTCATCGTATTGCAAAGCAATTATTGATTAGTGTTGATTATTAATTACACACTAATTACTGATTAGTGTGTAACTGCTTGTGTTCCTTTCCCTTGGTCACTGTAACAGTACAGCAAAAATTGGGGTGGCCAAAAACAACAGAAATGCACATTCCAGGTTCTGGAAAACAGGTGGAAATCAATGTGTGGAGAACTATCAGAGCAAATCCTTTCTTGCTTCTTCACGGTCCTGGTTCCTAGCAATTCTGCTCCTCTTGGCTCATAGGGGCCTTGTTCCAATGCTGTGGCTGTCTTCTCCCTGTGTATCTTTCTATTTTTTCTTCCTGAATGATCTGCCTCCTCTTCTAAACCACCTTTTTTTCACACATACAAGTCCTGTTGGATTAGGATCCATATTAGTGACCGTTTCAATTTAAGTACCTTTGTAAAAACTCTATTTCCCGATAATTCTGAAGTATTGGGACTAAGACTTCAGTTCATTAAAAATTTATTGTGGAGGAGAAACAATGCAATCTATAGCACTGCCTATGAGACTAAGACACATTCCCAAAAGAACGAGGGCTTATTATCTTGTGCCTCAGCATAGTACCCTATAGAGAGTAAGCAGAGTCAATATTTATCAAATAAATGAAAGCACATACTTAAAAGTTGTTACTAAAAGAACTCTGCCATTAATTGGGGCTCAAAATGTCAGTGCCTACAGCACCAAGCAAGTAAGATACATCAACAATGTGCCAAGAACTGGGAAAATAGTCCATTCATCTTTAGATGTTTCCAATGTGAATGTTAGCACTTCTAATTCCCAAGAGAAGTCACATGGTTTTAAAAGGTTCTAATGGAGCAATTAAGTCAATTTTCAAAAAATGAGCAAAGAGAGTGTCAAAAATAATGTGACTGAATATAGTCCTGAAACCACCTGATAGCAGCCTCTGCATCAAGATAACATCAGATGTCCATGAGGTCACGTCTATAATGAAATGCAGTGATTCTATTCCTTGGACAGTAGGATGGGTAAAACACCTCATTTTGGTTGGAGTTACGCAGGGTCAAGCCTAAGGAAGTTTTCCCCTCTGCTACAAAATTTAATAAGGGTCAAAAAACACATAACTACCAAAATAAATATTTTAGTACAGTACTTTGAAAAATTAACAGCACCAAAAAGTCCATGAGAGAGACAAGACTTGGTTCTGCCCTTTCACAGATTTTCCTCCCTCATTTCACCTTAAGCCTGGATCCCCCGCCCCCACCACTAGACCAATGAGCTTTTCATACTATAACATGTACGTGAGATGAGTCAACATACAAAGAGGACAGGTTTATTTCTGCTCACAGTTTTAGGAGTTTTAGTCCACAACCTTTTGGCCCCATTGCTCTGACACAGCAAGGCAGCACATTCTGCAGGGAGGACATTGTTCACCTTATGACGGATGCAAAAGAGAGACAGGAGAGGGCTGAATCTCACCACCTGGCTTGGTTACTTTTCTCTCATTGTTATAACAACACTTCAAGGTAGCAGAAGACAGAAAAAGCAACAAGAGCAAAAGAGAGAACAAGCCTCTTTTCCTCCCGTAAGTGTATGCAGGCTACCCGCCCTAGGGCAGGTGTAGCACTCACACCATGTCTTGCACAGGCTGAGGATGTTTACAAAGTGAGTACCCTGAACCCTGCTGAATCACTTAGTTAAGCTTCCAAAATTCTCAAATTTACACAATGATTCCACCATTATAATATTCTAGGGCATAAACAGCCACCCTATGGCATATCCTCTACGCCCTAATATGTAAAATGCTAAGTCACTTAGCTAAGCTCCTAAATTCTCAAGTTGACACAATCTACCAACCATTACACCACCCCTTACGTAGCACACCACCAGTGACCTGCAACTCCCATGAGTCCATCTTTCAGTGGCATCAAACTGGCAACCAAATCTGTAACACATAGCGTCTTGAGGAGGTATTTCAGATCCAAACTGTACCATCACCACCTAGGAGAGCAACAATCTATTGGCTCAGTTTCCCCTTTCTGGAGCTCCAGCTACAGTGTGCTACATTACAGAAGAAGCATCCCCCCAGTTCCACTCGACCCCATCAACTTTTGTGCCGCACGAGCATGGCATCTCAAGCTTCACAGAGTGACTTCCGCTTCCGGCAGACTTTCCAGCTCATCTGCCTTCTCAGAGGGACTCTGTGCTACTTACTCACTTCTGATGGAATTGCCTTACTCATGCTTTTTCTCAGGGCCTGCTCACTTCTGCCAGAGGCTGCAGATGGGGCTCTGTTGCTGGCCCAGCATTAGTGTCTTTCTGGAGCCAACAGACGCAGGTTAGTTACCGTGGACAGCTCTTGTGTTGATTCAGCTCTCAGCTTGGAAGTCACATCTGAAGTGTTTTACAGCTTGATAATACAGAGTACTTCTGACCTTTCCCAAGCAGCCACTCAAAAAGCAAACCTTTTCATCCATCTTTACTACAGTCTGCCTTCATGCACGAGCGGATATACATGATTTGGTAATAACTAGGGCACAATGTTGATTCAGCATTGCAACAAGCTTGTCTCAGACCTAGAGAAGCACAAGACATGTCAACACCACAGCAAAACTAATACAGCCAATTATGCAAATACATGTGGAATGTCAAAATCGCCATCAGCAAAACAATTAGAACTGGCACAAAAACCACCAGGGTAACTGTTTTTAAATAAGAGTAGGATATGATGAGGAACATTTAGCCTGACCTAGTGTTCCCATGAAATCTGCTTCTCCATACATAAGAAGAAGAATACAATTAGAAAATTTAATTAGATTTATAATTAGATTAATTTACTTGATAGGTGCCTGATCACGTATTCTGAGTATATTCCTCTGTGAAATCTTCCCTGTACTTTAGCCCTGTAAATGTGATCACAAGTTCTTGTGTGTTGCTATAAATTCATAGCATTTTATATACTTGTATGTACTTCTGATCTACTCATGGCAGTTTCTTATATACCTATATACCATACGTGTGCTTCCTCCATTAGACTAAAAGCTAGTGGGACAGCTGAAAGCAGGCATGTCACCTGAATTCTTTTTATTTCTCACACACTTGGTAGGTATTCAAATATTTGCTGAATGGATGAAAAGAAAAGCCCAAAACTTCCTTAACACACAATCAACTCTTTAACTTCATCACAACCGTGCTATTAATCATCAAAGTATGTTTACTTCCCATGAAGTATTTATGGTCCATCAAAAATCATGGTATTTCTTCCATGTTCTTCATTACTCCCAGCAGTTCTATTAACACAGATTCACCCAAAAGTCATCACAACTTGCTCATGAAGATTATCAGCTGTCTAGATTTGGATCTGGGCAGAGACGATATTTAGCTGTGCCTTAAGTTTCCTCATCTGTGAATCAAGGGTGAAATTTACATCAACCTCACCTAGTTAAGGTGATTTAAAAGTGCTTAAACTAGTGCTTGAAAAAGGATAGAATTCAATAAACATTAGTCACTATCAATACTGTTATGACCCCTGACGGCACTGACCTGTGGTGAGAGGGAAGGAAAATGGGTCTGAGATAACAAGGACGGTGGGGAGGACCCAATTGGGTTCCAGAGCTTGGTCCAGCAAGCACTTGCAAGCTGGTTTTTAGGAACCAAATGAGCAATTATGATTCACGATATATTCAGATAATCTAGGTTTCAAGACAAGGAGTCCAAGCATAGCTCCTGTATTTTAGAAAGGAGAGGAGCCTAACTCAGGCAATTAGTTTTGCAGGAAGGTGGCTCCCCCTGCTCCCTGGAGTGGGAGAAGTCTGTCTCATAATGCAGCCCCAGCCATGGGCAGCAGGGGGATTTGTGAGCCCACATGCCTGCCGGTTGGGGTGCAAAAACAGACAAAGAGTCCACCCTTGCTTTCCGGAGGTGGCCATCCCAACTGCTTTACCATGGCCTTTCTCAAGTTTCCGTTTGGTTGTGGCCCAGCAGCTTGGACTTTCACCCCCAAGAAGGGTGCTTTAATTGTCTGACTGTATTTTCTAACTCCTTAGCAATCAAGATTGCTTTCAGTGCTTCTAGGTTTGCTTGGTTTGTTTTTCCTTTCATTATTATCCATGTTTGTTTCTGGGTATTTATAAAACTCTTATGTTCCCCAAACAGATATTTGGTTAAAGTAAAACTTGTAACCCTGCATTGCTGGTTGCTAAGAGGACCAATTTATGCAAATACAGTGTACACACAATAAGGACCTCAGAAAAGGTCTTAACCCTACAGGTGTAATATATATTTACTGCGGCAACCCACGTGTTTTACCTGCTCTCTCTTCGCGGATTTACCAGGGATCTCTCTTTTCCATCATCCCAGTCTTGCATTATTCTCATTTTAATTAAAACCGAGTTGCCAAATATTTACAATTCTATTTTTAACAATTGTTAGTGAAAAGCTATTAGCCACCCTGCATAGCTATTAACAGAATAGACAGTCTTTGCTTTCTCTTGTTTTGTAACTACCCCAACTGTGGAATGCTAAATTTTATGGTAATTTTCCTTTGGATGAAAGTTGGATAGAAACAAAAAAATCTTGTTTAGTGGTTTCCACTGATATTTTCTCAGGGAGGACAGCCAGGGATGCATTGCTCAGATTCCAAAAGCCATGCCAACATCCTTGGAGCTAATGGTAGATTTTATTTCCCTTGAAGTGACAGATGTCATCTGTATTTTCATATGTGGCATTGTTATCTTTGTATGCTTTGCTGCCTATTTCTGTAAGTAGATGGAACACCAACCACCTTTCCTGGTGACGCTGGCCCTGAATATTAAGTTGGGGAATAGGAAGACCATAGCACACAATAGGCATTCAAAACAACTGAAACATCTGTATTGCTTATGCAGTACTGTGCCAAAAAGTGGATGATAGATGTGTGTCCATCAGGCAGGCTTTGCTGTAAATGATTGTACGGCTGGAAAAACAGAATTTCCATGAACAGAAAACAAAAGGAGGTATAGAGACGGGCTTGGAAGGAACCACTGGAAACATCTTTTGAAGCATATAATAGATATTTATCCAAATCAATTCCACGGGAGCAGTTGCCTGTCTGTGAGAATCCCTTGTTTGCAATTAGCTGAAATACTAAGCACAAAATCAAATCATTTTTAATTCTGCAAGTGTGAATGTCTTTATCATTAGTCTATCCCTTAATTTCCCAAAATTTTCTAGGAAAGAATCATCACATTGTGATGACATAGAACCTGACTGTGATAATATAGAGGGGGCATGTATTGTTTATGTCCATCTTTCTCTCTGGACAGTGAGTTGCTTTGGGCAGACTCCCCATCAGTCACACTCATGTTGTGTCTAAAATATCTGACACAGGGTACTCCTCAGGAGAGGCTTGTTAAAATAAACAACTGCGTCAATGACCCCAGAGACCTGAGGAACAGAGAAAGAAAATATGGTCTGCAGACATAGTGGAATATTATCCAGCCATCAAAAATAAGGAAAATTTGTCATTTGCAGCCATACAGATGGAACTGTAGGACACTATGTTAATTTTGCAAGTATTTCATTAGCTATTTCAGAAATATATAAAAGATCTAGAACGAGCATAAACCTGGATTTTAGAAGTGCTAACATTGGCCAGATTTGCTTCTGATAGATTTTCTTTACTTTTGAGGAAAAAGACATAAAGCCACAGTCCAAGTTCAGCCCAAGCGACTTCTGCTCCTCCCTTCTTTCCTTCCTCCTTCCCTTTCTTGCTCTCTCTCTCTCTCTCTCTCTCTCTCTCTCTCTCTCTCTCTCTTCACGACCCAGTTGAGAGTTGGTGTTCGTCCTTCTTGTGAGTCTAACTATACTTTTCTGATGTGCGTAGGTAGGTGTAAGATGCAAAGTCTCTTTCCGATTTGCTTTTTTTCCTTCAGAGTCAGTGCTGCAAAGATTTACTCACATCCAGACTTGTAGTGCTTTCTCAGAATGATCCGTTTTTCCTGATCAGATCTGGAGTAAAACCTTTTATCCTCTGCAACCTATTTGCCCTTAAATTATAAAACTAAACACAGATTCCATGACTGTAAGGCTAAGAGTGAGGAGTCTCTTTCACGCCTTCTATTATTTTTTTCCTAAGATAAACAACTTGTTGCGGATCAGACCAGCTCAGGGGGCAGAGCGTATGCAAGAGGTTCTCATGTTGACATCAGATAACAATGTACAGCGACACTTGTTAGTTAATTATCTGAGTTCCTGAAACCATTTGCTTAGACCACTTCTCTTTTACCAAATGGCTCCAGGACACCCCGTTCTCACTTATGGGAAACAGAAACATAAAGAAATCATAATTTACCTTGAGTCAGTCTAGCTGGTCATTAAGAAAAGAACTGTTTTTAATCCATGGTTGCAGTGCACAGTGTTTGCCCTCCCTCTGGGAGCTGGGTCCACGGACCTCACACATCCCAATGCCTTTTCTTCATCCTCTCCCCTTCCTTCTCCCCGCTCCCTGATCCCTCCCCCGCCCCCCTCCCCATCTCTTGATTCCCTTCTCATTTGAGAAAGGTCTCCTTGCTTCCTATTATCTATTTTTTTATTCTGTTCTTGGGTTTCTCCTTGGGTGCAATACTTCAATTTATGTGTCTGATTTACTTCACCTGATGCTGTAATCTCAAGCTGCACCCATTTCCTACAAATGGCTCAGGTTTATTTTTCTTTAGGGCACAGGAGTGCTCCATACTTCCTGACAGCTAGCCCTTAGCAGCAGCTTACGCATCCATCCCACAGAACTCTGGTTAGGAAGTCCACCATGTGACAGTAAATACAATTCCTATTTCTGGCTTAATGAGTTTGATGCTGTGATCCATTTCTTACTTTTCTCCTGAAACTTTGGGTAAGACCAAAGGCCAATAAAAAGCCCTTTGGAGAAATCTGAAGATCCTGTAGGTTCTCTGCAGCTTCTGGCTCATAGATCTTCATACTTGAAGACAACCAAAGACCAAATGGAATTAAAGCAGACTAGATGGCAGCCACTGACTCTGTAAACCCATTTATCTCAGGGCTTCCAGCAGCCCCGAAATATCTTGTTATATTCTCAAAAAGTCTTTAAGTACACCAGGTGTGGTGCCACCTGCTTGTAATCCCAGTACTTTGGAAAACTAGGCAAGAGGATCACAAGTTGGGGCCCAGCCTGGGCAGTTTAGTAATTTAGAGAGACCCTGCCTCAAAATCACAAAGGGCTAGGACTGCAGCTCAGGGTGGAGGCTCCAGGTTTAATCCCAAGCACCAGACTCACACACAAACAATTGTGCATTTAGATCAATCTGTGTGGGCAAGAAAGAAAAACTTTGATTATAGAGTGTGTCACTTTACAATTTAAAACTACATTAAATAAGTAGCATATGGGACTATCTACAAAAATTAATTATATGCCATTTTCCTTCCCAAGAATTCCTCAAATCCAATAATAGTCTAATCTGTTTGACAAAAGACAGCAAACATATGAAAGCTCCACCCCAATACTGCAACATCCTACAGAAACAAGAAATAAACAGGACGAATGTAAGGACACTGGAAAGAAGTGGAAATTAAATTCAGTTTAAAATTGCAAAGGAAGCTAGGCATGGAGGCACACACCTTTAATCCCAGCACTCAGGAGGCTGATGCAAGAGGATCACTGAGAGTCTGAGGCCAACTTGGCCTACATAATGAATTCAAGGCCACCCTGAACTACACAGCAAAACCTTATCTAAAAAAATAAAATAGCAAAGGACTTAAGTACAAATAATACAATTACCAGAGATGGACTTCAGCCTGCAAGCGTGAATACTGAACAACCCTGTCATCAGTGGTGAGTAGTCCTGTCCCACTCCTTGAGGGCTGTGCGATTAGTTGGTGTTGTCCTCTTCTTCCTGACCCAGGTTCTATCTCTACTAGGGGAAGCCAAGGACTTCTGTGCTCCCCACATCCCTCGTGGGCAGAGCTGTGCTTGGCGTGAGTTCCCCAGGATGTACTGGGCAAGTCCAGGCCTGCTGGAATCACCCGGGCAGTGCTGTGGATACTCAATCCAGCATCTCCTGCCCAGAGGGATCCACTCAAGTGCTCAGTGTCTGGGTCTTAGGTAGTTTCTGTGTTTTCTGACCTATATGAGATCCAGTTGCTTATTTCCTTCAATGGGATTTGCATTACACACACACACACACACACACACACACACACACACACAAAAGATTTTTAAAATGCAAAATTGGCAGTGTTCTCTCATTTACCAATTTAATTGTCAGCTGTTTTGGGTGAATGTGGTATTCTAGTTTGATGCATTTCCTAAGTCTCTGAATGACCACATGCAAATCTACATAGCTCAGGTCAGTCACGAACCTTTTGGCCAGGTGTGGTGGCTCTCATCTGTAAACCCAGCATTTGGGAGCCTGACACAGGAAAGCTGTCAAGAATTCAAGGCCAGTGTGGGCTACATAGTGAATTCAAGGTGAGCCTGAACTACACAGTGAGACCCTGGCTCAGAAAACAAACAGGCAAACAAATCAGTGAACAGCAGACAGAAACATAGCAGTGACTTTCGCTCAGCCTTATCATCCCCCATATACACCTATAATAGAACTCCAGCTCCTACAGATCTGTAAAACTTCAGCGCTCCATGTCTCCTGCCCCTTCCACCCTGACTGTTACACATCTCATCAGCTGTTCATTTGGGGTTTCCTTGGAAACGCCTATGAAGGGAGACTCTCCCAGTGGCTCTCATTCGTCTCATCCTTTCTCCACACCCAGTCAGCCTCCCATCTCTGGGTGGGAGTCAGTCCTGCCTCCTGTTAGAATGCCCCACCAAGGAAGTGAAGGTGAGTGGCCATGCAGGATCAAACAACCTTCTCCTCCCGTCCAGTCCAGTGGGACCTGCTGTGCACACGGTTCCTGCACAGAATGGGGTTGGGGGAGAAGCCTGGCCACACGGTGGTGTATTCCAGGGGAATGGCGCTGCTTTCAGACAGTACACCGCGCTAAGAGGAGTCCCCTGCACAGGACATGGTGCTGCCCATGTTCAGTAGCCCAGTCACTCTCTGGAGAGGCAGGGGAAGGTAGCTCTCATCTTCCTGTGACGTGTCAAGTAGCAAATCCAAACTTGAGATGGGGACGGGGACTAGTCAAGGAACATGACCTGCTACCTAATCATTTGTCACCAGCATCACCACAGCAGTCCCCTGCTCTGCCATACCTGTTTCCGAACACTTTTCCCTGCTCCTGGGCAGACAATAGCACAACCCTGCTGACTGCCAGCCAGTGACTCTTCACAGCCTTCAGGATAGGATTCAGATTCTAGGAAGAAATTAAAGGCTCCTCTGTGGTGCCTGCTTGGGCCCCAGATTCTGTCTTGCTATCCCATCACACCTGTCCCCAGCCTTACTGCTTTCTGTTCCCCCAACAGGACCAGCTCTCCCATGCATCCATCCTTTGCCTTAATTCCTCTCATTCCCTGTTGTAGTCTGGGGTTTGCAAGGGGAACAATTACACACAATTTATAGTATTATTTATAATGGTCACCCAAGGAGTCAGGTATAAAGAAAGCTCAGGAAATCTATCCACAACACTAAAGACCTAGAGAATCCAGCTGACGGCCTGGATCCCATGGCAATAACCTGCACGCGTTCAGCTAAAAACCTAGAGCCCACGACAGGGACTCATGCAAATCTATTTCACTAATCTGTGCTGGGAAAGCCCAAAGGTCAGCGGTAGAAGCTAGAAAGTGCATGCCAGTAGGGTGAAGGATCTGTGCCAGCAGGCTGAGGGTTCTGCACCCTCAGCCAGGAGCCAAGAAGCAATGCTCAAAATAAGGACCAGGGCTCCCTTGAAAAGTACCACAGCCATCCTTGGTGACAAAGAGGTCACGAGCTCCTCCAACAACCAGAACAGCCAAGTTCGTAATAGGAAGCCAGCATAATAAGTTTCTCCTGGAGATTAAACGGCACACATCTTCCCCTCCAGAGCAAGGACACGATGCTCAAAGTAAGGACCAGAGCTCCCCCAAAATGAACTGCAGCCATTCTCAGCGACAAGATCCCAAGTTCTTCTGATGCTAACAGTTAAGTTCATATCACGAGGTCCAACATGACAAGCTCCTCCAGAAGAACCAACAGCTCCAAACAACCACATTTTGGAGAACCCACAATGCTGTTCTTCCTCTCCAGCTCTCCTTTTTGTGCTGGCAACAGCTTTCAGGTGGGCCATCTACACTCAGCACCATGCTGACTCAGTTCAGCTGATGCTTAAGTTGACCACCAGTTACCAATCCACTACCTCCCTGACCCCAAACCATCAGCCTTCAAACTTCCTTCCAAGACCAGGCACTCATTACCTTCTCTCCTCTTTCCCTAAATTCACCTCCTTTACCTTCTTATCTCTTTGTATCACATCCATGCATTGGTTTTCTGGCATTTCCATTCTTCTCTAAAGTCAGGGTCTATATGTTTCATTTCTTGTATCTCCAAATTTATGAAAGGCACACAGCCTTTCAAGGGGATGAAGCCTTGTTTTAAGAATAGCAATAGATTTTAAAAGCAGAACTTTGATCTGTGATTACATTTATATCATGGCCTATGTTTCTCTTAATAGTGATAAAAGTAATTAGTCCTTCATGATCAAATTATCATGAATCCTGGTTTAGTGATTCCATTTTATATGTCAGGCTTAGAGTTGTTGCTGTCTTTCTTCCCTTGAGGTATGCTGTTGGAAGGCTGACATCATACTGATTTTCCCAGCATGCTCCACCCACCTGTCAGTATCCAGTGCTGGCCACCGTATAGCCAAGGTAGGACCACGTGACTAACAGGTTTAGCCAGGAGCTGACCATCCCTTGTTCCTATCATAAGGAGTTTAAATTTATCCGAAGTGGTACACTTTTTCAAAACTGTTGTAGCTATTCAGACCAACATCAACTGCCTTTGTGTGCTGCTTACACTCATCTCTTCTCTCTAAATTAAAGCCTAGACTCTTATCTGTGGCTTTGGTTTCCAGCATAATGTTTTTATTTCCTGAGAGTAATTTCTGGCCTTTTGAGCAGTCTTAGACAATTGCCTCTGTCAGGGACCTCGGTGGTATTTAATGAAAGCCATGTATTGGCTGGAGCAGAAAGGGAGAGTGTTACCATTATAATCATATTGTGTTGAAGACTGTTAGTATCTATTATTATATTGTAAAATTACTTCAAACTGTGTTACAATTTATTAATAATTTTTGGAGTGTAAAGTCATTGTTTAATTAAAACGTCTGTAACTGCAAGATGATTTCCTTCTAAAAGTTAAACAACGGAATCCACCAATAATTCCTTCTTTATCCCACTTTCTCATTTCCTTAATAATCTGCTTCAGAGGAAATAGTCCAAGGCACAGTATTCCAACTGCCTTTCAGCAGTTAGAACCAGTTCCAACAACAGCTACATTTTATTAGAGAAAACTAATACCTCTGGAATATTTTTAAAGAAACCCACTTCCTTTTTAAATCCATTCAACTATCCTCACTAACTCTTAAAATATTTTTATGTGAAGGCTTCAAGTGTTAGTGTTAGTGAATTGGCTTTCAATCCAGAAGACTATTTGGACTCAGGATAGACTATAATAAGATTTCTCTTTAAAACTGCATGAAAGTTTTCTGAACCACAAAAATCTCACACCAGTAATGCAGTTGAAATACTCATTTTTTCTTTGGAGAGTTTTTTTGTTTTATTTTCAAACATAGAAACACATGATGGTCTTATTTCTGAACAGCAGTTTAGCAAAATAAAAACTTTTTAACAGGTATACTTAAATTCAATTTGGAAAAAATGAGCCATATAAATACTGGAAAGATATATTTATAGCAAATTTTTGAGCATGAATTATGCCAGGTCACATTGTTTTGGCATAGAAGCTGGAAGGCAACTGCTTCAGACCATTGTGGAAATTAGCAAAGACCATATTTTTTGAAGGTGCTGATAGACAATGACAGTGAATTTTCTGAACCTTCATTCTCTTCTAAGCTAGTTGACATGCCATTATTTCTTGCCTGACTAGGTAATATACCCAAAGTTTTGCATAATCATAATACATATGTATGGTTTTATATTGTGCATACACAGAAGCTATTTTGAAAAGTACCCATTTTCATTAACATATAGTGAATGAAAGTTTTCATAATATTAGCATCTCCTGTAATCAGAAATTTAAGATATATATGTTTGGTCTTTCAGATGCAGTCATACATTCTCAAACCTAAAATTTAGCTTAAGTAGCTAAGTGTGTTCCTACATTTAGTCTTTTGTATTTTTATAGCTGCACAAATTGTCCTAAACTTAAGAAATCACATGTTGTACTAATACTATTAATCTTATATTTTCTAGAGAAGATAATATTCACTGAACATTCCCAAGGCATAAGAATAGAGAATGTGTCCCAGCTCAGCAATGTAGAGGAGGTCACAAAAGTAAATCACACCACACTTAGGGATGTGACTAATACAGATTCATACTTTGTCTACAACTACTGTGATTTCCTTTGGAGCTGCCACTTGGCACATATCTTGGGAAAATGTTCAAAAAGAAAGAGGGTCCAAGTAAGTTTCAAAGTCCATTTGGAGCCAGTCACTAATACCAGGTAACTAGGTGCTGCCCGGTCCCCTGGAATTATTTGCATTGCCTTCCATATGTTCCTTCCCCTTTTCAAAGGTGGTGTCAAGGACCTGGGAAAATTGTCACGCAGACTCTTGATACTGAGAGGAAGTAAGTACGTAAGGAAGTAGGTCTTGCCTCTCCCTTGCTGGGCACTACCTGTTTGCCCCTGAAATTCCAGATCGCTCCTGAAGTACTCTTTAACACTAATCTAGCTAGCTAGCTAGTACTAGGAATTGAACCCAAATCTTTGATCTTCCTGCTTCAGCCTCCTAGAGTGCTCTGGTTGCAGGTGTGCATCACCACACTTGACTAAGGAGTACCAACTCGTGAGCTCTCTGGCCAGTGAACCCAGAGTCTCTTTTCCTCTGTTGTGCTGTGGCCCCCACCTTGCTTGCTGCCTCCTCTCGGCTCTGCTGACCAGCACTACAGATCAAGTTGTCCTGGCCCAGTCTTCAGGCTCTCACCCGAACCCTAGGCCCAGGGAGACGGAGGCAGGCCTTCTGTTGCAGCGTGGACCCTTGTGTGACTGACTCTGCCCAACATCCTGTTGGCTGAGTGGAGGAAAGAGGGTCCGCTTCTGATTTTCCACCTCCTCTCTCTCCTTTTCCATCTCTTCCCTGTTGTCCACTCTAAAATCCATGAACTTTTCTTTTACTTCTTCTTGTCTGTCACAGAGCTTCCATAAATAAACTTCTGTGATCTGGTTTTCCAAGCCTGGCATTTCGAATTAAGCAATGGAAGCTGCCGAAATTTCAAAAATTCTTTTTCAACAGTTTTTCTGCCTCTTAAAGCCATTTACTGCACGGTCCTGTTTTGAAAATCATATTATAAACAATGTACTTCTCTTTGTCAAACAACCTTAAACCCAGCTTTACCTTAAGGCAAATGGATCAGCTGGCTTAGGAGAACTATTTGTACACTGAGGTTTTCTTCTAAAAGGAAAATCATATTATATTTTTTTAACTTTCTAAGTTGTCTAAGTTTTACATCATTTTTATTATTATGGACTTAAATCCTACTCATTATTAAATTAGGTTAACACAGAGGGTTTTCAGCACTAATGCCATTATCATCTGTAAAGTTTTCAGTGTTGGC
This sequence comes from Cavia porcellus, assembly GCF_034190915.1. NCBI lineage: Eukaryota > Metazoa > Chordata > Mammalia > Rodentia > Caviidae > Cavia > Cavia porcellus. The sequence continues at coordinate 10,652,778 of NW_026947509.1, forward strand.
AAGGATTCACCATTAAGAGGTGGAATCATTAATTCAGCAACATCACTGAACTGGTCACTGAGTTCACATTACCTGCTGGACACAACTCTTGACCCTAGTGATACAGCTACAACTGGGGTTCAGAACCACCCATTCCCCTGAACATGGGCCATGCTCCAGGGCCAACCGTCCCCAAGCCCCAACCTTCATCCTAAGACCTATTACTCTCAAGGCAGAGATAAGAGAAACAAAGATTCCTGAGCCCACTCAGGAAAATTCCAATATCCCAACCCAGGACACATGCTTGCCAGACTTGATGAAAGGATCTAAAAATCATCTTTCTTCACTTGGAGCTCACTAAAAATTCATACACATGGGCTGCAGCTCATACATCCAATCAGAGCGGTGTACGTCATGGGAAGGGCCATGCGTGTTAGACGCAGCTGACGTATCACCCTGTCAGCCAGTCACATTGCCGGGGTTGCTCTGGAAGACCCAATGAGAGGCACTGCAGACCTGGGGCAACATTTGAAATCCATAAACTCAAGACTTTCAGCGCTCATGCCATTTGCCTTTCCGGTAGCACCCGCACACTCACTCTGAGTCTTTTGGCACCTAAATTAAAGTTTGCTGTGTTTTCTGTCAAACATCCATCCTATGCCACAGCTAATTCTTCACTCATTGTGCACAAGAACCCGGAATCTCATCTGGGACCCCATCACCCACAGGAATGCTAGGGAAAGACTTCCTGACAATGTACGCAAGACCTCTCTGCTCTAGTGTAGTCAAATGCTAGGACCGGGAAACTTGCACGTGCACTTTCGTATACCCACATTTGTGGGCCAGAAAAGCAGAAGTGAGAAGTGTGTGTGCAAAGAATCACACGCATGTGCTGTCATCAAAGAGACTCCTATGGACGCTGATCTGAAGCTCCCCATGGAGTGACTTCTAAGCTAAAAACCACTCAAGACAAGAAACAAGAAGCCTGACATGTCAAATAAAAAAGAAAAGTAACAGCTATTCAAAAATGCCCTAAAGGGGAAAAAACATAACTTGCAATTCATGAACCTAGCAGACAAATAAACATCTTTAGTACGGCTTCAGGGTAAACTGAAAGAGCACAGGAAAATGAAGTTGGGACAGTCGATGGAAGGAAGGAGTTAGGCAGAGCTTTGGAACAAGGAGAAAGGTTTGGATTTACACACAGTGCAGAGCAAAGGCGCACAAGAGCTAGTGGAGAGACAGGCAGACAGGAGACAGAATGGGGTGAAGTGGAAGCAAAGGTCATTGCAGACATCTGAGCGACAGTGAGAGGAGCGGACTAGAAAGCAGGTGGATTCAGCGCATGATTTGGACGTGAATGAACAGCACACCTGGAGGGGCGAAGGAGAGAGGAATGGGGACTCTGTTTTTAGTAGTCTCTGGAGGGACACACAGAGTAAAACGCGCACACATCCACGTGCAGTTACATAGCAACCATCCTGGATTCTGTCCTCAACTAAATTTCACCTCCTGATACCAAATGACACAAGCATGAGGTGAACTTTTGTCTCTCCTAGAAATTTGAGGGGTCGGTACCTGGGCCAGCTAGTGAGCATGGCGAGCCAGTCTCTGTCTCTGTCTCTTCCTTCTTTCTGTCTTTGTCTCTGTCTCTCTACCTGTCTCTGTCTCTATCTTTGTCTCTCTCTCTCTCTCTCCCCCTCATTTTCTGTCTCTGTCACTGTCTCTCTCTGTCTGTCTCTCCGTCTCTTTGTCTCTGTCTTTCTGTCTCTCTGTCTCTCTGTCTCTCTGTCTCTCTCTCTCTCTCTCTCTCTCTCTCTCTCTCACTCTCTCTCTCTCTCCCTCTCTCCCTCTCTCTGTTTCCGTTTGGTATTTTTATTCTTCACATTATACTTTCCCATTCTTTCCATTCTCATTCCCTGGGCTCCTTCTTCCACCTTTTTATTTTTCTTATTTCTTAAATCCTTTCATTTTGTCCACCACCACCATCACCCCTTTAGCATCACTACCATGCTCACCCTCCTGGCCACTCCGGTGGAGGCAGAACAGAACGAATAAAGGTCAAAAGAAGACAAGAATAATCATCATTTTTAAGATATACTTTTAAAATCTGCAGCTTCAGGGTACAAAGTTAGCCAAGGTTATAATGTTTTTCCCTTCTACATGCTCGTCTTAAAAGTACAGCAGATTTCCAGGTCATTCTCCTGGAAACTGGGCCTCTCACCTGTAGAATGGGCCATTGCCTCTTCCCCGTAACTGGAGCCTGAGCTCTCCTTCGACACCACCTGCATGCGCATGCATATGCCCAGGATGGAACACACCTCCCTCTCCAAAGCCCACTGAGTGTGCTCCTTTTAATTCGGTTTAACAAACCTATCTACGCCTTCCACTGCCATCCTCATGCTTTTCTGTGACAGTCAGGAGCCTGCACCATGGGGGAAGGCGATCTGGGGTCCCCATCTCTCTGGGGAGCCCTCCTCAGACTGCGTCTGATGATACTGCTACTGAAGACTGACCTGGCACCATGTTCCTCCTCCGAGTGACTTCTGTACCCTCCCTGTGAGGGAGCTATGATGAACTCACTCAGAGATCCCCTGGTTTGGACAAGAGGGAGCAACTTGGCCAACAAAGGAGGCCAGGAAGGGTCAGAGCCAAGATGGGAAAACAGCTTTGTCAGAGGAAGCCGTGTCCTCTGCTCTCCGGGCTCCTTCTCTCCAGTCCTCCCACTCACTGCCCTTTCTCTCCTTGCTTCCTTCTCCTTGTCTTCCGCGTGTCTCTCCCACTGCCTTTCTCCCTCCTTTATCTCCTTCCTTCTTCTATTGGAGTCCTGGGGCTCAGGCCCGTTCCCTAGCCTGCATCTTGCCTGACCAATCTGAAATGTGCTATCATTACAAATGGGAAACAGGAGCCACGGGCTCTAAGGAGCAGGAAGAACGTCAGCAGCAGAGGCAGAGTGGCTGCCGCTACACAAAACCACCACCTTAGTGTGCAAAGACGGACCCACACAGGAGCCACAGCTATTGTGGTCACCGCTGCAGGTCCTGCCCCTCGCACCACGGCTGCACTGAGGGCAGCAACTTCTCAATCTGCTCTGAGCTCCAGTCCAGTCCCTATGCAACTGTAGACCTTTCTCATAAACCCAATCTGGGGTAGATGTGCTTACCTGTCACCTAGCATCTTCCCACATCACCCACCAGTCATGATTCAAATGCACCGAGGATGCTTACATGCACAAATAGTGATTTGACTTTTAAAAAGTATCCATACCTCTAGCGTGCCATTGCCTCTGGGCAAGCTTACCCTGACCACGGGGTCATCCAAATGCACGGGGTCCTAGAAAATAGCTGGCAGCTGTTTTTTTAGAAATGGAGAAGCAAGCAAGTGACAAACTTCAAAAAGAGTGACCCAGCTAAGTAATAAACCGATACTATGATCACTCCATTTAGATAATCGTGCATATTATCCTTATTCTACTAATAAGATGGTTCAATCTCCAGGACAGAAATGCATTTCCAGGAATTGGACCTAGTGCTGTTATCTTCCCAGCCTCGTGAGCATTTACTTCTTGCATATCCTGCCTTGAAACATGGGCTGGGTGTCACTTCCTACAAATGTCTTACACATTCAAACATAGAGGTAACTCCAATTGTGCCTTAATCCGTTTCTTCATTTTTAAACAAACTTCGAGAGCATCATTTCATTAGCTCTTTGTAGTTATTCAGCACTTCTGATAACACTGGTCGTACACTGTGTTGCTATGAAGAAAGCTGTCCTGGAAACCCTCACATGCTTGGCTTTCTGGGTACTCCAGTATCTTTATAAGTTCCTCTTTCAGGGATTGCAACATTTTTTAAAATTTGCAGGGTAAATTATCTTTGAGGTGGTACTAGGCTTTAAATACATGCCCTAGGATTTGCAACCCATGAACTACTGCCTGTGAAACAGAAATCTGTAGTCTTTTGCTGGGCTAGCAAGCAAATCCCCAAAACAATGCAATGTATGGTCACTGAATGAAGATGTCTATTGGCATTGGTGGTAGCCATTCCTAAAGCAGATCGGAGCATCTAGGGAAGATGACATGAATTCCACCATTAGCCCAGGGAACATTTCTACCAGATAGAAGTAGTGAGAAGGAGGCTGGGGGCTAAGTATGGAAAGCAGAAAGTGTTGAATTTGACTCCTTATTCAAGTGGAGAGGTCAGATCCAAAATAATATAAGAAACTGGAAATTGCATCTCAGGACTCCATTTTACTTCCTCCTGATAAAAAGAAAAGCTTTCAGCCAGGACCTCAAAAAATATGTCCCCTTCCTCTGGACCCCTCCTGAGCTGACAAGACTACATGTCCTTTGAAAGCCAACAAGCAGGGTAAGGTTCCTCTGTTAGTTCTTTCTCCGGGCTTGTTTTGTCATCATGAGGAAATAAGTGTGTCACCAGCCCTGAAACAGAAACACATTCTGAGCCTACAGAGAAGATTTCTTGTCACTGACAGCGATTAGGAAATTTCAGACACTTACATGGAAGCAGCTTAAACACACTCCCACACTGATACCTCTTAGGTCTTGCTCCTCTGCGTGCTCAGGAATGCCAGTAAAACTTCCTAAGAGGCAAAGTGCAATCAATAAAATAATATGAACTAATTGTTCAAGGTAAAAAAAAAAAAAAATGGTCAGCTCAGGAGCAATGGTGCCCCCGTGCCTATGATCCCACACCTCGGGGCACTGAGGAGGAGGGTCACAAATTTGAGCCCTGTCCAGGGAATTGAGCAATTTAGCAAGACCCACTCTCCAAACTTAAAATATACAGTGTACATATAGGGCTGGAGGCTAGCCCAGTAAAAAGACCCTGTGTTTAATCCCCAGTACCAGAAATAAAGTTTAAAAAAAAAAAAAAAAGAAACACAATTCTCAAGTTTTTAAGATTTCATGATAAATAATGATATTAATGTGATATCCTCAAATAGGCAATTCATTTGACCTAATTACCATGGAATTTAAATTCTATGTTCAATATTCAAAATGGTGATCTAACACTTGTGTCGTATGCTTCATTTTCAAATTAGTGATTCATAGATGGGGTTTCTTGGGCATTTGACTTCCTTGTGATATTTGGCATTTGAGCACACTGTATAGGCAAAAAATCACAAAAGCATAACTTACACTATATGTGCACTGAGATTAGTCTTCCTGAATAAGCTGTGACTGGTTTTTGTGGAAAAAGGCCCAAAAGCCCTCCTTAGCAACTGGAAAAATGTCCCCAGTGAGGTGAGATTTTTCATTGTCTCTACGTATTTTTACGTTTGCATTGTCACTTGCTGTTTACAGGGAGACACAGGAGCCAACTCAATGCTTAGAATTCCCAGCATTCTCCTCCTGCTCTCTAACTCAGGCTCTGAGCCCCATAGACACTGGTAGCCTCGCATTGCAGCCTGCAGGGCGATGAACCACTCCCGGCATGCATTTGGCATTTGTCTTAAGCTGCTGTGCACCCCAGAGAGTTTAGCACCTTCCCCGCCGCTGGGATGAATTACAGGGGGCTCCTCATAGTGCAGGGCTGGTGCTGAAACAAAGCAGCCTTTGAAACTGCTATGCAGCGCCCCGCCCCCCTTCCTGAGCTCACTAGCAGAGAGGGTTTGCAGGAGAGGGCTCCCAAATGCCTCCGACAGTCTCCAAACTGCCCAATTCCTGTGCCCCAGGGCACAGCACACGGACAGCGCTGAAGGAAATCGCAACCAGAGCTCTCTTTCATTACGGAAAGCTATGCTTGCAACTCAAAAACGCAGCCACGCCTCTTACACTGTCTGTATGGGAGGCGGATTAACAGAGGAAAGGCAGTTCAGAAGAGACCATGGCCAGGCACTGTGCTGAGCTTTGAAGTATCTAGGTAGCGTGAGGGGCTAGGCAGATGGAGAGAAAGAGCAGGCCTGGGAGGGTGATGGTTGGCACAGGCAGGCTGGAGGCAGGCAGGACAGGTCCCAAAACTCAGCGGCACAGCAGGCTATGGAAGACAGACAGCAGTCAACCCGTCCTTTGAAAATAGCTAGCAGAGAGGGTGCTGAGTGTTCCCCACAGGAAGGAATCACCAGCCTCTGAGGTGACAGGTTTACCAGTGACCCTGATCTGACACATTATGTTCCGTATCAGACTGGACCCCGAAAATACAATTACCTGTGCAAATTTTTAACATTTTAAATACACAGTACTTTCATCCTGCCTTTGTAAGCGAAAAGCACAATGCAAAAGAGAAAAGGGCATTTTTTCCTATTTGCCATGATCCAGAATTTCCTGTCCACAACTGGGATTTGAGTTCCAGCACAGACATCTCACTTTTTCAGATGAATTCAAAAAAGCTTTAAAAAATATTTTACTACCCTTCCACACTTCACGCCTTCCATGATGTTTTGATTTCCCTGCCTGCTTTGTTCCTCACATACTTTTTTTTTCACTTATTCATTCACTGCTCATGTAGCACGTCTTCCAAAGTTTACATGAAGGACCTCTTCTACATTAGGGCCTCAGATGTTTTTTAATTGAGTAATTGATGGCTGATCCCTTTCTACTTACCACCCATCTTTCCACTTTCTCTAGCTAAAATTCTGTAGCTCTTGAATGCACTGGCCACATGCTAAGTATTCAATTAGCTGTTATTTTTTAATAATATTGTTTAGAAGTCACTGTTATTAAGAGAATTGGTGGTAACATATCTGCCTGTTTGCTGTGAAGAAAATTTTTCAAGAGCAAAGTTAAATTTTACTTATTTATTTTCCAGCAAATTCAGGCAATAATTTCGTGTCACAATGGTGAATTTCCACTTTAATTGTAATGAGGAACCATATTCCTGATGTTTTGCAAACATTTCCAGGTTCTGTGTGGAAAGTTTTGAAATTGTATTGCACTTTAGCATCTTAGAAAATTTCCAGAAAATGTAATCCATGAAACAAAGGGGACATAAGTCATCCCTCTACTTTCACAGATATTTTTTTCTTTTTGCAACAAGCTTAACCTGAAAGCGACCTACCTTCTGCCCAGAATTCAGTTCCTCCTTGGATCAAAAGCCAGCATGAGCAAAGCTGATGCCCAGATGTATATGTGACATGATAAAGCCCCAAACGTGCTTTTGATATAAATTGTTTTTAACATCACTTTAATTCTTAAGTCATGTTGTTCATATATTTCTGAATTTCATAATATAAAAGAAGGACATCCCATTCGATTTTCGTAAAATGATTTGTTTCAAAAAGGTGATAAATTTGATATAAGGGCAGGAACACGGTAATAATTCACAGAAACCAGTAACTGTTATTGGAATGACAGCTTTCTCCTGACTATGCTGTATAGAGTTTTTGGCAATGAGATTTCAATGTTGAAAGCACAAGCATCAGATGACTATGTTATATCAGAAAATTGTCTCTCCTACTTCTATATTCTTATACATAAATATCAGATTTGACCTTAGGCAAATACAGCTCTAAATCATATCCACAACATCAGAAAAATATTAAAATAATACAGCATTGAAAATTAAAATTCATGACTCTACGGTATATACATCTCATCCTTTAAGAATATTTTTCCCTAGATACATACATTTTTATGCCAAAGGTCATCCTAGAAAATGTAGACCTATCTATTTCCCACATGGTATTTTCTAAACCAAAACCATTTGTTGACAGAGATTTCCACTTGCCCCACAGGACACTTCCATTAGCTCTATGTTCCCAGCTCTGACTAGAATTTATAAGTCTGAGTGTAGCTTAACATTTGTACATCGCTCCTCGATTGTAATCAATTCTTGGTAGTCCAGATTTTTCTGTGATTACTTGAACTGTTAATGTGTATATTTCTATCCCACAGAAAGCTGTAGAGTTTGGCTTCTCTGGAGTTGTTTTCACAGTCTAATGGATGTCTATGTTTTTCCAATGGTAAGTCTTTCTACAGAGTCATTACTACAAATTGCACCCACACCAGCATCAGGACACACATCCATAGCACACCCAGCAGCATCTTGCAGAAGCAATGCCTCAAATGGAATGGTGAAACCAAAGGGGACAGAATGGAAAATTTCCTTTCTAGGTGAGAGCTCAAAACCCCACTGCAAACACATAGATTACCTTGGACAACTATCCAAGGACATTGTTTGTTTTCAAATATTATTCAAGGCCCAACTATATATAGACTGAAGAAGACTTTCAGATAATATTCCAAGGACAGAACTTCCAGATGCTGTCTGTCAAATCCAGCAAAGATTACACGCACATTTTGAGTTGTTTCAGCATGCATTTAGGAAAAAACCAAGAAATAATTAATCTTTTAAAAAGTCCTTATCTCTCTATTACTCATAAGGTCATCTTTTGATGAACAACAAACAACAAGATTACATTCTCTTTGAATTTTAGTTTGCAAAGGAAAATTATCACATTCAGAAAAAAAAGACTAGAACCCTGATGGGCATAATTAATGTCACAAAGACCCATAATATGACTCCTCTAATCTAGTACCAGGTTTCATCTGAGACCAGCAAAGATTATTTTACTGATGGAAATAGTTACTGCTTCACAGTTCAGCTAATCTCAAATTTGTTTTTAACTTTGTTGATTCTTTTTAAAAAAGAAATACTTGCTAACTCATTTTTAAAATTTAGGCAATATAAATATAGACAATGTAAATATAAACAGAGACACCCAGACATCAAGTTATAGGTTCTTTCCATAGCCAATCGAGATGCCCCATTATTGTCCAATTTGCATATCTGCTAGTCAAATTGAACCTGTATGTAGTTTTACTCTTTTTGGATTCTACCTCCTACATATGATTGAGACAGTACATGGTAAATGATTAATCAGTTAATTAAATTAACTAGTGAGTACTTTGTCAAGCACCCATAACTTACAATATTCAGCCTAGTAATATGTGTCCCATTTTATAACTAAGAAAATCTAGAAACTTAGAGAACTGCCATTGAAACCTGGGTTTCCTAACAAGTCTCATTTACTTTTACTTTTAATTACATCATGCTACCCAAAGTGTATTTCAGTATGAGATAACTTGTGCAAATAAATCAAGAAAATTACTCATTAAATAAAGATTAATAGAGCTCTTTACCATATCTACTGCCAGATATAATGTGTTGTACAAACACCAAGAGAAGGATAATGTTTATTCTATTTCCAGGGAAAACACACTCTCTGGACAAGCCATGCTTACAAATGCAAGCAAATGATTTGTTCAGTGTGTGTTCCCTTGACCTTATGTTCTCTCTGTGACTTTCTGCACAAATATTGTCTGTGAGACTGTGAACTCCAACAGAGAGCAGACCATTTGCTTAGATGTCTGTCTTAGATGTTTGATTTTAAGTGTCCTCTAAAGGCCCATCTTCTAAAGCCCCATCTTCTAATGGAAAGGTAGCGAAACTTTTATGAGGTGGAGCCTGATGGGAGGATGTTAGGTCACGGGGCGGGGTGGGGGGGTGTCCTCAGAGAGGACAGTGAACCCTGGCCCTTCCTTTGTTTCTTGGCTGCCACGAAGTGAGCAGCCTCCCCCACCACGTTTCCTCCATGAGGTGCAGCATCACCACAGACTCGAAGCAATGGACAGATGCAAGGGACCCTGAACTGACCCCTCTGAAAACTACAGGCAAAATAAGTCTTTCTTCTTTTAAGTTGACTTCTTCAGGTGTCTTTGCCATAGTGATGAAAAGCCAGAGAAGCCTCTATGAGGCTGCACCTTAAAATATAGTTTATAACTCTCTGATTCACCCAAAAATCACCAAAGCTGAGAGCAAAGTCATAATTCTATGCATATCTACAGACATACAGAAATTAAAGAATTTAGCACACATTTTAAAGACAACTATTTGAATATAAACCCAAAATTTTTTAACCAGCAAATTCTAATTATGTATAGTTTTCTTGAGTGGCCACATTAATGGTAGATGAGGACAGAAAAAAGAAAGTTGCCCTTTTTATCACATTGTATTATAAGAAACACTTAAAATGTGATTTTCATCTCATTTTATACCACTGAGATCTTCTTGCTAATTATTGCTTAGCACAGCCTATGAGTCCAGCACTCTGTTAAGAACTTTCTGTGCATCTATTGTTTTTTAATTCCTATACTCAGCTTATTAAGAGAACTGAAGCTTACTTAAAACACATCTTGGCTAGTCATGATGGCACGTGCCTGTAATCCCAGTACTCAGAGGCTTGAGTCAGGAAGATCACGTTGAGTTTGAGAGCTGCCTGGGCTACAAAGTGAATTCAAAGTCAGCCTGAACTGCATAACAAAACCCTGTCTCAAACAGACCAAAAAAGACAGACAGACAGAAAGAAAGAAAGAGAGAAAAAGAAAAATCCTTAAGAAGTGGCAGAGCCATATAAACCCCAAACATATAACAAAATAGAAAATTGCCACTTTAAAGTATAATCTTCAGAGTGTTTGGTTCCTAAAACATTGTCAGCTAAGGCTTGAAATCCAAGCATTTTCTTTACTATGACAGGCTGAATAGCAGATGAATAAAACACAAGCAGGAAGACTGAGGTTCCGCAGTAGGGCCTGACGGGGTTGCCCAGCCCTTCTCTCTCCTTGGCCGGCTCTCATTTCAGGAGTCTCTGTCTAGTGTCTTATTCTATCCTCAAATCGCCTGTAGGGTTGACGTGCTTGGTGGATGTCACTGCCCGGGGTAAGGCTGGTGGGCAGTAATATTTCTAGCTGGCCGAATCCCACTTAAGAGAAAACTAGTTTGCCTAAGACCTCATAGCAAACAAAGGGCCACGCTGTCCCCAAGTGCTGCTCACTTCCTCCCACAGCAGCCCCAGATGCAGTGGGGGCACTTAGAGCAGCCAGCTCCTACTTTATAAGCTGATCCTTCCACCAAGTGAGTCAGTGCGTGAGTCTCTATGTTTACATGTCTCCCCACTCCTCATTAGTCATGCAGTTGTAAAGTGAGGATATGAACGATTAACCATCTTTCCTCACATCACACAGTCACTCAGGAGCAGAGCCACAGCTGGTGCAATCACAAAGAACGACATCTTTAAAGTCAAACAGGCCCAGGTTTGGATTCCATCTTACCATTGAATGGGAAAAGGGTCCTTGAGTACACTAAGTTGGTAAACCCTCTAATCATGTGTTTTAACTTTACAATGGAGCTAATAATAGTACTTCTCTTACAAGCAATCTGAAGAATTAAGGTAATCATAAATATTATATAGCTCTAATTATGTGCCTGATCACAAGCCTCGAAGGTGGATAGGTTATTATTTTCTTAACAGAGATGAGCATAAATCAGAGATGGATTAAATAGCCTGCCTAGCATCCCATCCCAGTAAGTGAGGAGTTCAGATTCAATGACAAATTACCCAGTTCAAAACCCTCTGACCACTACGACATTGTAATGTAAGGTACCTCGCACAGGGCATGGAATATATACTACACTCGATGCCGGGGGCCCATCTACTTTACCAGGATTCTCCTTCTGCCCTTCTACAAAAGCATGACCCTATCGATCAGTCCCAGATGACTGCAATTCGCTGCAGAAAAGCAGCTCTCCTGGGAGGCAGTAAACGATAGAAAATCCTTCCGTTCATTTGTCTGCAGTCAACAGCATCCAGTACTTCAGGACGCTCCAGAGTGGATGTATTCTCCAGAGGGTAACCAAAAAGTATGAAAAAGCAAATTGTACATGAAAGATCTAAGTATGAAACAACCTACAGTCCAAAACAGAGAAATACGTATAAAAAGAGAACTTGAGTAGAAAATAAAATAAACTCCATTGAAAAGAATTGTATTTATTTTCTCACTATAATTTTCTGAAATCCTAAGTGTTCCCTACTCTTCTTCCTTTCCAGATTAAATTTTGTGATGATTATTATGTTTAAACTGAGTACCTCTATCAATTTATACAATTAGCTTTGAATTACTTCTCTTCAATATCCAATACCATATTATTAGACAGTGATTCACCTCCAGTTTGGAAGGTAATGGAAATATAGCAACTTTGGATGAGATTATTGGAAAACTTGAGAACAGAATGTCCCCTGTGAAGATTCTGGAAATATAGCTCCTGTGATACATGGCTGATAACGCAATGCTTCAATCTTTTGAGATTAATTTTGTTTTTACATGAGAAGGTTTATGAACAGAATTTTCATTCCTTCTGGGGAGAACTTCAGCCTAATATCAGTGAGCGGGTTAAAACTGGAACATATTCAGGCTTTTGGGTTACAATAACTTTTATTTTGAGGTCAAATGCAGTTGAGAAAAACAAAGACCAATCAGGACAAAGAATGGCACTTTGATGTCGAAGCAAAATCCACACAAATAGACCAAATTTGGTTTCACATTCTTACAGATATGCATGAAACAAAATGACCGATTACTTGTTTGTATCTTGTTTTACTTCAGGGACAAATACGAAGCTTCTCTGCATTTCTTCAATGTTATCTACCCAACCTAATTTCTACCCTAACTGAAATCTTAATTCTCTTCTTTTGATAGTATAACTGTTGCCATGGAAACAACAAAAGATGTGGGAGTAGTCTGTGCTGCAGGTGAAAATAATCATAACATATTGATAAGCCATATAACGTTTCCATTTTCATGTAAATGACCTTAGGAGCAGAGAAACCAAAAGGAGAAACGGGAGCTAAGTGGCACTCAGAGAGCAGAAGTGTTTGGAATAAAACATTTTCCAGCGGTTTCGGTGACGTTTAGAGAAGAACCACCAATAGAGAACTTTAGGAAATCCTGCCTTGTTAGTCTTTGTTTACAAAGGGTACTTTAAAATTTACTGAGGAACAAAGAAAGAGGGAACTAACCAGTTGGTTCGATTGTTAAATCATTTTGCAAATTCTTTGGGGATAAAATGAGAAATAAGAACGATGCTAGAGCTTATCTGTAATCCTATAAATTGGGTGACTCTTTAGAGTGGTCCCGACAATGTTCCCAAAGGTAAAGAATAAAATTTGGACCCTGAAATCGAAAAGTCTGCTCCCCTCAGAGGCTCATATCCATCTCCACTGCAGACATCCATTTCCTGGGGGCCCAACCCCTGCTGGAAGCCGCAGGACAATCCGCTTAGAGGACATGAGCAGGAGTGGCCTGAGTCCTTTCCATTTCGGATCTGACTAAGGCTCAAGGGATGACCCTGATACGTCCTAGGCTAAGGAATCCAATAAAGAAGATTCTAGAAAAGTCAAAGAGGAGCTAAATGGATGGACTAGGTTCTTTCCCACTTCCAGACAAGGAGAACGCAGAGGACTGAGGAGCTCGAAGCACCTTCCTGCATCACTCAGCACACACTGCTGCCTGCCACCACCTTGAGGACCAGAAACAGAGGAAATGCTACGGTCAGGAGTGCTGGGGATTGTTATGGGCTTAACAAACACCAAAAAGGTAATAAAAGAATATTTTTAAATGATGCCAAAAATTTGATATTAGATGAAACTGACAAATTCCCTGAATGAGACAAGATATCAAAACTGACAGGTAAATATGGACCATCTTCATATTAATTATAGTAATGCAGTCATAATATTATTCTTAATTTCCCATAAAAATTGTAATATCAAGCAATTCTGTTGATGCAGTCCACCAAACAGTTAACTAAGGAAAAATATAAAAATTCTTTCAGAAAGTTATGAAAAGGCAAGTACATTTGACACATTTTATGAGGTCAAGCTCATCCTTATCTCAAAACCTAGTAATGATATTAGAAAACCAAAAAAAAATAAGAAAGAATACAACTACAAACCAATCTTCTGTTCCACATCAACTCTGATCTAAAAGTTCTTAACAAGCATAGTGATTTAAATGCATAGATAGGGGCCAGGGGTTTAGCTCAGCAGGGTAAGTGCCTGCTTGCAAAAGCAAGGTCATGAGTTATGATTATTTTTAAAAAATAATAAAATAAATACATAAATACATAAAATTAAAAATAAATGCATAAATATATAAAAGGTCGATCCATCACAACAAATTAGAGTTTACCACAGAAACATAATAAAGGATAAAATAAAAACGATGCGATCATTGTAATAGATACAGAAAAATCACTTAACAAACTTCTGTATTTATTCATAATAATGAAAATCTCTTAGCAACTTTATACTCCTGGTAAAGGCTGACTGCCAAAAACAAAAATAAGAAATGCCAGTACTCTATGGCTAATAGCATATGTAATGGTGAAATAGTGAACATTAATTACTTTGCCCTTCTAAAATCAGGATATCCATTCCCACCACTTCAGTACTGAGCTGGAGTTTTAGCAAAGGCAATAGAGCAAGAAAAAGAATAAAAGGAATTATGGTGAGTAGAAGGCAACCAAACAAGCCCCATTATAGATTGTGTCTCAAAAAATGTTAAGGCATTCATAAAGCAAATAGTAGAATCAATAAGTGAACTTATCAAGGCTATTAGATAAAAGGTCAATACTCAAAATCAGTTGAGATCTCATATATTAGAAATAAGCTATTGGAAAATGAAATTAAGGAAATAATACCTTATACAATAACATAAAAAAATGAAGTGTTATGAGATATGTTTAATAAAATATTTGCAACATCTGTACATTGAATACTACAAAATATTATTGGTATTCATTAAAGAAGACTTAAGTAAACAGAGATCTGTAACATTTTCAAGAATTAGAATTCTCTGTCTTGTTAACATAAAATATTCCCCAAATTGACTTACAAATGTAAGACAATTCAGTTTCAAAATTTAAGCAGGTATTTTGGAGAGATAGTTCATTCTAAAATTTATTTGAAAATACAGAATACATAAAACAACGTTAAAAAGAACAAAATCATAAGACTGCATTGAAGCTTTAACACTCCCTACATAGCTATTGTTATTAAGGCAATGTGATTATTGATGTAATGATAGAAAAATGGAACAATGGATTAAAATAAATAGTCCAGATGTGGACTTACACATATGTAGAAGACTGGTTTTCAACAAAGGCACGAAAGCATTTCAATGGGGGAAAGGAATGCCTTTCCAACAAGTGGTGTGGAACCTCTGGGTGTCCATATGGAGAACAAATGAATCGTGATGCTTATCTCGAGAAGGACGGCAGGCTTAAAAGTGGAGCTAAAATGATCAATATTTTTGGAAAAAGACAATATGCAAGAATATCCTCATGGACTTGAAATAGGTAAAGACTGCTTATATCATATTCAAATAGCACTAACCATAAACAATTAATAAATTAAAATTTGTGAAGATTAAAATTTTCTGATTGCCTAAAGATACTGCTAGGATAATGAATAGTCAAGAAGTAGGGTAGGAAAAATATTTTCCTCTATGCATACCTAAAAAGGCAAGTGTCTGGGATACATAAAGAACTAAAACTCAATTTAAAAAACCATCATGCCAAATGCTAATGAAGATGCACTCATTCACTGCTTCTAGGAATGCAAAATGTACACAATCACATTAGAAAGTAGCCTGACCCTTTTTTAAAAATCAGGCATATACCATCATAGAAAACACTGCAATCTCTCCTTTTTACACAATTGAATTAAAACTTTATTGCCACACCAAAACTTATGCACCATTATTTCTAGTAGCTTTATTTATTATGGCCAAAAACTAGAAACCATGAGGAAGTCATCCCACAGGCAAATGAATAAGCAAATTACGTTCCATCTAGAAGCATCTGAATCCCAAACTAACGGTGACTACTCCACTGGCTTTGTGTAACTACAAGAACGTAGCATAGGCACACATTGCTAGGTGAACGAAGCCAAACTGAAGAGTCCAATTACAGGACATTATAAGAAAGGAAAATCTTTAGGAAAAGAGATAAATGAGTGAATTCCAGGTGCAAATGTCATTACCATATTAATTCAGGAAGTCTAATGAAAACAATGAGATAAGTAAATTCAATTGTTGGTATACGTACTGGAAATGACGAGATACAACTTAACTCTATTTCCTAGATATGCTTATCCCCTTAAAATCCAAGACCCTTAAAAACAGAAAATCTCTTTAACATTGATAAAAATGTTAGATGGAATAGCTAGATAGAAAGTAAGTGTACAAATGTTTAATGAATGCAATGGATGTAATTGAATTTGGGAAAGAAAATAAGATGATCTATTTAAGGAAATTTCCTTCCAAATTGAGTACACATCCTGAAGTAGTTAAAGTACTAATCCAATCTGATCATGTCAGATATGAAGACATCAGATGGATTAAAAGATTAAATATAAAATATCACATCACTCTTTTACAAGAATTCCTGGGAAGGACCTAGACAGGACTAAAAAAAAATATATCTGTTGTATGGCAGATAAACAAATGGCAGATTTAGAAAAGATGTTTTGGATTCCTATGACAGATAAATGCTTAAAAACTATAATTATACAAAGAATGTTTCACAAATTGGCAAGAAACAGACAACAACCTAATAGAAAAATGAGCCACAATATTGTAGTTCACAGACAAACAGATCCAAACAGCCAGCAGATATGGGGAAAGACTTGTTTAAATTCCCTATCGGGAAAATGGAAACTGAACCAACAATAAACTGTCACAAAATCTATTAGATTGGCAAAAAGGTTTAATAGTGGTAATAACAGCACTGTCAGTAAAGATATGGGGGCTAAGTGTTTCAAACGCTTTTAGTGGAAGTGCAAATTCATACACTGCTTTGGTATGCAATTTGGCAATGTTTATTAAAATTGAGAGATACCTAAACCTTTGACCCAACAATCTGTCTCGTGGATACATACTCCACAGAAGAGCACCCCATAGTAACTCAGGATATATGAGCCAGATGTTTGTTTCACCACTCTTTGTACTGGCAAAAATATGTATACAAAGGGATAAATCATTGTAAATTACAGAATACAATAGCATGAATACCTGCTGCACTGGAGGGACTCCCAAAAGCTATTACTGAGTGAGAAGAATAAAATGCAAAGGAAAATGGTCCATATTATGGTTTCACTTTTCGAGTAGAAACAATAAAAGAGACTTGTGTGTGTGGACATACATATGCATATACATGCACATCATATATGACTACATGCATATGTTTAATATGTGTGGGTATGTGTACACGGTGTGTGCAAATGTGCACATTTGTATATAAATGAGATATGGGAGGGGACTCATTGGAAACAGTACAGAATAGATATTAGACTCCATTAGCTAAGGATGCTTTCACTTATAAAGTACGATATTTCTTAAAGTGACTCAGGGAGAGCAGGCAAGGGCAGAAGAAAGAAACCAAGGAGTAAGGAACAAAGGAGGAAACCAAAAAGCAAAGACACATTACACCAAAGAGAAGGCATGGTGATAATCTCACTTACACAAAGCGTAAACGTTTGTGCATGACAGCGGATCTCCTGACCTGTACAGGCAAAGCAGGGCTCCATTTATTACTGAGTGTGCTCATGCAACCACATTATATACACTCATTTATTTAATCTTCATGTAACAAAGAGGAACTCTGAAGTTAAGTAACTTCCCAGCATTGCACAATGTATGAGCTTCAGGGCTTGGATTTGAACCCAGACAGCATAATCCTGAAACACTGGCGCACAACCACAAGATATCTTGGCTCTCAAGCTATTTGTGTCCCGGTCATGTTATTAAGCTAAATACACAAGTTGCAATGTAATGCGTGCAATGTGAACTTGCTGCAGTGAGAAAATAAATTCCCATAGACATGCATGTTTGAGCAAGAAGAAATGTGCTCTAGTCTTTATTAAACTTGGTAGCTTTGGCGGGTAAGAATGCATATAAAAGCAATGGAGAGAAATTCAGCTTGTTTTTTCTGCATCACTGAAACATGAGGAACCTAAAAGTCACTTACATTACATGCAAAAATCAGTGAATCACTGATTTTTTTTTTTTGTTTCATCTTGTTTTTCTCATTTGGGGCTCTTTAATATTAAGCAACGTTTATTTGGTGGGAATTTTAGACATGAAACACTCAATGAAGGAGATAGCATTTAGAGCACAGGTACGATTTGGAGAAATCAGAAGAATAACATGAGAACAAACTTAAAGCAGACAACTGCAAGGCAGCTGTCAGCATAGTGCTTTAGAAACCGTGTGTACACATGTTTGTGCATGAAAGCTGCATTATAAAGTCAGAAGACTGCATAGACTTATATAGCTTTTAATGCCAGAGTCGGGCATGTGTTTTTGATTGTGCAAATGGACTGGGCTCCTGGCACACTTGGCTTCTTAAAATTGTGCAGTCTCACTATGAGAGCCTGGATTGGCCCCAGCCCCTGCCCCTTCCTTAGCTACAGTCTGGAAATACCCAGCACCTCTGTGGATCTATCAAGTCCACAGTGTGTCGGGCTAGGAGTGTGCCCGTGGGAAGCACGGGTTCCATACGGATCTCCACACCTACCTTGGGGTGCACATGCCCACCTCCATCTGGGCAAAGTAATGCTCCCAGATAAAGGCCCCTTCTGCTGTTTGTTTCTCGACAGCAGATTTCTACACCCAGCTGTGCTCTCCTAATGCTGGTGAGGGGAAATCCCCAGAGAAGACTATGAAGATCTCACCCTTCTGCTTTGTATCCTCATGACCAGAACACAGAGACAGGAGAGAGTAGTGTGGGGAGATGAAACTAAACAAGTAAAACAAAGTATAGTGTAAAATATATGCAGAGAGATCTAAGATTGCAGCCACATAAACCGACATAGCTTTGCTCCAACTCTCCTTTGATTTTTTTCATGGGGAAAACAAAGTGTTTTACGAACAAAAAATTACTTTTAAAATTTTACAATTGTTTGGACCATTATTGGTCAACACAATACAGATGTCAACACAAACTTAAGAATCGGGCTTGTGAAGAGATGCTCTTTGGTTGACCGGTTTGAGCTGTAGCAATTGTATTAGAAGCCAAAACGGTACATAGCATGGCCAGACTCTATCTGGGACACTCAGATATTGGCGATGATTGTTATAGTCATTTAATGTAAAATGCTCTTATCTCCTTGCATTGTCTAAATGCTTCCATGTAGCTCGGTTCAAACTATAAGACATTATTGGAGTGGCATTTATGTATGACTAGGGGACAGATTTTAAAAGCTGATTCTATAAGGGGTCACTGGACTCGCATGTTCAGTTATGCACCACTGGGTACTTGGAGGGTACACGGACAAGTGTTGCCTGAAGCCCAAAGCATTTATATATGTCTTAGAATAAATTTCCTTCCCCATGTCACCATAATAGGAAAAAAATACAACAAAAAAGCCAACTAAGCTTTAGAGAAAGTTCCTAAAATGCAAGAAGAGATTCTGGAAGGGATTTACACAGCTGTTCCACAGTAGCAATCACTCCATTGAAATAGAGAGCTCATGTCTGCAGCCGCCCCCTTCAGTTTCCAAAACTGTAGGCTGTGGAAAATCACGTGGGGAGAGCCATAGTCTCCATCCTTGACGTTTGCATAACTCAGCTAGTTCTCTTTTCATTTCTAGGAATCCATTTTCACTCATGTGACTCATCACCACTTATAAAGCCACTGATTGACTCACAGTCCCCAGGAAGGAAAGAAGGAACAAGTAAAGCACAAACTTTAGAGGTTCAAAAGCCAAAGACCTTAAAAATAGGTAGTGAGATGGAAGGGAAAAGGAAATGTGAAACCCAAAGGTTTTTCTTTTCCTTTCCATTCAGAAAAAGAGAAGTTTTACTTGGGCTGGTGAAAGACAGAAAAGTCAGACACATGCTCTTGCATCCTTGAGAAGGTGTCCTGTACCTTCTCCCCACCCTAGGCCAAGTCCCACAGGAAAAAGGTTGTACATCCCTGGCAGATTTGACGATTGAGAGGAGCCTATGGCTGAAACTTGCTAATGTAGATCTCAATGAGGGAAAGCATTTCTTAAAATATCCTTTACCCGGCTTTGCAAGGTAGTATTGGATAGGGTATTGGTCACCTGTGAACTCACCAATGAGTGAAGTTGGTGCCTTCACAATTCAATCCTCAGGAGTCTCTTACTCCAGTCAAGTTGATGATCAAGATTTACTCATGTAAATCTACTCCTTGTGATCTTGACATCTAATTACATCTCCTAAAGCCCTACTTACTCTCCAAATAAAGATAACACAGGATCATAATTCTGCCTAACTTGATGTAATTGTCCCTGTACAACTTGAACCAAATAAATTCCTTCCCACAAAATCTCTACAGTTATAGTGCTGCTCAAAAGTCCAAGTCAAAATATCCTGTGAGACTCAACGCAAACTCTTAACTGTGAATTCCTGTAAAATTTAAAAAACAAGTCACATGTTCTGAAGATACAATGGCCTGGATAAACATTCCCACTTCAAAAGGTAGAAATGGGGACTAGATAAGAATCAGATGAAGACAAGACCACAACCTGGGAGAGCAAACATTAAGTCTTATAGCGCTATGTCTAGCATCCAGGCCAGAAGATGGTGAAATGTGAGTTCCAGAGAATTTGGGCAGCCACACCCCTATAGCCTTGGTGGTTGCAACCCAGATGACCAATCTTTTGGGCTGGTCCCACTCTCAGGCCACAGCTTTCCTTGGTAGGCACTCCACATTCATGGAATCTACAGATTCCTGGGGTTTCTAAAGGAACTTCAGCTTCACTTACAGTTTCATACATTGTCTTCCCATAGATCCCAGCAGAAACTCTGATGCTGCCAGACACTGATCCCCTGAGTCCTTTCTCTGAAATCTAGGTAAACATCTCGATGACCTGGTAATTTGTACCTGCAAATCAGCATCAATTGAACAACGCCATGGTCTGCCATCACTGTGAGCAGTAGCTGGAACCTGTTGGACCATGGATACGGTGACCTCCTAGTGTCTCTGTGGCAGAGCTTGTGGGAGAACCTTTTTAGGTGGGCCCAAATGAACAGGGCCTTGTGGACCTCTTTTCTCAAAGTAAGCTCTTTCAAAGAAATTTATATTCTACACTCTTGAGCTTGGAGTACCTGGGGTCTGAAGTACTCTCAAGGCAGCCCTAGTCCTTTTTTTTTTTTTTTTTTTTTTTCTGAGCCCAGTCCTTGCCAAGATGCCCAGTTGGTCAAGCTGAGCTCAAACTTCCAATCATCCTGCCTCGGCCTCACAGAGCTGTTCTCTTTTTAATGATGATAATGTCTTCAACAACCACACTCCCTTTGGCTCCAACTTTACATGTGTTTCTTTTCTGGCCAAACTAAATGTGTTCTGTTTTTTGCTCCTGATTCTGCCTGTAATCTCATGAAAAGCATTCAATAGTACCCACACCATGGACTAAATGTTAGGCAGCTTAAAATTTTCTTTGCCAGATTATTAATCTGTCACCTTTAAATTCAACCTCACACAAAGTTTTAAGGCATGAGTAATGTACAAATTCTTTAACAGAATGTTAACATGCATGGCCTATAGACCAGTTCCCAATACAATCTTGTTCCATTTGAAACCTCATGAGCAGAGCCTTTACCATTCTTATCTGCATTGCCATAAAGATCTGCTTACATTTGATACTTTATCTATACTATTTCTCTACATTTTCCAAACTCCTCCTTTAAACCAGTTCCATAGACTTCTGAATTACATCATCAGGTATAGTCATACAATGACGTCACTTCTCTGGTACCAATTTTCTGTATGCATCAATTATGAACTAACAGTCTATCAAGTCAGCACCCTCACAAACCAATCAGCACTCCAGAATCTCTTAAACCAGTCTATTTGACAATTAAGATTAATTGGCGCAAATGGCAATGGTTTTATAAGATATTCAGCAAAAAGAGCGCTGAGGCAGACAGTATCAGAAAATCCCCTGTAGACCCAAAATGATCCAGCACAATGAAACCTTTCTTTCATATTATGAGAGAAACTTAGAACTAACTACCAAGCCAACTTGAAAAATCTTAACTTATAGGTCAAGAAACAGTCAAAACTTGTGGGAATTCAATCACTGTGGATGCTCTTCTCTGGTCCTCAGGGGACTGCATTGCATTCACCCACATTAGATGACAGTGGATGTTCCATACTCAGCTCACTGATTCAAATGCCAGTCTCTTCCCCAATGCCCTCATCAACATATCCAGAAATAGTGTTCTACCAGCTCTATGTCCCATGAACCACTGAAGGAAACGCCAAACATTAAATTTTTAGCATGCTAAACGGGACGTCACAAATAAAAGTCAAGTTCATTTATAGGAAAATCAAGTCATATTTATGAAACATTTGAGTTTTTCAATTGAGAATATTAAGCATTTTATGTGATCACCTTAAGCAGTTTTTTCACTACTCTGTGATATATGAAAATTATTGTACAGCTAAAAATATGTTCTTAATATCCAGTAACAGACTCCCAACCATGATGCACACTGATTTTGGGGAAAATTGAGTCATTAAAAGTTATCAAAATGATTTTCTTATCAATATTGAAAAGTGATTGTTTATACTAGAAAATCAGGGTTAATCAGACTAGAAGACTTATAAAAGGAAATTTAGAGGTTATATCTACGTATGACATTTTATTTGAGGTCCTTTCATCCTAATGATTTGTCTGGGAATATGGAAGTATAGTAGAGAGTAGAAAGCAAGCTATCCACAATTTATACATCTAAGTGAATACCATTCTTCAAAAATCACACTGAAGAATCATCAAGGTCTAGAAGTACTGATGTTGAAAATATTTTTGGAATCCTGCTTTTGAAGTTTGGAGGTGGTTTCTCAGCAATGACAAAATAAATGTTATCACTAGGTTTACCCAAATTTCTAAGCCATTTGAAAAAGGTAATTTCAGTGTCTTCATAATTAGACTTTATCTTTGATTATTAGTAAAATTTCTAATTTTAATATTTTTATATGATAAATTTGCTCCTAAATATTATCAACAGACCTCACAGCACAAAATAATCCTTAAATAATGTTTCCATTGAAAATATCCATCACACTTCAAAGTAGTGTTTAGCAAGCTATCAAAATCTTAACAAAATAATAGTAAGTCCAAACCCATTTGAACAAGGGAGAAAAGAATAGTACTAAAGACTTATGCTAATCGTGCTATGGCAACTCATGGTAAATGAAATTCTCCTACATTTTCCCCTAAATATACTATGCTTAAAAATTGTGGTCATCTTTGTAAAAACAAAATAATAATAATAAAAAGAAAGGCAGATGTTACAGTTTGTGTTTGGAGGCCCCCCACTTCAAGCCTCATGCAATCATGGAGGCAACTGAGTCTAGCATTTGTGATTGGTTCATTATCTAGCACTGGAATTGGTGGTGTGAGCTTTGTTCCCATTCAAGGATGGGTACTCAGCATACTTTCTATAGTGCTTTTCCCATTTTTGCCCTTTGTCTCTTATGTCTTGCACCACATGAATGGCTGCCCCTCATCCATACTACCCTGCCTTGGAGCCAGCTGAATATGGAGTGAAACCTCCCAAAACTATAAGATAAATAAACCTTTCTTTGCTTCACTTTGGGTGTCAGGTATTTGGTCTCAACAATGAGAGGAAAGTAATCAAGACAAAAGAGAAGCCTAAGAGAGACAGTTCAGCCTGTGGGTTCTGTCGAGAATAACCAACATACTGAGAAACAGAACAGAGAGATATAACCATGACATGCACAGGAAGTCTTGTCCCTCATTCCTCCAAAAGGTGTTACGGGTGACAGTGTGTCTTGATATTGTATATCTCTAACCCCATTCTTACCACAGAAAAGTGAATTATTCAAATGTGTTCTAAATGAGAATGGCAAATAAGATTTGGCTATTTTATGTGTAGTAACAAACATTATCACACTGGCACTGATCAGTTGGAACAGACTTGAGAGTGAGTGGCCATCTATCATTAACAACTGGCATTGTCCAACTGCATATCTCAGCTGAGTAGGGGCCCTGCTCAAGAGGAAAAGTAGCTGCTCTTCATATGTAAAAGGTAAGAAAGAGTCTCGATTACAACCCATTTCTTAAAGGTGCCCACTTCAGAAAAGCTAAAATGAAATGTAAATGTATTTTTTTTGTTGTTCAGAAAACTAAAACCAAAATTATATTGCTATGCTAGAGGGATGGTCTATGGAAAGACAAGACAGCACATAGTGAAGGAACTCCAGAGAAAAGTAAAGTTAAGCCACTCAACTAGTGGTCAGAAATCCAAAAAAAGCAAGCCACTGAGATCCCTCCACTCCCTCTGAGAAGATGCCCAGTGACCTGAGGACATCCCACTGGGTCCCATGACTTAAAGATTTTACCACATCGCCATGGTAATGGGGGCCACACCATTAGCACAGGGGCATTTGGAGGGCCCTCCACATCTCAGCTACAGCAAACATCGTCCTAGGAGCATCATAGCTTAGCCTTACTTACTTTAAACACACTCAGAACACTCACATTAGCATAAGGCAGGCACAGTCATCTGACAAAGTCTTCATAACCAAGTGCTATCTCATGTCACTTCTTGAATAGAATTCAACACAATGAGTATTAACTGATTATTCTCATGATTGTTTGTCTGACCAGGAGCTGCAGCTTTGGAAAGTGTCTCAGTCCAAAAAACGAGGTACAGTTTTCTCCTACATGTGCATCACCTTCACAACATGATAAAGTTGAAAAATTGTAAGCTGAACCATTGCTAAGTACAGAACCATCTGTATTCTCAATATTTTCCTTTTCTGGCTGTCTGGAATGGCCATACCTTCCGGTCCATGTATTCAGGAATTTACAGCTTTAGAACGAAGAGTCTTTTTCCTGGCATACCAGAACTCTTACAACTTAAGAAGTAGAAGACAGCAGGAGAATGCTTGTCAGGGCAGGGAAGGTCTGTCCTAACTGGCATGTCTAAACAGACAGTGGGAGACAAAACTCAAATCACCATAATAACTGTGTGGCCTGAGTCCTAATTCAACCTGCAAGCCCTGATGTTATTCCAGGCTCTAGAGCACCAGCCTCAAGGCACATTTTTCTACCAGTAGAAGACAGTGTTGGTTTAACTATTTCCAACTGGTCAGTGCTTCACCAAGATTGTTGTTCCAGAAAGCTTGATTATATCGTCCCCACTTGTGTTTACAAGCTCCATCTAGCAATGGCCTTCTTTATATTGCATGGGTGTAATCTCCTACTTCATAGCTCCCCAGTGTCAACATAAAAATTGAACCGAATTCTCTTCCAACTAAAATACAAAGTTGTATATCCAGTACTGTACAGTCCCCTTCTAATCTCTCTGTCTCTCTTATCCCTACCTCCTTTACCTCTGCATCTATCTCCATCTCTTTCTCTTACTGTTTCACTATGACCAAACATTAAAATATTAGTAAATATCTTTGTCTCTTTCCTTTTATTTCACCATCACAATTTCATTCTATCATTTTCTTCACTCAACACATTCTCCAGACTTCTTCCACCAACACCCCACTGAAATCATCCCCTCACTACCAATGCCGAAGACCATATTTAGTCCTTCCTCAGTCTTTATCTTGACAGCTTCAAACATCATTTCCTTGTAAAGTCTCATGCATGGCTCTGTTGATTCTCAGCTTCCTGGTTGGGTTTTCATTCTCCACCTCCCCATTCCAAGTTGATGCCACTGAGTACTAATCCGCAGCCCTCTTCTCCACCTGGTTCCTCACACATGGCTCAGGTACAGCTAGAGATCTGGCCCATCACTCTGAATGTTTACATCTCATCTTGGAATCGTATTTCCAGTGACCTAAAAGCACCTTCATTCTCCTGATAATTCAATATGTTCTGCACCTCGACTGCTTCTTCCCTGTATATTCATTAAATTCCCTCAGAACTTGTATATTGAGTGTTTATACACTGAGTATCTTTCTAGGCACAACAGTGAAATCAATAGAAAAAAAAATGCCTGTCCTTGATGTATTCATTCTAGTTAAAGTTACGTTCTACTGAAGATCTTCAATTCTAGTATTTTTAAGGTAATTTACCTAAGTACACATTGAGGTGCCTCACAGCAGCACATGTGCCCCAGTTGCTCTCACTAGGCACAGGTATTGATCTGTACATCTATAGAATAAAGTAGAAGTGTCACATCTGACATCATGGATACCTCAGGTCTCACAATTTCTGAAGTATTTTCCACACATGATACACCAATTAGAACTGCACCAGTAATTTGTGAGAGCACCGGTTTCCCCACGATTTTGATAATACAGATATCAAAAGTTCTTCTTATCTGATTTCTCAAGTACACAGAAATCAGCTATCATCCACTTAAAATTTCTTTGGCAGTAATCCATTTTTCCTTCTAGCTGATTTTAAGGTGTTCTATTTGTCTTTGATGTTTTATATTTTTACTATAAAATTCGAAGGTATGATTTCCTTTTTACTAGCCTACTTGATGTTTTATGTATCTGTGGCTGTGTGACATTCATTACTTCTGGAAAATTCCCAGCCATTAAACATTTGAATGGTGCCTTTTCATCTTTTTGTCAAACTGAAGCATTTAGTACGTGTTCGTGGTGTGATGGGTGCTCTTTTCCCCATTACACCTCGCTTTTTCACAACATATTCATTCTGAAGATACTTTTCACACTTCACATCTATTGGACACTACTTTTTAATTTTAATTGACAAGCCAAGATTATACATACGTGTGGTGTGTGGCATGAATCTTTCTGGTGAACATACAATATGCAGTGATGACATTAACACAACCATCACTTAATGTATTTTTTGTAATGAACATATTAAATCTACTCTCTTAGTAATCTACCACAGTCTCTACGATGTACAACCAATCTCCTGGACTTTCTTCTCCTAACAGAAATTTTGTATCCCTTGACAACATCCC
The DNA here is from genome assembly GCF_034190915.1 of Cavia porcellus. Classification (NCBI taxonomy): domain Eukaryota; kingdom Metazoa; phylum Chordata; class Mammalia; order Rodentia; family Caviidae; genus Cavia; species Cavia porcellus. The sequence goes on from NW_026947509.1 coordinate 10,679,503, forward strand.
TCTGGTTCTCTCAAGCCCAGTCCCTGGTAACCATCACTCAGTTTTCTCCTTCTGTAAGTTGAATGTCTTCAGATTTCCCATGGAAGTGAGATTATGCAGTATTTATCTATCTGTGCCTGGCAGATTTAACTAAACATAATATGCTTCAGGCTTATCCATGTTGTTGCAAATAGCATGCTTTATTTTTAAAAAAAGAAGTTGAATAGGATTCCATTGAATATATGACAGTGTGATCACAAAACACAGTGAATGTCTGCATGAAAAATTTATTGCAAGAAAAGACACACTGCCATGAATCACCCTCAGAATACTTCCCCTCAATTTGAACATATTTATCCCACCGCTCTTGCCAGTTTTGGAAGCTATTTTGTGAATGTCTTTTCAAGGTTGCCTCACATGACCTTACTGCATTCAAAAAGTGAATGGCAGTTTCAGCCAGATAAAAACATTCTAGTGTATCCTTACTCACCGTATGCACCGGACCGCGCACTGTGAGGCTTCTGCTTTTCCTCAAAGTCAAAATGACCATAAAAAGTACTTGTTTTGAATCAATTCAGGACATGCAGGGAGCCACTTCAGCAACCAAAGATGTGAAGGAAGACTCCAGAACTGCTTCAGAAAGTGGCAAGAACGGTGGGATGAATGTGTTCAACGTCAGAGAGGATTTTGAGGCAGATAAAGGCAATGTATCTTAAACCTTGATAATGTTTTTTAAAAACATCTATCACATTGTCCACTCAGACCCTCAATATGTATCACATTTTCTTTATCTATTTGCCTTTTTAAAATTGGTTTGTTTTCTTGTTATCGAATGGCTTGAGTTCCTCATGGAGCTTGGGTGCTACCCCTTGTCAACTGAAGAGTCTGCCAACATTTTCTCCTGTTCCTCACATGCTCTCTTCATTGTGTGCCATGCTGTGCAGGATTTTACAGTTCAACACAGTCTTAAGCAACTGCTTTTGCTTTTGCTGTCTATACCTTTGAGTTCATGTCAGAAAAGATCATTGTCCAGGCCAATGTGATAAAGTTTATTTTTTCCTGTTTTGTTCCAGGAATTTTGTATTTTCGGGTCTCACATTTAAGACACTAATACATTCTGAATTGATGTTCTTATATGGTGTTACGTGAGAATTTAATTTTTCTGCATCAAGGGGAAGCATTTGAAGTGAAGAATCTGTCCCACATCTTGATTAGGGAGGTGCTTACAAGACTTTAGATATTTAAGTCATAGAAAAATACATGCAATCTTGCTTGATGCAAAAATTTTTAAGAATTCTATGTTTGTTGTATACATACACAAAATAAAAACAAATAAGCCTAAAATTTTTCTGTTAAAATAAAATAAATAAAAACAAGTAAAATGAAATACAAAATTAAAACAAAATAAAAATAAATCTAAATAAATAAAATCAAAATCATCTCATACTTATGCATTATGTACATGTACCAACTCCACCCAAGGAATGTAAACCTTATATGTTGCAAAACTGTCCAATGAAAGGAAGCTGAATCAAGATGGATGGAGGGAAGAGAGAGGAATGGGAAAGGGATTGAAAAGAACTGAATTAAAATGTATTATGTATGTGTATCAGTTCTCCACAAGGAATGTAAACATAGTGTACTACAAACAGGTACTAATAAATAACAAACTTAAAAAATTTTAAAAAGTCTTCTTGCCTGGAAGGAATGGAAATTTGCATCTTTCTGCAGAATAAATCTTTTTAAATGAAGGCAAAAGAACTCTTGGAGGCTTTGCACTCCTCTCGATGGAGAGTCCAGGTACCAGAAGCTACTGGCTCCTTTTGCACTTGACTGTTCGATTCACCTTGACCCATGCATGAGGGCTTCCGAAGAACACAAAGAGCCCGATGGAAACCAGATGCTTTGTGCCTCAGAATCACACTGCTGCTCCTCATCCAACCTGAGAGTGTCTCTCACAGAGGAAGGAATCATAAGGCAGAACAGCTGCAGTGTCCTCCAGAGATGGGACGCATTCCATGATGAGTACGGCCACCTGATCCCTCCTCTCCGTGATTTCCCCTCTAAGCTATGTCACCAGCCAAAAGCATTTTAGCAGCAATGTTAGGCTGCTAAAAGGGAAAAGATCAGGAACTGAGCTGAAAGCATGTAGAACATACAAAACTACCAAGAAGAAAAAGTCGCCGTCTCTTGTGTCTGAATAACACGGTGGTTAACTCATGTGAGCTATTTGGTCTCTGCGACTTTAGAATTTTCTGTTTTTTCCTTGCACCTGGAACTGTAGTTCCTGCAGGTTAAAGTTTATAATCATGCTAAGGAACATATCTTATTACTACACTGAAATCATCAGGCATAACCAGGCTGTGAGCTTGAGATATGATAAGAGATATTTTATCAGCCTTTGAGCAGCTATGGAGCTGAATTTCAGCTGATGTTGTTCTTTTGATTTGAGATACACACACACACACACACACACACACACACACACACACACACAATGAAGTTGTTCAAATGCATGTCATATCAGCAGCTATGGAAGATAGCCAAAAGTACATCTGTGGCCTTAACTACATTGTAAAATAAGACACCTATATGAATAAATATGAACCTCTTCTCTGCCTGTAGTGTCTGGATAGAATGTCAATCCAGAAGACAATGAATTCCAGACACTCAGGTCTTCCCTGCCCCTCACTGAGGCCAAACCCAGTCATATTATATCTCTTATGTCTGGTGGGTTGGGCCTCTATGGATGTGTAATACAAGCAAGCCTCGATAACTCAAGCTTAAAGCTCCTATTAATGCGAGAGAGAACCAGAGGAATCATGTATTTCTGGATCAAAATCAGAGATGAGCATAAAACCATTAAACAAACTATACTGCATCTCAAGTTCCTTTTCTTCATACCCAAATATCCCATTAGACAATTCTGTTCATTTTCTGGATATATTATTCTCACCATGTGCAGCAAATGGAGAGAATGTAGCTTTCTTCTCCATGTAAAGGGTAAAAAATGAAATAACACCCATGGAAATGCTTGAAGAGAAAATGGCACTATGTAGATGCAAGATATTTTTAAATAGTCACTGTTAACATGTTCCCAAATTCCAGTGATTTTCCAGACAGCCAATCTAGCACCTAGATTATTTCATATCTGCGCTGCACAAACAGCACTTCATCAACCTGAGTGGCTCAATCCAGGTTTTGTGTATGTGTGCTCAGAAAAAATGGACATAATAAATTAAGCCATCAAAATAAACCATTCGCCTAAAACTTTTATTTTTGCAGACATCATGCAGAGATGTCATGGGAAACATTTTGAAAGTGAACTTTATTTTAAACTTTAAACTTTCAAACATCACTTCTACTGTGAATTGCTTTGCTTTGCTGGTGACAGTAGATTCATAAGATGATTAGACACAGATTATATATAAAATGTGAACAGAGAAATTACTTAGCAAGCACTGTTGAATGGCCAAATGAATTTTTACTTCCTACCCCATGTAAACCATCAAATTAAACAAATGAATAAAAATGTTTCCATTATTTTCAATTCATGCATTCTGATGGCCTGATGTCATTGTTTTAGTGCATTTGTAGCTTGGATTTATAGTTTTCTTATCTTTGGAGCCAATAAGTGAAAAATATAGCACTTCAAAGATGGAAAGCTTATTCACTCATTTTACAGATGGGAAAGTAGAGACTTAGTATTTAGAGGTTTATGCCCAGGTTCACACAGTTGGTAAGCAGTGGTTCTAGGACCTCAGCACACAGTTATCTAATTCAGAACACTGGTTTTTCTCTTCTTGTTAAACTTTCCCATCAACAAACTGTTCCCAGGGATGGGAGACTCATCCTTCCTGATGCGACACATCTTTGGGCAGCTCTGGCTATAGAGCATCAGGTGCCACATAAATAACTACAAAAATTATAACATACCATGAAAATTCAACTTATCACTTAATAGCAACTACTACATCTAGAGCAATCTGGCTCTGGGATCTAAACCATTTTTCTTTTGAAGATAATCCTCAAGATTATAGTCATTCTACCGATTATTACTTGAGTTTCATACAATAACCAAATGCCTTTTTTCCTTAAAAAAATTTAAAAGCCTGAGAACTTTTCAAATATTGCATCATTTCTTGATTGAAATCCCAGAAGTCTGCACAATAAATCCAGATGATTTTAGCTTGGAAAAGTATCCATGTCGATGATACCCACAAATCTCCTAATTCTTAAAACAACTTTCAAGTGAATCCTTTAGACTATCTTATTCTAATTAGAACAACACTCTGATAGCTCCTGCTAGAAACAAAAAAAACTACCTATAAAATACACCGCTAAATGGGAGACTAAACTCAACTGCTAAGGGGATAATTCGCTTATCCATTTTTCTATGGGATGTTACGTATGATAATTAAGTTTACCGAAAAGATATATGTAATTATCCAAACGATTTCACGTAAATGATGATTGTTGCTTAGATACAGGTTCTGTTAGTTCCTACTCAAGGGCCACCAAGACTTCTAATTCGGTGCAGCCGAACACATTCTTGTTCCCTACTTGGGGTGGCAGAAGGTCCTGAATGTGATGCAGAAGATGGCTATATAGTGTAGTCTAGAGAAGAATGGGGATGTACAAACTCTATTATTGTCCATAGCAAAAGTGAAGATCGCATCAGTAAAGAGCGTCCCTGACTGTCCAGCTCTTGTCCACTCGATTGCTTGCCTTTGTCCCAGCTTGGCTCCAAGACCCTTTTCATTCGCTCACGTCTCATTTTATTCTCACGCCCAGACATCTGAAAGCCGATCTCCTTCATGGAGGACCGCGCGGGGTCTTGGCCTTCCCAGGAAGCCTTGGCAAAGCGGATCCAAAAGCATCAGTTACAAGCCCCACTGCCGCAAGCCAACAGCAGCCCCTTTCACATCGATGCAAAACAAGCCAATACCTGGCTACTTAGACACTGAGTTACTCCCAAAACTTTGTGACCTTCTTCCAAATAAACAATTAGTGGAGCAAACTCTTTTGTATCTCAAAAGGAAAGCAACCAAAAATAGCAATTAATTGATTTTGATTTTTAAAGAAATCCTTTATTGGAGGATACAGAACAACGTGACCGCATTGTTACATCATTCCTTGTTAAACACAGTCCAGTCACATTCCTGGGTAAATTCAAAGAGTAAAATCCTGGTACAAAATGATTACTGTACCACCTGGTATTTTTGCCTTAATACTCAACTGAGAATTTATTCAGAATTCAAAACATAACTGCTAGGTATATACTACACACCAGACACTAAAAAATGGATTTACTCTGTTTAGTATTTACAAAGCATTATGCTTTTGATAAGCTTGAATCACACATCTAAGACCACAGCAATTCTATGAGCTGAGTTGTATTATATAAAGATACCTAAATAATTTCCAAAGGCTTCCTACCAAATAAACTATGAAAATATTAATAAGAACCAAGGTGTTATTTCCTGGGGTCTAATTTCAGCTATCACACCTCTCATTTTCAAGATTCTAAGCCACCTCCTCTCACTCTTTCAAGTAAGATTTCTTCAGGAAACAGCTAATACTCTCTAAATTACAAATAATATATGTAAATCTATATATGACCATCTCAATTGTAGGACTAATCCCACATGAAATCAAAGCAAATGTCATTTAAATTAGCAGAATCCAAAGGCAATGGAATTTATAGATACATATGCTGATCAATTTTGCACTGCCAAAAGTAATACATCACACAATGAAAGCCTGAGATAGCATGCCTATTGCATAAAACATTCCCAAATTAGTGTGCAATTTATTTCAGTGTTGCAAGGTCATGGAAAAAAATTCCAGTAACCAGCCCTCTCTTGGAACCACCCAATGAGTTTAATTATACACTTGTCTATAATGAAGCCTCTCTACATCAAATACTTGCTTGGAAATCTACTCGGCAGACTCTAGAAATTTTGAAAACAAGTAAGATAGTTGATTAGTGCAAAGATACTTACAGTAGAAATTCCTTTTTGCTCGTGGGTTCATCATTTGGTGATGTTTTCATCAGGAGTCATCGTGCTTTTGATCTTTAATGCCGTTCTTCCTCCAAGGTTTCTCGCCCGTAATTTCCAAAACAGAATCACTTGGACTAACAAGCCACCGTCCCATACTGCTTCCCTTTTTGTGTGAATGTTGCCCTGTAAATCAATTTCCTGTCCAAAAACACTCAAAATGAACAAACGCTGCTGTTTTTTGCAAGTGAAATGTGCTACTCAAATCCTCTGTTTTTGCAGTTTGGTTCAGGAAGAAATTCCCCGATTAAAGTGAGGAATCATATCTGAGTTGTTCCAGAGAACTTAACAGACAGAAGTTTCTTCTTTGTGAATCAGGATGTCAAGTTGGCAGGGACATTTGCTTTCACCAGTCGGCTGCTGGAGCGCGGTTCACACGCAAAGCATCCGTGTACTGTGCGCAGGCGAAAGACCCTCCCCACTGCCCCCCTAGCAAAATCCCAGCTATATTTTCAAATCAGGCTTAGTGTGCTTTGAAGTACATAATGCTTTCCATTCCTGAAAGGACAGATCTACATTGTCAAAGTTTATTTTTAAGCTCATGTGCTCGCTAAGTGCAGTGGCAAACAGACTTTCTGTGCCTGCCGTCCCATTGCTGGAACCTATTAATGTAAATAGATGAATCATTGGCCAAAAGCCACTTGGGCTCTTATTTCTTTCTTTCACCTTATATAAACCGCATTGATTGTGATTTTTTTAATGGGAATGTTATCAATTTTTTGAACTTGCTTGTTTTAATTTTATCGGTACAGAAGCAATGTAAAGAGGCAAATAAGACGAAGGTCTTTGTGAGATAAGAAAGTTGGTAATTAGATTTTGTTTCTGGAAAGCTGAAGAACATTTGGAGGCAGCAAAAATGACAGCAAACTTTAAATAAAGTAATGAAAGGCAAAGAAGAGAAGAGAAAAAGAACAAAAGAGCAAAAAGACAGAGAGAGATGCCTTGACTAGTCTCAATAATTCTTAACATATTTTCTTACTGTTGAGAAAGCAAATTGCTCTGGTTTTTATAACCCCCTACCAGTCTGCTCAGCCCACCAAAATTAGTCCCCATGTCATCTAATACCAGACTAAGACTTGTGGAAACACATTATTGCTCTATTAAAGCTGTAACAAAATACAGCTGAGCAGAGAGCATTAGGGGGTAAGGTGACCCCGAGGTAATACAATCCGCATTATGGAATTTCGAGCCCAAATTTTAAACATCTGGTTTTGATACGGTAATAAATGTGATAATATACATTAAAGACCAGTGTTCAAGGAACATAATCCTTCCATCTGGCTGAAACAATGCATGCTTTTCAAATTATACAAGAGATAGGTAGACAGATAAGTAGACAGACACTTCTCTTCGTGCACAGACAAAAATGACCCTCTTGTGTGCGAGCACACATGCACCCAGCAACAGCATACATACTGTCAACTGTGTTTTCTAGAAATAAGACTGGTTTTTCCACAGTGTATTCCTGCACTTTATTTTTGACACCCTTTTGCTTGAGTGCACTAATTTGTAGGAGACTTGGCTGAGAGGGAGGGGAATGGGAAGGGGATGTGAAAAATAATCACGTGAATTGGACCAGAGATTTGAACACTCGACCTTGGCTTCATTAGTGCCACCTCATGCTGCAATCTGATGGAGTAACCTGAAACATAAAATAGATCAGATTATCCTTATCCTGTTAAAACTTCATGGGAAAGAGTCTCTGGGTTTCCATTTCAAATATTACTATAACATCAGCCACCTTATAATTCAGTGCTGTACACGGTACTAGAAGACAGAAGGTAAGATCCCTTTAAATCAGCAGTTTAGACTTAGACCAGTCAGTGGAAAAGTACTAACCCATGATCTTTTATATTTGAAGATGAAAAGTGTCCTATAGTCGAGAGGAAGTGTGTAGAAGCTGCCAGAAAAAGTCACTCTGGAAATGACAAATGGCTGACGAGCATGGCTTTGAGAGATTGGAATGAGTCTAATGTTGATTGAAGGCTTAGGTGACACAGAAAGGGAAAAGTTCTCATAGTGTTGTATTGTGTAATCCATTTCCATCAATCAAGTGTTTACAGCGCCCGAGGCCCCGGGCTGAGAACATAATTTTGTATTTTGCATGCAATCATAGAAACACATACAAAGTAAGGAGGTAGCAAAGGTGAGGAGGTCTGTAATTTGCCTGGCAACAGGAAGGTTGATGTCTGAGCTGGGTTTAGGGAGGACTCAACAGCTAACAGGTGTCAGACATTGCAGGCAGTAGGATCACCATATACCATAACGAGAGGGGGGAAATGACAGTATTCTGAAAAAGATGTATAAATAGGCATTGGCCGCACTCTAGAATTCCAGCAGACTTTTGGAAACAGCAGGAAAATGAGATCCTGATTTGTCTTCCCTAGGCAAGTGTGAGCTATCTAAGGGAGAACCAAGCCTGGCAGAGTACTAGGCCATAATGAATAAGGATGAACAAGCCATGCTGCCCCTTTGACCCCCGGCATCTCCCTCCAGCAGTATCCTGTTCTCTCTCCCAGCAAGGAGTCCTGTTCAGAGTGTGTTTGAACATCAAGAATAGTCAAGATTTATTCCTTCCTTGTTTCCTCCTGATGTTCAAGGCTTCATGAGTCAGGTGAATGGTATTTGAAAAAGCTGGCACGAAATAAAAACCCCAAGTGCTCTTTCCCGGTTTGAGCCAAACCCAAACCTTTTCAAAGGCGTGAAAACACACAGCCACACTGGTTCGGTTTCCCTTTCCTGGGCCCCTCTCCTTCCCTGGCGCTGGCCAGCACCACACAGAAGTCTTGCGACATGAACCATTTCCACGGAATTTTAAGTCCTGCCAAAAACAAGAGGGATTGGAAATTTCATGAGAATGGTTATTCTTAGGAGATTTCCATCCCAGATTTCTAACTTGTGTGGCTCAGATACGCATCTAAAATGCACTGCCAAACCTTCTGAGGTCCCCTAATGCCCTTCTTTCCACTCACATTTCTGCAGCGAGACCTCAGAGTAACAGTAAATGCAATGGTTTGTCGGAAAGACCTGCCCGCCAGCCCGGCCTCTCCTTACCTATGTGGATGTGGGTTTGGAACACCACTTACAGCACAAACACTGGGCTTGAATGTCCCCAGAGCACATTTAATTTCTAGATGAGACATATTTACATTCTTCCAGATCAAAACAATCTACCCCAAAGCAACCCTTCAATTATTTTCTTCTGGGCAACTTCTCAGTACAGTAAGAATATTTTATTGGCATACTGTTAAGTGAGTAACTTTTTCATGAGAAAGATACATCATACCTCAGTAAGAGAAAACTGTGTTAATTAGCCAGTTCCACATGACATACCTACCATGAAACTCAGCAGCCTAAAACAATAAGTATTGATTCTTTAAGTATATTCTTTTTATTTAATATTTACTATTGTTCACTGTTTTGTGGGGTGATATGACAGTTCTGGCCTCCTCTAGCCTCTTCCAAGAAGTCAGTTGCTTTTAAAATATGACCAGAGTCTAGTCATTGCAGGCTAGTACAAAAGAGCCTTAACAGTGACAATTAAGTTCTGCTCTTTTGTCTCTCATGTATGCACTGTCTTCCAGATTTCTTCAGCAAGAAATCCCAGGTTTGTTCTCAGCCTCACTTGAGAATGATTTCAAGATTATCAGATGTAACAAGGTGGAAATCCACAAGCATAATTTAAAGCCCTGGGTTGAGTCCATTTATACAAGTCACATCGGCCCAAGTCAGATACAAGGTCAAGCTCAGAGTCACTGTGGAAAGATACTCACTACCACAGGAGGACAGGCACGGAAAATAGGAGCCGTTTGTGCAGCCAATCTACCAGCAGCGTGTGAAGAATAAGATGTCTGTCATGATCAGTTACTCTGATGAGCCACAGACAACATCCGGGGCCTCAATCTGTAGTTAGCTTCTAGCACCGGGACGAAAGAAGGAAGCCAAACCCCAAATTGGAGTGGGTGTGATGTGTGTCCCAAGAAAGCACAGGCAAAAACACCAAAATCCCGGACCGTGTTCAAGGCTGAGATGGAGACAGGGTCAGAGACAGAAATAAGGAGCATATAAACGGGAGCCAAGTGAAACCACCAACGATGGGGGAACCGAAGTGGACAGAATTTAAAAGATGAAGGGGTGGCGATGCCTCGGTGGAGGCATTTTAATGACAGTGGTTGGTTAGATAGGACAGCAATCACAAAGTCAACAGCTACAGGAAACAAGTGTGAGCAAAAGCTTTGGACGTGATCGTGATCATTAAAAGTCGTGAGAAAGAGGTGACAGGAGAGCTCGTGGGGCTGGGGTCACAGCTGGGGTTAGGGTTAGGGCTCAAGGATGCATTGGCTACTCATCCCAGCCAATAGCTTCCTTAAAGCCAACCGAGTGCCTCCTACGGCAAGGTCTCAACATTTTAGAAAGGAAGCTGAAGCTTTGCGTAGTATTTCCTGATTTTTAGAACACCTCGGAGAACATTGGCAGTGTGTTTTACTCACCATCTGCCTGTGTGCACTGCAAGTGTGAGGGTTTTGTCCCCAGGAGACCACCTCTGCCTGCCCTAAACAGCCCATATTCATGTGCTCAGGACTTCCATCACCAGTTAAAACAAATGAATCGCAATCAGTACATAACCAATTAGCATAAAAATAACTGGATCATTCCAGATTACCAGGCACATGGTGAAAGGGCTCTCAATATTAACTGTTTCCCAGCATCTCAGCCCCTTCCAATTCCTCCACTCTCTGTATGACACCCTTGAGGACACGACCAGAACTCTGCCTTAAAGTTAATGTTTCATTCTTAAAATAAACTTACTTTTGACATTTTATTACATAATGATTTTCCATTTATAAGTATATTGGTCTATCAACTTTGTTGTGAGACTTCCATTGCTGATTTCTAGAATGCAATCATTTTTTCCTATGGATCCCTTCCCATGGTTTCTAGAAAATATATTTATAATTTAACACTTGTAAGAGTCTCATTTACCCAAAAGTCTATTAATATATGCTGGTTTTCTGGATTCATCTCCTCTACTTGCACTGCGGGTTCCATGTCTCGCTTTGTTTACTCCATTTGGAACCTGGAGAGGAATTCTTCAAAGCCCGAATACCTATTTTCTCTGACTTGGAAGCCCTCTCTTCCTGGGCATCTTGCTCTAGACAACTTTTGGAAGCTCAACCTGTCGATTTCCAGAAAAGCACGATTTTACTGCCTTAATTTTTACCCAAGGGCATAAGAAAGGTATAAAGATAGCTTTCTTTAGCTTCCTATACTAAGTATTCTAAATTCATCTTTATTACTCTGTTTTAAGATTTTTAGTTGGTTCTCAGTATATACAGTCATTCTAAATCTCAACATATTTTTATGATCTATTTTATATGTGTTTATACACACCTCTGTTTCTTCTCTGATGCAGAGATAGGAGGGTGTGTTATGCGTATTTTATTATTGGCTTATCTGGATCACATACATGTGTGTTGCACAGACACATCCTCTGGTCCTATTTATATTCTCTTGCTTTCACCTCTTTCTCAGACCCTCAACAACCTCCTGCATTTCAGCTGCTGAGCCTGAGATCTCCCTGTGGGTCTGCCACTTTGTTTCATATGTGAGACCAAGCAGGCATTTCTGGAGTCCCTGGTTTCTCCCACCGCTTCCAAATTTAGATTTGAGAAGCACACACTACATAAAATTTGATTTAGCTTCCCTAAACCTACCAAGGGACCAGGAGATATCAATGCTGGAGTAGGAAGAATCAGGTTCAAAGGGCCAACTGTGACCCAGAGGACCCAGAGGATGGAGGAGAGCTAGCTAATAACTGTCATCACCTCCTTCCCTCAGATGAGCCGCTCACAGGCAGTGCTGGGTCCAGGCAATGCTGCGTGGGCCAGCAGGGGTAGAGCTGATGGAGTGGAAGTGGCTTTTTGTGAAACTGGAGTCCGAGAGACAATACCAGGTCCCATATCTGCTTCCCACTTATCCCTCCCTCCAGGCACCAGAGATTCTTCTTAAGGAGGCTTCAGCAATCACACTGCATCCAGAGTTCGGTTTTCAAGGGAACTCAAAGAAAGACATCTGTGTACATGTATTTGTGTGCAAATCTATGTATATACAATGCACACGTACAGTCCTACAGGAAGACGTAGTGTTACATGTGGTTACATGTGTCTTAGCATTTGAATTATGTGTATATCTTATACAGTACATGTATGATGATTACTTTCTCTTTGCTTTTTTTATACAAAACATTATATCACACTATGATGACAATATAAAGTCAGACATGGCTACAAAAATTCATGAACTACAGAACCTCTGAGTTTTCATTTTCTTTTTTATAAGTTTTTCCTTTGCTAGAAAGAAAGAAAAAAGGTTTACTTCAAGTGATAAATACGAACTTTTTGAAATTTTGGAAAATTATCAGTAACACATTGAGCCGCTACGAAAGTAGGATTATAGGCTCTTAAGTTGAGTACTGATGAGTACTTTCAGCTTGACGTATTTTCACTCTTCAGGAGAGTAAGGCCTAAAGCCAAACTTCTATTTTATTTGTTGAATGGTAAAACATGACTTTAAAATAAATATCCACTGACAATGCTTTATATTTGTGTTATTTTATGTATTACTAGGTGAAAAACAATTCTAATGTATTTTAGCATATTTTATAATATAGTTTTTAAAATTGTACTTTTATAGATGTTTGTTTTTATCCATTTTCTTATTTCGTATTATTTCTCAATGAATATTGGTTTGTGGGCTGATAGTTCAGAGTTATTCTACCTAAATCGGTTTCATTTATTTGAATTTTATAGCACATTTATGGATCGTTGTCCAAAAGCAAACCATTTCATCATTCTATGCCTACAGATGAAGAATGATTCAACACTCACTCAGGACACTTGAAAATAGTACAGGGTGACCCATGACTTACTCAGCCTTGAGACAAACTGTAGATGCAATCCAATTTCTTTCTTTTATGTTGTGGTTGTTGTTCTGTTTTGTTTTGTTTGTTTGTTTGTTTGTTTGTTCTTTCTGAGACAAGGTCTTGCTATGCTGTTCAGGCTGGCCCCGAGCTCATTTGTAGCCCAGGCTGGTCTTGAACTTGCAATGGTACTCCTGTCTCAGCCTCCCCTGTGCTAGGATTCTGGGTGTGCACCACCACACCCAGCTCAAAATCCAATTTCAACCACAGCCTTTCAGTACTTATAGAGCAGAGGGGTTAAGAATGGCAGCCAACAGAACAATCATTTGGATGGGACAACTCAAGGGCTGGTGGTCCTCAGCTGTCCAGCTAGCAAGGAGGTAAAGTGTCAAATGAAAGTTAAGACAATGCCCTTCCTGAGGAGCAGGACAAAGGCCCTGGGCCAATGAGAAAGCAGCCAGTGTCTCCAGAGCCCAGTCTTCTCCGGCTGGGGCTGCTGCAGCCTGGCCCGGCCCCCTCATCTGGGCCAGCTCAAGGGCAGCCCAGCAAGAAGGAGCTCCAGAGACAGGCACCCTGAGTGCTGAGAACAGGAGCAACGTGCTCCTGCTGAAGGCTCAGGGCGGACCAAGGGCAGACATCCCATGACAATAGCTTTGGATAGAAAACATGAGCCTTGTGTGACACTGGGACAGAACTTGTCACATCCCTGCCTTAGTTCCTCCATATGTACAGTGGGAAAAATAATCCTTATGCTCAGAGAAATTTCAAGGTTGAAATGCAATAATAATATGACAATGAATTCAAGTGCAAAACAAATTCAGGGAGAAGGGAGGAAGCTGCCCACATACTGCTGCTTGGAAATACGCACAGATTTTACCTTCGCCATCTACTGGCTTCCCCTCCAAAGCAGATCCTAAGAGTCAGTCTGGGGAGTGAGTCCACAGGGCAGGAGAGTGTAAAGGGGAAGAATTAAGGAAAAGGGGAAAGCTAACTTTTAAAGTCACTGTTATGGACTTTGGGGGCTCAGTCTTGCCAAAGGCTTTATAGGAAGTACATTAATGCTTCTCAAATTGCCTGCCTGAGGATCAGCTGAGATTCGTGCACCCTTCTGTTCCCATAGCCCTTTAAGCATGGCCCAATGCTAGATAAGACAGCAGACTTTTACAGGGGCTGTGGGAAGAAGTGAGTGTAAGAGAAGATGCTATTGTCATGAGGTACACAGAAGAACACATCCAAATGAGGCTGGACAGAGTCACGAGAGACACAACACCATTTCAGTCACTAGGAAAACAGGACCACATTCTCTTGGGCACTTTCCTATACAGTGCAGCGTACAATTTAAATGCAGCATGACTCACGGGGTTACTCGACCCACTTGCTTCACAGAAATTCTATTGAACTTAACCTTAAATCCAATTCCACACTCCTATAAGAGTTCAAAGGCCCCAGCTTTGGTTAGGGTGAGTTCTAGTGGCCTTGCAACCTAGAGGATCATAAGAGGGACACACGTCATCCTTCCATCTTGCCATCCTCCTCCACTTGGCTCTCCCATCCCCTGTGCCTTCCACACTGCAGATGAATGTACCACATTTACTCCATCCACACTTTGGCCTGGGAATTTGCCTTTTCCTAACAACACTGTGTTTCTAGCTCTAAGCCTTTTCTTATAAACAACCACAAATATTCTTTCACCCTATCATGAAATAACATTCTATGAGACTCGATAAAACTATTTTTGAATGAAAACAAAATATGTGGTGGTAAACATTTTCTTTTCCTACATTAGCCCTTGCACAAAATGTAATACCGCAGGGTACACAAGCAGACTCCCCCCTTTCTAAATGATATATAGTTCAAAGCACTTCCCTTTTTTGAAGTTATTACATTCATAACTTTTCTGTTCTAGTTTTTGATTAATGCACCTCTCCTCACACTAGATTCAAGAAAACAGCAAAACACTCTCGTCCTGTTTGACTCTGAATGGCTGGTACCTGTCTTGTAGCGTGGTACGAAAGGAGATGAACAGGACATATTATTTTGTTTAGTGAACAAATGAATGAAACCATTTCTACAAATTAACTAATTTCGTTTTTTACCTATAGAATCGAAGTATTACAGGAAAAAAAGCAAAGCAAAACCAAACATTAGGGGCCAGAAAAGTGACATGTCCCACCCAGGGTCACATGGCAAAGTGACAGCCAAGACTTCAATGAGTTTGCCCAGGCGCCTTCCTCCAGCCCTCCATCCTTCAGGTTTAAACTGTAATTCACCGTCATACTGCCTAATGGAAACCCCATTGTTATTCCAGTGGTTTGTCTAAGGGCCACATGCTTCAGGGCGGAAAGTCAAAGAAACTTGGTTCCAAGCATCCCTAAGTCTTGCTTTCTTAGGAGACAGGTCATCACATCTACTTTCCTTTACACCTTGCATTGAAAACTGGCACTTCAGGTCTGTGCTCCTCACAATTTTCTGCTCTTTCCACTGGAATTTAGGAGAGGGATCGTTCCATGCACACAGCAAAACCAACAAGAGCTCAGTTCCCACTTCTCAAGAGCACAGTAAGCACCTCTAACTTCCCCTGCAAATAGCAAAGTAGAGCAGTAGAACGGAGCCTGCATGCTTGGCAGTTCAGAGGGTAAGCAGGATATTAGGGCAGAGGCGAATGCCTAGCTCAGGGAGCAGTGTCAAAGGTCATAAAACCCAGAGGACAGGCACACAGCGCAGGACCCCACAGGCTCCTGGGAGCCAATCAGAAAACAAGTTTCACTCCCTTGTTTGACTCCAGCCCTGTCTACAGGACCATTCTAGAAAGAACTCCCCCAGGACAGTAGCAAAAGGGCCCAGCCAGTCATGAATAAATAAACGAGGAGAAAAGGAAATCTGACTTCATTTTCACCTGTCTCCAGGGAAGTCAGAGCAGAATACGAATTTTCACTCGGAGATGTACGCAGATCCATTTTATTGTTTTTTCTTATTTCCTTTTCATTTTTCATATCTTTTTTGAGTCTGGAGCTTCCGGTGGGAATTGCTTACAAGGGTTAAGAGCATGAACCTGAAGCATGAAAAATGAGAGAGAAATAAAAGATTTCTTTTTCTGCCGGATGGTGTAGAATTTAAATATCTCACTACTTGTTTAGCGATTAAAGTATGGACTCAGCCTAGGAAAGCTAGTTCACTTTTGTTTCCCCTTCACGTGCTTCTGAAAGCTGTTTAGAGATGGCACCATCAACGTCATGAAATGCAATAAAGCTTCTTACCTATTGCACATGACCCAAGAGAAGACCAGCCCTGGGTGAGGCACAGAGATCAGATCTGATGAACCTGTGGACGTTACTCCCTGAAAACTTGCTCACACAGTTTGAATGGTAAATCTTTCAAGGTAATAAACCACAACAGAGCCTGGGTAGGATAAATCCCAAACTAGGGTGGCCAAGGTCAGCAGCCTTTGCTATGACAGGACTTGCAAATAAGCTGTCCTGCAAGTGAGCCCTAGCTGTGCCAAGTGACTTGCCTAATGGTGTGGACTTATATGGGAAGCCACGGCGAGCCCAGGCCTCCTGCTTCTTTCCCAGGAGTACAGGGAGGGCGGAAGCTCTCAAGTTTTCTGTAAGGAAACCATCAGAGTAGCCTCTGTCTGCTTTTGGAGAGCAGAGGATAATGTCTCTCTTTTCCTCCTATTCCCTTCATTTACACTGCACCCTGGTTTTTGAAGGCAATAGTAATTTTTTTTAAAAAATCATCATATCCCAGCTTTGTAATTCGATCCATATGTTTACCATGCTTCATAAAACAATTCCGCATTCCTTTTTCCAGCCTTGTGCTTGGGCAGTGACATCTGTTTTTGCCTATGTGTTCATGATTTGCTTTGGCAAATCCATGTGAACTTGCTCTGTAATGATAAAGGCATTTTCTCGGGTTGCCTTCTCCTTGAACATCTCCTGGTGCCCACAGACCCATCAGAGTTTGAATCCACAGAGATCCACGGAGCCGCTCTGTTGTAGTCAGGAGCTGCATGGAGAACAGGACACAGAATTTGTATGTTATTTTATGATGGTCACCTAGAATTTAACACAAGAAAGTTCAGGAAATCTGTCCACAACACCAAAGACATAGAAAACCCAGCTGAGGGCCTGCATCCCACAGCAAAGGCCTGCATGAGTCCAGCTGAAAACCTGGAGCCCATGACAATGCCTCCCACAAGTCCAACTGGAGGTAGAGAGCCTACAACAAGGACTCATACTAGTCTGGTTTACGGATCTGCGCTTCAAAGGCCCCAAGGTCCGCAGTGGAAGCTGAAAAGTCTCTGCCAGCGGGGTGAAGGAGCTGTGCCAGTAGGTTGAGGATTCTACACGGGATCCAAGAAGTGGCACTCAAATTAAGGACCAGAGCTCCCAGAAAAGTACCACAGCCATCCTCAGCAACAATGAGATCCTGAGCTTCTCTGATGATGAGAACAGTCAAGTACATGTCAGGAAATCAGCATGACAAGCTTCATCTGGAGATTAAACAGCACACATCTTCCCCTCTGGAGCCAACAAGCAATGTTCAATGTAAGGAGCAGAGCTCCTCCAAAGTGAACCACAGCCACTCTCAGCAACAAGGCCCCGAGTTCCTCTGGTGCTGATGGCCAGATTCATACCATGAACCATGACAGGCTCCTCCAAGAGAACCAATGGCTCCAAACAACGACATTTAGGAGAACTCACAGTGCCCCCCTCTTCCTCTCCATGTCTCTTTTTATGCCAGCAACTTTCCTCAGCTGGAACTGCTGATTTAAATCAGCTGGTGTTAAGTTGACCAGCAGTTTTTAATGCATAACACCCTCTCTAACCAGCTCTGCCATTCTCTAGGCAGGAACTCACACAGGTAGTTCATCCCGGTAGCCCTCAGTGGCTGCATGGCTAAAACTGAGAAGATGACAAGCATTTGCACAGTTTTCAGAAGGCTTCCCTAAATGATCACACAGGCAGCATTCTCGTCAGTGCGTGGCCCATAGTGAGTGTTGGTTGCTGTAGTTCTTAAAGCCAAAGAACAGAGAAGGTTCCTCCTGCCTCCCGCATCTTGGCTGACCTTTGTTTCTTTGTTCCTTCGTCCGTGCAATGTGTAATTCTCTGGGATCAGAGGATACAGCCAGCACCAAGCAGAGTGGTACCAAAACAGGTACAGGGAAGTGAGTACATGGATGCTGCCTCTAATTAAAACCTTGGTATCTGGTTAGCTCCTAATTTTTACATTCATTTTGATTCTTTACCAGTGTTTCATCAAAATACTACATATCATTAATTTTGGTCACTAGGAATTTCAGGTCCTCTGCTCCAATGCTGTCATGCATGCCAATTAAATTTTGGGGCCCAAGGAAGTGTTTTGCCTCCTGACCTGGTTCTGGTCTTGGACAACTGTGAGCAAGTCACAGCTGCGTCCTCGCACTGGGCCATCAGTTGGGAGGGACTGGCTTTGATAAAGTCGTCATGAAAATACCCAAATTCTTCTCATGGTTATAGTACCCCTTCACCCTGTGAGTGAGTGTAAGGATTTTTTTTTTTTGACAGTAGGAGCTGTAGTTTTTCATTTCCAGTTCTTTGATAAATATGTATGAAACATTTACCTTGCACCAGCCACGGCTACAGCTGCTGGGACGTATAAATTTTCACTTTCCTGGGATTTACAGTCTAGTGCAAAAGACTGACAATGAATGGCACAAATAAATAAAAGAGACCATATGTGTAATGGTGCTAGATTACAGAGACAGGAAAATAAGTGGAGAGGAGAGTGGACTGTAAAGAAGGGGACTGAAAAGCCAGAGGACGTGGGCGTGGTGGCCTCCCAGTGATGCCTCGGAGGGGCTGAGAAGGCAGGGCAAGCGCTGCTCACAGGGCTGGCCGAGCACAGGGACCCGGGGAGCAGTTTTGATAGAGAGGGTTCAGAAGGAAGGCAAAGGGATTTTCAAGGCTTTGTTGCACTGGGCAGTGGCCAGAAGGGAAAGTAAGTTTAAGAGTTGTCAACATATTTTTTTTTTGTAAAGAAAAAAAAGTTTGTTTTGTGATGATGATGGTGAAGGTGATGATGATGAAAAGGAGTGCATACGGGTGTGTGCGTGTGTGCGTGTGTGTGCGCGTGTGGGTGTGTGTGTGTCTATGTGTGCTTGGTGAGAAAAGGGAAAAAACACATCCAGGAGAGGCAATGGGGATGGACGAGAGCACTCTCCACCCTATCACCTTGTGAGAAAGCCCAGAGGTTCTGCTGCAGCACGTGAGGCCAGTCCTGCTACCTGCATTCCTAACAAATGTCCAGGGATGCTGAAGCTGCTCTCTCCAGGAGACCCAATCTACTGAATTAATCCCTTCCCCGTGGGGTCAAAATACTGACCAGGGGAAGCTTTTAAAATTTTGAAATCAGTTAAACAAAAAGTCCATGTAAAATTGAATTCAATTTTTATTGATTTTTTGAGCCAAAACACTAAAAATGTTTTTATCACTAAAAACATTTCTATATATTTTTCCATCCTCTTATACACTACGTGTAAGAATACTCTGATGGTATGTACATTATTTAATACTAAGAGAAGATATATATGCCCTATTTATCATAATCCTAATATTTTTAGACTCTTACCTGTGGTATCTGTTTCTTTTAATTTATTCCATTCATCTTGAATGTATTTTTCTTGATGGCTATTTATGTATTTATAGAGTAATTTTTCAACAAATACTTAAATTCTGAATTTTCAATGATTAATTTTTTTGAACTTCAATCATTGTGTCACGGT
The DNA here is from genome assembly GCF_034190915.1 of Cavia porcellus. Lineage (NCBI taxonomy): Eukaryota > Metazoa > Chordata > Mammalia > Rodentia > Caviidae > Cavia > Cavia porcellus. Next base: position 10,699,229 of record NW_026947509.1, read on the forward strand.
ATACATTATTCTGCATCCCAGAAAAAAGAGAGAAAGCACCTCAGACATAGAGAGTACCATTGTTTGAGGCACAACGGCGAACAGAAGCTTTTGAGTTTTGGAGGATACATTTCCATTTGGAGGGTACATTTCCATTTGAAGCACAATGAATAAATAAGCAAGTAGATCCATGCAGTGCTTCAGGGGACAATAATTCTATGAAGACTAAAACAAGTGCAACAGATAAACCAGAGATGGAATGGAGTAAAAAATTAATTGGGATGATTGGTCAGCAAGAAGGCTCAGGAGGCCAGCACAGGTGTCCCCGGGAAAAGACCACTCCAGACAGGAAGGTAAAGAGCTCAGAACTAGACCTCCATCCCCTGCCCTGTGTGAAAAAGCAAGGCATCCACTGGAGTGGTGTGGATGGGGAGAGGGGAGTAGATGAAATGAGAGAGGGGATGGAGAAGGTCAGAGCCAGGAGTCATGGAGTGTCATAGGCCAAAGAATGGCCCTGGTTTCCTCTGGATGAATCAAGAAGCTGCTGGAGGGCTTTCAGCGAGGGAGTGACCCTGAGGGTGTGTGCTTGAACAGAACCCCTCAGCCTGCTGCTTGTGAACAGAATACAGGAAACAAAGGGCAGACACAAGTGACCCAGGGGAGGAGGTCACTGTGACCACCAAAGTGGGGAGATGACAGGTTCAGACAGGTTCAGCAGTGGAACTCTTAAAAAGAATGGGATCCTCACAGGTCTTACCACTCCCTGCTGGGCTTGGTGGACTCTAGAGTTCTGAACCTGCCAATTCCATCCATTCCAAAGGCTGGGCAGCCTGGGCTGAATGTCCCCGCACCATCCCCCCTTCCCCAGCCCAGCTAGTTTGGGACCCTTGCTTGGCCCCAGACAGGGAATTTTGCAGCTTCCTGTTGCACTGGATCAGCCTGATGGGGCTTCAGCCGGCCTTGCCCCACTCCCAGTGACCCTCTCTCAATCCAGGGAACTGGGTGGCCAGAGTCCCAGGAGCTGAGGGCACAGAAGAGAATTTCCAGCAAGCCCTGGGGAAGCCTTGGAATAACACTTGAAACATGAAAATATAGGAAAATGACAAAACAAAATACCAAATTACAATTTCAAACCTCCAGCCCATCCCAAGAAACCTTAGGAGCTATGTACGTAGAAGAAAATATATGCCATACATCTGAAATATCAGGCATAATAGCAACTGAAATAAAGAAGCAACTCTGGGAAGCTTTAAAAGAATTCAAACTAGAAATAATCTCCCAGGTAAAAGAAGAAATGATAAAAGAAATGAAAGAGATGTTGAACATATCTAAAGAAGACACAGTTAAAAAATTGGAGGAACTAAACAAAAAGGTAGAATCCCTGGATGAACAATATAAGAACAGAATACATAAGAATACAGAATACATAAGAAACAGAATACATAAAGCAGATGCAAAGAGATATACAGGAAATCAAAAATTCCATTGAAAGCTGTAAAAACCACCTCAATGAAAGTGAAGATAGGGGGTTGGGGATTTAGCTCTGCGGCATAAGCACCTGCCTTGCAAGCAGGCAGTCATGAGTTTGACCCCTGGTACCAATAAAAATGAAAAAGACAAAAAAAGAAAGAAAGAAAGAAAGAAAGAAAGAAAGAAAGAAAGAAAGAAAGAAAGTGAAGACAGAATTTCAGACCTCAAAGACAAGATTGCAACTAGTGAACAGGAAAGGAAAGATCTTTTAAAAATAACAAGAAATCAGGAAATAACAAGTCAACAGCTGCAAGACAATGCAAAGAAAAACAACAGAAGATTGATAGGGATAAATGAAAAAAAGGGGGCAACATAAAGGATGTCAAGAGGATATTTAGAGAAGTAATAGCTGAAAATTTCACAAACATGAGATTGGAAACTGATATCAGGATCAGTGAAGCATATAGAACTCCAAATAGCCATAACCAAAATAAAACTACACTCAGACATATAATAACCACCATCCCAGAAATCCAACAAAAGAATAGAATATTAAAAACTGTCAGAGAGAAAAAACAGATCCCCTATAAAGGAAAACCTATCAGAATTACAGCAGACTTCTCAGTACAAGCAATAAAGTCAAGAAGAGCATGGAGTGAAATATTTCAGATTCTAAAGGAAAATGATTTCCAACCTAGACTGTTACACCCTAAAAAACTATCCTTTAAAATCAGTGGAGAAATAAGATACTTCCATGACAAAGAACAGCTGAAGAATTTCATGATCACTAAGCCAACCCTACAAATACTGAAAGACAGTTTAGATACACCTAGAAAAAACCACTAAGCAAAGCAGACAATTAAACAGAACAGAACAAAAAAGATGCAACAGCAGAAAGATAACATGTCAACAATAAACCAACATATAACAGTTATAACCATTAATGTAAATGGACTCAGTGCACCAATTAAAAGAAACAGACTGGCAGAATGGATCAAGAGACAAAATCCAACCATATGCTGTCTACAAGAAACCCATCTAACCCAAAAGGATAGACACAGACTGAAAGTCAAAGGAGGGAAAACAATATTTCATGCAACAGGAACCCAAAACAAAGTGGAGGTAGCTATTCTGTTTGCAGACAATGTGAACTTTAAACCAATAACAATCAGAGGAGATAAAGAAGGTAATTACATACTGGTTAGGGGAGAACTTCAAGAGGAAGAGATAACAATCTTAAATATATATGCACCAAATTCCAGAGCACCCAGTTATATAAAACAAGGATTAACAGATTAGCAGTAACACAATTATAACAGGAGACCTTAACACACCATTGACACCAAGGGACAGATCAACCAAACAGAAAGTCAGCAAAGAAATAACAGAACTGAATCATACCTGTGAACAAATGGACTTGATAGACATATACAGAGTGTTCTATCCAACAACATCAGAATACACGTTCTTCTCAGCAGTACATGGGTAATTCTCTAAAATAGACCATATATTAGCTCACAGAACATATTTAAATAAATGCAAAAGAGTTGAAATTATCTCTTGCATGTTATCGGATCATAGTGCCATGAAATTATAAATTAATGATAAAAGATACTGAAAAAATCCCACAAACACATTGAAACTGAATAACGCACCCTTGAGTGATCAGTGTGTCACAGGGGGAATTAAAGAAGAAATTAAGCAATACCTACAACCAAACAAAAATACAACTTACCAGAATCTGGGGGATGCAATGAAAGCAGTCCTCAGAGGAAAATTTATTTCACTGAGTTCCCATATCAGGAAAACAGAACGAATACAAATAAACAACCTGATGTTGCACCTCAAACATCTAGAAAAAGAAGAGCAAGTCAAGCCCAAAGCCAAAAGAAGAGAAGAAATTATAAAAATCAGAGCAGAAATCAATGCAATAGAGACTAAGAAAACAATCCAAAGAATCAACGAATCAAAGAGTTGGTTCTTTGAAAGAATAAATAAAATTGATAAGCCCCTAGTCAACCTTATTTTTAAAAAGGGAAGAAAAAGCTCAAATTCATGCAATAAGGAATGAAAAAGGTGAAATCACTACAGACTCTGTAGAAATACAGAAGATCATCAACATCTATTTTGAAAAACTCTACTCTCATAGGTTTGATAACACAGAAGAAATAGACAGATTCCTAGAAACATATGAAGTACCAAAGCTAGGTCAAGAAGATATAAAACTGCTGAATAACCCAATCTCTATTAATGAAATTGAAAACATAATTAAGTCCTTACCTACAAGAAGAGCTCAGGCCCAGATGGATTCACTGCAGAATTCTACAAGAAGTACAAAGAAGACTTAATGCCAACGCTCCTCAAACTCTTCAATGAAATTGAAAGAGAAACAATTCTTCCTAAGTCCTGGAAGCAAATATTACTCTAGTACCAAAGCCGGAGAAAAACCCAACTAAAAAAGAGAACTACAGACCAGTCTCCCTAATGAACACAGATGCAAAAATCCTCAATAAAATATTGGCAAATAGGATACAGCAAATCATCAAGAAGATTATACACCATGACCAAGTGGGATAAATCCTAGGCATGCAGGGATAGTTTGACATATGTAAATCAATAAATGTAATCCACCATATCAATAAAACTAAAAGTAAGAATCACATGATCATTTCTATAGATGCAGAAAAAGCTTTTGATAAGGTCTAACATTCATTTATGAGAAGAACCTTATAGAAAATTGGAATAGATGGTCTTTACCTCAATATAATAAAGGCCATCTATGACAAACCAACAGCCAGTATCATACTAAATGGCTAAAAATTGAAGGCCTTTACTTTAAAATCAGGCACAAGGCAAAGATGTCCCTTATCACCACTCCTATTTAATATAGTACTGGAAATACTAGCCAGAGCAATTAGACAAGAGAGAGAAATAAAAGGGGTAAAGATAGGAAAAGAAGACGTTAAATTATCATTATTTGTGGATGACATGATACTCTACATAGAAGACCCCTAAAACTCCATTGAAAGACTCTCAGATATATTTAAACAAATTCAGCAATATAGCTGGATACAAAATCAATACTCAAAAACCAATAGCATTCCTATACACTAACAGTAAGATCACAGAGAGAGAAATAAGAGAAGCCACACCCTTCGCACTAGCAACCAAAAAAATGAAATATTTAGGAATTATTCTCACAAAACAATTGAAAGACCTATACAGGGAAAATTATAATACACTGAAAAAAGAAATTGAAGAGGATCTCAGAAAGTGGAAAGACATCCCTTGCTCATGGATAGGAAGAATAAATATTGAGAAAATGGCCATTCTCCCAAAACTGGTATACAGATTCAATGCAATCCCAATAAAAATATCATCAACATACCTCATAGATCTAGATAAATCACTCCTAAAATTCATCTGGAGCAAGAAGAGACCTAGAATAGCAAAGACAGTTCTAAGCAGTGAAGGCAAGGCAGGAGGCATCACAATCCTTGACTTGAAGTTATACTACAAAGCAACAGTCATAAAATCAACATGGTACTGGAATCAAAACAGAGCTGAAAATCAATGGAATACATTAGAAGATACAACCACAACTACCAACACACTCAACCACCTTATCTTTGATAAAGGGGCCAAACATGTTCACTGGAAAGACAGTCTCTTTAATAAATGGTGCTGGAAAAACTGGCTCTCCATATCCTGAAAACTAAAACTAGACACATACCTATCACCATGTACTAAATTAAAATCTAAATGGATCAAAGATCTGAATATTAAAACAGAAAAACTAAATATATTGGAAGACAAATTGGGTAAAAACGTTGAAGACATAGGGGTAGTTAGAGAATTCATGAACAGGACTCAAACTGCACGGGAAATACTTCCCAAAATCAATAACTGGGATCACCTCTTATTAAAAAGTTTCTGCATGTCAATAAAATCTCTAGCATAGTAAAAAGAAAACCCACAAACTGGGAAAAAATCTTAGTGAACTGTCCCTCAGACAAAGGACTTCAGTCTAAAACATAAAAAGAATTTTTAAAAAAATCAGACCCCAAAATTCAAAGATCCAATCCAAAAATGGGCATCTGAGATGAATACACAATTCTCAGATGAAGAAATACAAATGGCGAAGAAATACAAATGGCAATAAATACATGAAAAAGTGTTCATCATCATTACTCATTAGAGAAATACGAATTAAAACCACACTGAGATTCCATCTCATTCCAGAAAGAATGGCCAGGATCAAGAAAACCACCAACAACAAATGCTGGAGAGGCTTTGGGGAAAAAGGAACTCTCCTGCACTGTTGGTGGGAGTGTAGACTGGTGCAACCATTGTGGAAGTCAGTTTGGAGATTTCTCAAAAAAGCTGGGATTGAAAGTCCCATTTGTTCCAGCTATTCCACTTCTAGCCATATTCCCAGAAGAACTGAAAGCATCATACCACATCATACCATCATACCACATCATACCACATACCATATATGTACACCCATGTTTATAGCAGCACAATTTGTAATCGCCAGATCTTGGAAACAACCTAAGTGTCCATCAACTGAATAATGGATAAAAAAGTTGTGGTGTTTTTATATAATGGAGTACTACTCGGCTATAAAGAATGATCACATTGAGATATTTATAAATAAATGGGCACAACTTGAGACCATACTCATAAGTGAAATAAACCAAACTCACATGTATAAATATTGAATAGTTTCCCTAGTATAAGAAATGATAACAAGGCATAAAAGTATGTGGTAATCTTGATTCCCCATTATATTGCTTTGAAGTCTTATAATGTTTTCATTCATTAATTGAAATGGTTTTATTCTGAGCTGTTTGATTTTATTGTCTGAACAGCTATTTTGAAGAAAACAAGACATCATAATAGCCAGTGCTGATTTAATATCATCTTGTTTTGAAGTCCCATCAAGCTTTTGTTCTTCTGTCTCCATCAGTCTTAACATGTTGTATCTTACTGGATTTTATATGTGATAGTACAAACAAAAACTTTTATAGACAAGGAGATAATATAGAAACCATTGTTCATTTTCTGTTAGTTGGTTCTAAATACCCTGTAATACTGTCATTCTCTTGAATGGTTTTACATTGTGTTGATATGTTTGGTGCTACAGTATACGAAGTTATACTCAAATATTTCATGGAAAGAGACACTATGGTAACTACTGTTATGTCAGGATATCTTGTGGTGAAACACTATGTTGCTTAAATTGTTCTGTTCTGACCTGTGCTTTTGTGTTATTATGTCCTCTTTTATCTCAATCTCCTTTTTTATTAATTTTTTTTATTTTTATTTTTTTAATTAAGGGAAAAAATAAATTAAAAAATAGCAGGATATATTATAGTAACCATTCTGATTTCCTATTAACCTGATTGGAAGCCCTGTATTGCTCTCACCATCTTGTTTTGGCTGATTTTACTTTATTCTGTTTTGCTTAACAGTATCAAGTTGGAGGGTATAGGCAACTACTTTGCAGACAATAAGATGCACTATGATGCCCATTCTAGTTTGAGTATTATCTTCTTTTGAAGTCCTGTAATGTCTCCAATGTTTTGGTTTAATTGGTTTTGTTCTGTAGTGTTTTGTTCAATTTTATCATAACTGATGATATAGTCAATTCTTTTTAAGATGGCAAGAGGCATTATGGTAACCATTGTTGACTACTTGTATTCTGTTTTTACATCATGTACTATGTCCATCCTTTTGATTGGACTGACTCTGTTTTGTTATGTCACATTTTGTTTTATTCTCTTCAAAAAAAAGTAATAAGAACTGTGGGAGTAATAAAACCCAAAATGTGTAATCATTATTGTAAAAAAGAGAGGAAAAGGAAGTGCTCTAAAGGATATAACTACATGTATATTTAAGTGTATAAGATAATCATATTACTGAGTTTTTGTTGGATCACTGAACAGAATTGTTTGCAGTCTCACTGTTTGAATGTCCACTTTGTATGCTTTAATTTTGTAACTTGAACAACTATTTCTAAGATGACAATATGTAATCTATTAACTAGTGTTTTCTGTTTTTTTTTTTTTTTTTGAAATTCTGTATTACTTGTACCCTTTTTCTGTTTTTTTTTTTTTTCTTTTTCTCTTTAAATAAAATTTTTTTAAAAAGAGTGGGATCCTGCAAAGGTTTGGAGGGTGCAGTAAATAAGATTTGCTGCAGAAATAAATATTGTTGAAATATGGATCTAGAATGGCTGAAATTTCAAAGCCTCTCTGAATGAAATGACATTTAGTAGGAAGCCCCGGAGTTGAGACTTGGAAGTGTCAGGAGGGTGCTGTTTGCGGAGCCCCCCAGAAGAGACCCTCCAGAGACAAAGTGGGAACTGGGGGGCACTGTGGAAAGAGGGTGCCACTTTTCCATTTGTCTGTTATTGAGATAAGAGTAAAAATATCAGGGCTAAGTGAAGTCACCCGTGAAGTAAATACAGAGTGTGAGACCAATAGAAAAAAGAAGCCATGTAAGCATGAAGCCGAGTGTGTCAGCACTGGGAGGATGGGGTGATAAGGAGAAGCCAGCAAAAGAGACTGAGCAAGAGCAGCCGAAAGGCAGGACGGTCTGCAAAGCACGAGCCTCTTGAAGCCAAGATGAAATCGTCCTTGAAGGAGGAGGAAGCAGTAGCCAGATGCACCCATCTGCAACATTTGCTTTCTCTGTGTTACACGAAACCTTTTTTCTGGGTTGCAGCATAATATAGACCATAGTACAGTGATCGAAGTTCAAAAAATTAGTCATGTAAAATGCAAAACTGCCTGACTGTATGGTAAATGAGAACAGTAGGCGTCACTTAGTAAGCTATGCACTTTCCCATGCATGCAAGAGTTAAAATAAGGGGTAATTAATTCGGCAGGCTACTGATGGCACACAGAACCCAGGAAGTCCCTAAGGACAAGCAAAGCCACTGTCCACTGCTCCTCTTTCCCACATTAAGAGGAGAAATATATTCAGGCCTGGGGATCCAAGAGCCAATCTTCAATTCTGTTGTCAGTGATTTATGTTTTCCTTTCCCCGAGTCCCTGAGTTATTTCCATTGATTTCTTGTTCCTACTTCTGCATTTTTCAGTCACTTTATCTGTTTGCTTTGTCTGAAGAACACTCTCAGAAAGATTCCAGGCTGTGAACTTCCTGAGCACCTGCATGTCCTGAAAGGATACTCATTATGACTTCATCGTCCCTTATTTTCCTCTTTGTAGGTAATTTTAAATTTCGAACACTTATTGGGAACCTAGATCCTGCGGTTGCTGTTCAGAGGAGCGGTGTGCCTTTTTGTTTGTTTGAAGTTGCATTTTAGTTTTCATTGCTTCTCTTCTTGTTAAAGCGTCTCGGCATTCCCCTGTGACTCTGCTAGGGGCCACATTTCCATTTGTCCATTATGGAGATAAGAGTAAACATGAAGGCCTTTACTAGTCTAGTCCCCTTCCAGGTTCAAATGCATGCCATTCTTGAGTGTGACCTGAGAAACTGCTTCCTATTTTTGCTTGATCATGTTCTCCCTCTGCTTCTCTCCTTTCCATTTATCTCATCTCCATAAATTAAATATTGAAACTCAATATGATTCTTTGTACAACTTCTCTTTTGCTTCACTCTGTGTTACTTCTGTGCATTTCTTTTTTTTTCTTTTTTTTTTTCTTTTTTTTTTTTATCGATACCAGGGATCGACATTTCTTTACTTTCTGGTGAGTTTTGTGTTTTTTATGCAAACAAGGGCAACATGCTATTCTGCATAGGTTGCCCTTCATGAGATGCATGTGACTTTAATGAAAAGTGACAGATTATTGTCAGTCACTAATGATAAAGCAATTTATTTCTCTGTGAACAATGATGTGCATATTTGGTGAACTCCTGTGGAAAAAACATGTCTATATACCCTTAATGTTATTTTTAGATTTTGCCATTACTTTTATCTCATGTCTAGTCAAATCAAGGAAACTTAGATCTTCCTTAGAAAGATTTACCTTTAGCTAAATGATGGCAAACAGTCAGCTCTCACCTTGAAATGCTCGGGGGGGAAAAAAGACACAACTTGTATATTGAGTAGGCGGTTGCCAAGAATACACTTTAACAAACGTTAATTATACCCTGAATCTTGGCACCCATTTCTCCTTGATGGAACCTGGGAAAATTCTGTTTCTTTATATAGCTGTAAGAAATGTACATTTTTGCAAAAAAGAACCCGACATGCCTACACATCACTCAAAGTCCTGTCCTCCAACACCTGCAAGAATCTGAAAGGGCATAAAAAGGAAATCCCGTGCACAGTTGCACACACACATGTGTGTGCATATACCTGGGTGTGTCCTTTGTTTATACACATGTGCATTCAAGTACACATGCGTTTTTATACATGCACACACTTTATTTCATCCTTTGGTTCTGTCCAAGTTTCTGCAGAGTTTAGTGTCCTGCAAGATATTCAACATGAATATGTCTTGGTGCTTGTTTCATTTTGGTAATTATTTGAAAATTTTCTGATCAGAGTTTTTGCCTCAGTCAAATTCAGATACAGAAACAATTTTTCAACTTGTGGATGAAGCCTTTTCTCCCAGTGGCACTCAGCTTCCTGTCCTCAGGCCTCCATAGACCTCAGGGAAAGTCACTCTTGTCTCCAAAGTGTGGCACAGCTATGTCACCAGCCCTCCAGAGTCCCACTCTCCCTGATAGTACCATGCAACTGATGCTTCACTTTGTCAAAACACATTTGTGTTTTCTCAGCTCTGGAGCTAATGAGCTACAGTAAAAAAAATTTTTTTAAATTAAAAAAAAACAAACCCTGTCTCCTCCTCTTGATAAGTTATCAGAGAGAACTGAGATCAGCCACCCCGGGACCTGCACATTTCGGTTGTGCACAGTGAGGGCTGAATCAGCCCTGGAAGGGAAAACAGTGCAATTTACCTCCAAGCACTTGTCAGGGAGACCCTGGATGGTGGGCCCACCCCACTATCAGGCACTAAAAACTATTTGTGGCAGCAAAGAGATTTTAAAATGCTACTATTTTTAGAGAAAAGGGGGCCCAACTTACCTGTCTGCAGGGCTGATCCCTCTGTCAGGTATATTCTCTGTACCTCAATTTACCCCCTGACAGAGGAGACAAACTCACGGGGTTACTTTAAAGAGTGTGATTGATTACTTCCACTCTATAGCCAAGAAAACCCATATTTCAGAATATAGACAGAGCTTTGTACACCAAAAGGAATTTTACAAATTTATGTTTTAGACATTTTCATTCCTCCAAGCCTACTACAATCATCCCTTCGCCTCTAATATTTCCCTTCCCCTTCTGTCTTAAATGATTCAAATTTGAAACTCACAGCCTGATCATGGCACAGAAAAATATTTAACACTGAAAATGGGGATAAAGATATTTCAGTGCTCTTAGGGGAGAATTATTTCCCAAGGAATAAATAGGCTCTGCTCCCACTTCAATAAGAGGGTGATCAGAGAGTTGGTTTTCCCATCACCATGTCTGTACATCTACTTCTGATTTCTTCCTGATGAACCTGCCGAGGGTTTTTTCATGAAAGGTGAGTATGTCACCGTGGGGAGAGGAGCCCTCCAAGAGTCAGACATGGGAGAAGTGATTGTGCTGGGAGAAAACATGCTCAGAAAAATGAAGACATTATTACCAGAGTCTCAAACCTGGGTGTGCAACAGAATCCCAGTGAGGTCTTGTTAACCTGTGATTGCTAAGTCCCATCACCAGAGATTCTGACTCAGTAGGTCTGGGAGGACCAGAGGGTTTGTTTTCTAGCAAGTTCCCCTCTAAGTCTGCTGGTGCTGGCCTGGGGTCCACACTTTGAAAGCCAATATTCTAAAACACTGAGTCCTGCATGGCCAGTGAAAATCTAGGGAGGAAAGAGCACAGACATCACTCCAGGGTTCCCTCTGTGAGCATTAGCGTGCAGCCAGGGAGACCAAGCCAGTTCAGGGAAGACAGAGAGCAAAAGGAAAGGATGAAGGGAAATAAAGAGAACTAGATGGGTCAAACTAGAAGACACCCAGTTCCCCTGTGGAGAGTGTTCATGTGAAGGTCCCTATATGAGTTTGCTAGGCCTCCCAGAACAAAGCACTGTAGTGGCGCTTACACAGCTGGCCCTGTTCGTTCTCAGTTCTAGAGGTGCGAAGTCTGAGATCAAGGAGGCAGGAGGGGTGGCTCCTATTCTTCATTGGCAGGCCATCATCTTATGTTTTTGGGATCTTCCCTCTGTGTATCTGACCCTTGCTTTTGTTCAATCACCAAGTTTTGTGTGGGTGTTCTGGTCCACCCAGGTGACTCCATTTCAACTTGGGTAGTTCTTTAACGACCTTATCTCCAACTGTAATCACACTAGGTACTGGGGGTGAGGACTCCGGGCATCTGAATTTGGTAGAAGCAAAATTCACAACAGCCAGGAAGCTGAAATTGGAGCAAGCACTGCCCACAGGGGGAGCCAGGAGCCAGAGGGCAGAGCCCCAGGAGCCAGCAGTGACCCAGCACACGGTGGGACAGAGGAGGCAGGAGGAGCAGTGCTGGAGGGCTCAGGAGACACGGCGAAGAGAGCACGGGTGGGAGAGTCAGGGAGACTGCGGTCCTTCGTGTCCCTGTAGAAGAGCAATGGCAGAATGTATAAAATAAGACCTAGTTTAGCCCAATGTTAATAGATAATGTTAACAGTTAAGCCCCAGTGCATTTTACATGGGATGCACTGTTCCCACTGGTGGACTTCTGTGGAGGAGGTGACTTGAGCACCACGAGGTGGCCAGCCTCCTGGAAATTAACGCGGGAAGCTTCCACACACAACTGGAAACTTCTAGCAGGGTCCCTCATTGTGGGCACAGCCCTAAGCATCAGGAGTTGTGCAGCAGCATCCTGACACCTACCTACAGGTGACAGTGGCACCCCAAAATGCCTCTACACATTGCCACAGATCCACGAAAGGATGGGGTACACAGCTGGGCCAGGTGAGAAGCACTGTACTGCACATGGCTCCAATCTCTGAAATTCTGTGAAACATCCCCACTTCTTACTGATAGAGAAGCACGGCCTCTACGTCTCAGAAAGCCACGCTGCCAGCGAATTGAGATAATGATAGCATCAGAGGTTCCAGGTTCGGAGAACACAATGTAGCTGTGAAAATGAGGCTAATTCTCACTGCCAGCTGCACATCGGGGAGCAGCCCAGGCTCCCCAGGTCTGTTTCTCCTCACTGTAGCCTGACAGACAGCTGTCACACAGAAGCTTCAACCTGGCAGAGTGTGAAAAGCACACCCAGCCCTCTGTGATTTCTCAGGCAAAGCACAGCTTGTCAGCTTGTCAATTATCATCGCCATGGTGCCAGACCAATTTAGACTGTCTCATCACACACATGAAGTACCTCATATTTGCAGTGAATCCCTTTTGGGAATCGAAGTCCTGTAGCTTTGTATTTCCCTGCTCTGAATGCTTCTTGGATATCAGAAGTAATTCACTGTTTCAGAGGAAGTAAACGAATAAACAAACTAAAGAACACCCACAGAAACAGACTGAAGCCCTGTTTGACCGAGCAAGAGAGAAATTCATTTATTCACTCATGTCACAACTTTCAAAGAGCACCTGATTGGTGTCCTGTGTGGAACCAGGCACCACTGACTCCTCGATAGACATGACACATTCCGCGCCCTCAGCGCTATCACTGGCAAACTGCAATGTGACATTTAATCAGTTACCTGCACTGCATGTGGGTCAGGTGGTCATTGTCAAGGAAAAGGCTGAGGAGCTGTATTAGGAACAGAAAGGATGGAGGATAAAAATTCTGTGATGCCTTACTTAATTGAATCATTATTTGAGCAATTCTAGCTGCCATTAATCTAAAGCCAAAGAAAGGCACTGGAATGGAATTCATCACTGCATTCGATTCTTCCTCCATCCTCAGTCCCCAGGGCCCCATGCCTTCTGTCTTGTTCAATTGAGAAAACTGTTTGAATCACCGCCCAATATTTATGTACTGTTCTCTTTTCAACAATTCTTTGCAATTTGTCTTATCTGCAGAGTGATCACTTACCCTGAATCATCCCCAAACACACACACACGCACACACACACACACACACACACACGCACACACACACACACGCGCACACACACACACACACACACACACACACACTGCTTTTTTTCATGTTTTGCATTTGCAGAATGTGCTCCGTTTCTTCCTGGGTGTGTTGTTTTTATTGCAACTATTAAATGTCCCACTCTGGTGCAGAATGCTCTGCTCTTCTCTCTTAGATTTTCTGGGATGAGTCTGCATTCTTTCAGCCAAGAAATGCTGAGAACTAAACAGAGCCAGATACATTATTTCTGATCCCACTAATTTTGCTTTCTTGTGGTTCCAACAGCAACTCAGGTGAGATTTTAACAAGGACTTGTGTAAACCTTGTCTAAATCAAAGAGAACTGCACGCCTAAGACGCTACCTTCCCTTTGAAGTGGCAGCTCTGCCAACACAATTGATTTTGAGTTTAACTTGATTAGAAAGGAACAGATTAGAAGCCAACAGCAGGACTGAGAAAGTTGGATCAACCAGTGAAGTTTATTTTGCCAAAAATAAATGCCAAGACAAAAATTGCAGCAAACAAAGCTAAGTACTAAGAAGCGGGTGTTTGCTGAGAGGAAGGAGAAACATGAATTCTGCTTACTAATAGCTTTTTACATTGAAAGAATGTAACTTGATGCCCTGACATGTCCAGAATACCTTGAAATGTGCAGGAGTCACTCCCACCCCCCAGGCTGTCACAGGCAAGGAAAGAGGGCAAAGAGTCTACTTGCTATGTCATCTCTCACCTGGTCCAGCCCTGGACCTGTGCACACCGCATCAGTTGGAGTGACTCAAACACTCAACACACACGATGAGGGCTTAAGGAGAGTACAACAGTCCTTTCTGTCATTTATTTTTTCATCGGATTTTTTTTCCCTTTCCTTTTGTAGGAAACAAATCAAGGAATGTTCCTCTGCCATTTTTGTCCACTTGACAACAATGGATTAACTCCAAAAAAGGAATCTCAGGGTGAGTGCTTCTCTCGTGCTATATCTGCCCCCACCAAAGTGACAGCTTCTATCATCTTGGGAGCACCCAGCAAGTGGCCAGCATCTCCATGTGTCTAGTTTGTACTCACAGTCCTTGTGCAAACCCATGAGACAGGTTTTAACATCTTCCTCTTACAGATCAGGAGACAGAGGCTCAGAGAACTCGATGAACCAACCCAGGATTATACAGCCATGCAGCAATCAGACTAAGACTCAGGCTGACACCAGTGTAACCTGTATCCTGTGCCTTCATCTCTCCACTCAAACCCACCATATGCATTTTTTTGGAAGGCCATTCTTACTCATTTCTGTGCACCTAATCCTCCCCTCTCCTCCACACAGCTTAATCCAGTCTTTCCAGAAGTCCACTCTCCTTAAATGCTATGGTGCTTCTTTCCTTGGCATTTAACAGATTCAACCTTCTGTTGCTCATGTGTTCCCCAGCAGAGTTAGGAGCCAGCATAAGCCATTTATCCAATGAGTGCTCGGACGTTTGGGGTTGTAATCTTTCCCACTAAGCTGCATGATGACAGATACCAAGACTGTTTCAAAAGCCACTAGGTCCCCAGGGCTAGCACAGTGACTGACAGGCAGTGGTACTCCATGTATTTTTACTGGATAATTAGATACGTAAAGGATAGTTAAAGTGAGATTTCAGGAGACCTCACAGGCAAAGAAGCACCTTATGAAAGTAATTTATTTTTAACAAAGACTCATCCAAACCTGGTGGGTTACTCAGGGGCAGGGAGGATCATTTTAAATGCCACCTGAAATATGCTGTACCAGTTGTCCTCTGGCCTACCGCTTTCCTGTCCAATAACCCTAGCAGAGCTTAGCCTGAAGTCGTCAGACTTATGAGTTTATAAAGCAAATAAATAAAAGTACTGCTTCATTAAGGTCTCAGTAAAGCATGGAGGATGCAAATGCTTCTTTTAGCACAGGCAGTAAGCAATGGTAACAAGGGGGCAACAAAGGTATTCTCCACAAAAATGAGGGACCTGTGAGCCACAAGGGGGAACCCCACAGTGGCCTGACAGGGCAGCCAGTCTGACCTCACCTATGTATACAAAGAATAAGGGAGGACAACTCTACAGGCCACCCCTGGTGAGAGACACCCATGAAGATCTAAGAGCAGGAGAGGGGACATGGCAGGCTCTCCAGGTGGCAGGAGATCTGCCCCTACAAAGGCGCTGTGACACCTCTGAACTCTGCTTGATAGATGAAAGGCAAAGGCTGTGTTGGTTATCAAGTGAGATACTCTCTCAGGGCTTCCTGAGCTATTGAGAAAATTATGAAAATAGTAAATCAAGCTGGAAAAGCTAGAGTCGATATTAGTGGTTTGGGTATCAGTTTCTTGCTATTACTGGGAATTTTTTTCCTGCGTATCTTGGGAGCGCCCTGGTTATACATACATGAGTCCTGATTTCTAGACAAGATTATACTCCTCTTGAAATTGAGACATGCATCCATTGTGGTGTCCCCAAACTTTGGCAAGATGTTCTCCATTAGACCCTATAAGTTAGTGTTTGGTACAAGGATGATAAAAGTGACATAAATTTTGAGATTGTTGAAAGCCATCTGAGGTTTTTATTTTTTTTTCCCGTATGGAATGATTAATGTTGAGTTCTTTGTTTTGCTTCTGCTCTGGAATGTTTAATATTGTTATGTTCATTCTGAAAACTACCTTAACAGAGGAATGACCCTCAAAATTGTCTTGTATTTTTAAAAAAATCTTCAGTACAAATTCTCTTGCTTCAGAGAATGACACTTTGAGGAATTCAGGGTCAAGCAAACTTGCCAAAACCCACATAAACACAGTACCCCTAGACATCACAAAACAAAGTAGAGGGCTCAGCCTCTTCCAAAAGAAAACAGTCAAAGCATGAAAACAATCTGGCCACCGCAGGGGCCCAGCTGTCCCCCAGTAGAATGTCAGATGCACCTAGAGCAACAAGAGCCCATTGGACGTGGAGTTGCCAGGGAACAGATTCTCTGTTCTACTCTCTACAGACATTTTGCCTCCTCTGAGCAAGCTGATAGTCAGGCTCAGTGTGGGATAGCCGGTATCTTGTTGTTTATTGTTTTTAAATTAACAAAGGAAAGTATGTATTTTTCACTGCAACATGAAGTTTGGAGTATGCGTTGTGGAACAGCTCTTTAACACATTCACATAGTTGGTGAGGATCTTGAGACAGGGAACCTGATACCATTTGGGTGGAGAAATAAATTAGTGTGACAGCCATGATGGATAACAGTATAGAATTCTTTAAAACTTAAGAATAGAGCAAGCATATGATCCAGCAATCCGGTACTAGGATGTATCAATAGGAAGTGAAATCAGTATGTCAAAGAGATACCACACTCCCGTGTTCACTGAAGTACTGTTCATCATAGTGGGATACAGAGTTAACCAAGATGCCCAGAAATGGATGAAAGGATGGAGAAAATGTGGTGTATACACACAGCGATGTGCTGTTCAACCACACAAAAGAAGATGACCTTCAGTGACACGCTCCCTTCAGAGGTTGAGGGAGCAGTGTCCTAATCTGGACTATTTTGTAAAGGAGCAGACACTCCTGAAACATTATTGATGTTAGTGGAATGTGAAGATTTGTGTGCCCTTGCCAGTGTCGCCTCATGCTAGCATGAGGTCTTTTGTACTGTTTTGTGGATCTAAATCTCTAAATTCCTAGACCAGCTTCTGCAGCACATGACAGAAATTCAACTCGATAGTGCACGGCCAGAAGTCAGTTGTGGGTAATAACAGGCTGCAGCTGGACCTAGAGAGAGTAGGGTGGAATCTAGAACAACACCAGGAAGAAGTCCGGGCATCCAGGTCCTCTCACCTTCTGAATTCTGGCTTCCTCTTAGGCTGCCTTGGTTTAGAGTCAGACAATGGTACTTCTATGTCATGCTTCACTTAGTGCCCCCTGCTCTTGCTCTACTTTGGAAAGACCCTGGGCTAGACTGCCTCAGCTTGGGTCCCACGCCCAGTCCTGTCTGGACCCATGCCCAGCCTAGCTGGGTAAGTTACTGTGATGTGAGACTTCTGTTGGCAGCATGTGGACAATTGCACATGGGAGAAGTTTCCAAAAGGAAGGAGGAGCTCTTCCAGAAGTAAGTAGGGTGACCAGGAAGACACTGACAGTCTTCTGCACCTCTTGCTGTGGCCTGGATGTGCCTTGTGCCCCGAGGTCCATGTGTTGGAGGCCAAAATCCAGTGTGTCATGTAATAACTGATGGAACCTTGAGAAGTGAAGCTCAGAGAGGTCATCAGGCTGACTGGGACGCTGTCTTGTGAGGGGTTAAGGAAGTTCTCATGAGACAACCCCTGCCACCCGTAGTTCTCAAGAGAGGGTGGCTGTGAGGGCCTGAGCTTTCCCCACCCATCATCTCCCTGCTGTTTGTCTGCCGAGGTGATCACTTCTCTCTCATGAGCTCTGGTCATTGCTGTCTGTTGTGATCTTCAAGGCAGCCTGCAGAGAGTTGAGCAGATGCATCCTCACATCTTGAAAACTATGAGAAAAAACACTAAGTTCTTTTCTTCCTGGGGAACTGGTCCAGGCATTTTGTTTCAGTGATAAAATACTGACTAACAGGCCATCTTATGCTAATATTATGCTTAAAGTAAGTAATGTTATGCATGCCAAATTAATTTAAGGCAAGTTCTGGGGAACTCTAGGTAGACTTCAATTTTGTTATCTTTTTTGTTTACTTCTTCATTAAACCAGTCAATCAAGAAATTGCTGACCAAGTGCTTTCTAAGCACAAAATAATTTTTTTTCAAAATACGTACAAGCAAGCACAGCAAGCATTTTCCAAGTGCTATTTTCCTAACCATTTCTGTCTAACCAATCTGCTTCTCATGCCCTTACACACAGCTCTCACCTGTGCAATGGGTTGCTTTTTCTGAGGTGTGTTTTCTCCTTTCCATCAGTCTTCACCTTCCCTTCTTCCCTATGAAATTTTTCAACCAGCCTCATTTCTTTAACTACTCAATGATTGTGGAGGGTTTTTTTTTCTATTATCTAAAATTTATTCTTATTATCGTGGAGCTTTTCCTTCTGTGAATACTAGAATTCCATTTCTTGTTTTTCTTTTTTTTATTTATTTAAAGAAAAAATAACAAAACAGGGTAGAAATAATACAAATTTCAAAAAATAAACAGTAAGAAATCACTAGTTGATAAATTACATATTGTCCTCTTAGAAATAGTTGTTCAAGTTACAAAAGTGAAGCATACAAAGTGGACATTTAAACAGGGAGACTGCAAGCAGTTCTGTTCAACGATCCAACAAAAACTTAGTAATATGGTGATCTACACACTTAAACATACATGCAATTACTGTCTTTCCTTCTCTTTTTTACAGTAGCAATTACACATTTTGGGTTTTATTACTCCTACATTTCTTATTACTTTTTACACTTAGAACCACAATGTGATATTTATAAATATGATTCTTATTTATTTCACTAATGAGGATAGCCTCAAGTTGTCTCCATTTGCCTATGAAGGCCTCAAGATCATCCTTTTTTATAATTAAGTAATATTCCATTGTATAAAAATACCACATCTTTTTCATCCACTCTGTGGCTGATGGGCATCTTGGTTGTTCCCAAGATTTAGCTATTACAAATTGTGCTTCTATGAACATGGGTGCATATATCACTGTGACATGACCTTTTCAGTTTTTCTGGCAAAATACCCAGGAGGGGAATAGCTGGACTGAATGGAACTTCTGATCCTAGTCTTGTGAGAATTCTCCATAGTGATTTCCATAGTGGTTGCACCAGTCTACACTCCCACCAACAGTGGAGAAGTGTTCCTTTTTCCCAACAGCCTCACCAACATTTGTTATCAGTTGATTTCCTGATGGCAGCTATTCTTTCCAGAGTGAGATGAAATCTCAATCATGTTTTAATTTGCATTTCTCAAATGACCAGTGATGGTGAACATTTCTCCATTATTTGCCATTTGTATATCCTCATCTGAGAACTGTGTGTTCATCTCAGATGCCCATTTTTGGAGAGGCTCTTTGAATTTCGGGGCTTGATGTTTTTCAATGCTTTATATGTTCTAGATATAAGTCCTTTGTCTGAGCAGTTGTTGGCTAAAATTCTTTCCCATTCTGTGGGTTTTCTTTTCACTCTGTTGGTGATTTCTTTTGAAGTGCAGAAACTTCTCAATAATATGAGATCCCAGTTGCTGATTCTTTGAAGTGTTTCCCATGTGGTTTGCGTTTTGTTCATGAATTCTCTGCCTACCCCTATTTCTCCAAGACTTCTACCTACCTTGTCTTTCAGTAGATTTAATGTTTCTGTTTTAATATTTAGGCCTTTGATCCATTTAGACTTTAGTTTTGTGCATGGTGATAGGCATGGATCTAGTTTCAGTCTTCGGCATGTGGAGAGCCAATTTTTGCAACACCATTTATTAAAGAGGCTATCCTTCTTCCAGTGAACATGTTTAGCCCCTTTGTCAAATATCAGGTGGCTAAGTGACTTTGTAGTTGTGCTTGCATCTTCTAATCTGTTCCATTGATCCTCGGGTCTATTTCTTGCCAGTACCATGCTGATTTTATCACTGTGGCTTTGTAGTATAGTTTCAAGTCAGGAATTGAGATGCCTCCTGCCTTATCTTTGTTGCCCAGAATTGCCTTGGCTATTCTCAATTTCTTCTGTTTCCAAATGAATTTTAGGAGCATTTTCTCTAGATCTGCAAGGTATATAAATAGTATTTTAATTGGAATTGCATTAAAACTGTACAAAAGTTTTGGAAGTATGGCCATTTTTACAATGCTGGTTCTTTCCAGCCAAGAGCAAGGAATATCCTTCCATTTTCTAATATCCTCTTCAATCTCTTTTTTTTAGCATAACATAATTCTCAGCATATATGTCTTTTACATTCTTAATTAGGTTGATTCCTAAGTATTTCATTGAGGGATGATATTTCCATATTTTCTCTCTCAGTGAGGTTTTTTTTTTTGTTTGTGTACAGGAATGCTATTGATTTTGAGTGTTGACTTTGTATCCAGCTACACTGCTGAATTTGTTTGTTACTGCTAGTAGTCTTTTAGTGGAGTTTTTTGGGTCTTTTATAGAGTATCATGTCATCTGAAAATAGTGATAATTTAACTTCTTCCTTTCCTATCTTTATTCATTTCTCTCTCTTGTCTTATTGCCCTGGCTAGTGTTTCCAGAACTATATTGAATAGGAGTGGTGATAGTGGACATCCTTGTCTTGTTTCTGATTTTAAAGTGAAAGCTTTCACTTTTGTCCAGTTAGAATAATGTTGGCTATTGATTTGTCATAGATGGCCTTTATAAGACTGAGGTAGATACTGTGTATCCCAAGTTTTTGAAGTGTTTTTATCTTGAACATGTGTTGGACTTTATCAAAAGCTTTTTCTGCATCTATTGAGGTGACCATGTGCTTTTTGTTTTTGGCTCTGTTGATGTGGTGTATTACATTTATTGATTTGCATATGTTAAACCATCCTTGCATTCCTGGAATGAATCCCACTTGGTTATGATATATAATATCCTTGATGATTTGCTGCATTGTATTTGCCAGTATTTTATTGAGAATCTTTGCATCAATGTTCATTAGTGAGATTGGCCTATCGTTCTCCTTTTTGGTTTGGTCTTTCTCTGGTTTTGGTATCAGAGTAATATCTGCCTCCAGGAATGATTTATGGAGGATTGCTTCCTTTTCAATTTCTTGAAGAGTTTAAGGGGTATTGACATCAAATCTTCTCTAAATTTCTTGTAGAATTCATCTGTGAATCAATCAGGACCTGGGCTTTTCTTTGTTGATAAGTTTTTAATTATGTTTTCAATTTCAATAGTTGATATTGGGTTACTCAAAATTGCTATATCTTCTTGGTTGAGCTTTGGTAGTTCATATGTTTCAAGAAATCTGTCCATTTCCTATGTGTTTTCCACTCTATGTGTATAGAGATTTTCAAAGTTAGGTATTCATGATCTTTTGAATTTTCATGGAATCTGTTGTAATTTCCCCCTTTTCAGTCCTTATTGCGTGAATTTGAGTTTTTTCTTTCCTTTTCTTTATAAACTTAGCTAAAGGTTTGTCAATTTTGTTTATTCTCTCAAAAAAAACAGCTTTTTATTCATTAATTCTTTGTATTTTTTAATAGAATTCCATTTGTTGAAACACATAAGAGTTTTGGATGGCATGATGGTGCATGCCTTTAATCCCAGCACTTGGGAGGCTGAGGAAGAAGTATTTGCTGCAAGTTCAAGGCCAGCCTGGGGAGAAAATGAGTTCAAGGCCAGACTAAACTGCATAGCAAAACTCTGTCTCAAAAAGACCACACAATTTTTTAAAAAGAAAACAGCTTTCATTTATAATCCAAAATGGAAACAGATACTAAGGCAAAAATTCAGAGAGGCATTAATGAAAAATGGTAAATATATTATCAGTCATTAATACATGTCATTTATTATAATGAGATTCCCTTGACTGTGAATGTGGTTTAAAACCTCAGCTTGCTTTGCAATAGCAAGCAAAAATATCAAATGACACTCAGAATTTGGATATTTATTTATTCATTTATTTTTTGGTGTCAGGGATCAATTTCACAATCTCATGCTTTCCAGGAAGACACTTGTGCCATTGAGCTATATCTTTGACCAACATCCAGAATTTGGAGGTATATTTATTTACACCACACAGGCATTGATGAGGATCTAATGCTTATAAACATGTTATGCCCTGAAGGCCCAGAAAAGGAAGTTTTTATGGGGTTAGTTGCAAAGGGGAAGTACAAAGGCAGAGTTCTTGGCTGTCTTTGATCAGTTCTCAAAATATGTATCATAGTGACCAGGTAAGCCTTACAGTGACCAGCCATTTCTAGGCAATAGTGATAAAAAGAGCTGTAACAGGAACTATTACCTGGGCAACTAACAGATTGATGGCGAGTATTTTTTTCTACAGTTTCCAGCAAAATTCTGGTAATACTCTAATTTAATAAAGGGCTACTGCATGCCATCATGTGCCAGTATTTCAGTTACTTTTCTCGTTGCTGAAACAAAATACATTTGACATTCAAACTTAAAGGAGAAAAGGTTTATTTTGGCTCACAGTGTATAGAGGTTTCAGTCCCTAATCGGCCGTCTCCAAAGCAAGAAAGCACGGAACAGGGGCATCTCAGATAAGAAATGATTCATGACAGGCAGAAGGCAGAAGGCAGGCAGTGAAGCAGCGAGTGAGCACAGCAACCCTCTTTCTGCCTCTAACATTCTGTCCAGGGAGAGCCTTGCCAGTATCCACTTTCAAAACCATTTCAAACCAATCAGTGGAATAATTTAGCAATCACACACCTTAAGCCTAGCATCACACACTCTAGATCCCATCACCTCTGATTGGATCACCTACCTATGACTACATGAGTCTTCAAAGAACAATCTAAAAAGAAGCTGTACAGCCAAGTAACTTTATTCAGCTATGTTGGGTGTAAAAAGATGGAAAATAAGAATCAGCTCATCAAAAAGCTGCTAATCCAGCAGAGGCAGGAAAGTAGCTTGTGGAACAGCTGGATTCAAACATGCTCAGGAGAGGAAAATAGGCAGAAGTAGAAAATGAGTCTTCCATACTTTCTTGGAAGGATTTAACCAACACTTCCAACTGTATCCTTGTGACAGTATGTAAAATAGCTTTTCCTTTTTTTCTCCTTTCTACCTACCCTTCATTCATACCCCCACTCCTGCCTGGACCAAAGCTGTGCCCATTCATATCTGTGTGTACTTTTTTATAAAGCATTAAGTGCCTGTTACGAGTGAATGGATGGGTACACGTATACATGCTTCCATAGGCTCAATACTGAAAGGGAAGTGTCTCAGGCATCTCTCTTGGAGCATGTTATTCTATAAGTGTGGAGACATGTCCTGGCCTCTAGTGGTGGGGGCAAAGGTTAAGTTTGCATATCCTGAAGAAGACCTAACCCAAACAGAATGGACCAGATGAGGGAGGAAGAATTGGTGATAATGTTAACATTCTAGGCAAGAGATGATTAAGATATGAACTAAAATAATAGTACTAGTGGGGTCAGAATAGCAGGACAAATACTTGGAGACTGAACTAGGTCCCTGTATTGAGGCAGAGATGAGGAGGCATATGGGATGGGGTCACCTTAACATGCACAAAAGACTCTAGCAACCCCTTGAGGGTTGTTACAATAACATTTTTCCTGTGCTTGGTGGTGTGACATTGCTCAGCATCCTTTGTCAGTGCCAATTTTCTCTTCCCTTTACCTGCACTAAGATCAACTTGGCACAAGTGTTTCACAAGGTGCCGCTGTACTTGTTAATGTTATGACTTATATAATTATTCTCTTTCATATGCCTTAAATGTCAGGGTTCCTGGAGTGATAGCAAGCAGCAAATTAAGTAACTTTTTCTGAACCTGTGATGTCTTAAAGTACTAAGGCAAATTTGCAACATCAGCTGCTCCTACCAAATATTATGAATCTTTGGATCTTCGCCCAAAAGGATGCTTCTAACAAAGTATACTTCTCTATTTAAATTGGAAAATAACATGCAAGCACTAACTGGAATATTGTTCCCTCCCTACGCTCTCTGGAGAAGTGAGCCTCCTTCAGTTATGCTGGGCGCCGGGAGTTTCATAAAGAAACTATTAGAGCTAGACATGGAGGTGCCTTCCTATAATCTCAGGACTCTGGGAGTCTGAAGCAGGAGGACCAGAAGTTTGAGACCAGCCTGTGCAATTCATTAGTGAGATTCTGTCTCGAAATAAAAATTTTAAAAAGGCTGGAAATACAGCTCAGCACAAAGATCCTGGATTGACTCCCTAGGAAGACACACCCCAGCAGAACAAGGAGATTCAAACATTTTAGATCCCCCAATGAGAGAAAGATTAGATTGAGAGGTAGATGTTCTCAGTCTCATTCTGTTCTCTACCCGACACCACTTTAGATACAGAGGTTATGAGCCAGAAAGGAGAAGATTTTGGAGAAAGAACAAATGCAAACCATGAGAGTTACTTTTTTATGAGTCAGATAGGGAGGCTGTGTCGTAAATCTAAGCTCCTTAGAACCAGTCTCCATGGGGAACAAGGAGCATCTCTCGCCTTTTAACAAAGTGTTTGGATTCCAGATTGAAAGGACCTGGGCTCTCATTTTCAAGTGATGCCTTTGCAATGCAATTGGCTCTGCCAATGGGGCAGGGTTATCCCAGAGCAGAAAAGGAAGAGGCTGGGGATATCCCAGGAGGTTCCTTCACTCCTAGAAGCTGTAGGAGAGTATCCAGAGGTTGCTGGATCCCCCAGACTGGGCATCAAGGTTGGCCAGAAGACGGAGTCCTGTTGAACTGCAGGGGAGCTGGTGCAAAGACTGTAAAAATGGGGTGGGGGGGGGGAGTGAGCAGCCCAGGAACACATGAACTGGTTAAAGACGCCAAGATGTTACATAGGAACAGTACTGCCCACCATGTGCATAGCCTCTGAGCACAGCATTAACATCTGGGAAAAGAGAACACAGCTGAAAACCTTCCACCTAGAAATGATAAACAGCAAACCTAAACTTCACTGCGTCCTCCTGGTAAAGACTAAATTTAAATGTTTGCCTCTGAAACAGAGGGACTTGAAATAGAGGTTAAATGTCATCAGACAGGTGAAGTGTATACCGAGTTGAGCTCCTCAGTAAAAGTCATGGTGAGATTCATAGATTTGTATATAAATTCCTAACACTGAAGTCACAGTCAGGCTCTAGTGCATGACAGATCTTTAGAGGCCAGCACTGCCGGTGAGGAGCCATGTGGCCATCAGTGCATAACTTAAGCTTCCATGCCTCAGTTTCCTCAAATGATGTCCTCCTCCAACCCAGATTTCTCACATTTATTTATTGTCCACACTTGATTCCAGTGGGATTTGCCAAACAGATTCTGTAGAAGACCATATAGATGGCTCCCCTTGGATACAGAATGATTACTTCTGCATTAGCTAAACCTGGCCCTGTCTCTGTGTACTGATCTGCACAGAGCTGGCCAAGCTGTTTCCTTTTCCCTTAAGCTGGTTCTAAGCAATGTAAATAGGAATGGCTGCATTCCGATGTGTAATATTTGAAGCCAAGTACCTGCCAGCCCTGCTTCCATGCCTGTGTCTCTCCTTAAACAGGTGAGCCCAGCAGGATAACAGAGCCAATAACTACACGGCTGTCAGCTGGGTACAAGCCTTGAGATAAGAGGTGATGGCATCCCAGGACAGAGAAGTTTGTGCATCAGAAGCTGGAGCAGCCGGGTCTGAACATTAAACACTCCCTGAGCTGTGTTATGCAGCCTGGTCTTTCCGCATATCCTCCTCTCTGTCCATTGCAGAGGTGCTTTCTGGTCTCCTACCTAGCTCCGCTCACATTACTCATGTATTTCCCGCCATTCTCACAGTCACGCATCTTTCTTCATGAATTAATAAAATTCAGGTTAGGCCCTGGGCCGAGGCCTTTGTTCTGTGAACCCTCATCTGGTCCGGACTCAGGACCCCTTGGCTGCCCATAACTGTAAATGTGTCTTAGTGTCTATTCTCTCCATGGGTTACACCAGAGGTGGTAGATTGGAATCAACTCGCCAGAATCCCAATAACATTTCCACAGGATCACAAATAAAAACTTTCTAGACCATGAGGAGGACAACAAAGAGCCCCCACAACAGTCCACCCTGTGCTTCTGGTCTCTTTTCCTTGTCTTTATTTGCTTCACACAAGACCTTTATTTTCTAATGTCAAATTCCAGTTTCCAGTTGCCCTTTTCCTAGACCTTTCTTTGTGCACTCACAATAATTAATGAGGCCAGATAGCTCGGCCAAGGCCTAGCTCTGAATATCCAACCCTGGATGTAATTGTTCAAGGGTCTTTCCTGCAGGAGGTGGACTTTCAGGTTAGTCACCTGTGACCTAATTCTGACTCTACAGTCAATCAAGTCTTCCAAAGAAGAAAATGGAAATTGAAGTCCTGATCAGACGAGATGACCTTATCAAGCATTTGGTGCTAAGAACTTTAGATGTCAGAGCTGTTAATAGAACCCTCGTATGTACAGTGAGTTCCCAGAAAATCAAACAAGGACAGAAAATGCTCACACCAGCAAAGAACATTGGCACTATCAGAAGGTACAAGCTGCAGTTCACAGAAACCAGGCACAAGCGACACATGCAGAGGCCAACTGTGTACCCGAATCCTCCTTACCTTTGGATTGGTCACAGGAGTTACACAGGACAATCTTCACAGCAGCTTTCCCAGGGCCATGCAGAGTGGGGATTACGTCACTTTGTTTGAGCCTACACTTTACTGATTTCCTTAGGTCCATTCAAAACAGCACCAACATAGCAAAAGTCCTCCAGATTTTTCCTTCCCAAGCCCCTTTTTCTTCCCCTCAGAAAGAATCAGCATCACTAAACTGCTATGCTTCAGCAGCCCACAATTTCCTATTCTTTGCTTCCATGATTATATATTCCTCAACTATATATATATATATAATATATATATTATATATATAATATATATATAGTTATATATACCTTTATTTTATAAGTGCTTGACTATGTATGTTGCTTTTTTCATTTAAATCCTGACTCCACAAAGGACTTGAAATGACTTATCATGAGAAGAGGAACCACATAGTAAAATGTAAGCCTGAATTTTAAAACACAGTCGCAGGAAAGAATATTTTTAAAAAATTAAAACTCAGGGAAAAAGAGAAATAAACAGAAGTTATTATGAACAATGAATTATTAAAAACCTGAAGTTCTATTAGAATACTACCATTTTGCCTTGTCAGGTTGTTTGGGTTTTAGTTTAAACCATGGGGGGATTTTTCCTAGCAGATCTACTATGAAATTGTTGGTGCTTTCTTACAGACTGATGAGAGCATTTTCTCCCTTGATGTGTGTAGAGCTGCAGGGACCCATGGCCGGCCCTCAGCTGTAAAAGATGGGTCACCACAGAGGTGCAGGATACAGTCCCAGGAGAGCACAGAGCTCGTAACCACTGTAAGCGTCAGCCAGACTCACTGGATGTTTAGCACGAAGCAGGTGCTGCCCTGAGCTCTGTACACATAATCACGGACATAAGCTTCAACCCACTGCAGGATCCACTCATTTCTCAGAAGAGGAAGATGATCACCCACTTTAGCCATTGACCTAAAATGAAATGGTAAGTGGCCACCCTGAGTCCCATGGCTTGTTGGGTTTGCTAGATGGATTGACATCATGGTACATGTGTCATGCTGCTGTACATCATGGTACATGTGTCACCTTGCTTCCTTGGAATATCTGCCTTGCCTCCTGCCCCATCAAAACTCCATGATTGCCTTTGTCTGCCTTAGAATTTCATGTCAAAGTAGTTCCTTTTTTGTGTAGTGCCCAGGATTGACTCCAGAACCTTGTTTATGCTAGCCAAGTATACTACCCCTGAGCTCTATCCTTGGCCCTCCTTAGTATTTTCTAATTCCAGGCTTTTCCAACTTCTAAATGGAACCAGATGTCTCATAAAAGGTGACAAAGTACATTCAAGCTGTCCTGATCAGTGGGTGGCAAAGCCTTGATACGGTGAAGCCTGAGACAAACTTCTCAGATAGGAACTAGACCACGGAACCCAGGGCCCAAGTACTTGCCCCTATAAATTAATGCATCCTTTATTTCAGTACTGGGGATGGAGCAGGGCTTCGTGCATGCTAAGCCTGTTCTTTGCCGCTGAGCTACCCATCTGCTCCTAGTTCCAAAATGTGTCCTTTAAAAACCCTGTGGTGCTTTTACTTCTTTGAATTTAAAGGTTGAAAATATTAAGAACTTACCAGTTTTACTAGAAAATACTTAACATTGAAAGTACCTCAAGAGGCACGTTTAAAAAGTCCAAACACAGACATTTTACATTTTATATTTAGCCCATTTTCCTGTATTTAATTGATTCCATTATTCATGTTTCCACTCCCAAAACTTCCTGGGGCTTTTGGTAGCTCTTCTGTACTTTGAGAATGCATAGTTATTAATCAAAGGATCTCTCTTCTCCCTTTAGCCAAGCCATCCATAGTAAAAGCTTTCCATCCTCCCTCACAAATCAGTTCTTTCAAATCCTTCCTTATTTTCATTACTCTGTCTCTAACTTCTTCTCAAATTATTTTAGATGTTTCAAATTTCCATTGTTGGAAATCCCACTGAAAGGGACACCTCACTTCCAAAATAATGCGGTTACGATTCTCTGGTGGAAGTTCAGTTGTCTTGGGTATTTTTCTTGTTTTCTGTTGCTTAACTCATTTTTAATTTGCTACTGTTTTACTTGACTGCTTTTCTAATTAGATTTCCTCATCAAGCATCCATTTGTGGTTATTCATCTGAATTGGGGTGAGACTGTAACAACAATTGGACCAGCTGAGCGTTTAAAAGTTCTGTGTAACAAGAGGTCTGAAGCTTTGCCTGAGCTTACTGAATTCCTCCTGAACACTCAGAGCTGTGACTCTGGAACTTCCAGATCCCTGCTCCAAAGCACGAACAGACAAACAATTCACAAGATCATTGCCAGGCTGCATTGTTGCAGGCATCCGTGAACAGCTGTGTTCTTTGTCTTCAGTCATTTCCAAAACATTTAGGCCAAATGGTTTTTAGTCTATTAGAGGGGATGTTGACAAAGGTGTTTTATATAAGTGACTGGTAGACTACGCTTGGCAAAAATTTAGCTTGTTGTACTGAAACGTACAGTCACACATGGATTAACACTGGGATGCAGCCTAAAAAATGCATCTCATCTCATCTCATCTCATCTCATCATTGTGCAAATATCACAGAACAAAGTTACACAAATCAACATCATGTAGGTCGGCTACTTGATGTAGTCTCCTGATGCATCTGAGAAATGCAGTAAACATTGCCACTACCTACGCAACCCCTTGGGGTTCTTGGGGTGAGGGACTGCGAGAGGAGGAAAATAAGGAAGAGATGAAGCTGGGGTCAGGTGGAGCCCTCATCCTCCTGATGGGAGGAAAGGAACTGGCCCTGCACTGCAGGGGCATTTATTTATACCTTTGAGCAACTTAATGTCACATCACGCCCTGTTGTCCTAGCAATCCACTGTTCAGAAGCAGCTTCTTCACCTGGCTTGCCCCTAGAACTCTGTTCTTATGATAGTCATGCCTCAGCCTTTGACGTGTGGTTCATTTCCAGCATCAATGGCTCCGAACAAAATACAGGATGTATCTCACTGTATGATGTAGAAAACACAAATGGCACGTTTTATAGCAATTTTTTTCTTGTATTTTTAAAGGGAGTTCACTGTAAAATAAAAATCAAAATTATAGTGTAGTTCATATCTAAACCACCAAATTAGACATTTATTATCATTATCACATATTCTATACTTCATGTCCTTGTATATGCCTCATTATTATATGACTGGCAGTGCAATAGTTTTGTTTACACCAGAATCATCACAAGCATACAGGTAACCAGTTGCCCTATGATGTCAAAATGACAGGAAATTTTCAGCTCTATCAGAACCTCCTAAAACAGTCATGCATATGGTTCCTAATTGTAATAATAATTAGGTGGCACATGACAATAGTGGTTGCCTAGTCCTCCACTATTTACATACTGATTGCTGAATGCTTATACACCACCATATAATGGGATTGGTGCTTTTAAAGGGAAATAGAGTATTTTCAGCAAAATTAATTGCAATGTATCTTTTACTATGATACGTTTGTTTTTAGAAGTTTAAGAATTCAGCATATTCTTGACCACATCTTGTTTTGTCTCAGTCAGTTTTGTGTTGCTATAACAGACTACCTGAGGCTGAAGCTGAGAAGTTTATAATGAGTAAAAGGTTCTTGCCCAGGGCCCACATGTCAGAAGATAAAAAGGTAAGAGGATGAGAGTGGAAACCCCATCATGAAGACCTTAACTGGTTTATGAAGGTGGGGCCTTGTGGTTTGAACCTTCCCATCGGCTCCACCTCTCTGCACCCTCACATAGGGAATGAAGTTTCCAATACGTGTACTGTGAGAGACACATTCAAACCATAGAAGGTGAGACTTCAGACACACACACACACACACACACACACACACGGCTGCTACTAAGCAGTGAAGCAAAGCCCTGGTCTCTTGCTAATTAATTTGGCAACCCATCGGAAAGCCTCATAGACACGCCCCAAGGAAATCCTGCCATCTCAGACAATGTAAGATCTGGGAGTGTGATTCAAATGTAAATGACTCTATTCTGAATTAGAAATGAAGAGGCAGCAAAGTTTTAGTGGTCACAGGAACAAAACTTTGTCATTTGTGAGTGACCTTCCTCTGCCTTCCCTACATTTTAACCATTGGTGACTTCTAATTATAAGCAAGTTATTAATAACCAGAAAGATACAGTTGAGACACAGTGAAGCTAAAATCCTTAGTGGAATCTTGGATATAATTAACAGAGACTGTGACAGTACTCTGATTAGAAGGTACTGGAAGTTTTCTACTGTGGCCTTTAAAATTAATTACCAAAGAATCAGTACTTATGACTGGCAACTAATCTCCTAAATGAAGCAGTGGTTCCTCGGAGTGGTTGATTATTAATTTAATAAAAATATGATTGACAGTTCAAGAATTTAAAGGATTTTGATCATCAGATTCTTCTGGTCCAGTCAGGCGTGAGGCATAGTAATATCATACTTTTTGAATGTTAAGAATACAGACATGTTCGGAATCCGTATGCAAAATACTCACTGGTGACCCTAGGACAATAGCATATATGAAACTGAGATCATTCTGTATACAAGCTCTCAATGAAAGCTGTAAAATTTCCTATTGATTTTACCTGATAAGAAAATCACTTCCCAATCACTTTTCATTTGTCTTATTCTGCAAAAGCATAGGACTTTATAAAAAGCCAGATAATGAGCAAATGTTATTAGATGTTAACCAGGCAGAATTGCCGAATGCTCAGCACCCCTGCCTTTGGCACAGCACAGGACAAGGTGGCTGAATCAATCCCAAGAATGACTACCATGCAAGTGAGGAGGACACTCACACCGCTTGCCCACCTGTGACATGTCTACTGAGTGCTGTTATGTCCTGTAATCCGCAAAGCAATCCTGCAAGATAGACTACATCCCCATTTTTGAGATAAGAAAAACTGAGACTCAACTTAATTAACTCCACATCTACAGAACTTATAAGAAGCAGAGCTACGAATCAAATCTTAGAGTGCATAATTCCAAACCCTGTCAGCATCTTCTTTTACACTCTCTCTTGTGGGGAGGAGGTGAAGGAACCAACACAAAGAAGAAAACAAGCATGTAGCTCTTGCAGCTCACTAGGATCACTCTCAGCTTGTGAAAACAGGTTCCGATGCCCAAGTGAAGTTCATATCCTGCATGGAAACAGCTCTGATCACAGAAGGGAAAACAGAGGAAATACAAGCGGCCCAGATCAGAGGAAGTCGAGATAGGCAGGCACAGAGGATTTTGAGAACTCTGAAACTATTCTGTATGATAAGACACACGAGGATATAAGTCTTTACATATTTGTCCAAACCAGTAGAGCGTAAAACACCAAGAGCGTACACCAATAGAAACTCCGGACCGAGGGCGATGAAGCTGCGTTGAGGTCTGCTGTACTCAACAACTCTGACAAACACACAGCTGTGGAGGTGGACGTTGAGAGTGGAAGAAGCTGCACACGTGTGGGAGCAGGAGGTGTGTAAGAACTCTCTGTACTTCCTGCACAGTTTTACAGTGAACCTAAAACTGCTCTGAAAGCATACATTCTATTTTTAAAATTCAATTCACTCCCTTCGAAAACCTCTTATATCTGCTATAAATAAGGCCTCTCTTGAGCACGATCTCCAACATGAAGGAGCTATTATTGCTCACTCTCACAGGTGAGTAAACTGAGGCAAGCGGTATAAACATCCTACTGTTGATCACGGAGTTAGGGTGTGGGTAGCTTTGGGAGAAAAAAATCAATCTTATGACCCTAACGGCTCTAAAAGTCACATTGCCTCTCATTTTTACAACTTATTTCTCTGGAAGTGGGTGGTATAAGACTTTCTTTTATAGCTTATTGATCTTTGTAGTATTGGGGAATTGGGGGAGTCTCTAAAAGAAAAATTAAAAGCTCACTGTATACATAAAGTTTTAATACCTATGATCAGACAACCTCAAGCCAAAACGGCATGGTAAGGAAAGAATACCATAGCTCACTGCCAACAGTAACTTGAGGACTTCTGTGTTTTCCATTTCAGTGGAGTAGCTGGTAAGTTTCCCCAACCTGCCGCCTCTTTTTTTTCAGAGAACATTTCATACCATTGAACAAACTTTGCCTATACTTGCCTTGCAAATGAGTGGTACCGAGTTGATTCTCGACATTAAGTCAGACCAAACGCCTAAACAAACAGAGTGAATATATATGGAATAGACAGATTATTTCACCCTTCTCACCTTTGTGAAGCAAGTTTACACAAAGCTCATAGTATCAATCATTTAAAGCCCCTGATTCAAGGCTAGCTGGCAATCTGCTAACCCAGACATATCAGCCCAACTCTGATTTGCCAACTGCGTTGGAACTCTGCAGGCTGGTATGTAACATCTGCTAAGTTTTATATCACCTGAGGTTTTTAAGATTAACACATCAGAAGCTGAAGTGATAGCTGGAAGGCACTGGGCAGCGGCAGAATTCATGGATGCCAGAAAACAGAACTGAAAGCTTTGCCCAGGAATAATGCCCCTCAAGTACAGACAGAGCTCCTGTAATGAGAAATTTGCTGCCACCACTGAGCCATGAACATTCCTCCTGCCACTCTGGACATCATGGATACTGCTAACATTAAAGAAAGAAGGTTAGAGAAAACAACTACATCATGTCACCAGATGCAGCGTTGAAAATCAGAGGGGGGGAATCAGACTGCAGACCCTTTGCCACATGCATGAGCCCAGTGACAGAAGTCATCCCCACTCTAAAGGGGCTTGGGTTTGGACCAGTCACAAGGCCAAATTTGAACCTATCAACAGACTTAACTATGGACCAGTCACAGGTCTTTTTTTTTTTTTCTTTTTTTTTTTTTTTTTTTTTTTTTTTTTGTATAAACAGCATTTCTCTTATTCATTGGTGGTTGGTTTAGGAGTGCTAAACCAAGCACTCCTAACCTTCTATTGGTCATGTTCAAACAAAGCCTTGGTGTGGTAGTGGTATAAACCTGCTTGGAGTTTGTTTCTCAGATAGCATGAGCTCATGATGCCCTATGCACGTACTCTAGATTATTTTCCAAAGTACAGTGGTGTGGACAGAACAGTTGCTTTAAAAAGAAGAGCTATGTACACTAAGAGCTATTAACCCTGAAGAGTTCCAGAAACCAAGGCCAACAATACTGACTGACAGCATCACTGGCAGTGTCAGTTGATGAGTTTATCAGCTAGTGAGGTCCGATAGCAGCAGAGACCTATGTTTACCCATGGCATCTGGTATGAATGGTGTAACCCAGCCGCAATCAGGACCCGGTGTTGTAACACTACAGGCTGAAGTTCATTGGTGCTCAAAGCACAGAGGCACAAGCAGTGCTGCACTTTGGCAGTTCGTGATCTCTGTGAATGGAGCAAAAGAATTCCCAACTGATCGGCAATCTGTTGATTACATTTATTCATTGGTCGTGACGTTGGTCATTTCAGTAAAGTAATTACTACCACTCCAAACCAAACAAGCTACCTACTTTCCCACTATGAGTTGAGCATAGAGGAAACATTGAGTCAAAATGGGGTAATTCAAGATTGCTACTCAATTCTCTCTTGTCTTATGGAACATTACTAAATGAGCTGCAAATGTAGTTTACTATATAAGGCTGCCTTGATATAGAGTTTTAGATCTGTATAGATAAAGATGCATATTTATAAGTCTTCTTGTCAGTGGAAGATATGTTTCTAAACACTAGGCAAGATATAGTAAATGGGCAACGAAGAAGTTTGAAGTCTAATAAATAAGAAGAAAAAGAAAAAAACATCATTGCAAATATGCAGTGAGTTCCATGCGTAACGATTTCCTAGAGGAGGCCTCAAGTTCTTAATGGAGGCTCCAATAATGTTTCTTCATCCTTAACAGCCTTCAGTTCATATAGATTTTGCAAAGAGTTGGATGCTTATAATAACACAAAATAAATATGGTCTCTCCTAAAGATGAGTACAGAAAATAAACAACCAATTATGCTAACACTTTATTAAACATAATTTTCATAGATGTTTTAAGGAAAATACAGTTTTGTAAGGGTTTGTAACAAGGTAAACTATCATAATCTAGACAAAATAGTGCAGGAAAACCATTCTCCAGGTTATGCTATGTGTACAATCCTAGTTCAGCTTCTGTTCTGTACTTTCTTTCCACAGATGTTCGTGTAAATGACCATCTTGAAAAGTGGAGATAATGCTTCACCCCTGAAAGAGGGGGAATCTATGTCTTGATCAGTACAATAAAGGCAATGTCTCCCACTAGGCTAAAGGTTGGGCAGGTGTGGTGGCAGTCTTCTTTAAAAGATCAGCATTTCCTAAGCTTATGACTTCTCAGCAGTGTAAATCTACTGTGCATAGTACAGACCGTGCCCATTCCACATCATCCCACTGGGACTTCCTAGGCGCCAGTGAGAACTTACATTCTAGTACCTGCTCTGCTGTGAATCAGTTTTCTGTCTCTGACCCCACAGTTTCTGCCTTCTGCTAGAATCTATGAAACTGACTGGATAACTTGTTAACTTACACGTGGGCCAAATGCCAAACCATTTAAGGCATTGAGAGGAGGAGAGGAAGTGAAGCTAAAAAACTAAAGAGCTGAGGTTTAAACTGAGATATGAAAAATAAAGAGTTGAGGATAGAAGGCTGATCATCCCTAGATAAAGGGACCAATATGTCAGAACCCTGAAGGAAAGATCCTAGCACAACCCAGGAGATGATCAGGGATCCAACAGCCCAGCAAACAGGTGCAGTTGTCAGGCTCTCCAAACAAGGTTGCAGAGGCAAGGATGGCTCAATCCTATAAACATGTGAAAGATGGAGCACCTATGAGGGAGAGTTCTCCACAGATCTTTCATTCTTCTACATACCTAGCAAGTTGATTGCCTTTGGTTCAGACTATCCTATCGATGATGTTTGTCTAGAAAACAGTTTTGGAAGATAGAAACTATATCTTCTGAGAAAGAATGGGCATGCATGGTTATCGCTCATTGTAAAATATTTGAATAATCTTTGATTCATAGTCTCCTCTAAGGCAACCTCCTACCTGGCCTTGTAGCAGCCTGAAGGAATGGAAATTCAGTGAAATAGCACGCAAAATTCTGGTACAGTGTTCCTACTGCACAAAGCATCCATGTCTTCTATCAACCTCTGTGAAGCCAAGGAAGCAAGCTGTATAAAATCTCAAACCCTTCTTATGTCTTGCTTTGGAAAATGTCTACTCATCTCATTAGCCATTTCTTTCTTACTTGGGCCTTTTGCTATTGAATTGAGTTCCTTATATATTTTGGGTGTTAAATCCTTGTCCTATGCCTAAGGCACAAAGATTTTTTCCCTGTTCTGTATGGTATCTACCATGGTCTGTTTATTTTCTTTAGTATACAGAGGCTTTTCCGTATGATGTAGTCTCATTTGTCAACATTTGCTTTTCTTTTCTGTACATTAAAAAGGTGCAAAAAAAGTTCTCAGTTCTTGACAGTCTTTTATTTTGTGCACAAGACATTGGGCAATAGGATTTTACAGTTTCATAGCTTAGCTTTTGTTTGGGGTAATAACCTATATATTACTACAGAGTAGTGTTGTAAATGAAGGAAACAAACCACTCACCCCAGAATATCTGGCACAACCAGCAGCATAAATGCTAAAAATGATCCTTGTGCTAAAAAAAATCCTTGTTTTCAAGAAACCTAGAATATTCTTGGCACAACTATAGAGTGATATAATGAAAACTAACTTTAACTGATGTCTCCAAGTCTGAGTTCTACCCCTGTCAACTGTCTGAGACTGTGCAAGTCCCCTAATCTCATTTCCTTTTGAATTTGTCACTCACCAAATAAGACTAAGCATAGCCCACATGGTTCACATGAGGAGAAAATGAAATAGCAGCATTTTAACGATAGTAATAAATTTACCTACCTAGCCCCTATTTAAATCAACCAAAGATACTTGTTTGGGGAAATCC
Organism: Cavia porcellus; assembly: GCF_034190915.1. NCBI lineage: Eukaryota > Metazoa > Chordata > Mammalia > Rodentia > Caviidae > Cavia > Cavia porcellus. The sequence continues at coordinate 10,735,934 of NW_026947509.1, forward strand.
TAGCTTCTGAGAGGCACCCAGAAAAATTTTCAAGATGGATTTGTTGTTATTCTTTATTTGCATTGTTGGATCATTGACAACCATTTAACTCTGATAATCTTGGTTTGCTCTTTCTAAAAGCTCTCACAAACTCAGAGAAAACAGGAAGGTCAAAGGATTAGATGTTTGAAAATACGACCCACTTCCCAATGTCAGGGTGTGGTTCTACCACAACTGACAACCTTGCGTATTTCACCCTATTGTTTGTTAGTCATTGCAGAAAAATGAGTGCACTAAAACTGCAACAACCATCTTCATCTCCAGACAACCCTTAGAGATACAGCTGCTGAAATGCCAGAATGAAGCCATATGTCAGTTCTCAGACACATGATGAATACCAGGTCCTTAAAATGCAAGTCACAGATAAGGGTTTTGCTTCCGCTTCTAAAAAGCAGTGAGGCATCATCATCTTGAGTTGATGAAGCCACAGTACACAATAAAGCCCAGTTCTTAGCTTCCTGTTGACGGCTTTCAGTGTCATATATGTTCTGAGCACAGAAATTTACTTTCCTGTTCTACTCTGGTGTCTTCTGGCAATGGCTTCAGATGATGATAAATTGGAAAAACCTGATTCATTAAAGCCTCAAGTTGAAGATAAACAAATGTGTTGGATTATTATTTCTTAGCTAATTTTGTGAATAAGAACAGTAAACTCAAGAAGCACAAAGAACTCTGCTATGGGAAGCAGGTCTGATGGAATCCTGGGATTGATATAGGAAACTTTCAATATTCATTCAAATGTCTCTTCAGCTGTGCCTTCTGACCTCCCTTCCTTTCATCTCATTTTACCCTCTACATATTTGTGATTTGACCTCCCTCTCTCACCTGACGCGTTTACTTGCTTATCTATTAAGTTTCCTTCTCTGAAAAGAGAGACTCTGTTTTATTTAACTATTTACTGTCAGTAATTAATTGAGAAGTGCTTCATAAATGTTTTTGTTTTAAAATTGAATGAATTAGTAAATGAAATCTAATAACAAGACTAACACATCAGAGTCCAGCACTCTTAAAGGGGGATTCTCAATGGAAGATCGTGGAATGGGGGGGATACAAGGAACTAAGGTGTTGAAGCAATATTACATCAAGCAGTAAGTTGAGTTTGCATCTCACAGTTAATTGCAGTTCTTTTCACTGGCTCCCCAAATAGCAAATCTGGTCCCAAGGCCAAATTTACAGAAGAACAAAAACAACAACAAAAAAGGTTTTTCTTTCCTTCCTCCACCTTTAATTACTAGGTGCAGAAAAATGACTTTGCAATTGTGAAAGACTGAGAATTCCATAGGGCAGCAGGACAGGTCACCGCAGAGCAGTTTCTGGACTCCACACAGACTGACCTGGCAGATTTGCTCCTCACAGAGCTCCAGGGTAGAGCAGACCATGGAGGTCTCCATCTGGACACGGTTTTCTCAAAGTATCTATTCCTTCCTCAGAAATCGCATGCTGGACTCTGGGTCCAGCAGTCAGAGCCCATGAGCTGAGCTGAGCTGTATCCAGCTTTCATCCTCAGGTGCCCCTGTCTATAGATGATTCTGGCCGTTAAAGATATGAGTACCTTGTCATCTCCCAGTTTCAACATTTTCAACAGACTTCCTCTTTCCCATCACCTTATATGGCCCTAAGGCATAAATTTAGCAAACATACTATCTAGGCAACAAAAAGTTCCAGTTTTGTGACTTTCACAGACAGCAGCCACAGCTAACACAATGGTTGATGGAAAGACTGTGTGAGTTACTACAACTCTGTTGTTGTGGTCCAGACTTCATATGTTGAAATTTTAATCCTCAAGGCAATCATATTCAAAGGTAGGTTCTCTGGGAGGGCATTAAGAGTGGATTATTTATGTATGACTTCAGCACCTAAGAGGCCTAAGAAAGACCCTTGTTCCTTCTGACTTGTGATATTAAAGTGACAAGATAGATGTCCACGAAGTATAATCAAAACATATATTGAATGTCCAAAATAAAAAGCAATTTACCATATTAAAAAATACATTGCCACAGGCCACAGAAGGAGAACCAGATGCCATCCAGTGAGTCAGCACCACTTGCAAGTCATGAGGAGGAGAACCAGATACCAGTCCCTTCCTGTGAGTTGGTGCCATTCACATGCTGCAGGGAAGAGAACAAGATGCCAGCCCCTTTCTGTGAGTCAGTGCCATTGCAGGCCACAGGGAGAAGAATGAGATGCCAGCCCCTTCCAGCACACAGGCTGGGAGACAAGAAGAGCCCAGGTCCCCTCCCCACCTCGTACCAGCTGACCCAGAGAAGCACAGGATAAAATGATAGTTGTTGAAGTAAAATACAACTTAATATGTGTAGTGTTTAGTGTTTCACTGAGTTTGCAGGTCTAAAACTGGTAGTCTGATCATCTATATAGAGGATAACAATATGCAATACAGCATTATGGGAATCTCCTTCTGAAGGTGGTAGCCATTGTTAATTTCCTATTATCTTACTTTGACATCCTGTGTCATTTTCATTGTTTTGTTTCATTGGTTTTTATACTGTGTTGTCTTGTTTGATTTTATTATATCTGATGGCATGGGCAACTACCCATGATAACAGGTTTATTCAGAATATAAATCTCACAATTTAACAGGCTATATTATAGTAGTCATTTTGGATTTATTATTATCTTGTTTCAAAGTCCCGTATTGCATGCATTGTTCTGTTTTGTTTGATTTTACTACATCTGAAGGTGTGGGAATCTATTTTGAAGACAACAAAAGGCATCATGGTAGCCATAACTGATTTTCTATTATCTTGTTTTGAAATCCTATGTCACTTTCACAATTTTGTTTTGATTGGCTTTATTGTATTTCATCTTGCTCGGTTTCATTCTCTCTGAAATAAAAAATTATAAAAAGAATATATCACCATCAAACACATGTATCCCATTATGCTTTACCAGTTTCTGAAGCAGTTCTGCAAGTCCTCTTTCATGACAGTCTCAGGTTTGTTATTGTGGCTGCCCTGATGTACTGAGCCAATTCAAAATGTTTGCATTTTGTGGTCATTTTAACTTTGGGGAAGAGCCAGAAGTCACGTTGTGCTAGAGCCAGTGAGTAAGGTAGATGAGGACATAGTATCATGCTTTTACAAGACTGATATTCTGCTGATAGCATTCAATAGCAGTTTTCAAAGTATTTTTTTTAATCACACCCCATGAAAACACAGAAATGGATTTCTAGAACTGTCTCTAAAAGTGGAAAGAATGATGGGAGAGGTGTGTTAAAAGCAGATTACTAGGGCTATGTAATAAATTTTTCACCATACATTCGTATCAGCCAGTGTGTGAGCAAATGACTCTCACCAACCACAAAATCTTCCGAGTCCAGCTTTACCTTGGACTGCTCAGCCTTCAGAATTGTGAGATTTATATTCTGAATAAGCCATTTAATCTATGGAAAATTTTAATTATAGCCTGAATGATCCAAGTTAGCCTCTGAGCCAGAATTAGCACCATTACCGAGTACAACAGAGGGAAGGCTCTGACGAGTGAAGCACCACCCCCAAGTCCCCTATTACCAAACATGGAGAGACAGAGACAGTCATATAAGAAGGAAGAGGAAACCTGGGGGCTGTTCCAACAGGCAGCAGACCCACAGCCCACATGCAGTGAACGTTGCGGGAATCCTATGAGAAGTAACGAGTTCCAGGGTCAGGTTCAAAGGCGAGAGAAGGAAAGAGTTCCAGGACAAACTAGGACCTAAACTAAAGAACTAAAGAACAGGACAACCATTAAGACCATTGCAAGTGAGAGTTTGCACGCAAGACCTGGGGAAGGGGCTCATTTAATTAAAGAAGGCACAATGAGAACAGACTCATTCTCCTGAAACAGGAAACCTTGGCATTAAGATCCAAGTTAGGTTCAATCTGCAGATGAGTGTAAAGACAGTCCAGCAGGGAACGTCAGAGCTCTTGCCAAAACAGAATATCCCACAGGCACTGCAGCGTCCCAAGTGTGACAGGTGGAAAAACACAAGATGGACAGCTTCCTGAAAGACACCCCTTTACATTCTGGCTTTGGGAGGAAGGGTGCTCAAAGTGAGTGCTGCCATCTTGCCAGGATTAACATCGCAGACAAACCCAAGAATCCATAATCATCTGTTTTAGCCTAGGCACACTGCTATAACAAGAACCCAAGACAGGGTGATTTATAAAGAACAGGAATTTGTAGGTCACAGGTCTGGAGGCTGGGACATTCACAAAAATAATGAACTGGCAGATTCCATGTTTGGTGAAACTGCTTTCTGCTTCCTAAACAATGTCTTGCTCCTGTGCCTTATATGCCTAAAGATGGAACGACCCAAGGGCCCAGCTGGTTCCCAGGAGCCCTTTTACCAGAGGGCTAATTCCACTTACGAGGGCAGAACATTCATGACTCAAGTGCTTTCCAAAGGCCCTGCATCTTAATGCTACCACACTGCAGCTTAGAGCCAACATTTGAATGGTGACAGACACCTGCGTTCAGATCAGAGCTGCACCTGTTCAAAAGCCCGCTTCTCCCCTACCACCCATGCGTCTCTGCACAGAGCTCTCCCTCACTGACTTCCTTGAGCTCTGGTATCTTTTCCTCTCTGAAATCATCTTTCTTAGGCCTCCCTTCAGCCTGCTAGCACTCAGCATATGGGAAATGGACTTCCTGCTTAGCCACAGAGAAACCTTCTCCTCTCTCTGACATGCTGTGCCCCACATGAGCTCTTTTTTAAAAAACCCCTGAAGTTTCAAGGCAGGACACACAGGAATATTGTCCACCGTCCCTGATGTGATCAGAGGAAATGTTTCTCTTCTGCATTTCCAAAAAAGCAGCCAATCTTGAAAACAGTGAATATTCCCCTCTAGATTTAGCCAGATAAGGTCTCATCATTTGAGAGTAATATTTTATTTAGAGACTTCAGTTCAATTCATTTGAGTGTCCAGTAAGATGACATTGTTTCTGAGGGACTATGAGATCATCCAGCTAAAGACTAACTCTTTCTTACTTACTGAATCATGCCCATTGCTTGCAGTGTTTCCTTACATACCACATACCCCACAAACAATGGTTAAATTCATTAGTAAATTATCTTCCTTCATTAACTTTTATCTGGGTTTTGCAACTTTAAAGTTGGAAAAATTGTCCTGCATCTAATTAAGGTTGTAATTTAAAGTCGTCTGTGATTTACTGGTGCTGGAGCCAGTGGATGATTCTTAATTCTGCGTAATGATCTTTATGCATCTTTCTTCTCTCTAACTATTGGTTAAAAAAGCAAACCCAAACGGGTCAGATGCCTAAGGTCACCTGGCCATAGCAGTGGTGACGGGTGTACAAGACACAAATGATTGTCGCTAAAACCTGGGCTCTAATTGTAGCAGTGCCAATTCTCAATGTAAATTAGGCAGGGGCTAGGTGGGGATGGCCTTGGAATCTTGCCCTCCTGGTAGAGAGCCCCAGGCTCAGCTCATTTCCCTCCGCTTCCCCTTCTCACCCCACATGGTTTTCTTCACTGTCACTGTCTAAGTCCCTCCTGCTAGTTCCCACAGAGTAATCACTCCACTTGTGTATGCTTTCCAACTGCTCCATTAAAATTTAATTATTAATAAAGCAATAATGAAGCAGTAATGGATATTAGCTGCATTTCTCCTAAAAAAAGATGAGGCGATCTATGAGACTTACAGATGACATAAATAACATACTTCGTTATAAATAGACACTTACTTGTCATAAACAGAGCCTAAAAATAAAATCTTCCAGAAATAATGGTGAATAGATTTGATTAATATTTTGATTTATTCCATTTCCATGAGGCTGTCAAGATCATTTCTTTTGCTCACTAATAAAATTATATGCACAACCCAAATGATACCACATGGAAATAATTTCTACCATTTCACTGTCATTATGATTATCCTCAAGAAAATTATTAGATTGGTCATTTTCCTCTCTGCAGAGGAAAATATTTCCTTAATGAGAAAAAAAATTTATGCCCATTGAAATTCTTTCCTGTCTCAGTAGGGTAGACACCAACTGGCTCTATCATTTCTTGGTATTTTTCACAAAGGGGATAAACAACTGGTAAAGGATATTAGGGTGCAGAATAGCTGATATTCTTCTCCAAAGAGTGAGCTAAACCTCAGAAAGCTGAGTGGCCTGGGCTCTGCTCCCGCTTCCTGCCCTCTTAGCACAAGGAAGAAAAATGAGATTGCTCACTTCCTCACTGCTTTCCTAAGTGGAAATGAAAGTACCCAGCAATGGACTTCGGTGACCTCCCTCCCACTGGTAATCAGCAATACGAGTCCTTAAGGGCATAAAAACATATACAAACACTTTTGCCGATTTATTATATTTGTCTATTTTTGGTGTTGGCGACTGAACCTAAACCCTTGCACAGGTGAAGCACACACTCTACCATTGAACTCCACCCCTGGCCCTTGCCTGAGTTACATTGAGAACTGTCATTGTCACAATCAGAGCTTGGGTTTTGGAGACATTCATGACTTGCACTCCCATCACCCCTGAGATGGCCGGGTCACCTGGTGCACCTGACCTGTTTCATGTTGCATAAACTGCACCGTCAGTCCCTGTTTAAGGGAGGTCACTTGTGCTAGTGATGCCCAGACTTTTGTAGGAGCAGCAGTTTGCTGTTTAAAATATTAATCTGCCTGATTTCTTTAAACGTGATCTCTTCTTTAAACTTTACTTAAGAAATTTTTTTCTAGGGTGGAAACAAAGAAAGGAAACAATAAGTATTCAATTATTTACAATGCAGAAACAAACTCTTGAAACCCAAAGCAGCAAGACACAGAGTATCCCGCGATGAATTACACCTCCCCACAACCAAATTTCCGTGTCCAAGTCTGACCCTCCAGCCGGTCCCAAAGTCCTTGCCCTGGGAGGCGTGGTCCTTAGAGAAACATTTCAGGTTCAATGAGGTCATGATCCAACATAACTGCTGCCTTTAACGGAAAGATGTCCAGGACACAGACACACGTGGAGGGAAGACTCTGTGGAAAAACAACATGAGGACCACCTGCAAGCCAGAGAGCCAGGATTTTGAAAGAAACCCTCTCTTTGAAACCTTGATTTCAAATAGCCAAAATTAAGAGAAAATTAATGCCTAGTAGATAAGCCACATCTGCATGGTACTTTGTTAACTCATGAACTCATGAACTACAACGTACAGTGACACACAGGAGAAAGGATGGAGAAAGCCCAGACTGCTCAGTTGCCACAGGACAAAGACTGGGGCTCCTTCACCCAGGCAGAGACATCCTGGCAGAGGCTGCCCTGTGGTTTATACCTAGATGTCTGCACTCAGAGGAGAGGTGGGGAGAGGTGAGCGGAGAGCTCTGCGCCAGCTGACCTGCTGTCAGGAGGTGGGGCCGACCTAGAAGGATAGACGTGCACAATAAGTATCTCTCCCTGAGCTCTTCCCTTCTTCCTGACCACTGGCTTCACCCAGAATCTTCCTCCACCGGCTCTGTGCCGAGGCCCGCCAGACACAAAGTGTCAGATCTGAACTGGGAGCCAAAATAAACGATTCCTCCCTTAAATCGTAGGTGTCCATGTCAACAGACAACCGGAGAAGGAAGATGGGTGCCTGCGTATAATGGAATACTACTCTGCTATAAAGAAGGACAGTTGGAGACATTTATAGGCAAATAGACGCACCCGGAAAGTGTAACAGAAACCATATGCACAAGCTTAGCTACTGTGTGGGAGCTCTCTTTGAGTGAGGCACAGTGCAACCAAAGAGCGTATCAGGGAATGGGGAGAAGAGGACAAGGAGCTGAACCCCTTGCTGTAGGAAGTGGTCCAAGGAGAAAGCACAAAGGTAAGGGGAGGCAAGAGGGAGATAAGGGAAATAAAGGGAACCTCAGAACTTCAGTGTGTGATGGCCGGAGCACGCGCTCAGGTTAACAAAGTCAACCAGAATGAAAATGGGACAGGGGAACCAGAGGCTGGTGGGGAAAGGGGTCTAAAAAGGAAACACACAGGAGTGCATCCATGCAATTGGTCCACACGATGATTGTAAACTGCACAAACTGCAAACATGCTCTAGGAAAATAAGAGTTTTTTTTAAAAATCAGGGGGGAAAGCTGCAGGCTTGCATCTTGTGCTCCAGCAACAAGGAAAGTGACTGCAGGGACAGGTGGGCGTGTGAAGGAGGAGATGACAGGCCTGGTTAAGAGGAGCAGATCGCCCCCCCCCCACACACACACACACACAGGAGAGAGATTTCCAACGCTGGCCGCCACAGGCATCCAGCGCCAGTGAAGGGACTTCAGCCAAGGCAATCCAATGAGTGGGAGACTTCCCATGGTTTGCTTTTTACCGTAATTATCAGAAGAGATCTTTACACTCAAATCCCAAACCATTAATAATCTAAAGAGAAAGAAAGACATGGCCCAGGCAGACGGGCTGGGTAATTATGAGAGTCTTGGAAGGAATGGGTAATTCCTATAACTGCTAGAAAGAGTAATCCCTATGGAAAGAAAATGATTGGAGCTGTACCTTGGATTAGCCAGCCGATAGGAAATTCTGTTCAAACACCCAAGATCTAATGGATTTTCTGCAAGAAAACCCTGAAAGGAGACCTGGCAGAGAAACCAGATCTCTACACATCTTCAGGCCATTCAGCCAAAAGAACCAAAACAGTGGACCTGGCTGAAATTCAAATGAGAACTTCAAAGCTCTCCTGCGAATCAAAACCTGACTGGTTTGGAAACCAGGAGACACAGAAAATACTTCTTCATCCTGAATAAATCTCATCGGGTGCAGTGTATTTTGCAATGTGTTCACGGAATTCCATTTTAGATCATTCAGACAAAAATTAACACTTCACTGATTTTTTTAAATTTTATTCAAAAGGAAAAAGAGAAAAACACAAAACAAAACAAAGCAGTGTAAGGGTACAAGTAATACAGAACTACAAAAAAAAAAAAAAAACAGTAAGAAATCACCAGTTAATAGATTACACATTATCATCTTAGAGATAGTTGCTCAAATCACAGTATCAAAACGTACAAAGTGGACATTCAAACAGTGAGACTGCAAACAGTTGTGTTCAATGATCCAACCAAAAACATTAATATGGTCAGCTATTTAACACCCCTAAACACACTTGCTGTTGTATCCTTTAGAGCTCTTTTTTTCCCTCTCTTTTTTACAACAAAATTTACACATTTTGGGTTTTATTACTCCTTAGTTCTTATTACTTTTTTGGGGGGAAGAGAATAAAGTCAAATATGGCAAAACAAAGCTGTCAGTCAAAACTAAGGATAGATGTAGCACATGATGTAAAACAGAGTACAAGGTTATCAACAGTGGTTACCATAATGTCTCTTGTTTCCTTAAAAAGAATTGTCTATCTCATTAGATATTATAAAGTTGAACAAAACAGTAGAGAACAAGACCAATAAAACTTAAGCATTGTAAATATTACAGGACTTCCAAAGGAGACAATAGTCAAACCAGAATGGGCATCTTAGTGAATCTTATTGCCTTCAAAGTAGTTGCCTATGTCTTCAAACTTGATAGTATCATACAGAATGGAACAGAGTCTAATCAGTCAAAACAAGATCGTGGGAGTATTACAGGACTTCAACAATTCACTGATTTTTTTTAAAAGTTGTTTTCATACTGACCAGAGCCAGACTGTACACTTCCTATTAAAGAGATAAGCAGTTCCTGGGTTTTACTTTTTGATGGAAAACAGGGAGCAAATTGATGATAGAACTTGGGAACTGGTTATGAATTAGTATAGCTCATCAGAGTGATCCCATATTTTCTTACATTCCCATTTCGCCTAGACCCCTTTTATCTATCACTTATAATGTGATTGGTGATTCCTGGTTTTGGAAATAAGTCTTAGTTTCAGAGAAAAAAAAATGGTTAGTTTCAGGTAAGGAAACTTTTAGAAAGAAAAATTCCTGAACAAATTGAATATCACTTTTTATTTGGAGGGGGTGTTGGGATTGAGCCCAGGAATCCTGAACCTTCATGCTAAACGATATCCCCAACTCATTTTTAACCTTTTATTTTGAGACATGGTCTCACTAAATTGCAACTTGCGCAGCCTGGGCTCAAACTTGTGATACAATCCTGCCTCAGCCTCCCAGAGTTCCCGTGTTACTGGAGTGCATCTCCTCACCAGTTACCACTTATCATATGTAAGAGTAACACAGATTCCCCTTTTTAAATCATCTTCACAAACTTTTGAAAGTGGCAGTTTGCCTTAGAGTCAACAAACATTTCCTCCTTCAACAAGACAAAGAAATTTACCAAGGAGAAGAAATTTCTTTTTGGGCTGTGATTAATCTCCACAATTCAAATTCAAATAACTTTCAGAGCTTTATTGTCCGTGCTAGAGATCAAACCCAGGGCCTATGCAGGTGGAGTGAGGCTTCCTCTGATGACCCTCAGCCTGTCTCTTCGGCTTGAAAGAAACAAGGTGTCACCATGCACAAATGACAGTTCGTTACTCGATTCAAAACTCCACATCACCGCATCCACTGCTACCAGCAGCAGGATTGCCTGTCTGGGGCAGGACCCAGGTCTCATGGCCTTTGGCCCCTGCAGTGCCACCCGGGAGAGGTGGACCCAGTCCTTCCCAGGTCACTGCTCCAGAGCCCATGCCTGGCTTGAGCGCCATTGTGCAGGAGGCTCTGGATGGAAGCTTGTTGGTCCACACAGTTACAGAAACGACTCCAGCACGGCTCTCATAAGGAGATAAGTTTGGGTTCTAGAAGCAGTGACAATTTCAGTCTCTGAAATGTCAGATCGGTCCATTTCCATGTATCAGGATGACTTGCTCTTTTTACAATATCATGGTGTGTCAAATGGTTTCTGGTTCTGTTTGGTTTTTTTCCCTCCCCTTCTCTCTTTGCTTAACTCCTTTTCAACTGAATAAAATCTGTATATTCTTTTTCCCCCTTCTGTAACTCGCAAGGTATGTGCTCTGTTTTATTCTTTTTGTTTTCTCTCAGGATTTAATATGCATACTTTTCAACAAAGCACACATCCCAGGACTCTTTGAATTACCTTTACCATGTGCACAGTGTCAACACCACCATTTCTATAATCCAAGAAATTAGACATTATCATTTTATACTTTGGATACTTACTTAGAATTTCCTCTAGGTTTACCGATCTCCTGGCAACACGTTCCTTCCTGTGTCTCAGGACTCCTGGAACATTTTCCCAAAGTGCATCCCACGGGGTTTCCTTTCGCGAGGGTTGACTGGAGGTAAACTCTGCTGGGTTGTGTTTAATTAGAGCTTTCTTTATGTGCCACTTATTCTCAAAAGAAAGACTCAGTGAGTTCTAATTTGACAATTATCCTCACCTTCTCCATCTAGCTATTAAAAAGTTAGATGGCAGTTTAATTGAATTTTACTGGTGAATTTTCTTCGCTTTCTTCAGCTTCAAAAATCAATCTCATGCTCCTACTCACATATCTTTTTACCATTGTACATAATGTGCCTAGCCATAAGCTTTGTTTTTTTTTTTAATTATCAAATTTGGGATTTAACAAACTTTGCAAATTTAAGGATTGGCATCTCTTATCAGTACTGGAAAATCCTAATAATTACCCTTTTATCCTCTATTTTCAACTACAGAGTTCTAGTTTGATATACGTCAAATGTTTTAAGCTATTAAAATCCTAAATGTCGCAAAGCATTTTAAAAAATTTTTCCTCAATCCTAGGGGCATTTTTCTTCAGATTCCTGTGATTCCCTCTTAAGATGTCTCAAATCACTTCTTAATTCATTGAAACAAATGTCAATTTGGGGATTTTTTTAGATGTTCTATTTTTTAGCAAGTAAATTTTAGGATTTGTTGTTCTATTATACTTTCAACTTCTCTTTAATTTATATACACATGTGTATTCTATATTCTCTGTTGATATTGGAATTCTCTGTGGGTCCGTTTTCGTTTTGTTATTTCTTGCTGATTCTAACTTACGTTGTGTACCTTGTGTGTTTTGTGATTTTTGTGCATTTGTGTAACTTTACTTTGATCTGTGGGAAGTTTCAGGCCTAAGAGGAAAAATCCCCTGAGAAAATATATGTTTTCCGCCACGCATACCCTGGGCTTCACAACCCCAGGAGATTTTCACATTAAGGTGTCTGTCTTCTCTCAGAGAGAACTAACCAAGAACGCGTAAGTATATGACTGGATTACACTTACACATTTTCAAATACTTATTTCCCTCACCACTCAGTTGCAAGGTTAAGCTAGCTCAAGGTCGCTTTTTGTAGCCTTTTAAAGAATGGCTTTATTTCAAATTTATACCTGTGATAAATGTGTAGAGCCACTGCAGTCCCAAGATACATAACATCTTAGTTTTTTTGTTTTGTTTTGTTTTTGTTTTGTTTTGTTTTTTTGTCTTTTCGATACAGAGTTTCACTATGCAGTTTAGCCTGGTCTTGAGCTCACTTTTGTAGCCCAGGTTGGTCTCAAACTTGCTATGATCCTCCTGCCTCAGCCTCTTGAGTGCTGAGATTACAGACTTGTACCACTACATCTGGTGATTTATAAGATTTTTAAATCCTTACCTTGGGTGAAAAACTCTCAGTGATGTTCTGTTTAAATATTTTCTTCCTCTGTTGTTTTGCTGTTATAGACTTCGGAATTTTGCATGAGGTGTACTTTAAGCCCAGGCTTGGTGGTTGTGTCCTGCATCTGTGTAAGCTCAAGGTCTCCACACTTTGTGTTCTATCGAGAACTGAGCAGCTGCAGTGCAGACTTAGCTCTTCAATCCTCCCTGATGCCAAAGTATCAACAGGAGAGAAAGTGGGTCTCCTCCTTCCTCCACCCATGCCTATGGGCTCTAGATTGCTTCAACTTGCTGACTTTTCCTTGATCTATTCTGCAAGGTCCTACCAAGCTTCCTTGCAGTCTTTCTCACCCAAGGGTACTCACCAGGATTAGTAGGAAGCTTTTAACATATAGCCATGCCCAGGGTCATCGGTAGAAATCCTAGTTCTGGGTAAAGGTCTGGATAGACCCAAATGAAGAAGAAACCCAGCAGGACAGTTCCCAGGATGCCTGTCAATAACAGAGCCTGAAATTCCCTCGGATTGCAAACAGCTTGGAGAGCACGTGTGTCAGAACCTCTCTTGGCAGCATTTGCTGCACTTAAGAGGAGACTGATAAGTCACGTGAATGACAACCAAGGTCCCCTAAAAGAAGACCTTCTTGATACACAGATGTCCTTCACCCTTTGGTGTTTTCCGGTGATGAGGCATCTCTGATAAAAACACCAATCTCACTTCATAGAAGCCCCATGACCCAACCATCTGCCAGAGGCCACCTCCTGGGCATCAAGGATTCCAGCATAGGAACAGGGAGGACAGAGACATTCAGTTCATAGCATTGTTCCATAAGCATGGATTTCTCATTTAAATGCCTTAGTTATATGATTACTTATGTATCTTTTCCCCTCTGTCCACCCCTTGAAGCAACCTCCTTCAGTTTTTCAATTTCTGTTCAATTACATATTATTGTTCCTCTCCTTCCTTGATATCTATCACATTTTATTAATTTCAGGCCTGGGGAATCAAGTTAGCAACACAGCAAATATGCAGGCTGGCTTCACTGAGCCAAGGATTTTCCCAGACTCACCTCATGCTATCTATTCAGGTCTTGGGATGGAACCTTTGACATACGCCCAAGCGGGATCTGTCTCCTCTCAGATCTGACACATGCCACTTGTGACAGAGGGGCTTCAATTCCCTTTAAGTCTCAAGCCATGGGATTCAAGCTTTAGACCATTAGAGCTGTATTCTCTGCCACATGGAGGGAGCCAGTCAAGGTACACCTGGTCACCCAGGGCAGATGGGTGCAGAGACACCAGGACACAGAGTTCATCACATTATGTGATCCCCGCCATGCCTAAAGTCAGCACTAGCTCTGAAATTCCTAGTTAAATGAGTCAGTACAGTTCCTTTCTTTGTTTAAACTATTTTGACTTGAATGACTGTCATTTGAAACAAAGAGTTCTGAAATGGAAAATACCAATCTGTTGTGATATGTCAATATTACCCATCAAACATCAAACACCAAGGGATATAGTCACCTTTAGAAAGAAAATTTAATTTCAGTCTCAGTTTGTTTCTGAGCCCCCAGCATCGAGATGAAGTAATCCATAGGCAGATGGACACACGGCCTATCTCACTGCCAAGGAAGACCTCTTGATGTTTTTCATATCACACTGCTTTGTGCTTTTGTTCTTATCCAAGTATCACCCAAGCTCTAGAGGTCCAATTATTTAATAATCAAGCTCCAGTTGTCTCCCGTTGTGCAAAATAGACAGTAGAAAAATCAATTAGCATATACCTTAACACATTTAGAAAATTTTCAAGTGGATTTTTGCTTGAAAAACCTGAGTAGCCTTACAAAAATAAATTAACAAGCTTTAGAAACCTGAGGATGTCAGAAAAGAGAGACCATCATCTCCACCTGAGTTAATAATATTTAATGAGCTAAGTAACTGCAGTGATGGTTGACTACAGAAAGAAAGGAGATAGGTCTGTGGGCTCTCATTGCTGTCACTGTGGCAAAATGCCTGAGATAAACAATTTAAAAGAAAGGAACTTGTATTTTTGGCTCCGAGTACCAGTGGGTTCAGTCCATGGTCAATGGGCTCCATTGCCTTGGGGTCTGTGATGCCCTGGACATGGACGTGTACATGACAAAGGATGATTTAACGTCTCAGGGTGGCTAGAAAGCAGAGAAAGAGAATGGGGACAGAATCCCAATAACCCAGTTCAAGGACACATATTCAATGACCTCCACCTCCTAATGGCCTCATCCAATAATGGCACGGGCTGAGGACAGAGCCCCTAACACATAGGACACTTATCTAGGTCACAGCAGGAAGTTTTCCATATAAATGAGGTCATAGTGTCATGCAGTATTGAGAGCCATTTTTAGTCTCTGGAAAAATGAAGATGAGACTAAGCACAGAGAAGAACAGGAAAAAATACTGATTTTAGTTCTCTTGAAAGGCATTCTTCAAAAATATGCTCTTGAAGGGTTGACAAATTTCAGTGGGTTCCCTGTGTTGTCTTTAACACTATCAAGCTTTGTGTAAGCAATACTAGAGACTGTATGTGTGCACGGGTGATTTTATAAAAACTGTAAGACGTCCAAAGTAATTTAACATGGACAGTACAACAATCATTTCATGTTCATGAGTCCTCAAAAGCTGTATCTTTCTTTATTTGGCTTGTAAACAGACCTTATGATAAACAAGTCTTTACAAATGCAACCAAAACAAAACAGAAATGTCACGAGGAACAAGTTCTGTGTTTCTCCTTATCTTGTTCAGTTTCTAATGTTCTCTTTCTCATTTCTGAATGTAAAAATTGATTCCTGCCCAAACATCTATGCATCCAAAATGCAGAAAACTTATTAGAATTTTTGGGTCCCCATCAAAGGACAATATTGATAGCTAACATTTATGATGTTCCAAGCATTGCCATGATTGCTTTCCCCATATTAATTCACGAAATCATCAGAACAACCCCACAGCAAGATCATCTTTATTTTACAAGTATCTCTCAGGTATTTGTCCTCATCCTCCTTTGACAGGGGAAGAAACAGAGGCACAGCAACCTGCCCAAGATCACCCAGAACAGAGCAACAGCGCTGTAGTGCATGCTGCGATTCAATATTTCTCCAGCCTTGTAAGATATCTTTTCTCAATAAAGACTCACGTAGCAGCTGGGTGAGGTGGCACGTGCCTGTATCCTCAGCCCTCTGGGAGGCTGAGGTGCAAGATTGAAAGTCTGAGCCCAGCCTAAGCAATTTAGTAACATACTGTCTCAAAATAAAAAATAAAAGAGGGCACTGGATATAGTTCAGTGCAAAGGTCCTGGTTTTAATCCTCAATACTCCAAAAGCTTTCAGAGAAAGCTTGGCAAAGCTGTTATATAAAACATAGATTTACATAACTATCCACATGCAATTTATTTTTCCCACAAAGCTCAATTTGAAAGCCCCTCTTCAGGATTTGCCTCAAATTTCCCTCTTCCCTAAGAATTACCTCTCTCGGAAGTGACCTAAGAATTCCTGTGTAATACTCTACTTCTCAAAATTACTTACCTCAGGTGTCCCTGGATTACAGTTTATCTGATTGTATTGACTCGACTGAATTACAGCTTCTTGAGAGTTGGATAATGTCTAAATTACTTTCACAAAGCACTTAATGTAGCATTTTGTATGGAATATTCTGTTGATAATCACTTATAATTGAAGCAATTTATGCTAAGTCAAAACTGACTTTTTCCTAAACTATGGGGGTTGGGGCACTGTTATAATGTAGGAACGCGTTTATGAGATGGTAAGTTTATAGATATTTCATGGTCAATTAGAGGTCTCTAACCGAGTTTCTGTTCAGCTATTTCTGCTAAACTCAATTAACCTAGACAGTGTCTCCAGCCCAACTGCACACCTCTGTGAGCACTGAGTCCAAGTAACTGTCTGTACCGTAAGGCAGCCTGGGCTAATTCACGGGCCCCTCCCCAGATTGTCCCTATATTATGGAAATGCCCTTAACTGTGCTCACCCTGTAAAAGCCCCCTTGTTTGTTCCCTGACTCTCTTATTTTAAGCCTAGCCTGCCTGTCATTATCTATTCAGTGTATGTAACCAGTTATGTAACATTACTCACCTCCCTCTTCTAAGTTCTATAGAAGCTAAACTCTTCCTAAATTCAGCACTGTTGCTTTTGAGGAATTATCCTCACAACAGTCCACTGGAGTGACGATCCAACAGTCCGCAGGTGTAAAGATCCGGCACTGCCTTCTTATCTCCTCGGTCCAGAGTCATCCTCTTGGCGTGGCTTGGGAATTTTCCTGTAATGTGGGCTCCAAGTAGTTGTCTCAAACTTTTTGGAAAAAAGACAAGGGTGATAATGATCATGATCATGATGCTAATTAATAATATCATGCAAAAAAGAAAGAAAAAGAGAAGCTGAATACCAGATAACTTTGTAGACTGTAAAACCCCAAAGAACTTTGATACTTTATTCCATTCTCCTGCAAATATCCACTACCAGTATCTGCACAGTGACCTCAGCAATTCCATAGCGATGCAGACAAACTTGTCTTCTTCCAAGGTCTTCTGAGAAAATCCCCGGGACAACAACGGATGATACATTCAAACCATCCCACGCTCAGCAGATTTACTGCATCTTTAGAATAATCATAACAGCAAGAAGAGTGACAATAAAGAATTCTACAGCAGTGTTGTCTCATTAATGGTCTAGCAGTTGAACACTTAAACTCAGGAAAACACCAATGTTCTTCTCTGCCTCCTTACTCAGACACGGTGTATTGATGTGAAGCCTGATGTTTGGAGTTAGATACTCAGGCTCAGGTCCCAGGCTCGTTATCTCGGAAGCCTCAGGTAGAAAGAACATGTTGTCCCTGTGTGATGATAAAGTCCCAATTTCACAGAGCTGGGCTGAGAGTTAGAGGACATGCTGAACACTCAGAACAGCAAATTGTTTATAGAAAGCACTCTGAGTAAGGACTCTATTTTAAAGTCACTCTATCATCAATTTTGAATCTCCTGAACATTATCCAGTCATTAGGAAACCACTTAAATCCTAATTGTAGTACAGAATTTATACACCAAAGTTAAAGTGGGGTCTGCTTGCTGCTGTTCTCAAAATGACCTCTTGCACTTGCATTTCCCTCCAAGCATTTCTGAGAAGGAAATGCCAATGAACATTATTTATTTTCTGATGTAATTATCCCACCTTGAATTCATATTTATGTGTGTTGCTATTTGCCTCATCAGGTCTTTTGTCAACGTGATGAGCACAGTTAGGGGCCTCCTATTACTGCCCCGACCCAAGGCACTGTAGGTAGGCATGACTCTTTGTTTTGGTACTTCTAGACAAGGAGCTAATAAAATGAAACATAAAGGGAAAATCACATGGATTCTGAAAATCTGTGATGGAAAACCAGTACTGTATCTTTTAAACTTTTCTGATGGGCTGTATATTTGCCATTTAATTCTTTCCTCCTGCGACTCGTAATGAGGTTTAATTTGCATATTAATTGTTGTATCTCAAAGAATTAATTGGTTGCTTTGAATAAAGTTGGTGGATTTTCTAAGGTGCTGTCCTAAATGATCGGGGAAACCCACAGGAATGAAAATGACTGCAGCCCACACAAGAATGTTTCTTCAAGAACTCTTGCATGCTTAATTGAAATTAATCCGTGGCTGAAAAAGAAAGGCGCTTTCTTTAGGAGCAGACGCCTGATGCAATCTTTGGACATTTAATGCTTCCCTGTGTCACCTCAGAGGTGGAGGGGATGCTCAGAGGCTGACAGGGCCTCACAAAAGGTCCGGATCAAGCTGTTAGACGACTCAGATCCTGACCTCAGCTGTCATCTGGCAAAAGAGATTTGTAATCTGGATTGCAGCCAAATACGAGGCTGGATTCCAAGACTATGCCACATATTGCTATGTAGACCCTTGCTCTCTGGAAGTTTCCTGTATCTTCACGAACCAACATTTTCCTCCTTAAAAACCCTTTTCTCCGCTTTTTATTGTGTAATTTACCAACAAAAGCTCACGTTCATCTTCTTTTAACACCCAGAAAGAAAGGCTGGCCTTCCTTATCCAAATTGTAACAGGTTTTCACAAATTTCAAATCATCTTGCATTAATAAACAAACAAGTTTGAATTTAGGACCTTTATAATTTTGCTAACTCTTGGGAAATGCTTATTTTCTTTCTTCTTAATCAAGGAACCAGATATACTTTCTTGTGCTACAATTATCAATGTGCCAGATTTCCAAGCTTTTCAACAAACAATTTTGTAAAGGACAAATTGAATTTGTCATCATAATAAATAACACGAACACTTGCTCCCAATAATAACCTCTGTGTTTCTGGCATTTCCTGGTTCCTTCTCTGAAAAAGAAAAAAATAAAATTTTTCCCAGTTCCATCCTTCCCAAAAATGTGGAAACCCTGAGTGAACAGATTTTTTGCTCTAAAACACCTGCAAAAATAGTTACACTCATGGTCTTCTTCCAAAGAATCTTCAGCCTGTGCAGCACTATTTAGCATTTAACACATCAAAGTCATGTCAAATTTTCTAGTCTTCTAATCATCCTTTCACCAGAGAGGTAGGTGGAATATTGAATGGCATAATTATAATTCTTCCCTAAATGGGAGACATTAAGATTTGCCAATGCCATACCTGTGTAATAACTATTTCTTCTTCCTCTTTGTCATAAAAAAAGCTAAAATCATACCTGCACAGGCAAGAAGATTGAGTCTTAAAAAGAGGGAAAATTTTTTTCAGCTACATATGTAGTGCAAATCGCATGGCGTTTGAAACTAGACTAAATCTGATGGCTCCTTTGTCAAATATCATAGCTTAACTCTTTGAGCCTGACTCTTTATCTTTGAAATGTAGACAATGACCTGAAATTCTTGTTCCTAATTTCCAGAACTATTCAAAAGTTAAGCAACAGAAGATAGGCCCTACACAGACTTTCAATAAATCTGTTTCAGTTAAATTGTTCATGGAGGTAATTCTTCGGTTCCTTTAAGGACGCTTAATTTAGTCTATGGAGATAAAAACATGGGCTCAAGTGACAAAAATAAAATCTTAACCTCACACAAAACAGGAAAGGGCTACTCAGAGGGCATAAACAGAGAGTTAGGTCGGTCAGAATTGAATCCTACAGAGAGTCATTTGGCTAATTATTTGATTCATTCATACATACATTATAAAACCAGCAGTTCAGGGGATCCACTCAGATACTTCTCTCTTTTCACCTCTTTCTATATTTTGCAACTTCATAGGTATGTTTACATGAAATCCAGTCATCACTGCAGGAAATATTTCCCCATATCATGTCACTCATTTTCAGCTAGGATAGTTTTAAACAAAATAAAAATGGCATGGTTTACATACTCCACTGAACACTGTACTTCTGTGCTATAGATTTTAGACGACTTTTGTGTCTTTCAATTTCTCAGTTGGCTCCTTAAATCAGTTTGTTTCCTTGCCCCATTTTATTTTCTATTCCTCTCACCTTTATTTTCTTTCCTCATCTCTGTAATGACTTTTATTCCACTTCTTTCTGAATATTTTCCTTTTTTGCTCATCTTTCCTAGCTTCTTTTTATCTTTCTGAAAGCAGTTATTAGAACTGTTAGTATTTTAGTGATCTCATTTTCTAGTCTTGTGCAGCTTTAATTTTAGCAGAATCATCATATTTTCTGAATATTAATTTGGAAGATAAGGCTTGGGAGGGCTCAGGATGTTCCACCCAAACTGTAGCACCTTGCCACACCGTCTACTTGAAGAGGAAGGAATTTGAAAGAGGCCAGATCAGGAGGGTCTCCCTGACCTTACCCTGCTCTTATCCCCTGAGGATCCTCCTGTTAAGGACACCGCACAGGACCCCAACAAGGCGGCCTTGCTGAATCTCACCCAAGATTAGTATTATGTCATGCTATTTTTCCATCCTTGTCAAATCCATGATGAAAAACCTCAGGTTTAATGGTTTCTAGGGTCTTTGATTCCCTATGTCACATAAAACTCACTCTGAATATACCTCTCCTGTTTATCTCTCCTCTGCTGGAAGCCTTCAGTCAATTAACTAAGCCAGAGAAGCAAAAGATACAGGTTTTTTTCTTCTCTTACTATATCATGTTCTTAAATGATCTTATTTTTCTTTTTTGACAAATTACATGGGCCAAGAAGCTAACTCTGTTAACTCTTTAAAATTAAGCCAATATGCAATAAAAATCTAAGTATATTTTTCCTGAACTAATAAAGCAAAGAGTGAAGTCAAGCCTGAATGCTGAAGTGTCCAAATTGCCAGCTTACAGTGCCCACCCGCCCCAGCCAATGCCAAAATGTGTTCAAATATTTAATTAGGAAATAGCTGCTTCCTAACTGTATGCCAGATGAAATTGATGATAATCTCGACCCGACCTCTTTTGGTTATTAGGAAGAGATTTCACTTTGAAGCCCTGCATTGTTAGTGTGGGGTCTTCAGAGCTGCTGGTCTCCCTGGAGTCTGCAGAGCCTTGGGCAACCGCAAGGGTCTGCAGCTACCTGGGGGTCATCTGGGGATCTCTGGGACTTGTGACAGCATCACCAGCTCCTTCTAGTAAGCCTCGAATAGTATCAACCACCACGGTCCCATTCCTGGCCAGGTTCAGGCTCCTGCCCTCAGAGGCTGTTTGACTGAGATCAAGGGATCTAATTTCCCCTAATTTAAACCAAACTGGAAACAAGCGTGGAAAACAGTCTCCTCAAGCTTCAAAGCTACCTCCCAACTGTGCTGTGCTGGTTTTCACAGACACCGAATATCCCTGTACAGATGTCCCACGACTAATGATGGGGTACGTTCCCATAAACCATTACAACCTGGAAATACCATGTCAACAACACATTTCATACACATAACCTAACAAGCACCCTGGCTTAGCCTAACCTATCTGAAGTGACTGTTCTTTAATTAGCCTACAGTCAGACAAAACCATCTACTGCAAATCCAATTTTTTAATACAGTGTCATCATGCAGTCTACTGAATACTGGGCTGAAAGTAAAAATTTGGAAGGGTTGGGCACTTTCGAATCACCCTAAAGTAAAAATGCAAAGCAGGGACCTTCTGTAGTCTGTGGCTTACTTGCTTTGCACAACCAAGAGAGCCTGAAGTTCCGGGGGCTTTAGGGTATGTTTCAAAACAAGCGAGGGACACCTTTGGCAAAGCTCTAAGAAATAAAGCAGGATGAGAAGAGGGATATATTGATTGCAGTGGTGCTTGTTTTTCTATTCTTTTAGTGATGGTAGCTTTATCTCCTAATTGTGATTAGACTGCAAATGGCTGGAAGGCAAATACAATGTCCAGTATGATTTCTGAATTGTTTTTAATGCTTACCAGAGCACTCATTCAGTAAATGCTTGATACATAGAACCAGAGCCGTGGTAGGGGTTTGGAAGTTACCTCTCCATTCTCCTTGATTCTACCCAAGGAAACCCACACCAGAGCGGCTAAACAACTTTTTCATAGTCATCTGCTAATGAACAACTACTTACTGAGACCTGGAGTTAGAACTCACACTATCCATTCACAATCTAGTATGGCTTTTATATCTGGCCACAATTTGCTTTTCAAAGATGGACAATGGGGGAAAGATGATAAACAATTTTCTTCACTCTAGACAAGCTCATTTCAAAGTGTTTCATTTCAAAGTGGAAGCGCTATGAAGAAATGTTGGAAGCAGAGATCTCTGTACTGAACCCGTGTGACATACCTGTCTCTCCATGTAATAAAATATGAATGGCTCGTGACACTGATTGAAAGGAAGGAGAGATGGAGAAAGAAGAAAAGATGGAGAGGAAGAAAGAAGGAGAAGAAAAAGAAGGCTCCACCCCTCAGGATATCTAGTACGTCAAGCTACTTACTTACCTGAGCCACTGTTTCCACAAAACTCAACTTAAGAATCAACTAAAGCTGAAGACGTTAGCAAAGGTGCTGAGCATCCTACCTCAGAGTGGGTTCACACCTCCCCGCTCCCCACTGTGAGTGATACCAAAGACTGACAAAGTCAGAGCAAGGAAGCTGTGAAGTATACACCACAGTAACTTGTGATTTCAGCTTTGTCTGTAAAACCATGTTTACTTGCGTTTTGCCAGTATTTAAATCACTGGTCTAAAACAAACTAATGGAGACCAAGCACAAGATTCCTTACAATCTTAATTTTTTGTAGCTCCTAAACCCCTGCTGTGCTTCTATTCTACAGAAATCGAATATTTCTGTAGATAGGGTAGTAGGTAAAATTGAGAATTCACTGTAAATATTGCATAAGTCTTCAGTGAATCACATAATAAATTCTTAGGTTGTTTCCTAATGAGATCTTTTGGGGTAACGCTTCTCCCTGATTTTCTTTTACAGTGGGTGCTTCATTCTTAAG
Organism: Cavia porcellus; assembly: GCF_034190915.1. Taxonomy (NCBI): domain Eukaryota; kingdom Metazoa; phylum Chordata; class Mammalia; order Rodentia; family Caviidae; genus Cavia; species Cavia porcellus. The sequence continues at coordinate 10,758,923 of NW_026947509.1, forward strand.
ACATTAGAAAGCTAGGTACCATAGCTATGTACAGTGTTATTTGCTTATGAAATACACTGTAAAATCTCTATCTGTTTTAAAGCTTTCTCAGTGACAGAAATTCAGTAACCTCAAATGCTAAAGCTTGCCACCCGCTGGTGCCAGGACATAAAGGCCAAGTGGTTCTAGAGTAATTATTGTGACCCCTTTAGTTAGACACATTTTTAAATTGTGTAAACAGAACCAAGCAGAGTAATCAAAATGGAAATGAGCTATACATAAATGCAGAATTCCACAACGATGTTTTTAAGAAATCTGAATCCTCGTCTCTTGCTAAATTTATTTCATTTCTAACTGGTGAGCTTATCCTGAACATGATTTTGTTAATTATTTCTTGAAAGACTTCCACTTGAGACAGACACCTGACTCACACATTTGAGAGCTGTTTAGTTGATTTTGCTGTCTCCAGAGAGTCAACAACCTGGCGGGAAGTCGGTGGTACCTGTCTTTTAGCCATCAAAGACGAAGTTACCAGAATAACGTGTCAAAGATGAAAAACAGTAGATAAAGGATAATTGGCCAATATGGTAAATGCTTAAATATTTTTAAGATGTTGCATCAATAGGTTGCTAATAATCCCCCTCAAAATCCTCCTCCTCCCTTCGAAAACACTTATCCAAGCATCCTTGCCACTTTCTAAAGCACTCCTGGAGGTCCTGTTTCCTGAGTGTCTGCTCCCCAGAGCCATCCAACAGGAAGGCAGCCTCGTAAACACCTTACAGGGTGTCCTCACGTACTCCACGACAGTTTGTTATGGATTCAAAACTGGTGGCTGACTTGACACCAGATAGACTGAATCAGCATGGTGCCGAGTGTAGCTGGCCCACCTGCAGGAAGTTGCCAGCATAAATGGAGACCTGGAGAGGAAGAGTAGCATTGTGGGTTCTCCTAAGTGTTGCTGTGGTTTGGAGCCATTGGTTCTCCTGGAGGAGCTTGTCATACTGGTTTTCCTGATATGAACTAGCTCTTATCATCGGAGAAGCTCAGGACCTTGTCACTGAGGATGGCTGCAGTTCACTTTAGGGGAGCTTTGGTCCTTCGAGCACTGCTTCCTGGCTCCAGAGAAGAAGACGTATGCTGTTTAATTTCCATGAGAAGTTTGTCACACTGGCTTCCTTCCTGACATGCACTTTGCTCTTCTTGTTAGAGGAGCTCAGGACCTCCCTGTCGCTGAGGATGGCTGCAGTACTTTTTAGGGGAGCCCTGGTCCTTATTTTGAGCCTTGCTTCTTGGCTCCAGTATAGAACCCACAACCAACTGGCAGAGACACTTCACCCCGCTGGCACAGACTTTTCAATTTCCACTGCTGACCTTGGGGCCTTCCTAGCACATCGTATCTGTAAAACAGACTTGCATGAGTCATTGTTATGGACTTTAGGCCTCCAGCTAGACTTATGGGAGGCACATCATGGGCTCTAGGTCCTCAGCTGGACCCATGCAGGACACTGCTGTGAGATCCAGGTCCTCATCTGGATTTTCTAGGTCTTTAGTGTAGCGGACAGATTTCTTGCACTTATACAAGAACTCTGGGTGACCATCATAAAATAATACTATAAATTCTGTGTCCTGTATGTAATTATTCTCCTTGCAACCTCTGACCTCAGCACAGTACAACAAAAGATACTCATGAAAGAGAACTTTCAGAGCTGCTTCAGAAAGTGGCAAGAACAAGGGAGTAAATGTTTGAAGTGAGGAGGAACATTTTGAGAGAGAAAGTAATAGCAAGGTATCTTCTACTGAAATATATTTCCTTTAATTTAAACATACCCCATATTTTTCAATCACATCTCTTAGATAGAAAAATTTAAAACACAATTTGCCCAAGCAATGCTGGCAACTCCTTTCCAGTTCTAGTCTTCAAAGAGACCCTTATTTCTGGCAAATAAACTCTCTTGTACCAGCCCACCTGGAGGCCTGGTACAATTACCTCCCAGCATCCTCAGTTGTTAAAGGTGGATTATTGTTTTACTGTCACTGACTCCATGAAACAGATGAAAATGTGCCTTTCCTGGTTCTAGAGTGATGTATGATGGTTTGAGTGTTGTCATCTCACTATGGGAGGAATGGTCTGCCTGTCCCTCCCTGTCACTCTAATTCCTTGAACTGAACATGTGGCATAACACAGTCTGAGACTATCACTATACTGAGCCAGCTCTGTTATGCATAGAAAAAGCTAAAAATGCTTCAATGGTAGCTGGTATAACGTACGCAGAACAGCATCTATGTTACTCTCTTTCTCTTTAGACACATTAGATTATCACTAGGGCTCAGATTATCTGCATAGAGACTATGAAGCCATCTTTGCATCCATTTCTCCCCAATGTACAGAAACCTCCAAAATAGAATCCAGTCCAGCAAATACTGAATGACCATGTCATGAACCCAGTGTGCAAGGGGTTTTCACAGTACCTTGTATTTGGCTATAATGAACAAAACTATAACTCCACATGATGTGAAACACCTCTGAGGGCAGGCTTAGGCAGGTTCTCACCAAATAATGGTCTTGCTATTGAACTTTAAATCTTTGAACCATGACAGACATGAGATCTTTCCAACAGCTGAGATTTCAATGAATCTTTCATTCCTTAGGGGGAAAGCATTTCACGGTAGCACATCCCAGCTGAGCAGTCCAATACTGTCTCTATGGCAGATCTCCACCAGGTTGGGCATATTCTCAATCTCTGGGGTAAAATTCATTGCATTTCTTCATTCCAAATGGGATTTTGAAGCTTCACTAAGAGTCCTGAAAAATAAAGCATCGCTGAAATATTTCCTAAAGTGCTTAATGTATAATAGACACTTAAAAGAGTTAGCAGCAGAGGTAAAGAAGAGATACATCACTTGCACTCCTTAGTAAACTAAAGTTACGAGAGCAGTATGCCTCAGTTCAGCGTCACTCTCTTGTAGGATTCCCTACAAACTGAAAACTGGAGAGAGGGGACAGTGGCACAGAATCCTTCAGTGTGCACCAGAGCAGGCAGGATAGGAAGCTGAGGTATGATTTCACTTTCAGGCCTAGATTCAGACTCTCCCAGAAGTTCATAAGACATTGTTACCACTCGACTCTTTGTTTCATCCTTATGATCAGAAAATGTAGGATTTAAGGTTAAAAAACAAAACGGGATGTTTCGTTTCAAATTTTTTCCTAGTAAAAAAAAAATTCCTACCCTCAAACCCACATTTATTTTCCATGATTATGTAGGCAAACAACCAGATGTCATGATGCATATCAGACATCATTTTATAAAAACCAGGGCAGAAACACAACACCTCATTATATGGATACCAACAAGAGTCCTTTAAACAGGAAGCAGAGTAAGCACACGCACTGTTAGAGTTTGCTTCTGAGTGTTTCCCAATGGCCCAGTGTTGAAGGCTTGGTCCTTAGTCTATGACATTATTGGGAGAGAGACCAGCCTTTAAGAAATGGGGCCAAGTAAGAATAAGTTAAGTAATTGGGGGCACCGCCTAGGAGGGGATATTGGGATGCCAGCCTCTTTCTCTCTCTCTCTATCTATCTCTTGGCTCCCCACCCTGCCACCATGAGGTGGGCAGCCTCTTCCACCACTTTCCCGCCATGATGGATTAAGGCACCACTTGCCTACAGCAAAAAGGACCAAGTGACTGAAATCATGAGCCAAGTTACCCAGTCCTCATTGTTTGTCTCGGATATTTCATCACAGTCATGGAAAACTAACACACACATATATCTTATAAGTTCATATTATAAATGGGTACCTAAGCTAATTAAAATGTTGTTTTAAGGGCAAAAAGAAAGCTTTCCCTTTATCCTCCTAAGGTTTCTTGGAACAAGGTGAAGAGGACAGACTAACTGATGGGAATATTTACAAATTTACTTATTGAATGAAGGAACTCATGTAATGTGATTAGCTCTACACGATACCCTTTGTCTGTAAGAGAAGGAGACATAGGAGAACTGGACAATCTTAAGGGATACTACATGATTATTAGGAAAGTGAATGGTCCAGGAAACAGAAATTAATTTGTAAAAAGATAATTTTTGGATTCTGAATGTGCCCAAGAGATAGGCACTATGTTCAACTGGAGTCCATTGAGATGTGATTACATTCTGCTTTCTTTCGAGACAGCTAGTGAGACCCCAGGGTGGGGCTGGCAGGTAACCATGGTCTCTTAGGTGAGTTTACCTGAAATGCCAACAAGGTACATGACAGCAAATCCCTTCCAACATTTGTTGAGTGTCAGGGGCCTTTCATTTACAATAACCAACATACTGCAGCATCATATATTGGGGCCAGAATGTCCTGAGCCTCTTTGTTGTGAACATATAGATGGGATTAGAAGAAATGTCAGAGAAAATGAGCATAGCTTAATTTATTCAAGAGAGAAGGTTAAAGTTAAATAATTTGATTTTTCAAAATTTTCTAGAGTTGAACAATGTTAGATTACATTTTAAACCATACACATACCACATCTCCTACAACTTTCAAACCAGTTATTTGATTGGAAATCTGGTAGTTATTTTTTTTGTCATATGAGTAAAACATTGATAAATAATCACATTCTCCAAAGGATTCCTCTGTAATAGTTTCCAAAGTCCCATTTACAACTAATTTTTATACAGCAGAAAATAGCTATTGCTAAGATTCCTAATAACAAACAAATGAGTGCTTATTAAATGTTATGGAAATTCTATTTAAAAGTAATCATAAAAGTAATATAAAACTAACCCAATTAGAATGCTTATTTTTTTTCTAAAGTTGGACCTACACATAAACTCTCCTCAGCTTCAAGCAATCTAATGAAATGTTAAGCAATGTTAAGCAATTTCTAGCAATGTTAAGTTATATAAGTTCCAACCCAGAAAATTTATTGAACACTAACAGCAATAACTGTATTTTTGTTTTTATGTAACTATTTTTATTGTGAGTTTTTAAATATGAATTATATTTTTATAAATAGCCCTATAAGCATTGATTGATAATATTTAATACTCATTGAATGTATTGGAAAAGTTATCTGCCTCACTATTAAAATTTCTCAAGCTTTTACTGTACACTTACACCCATTTATAAAAATGAAGCAAAGAGCTGGGCACAGTGGCACACACCTGTAATCCCAGCACTAGGGAGGCAGAGGCAGGAGGATCGTTGCAAGTTCGAGACCAGCCTGGGCTACAAAGTGAGCCCAAGGCCAACCTGAGCTGTATAGCAAGACCCTGTCTCAAAAAAATCAACAAAAAGAAAAAGAAAAAGAATTAAATGAAGAACACCTTTGACATTAACAATTACAGTTAAAAACAGTCCCTGTAAAGAAATACAAAAATTGTGTTGAGTCCAACAGTCCTTTCTTCTGATGGGTAAGGGTATGGTGCTCAGTGTTCGCCTAATAGGTACCCAGAGACTGTCACATATGACTTTCAGAACAGCTATGCTGAACAGAGTTTGTCCACACTAAGTATTCAGTAAAGAAAATGACAGTGATAAATCAAAAACAAAAATTATTCTCTTTCAATTTTTTACTATTTTGACAAAAGTGTTTCAGACCCAGATTATTCTGAAAGACCTACATTTCCTTTTCATTTTGCCTAGTAATATAAGATTCCAAGCTAATACTTTGACTTGACATTTTTCCAAGATGATGGTGGTGAGGAGGAGGAGGAGGAAGAGGAGGGTACTGTGAATATTATGGAAGAAATTATCTAAATCCAATGAATTTGAATAGTTACTTTCATCCATAAGGTACAGGGTATTTATTGGGTCAGTCAAAAGTGGATCGGGTATTATTTCATAGGGAAAGTATATTAAAACATTTGGAGTTTGGCTATTTTCAAGTATATTATACATCAAAACTAAGACCTGCTATGAGAAATTCTCTGAAACTCTGAGAAGTTTGGTCAAGAGCAGCCCTGAACCCTGCTTGCTTGTTGTTCTGGTTGAAAGCATTCCTTCACGTTGATCTGTTTGCTCTTTTAGAATGTTGAGCTGAGGGGGAAAAACTCAAGCTGATTAATAATGTTTTCCTTTGAGTTTGTTTTTTAGAGTCCCACAGCTCGGTATTTACATAAATGGAATCCCTGCTGTTGCCACTTCGCTCATCTATGTTTGTCTGGAAACTGTTTCCTATAAAGTTTTCAGACCATACGTTCTGCAAGGATTTTTCTCCCTCTTAAAAAACAGACATGAAATTCTCTTTCCCACTATCATCAGTGAGTAGAATCGATTTCCCTAAGAGGATTGAAAACGAGCAATAATAAAGACCAGTGAAACATAATCTCTGCAGTTAGTTTACTATCCATGTCTAAGTCTTCTTCATTTTCCTGAAACTTCATCTGCTTATAGGACAGAAGAAACCCTGAGTAACATGATGACAAAAATAAAAATACGTGGTCATTATACTGAGAAGAGACCAAGCTGCAAACAGTGCCTTTTTTCCCCAAGTTTCATAAATGCATGAATTTTATTTTTCTTAGTTTTGGGAACTACAAGGAAGGCATTTTTTCAAAAACATTCTTATAAAACTCATGATCGTAAATTTGTAGGACAGAAGCCCAAGGTCCTGAATTCAATCGTGAAAAAGTCATGGAGCAGTCTTTCCAGGCTGGCAAAAAAAAAGTGGGGGGGGGGGGAATTACGAATTTGTGAGAGATATACTAAATTACAGTAACTTTTCAAGGCATGGAATAGTATGCCCCAAATAAAACCCCAACAGAGTTCACCTTGCAGTAACAAGAAAAAAGCTTGACTTTTGCCTGTGGAGGAAATATGAAGATGGGTATTGATATCTCTTCTAGATATCAATACACTAATATAGATATCTTTTATATATATCAATGCTATCTTTTATGGATATCAATACTATTAATACTATCAATAGCTGAGAAGCATCAGGCTTGTGGTTTAAATGATTTCAGTTCTCCTTTCTACCCTTTCAATTCATTACCCTTTAAGCTATTTGATTTCAAAACAAGCTGTGTTTTTGTTCATTTTCCACCCTGAGCTTGGATGATGGGAACAGACCTCTATTTTGCCGGGCAACACTCCCTAAGGACCCTGCCTGTTCACCACTTTTCTTTTCAAAAGAGATAAACATGTTCTTGTCATCCACAGCTGTTCCTCCAGATGTTCCTGAACCAGGACCAAGATCAGCTACTCTGTGCTTTAAACGTGGTCTCCTTGGGGATTCGTGAGAGAACGTGTGTCTTCTCTAGGTGAGTTCCTCCGTAGGGCCAGCACACAGCAGGAGCACGCCTTTCCTTCTTAATGACATCTGCCTACTACAGCAGGACTGGGCGGCTTGCCCTTCTCGGTTAGAGAAAAGTCACCTGCAGTCCAGGAGCCACCTGGAAAACCAGGGACCATGGCTACCAGCTAGGACCCAGTAAAGGAACCACACTGAGGAGGCACAGCGTGGAGTAAGTTGAGGAGGTCATTTGCTGCTGTGTTAGAGTTCTGTTATAGAGAATGACATGTAGGCTGCGTGGTTGACCTATACGATTTAGTTTTGCTAAGTCTTATTCTATGATCTAATAATATCATCATTTTCAATATCAAAAAATCTTTATTCATAAGGATTCTTGGAGTGAAACTGCCAGAGATTAAGCTCAAACTAGTTTACATAAAAGATTTAATGGGTCATATGCTTAGGAAGACTTTGAGGCTGCCTTCAGCCCTGGCTGAGACCATGACTTCAGAAGTGATCATTGTGTTTCTCTGACTTCTTTTGTCATATCTGATTCCTGCTTACTTGGCTTTACCCTCAGATGGGCCCGCTGCATTTGTATCAAAGATAAACACCAGAATTGCAGGCTAATAACATCTTTGTAGCTAGCAGTACTGATAGGAGGAAAGGTACCTTTTGCTTGATAAATCCATAAAAATGTTCTGAGGATTGGTTTGGCTTGGACTATATACCCATATCTGAAACCAATCCCTTGAATGGCCTCTCTGATCAAGCTAGGTCCTGTCCCTGTCCTTGAGGTGAGAAGGTGTGGTCAGACTCCACAGACACCCATAAAAACCATTCCCTACTGAAGACAAGAGCTCAGTATCAACAGGAAGTAGGAAACTAAACTTGACAAAAAAATCCTATTGGCCCACAGTCTCATAAAGGGAGGCAGAAACCCTGCTGCACCATGGTGCTGGGTGTCATATTACCAGAATCAACTGCAGTCCCACAGGAAAACACAGTCAACCCTACTAAAGAGGAACATTCCATCTGCTTAACTCCAAATCCTCTGGAAGTGTATTAAATATTGGATTTGGTAGCCCCAGAAGTCTTATACACTCTCCTTCAGTCAACTGGAGATCCACTTAAGAAGGTGTCTTTATCGATGGTGGGGTTGTAACTTAGGATTTGGTCTCAAATAGTAAAAAAAAAAAAAAAATTACTTTTCTGCATAACATATAATCAAACCATTCTGAAATACATTTAATGTTCTTAACATTTTGAAGACATCATTCACGTGAAATAGAATGACAATGCCAACCTAAATTTCAGCCTACATAATGTACAGCATTTGCAAGGGTCTCCCAAGGCTGGCAGAACCATTTGCCCACATGTTAAGTTTACATTTTCAGTTATCTTGTGTTATTTTTGTGTTACCTTCCTCATTTTTCAAGATGATAAACTAAAATAAAACAGTACTTTGATTTGGATAAAACAGTTAACATTCTCCACTCCTAAGCCCACTCCATGACCTCTCACCATCTTATTTGTTGCTTCAGAAAGGAGTGGGTTTGGGTGTGAGATAACCAGTCACATTTAAAGTAACTCTAAATCCATTAAATGAATGTTTCTAGGAATTGCTTCTTTGTAAATGAGTTTATAAATAAAGTTCTTGCTGATGATGGTTTCATGATATGACTGAATAACTTAAGAAATAACATTTCTAAGAAAAACACAGTATAGGCAATATCACAAGTATTCAAGGAAGAAGAAAATTCTGACTTCTTTGTATGAAGCAAGTTTTATAAAATATGTAGGACAAAAGACATAAATAGAAATCAAGGTGGCTTCCAGGAAGATGGCAGAACAGTAAGCAGCAGAGTAAACAGCCTCGCTGAGAGACACAGTCCAGATGCTGGAATATAGCATCATGGGGAAGACAAGAAGGAAGGAAGTGGGTCCCCTGAACCCAGAAAGCATCTAATGTGAGGATTGAAGCTCACAGAAAGAGTACAAAGAAAAACTTACATAAAGACATAAAGAAGAAGGTGGTAGCTGGTAGCACCTTCGAAGAGAGCTGGACCCAGACACACTGTGCAAGAGGAGCTCTTGGAGCCTGGGGAAGCATGGTCACAGTGACAGTGCCAGCTGGCAACTCCAGAAGCCACTGCAAAGAGCCGTGGTGGTTGAGGGGAGCAGTAGACACAGAGAACTACACTGACTGGCATTGAGTACAGAAGACTCAGTCCTCCCACAAGAGACAGGAGTCAGATAAGCGCAGAACCAGACCTGCTGTCAGCTAGTTCCCTGGCTAGGTGCAGAGGGGTGGAAATTGCTGGGACTGAGCCCCATGCCCACATGCATTCTAGCAGCCATTGTGAGGGCTCCCCACTGGTAGCCAGCTCGGCCTGGAGACAGCAGCTGGCCTTGCTCCCATGCACACTCCACCAGCCATCAGGGAGCCAGCACAGGCTGGGAAAAGCAGCAGACAGCCCTGCACCAGTGGCCACCATCAGATACCCACTGCCAGCTCTGGCCAGGAAACCTAACAGTCTTGATTCAGAGAAATTGTAGCTAATGCAGGCAGTGTCTGGGACACCACTTTCCACCTGTCCAGAAGAACCCAGGAATACATCAAGACAAAGAAGCAAAAGACAGACTCTGGCCTCCAACCCAAGCAGAGCTGGTCCAGGAGATGTAAACACAGTAGATATTGGGAATTGCATACCTGAAATTTCTGACGTGATGGCAACTGAAGTAAAGAAACAACTTCGTGAGGCCATAAAAGAAAGAACAGAAAAACTATCTCAGATAAAAGAAGAAATAAAAAACATAATTAAAAATTGCTTAGCATCTCTAAAGAAGACATAGATAAAAAACATTGAGGAGCATAGGAAAATGAGAGGAACCTTGAATGAACAATATAAAACAAAATAAAAAAGATTTAGAACGCATCAAAGAGAGATCCAGGAAATTTAAAACTCCACTGAAAGCTGGCAAAACCACTTGAAAGAAAGTAAAGATAGACTTTCAAACCTTGAAGACAGGTTTGCAGCTTACAATCATGAAAGGAAAGATCTCTTAAAAATAACAAGAAACCAGGAAATAACAATTCAGTGGCTGCAGGACAATGCAAAGAAACATAACTTCAGAATAATAGATGTGAGTGAAAAAAGCAGGGTCAACACAAATGATATTAAAAGTCTACTTACAGAAATAATACCAGAAAACTTTCCAAGTAAGGGAAAAGGAAAAGACATTCAGATAAGTGAGGCATATAGAACTCCAGCTAGCCACCACCAAAATAAATTGATACCCAGATATGTAATAATCAAGATCCCAGAAATTCAACACAAGATCACAATATTAAAAGCTGATAGTGAAAAGAAACAAATCATCTATAAAGGAAAACCCATCAGAATCATGACAGACTTCTCAATACAAACCATCAAGTCAAAAAGAACTTGAAGTGAAGTATTTCAGTTCCTAAAAGAAAACAGCCTCCAACTCAGATTGATGTACCCTGAAAAACTGTCTTTCAAACTTAGTAGAAAAACAAAATACTTCCATGACAAAGAACAACTGAAGGGATTCATGACCACCAAACCAACCTTATGAAGAATACTGAAGGACATTCTTAAAAGAGATTTAAAAAAAAAAGACCACATTACCAGGAACAGTGGCAGAGGGGGATCACCAAGCAGGGCAGACGGGGGAATGGAGAGGAGATGTAGGCAGCCAACAGCAGGAAAATAGCATGGCAGAGATGAGCCAGTGTATGTTGGTCATAACCATTAGTATAGATGGCCTCAATTCACCAATAAAAAGAAACACAGGCAGAGTGGATCAGGTGATAGGATCCGTCAATATGCTTTATACAAGGAACACATTTACCTCAAAAGGGAGTTCATAGACTGAAAGTCAAAGGAGAGAGAACAATGTTCTCTGTGACAGGGAACCAGAACAAAGTGGGGTGACTTGCCCATCAGCTGCAGAGTGGATAAGAAAGCCCTGGCATTTTTATACAATGGAAAGGTACTCACTATAAAGAAAGATAACCTCGAGGCTTTTGTAGGTAAATGTATACAACTTGAGATCATACTCATGGATGAATTGTGCCATCTCCTTAATATTAAAAAATCCTAAAGGAGTTAGTGGGATCCAAAATGTCAAATACATATTTTGAAAGGGAAAAGGGAAGAAAGTGTCTAAAAAGGGAACACGGTGGCCACTGTTAATCTAATATCATGATTTGAATCCCATATTGTTTTCATTGTTCTATTTAGTTTGCTTTTATTCTGTTTTGGTTTGTCTAATTTTATTATATTTGATGGCATGGATGGTTATTTCAAAGATAACTAAATATATTATGGTAGCCATTATTGATTTCCTATTACCTTATTTTGAAGCCCTGTATTGCTTTCATTGTTTTTCTATTGATTTTATTCTATTTTGTTTTGTTTGATTATATTATATCTGAAGCTGTAGGTAACTATTTTGAAGATAACAAGAGGCATTATGGTAACCATTGTTGATTTCCTTTTATCTTGTTTTGAAGTCATGGACCGTGTTCATTGTTTTGCTTTGATTGACTTATTCTGTTTCATTTTGTTTAGTTTTATTCTCTTCAAAATAAAAAATAAAGAAATCGAGGTGAGGCTGAAGATCTGTGCATCACTCCTACTCCTATGGTGGAAAAGTGGTAGAGACTATTTTATTGGAGCTAGGGATTTGAGGTTAGACAAATTTAATTTAAAGGCTGACCATCTATCTACTATGCATCCACAGCCAAGTTCCTTAGCTTCTCCAAATTTCAATTTGGTCACTAATAAAACACAAACGGTAATTACTTCTTCAGAAGGTACTTATGAGAAGTCCATAACATAATATTTTCAAATGTCAGTCACGCCTAGTTGGAGTGTAAATTATTATTATTGTTGTTGTTGTTGCTATTACTGTTGATCCAGTGGAATTTGATGGACCTCGAGTACACTGGATCTTAGTAATATAGCAATGAAAGCAAAATAGTGTCAACAGGTAAAAAATTGAGGTTTAAGATTTTAATCTTAAGTCTTCCTTAACTATCTCCTAACTCTGTTAGAAAAGAAATAACAAAAAACATTAATTTTATACCTTCAAATTTAAAAAGTAAAATTTATAAATGCATATTGTTCATTTATGCTTCCATAAAATTTATAAATGTACAGATTTCTCTTACATTTAGTATATAATTTTAATTTGTATGGGAGTGGGAAGATGAGAAATTTTTTTTTAATTTTATTTAAAAGGAAAAAGAGAAAAACAAAACAAAACAAAGTGGTATAAGGGTACAAGTAATACAGAACTACAAAAAAAAAAACAGTAAGAAATCACCAGTTAATAGATTACATATTATCATCTTAGAGATAGTTACTCAAGTCACAGTATCAAAGCATACAAAGTGGACACTCAAACAGTGAGACTGCAAACAGTCGTGTTCAATGATCCAACCAAAAACATTAATATGGTCAGCTATTTAACACCCCTAAACACACTTGCAGTTGTATACTTTAGAGCTCTTTTTTTCCCTCTTTTTTTACAACAAAATTTACACATTTTGGGTTTTATTACTCCTTAGTTCTTATTACTTTTTTGGCGGGGAGAGAATGAAGTCAAATATGGCAAAACAAAGCTGTCAGTCAAAACCAAGGATAGACATAGCACATGATGTAAAAACAGAGTACAAGGTTATCAACAGTGGTTACCATAATGTCTCTTATTTCCTTAAAAAGAATTGTCTATCTCATTAGGTATTATAAAGTTGAACAAAACAGTAGAGAACAAGACCAATAAAACTTAAGCATTGTAAACATTACAGGACTTCCAAAGTAGACAATAGTCAAACCAGAATGGGCATCTTAGTGAATCTTATTGCCTTCAAAGTAGTTGCCTATGTCTTCAAACTTGATACTATCATATAGAATGGAACAGAGTCTAATCAGTCAAAACAAGATCGTGGGAGTATTACAGGACTTCAAAACAAGTTAATAGGAAATCAAAAAAAGTTACTATTATATATCCTGCTAATTTTTTTAATTTTTCCCCTTAATTAAAAAAACCATAAAAATAACTAAATAATTTTTTAATGAATAAGGGAGAGATTGAGATAAAAGAGGACATAACAATATAACAATACAGGTCAATGCATAACTGTTTCAGCAACCTAGTGCTTCACCACCAAATAACCCGACTTAGTAGTAATTACCATAGTTTCTGTCTTTTTCCTTGAAATATTTGAATAAAACTTCATATACTATTGCTTCAAATATTTCCATATCAAGAAGCCCAGAATAAAGCCTTTCCAATTAATAAGTGAAAACTTTAGGAAGATGAGAAATTAACATAGTAAATTCTAACTTTAAAAGTAGGACCTCAAATCAGTGAGTACCTTATATAGTATGCAGTCTACCAGGATTAGAGTGGTGCCAATCCACTCACTCACCTTTAGAAATCACTCACCCTTAATCCTAGCGCCTTTAACCCTAACATAGCACCATGCATCAGTCACTCACTGGTTTCATCCACCTCCAAAAAGGCTCCACCTATACCTGCATGGGGCTTTGGGGAGACAACTAGACACAAACCATAACAGAATCAAAAATGTTGAATTCATAAAAGCAGAGTGAAGTTTTGGTTACCAGATACTGGAGAAGGGAGCTGAGGGGGAAGTGGAGACATAGGTCAAACTGTACAATAATGTACACATCAAAATCTCTGGGGGTCAGGGATATAGATTAGAGGCACAAAGCCTGCCTGGCAAGAGTGAGGTCCTGAGTTCAATTCCCAGTGTTCCTCCTCCTCCAAAAAAAAATCACTAAAATTTTATTTTACCAGTCCTCAGCATGAAGAAATTATAAGTATTGGAGGTGATGGAGACATTCTTTAGCCTGATGGGATCATTCTACAATGTATTCATACACTGAAACATTACATCATACCCATAATACATAAAATTATTGTATTTGAAGTGTAAAACAACACTTAAAAAATAAATTTGTACAGAAAGAAATGAATGTTAACGTGTCCATCACAACACTTTGCTTCTGCCACCTTATTAAAGGAAAACTTCTATAGACCAAAAGCATTTCTATCCATTCTGATTTAATTCATAGAATACTTCTGTGACATGTATCCCAGGTTTTTAGATGATAAAACTAATGATTAAAGAGGTGATATGACTTACCTTACTTCTTGAAGCTTGCAAATGAAAAGAAAACTAGCAAATCTCTGCACTTTTGTATTCAGGGATCTCTGTCATTCTCTTGCCACTGTATCTTAAAAAATTATCTACTATGTAGGTACCATAATATTTTAAATGCAGCCTAGAAATTTACTTGCCTCGTTAAATATACTTGCCCATCAGTTACTAATGTTTATGCATAGCAAAGAAAAAATGGGCATCACCTGGTTACAGATACTCTTAAAATATTGTGGCATCATTTGGTCATAGATACTATTAGTAATATCATTTTGAAACTTATCTGACTATAAGAACTCACATGCTTTGAAACTTGTAATTACTTAAATTTAACTCAAATAGTTTCCTAGCTAGCTGAGTGGTTCCATTCTTGGTTTTGCGTCCTAACACCTCAGGAAATACCTTCTCCCTGTTAGTTGTTACAACAGCTTCAAGGGATTTTATTCCTTTTAATTATTGTTTAGGTAATCATACAATGTTATTACAAAGGATGACATTTGAATGTAAGAAAACATTCTGTAACATTTAACAATTAGTAATGTAATTTACTTAACATAGACTACTCTAAAATTATGAGGATATTTATTGAGTCCCTATTATATTCTAGCACATCCCAGCACAGAAAATACAATACTGAACAAGGTAGACGAGATCCCTACTTTTATGAATCACCCCCTTAAAAGAAAATGACAAGTATTAAGAAATGAACAAAATGAATAGACAAAGAAACACCAGTGACAGATGGCAATGCATGCGTTGAAGGACGGGAGCATGATGAGAAGTGATGTGGGTGGCTTGGACATGGGAAAACAGGGGCTTCTTCAGCCTAGAAGTCGGAGAAAGCTTCCGGGTGCAGACCCCTGATTTACACCTGAACCTGAGAGGGAGCTCGTCTTGCCCAGCTCAGAGGCTTTCTGTTGTGGAAAGGAGAGAACGTGGCTGTTGGAGCAGCAGAAAGCCATACACTGAAGGAGAAGCCTACGGGTCGAGAATGGGGCAGGCAGAGACTGGACAACACAGGGATTGTGGCCCACAGTAGGAGCCGGGCTGCAGCTCCAGGGCCAATGAGCACCAGGGGAGGGGCGGAGTCTGGCCCGTGCTAACCTGGCTGCTGGTGAGAAGTCTCGATTTGAGCCAGACACTGGCCAGGGATCTTTCTTTTTACCGTATGAAGTGGTCTTCATTGCTCCTAGGAAAACAGCTGCCAAGAATGAGTCATTTAGCATCACACACACTTCTGATTCCATAGCCAGGGACCTGACCACCATGCCTGATCTTAAATAATTACTGGACAGCCCAATCAGTGACATGCACCACAGTGATGATATCGTCAGCATTGCAGTCTGCTACTGGAGACAGACTGGTATCCAAACTGGATGAATGATGCCTTGAGAGCTACTCACATGACAGATCAAAATAAGATAGTGTTGAGAGCTGTTGAAGCAGGAGATCAAACACACGTGCAGGGCTGTGGCATGGCCAGGGCATGGCTAACCTTACAACAAAGAGATGCCTCAAAGAGCAAGATAAGGTCACAGCTGAGGACATCTGGCCTCAACTCCAATTAACTAAATAAAGACCAGCCACTGGCATTTCACTCCTGAAGTGAAATGCAGCACTGAGATCTTCTCCCAAGATATTTCTCCTAAGTTAAAGTAGGATAGTTCTCCTAAATTAAACATCATCTGTTACTTTTTAAAATCCTCAAACCACTCCCAAGATCCTGCTCAGTTTCCTTCCCTTTCCACTCTAACCCCTTCCTTGTTTGAAAACGAAATAAGTATGGGCCACCCAGAGACATTCCTTGCTCAGCCCCCAGAGTCTTGAACTCCACAGAACGGTCTGAGCCTCCTGGAGCCCTAAAATCACACCACTTGCCTCATTTATTTTAAGCCTTTGCCATAACTCTTTTTGGGAGATTAGGGATCTTGGCCAGGTCCTTGATAAGATAGTGCTAGGGAGAAATTCTTACTTAAAAAACAGAGTAATTGGAACTCGAGAACATGAAAAGAGGTCAGGTTGGTGCAGAGCAGGATCCTCTATTTTCACAGAAGAACGTTCAAGAAAAGGATAAGATGAAATTAATAAAAAGCATTTAAGAAAGCATCACAGGAAACTCTGTGTCCACTGGTTAGGACAACACAATAACAGTTAGACTGTTACTGTGAAAATGGATATAGATCTGGCTCTTACCTGGATGATTAAGTACAACCTAATTGGATGCAGGTGCTGTTGTTCCCTACGGCTTTCCTGGTCTTAGAATCTAGTTCTGATTCTGGTCATATCTGATATCTTTCATATACCGGGATTCTGTAGCACAAATATGCTAACTCTGGGTCTTGATCCTTCCTAGTCTCTTCAGTTGTATTTTCTCATTCTTATTTTTTTATAACATTCTTGTCTAAAACCATTGGTCATTTCCTTATTATTTATGGTGTCTTTTTGACAATAAGATACTAAAAGAAGTGGCACATCTCTGTAGTCCTAGAATTCTGAGAGGCTGAGGCAGGAGGACCCTAGGTTCAAGTCAGCCTGAGTAACTTTGTGATTTAGTGAGAATCCATCTCAAAATGAAAAAGAGCTGGAGATCTCAGTACCAAGGCTTCAATCTCAGTATTGAAAAAAAATTAAAGACTTACATTAAAGGTATCAAGGTTTAACAAAGCATTGTGTAAGTTACATGAGCCCCCTAAGGTATTATGAAGAGAAATATTAACAGTAATTTAGTTATAAATAATATTAGTGGAAAACACGTATATGTTGCTTATAAATGCATAAACTCTGCTCCTAAATGCTTCATGCAAGTTAATTCATCCAATCCTATTCGTTTGTTTCTATTACTATTTCCATTTTGCCAGTGGGGAACCAAAAGCAGATACAAAGTAAGTTTCTTGCCATGCAAGTATGTGGGGGAGCTTGGTTGAACCCCACCTCTCTGACTTCAAGAATGTGTTTTAAACATTTTTTTCTTTGTGGCTCTGATGGCAAAACCTAGAAAATGTCTGAATGCATGAAGCTCCTGGCCTCCTAGTTAATATCTTGGCCTTCTAATTAATGTAACAGAGGGATCGATTACCATAAAGTCAGAGGTATTAATAACTCTGAGAGGAGGGAGAATTTCCTACCAGTCTGGAATGGTTCAGAGACATACAAAAGAGGGGTTTTAGTACAAAGACATTGATTTTAAAAAAAAGAGATAAGCTCTTTTAAAGGATTTCTGGAATAAAAAGAAAAAACATAATTTATGATTGAATGCAAACCTGCTGGGACTTTATCCCAGCCCCACCGTGTAACAAGGACAATGTTTCTGCTTCCTTTTATCATTGCCACCAACACTGGAGCCCTTGAAGGTAATGTGAAGATGTTGTTTTCATCTCTGCACTCCCTTCCTCAGCATGCTTGAAATGTTTGCATCTCTATGTGAGGTGCTAAGCCTTGGAGAGTTATCATGGTGCCCTGGAGGCTGAGGGCAATGTAAATAACAGCTAAACTAACACCCTGTCCTATGGAGGTTACCTGCAGTAAGGGGACTGTGTTAGCATGTGTCACTGTAACACGGTGCATGAGACAACCAGTGTAACAAGTTAAAGGGTCCATTTTGGCTACGGTTTCAGACGTTTCAATCCATGCTTTAGGACTCTGGCGAGACAATACAACCTGATGGCAGGAACACGGGGTAGAAGGGGCTTCTCCCTTCATGGTGACCAGGAAATGAAAGCAAAAATGAGAAGGGGTGGGGTCCTGTTGTTACCTGATGACCTAACTTCCTCTAAGTAGATCCCAGCTCCTAAGTCTCTCCCACCTCCCAGCAGCATCACAAGCTCACAGCCAACTTGGACATTCGGGGTGTGTTTCAGATCCAAACTATAGCACTGCCTGAGCTTTAAGGTTGCTCTCTGAGGTCATATTGTTTGGCGAGGGAAATTCTGCACCTGCCCTGTCTCCTCTCCAGAACTTTCTAACTAACTCTTACAGTAGATCTCTAGTTCCCACTTTGGTTATGTCCCTTATGCATAAATGTCTTGGTTGGAAACTCCTATGGGGAATTGGAATGAATCGCAGATTACCAAAACTGCCCTTCCCCAGTCTCTAATGGTAAATTATTTTCCAATCTTTAGATATAAACAAATAACTTAATGTTTAGTTGGTCCAGGTAATGTTCACAGTTAAAATGTAGTGCTCCCACATACAAGAACTACTTTGTCCAAATACTATTTTTTCAGCAGAGGACATATAAGACTTTCGGTTCCCAGTGCCATAAACGGGTATTGTTGGACAGAAATGACCAGACCCCAGCCCTTTCCAACACACGGGCTGGCAAATAAGAAGTACCAGCCCTCCTCTCAGCCCCCACATATGTGACCAGCTTATCCAGGGAAACACAAGCTGTGATGGTAGCTATGGAGGTGAAATGCAATTGGATGCTGCGGTGCTTCAGTGTTTCACTAACATTGCAGGTCTCCGGCCAGGGGTCTGATCATAGGTTCAGAGGATAGCGGTACTCAATGTGGCATGTAGGGGGGATCCCTTCTGAGGGAGAAGGGGTTGTAGTAGAAGGAGCTGTAATCATTGTTGATTCCCAATGGTCTTGCTTTGAAGTCCTACATCATTTCCATTGTTTTGTTGGGTTGGGTTTTATTCTCTCGTGCTTTGTTTGATTATGTCAAATCAATGGCAGGAGCAGCTATTTCAAAGACAGCAAGATATATTATGGTAGCAATTTTGGATTTACCATTGTCTTGTTTTGAAATCCTTTATTATATTCATTGGTTTTTTTATTCTTTCTAGTCTATGCTGTTTTGTTTGATTTTTACTATGTTTGAAGTTATCTGCAGCTATTTTGAAGACATCAAGAGGCATTATGGTAACTATTGTTGATTTCAAATGTTTTGAAGTCTGCATCTCTTACAGCGGTTTGTTTTGAATGGTTTTATTCTGTTTTATCTTCTTCAAAATAAAATAAAATAAAAATCTTAAAGACTCTTGATTCCATTGCAGAACACAACTAGAAACTAAAGTGTGCCCTTCCAAAACAAGAGTGAAAGGAGAGAGAGGAATTTGAGATTCTGATGATCTGTTTTGGTTGATAGGGCCATGCTTATCAGGAAGAGGAAAGAACCACACTGCAAGGAGGTGGTTCCCGTCCAGATCTTTACTATTGAACCTCTCTAAAGTGGGCTTCCTTCGCTAAGGAGGAAAACATTGTCCTCATGATCTCCAGCTCCCTGTTAGAGAGAACCAGACAAGATGAGAGATGTGAAACCACTCCAAAATAGGTATTTACCACACACTCTGGAAATGTATTAGTATGTGGGAAACAATAGTAGGGAGTTCTTGTCCAGGACAAAAGAACCCAGGGGGTTTCCCACTTCAGTCCCTTCCAAGGGCCCAAGGCAAAGCACTGGCGCATCGGCCTGAGCAAATGCCTCTGCTTTTTTTTTTTTTTTTTTTTTAATCTTTTTATCGGTACCAGGGATTGAACTCACGACCGCCTGCTTGCAAGGCAGGTGCTTATGCCGCTGAGCTAAATCCCCAGCATCTGCTTTTGTTTCCTGCCAGTGCCTGCCTCCTCCGCCAGGGCACCTCTGAACTGACCTCCCCAGAACTCCCACTGTCACAAATGGAACTGCACCTGCAGCCTGCAGAGAGGCAAATGGAGCTCACCAGGAGGACAGTTAGACCTACAGGTTTTTCTTAAATCGGAGAAGCAGGAAGCAGCTACATATCAGTTTGAAAATAGACTTTATCAAAACTGTTAAAATAGGGGCCTAAGAAGAAGGCTTTGTCCTTAGAGAGATGGGCGGTATCTGTGGGCAGGAAGAAGATGGTGTGATGAGTGATCAGGTGAGAAGAGGTGTCAGGCAGGTGTGTTCTTAATAGGGCAAAGACCACAGCACAGCATATAATACGAGGGTCCAGTGGTACCTACGAGAAGCTAAGACAGCTTAGCAAAACAGCCCTGGAGAGTCCTCACTTGTAGAAGAAAAAAGCGAGGTCCGAGGCAAGATGCTAAGTCCAGGGCTGCCTCCAAAATGCTACCCACAATTCTCAGCTCTCCTTCTCCATTCGGGATTTGTCATCCGAAGGCGTTGTTTTTACTGCAGTGAGAGGACTGGGCTGAGAAAGGGACCCTAAACCACTAGAAGTCAGATGTGCCAAGTTTGTGTCTGCTGAACATCGAAGAATGAATTCCAAGGGACGACGGAGGTTAAAAGTGGGAAAATTTTGTTAAGAGACAGCTCTTGAGAGACATGAGGGGTCTGATCATGGCCCTTTGGGGTAATTTATACTGCAAAATACAAAGCCTCCTACATGACTCTCTTCCCCATTTGATCCCAATTTAATCAACTTTACCTGAGTAATTATACTCATAATCTTATTAGATGGTCATAGTTTTGTCCTGTCTCACGCCCATCTTGTGATTTCCCATTTTTCCCCACCCAGGACCTCCCTCAGTCGTCGTGGCTCTGCTCTATAAAAATTCCTAGAGTGCTGATGACATAACTCAGCATGCTAATGATATAATTCAGTGGCAAAGTGCTTCCCAGGCAAGGGCAAGGTCATGAGTTCAATTCCCAGTACCAGTAAATAAATAAATAAATCCCTAGAAAAGGCACAGTCCTTGGCAACCCACTCAGGACCCCTTTTGTCTCTCTTTCAGATGGACTTTCTTTCCCCCAATAAATATGCTCTGTTTCTAACCACTGTTGTTCATAACATTCATTCTTCGATTTTAGAGAACACAAAGTCACACAGGACATCCTACAGGATGAAAGTTTCTTTCCTCTCTATCAGTAGCAAGGGTATCTGAAAGGAGCAAAGGCCTATTGGGGAAGGGATGGGACCAGATCCTCTGGTAACCCACCTCGGGTACTCTGATAACCTGTTTGCACTTCCTGGACCAGGTGGCGTTAATTACAATATAATCTCAAGTTAGTGTTTATCCCTTCAGGATGCATGGAGGCCTGGCCTCTTTTACATGCATCTCCAGTTCTGATGTGTCCATTGTCCAGGTGACTTCCTGAGATCCCAGTCCCACTCTGAGGATGTTAATTCACATCTAATCTAGCTGCCTATGCTACTTTTGAGTGGTCACCTGTGCACATGGCCGTTTCTGCTGACCCCCTTGCGATGTGATGTCACCAACCCAGATACAGAGGGCTTTCGTCCCTCTCAATGGCCTTTCTGCTCATTAAATCCAGTCTCTTCCTGCACATTCTTGCAACTTGACTTTAGTGTCAACTGCATCCAAACTGCACGCTAACCGGCTGACATCCCTGATGTCACAGCTCAGTGTGTGGAAACAACATCATGATGTGGGGGTGAAAACCAGGGTGGGGGTGGACATGCTGCTGGGGTGGGGGCTCTGCTTGCCCAGCTCGGCTCCACTGCTCAGGAGTGAGCCACACGCTGTGTTTTCTGGATTTTTCTGGGGTTGGGATTCTTTTGTTGGTTTGTTCATCTTGTCTTCAGTACTAGGGATTGAACCCAGGTTACACACCCCAGCCCACATTTATTCTTTATTTTGAGATAAAGTCTTCACTATGTGACTGTGTCACCCAGGCTGGACTTAAACTTGCTGTTCTCCTGCCTTGGTCTTCTAGAGTGCTAGAATTACAGACATGTGCCATTACACCTGGCCAAAATAAGTTTTTAAATACAATTCTTTTCTGGTGTATTTCCACCAAGATCTCTCTGCCTCTGTCTGTCTGTCTGTCTGTCTGTCTGTCTCTCTCTCTCTCTCATTCTCTCTCTCTTTCTCTGTATTTCCACAGAGACCTCATGTGTTGAAGGATTTTTATCTACCGAAACTCACTTAAGTAAATTAACTCATTTGTCAAATTTTATTCATCAAAGACATAACTGCCAATCAAAGCTTCTAATCAACCTCAGATAACTAATCTTTCCACAGTGTGCTAATTATAATTCCAGGCTAAAGCAAAAAAAAAAAAAAGTGACATTTAATTAACGTGGGCAGTTTTGTCATCTTAAATGAGTCACTTAGATCAGCTTTTTGCAAATACTGATGATAATCTATAATTGTCCTGTGTATCCAGGAACCCAGAGTTCAGAAACAGGGAGTCGCCTGGCCTCCAAAGTGAGCTCAAGGGCATTTTTATGGAATCTTCTGAGACTTTCTGCCGATGCCCTCCCCTCTGCATTGTAGTGTCTCTTGATGTACGTAACTAGAGTTCTGTTGCTTCCATCCCTAACGCCCTGTTCATATCTACTGAGCATCTTCCAAACATGTGCTTCCCCAAGAAGAGTCCCAGTGCATGTTATTCTCTCCCATTCAGGTCACCCATATTTATCTTGTTATTCATCTATTCTAATATTTTGGCATACAAACAAAGAAATGAAAACTCCCTTTTCTGTGACTCCCAAATTGGAGTAGCAGAAACAGACAGTTGGTGTGTCAGGTGACTAAACAAGAAAAAGCTGGCAGTGTCACAGGAAGAGGAAAAGAAGAGGGAGAGTATTGCTAAATGCATGAAAGTATGAGGTGAACATCACAAAGAGGAGGTGAACATCCATACACAGAGCACAAAATTAAAGCTCACAGTTGCCCATCAGCTGCACCTACATAGAGTTTAGTGGCTGAGGGGACATGGCAAGAGACGGTAGCACATAGAGCCAATTGAGTGATCATTGCTACACCTTTTGTGAAAGATGCTCTTCCCCACCATAGGGATAGGGAAGAAATCCAGCAAAAAGACACACTATGCCTTCCTGTGAGCCAGCCAGTGCTCGGGCTGGAAAACCGGGAGCGCATCCCCATCCCTCACCGCATCCCTCGTGCCCCTGTAAGAAGCTGGCTGATTCAGAGGACTCAGGGAGAGACGACAGCAGCTGAGGTGAAGGGAGCAGTTCATTTGTGTTGTCTGGTTGACTCTGCAGGCCTGGGGCTGGTGGTTTGGGCATCTGCCGGAGGATGGCAACGTGCACTGTGGCAACTGTGGGGGATTTCCTTCTGCCTTGTTTTTGAAATCCAGTGTTTTGTTTCATGTTAGTGTTTTATTTTATTCCTGCATCTGGTAACCCAAGCAACTATTTGGACGATAACAATATGCAGTATAACAACTATTGTTAAATTCGTATCATCTTGTTTTGAAAACCTATACAGCTGCTGGTTTGCTTTTGTTGTTCTTGTTTAGGTTTGTTTGCTTCTTGATTTTTCTTTTTTCTCTTTAAAATAAAAAAGAAGAAATGCACTTGCACTTTAGAAAGCACAGTGACCCCACATGAGTATTGTGTGCTCAGTGTGTGACTCAAATGTCAGCAGCTTTGACCCAGCCTGTGACACAATGGAAAGACCCTGGGGTCCCCCAGCCCCTGAAAAACCCCTATTCCTTCTGTAGATTAGTGGGAGAACAGAATGCATTGCCCAAATGCATGGACAGTTAAGAAGCAGAGGCAGGAAGCTCTCGGTCCTCCATTTGCCTACAAGCAGGACTTAGACTTACAACCACAAAGGTCTCACATCCCCCTGTACTGGGGAGAACACAGGTGCACTGGTTTGCATACAGTTGTGGCCCCCTGGGGTTTGTGTGTGGAGAGCTTGGTCCTCCAGATGGAGACACTGAGAGGTAGCAGGACTTGAAGGGAGGGTCTAACAGGAGTTTCTTGGGTCACAAAGGAAAAAATTAAGATGTCTTTCATGGAATCCTGAAGTCACCCCAAATCACCGCTAAATCAAAATGACCACGAGTGTTAATTTTGAATCAATGCAGGGCATAGAGTCAGCTGTGACAGCATAATTAAAGACATTCATGAAAGAGGACTCCAGAGCTGCTGCAGGAGGCAGCAAGTGTGATGGGAGGATTCTGGCTGGAGCAGGAGGAGTCTGTCAAGGGGAATCAATGGCAATGCGTTTTTCATTATAATAATTTTTTTAATGTGTTGTATTTTTAAATCATACCTCATACATCAGCTGTTAAATCCTTCGAACAGCAGATCCTTAAGCATGAGACAGTAATTAGAAGATTCACTTCAGTTAGGATTACTTAAAGACGCATAGGGAATTGGTGGAGAAAGACTACATTCCCATAATGACAACAGATAACATTTCTCTGTGCTGGCAGCCTTCTGAGAGCCTTGCAGCACAGTGGACTGACAAACTGAGCCTGGCACCAGCAGTACAGCTCAAGACGCCATGGCTTAGAGAAGGCACCTCTCACTCCCCAAACACACAAAGGTATTTTTAGCAACCAGAGTGACAAGTGTGTACAATTTACTGTCCGTGGATTCTGGCAGTGGTCCCCATTTCTCCTCCCTCTGATGGGGGGACAGTGAGCTTCAAGAGACTCCCCAAGCTGTTGCCTGCTGGCTCTTGTCTTGTGTGGACTAATCAGCATTAAGATGCCGGCTTTTTGCTTTAATTCCCCCTTAGTAATCCTCAGTTTTAATCTATGCTTAGATATTTAACCATGATAGCCTTTAAGATCTCCATGTTTTCCCAGTTGCTTGGGTTTTTCTCTAATGTGCTTTATACACACACATACTCCCACAGTTCTCTCTCTCTCTCATCTTTAAGTCATTTCTCTTGAAAGCCTTTCTTTTTCCAGCTGCTGCCTCTTCTTTGTAGCAAAATTCCGCCATAAAAGTATCTACACTCTTGTCCGCACTCTGTCTCCCACTGTCTTCTAAAAACACCTGCACAGGGTCTCCGTGGCTTCACTGTGTGGACACAGCTCCTCTAAAGCTCTTCTCAGCAGCACACAGATCAGGCCAGTGGTCAGCTCTCCTGCAGAGCACAGAGGCATCGGACACACTGGGTGACCGGCATCGGGACCCCACATCCTTTCCTCTGGAATTCTGGGACACCACGCCGTCCTGTGCTCAGCCTCCTGCCATTCACCAGTGTCCGCTTCTCGCTCTCCCCTGCTGGTGCCCCTGCCCCTCGGGTCCCTCGTGTCAGAACATTCCAGGGCCCAGCCTTCGACTCTTCATTTTCCTGTCTCCATCCAGCCCTGGTGAATCTCCAAGCCTTACCCTGTGTCCTAACTTTAAATATCACTTACGTTCCAACTCCCAATTGTGCATATTCAAGCTGAGATCTCTCCCCACATTCCACGTCCATGTACCCAAAAGCCTGAAGGAATTCTCCATAGCGTGTCTAGAAGTCTGTCCCCAGTCTTTCTAGCTGCAGAATTCTCATGTTATCTCATGGTCCGATATTTCTCCTCCTCTCAGGGCTCCACCCTGAAGTCATCCCTGACTTTCAGACCCTTCAGCATAGACCCAGAATCTCCCCACCTGTCCTGTAAATGCCTCCTGCTCACTGAGACTTACCACCGCCCTGGTTAAAATTACAACCCCTGCTCCAGCCTTGTGTTTCTTGCTAATGGCACTTAGTGTCTTTGACTGTCCAATTCCAAGTGTCTCTAAGTACATTTCTCCGCCACTGGAACACAAGCTCCAGGTAAAGAGGGACACGGCCTGCTTTTCTCACCCATCCATGACAAGTAACAACCCAGGCAGTCAGCGGGTCCTGAGAGGGCACGACAGGAGATTAAAAACAAAACTAGACACACACTAAAAGAAAGCTACGACCAGGTGGGACCTGGCCGCACTGATGGAGAGGCAGCAGCAACTCAGCAGAGTCTGCGTCTCTATGCACAGTAAAAGGGGGGAAGTGTGCAAAGGGTGCAAAAGGGCGAAGCTTCAGTGTTTTGCACACTGAAAGCGACACATGCCCAGAGTTCTCGGTGCTGCAGTAGGCACCGAGGCCGGACACCTGCTGGGCTGGCCCTGCTCCAGTCCCAACAACTGCTTTATATGGCTCGAGTCTGGTGCACTGGTTTTTGGGGCCAGGATTTCCCTATGTGGTCGATGTCTGGCTCAGCTGCTCCCCACAAAATCCCTAGAGCAGAGCCTGGCTGCTCACAGGCACTGGGGAGGGTCCGTTGGCCGAAGAATGAGGTGCTCCAGTGACAACCTTCCAACTCTGGGACTGTCTTTCCTTCTGCCTCCTTTTGACTTCAGCAGAAGAATGGGTTCTGAGCCTTCTGCCGGAGAAAAGGAGGGCTGCTGTTTTTATTGAAACTTACGTAAAAGATTAGTCATTTTAGAATAACCAATTTGGTTACATTTATCATATTCACAGGGTTATTAGTCACACCTCTATCTAGGTCCAAAAATTTTAATCACTCGGATAACGGGTACTCACTCAGCACCCTTCTTGCTTCCTGTTTCCCCAGTCCCTGGCAGCCATCTGCTTCCTTACCCATGAATACACCTATTTCCGATGGATTTGGACAAGTGGGGTTATGCAGATGGAAGCTGTTATTATTTAGTGTTTTTCCCTTTGCATAATGTTGTCAAGACTCACCTTGAGGTCTGCATGGCTACCCCACCTTTTTCATAGCTGAATAGTATTAACTCATCTAGTCCATATATACGTTCATTACATACTTTATAGCTGAATAATATTGATTATATATATATTTATTTACCTATGGACATTTGCACCATCTCTGCCTTTTAGCTATTGTGAACAGCAGTGCTGATATCAACATGCAGACACATGTTTAGTACCTGTTTGCCATGTTTTTGCATATAAATTTAAAAATAAATTTAGTGAACTAACATTACATTTATTTTTTGGAGAAAATATCAAACCATTTCCCATAGCATCTGAACCATTTTCCTTTCCCACCAGCAGTGTCTAAGAGTTTCACCTTTCCAATTTTCCACACACTTGTTATTTTCCCTATGTGTGTGTCTCTCTGTCTGTGTGTGTGTGTTTTTCATTACAGCTTCAAAATCAGTGCAAAATGCCATTGCACTGAAGTCTTGATTTGCATTTCCCTGATGGCTGTGGATGGTGTGCATCTTTCCATGTATTTATTCATTATTCGAATGTCTTTTTTGGGAAAATGTCTATTCAAGTTCTTTGTTCATTTTTCACCCTTTTTTTCTTTTTGTGGTTGAGTTATAAGTTCTTTATAAGTTTGGAGTACCAGATTCTTATTAGATATACTACTTGCAAGTATTTTGCAATTCTGTAGATTGTCTTTTGTACTTTCTTGATAACATCTTTGGATGAATACAAGGGTTAATCTGATGAAATCCATTTTGTCTGGTTTTTTCTTCCATTGCCCAGGCATTTGGTGGAGGCGTGGTGGTAAAGCCACTTCAGTGGGCAGCATTTCTTCTGCTTAGAGTCCAAACTCTGACTGACTGTAAAGTGCAAAGTGCACCCCATCCTTCTGATCTCCTTTTCGGTTGCAAAGAACCCTGCTGCCCTGTGCAAGGAAAAAGCAGAGGAGTATTTGGCAACTGAACAACAGCAAAGGCTTTGGAAGTTCTTAATCCCAGACACACATTACTGCAATCATTACCAAAACCTCACAGCTCTACATCTTCTCAAGGCTGAGGTCCCCATCAGAAGTGTCCTTCTCTGCCGGTGGGGCTGACATAGTGTGAACACGGTCTGGCTTCCAGAGAGAGTTAGAAAATAGCTGGCTTCTTCCAATTCCATAGCGAATCTGTGCCCCGAGACCCACATTGCCATGTCAGTCAGCAGTGAGACAGGCTGAGCACTGAGTCTCCTGCCCAGTCTCCTGCCTGTCCCTGACATCAGCATCCTTCCACTTGACGCAATCAACTATGTTCAACTTGCTTTCTGTTATGGATTAAGAACTGGTGGTCAACTTAACACCAGCTGGGTTACATCAACATGGCACTGAGCGAAGATGCTCCACCTGAGGAAAGTTGTCAGCATAAATAGGTGGAGAAGGAGTAGGAGAAGCTTTTGCATTAAGGCATTAATGCATTGTCACATTGAGGCATTGTGGGTTCTCCTACAAGTTGCTGTTTGAGCCGTTGGTTCTCCTGGAGAAGGTCTGGTCCTCACATCAAGCATTGCCTCTTGGCTGTGGAGAGGAAGACGTGTGCCACTTGGTCTCCAGGATGAACTCCTCACACTGGCTTCCTAGCATGTACCTGACTGCTTGTCGTCAGAGGAGTTCGGGGCCTCGGTGTTGCTGAGGAGTGCTGTGGTGCCTTTCAGGACAGCCCTGGTCTTTGTTGTGAGTGTGACTTCTCGGCTCCAGC
Organism: Cavia porcellus; assembly: GCF_034190915.1. Lineage (NCBI taxonomy): Eukaryota > Metazoa > Chordata > Mammalia > Rodentia > Caviidae > Cavia > Cavia porcellus. The sequence continues at coordinate 10,787,403 of NW_026947509.1, forward strand.
ATAGAACCCTCATCTCCCCAGCACAGCTCCTTCACCCACTGGCATGAACTTTCTGATTTCTACCGATGGCCTTTGGGCCTTCCCAGCACGGATCCACCAAAGAGACTGGCGTGAGTCCTTGGGGATCTAGACCTCCAGTTGGACTCATAGAAGGCATTGACATGAGTTCTGAGTTTTTATCTGGACTCATGTGGGACATTGCTGTGGGATTTAGGCTCTTGGCTAAATATTCTATGTCTTTGGTGTTGCAGATAGATTTCCTGCATTTTCTTGTGTTAATTCCTGGTGACCATTATAAAAATAATATTATAAACTCCATGTCCTGATTCTAATTGTTCTCCACATGACCCCTGACTAATACACTTTCCTGCTTCACATTTAATAAGGAATATTTGGCCCCAACTTTTTTACTTTGAATCTGAGAGCTAAATACTGCTATTTTTTTTTATTTAAGAGGAAAAAGAGAAAAACACAAAACAAAACAAAGCAGTGTAAGGTTACACATAATACAGAACTACAAAAAAAGACATAACAGTAAGAAATCACCTGTTAATAGATTACATATTATCATCTTGGAAATAGTTGCTCAAATCACAGTATCAAAGAATACAAAGTAGACATTCAAACAGAGAGACTGCAAACAGCTGTGTTCAATGATCCAAAAACATTAATATAGTCAGCTATTTAACACACCTAAACACACTTGCTGTTATATCCGTTAGAGCTCTTTTTTAAATACTGCTATTTTAAAGGCACAAGCACCCTGCCTTCTGCAAGACGGAGAAATGAATGATCATTTAAGACAAAATGCTCCTGCATTTCCTGGGAAATACTCACCTCTGTTTCACAGCACAGCACTCACCCTGGGTCCAGATGTTTCTAGTAGAGCTATGTCTCTCGAGTTTAGCTGGCTTGTTAGGTTAAATGTGTCTTAAATTCTCAAAGGAAAGAAACCGCCCTGTGTCATTGTGTGATTGTTAATTTTTGTGGAAGGATGTGTGTGTCCTCAAGAGCAAGCACTTGCTTGTGGGAAATGTTAAGGAAAAACTCAGACGACCCAAGAAATAAGATAATGACATCCAATAGCAGAGAAACTGTTAAAAAGCACAAGAAATACAATGTTTTATATATCAAATTACTCAAATGGGACTAAAAGAAATTGGATGGTGCTTGGATGTGACTCTCTTTTAGAGACCAGTATCTCCACTCCAGAGACAGGATGTCTTGTGATTGCCAATATGGCGCCACTTCCTGTCTTTGCAGCCTGTTCTATGGCTGTACATCCTTGCACCATCAGTAGCCTAACTTCACAGCTGTTGGTATCTCTGCTGAAACCAAAGGGTGGCAGCCCACCTGCCCCTGGTGTCACTCTGGCTCATGGAGGTGGCAGAGCCTGAGTGCAGGCCACCCAGGGAAGCCAGCAGGGAGTAGCTAAGGTTCCTTCAGCTAGCGAAAGTCCCTGCCTACAGCCAACTAAGGTAAAGGAGAAGACTTCAAGTAGGTAAAAGTAGTAGCAAATGCTACTCCTCACACAAACATTTCAACATTGTTTTAAAGATGATGTTACTTTATAACCCAATATAATATTGATTCAGCTGATTACCACTGCTTCGTTTTCTGCCTTGGAGCCAAGATACTGAACAGCATAACTGCCTGAATAGGAGGAATTTAAGTTTCCTGGGACTCAAGATTCTTTTAAATTCATTCAATAAGTATGTATGAAGACCCAAATCTTAATTTGCCGTATTTAGTAATAATGTGAGGTTATGAGAGCTGGAAAGCAATGTAGCATGCCATTTCTTGAACATTTTATTAGTGTACTAAAATCATTCATTGAAACTCTTTAAATTGTTTTGGAAAAAAAGTAAATTCTTGCAATTGTACTTTTTTAAAGTTTTTTATTTTAAAGAGATTAAGACAAAAGAGGACATAACAAAGCAGATCAGATCAGAACAATTTTGCAACACAGTATTTCACCACAAGACAATCCGTAATTAACAGTAACTACCATAATGTCTCTTTCTTTGAAATAGTTGAGCATAACTTCATATACAATAGTATCAAACATAACAAAATACTATAAACCCATTCAAGAGAATGAAAGTATTACAGGGCATTCAGAACCAAATAACAGAGAACAAACAATGGCTACTATATTATCTCATTTTCCATAGAAAATTTGTTTATACTATCACACATAATAATATCCAATAAGGTACAACATGATAGAACCAATGGAAACAAAAGGACAAAAGCATGGTAGGACTTCAAAGTAAAATGATATTAAATCATCACTGGCTATTTTAATGTCTTGTTTTCTTCAAAATAGCTGTTCATACCATCACAGATAGTAGAATCAAAAAAATCAGGATAAAACCATTCCAACTAATGAATGTAAACATTATAGGGCTTCAGAGCAAAGTAATGGGGAATCATGATTACCATAAACTCTTTTGTACTCTGACCATTTGCAATTCTACTTTTTTCCCTGAATTTTTGTTTCTTTTCTGTTTCAAATTTTGTCACATCCTTCATATTTTCCGTTTTAAATTCATACAGAACTGCATTTGAAATGTCACAAATCAAAAAATTAAGAGAGTAAAAAAAGATCAAACAACATTGCTCTTTTTTTTCCAGAAAGCTTTAAAAACAGAGAGACATCTCCCCTACATCTCAAATATATTTTCAAACATCAAGCCACAATCGTATACAGTGTGGCAAGGAACCCAGCATAGTGCTGAGACAGACTTGCTCACAAATAATTACAAAAATTAGAATGTTTTGCCTTCCCACTTACACAGTTAATCTGTCTTAAGGAAAATTTTGCTTATGGTGTGAAGCAGGATGCACTTCTACTTTCTGCAAAAGAAAACGTTTTCCTAGGATCATGTGTTGACGCATGGACTCCTCTGTCACTTGGGCTTTACCATCCAAGCAGCTGGCACTGAGGCTGGGTTCTGCGATGCCCACTGTACTGTGGGCACTTCTCTGTCTCCCTGCTAGATGCTCCTGGAGCACAATGAGCATGCTCCAGAGCGGCCTCACAGGGAGGAGAAGGATGTATTTGGCCAATTATTTCCTTCCAGTGATGTTAGTGAGAACCCGGTCCAAACCACAGACATCCCCAGAGGGCAGGCCTGTTTCTGGATCTGTGTGTTCTGATATCTCTCTCTCTCTCTCTCTCTCTCTCTCTCTCTCTCTCTCTCTCTCTCTATCTATCTATCTCTATCTCCCTCTCTCTTTCTCAGAATGCTTGTGTTTTCCCTGTGACCCATGACGAAGGTTAGGTGTGTTTTCCATTTGTGGCATGATGTTGGCATTTTAAAAGTTTCATATTTTGGAGCATTTTGAATTTCAGATCATTGGAATTTTGGATTAGGCGTGATCAGCCTATACAGAGATATTGCAACAGATAAGAGAGAGAGAGAGAGAGAGAGAGAGAGAGAGAGAGAGAGAGAGAGAAGTAGGAGAGGGAGGATAAATAGATATAGATGAATGAGGCGATAGATAAATACATAGATACATACAAAAATAGATACATAGATTATATGAATGAGTGGATGAATGGATAGATTAGATAGATTGATGATAGGATAGATGAGTGGATGTATGGGCAGGCAGACAGATAGATACATAGATATATAGATACATAGATGATAGACAGGTGAATAGATAGATAAGCTATTTACATGGATACAAACCAATAACTGGCTCCCAGTATAAAACCCATCATTTTGCAATTAGAGTAGAATCTGAGGCCAAACTTTCACAGCTTCAGATATGAAAGCAGCTCCCATGCAGAGAAAGCAGACTTACAGATCACAGAACTCGATCTTGAGCAGGCTGTGTGATGGTCCCAGCTGGGCAGAGACCCAAGGTCCAGGTGGGTGACTCTGGTCTGCAGGAGGCATGCAGAACAGAACTCTGCTCGCAAGATTTCCAGAAACTCAGTGTGGGGCGCAACTCAACCTTGCTTCCTTACTCAAGGACAGGAGAGATGGCAGGAAAGACAGGCTGAGGTAAGAGCACAAATGTCACACTAAAGTATTCTGTAAGTGATGGTGAGCTCTCTGTGTGTGTGTGTGTGCACGCATGTGTGTGAATCACTTTGACAGCAATGCCCAGCATGAACTGTAAGTGACTATCAGTAGGGAGAGGAAATGGGGGCCATTAGACGACAGATAATGAGGTCTTCAACTCCTCTAGCAATTCTAGTCCTGTCTCCCCTAAATCACTGTTAAAATTAGAAGTAGCTTCTCTGCTGATCTAAAATGCATTTGTTCCTGGCTTCAGAATTTGGATTACAGCTTCGTGTGCTCCTCCAAACTGAATATGCAATCAGCTTTCCCCTGCCTGTCTCTCACTGCCGTGCTCCTTATAAATGAACATGTGCAGATTCTTGAGTCAGAGCCTCCCCTGAAAGGGTCAGCACCCCTCCCTCCCCTCACAGATCCAGCTGAGCCTCTTCTCCTGTGTCCCCCTTTTCCTCCTCTCACTCTGGAGCCTTTAGAGAAAGTAAAATGAGAAATATCTATTTTCATCCCATGTGCATTTCTTTCCTTTTCTATCTTTCCCTCCACCCCCCTCCCCCAGTTTCTTCCTGTCACTCCATCCCTGAAAGCTCCCATCTGTGTGTGACAGCTGACACTGACAATGTCCCTGGCTGAAGCAAGCACAGCACCTGAGGGGCTGCAGAAGCCTGAACACCGTCGTGCCTCCGAGCAGAGCTCTGCTGGTCTTCACCTTGCAGTGTCTTTCTTCAGACAACTCTGCATAATGTGAGCCACACCCTCTCTTCCTGCCTGTCCCTCACCCTCTTGGTGCCTTTTTCCTGTGAGTTCTCCCTCCACTCACTCATGATGGGCATGTAGTCTGTGTCCAGCACAGAGATGTCCTAAACGGGCTTAAAGAAAAGTACTGTTTTCAGTATGTAAAACAGGTAAGTCACACTGACATGGTATAATTCAGTTCAGAGCCCCATATTAAATGGCACCAGTACCCAGACCAGAAAACCTGACCGTGTATTCACAGACTCTTGATTCTAAGCTTTTTTCTTAGCCAGCTAGAGCAGTTCTTTGAACCAAAAGCTTCTATTCATGTTGTTTGAAGCATTCCTCAATACTCAAAGGAAAAAAATCTAAAAATCACCAATTTGTATAATTTTAATTGGCTTTATCTCTCTTTAAAAAATTCTAAGGTTTTGTTGAACATTTAACACTTCAGACATAAAGAGAAAAATATTGAAGTTTTAAATGTGTGAATTCTAGTAATTATTTGAATTTATTTTAAATAGTTTAAGCTTTTAAATTTTAAGTAACTAGAGTTTAACATAATGCTTTCAAAAATTATTTTCAACCATCCACATAAAAGGGGGAAAGTGTTTAATGATTTTATTAACATGATCAAAACCACTCAATTTCCATCTCATTATAGATACAAGAAGTGAGAAAAATGAAATTTAAAGAGCATTTTAATCTTACCATATGATCATCTCACTTATGCTTTGAAATCAAACAATTAAAATCAATAGTTTAAGGCAAGGGTAAACATAAATAGGTTACCTGATGCTTTTCTCAAAGACATTAAATACAACTAAAATTCAAGAAAAAAAGTCTCTTTTGAATTTACATTAAGTTTCAGTTTCTCACAGTTTTACTGAAAAACAGATTTCTTTCCTTTTACATTTTACATCCACATAGAAATTCTCTCAGTAAGTTTCACAAAATATTTTATACTTTAAATATTTTATACTTATGTGTATTGAAATATGGTGAACTTTCAGTAACCCTTTAAGATGACAGCTTTGATATTTGATGAATATTTTAATTTCTATGTATTTAAGCAGCAAGATTTGGCCCTGAGCATCTAGACTGTAAGCGGTCTGATGTCTTTAGAATACTTTCCACTCCCTTGGTCTGTGATGAGCATTCAGCCCTCACTCTCTTGTGGCTCCGCCTCCCACATCCATGTCAAACTCTGAAAGCTTTCGGGACCCTGAAGTTCAGTCTGGTCTTTGGTCTGTGGAGTTTCCTGATTTGGGGCTCTTAATTTTGCTCTACATGATGTCATTTTGGTCCTGCAAAAAGGAGCTGGAGAAGTCCCTTCACCAAGTAGGGAGCCAGCCAGGCAGCAGGATCAACCTTCCAGCCTCCAGAGCCACTTGCATTGATGGTCTGACACCTTCTAAGGAGCTTTGCTGATCTCTGTCACCCAGGGCACCCATTCCCCATACACTTAACCCTCCCTGGGTCATCATCTTCTTTCCCACCATTGACCTCCAATCCTCTGCAGAAACTTCTGCTCCATCTCTGGTGGATCTTGAGTTCCCCCCAACAAAAGCTGAACCTGTTTGAGCCCAAGAGACGATGCCAAAGGATAAAGAGCCCAGTGTGCATCTGATCCTCTCAGTGTGCAAGAGAACTCTCTCCGTGCACACAGGTCCTGCTGAGGCTGTATTGCTTGGATCCCGGAAGTTTTCAGGAAAATTCCAGGACAAATGTGAATCAAGCGGTTCTAGAGCCATCCTCCAAGGCACATGGGCCAAGGTCCTGCAGGACAGGTGTTCTATTGGTCCTCAGAAAAACCAGGAATCAAAAGATGCTCCAAGTCTCTTACAATGAATTAACAATCAGCCTTAAATCTAGAAAATGAGATACTAGATTTCCTAGTCTGCTTCACTGGCTGCATGTACTCTGTGAATTACGTCTAACTGATAAAGATTCTAGCTGTCAGGATGAGAATTTGTTCCTCTGAACTGACAACAGCTAGTAGCTCAGGTTATTCACTGGGCAAGCAGCAGAAAAGGCAGTGACGTGATACAAATTGAAAACTTTTGCATGGATATCTAAATTATCCGTCCGTATTTTCAGACTTTTCTTGGGCAGGCTTGTTTTGTAAGCCTGTTCATCAGACATGAACAGCTCATGAATTCATGCCTTGTAAAAATCTACACAGTAAACTTCTTCTTGGCTGGAAAACTTTTTGCTTAGTTTCACCTCACAGTGTGGACGCTGTCCTGGTCATCACCATTTCTACCTGAAAAAAAAGGGGGAAGGAAAGAAAGCTCAAAGTGTAGCAATGAAGTACCTTTTAAAGTTGCAACTTTCAAAGCAAACATTGCTTTTTCCCTTTTTTTTTGCTTCCTCTCAATAAGGCTCTAAGGTATCCATTAGCTGTTCCTGAGGGAAACTGCTTTTGTGAGATATGGAAGATAGCAAGGTAGGAAACGTGAAGCAATAAAGATAAAAATATCAACATGATCCGGGCTGCGGACCAATCTATGGGTCTCACCTGGAGAGGGGATCGGGGATGGGGGCAGGGCAAGAGAAAAGAGAGATGGAGACAGGATGCGATTCCAATCGAGTCTCGTTTATTTTTAAAATGGCTACAACTTATATAGGGTGGGCGGCGGGCCAAGGGCAGGAAGAGGGCACAGAGTGTTATCTGATAGGTCATCATCACATCCGGATATATGATGTAAGCAGGAGAGGATTATGGGTAATGTAGGCAGACATGAGGATCATGGGAAATGTAGGCTGACACACAAAATGCCCTCAGGCAGGAGGGGCAGGGCAGCAGCAGCCATTCGAAGCCGCTCCCTACATCAACAGTCTCCTCTAGAAGCAGAAAAGTTCACCTAACATCACACTGCTTCCCTGTCACCACGGTGCCTACGCCAGAGGCCTCCAGGAGAGGAGTCCCCTAGGTTTCTGCTTTAATCATTCTCTCTTTGGACACCTGTCCCAAGACTGTTTCTGTTCTTCTGCTAATCACAGACATGGGCAAAGTTCATGTGAATTAAATATAAACTACAACTGCATAAAAGTCTCCTCTTACTATTTCACTCCTTTGTGACATATTCCATTATGATTTACTAGATTTCAAAAGATCCACTACATACTTGCCTTAACTACCACGTTTAAAGTGCACCCCAAATTAGGTCAATGAATGCTTTTGGTCTTTTAATTACAGTAACAGAAAAATTGCAGGACCTCCCAGAGGCCAAAGTGGAGGTCAGTTTTTATTCCTCCCTGCCGACTGTCCCAGAGGTACACACACACCCCGCCTCTCCTTGCTGGGATGTGAAGAGGATGATTTAGCACATCAGACAGGCCCCAGAACTCACCAGAGGATGCTGTCTCAGGAGTAGTCAGACACCACCGTGGGCTCCTGAGTGACCAAGCTTCGTGAAGAAGCCACGTGACTGGCAGACAGGGCAGCGATCTCCAATAGCAGGATTAGGACTCTCTGTGATGTCCTGTGTTTCAAATCACTTTAATACAGTAATGGGCAAGTTTTGTAAAAAATCTCAAATGGGATTATTTCCAAAAAGAACATGATCAGATGCTCTATGATCACCTTGCTTTTATTCTTTTTCTAAGAAAAATAGACTGTGGTTACCCAGCATCCATTCCTTGGCTTCTCATGAGAAGGAAGTGGTTACGAGGCGGCACAGAGGACCTGGGTCCCAGAGGAGCCTGCCATGTGTGTGGGCTCAGGCTTGTGGAAGGAGGCGCCGGAGGAAACAGGAAGGGCGTGAATTATATACAATCCAAAGGGGAACAGGTGCTTCTGGCTAGAACCCGAGAAGGTCACCTTTTGAAAAGAGAAAGAATTTAAGCAGGCTTTGATGTTGAAGCCTCTACCGTATCTACTATAAGAGATGCAATTATTAAGGCCTTTGATCCAGGGAATGTGAAAAAGAAGCCAAGACAATGGCGTTTTATGCAGAATTGTTTTAAGGTACAAGAGTTGTACCTCAGTCTGTCAGCCTCAAATCACAAAGGCAGTGTGTGCTGTTCTCTTAGAAAACTTGACTGCAGGAAAAAGCATTAAGTATAATACCAAACAGCAGTGTGTATCATCAGTGTACCCCAAATTTTATGATTTTATGGTTTGATTTTGTTAGGGCCACAGTGTTATGATGATAACATTTTTAATCTATGAAAACACATATTTCATGTGTCACTAGCACTTTCTAATGTTGTAAGAAAAAAATCACCTAAGAATAATGACCAAAAGAATCACAGACCCTCAGGAATACTGTGTTTTAGACATGAGATTAACTTAATTTCTCACAAATATTGAATTATCTCCTACTTCATTCTGAAACAGATCTGGTTCGATTAAAAAATAAGATCCAAAAGAATAATGCAACTATATTTTGTACTTTGCTTATGTTAATGTTTTTGTTTGGTTCCTTGGGGTTTTTTTTTTTTACCAGAATGTCTCTTGTTTTCTTCTAAATAGTTGTCTATATCTTCACACACAATGAATTCATACAAAACCAAATAGTATAAAACTGATCAGAACAGAGTAATGAAGGTATTATAGGTCTTCAAAACCAGACAATAGGAAAATCAACAATGGCTACCAAAATGTCTCTTGTTCTCTTCAAAATAGCTGTCCATACCTTCATGTATGTTGAAATTAAACAAAACAAAACAGACTAAAATCACTCCTGAACAAAGAATAACAGCATTACTGGATTTCACAGCATGACGATAGGAAATCCACAATGGATAACATAATATCTCTTAATGTTATGGTAAAAAAAATTCTAGAAACTGAACAACTATTTGTGTGTTTTGCATCTGTAAGCACTGACCACATTCCTTGTTTTGTTAACATATGAGATATGATCATTTGGATCTAGAATGTCCCTCAGAGACTTGGTCCCCAGCTTGGACCTTTAAGGGAGGAAGCCTGGCATGAGGTCTTTAGGTCACTGGGGGTGGGGGGTCCCCTGAAAGGAAGAGTGGTCACAGGCACCTTCTGTTCCTCTTTCTTTTGCTTCTTAGCCATGGGACAGGCTTTGTCCTGCCACACACTCCTGCCCTCCCTATGGGCCCAAAATCAACGAGGCCAACTACTGACACTGGACCGGAACCTCCAAAACTAGAACCCAGCTGTTCTCTCTGTAAGTCATCTCTCTCGGGTGTTCTTCACCATACCACTAGATAACCCACCAATGCCTTAGTTCATTGTGCTGCTCTAACAAAACGCCTGAGACAAGGTAATTTGCAAACAGGAATTTACTCTCCGGGACTCCAGAGGCTGAGAAATCCAAGACCAAGGCAGAAGTGTCATCTGCTTCCAAATAGTTCCTTGATACTATGTATTCACCTGACACAGGCCGGGGGCACAAGGACCAGCGTACTCCCTGGGCCTCTCTTACAAGGTCACTAAAGACTTAGTCACCTCCAAAGTCCCCTTCTCCTAATATGTCACATTGGCAATTGAGTTTACCTCACTCCTCTGAGGGGCACATTCAGACTCTACCGTCCAGTATGAGTCTTCAATGTATTTCTTGATGTGTCACCAGTAGCCACTGGAACGCTGAGAAAGTAACTGCCAACCATTTTATGAATATTCTAACTGAGGAACTGGGGTTCAGGAACAAGAAGACCTCTACCTACACACCAGCTGCAGCCGCTCTGACAACACAGCTCCTGTGGTGCATTCAGAATGTAAACTAGTCAGAAAAGAGAGCTCAGAATTTTAGCTGAATTTCATGGAGTCTGGATCTGCATACTTGTTGGCACTTCCTGGGGTGATTGTTCTTACACACTTGCCTCTTCCAAAATAACGGGCCAGAGGCCCATGTGCATTTTCCTGTACTCAAAGTGTTTATAACAATATGTTAGATTGTGGGTTTTGCAACACTTGATATTCTTATCAGAGTATGCGTTTGAATACTAATTAATCCAACCTGAAAATGTCACAACTGGGGAATGTTTACCATCTGGGATGTAACTGCCTCAAACTTGTACTTCTGAGTATTCTCCTGTACTCACGTACAATCTCTCCTTTGCAGTTGCTTGCTGAGTTTGAAGATTGTTTTTTCTTCCACCTATAAAAGTTTTCATCAGAAAATAAATTAAGAAATTGAATAGAGAATGGAGGGCATATATTTCAATAAACCTTACAGAGTAATTTCAGGAAATGTAGAACTACTGATAAACTTGATCCTTGCTTTAGTGATCATCAAAAACTATCAAATCGGGGCTGGGGATTTAGCTCAGTGGCATAAGTGCCTGCCTCACAAGCAGGCAGTCATGAGTTCGATCCCCGGTACCGATAAAAAGGAAAAAGACAAAAAAAAAAAAAAAAAAAACTATCAAATCAGTTATTGACGCTTTAAAAGAAAACAAAAAAGAATAAAAGTATATTTCATCCAAAGCCATTTTAATTATCTTCCTATTTTATTATTTTTTCTCTTAATCACCAACTTTTACCTAATAGTGAAAAGCCATTTTTGTCATTAGAATTTCACTTAATATTTTCTAATTTAATGTCCTAATTATATATATTTAATGATTCTAATTCAATATATTAATCATAATCAGTTATAGCAATCCCAGCCTAGCCTTTATTGACCATGATTGCCTTTGTAACAATACAGAAAGGGTCCAGGATAAAATATGGTGCCTAAATCCTCCCACTCTCTTCCCTTTTTGGCTTCAACTGAAGAAAGGAAAAGAAAAAAAAAATGGAATTAAGCTCAATGGAATAAATTATCAACTTTATTTAAGGCTCTCTGCTAACGGCAGGGTTGGAGCCCAAAGCAGGGCTATCCTGTGCAGGGAAGTCTTAGAATTCTGCATCTGCGCTACATTGACTTGATCAACCAGTCCCTGCTGAAGACGCAGTAACAGAGATGCAACCTGGTTTGTTTATGTCACGGAGACAGAAATGCAGAGCTTGTCTGAGCACAGGTCATTCCTAGAGGTTGACAAGGAGCTCAGAAATAACTGATGCAGTTGTCTTCCTTTGGTGCCATCCTCTGATTAATATAGTTAATCAGACTGTCCCCTCTCCTACACAGAGAAGCCACTTCTGCCGTGAGGAGGAAGAGGGAGAACGACACAAGGGAAACCTTGATTGTTTCTCCCTACCCTGCCTTCTCCCTCCGCTCCCATAGTTCAGGATGGGAAAATGCACTCTAAAGAAAAATATTTGGACAGCTAATTTTCACATGCTCCAGTCCATTACCCGTTCCTCCACCCCAGCTCACACCCACTGTCATCATGGGTCTCAAAAAGTGGCACTGATGTGTCAGTATGTGGTTTAAAAGTTATGAACACCCCCTACATCACTTCACCACCATAGCCTGGGGTTCAAAGACACGCTCTTCAGAACTCTGAAGCAGAATTAAGCAACAGAGGAAACAACATCGCAAAATCAAGTAACAGAAAGAGATTGTGTCTTCAAAGACACGGCATTAGGTGGGGGGACACAGCTCAGTGGCACACCTGCCTGGCTAGTGCAAAGTCATGAGTTTGGTCCCCGTGTACAAGGAAGAAAGAAAGAAGAAAAACCAAAGATATGGCATTATATACTTCAAATATAAGAAAGCTAAGTAATCACTCTTTTGTCTGACATATAGAGTTTGCAGAGTTAAGTTCTTAAATTATGAATTGGCCAATGGGAAAAAAGCGAATAATAGAGAGAAAATCAAATATACCTCTAATTAAAATGTTAGAATGAAAGAAGGGAATTAGTAAGACATATTTGAAATGATCATTGCTGAGAAACAATGAAAGCCACCAACCTACAGAGCCACTAATTCAGTAATCCACCTACTTCACACTGGTAAAATAGCAGGAAATCTGTACCTACTAAGAGCTTATTGAAACGTTTTATTTTATTTTATTGGTACATTTTAGATACACATACTGATCGCATTCACCACGGGTAATCTGTATCTTTACATCTTGATTCTTTTACCCCAGTCCTCTCCCTCCCTTCAACCCCTCCTTATTTACAAACACTTTGTTTCCATTTTTCCTTCTATTTCTTTTGTTCCTTCCCTTCCTGCCTTTCCCCTTTCTTCCTCCCTTGTTCCGTATTGAAAGTTTAGAACCTGAAAAACAAGAGAGAAAAAGGCAAAGCACGCATGAGAAAAGACCTCTACAAGAGTATGACTGAACTTCTGGTCAAATCTCAAAAGAATGGCAAAATTCAGAAGACTGCACAGGCATTTCGGTGCTGAAAGCTATTCATTATCAACCAGCTACATCCAACAAATAACAAGGTCAAAGTTAAAGACATTTTCTGGTAAATAAAACAAATATACAAAATAAAGGTTTGCAGAATTACAAGGAAGAGAGAGGACTCCTGTATCCTGGGGGCATTTTAACATCTCTCTCTGTAGCCAGAAAATCAAGCAGTGCTTAGTTTCAAAAGCGGCCACAAATGTCTTCCATTCCAGGGTGCACGCCCATTTGCAATACACCTTTGGTGTTTTCCTATGAAAATGTGAAGTTTATTTTTCTACCCCGTGAATGAGGGTTTGGGCCTGTGATAGGCTGGGGCCAGGTCACTGGCAAACAGTGCAAGCACTGAGCATCCAAGTTGACTCTCTTGGGAGACCAACAAGGTCCACCACATGATCCTGCACTCGCCTGCTGGACCCAGGGCTTTGGAATGGATTGCTCCATGGCCCCTGCTGACAGCCGCGGGGGGCCAGCCACGCAGCCACGTGCAGAGCAGATCTCTAACACAAGCGGGGACCCAGCTGCAACCCTTGGAGCCACAGTGAACTAATCCTCCCTGGGTGGTGACTGGAGAAAATCACAAGTCCCATTTTTATTTCAAACCACTAAATTTTGGAGTTGTTTGTATTTCGGTGAAATCTAACAGCTATTTCTATGTACAGAAAATTCAGAGTTAAATTTAAATATTATGTTGCTTATAGACACATGATACAATGTTGGTTTAAGAAAAAAGCAAGAGAATAACTAAAACAGTAATCAAAATATGACCAGGATGGCACAAGAGTATAATCCTAGTACCTCACTGAGGCGGGAGGATCAGGATCCCAAGCTCACATCTCATAAAGGCAACTTTCTGAGACACTGTCTCAAAATTAAAATTCAAATCAAAAAGTGTGGAAATGTAGTTCAGCAGTAGAGCATTCCTGGGTTCAATTCTGATAGATAACTCTGAGAAAGAGAGGGAGAGAAAGAGAGAGACAGAGAAACAGAGAGAGAGAGAGAGAGAGAGAGAGAGAGAGAGAGAGAGAGAGAGAAACAGGGACAGAGACAGAGAGACAGAGAGCCAGGAAATGAGCTAGGAGGAGGATAAAGCATACAGAGAATTCCTAAAGTGCTTCTGATACTGCATTTGTTTTCGGTAATGGTTACATATGTTTGACTTTTTTCAAAAGTACATTTATGTTTACATATCTTCCAGAAGTATATAATATGTTCAGAAATAAAGAAACATAAAAAAGAACAAATAGCAAAGTCAAAGCCAGGTATTAAAAAGAGATCACAGAGAATAAATATAATAGAAAGGAAAGCCTCTCCCACAAGAAGCAGAATGACACTCCACCTACCTGTAAAGAAATGGAGCCACAGATATAGGACTGAGGAGGAAAATTTGGTATCTGAAAAAAAAAATAAAAAGAATTCCCCTGGTCTCTGAATTACAACCAATTGGAGAATGACAGGATTCTACTAATTAAATAATTCCAAAAGCTTCTTATACTAACTAGACTCTAGATAGATAAATCACAGAACATTCTACAAATCAAACTATGAGAAACAGAAAGGCTAAAATGGAAAATGGAAATAAACTAAAGTAGAAATGTTCCCCCCATTTATGTATTGACTTATGTACAAGGTGAGCAAAGGAACAATATCCTACCAGTTGGGAATTTGAGTTCAAATCTCAGTGCAGTACCCTGATAGACTAAATCGACATGCAAGAAGAATTATGTTTGCTCAGACATAAAATTTCGCCTCTATATTTCTAAGCTCACAACTTCTATTGTATTTCTGGGGCTGGGGGAAGAGTGAGGGACCCCATCCAGAAGATACCAACCAACAAAAACAAAACAGTGTGCAGAGAGAGAGCTCAGCCCAAGCCTGGGAAAGCTGCACCTTCATGTGGCTTACCACGCTAGTCCAGGGGATGCAAGAATCAGAAGGAACCAAAAGTGAAGCCAAAGGAAAAGCAGACCGTTGGGTTTTATCTTACAAGAGAGCTGAGCTGTCCAGCCTCACTCTGCAGTCCTGTTAGGCTGTGCTGTGACGGGACCAAGAGAACAATAGCAGGTGGCCACTTCTGGGAAGTCCAAGTCTCCCTGGGGACGCAGATGCTCCTAGACTCAAGATGGAGCAACATCTGGATAAATCCTTATTGGCTGGAAACATCTGAGCTGAACGTGTTTGATTCACCGACCACACATTGGGCTTTCACGGCACTGGCGTATCGCTGGCTTCCGCTCACGATGTTGTGGTGACTGCACCCTGTGGTTCAATGCTGGGCACTGACATCAGAAGAAAAGGTCAATATTCACAACACAAAGCACGGTTTCCACTGACCGTGGATTGTTCTTGCACCATGATAAAGTCAGAAAGTCCTGATCCAATCAGTGAAAGTCAGGGCTGTCTGTGCTCATCAGATTCTGGGGTGTCAGCAGGAGAGGCTGAGTGCGCTGATCTCTGGGCTGAGCTCACCCCTACAGGGACCTAACAGTGACACAGCGATTCATGCCAGTTTCCCCAGGAAACTCTCCACGTATCGCAGTTATTAACAGCCTCACACACGCACATGCACACGCGCACACACACTCTGTGTGCAACTGTTTCCACCACAGTAGTTGCAGTGTTCCTCTTCCAAGGGAGGGCAGCCAGCCCCTACCTGGCATGAGCCCTCGCTGACCGCTGTTGTCACAGATGTGGCTCCCTGCTCCCAGCTGTCCCTCTGTCACTTCTCCCTTCTTTCTTTCTCCCCTGCTTCTCTAACAATAGAAAGCACACCGTCAGTTATCCTCACCGCCAGTGAATGGATATCTCAAGACATGCTTTAATGAGTTATCATTAAAATAATCTAAGAACAAAAATAGAATTATAGGACTCAAGTTGGAGGCTAAAAGGGAGTAAAATAAAATCTGAAAAATCCTCTTCTAGTTGTGTTTTACTGTTTATTTAGTCCTCTCTTTTGTTACAAACTACCTGTCCTTGTTTCAAGAGATGCTGTTTTCAAGTGTTAGACAATTCTTTCTCGATGGAGTTTATGAACCAGATCGTTATGACATCCATTGTGTTGTGTTTGCCAGTGTTCACTTTTGTTTCATTCTGTTTTCATCCGCTCTGTGTTTTCTTTTCTCTCCTAATTTAGAGATTATCTGGTTTTTCACTTACAAAATTTATCAGCTTGCTACTCAAGATGACTGACAAGTTTAGTAGTTATTGTGAAGAATGTAAAATGTTTTAAATGCATAAAAAATAATTAGTCAGCTTTCCCTTGATGGGGCACCACGTCCAATACCCAAGACTTGAAGGAGGGAAGGGTTGACTTAGCTCATGTTTTAAGAGCAGTCAGTCCATGGTCAGCTGGCTCAAAAGCAAGAGCGTCATGGCAGAAGGACTTAGACAAGCAAAGACACTTAATTGGTGGCCAGGAAGCAGAGAAGAGGCACAATGCCACAGAGAAAGGAGCCAGGGACCAGACACAGACCCCCGACTCCACCTCCATGACCTGCCCATATCCACCCCAAAGTATGCTTTGCTAATCTGCTAGGTGTTTCTTAATCCAATCAAATTGGCATCAGGTTTAATGGTCACATCTAGATCTCATCTTTCCTTCCTTAATTTTTACTCTTGTGTGATTTTAGTACAAAGTTTCTGAAAGTTCCTGTAGGTGGTTTTTATTTTTTTTTAAAGTGCTAACTCCACCATCTGTGTCTACAATAATCAAGTTTTTCCTTAAAATAAACGTAGTACAGAGCCTTGATTTTCTAGTGTACAATTTTAGTTTTTGCCAGGTGGTTGAAATTTTATAATTCAAGAAGAGGCCACTTATTTGGGAGAGCTGCTCTAGAAAAGAGACAAACATAAGCTAGTGAGCACAGTCAGACATAATAAATATGAGCCTAGTTTTATCGCTATTTAAATTAAAAGAAGTAAATATATTGACATTGGACTACCCTAGTAATTCCCTGCTACTGACTTCTCCTCCCAAAGAGGTGTCACATCAAAAGTCCTACAGCCAAGGAGACAGAACAAGACTCAGAATGTGTTCATTGATAATTCAAGACCTTTTAGTCAAAAGTGGTTAGTTCTCAAGCTTAGTCTAAACTGGGAAATTTTTATATTTTATTCTAGTCTTCCTAATCTAAATTTCTCAGAGTTATAGGAGTAAAGGAAGAGGCTGTATAAGAAAGCATTTTACAGCCAGTTTTCCTGGTAAAAACCCGTAATCCCAAGGCTAAGCCAGGAGGACCTCAATTTCAAATCCAGCCTGGCCAATTTAGAAACACTTGGGCTCAAATTTTTAAAAATTTGGAGGATGGGGGCACTAACCAGTGAAAAAAGTCCTGGGTTGAGTCCCAGGTACTGGAGAGAGAAAAAGAGATAGATAGAAAGCGAGACAGAGAGAGAGAGAAACAGACAGAGAAAGACAGAGAGAGAGAGACAATTAGTTGAAATGGATATAGCATGAGTAAAAATGTAACATTATCTAATAATGATTTTCTCTTATTCGTTTATTCATTCCACTAATGTTTACTAAATGCCTATACTTTACCGGGCTTTGGTTAATTGATTGTAACCTTGTAGCAATCTCTAAAGTAAAATATTTTTAAATAAGAAGGAGAAACCAAGCACAGTGATACATCCATGTAGGCCCGGCTATTTGGGAGGCTGAGACAAGATCCTTTGAGCCCAAGAGTCCAAGGCCAGTTTCAGCAACACAGCAAGACCCAAACTGAAACAGAAAGAGAAGGAAAAGGAGGAAGAAAAGGAGGAGGAGGAAAAAAGGAGAGGAAGGAGAAGAAAAGGAAGGGAGGAGAGGGGAGGAAGAGGGGGGGAGAAAGCTACCCTGTGCATAAACACTTACACTCTAGTAAGGAAAAGCTCCAGTATCATCAGTCTGTTGGTTTCCTGCTTAATTCTCCACTGATAAGAGAATAACAACTATTATTAAATCTGTGGTCTCAAGAGCTAAAGGACATGGGATTTGTTTTTCTGTTCTACTGGAATTTACCAAGACCCTGCCCATCTCCTCCCCCACCCCCACCCCGGCCTCAAGGCTGCTGTTTTTGCTCTGGGCGTGTGGTCCAGCTGGAAGAACCCACACCTCTCCCATCTGGGGACAGGAGTTTCCTTTCAGGCACCTCCCAGATGCACCGCCATGGTCTGCAGCCCTGGAGAAGCTCACTCCTAGCGCACCTGCAGCCCGTGAAGGTCGGGAGTCCAAGGGGGAGAGTTCAGCCTCCTCGTTCCACGGGTAGGACCCTTCTGGAGGATCCCCCCTCCATGTGCCCCATCTGCCAGCCAGCGGTCCCCAGGAGGTGGAGTCCCCTTGCCCAGCAGTAACCCCTCGCTGCTGTCCTGAGGGGATTTCTCTTTTCCTGCCTCACTTCTCAGGGGAGCCAGGTGGCTTACTGCCTCGGGCTGGGGATCCCTCTGCAGAGTCACAGATGAATGTTTTCCCAGTGAATATTCTCACAGCATCCTTTGCCCGATCAACGAGAATGTAGCCTGAATAAATTTCTGAAAAACTAGGCAGAATGGTACCAATTTGCTTGCTAAATATAGTCATTAATAATCATTAATTTTTTGATTTCCAGAGAGAAATGACTCTAACAGTAATTGGTTTTCTGATCATTTCTCCACCATTACAAGAGACAATCAAAACCTTTTTAAATTATTCCAGTAAAAGACACACTGCCATCAATCCCCCTCCGAGTACCCTGGCTCAAGGTACAGGTGAGGAAAAGGTGGCCTGTTTCCTGCTAACAGCCAGACAGCCCTTCCGCATTGATTTACTCAGAGAAAATGAAGTCTAGTTACCAGAGTAACAGAATCAATCTTGCAGTAAGACCTTTCTTAAATAACTTTTTTTGAAATACAATTTGTAAGCTATTGGTTGGCTTTCAATTGATATTTACATTAACAAATATATCAGAACTTTTTACAAGGGTACCAAGACCATTGATGAGATAGGATAGTATTTGCAGAAAATGGTGCTAGGAAAACCATATTATCCCCATTTAAAAGAAGGAAATTGAACCCCTAATTTGCATGATAGTTTACATAAACTTTAATCCAAATATATCGCAGACCTAATTGTAAGGGCTAGAACTATTAAAATATCAAAAAAACAGTACTCAAAACAATGTCAATGATGCTAGGCATTGACCCCTGGGCCTCACAGGTACCAGGCACCTGCTAGGCCATGGAGCTGGACACCCAGAAAATAGCAGTAACCCTTTATAATCTGGGTTAGGCAGTGCTTCATAGAGATGACAGCAAAAGCATAAGCAGCAAGAGAAGGAAAGAGACAAATTGGTAAAAGGTAACATTTATGTCAGAAGTGATACACAGAAGCCTAGTGATAAGCTGGTTTAGATCTGCTGCACGTGATTGGATGATCCACGGCCTACATCGACCCCCGAGGCCTGCAATGTGAGTATCACTTCGGGTTTTCTTTATGTGACTGAGATGGACACACTTAGCACCCAAGAGAACCCTGGATGGCCTCCTAACCTGTGAAATAATCCCTGAAAGAAGGGACAATACAAACTTGTGAACTGCTCCATTCTACCCCTCGGAGCAGTAGATTTGGGAGGGCTGTAATAAGGCTGGCTTGATTTTGTTTTTCTGGAACATTTAAAATTTACTGAGCACCTACTTATATAGGATAATATTTACTTGTTATAAATGATAGTTAATCAGGTTTTTCAACTTTTGGGTTGTTTAGTGCTCACTGTGAGATTATGCAGCTATTAGCATCCTTAGCTACTTACTAGGAACCCCAAGTTCAGGCTATTGTAGCATATCCTCCCTCATACCAGCAAAGCACACAATGATTAAATGGTAAGCTTAGACTCACACCAGAGGACTCCAGATTCAGCTGTCTCACGACACTCGCTTCCTGTACATTTTTTTTTAAAGTAACTAGCATGTTTTTCCTGAACAGTGTTCAGTTCTTCATTATCGTTTCCTTCTATGTGGTCTTTGATGGTCTATAGCACTTTGCATGCTTTTTAAGACAATTATCTTTATTGTTGTCTTACATGCTCTATTAGACTTATAACTACTGAAACCCTGACAGGGGTTGGTCCAGCTTCTTTATCAACTGGTGTGCTTCCATCCTATAGGCCTTTTAATCTACCCGTCTAATAATTCTCCCCAAAGGTGGGCTTGTGTCTTACCTCAGTCATCATCGCAGATCTCTAGTTTGTCATCCTCCTGAAAGCCACAGTGAAAAGACTCCAAGGCTGCTGTTTCTTTCCTGATTCCTACGTCTTAAGTGACTTCTGACACCCAAATCATTGTCTTGCCGATCTGAACCTCGTTATTCTTCTCATACTGGATCCAGAGGCCACCACCATCACCACCGTCACTCATACATTCCTCTTCCTCACTACCCTGCTGTATAACACTGAGGCTCAGAAAACAGCACCCCAAAACATAGCACCGTGCCACAGTGGGAACACACTGTGAGTTGGAGGAAACAGAAAACCATAAAAGAAGTAAGATCACTCTCAGAATTTCTCCTGCAGAAGATGATAAACGGCTTCTCCACCTTCCCCTGTGAAAGTAGGTTATAAGACTCTCTCTCCCTGGGGCTGGGGATTTAGCTCAGCAGCATAAGCGCCTGCCTTGCAAGCAGGCAGTCGTGAGTTCAATCCCTGGTACCGATAAAAACGAAAAAGACAAAAAAAAAAAAAGTAAGACTCTCTCTCCCCAAGGACCCTGTCCTGTACCCAAGGGTCAAGTATAATTGGAACACACAGCTTTGGCCACATTCTCCCCAGGGTATTACCATCAGATCACACATTTGTGTCTTTCGATCATATCTCTGCACTATTATCCATTAAAAATATAGTTTTCCCAGGGCCTGCATTTCTGAAGGGTCTCAGGAATGATTTGGTGCACTGCAGAGGTGCTCCCTTTACATAATCTCCAGCTCTTATCTTTTTGAGTCTCACATATCCAGTACTACCTCCTTTCCAAGCAAGGAGTACTTTTTTTCCCAGTACTGGGGGTTGAACCCTAAGCCATAGCTCCAACCTTTTCTTTTCTTTTGTCTTTTGTTTGTTTGTTTGTTTTTATTTTTTCTTCTGAGGCAAGATCTCACTAAGTTGCTTAGGCTAGGCTGAGACTCTTGATCCTCTGCCTCAGCCTTCCAGAGTGCTGAGAGTCCAAGAATTGATCTTGACCCCTCTTGTATAGTCTAATTTCTCTTAATATATATGAAGATCTTATTAGATCTGGTCATACAGTGGTCTGGGAAATGACACACTTTGTGAGCACCCATTCCTGATGCTTCTAGATCAAATCCCTCTTGATCAGAAAACCAGAGGAGATGGCACATAACTTGCAAAAACTCATAGAACCCCATGGTCAGTCAGTAGCAGACTCAGATCTCCATACGCCAAAGCATCATTGATTCTCCTTCCTTCTACCACTCTGAGTCTGACACAGGAGCAGAAACCCATGAGAGAGGCACACAGGAAGGCCACACGAAGGCTCTTGTTGAACAAGAATGTGGGCAGGGTACAAGCTTTCACCTCATTTAAACTAAGCTGTTCCCCCAGAGAACACTCAGACATACATCAGATTTCCTGTTTGCCCTGTTTAAACAGTCACAGCCATAGCTAAAGCTAGGTACATGGACCCTAAAAGATATAAAGGCCAGATAGTCCATTGGGTAAAAGCCAAAAGCACTAGGACCTCTACATGCATTGACTTTATTGTAATCTGTGCACCAACATTTATGTTTCTGCATGTACCTGTAATAGAAACTTCAGAGCCTGCTTCTAACCAAAAGAAACATCCCTTGTCCACCTCTGCTACAAGGAACATTGAAAAGCTACAGATTTTGTTGCCTGTGCAGTTGGGTCAGACACGAAAAAGTCATTGAGATAACTAACATCAAGAGTTCACAAGAGTCCCTGCTGAGAAAATGTAAGAAGCGGAGAAGATGTCTCCTGAGAGGCTAAAGGGCATTGGTCTGAGATGTCACCAGCACAGACACAAGGATTTGCTCTGGATGTCAATGCTGGAGACCAGGCTGGAGTCAGGGGTTTTGATTCATAATGGCACCACGTTCCACATGGGATTATTCTTACCCAAAAATGTGGGGGAAAGGTAGCTGCTTTCATCAGACTGGGAAGATTGATAGATTAAATTTGGCAAAGAGAAGCAGGGTAGAGGAGTCACAGGTATGTGCAGGACTGTGCACCGTGGGCCACCGACGCTTCCAGAGAAGGAGGAGAAGTCAGAATGGGAGTCACAAGAGGGATGGAGAAACTGAGGAGGCCAGTAAACACAAGTATGGCAGGGAAAAAGGCTGTGAGCAGGAGTAAAAGGGGGCTCATGGTGAGTTTGTAATGGCAGGGGCCTCAGAGTGAGGAGAGAGGGCTGAAGTTGGGGGTAACACAATGGAAGTGGAGGGCACCCTCTGCGAGGGTCACCCTCACGGACACTGCCGGGCACCTCAAGAACCTGCATGCTTGAGCCAAGTACCAAATTCACAGAAGCTGGGAGATCATGTGGCCAAGGTATGACACAGAGGAGGACAGAGAGGGGAACGCGTGTGTTGTGTTTCTAAAAGCAGACTATACCCAAACATGGAGAATCTTCTGAAACTTCGGAAAGGCCAAAAAAATGAAATGCAGTTAAAGCTTTTAATCCCAGTTTACAGAAAATACTCGGTAGTTGTGCAAACTCTATCCTGCAGCTCACTGCCTTCTGTTCTCTAGTTCCCACAGTCTAAATGTGGCCTAATCGAACATAAACTCAGGGCTCAACTACTTTTTTTACTGACTAAATTTGAGTATCCACATACAGGTTTCTACAGGAAGGAAGCACAGAAGTGACCCGTCAGCGTCCTCGAGGGTGACCCTGGACCTGCTGTTCCCTAGCTGTATGGACAGTGCACTTCTGGGTGCCGCGGTGCTGCAACTTATATTTGCTGAAAACTGAGCCAATTTGGTTTTTAAAATTTATTTGAAGATATTTCTGTCTCCACATTCTGCTCCAGGGCATGTGTATGTTTTAATCTTTCCACTGGCTGACTTTTGATCATTTCCTACTCATTTAAGTCATTGCCAAGAATGTCCCAGTGTTAAGAAGTGGGAAAGAGGTTTGTTGAGTGTCTCAAGGGAGCTGTCATGAGAATTCCCAAGGGCAGACCACAAGGATTTGCTTCTGGGTGGCTAAGAAGACGTGTCTTTCCCGGCACATATACCCTGGTTTTTAATTTGAAAACTTTTCATCACTGTGTGTCTGTGAGTGATATTCCATGATTCACAGTATTTATCTGGTGTATTTTAATGAAAATTTCTTCTTGCCAACTTTCTAAATACAATATCTCCTTTCCTATTAAGCTGTTCTATTATATAAGTTCCATATTATATCCAAAATTCATGGGCATAATTTTATACTCTTTTATAAATAGTCTAAAATTTAATGTAAATCACAAAATATAATGTAATATTTGTCCAAAGAAATATGGGAACCCAAGAGAAGATGTTATTTTGACCTGTCCACTCTAGAAAACAACTCTATTGGTCAGGTTTTCTGTCATTGGGATAAAACACTTGACATCTGCGACCTGAAGGAGGAGAGGTTTGTTTTGGT
Source organism: Cavia porcellus (assembly GCF_034190915.1). Taxonomy (NCBI): domain Eukaryota; kingdom Metazoa; phylum Chordata; class Mammalia; order Rodentia; family Caviidae; genus Cavia; species Cavia porcellus. The sequence goes on from NW_026947509.1 coordinate 10,811,009, forward strand.
TCACGGTTTCAGAGGTTTCAGTCCATGGTCAGCTGACCCCATGCAGGAACAGCCTGGCAGAAGGATGTGGTGGAGCAAAACTGCTCCCCTCATGACCAAAGACCAGAGATGGTCACCAAAGTCACACCCCATGACCCACACAGACACAGCCAGAAGTGTATTTTGCTAATCTGGGCATTTCCCAAGCCGATTAAGTCATTAATCAAACTTAATCCTAACAACAACACTAATACAATTTATGTTCAGCATTAAACCATCTCCGAAACATTAGGACTTATTTCAAACTTTAGATTTATTGGCAGGATTCATTTAGCTCACTACACACCCCTTACATCCTTCATGGCACATCAGTGTCTGAGGTCCGTTCCCGCAAGCCCCGCATGGTGCTGTGGAGGGAGTAATAAACCCTGTGCCCTCTATATCAGCCATACAAACGAGTAAAACATTTTTGCAGTATGAACTTGATGGTGAAGTATACAAAATGGTTTCAATTATAATTCCATGTTCATAACTTGATGAAAAAATGCCTTTTGGGCTGAGACTTTCCATTCCATGTTCTATCTCTACCCAAATATAGTTATTTTTTCTTCTCTGGAAAATTTGAGGCCATTCGTGTGATGGCTTATGAATGTCGGGGGGAATGCACTCTGTGAAGTGTTTAATTAAAAATAAAAGAATCAACAATTACAAAATCTTTAATATAAGCCTCTCATACATATTTATAAAAACCAAAATATAAATATAGTAGGCCTCAGATCATGTTTTTATCCTTTTGGGGACAACTGTAGCTTTGCATTTTTGTTGATTTGAAACTTAAAACTTTGTTGTGAGGAGTAGGGGTGGCTTGATAGGAAAGTACTTGCTTAGCATATGATCACCAGAGCCAGAAAGAAAAGAAGCTTAAATTATGCAGGCACTAGTCATTTTTATATGAAAATCGATGCATTCAAATACTTTTTATATGATTATGCTATTAGCCTTTGTTAAATGATACATGATGGGCACAGACCTAAGAGTGGAGATTATGTTCTGAACTTTCAATGTTCTCTACATAGTATGTGCTCCAGTGTTTCAGTAAAATGTGGAGAATTTGGTAAGTTGTTTAAGGTTCAATGTTAACCTTTTTTTCTATCTCTTCTATTTTTTTTTAGAAAAAGAAAACAAAAAATTTACTACATGTGTAAAGCGTGGGACTATTGGACTCCTCTGTTTTGTCTTTAAATGTAAGCAAGAAATAGGAGAATATCTTTCTGGGTAAATGAGGGGAGAAGAATATTGTAAGCAAGGAAGAGTTTTTAGTTGAATGACATTTATTTGCATCTGTTGATTAGATGCTGTAGGGCATCTGTGAGGCAAGAGTTTCAAGGAATGCAGGGCCTACGTGTGTACCTCGGTGGTACCTAGTAGTGGAGAGAGAGGGAAGGAGAGAGAGGCAGAAGAAAAGGAGGAAGAAGTGGAAGGAGAAGAGGTGGAAGGGGGGGAGAAGAAGAAACAGAACAGTGAGAGTCACAAGCCAGCTGTTTTGTTTTGAGAAATTAATTGGGGAGCCTGAACACAGAGATCGTTTTCTTTAATTTTCATTTCTAAATTTAAAAACATCACACATTCAGAGGAAGACACCCAACATGCACCAGTTGTTGAACCCCAATATCTAGTACCTTGCCTGTAAAACAGAGCCTAACCACCATTTTTGAATTCTTCCATGCACCAGCCTGTGCCTCCTCGGTCACATGCACTACCAGACCATGCGCCATGAACTGCACCCTGAGCTAACCAGCCACTAGCTGCTCCTCAGACTTTTACCATACATTCATGTATCTGCCTACCTACTTTCTTATATTATTTGATTTGCCTACCTCTCACCTTATACCAGTCGTATCATAAATTGTATATTCTTCTGAAATTTTCTTCTTTTACTATGATCACAGTTTAGAGATTCATTCTGCTTGACTCATAGTCTACAACTACAGTGCATTTATTGCTTCTGAATTTATTAACCCATTATCCATCGATGAATACTTGAGCTGGTCCTACAGTTTGCCATTAGGAAGGCACTGATGTCTGTTCTTGCACATGTCTCTGGCCCATGTGCAGGAATTTTCTATGTCATAAGCCAAGGAAAGGCATGAGGTATTCAGGTCTGCAGCTTTACTTTAGTAAACCAGTTCAGCAAGCTCTTCTTCTTGCCTTCAGTGTGCGGAGTCATCAGTGCCCATGTCTGCTCCGGCAACTGGCATCATCCAGTCTAACTCTCCTTGAGTTGCCTTCTCTTGAATACACATTCGTTTGACAACTTTATAATGTTTTTCCGGCCAATCACAATTCATCTCTTTTGTACAGTGGCAACTTATGTTCATTTACTCAGGCTTTGTATGGTTGTCTTTATTCACATGACCCGTAGCAATGTTTTATATGTTCAGTATTCTCATTTTTGTCAGTCATGTGTGTTGCCAATATCTTCTACCAGGTTATGCTTTCCTGGCTCTCGTTATAGCCTGTTTAGATGAACAGACATTTTTAAGCCCAATTCAAACAAATAGATCAATCTTCCATTTTGTGGCTTGTGCCTTTTCTTTATTGTTTAAGAACTGCTTCTCTAACCTCCTCTGTGCTTCCTCTAAAAGTACTAAGTCTTTTTTCTTTTTGCATTCAAGGTCCCTACCCATATTAGAATAGTTTGCTGCATGAAATGGAGCAGAATGCTCATATTGTTTCCTGCATGGTCTCTGAGCCCTTCAGATATTTTATGAAATACATCTTATTTTTGTTCTTGTCTTAAGACCTTCCTTAAATGTTAAATAGACATGGTTGTAGTGATCATAAGTTATTTGTTCTTAGGCTATTTCCTTCCCCAGAGTCCAAGATGACTGTATATTATCTTCTTCCTCCAAGCAGAGGATGAGGGAAACCACACCCTCATCCTTAAAGAGTACAGACCCATCATCCCACACAAAACCCCATAGCAGAGACCTTTGTTGTACTAAGAGCGAGCTTTAGAGAAAGTCTAACCCTTACCTTGAGCAGCCGAGTCCCCACACCTAATAAGCCACAATGGTCTGTTATTATAAAGAGAAAGAAAGAAAAATTACTAAAGGAAAAAACCATAGACTCTTTCACCTTGTTTCCTCTTTGCCAGAAGTCCTTTTGAATTATAGATGTATGTTGAACTTTCCCAAATTTTTACTTATGCATTCACTGAAATGAATATATAGTTTTGTTTTTGTCGGGGGAGGGTACCAGGACTTGAGCTCAAGACCTTGCACTTGCCAGTGAATATACAGCTCTATGTCAAAATTCACTAAGGAGAAGTTTAAGGTAATAGGTTTTTATATTTTTTAATCATACCAGCATTTCTAGGGGAAAAATACAAATTTGATCATGGTTTTTCTAATTCATATATATATGCTTGGATTCCAATTGCTAAAATGTTGATATGTTTCCCCAAATTCCATGAATTATATTTGTCTGTAGTGCCTCACACTGTTCTTGTGCAGTCTGTGTTTTGAGGTTAGGCAAGCCACATTAAATAAAGTTGCTTTTATTTCCCTTCAGTCTTCTGAAACAAGCTGACGTAAGGTTGAAGCTCTCTGGATCTTGAATTTTGGCAGAACTTGCTGGTAAAATCCATCTGAGCTTCATGTTTCCTTTACAGAAAGATCTTTTAAATCACCACTCAATTAGTTAATGTTTAAAACTAAGCATTTTCTAGGATTTTATCCATTTTGCCTGTGTCCCCGCTTATTAAGATAGCATTGGCACATCTTTGGGGACTGGCAAAATGTGGAATAAGAAATGATAAAAAGATAAGAAAAGAAAAGATAAAAAGAAGTCAAATTCCTAGGGAAGAGAGAAGCTGCTAAGATACAATTTGGAATCCATATTGGATAGGGAGGCAAATAACACTTGTTAAAAGATAAAATAGCAGCCAGGTGTGGTGTTGCACACCTGCAATCCCAGCACCCTGGGAGCCTGAGTCAGAGGATGCCGAGCGTGAGCCCAGCCTGAGCAATATAGTGAGATCTGTCTCAAAATTAAATTTACATAGTTATGTATGGTTGAATAGACTTACCTGTTTGGTTAATATATTTTTCATATACATAGTGGCTGGGCATAGAGATCAGTGATGGTGAGGCAGTGTGAAATAACAGAAAAGAGTGTGGTTTTGCAAAAAGAGAACACATTCTAGGAGAAACAGAAAAGGTGAGGTATACGTAGTGATTTCAGAAGAAATTTTAGGAATGTAAATTCTTACAGGTAGTAAGAATTCTTACAGGTAGTAATATATTGAGTGAATTCCAAAGACTGTTGAGGTAGAAGAAATTGAGACAGTGACACCTAAGGGCCAGTTGTCATTAATGTGGGAAGTGGAGTCACCCAGAGAGCTGTGGAGAGGAAGGGTTACTCTCCAAGCAATTTTTTCACCACTGCACTGTGTGCCAATTATTGTCCCAGATGATTAATATAAGCCTGGGATCTGATGGAGATTCAATCCAACCAAGAAGACAGGCTTTAATTAATACCCTAAATTAATTTTAATTTAAGATAAGACATGACGAAGAAAGATGTGAACAATTTCTGAGAGTAGAAGACAGCTTCTTTGCAGAAGTAGTAGCTGAGTTAGGAAAAATTAACCAAAGATAGAAAGGAAAGCTTTCAATGCATAGGGAATAGCATGAGCAAAGACAATCTCTCCCAATAACCATGCAAGACACTACGGCAATACCACCTTCTATGGAAAACATGGGGTAGAATGGAACTTTCCAGAAACTTTTCTGGGGTAAGATCAACAGTACTGGTAACCCATTAAATAATAGGAGTAAAATTGTTGTCTAGAGTTTCTGGAGAAATAATTGTGATGAGTCACTGCATCAGGCAGCACTACACCAGGAAAGGTTCCTAGGAGAAAGGACGAGGGATAGAAATCATTTCAGTCTTGGGCGTGTTATATTGGAGATTGTTTTGGCAGCTCTGATGAGAGATTTATTTCACGCAAGTATGGAAATCATCATGAAAGATATTTAATTAGATGAAGGACAGTATACTAAGCAGGAAAAACCAGCAAATTTTAGGAGAAGGGAGACTTTCCTGTCAATATAGAAAAACCTTTGTATACATAGGAAATTTTCAAATTATACACACATGAGCTGTGGTCTCAGATTCAGCTGGTGGTGAAAAGTATTTTACTCTTACGTTTCCAATCTGTGAATGCATTATATATAATTTAAACATTGTTTTAAAATTAAGGACCAGACACAGATGAAATTGAAGAAGAAATTAGACAGTTTTTACAGTTGAATGATAATGACAATACAACATATCAGAATTTATGGGACATAATGAAAGCAGTCTTAACAGGGAAATTTATAGCAGTAAATACCCATATCAGGAAAAGAGAGGAAGTGCATATAAATAACTTAATGATGAACCTCAGACTTCTAGAAAAACAAGATCAGGCTAAACCAAAAGTTCATACAAGGCAGGAAATTAGAAAGATCAGAGCAGAAATTAACACACTGGAGATTAAAAATCAGTACAAAGAATCAATGGATCAAAGAGTTGGCTCTTTGAAAGATTAAATAAAATTGTCAAACCCTTGGCCAACCTTATCAAAAAAAGGAAAAAAAGGACTGAAGTCCATGCAACCAGGAATGAAAAAGGTGAAATTACAACAGACCCTGTAGAAATCCAGAAAATAATCTATACCTACTTTGAAAATGTGTATTCTAATAAGATGGAAAATACAGAAGAAATGGACAGATTCCTAGATGCATATATATATTATCAAAGCTGAATCAAGAAGATATAAAAATCCTAAATAACCCAATATAAATAAATGAAATTAAAGATGTGATTAAAACCTATCAACAAAGAAAAGCCCAAGCACTGGTGCGGTCACTGCTGAATTCTATAAGAAATTTAGCAAAGCCACCACTACTTCTCAAACTCTTTAATGAATTGAAAGAGAAGCAATACTCCCAAATTCATTCCTGGAAGCAAGCATTAGTCTGATCCCAAAACCAGAGAGGGACTCAACTAATAGAATTACAGACCAATCTCCCTAATGAGCATTAATGCAAAAATCTTCAATAAGATACTGCAGCAAATCATCAAGAAGATTGCATATTGTGATCAAGTGGAATTCATACCAGGAATGCAGGGATGGTCAACATACATAAATCCATAAATGTAATACATCATATTAACAGAGCCAAGGACAAAAATCATATGATCACCTCAATAGATACAGAAAAAGCTTTTGACAAAGCCCAGAACCCATTCACGATTTTAAAAAACCCTACAGAAAATTGGAATGGATGGACTTTAGCTCAACCTGATAAAAGCCATCTATGACAAACCAACGGCCAACATCATACTAAATGGACAAAAACTGAAAACTTTCGCTCTAAAATCAGTACCAAGACAGATGTCCACTGTCTCTACTCTTATTCTACAAAGTCCTGGAAACTTTAGCTAGAGCAATTAGATAAGAGAAAGAAATAAAAGGAATAAAGACAGAAAAGGAAGAAGTTGAATTATTTGCAGATGACATGATACTCTACTTAGAAGACCCTAAGAACTTCACCAAAAGACTTCTAGATTTAATAAGCAAATTTAGTAATGTATCTGGTTATAAAGTCAACACTCAAAAATCAATAACCTTCTTACATGAATAACAAACTCACTGAGAGAAAAATCAGGGAAATAATACTTTTTACAATAACATCCAAAAAAATAAATACCTAGGAACCAATCTACTGAAAGAAGTAAAAGACCTCTGCACTTAAAACTATAGTATTCTGAAAACGGAGGTTAAAGAGGATTTTAGAAAATGGAGAGAGATCCCATGTTCTTGCATAGGAAGAACCAATATTGTGAAAATGGCCATACTTCCAAAACTGTTATACAGATTCAGTGCAATCCCAATCAAAATTCCAATTTCATATCTTACAGAATTAGAGAACATAAAATTCTAGAATAGCAAAGATGATATTGGGCAACAAAGACAAGACAGGGGACATCACAATCCCTAACTTGAAATTATACTATAAAGCTATTGTGATAAGAACAATCTAGTACCAGAAAAAAAGACCTGAAGATCAGTGGAATAAATTAGAAGGTGCAGAAATAACTGCACACACATTAAGCTACCGTATATTTGATAAAGGTGCCAAACATGTTCACTGGAAGAGAGATAGCCTCTTTAATAAATGATGCTAGAAAAGCTGGCTTCCACATGCCAAAGACTAAAACTGGACCCATATCTTTCACTATGTACTAAGCTAAAATCAGAAAGGATTAAAGATCTTAATATTAAATCTACTGGAAGATAGAGTAAGTAACTCTTGATGACATTGGTGTAGGCAGAGATTTTGCAACTAAAACCCAGATTGCACAAGACTTGTCACAAAGAATCAACGAATGAGATCTCATCATATTGAAAAGCTTTTTTACAGCAAGAGAAACCACCAACAGAGTAAGGAGACAGCCCACAATGTGGGAGAAAATCTTTACCAGCTGTTCCTCAGACAAAGGATTATTATTGAGAGTATATAAAGAATTCAAAGAAATCAGTCCTCCCAGATTTTAAGATCCAGTCTAAACACTGGGGATCTGAGATGAACACATGCTTCTCAGATGAAGAAGTACAAACAGCAAATAAATACATGAAAAAATGTTCAGTACCACTGGGTCATTAAAGGGATGCAAAATAAAACAACACTGAGATTTCACCTCATCCCAGAAAGAGTGGCTAGTATTAAGAAATCAACCAACAATAAATGCTGGAGGGGTTGTGGGGAAAAGCAACCCTTTCCATTGCTGGTGCATATTGGTGCAACCACTGTGGAAATCAGTGTAGAGATTCCTGAAAAAACTAAGATTGCAAGTCCCATTTGATCTAGCTATTCCCCTTCTGGGTATCTTCCCAAAAGATTTAAAGATATCACACCACAATGGTATTTCTTTACAATGGAATACTACTCACTTATAAAGAATGATGAACTGGACATTTTATAGGTAAATGGATGCGCCTTGAGAACACACTTATTAGTGAAATAAATATGTCACACATGTATAAACATCATATTATTTCATTAGTGTGCCAAAGTGAAAGAAGAAATATGTATTTTGTCCCAGAATGACTTCAGCCAAAGCAACGACTCAGGCCACAGCTGCCTTCACTTTAACGAACCCACTGTGAGTCATTTTGAGTTGACTTATGGATATCTTAAGAAATTTTGATGTGTTATAAGATTTGGGTTTTTTGCACACGGATATCCAGTTGTTCCAGTATAGTTACTGAAGTACAATCCTTTCTCCACCTAGTTGCTTTTGCATTTTTGTCAGATACCATTTGTCTGTTATGCGAGTATCTATTTTTGAGCTTCATATTGGTTATTTTGGTGGTTTGTCTGTCTTGATGTCAACGCTGTTTCATCATGATTGGTGTAACTTTGTGATAAATCATGGCATTGGGGAGGGTTGGAGCTCTAATTTTGTTCCTTTATCAAAGTTGTTTAGACACTTCTGAGTCTTTTGTATTTTTACAGAAATGTAAGTATCAAAATGTTGATCATTGTGTAAAATGATGTTAGCATTTTGATTAAAAAAATTAAATTACACTAAGGGCCTGAAAGACTTATTTACAATAGCTATTGATTCACAGTTTCAGGGGGTGTAGTCCGTGGTTGGTTGACTTGGAAGATAAATAACGCCACAGTGGCATGATTGAAGAAAGCTGTTATCCACACAGTGATCAAAAACTAAAGAAGAGGAAAGTGAGGGACACGAGTGCATTTTGCAGGTCACATCCCAGTGACTCACCTCAACCAGGCGTCACTTCCTAACAGTACCCTGAGCTTCTGAACTCATTGGTAGGTGATTCCACTGAGAAGAATCCTACCCAAGACCCATATACGTGCCAAACACATGAGAAGGAGCGAGCATTTTAGATCTAAACAATAACAGTTATCAAACAAGAGTGAGAGAAAATTAAAATGTTGTTATTGTAAGAAAGGGTAGAGTTAAAAAGAGACCCTGTTTACCTTAGAAGCCCTCCACTTTCTCCTCTATGTTGCTGGGGGATTGTGGGGAAAGACCCTAAGCTGACCCAGAAGTGAATATTTTTCCATAGTCAGAGTAATGTAAGTTCTGTTTAATGCTTTCCAGGTTTTTCACTCAACTAAAAAGTACAGAAACTTTAGTTGTAAATGTAGCACATAGTATTATTACTAATAGTTACCAGTAAGAATCAACAAAGGAGATCACATCGAATTTTTTAATTCTGCACAACAACAAAAAAATTCACAGAGTAAAAACACAGCCTACAGAATGGGAGGAAATATTTACCAGCTACTCTTCTGACAGAGGATTGATATCCACAATTTATAAAAAATCAAAAACCACACCCAAAAAACCCTATTAATAAATAGGAAAATGAACTGAACAGATATTTCCCAAGAGAAGAAACATAAATGGCCAACAGATACATTAAAAGCAAAATATTCAACTTCTGTAGCCATCAGGAAAATACAAACGAAAACTACACCGAGATTTTTACCTTATCACAGTCAGAGTGACTGTCTTTAAGAATACAGAGACAGAGAGAGAAAGAGGGAGAGAGAGAGAGGAAAGGGAGAGGAGGGGAGAAATGCTGATGAGGATTTAAGGAAAACAGACCTTTGTGCACTGCTGCTGGGGATGTAAATCAGCACAGACCCTGTGGGAATCCTATGGAAACCCCCCAAAAAGCTAACAATAGAGCTACATTTGCTCCAGTGAACCTCTCCTCACTGTAGTCCCAAAAGAATGAAAGTCAGCCTACTGTAGAGATGGCTGCGGACCCACATTTATCTCTGCACAATTCATAACAGCTCAGCTAGGAAGCAGCCAAGGTGCCCATTAACAGATGCACGGGTAAACGAAGTGTGGCACAGATACACAACGAATTATTATCCAGCCGCAAGGCACAGTGAGATGACACCACTTACAGGAAAGTGGATTAAACTGAAAAGCAGCCTGTTAGGCAACATAAACCAGATGCAAGGGGACAGATCTCTCTCCTGTGAAAGGCAGGGGGACCTGAAGGGAGAAGAATGGGGGAAGGGGAGGGGAGAGTGTGGTGGGGGTGAAAATGTCCAAGCACCTTACACACACACACAAATCTGGCGAGATGAAATGCACTCATCTAGAGAACTAGGGAGCACCAATAAAAACGTCTACCACGAAATGGGGAAACCATCACCGCTTTCTAACAGCAGATGCTGAGGAACAGAAAAAACATTAAGAATACTATTACAGAGATATGTAAATTGCCAATTACACATAATCACCGTGTAGCACAGCAGTGATGCCTCATTAAACGTGTCAGAGTTTTTAAACGATGACAATGCAGAAGGAGAGGTTAGGGAAAGAAAAAGATGAATCAATTTTTAGCCATTGTTTTTCATGTTGAGGAATAAAGGCACGAGCTGGGGAGCTATGGAAAGACCTGCAGGGGAGCAAGAGCAGAAATGATTGCAGAGCCCGTCTCGGAAGTGAAAGTGGGGGCCAGGGAAGATGTGGCAGCGGCAGCTCTCATCACGAGGACAGTGCGTTATTAGATGTGCAACCTTTTAAAGAATGAACCACTTTGGTCACAGAGGCCGGAAGTAGGGGTGGGGACAGGCTAGAGAATCACTCACGTGCAGCACAACCAGAGCTTCTGTGTGCCCAAAAGGCCACCCGGCTGATGCTGCACGTTAGCCTGGGCAGAACTCATCAGAGGGCGTTCCAAAGATTGCTCTGACAATAGAATCAGATGCACCCCCGTCTAGCACATGACACAGACATTCAGAAAAAGAGCCGGTGACCAAGCTATGAGCCCAGAAAAATGCTTTTCACACCTCTCTCATACTTAGCTATAATAAGACTCAAGTCAGTAGCGTGACAGGTGTTCCCATCTGACCTCTTGCTAGGCCAGCATTTCAGCTAAATGCTCTGAGTTATCATCACGAATGTCTTGCAAAATAGATGTTATTCCCATTTGTAAGTGAAGAAAATGAGATCAGAAGAGTTACAGCACTCGTCAGGGTCACAGGAGGATTCAGGTCGGAGGCTATTTACCCTCTCAAACTGGCATCTGACCCCCAGGCTGAGAGTGCCACAGCCACCTGCCACCTGGAAGACATGAAGAACACCATGCACCAGCTGCAGATCAGGAATTGAGGTGATTTTGCCGAGGGCCCAAATCCAACCTGAACTGAGGAGAGGTCCTTGGAGTCTTTTTTATCCTACCTGCTGAGACTGTTTATACTTTCCCTGCAGAAATAAATGGACTTGACTCCAGGTTGTTTCCAAGATGTCACTAAGGATGTTATAAGGTACAAATGTTGCTGTCTAAAGCCCAAAATAACAGGACTCCAAGAACACAGACTGCAAAGATTTCAGAAAAGAGAATGTGAAGATCATAGAGAGGAGAGAATTAGAGATAGAGATGATAGAAATAGAGATACAGATAGAGATGATAGAGATAGATGGAGATAGATTCCATTTTTGTTTGAACATAAAAAGTGAAATAATTATTCTACATCACACAAAGCAAAGAGCACTGACCAACACCTATGAGGTGTGATTTTAAAAATATATGGTAAATACTTAACTTTTTAAAAATGTATCCTACTGAAAGATACATTGCCAGTAGGCTATGCAGGGCCCAGGAAGAGAAAAGTCAGATGGCACCTCCTGTGAGCCTACCGGGTACAGAGACTGGGAATCACCAACTCCCCCCACTCCCCAAGGACCTGACTGCTTTGGAGAACAGACTGACTTGATAGCAACTGAGATACAAAGAGCTTGTATTTTTGGTTGATCTTGCAGTCCTGGGGCTGGTGGTCTGAGCATCTATTGAAGGATGACAGTTTGCAGTACAGCAAATATGGGGGATTTCCTTCTATCTTGATCTTGAGGTCCAGCAGCATTCTCACTGTTTTGTTTTGTTTTGTTCCAATTAATTGTTTTGCTTTGCTCAATGTTCTGCTTTGGTTAGCTTTATTCTGTTTTTGTTTTGGTTTGATTTTGCTATGTCTGATGGAATGGACAGCTATTGTGAAGATAACAGACTATACTATGCTAACCATTGTTACTTTCCTATTATCCTGCTTCAAGGTTCTGTGCCCATTTCTCTGCTTTGTTTTGAGTGGGTTTATTCTGTTTTGTTTGGTTTGATTTTATTATCTTTAAAATAATTTTTAATTAAAAAAAATAAAAGATACATTGCCAATAATCTTCCCCAGCAAAATCAAAAATACTCCCTGCCTTTCACTTACCCCCTTGATCTCTCCATGTTCTGAAGCGGTTCCAAAGTCCTCTTTCATGTCTTTAGCTGCAGTTGTAGCTGCCTTGATGTCTGGAATCAATTTGAAATGTATACTGTCAAATAAAAAGAATTACAGTGTGTCCTCAGCTGTTTTATTTATTAGAAATGGCACTATGTGACCTCTTTATCTTCCTTGAATTTGACCATGAAAGTAAATATTTTTAATTGATTCAGAAAGTCTAGGCAGCCAAGAAAATACAGCTAAAGACACTCAAGAAAGAGTACTCCCAGAAATGCTTCAGAAAGTGGCCAGAACAATGGATAAGTGTGCTTGAGTAGAGGAAGAGTATTTTGAAGAAGATGAAGGGCGATGTGTCCTTTGCTGTAATAAGCACCCACTGGATAGTCTAGTCGCTTAATATACTGACCTACCAGGCATAGCAAGGAATATAGCTGTAAAACAGAGAAAGTTTCTGTTGAATATTTTATTTCTTTTGCTCAACTCGATATATAAGTGAGAAGGGATGAATACACTAGTAGTTGGGACTGAATTTAAATGGGAAGATATTATTAAATGCATCTACCTCATACTTGTGAACTTTAGAAAAGTGAGAATCTGTCTTCTCACAGAGTTTAACTGAGGCAGAACAAGTGTTTATGGCTTTTGTCTGGTGTGGCAGGGACATCCTGATTTTGCTCAAGCCAGGAAGTGTTTATGTTTTGAATTAACTAATAAAAGTAAGAATGCTAAAAATAAATGTTGGGCTATGACACATTAAAACAATTATACAAGTGTTAGTCTTAGTAAACAAAAGACTTCGATGACATAATTGTCTTTCTACATTTTTTTCCCAAACAGCCCTAACACATGGAAAGTAAACAGTGCAGATTTGTGGTTTAAAAGTCAGGCCTCCACATAAATTTCTCAGTGTTGTTCGGCTTTTCCTCTCTATGCGCCACACCCATTTGTCACATAGTGATGGTGGCCTTTCCATTCTGTGAACTTAAGCGACTTGTTTCTTTTTTAAATTTTGCATTGTGAAAAAGTTACATATACACCCCAGTAAGTATAGTAGCAAAGTGAACCACCCTACAGCCATCAACCAGATGCATGACCATCAGCACCGTCTGCACTTGCCCTGCCCTTCTCTCTCAGTCATGCTTTTTTTTCTTGCCTTTTCCTTGATATTTTAAAGAAAATGTAAGATATCGTGAAATGTAAGCTGTCCCAAAATCCTTCAGTGTGAATTTCTTTTTAAAGAATAAGGAAAATTTTTACTTAAAAAGTCATTAGTAATGTCTTTACTTAAAATGTCTGTATTTGAATTTTACCCATCACATCAAAAATATCAAAGAGCATTCCTATCTTTTCCATATTATCCACTGCTAAAGACAGTTTCATTGCAGCTGGGCACAGTGGCTCATGCCTATAATCCCAGCACTCGGGAGGTTGAGGCAGAAGGATCATTGTGAGTTCAAGACCAGCCTGGGATACAAAGTGAGCCCAAGGCCAGCCTGCACTGCATAGCAAGACCCTGTCTGAAAAGACACAAAAAAAGTTTCATTGCTCTGAGTTGCAATAACCCATTTTTTACCATATTAAGTGAAATAATAAATTCCAAGTGAATACCTCAAAAATAATAATAGCAAAGTTGTGCCTTTTATTGCTTCAACAGTTTATTAGAGCTCAATTTAAAGCTCAATATAATTTATTCTGTTGTAATATAATGAGAAAGATATCTAATCAAGACAATTTTCTTTCTACCTTATACTCCTTTTATGTATAAGTGTCACACTGAGGTCATCCTTTAAAGAGTTTGCTTAAATTATATAAATCCCTAAAATTATACCTTCTTTAGATTTATCTTTATTTTAAAAAGTCTCCAGAGAGAAAATTTGAACACAAGCTATGATTAAAATTGTTCAAGCATTTATAATCCTATTTAACATTGAATATCAAATTCCACTTTTTTTTCCATTCTCTTCCCAGACATAAGGTAGTCCAGGGAATTATAAAGGAGAGTGTAGATTAATAATGTTTACAGTGGTTAAAACTCTGATGATGCCATATCTTTAAAAATTAAACTAAACTACATAAAATAGATGAAGGAAAAGGATATGAGAAAGGAGACAAAGTTCCAGCCTCAGAGAGCAACTTCAGGAGGAGGATACAGAACAGAAGGGAGATTTTTTTAAAATGCTATTTACATAATTGCTTATTGAGTATTAATTTTCTAGTGATAGCAAGGCATTCTGCAAGCCATAGAACCAGACAAAACTTTTGCTCGTGGAAAGAAATTGCAGCTCTAAGAGTGTTAATGGGTAGAGCTTCAGGCCCTTGGCTAGGTTAGCTAAGAAAACAGGGCCACGCTGAGAGCTGAGTGTACACTTCATCCACTCTGTCTGTCACCCCGCAGTTTTGATGTGAGGATCCATCACACTTTTCTGGTGACGTTCTGCTGCCACACATTGTGGGGGACTGTCCTTCTCTTGGTGTTGTAGTCAGGGGTTGTGCAGAGAACAATTAGAATCAGGACATGGAGTTTAAAATATTATTTTTATAATGGTCATAGGGAGTTAACACAGGAAAATGCAAGAAATCTGTCCACAACACCAAAGACATAGAATATTTAGTCAAGGACCTAAATCCCACAGCAATGTCCCACCTGAGTCCAGATGAAGACCAGAGCTCACGACAATGCCTCCCATGAGTCCAATTGGAGGTCCAGAGCCCACAAGAAGGACTCCCACCAGTCTCTTATGGATCCATACCAGGAAGGCCCAAAAAAGCCAGAAAGTCTATGCCAGCAGGATGAAGGAGCTGTGTGGGTGGGATGAGGGTTCTATGCTGGAGCCGAGAAGTCACACTCACAGCAGAGACCAAGGCTGTCCTGAAAAGCACCACAGCCATCCTCAGCAACACAGAGGCCCCGAGCTCCTCCAACGACAAGCACAATCGGGTACATGCCAGGAAGCAGCATGACAAGTTCATCCTAGAGACCAAGCGGCACACATCTTCCCCTCTGGAACCAGGAAGCAATGCTCAATGTGAGGACCAGAGTGTCTCCAGGAGAACCAATGCCTCAATCAGCAACTCATGGTAGAACCCACAATGCCTCAGTGCAACAATGTATTAATGTCTCAGCATCTTAACAACCTCCTTCTCCTTCTCCACACATTTATCCTGGCAACTTTCCTCAGGTGGAGTATCATCGCTCAGTGCCATGCAGCTGTAATCCAGCTGGCGTTAAATTGACTGCCAATTCTTAATCCATAACACTTGGTCTCTGTGTCTTCACCCCACTCCCCTGCCTCCAAGTCGGTGAGCCCACCTGAGCATGGGTGCACCCTGGAAGTGACTCAAATCCCATCAGCCCCTCCAGATCTGCTCCTTTTCCGGTTTTTCTCCATAAATCACTGGTGCCCCGATCTCCAGAGTCTCTCGCTATAGCAGCCACCTGCGATTTTTACTTTCTTTTTACGTCATATGTTAAACTTAATTTCTTTTTTCTCAAAAGCACTCCAATCTGACTTCCCTTCTCCATCCTCACTGCCACACTGATGCTGATGCCTTCCTTGGGTCACTTAGCCTCCTAACCGGCTTCCAGCACACAAGCTTTCCCACCCCTATGTAGCTTTTGCTGTAATGATGAGCTAGGAAAATTCAGACTATGTCATCAAACAAAGTAATAAACAAACAATGCCATGCATCTATCCACCTGGTCATTCATTCAGTCAAGCTGTCCCATCACCTACACCCACTGCTCCATGGCAGGAACCAGTGTCACCCCTCGGCCCCATGTCTCACCTTATCTTTTCACCCACACTCCTACACACCCCAAAGCTGAATCTCTGCCCGGTCCTCAAATATTTAGTACACCCACTACCCTACACTCACTATTTCTTCTTCCTAGAACGTACTCTTTTTCTAACCAAGGCAAAGTTCTATTTATTTGACACCTCGCCATAATATTACCACTGAAGAAAATTTCCACACCTTCTGAAAGAGTTTGCTGCCCTGAATGAATGTTCCTAAGGCACACTGGCCGTTCTGCTACTTAACCACGTGTTACATGGACTCATCATTGCCTACTCAACCTAGGATCCTCCCCCAGACGGCCTCTTGACCTTCGAGGTAGACCAGAACTCTACTGCCTTCAAACGCACTACTGGCTTCCAGTACAGGCTCTAGAAACACCTTCATAAAAACAATCCATTAGTTAATGGACCAATGAAAAATGAACACGATATTAAAAAGAAAGCCTAAAGAACCTGAATGAAAATTTCTAAAGAAATTTTGAGTCACATGTACATGAATGCTAGCTATACTCTGTTTTGATCAATAAAGCTAAAGTAGATTTCTGCAGTTCAGTAACTTGAGAGCATTAAGTCCATGGTATTACTTGAAAATAACTATTTCAATTGTTGGTGCTAATTCTGTTGCTCTTTCCCTCAAGTTGCATGGGTTTTATTGGTTTGTTTAAATTATATCTCCCTTACAAGATTTTAAGGTTCAACAGAAGGAAGGCCATAGCTGCTTTTCCAATCCTGTATGTCCACTTCCTCTTCCCAGTGTCTGATCCATTTTGGCTATTAATAATGTTTAGAGAATGAGTGGGTGGATGGGTGATGGATGGATGGATGGATGAATGGATGAGTGGATGGGAGGGTGAGTGGGTGGATTGATGGATATTTATCAGTTGCTACAGATCCTGACAATCAAAAACCTAAAATAGTTTAGAATAGGTGAGTGAGCTAGGATCAATAAGCTGTAATATTATTCAGTGATGGAAAAAAACCAGCGTAATGGCTCAGACAATCATCTCTTCGGCAGCTACAAAAACTCAACTAGACTGAGAAATAACAAAGGGCCGCCACTACATTTGAATGGAAGATTTTATACTGATAATTTTTCATAAGCAACCATTGGAGTTTCTAGCTCTTCTTGAAATTAGAAGAGTTCGTCTTTTAGGGACTTGCCAATGTGCATTTGTCTTCCTGTCTAAATCACATGCTAATTACAGAAAATAAATAAAAGTGTGCCATCTCTAAAAGATTGGATTTAAATATTGTCACTGGGTGAATACTTATGAAAAGACTTGTCACAGAATTCCCCTGCATAGGAGCCCCCTCTGTCCTTTAAAATAACCCTTGATTTATAACAGTATGAAGCGTTGAAGACATTACAGAGGCAGTAGCTCATGGGTAGCACGCGTGTTGATAGCCAGCTGGCTGAGCTTGAACCCAGGCAAGTTTGTAAATAATAACTCACATGTTTATCATAAACATCCAGTTCCTTAAAACATGCACATCATTTATCTTCGTGATAGTCAAGGAGAAATTTCCCAGCAATAAACTTTTCCAAACTATCAATAAACATTAGTGAAACATCTACTTTGACGTTTTAGGAAAACTGTAAGTGATACAAATTAGGTTGTGTGTTTTACCTACATATTTAAAAAGATTTTTTTCACTTCATAAATGGAAGGCTTTGTGGAAAATCATTCTTTAAATGCATGATTGTCTGCCATTTATAAATTAATTCAGACTATATCCTTATAAAGGTGCAAGTTTCCAAATCGAGGATTTACTTTTGCTGTCTACATATTAGGGGAAAATTTGAATGTAGACAATTTTTAAGTGTTTTGTATTTATTTGGCTTGCCATCTTGTTTTATCAAAAATAACTGTAACTGTTAGAGAAATTATTAAATTTAAAAATAACTATTAGATCAAAGTGATTAATTTATATTGGTATAGAGCATTCATGGTAAGCAATTTTGTTTTAAAATCATTCCATGAATATTCTAAGACATGACAATGGTAGTTGTGCTTTGATTAATCTCTGTCCTTATAAATCAAAGGCAGAAAACAGAAAAATTAAACCATGCGTTAAACAGACCTATTTATACCTAACTGATATCCTAAATAAACTTCTTTTAACTTTAGAAGTAATGCTTTTCATCCAAATTGCTAAACTCTGTAATTTATGAATATAATTTGCATACCATGTGAGAAATTCTGCTGTCGGCACAGAACTGAAGATCAGTGGTCCACGGAAGACGGGATTATGGCTATTGTGACCAAAGCTACCATCTTTAGCCAAACTGGCTGGACTTGTGCAAAACTCCCTGTCAGAGAAATGAATAATACAAGAATAAAGTATGCTTCATGTTGTATGCAGCAAACACGTAGGCTGGAGCAAAGGTCTGAGTGGCTGGTCTGCAGGGTAGGTAGGGAAGAAATTCCTTTAAGTGTGTATCGTGATGCAGTTTTTCAACCTCATGCAAGTCCATACTTTGCCAATTGAAAAATAAATGTCTGATCTTTGGAAACAACAGAAGAACCTTCTGCCCTACTCTTATGACCTAAAGCTTAAATGTTCCACAGAAGCTCACGTATCAAAGGCTTGGTTCCCAATGCACAAATGTTCAGAGATAGGGGCAGGCTTTTGGAACATGACTTTGTCACAGGTTCAGATTTCATCACTGGATGTGCCATGGAATGATACATAATTTCACATCATGAGTCCAGCTGAAGACCTAGAGCCCATGACAATGACTTCCACAGTCCAACTGGAGGCCTAGAGCCAACCACAATGACTCAAGCAAATCTGTTTTATGGATCTGCACTGGGAAGGCCCAAATGTCAGCAGTGGAAGCTAGAAAGTCTGTGTTAGTGGGGTGAAGTATCTGTGCCAGGTTGAGGACTCTACATTCAAAATAAGGACCAGGGCTCCCCCTCAAAGGAGCACAGCCATCCTCAGCGACTATGAGGTTCTAAGCTCCTCCAGCGATGAGAACAGCCAAGTACATATCAGGAAGCAAGCATGAAAAGTTTCATCTTCCCCTGCAGAGCCGGGAAGCAAAGCTTAAAGAAAGGACCAGAAACTCCTCCAAAGTGAACCGCAGCCATTCTCAGTGACAAAGCCCCAAGCTGCTCAGACGATAATGGCCAAATTCACATTGGAGAAGCCAGCACAACAAGCTCCTCCAGGAGAACAAACAGCTCCAAGCAACAGCAACACTTAGGGGGGACCCAGAACACCATACTCTTCCTCTCCACATCTCCTTTTACTCTGCCAGTTTTCCTCAGGTGGGCCATCTACACTCAGCACCAGGCTGATTCATTTCCAGCTGGTGTTAGGCTGACCACCAGTGTTTAATACATAACATTTGGATTTACTAAGTAGGCTTACAGTGGCAGCCTGTGGATCAAGGATGGGAGAATACAAAATGGCGGCCTGTCCACTACGGCTGGAGGATCCAGTCCAAAGTCAAAGGCCTGAATCTCACTGCAGGGTCCCAGAAAGAACGAGAAATGAACACACAAAAGCAGTGACAATGGCCAGAGCTCCCCCAAGGAAGAAAAAGAGGAAACTTCCTATTGATTTGCGCCATCATAACCAAGTTGCATCCTTCCTCCTGTTTGGGGCCTAATTTCAGTCATTTACAGACACAGCTAGGACAGAAGCATGTGCCACTGATCCACTAGGCATTTCTTAATCTATTCAAGTTGACATCTGTCACAGAGTGTACAGCTGCCCAGGTCATGTCAGCCACAAAGCAGAGCAGGAGAGCAGTTCCAGAGAGGAAGAGACAAGGAACCAGACGTAAGACGTGAAGTCATGCTTCCATGATGCAGCCAGGAGCGGGCTTCAGGAATCCACTCAATATTTCTAAATCAAACAGAATTGACACATCAGGATCAACTGTCACAGACAGTGTGGCAGAAGGCAAGGAGGCAGGACACAGTCCAGTCCCACAGGGGCCCTAGAGGTCTCTCTCACTGCTAGTCATGGCCACAGACCCCTACCCAGAGCCATGCCCTGGAAGGATTATTTAGCAATGTTACTAAGATGCTGGTGCTATAGGTCAGAGACAGAGGGAGGCTATCATGATCACCTTTGCAATTTGAAAAGATCCTTCAAGCCTGGAGCCCTGATGGAGAAGATGCAGAGGACAATGCGACATGATAGGAGGTCACTACAGTCACATAGACAAGCAGTGGTCAGGGTACAAACCAAAACAGAGCAGAAGGTGGACACAGGGACAGGAAATGGCATGGGCCAAAGTAGCTGTGCAGAGAGAGGGAGAAAGGGAAAAGAAGCAGAGTTCCAAACTTCTAGTGCTAGCTAGAAAGATGACTGGGCTTCTATTCAACATGACAAGGAAAACAGGACAAGGCCCTTCCAAGAAAAAAAAATCCCTGAGAGGCAGCTGGAGAGACCTGTCTTGCACAGAATGCTTCTCTACCGCAAGTCTGCCCTGGTCAAGTCCAGCAAAATCAGCCTTGATTAGTCTGTCTTCCTATGAAATGCTTTCTGAAAGGAAGCTGCGCTTTCAAAGCTGTTTGGTGACTTTCCAGGGCTCAGAGCAATCACACCATATTATGTGAGTCTTGTTTTCTGGCATTGCATCTTAAGTTCATGATCTAATGTTCCTGGATCAATCACATGCTCCCCACAGAAAACTAAGTTTGCCTGAACTGCAAGCTCAAAGCTCTTTTTTATTCCTTGGTGATGGAAATAAATCGAGCCTCTTTTCACCTCGAGGACTCATTAGTGGCTCTTTGCTCAGTCTTCCTCACCACCCCTCTCTATCTTATCACTGCAGATTTCACCATCATAATTAATGGTCTTCCAATGTTGTGCCAAGCATTACACCCTCCCTTAAATTTAGCCAAGCCAAGCAGAAAGAGGCAAGGTTTCTTACCTTGATGATTCTTTTTATTAGGAAGTGAAATCCTTCTCAGAAAGCCTCCCTCCCAGCACTCTTTCTCTTGTGACTCACCAAGTGGTGCTGGGTCTCCACGGACAACAAAGGGCAATTGAATTAGCTTGCTATGACGTACACCAGATACAGTTCATTCTGCATGACTGTGTTTGGGGGAGCAGGTAAGAAGGCCACGTGTCCTTCCTATGTGCTGCCAAAATAGCAATAATGAATATATTTGCTTCTGGTTGCTGCTGTGACAAATTAGCACAAACAGTGGCTTAAAATCAACCCTAACTTATTATTGGTCAAAATTCCAAAATGTGTTTTGCTGAGCTGATCAACGTGTCCCAAGGGCTGGGGGTGCTCTGGAGTTACATAGAAGAGCCTGGTTTCTGACCTGCTCTGTGACTGTGAGCTCCTATTCCACATCTTCGAAGTCTGCAGTGAAGCATCTCCCAGCCTCTCCCCTGATTTCTTTGTCTTTCATAATGCCCAACTTTCTTCTCTTCTCATTTTTGGCTTGTGTGTATATGCATGTGGAACCAGGCATGGGACCCTGAAGTACAACCCCACTCCCATTTCATTTTTTATTTTGAGACAGAATCTCAGTAAGTTGGGCTAGAATTTGCAGTCCACCTGCCCCAGCCTTCCAACAATTTTCTGAATTTAACCCTCCTGTGGCCCTCTTGCAAAGACATTTATGATTACTTACATTGGGCTCATTTGTATAACCCAGGATAATTTCCCCACCTCAAAGTTCTTATTTTAAACTGGGCACCATGATGCAACCTATAACCTCAGCACTTTGAGGGCTGAGGTAGGAAGACTGAAAGTTCTAGCCCACTCTGGGCAACTTACTGACTCAGTAAGAACTTGTCTCAAAATAGGAAACAAAAATAAATGGTGAAGGGGCTGAGGATGTAGCTAAGTATTATGCTCCAAAAAGCCTTCATCGCACCACATCTGCAAAGTCTCTTTTTCCATGTAATGCAGTACATGACTAGGTGCCAAAGATTAGGATGTGGGCATCTTTGGTGTCATTCTCCAGCCTGCTGGGGTCAGGCATCGACAACCCAAGGACAGCAAATGATTGTCCTCGTAAACCCTCTGTGTCTGCTTTGTGGTGAGCCCTGAACTGGACTTTACAAATGCTACTCAGTGAAAAGCTAATGCTACATTTTGAAAACCATAATGTCCCATTTTACAAACAAGGACAATGATAGCCAGTACCTATTATTGGTAATCAAGAGTCACCCTTCATTTCAAACTCAGGTCCAACTGAACCCGCTGCTTGAGCTCTGTTCCATTTGGAAAAATCCATTGGGAGCCTTGGACTGGGTGCTTTTAACCCCGAACTTCTGTGGTTCCTTCAAGTTTGCCCACATCAATATCAGCTATATCCTTGGGTCTAATTCTCTGGATTCCAAGGAATCCACAGCATCACATTTTTTAATGAAACTGGGTAATGCTTTGATTTCAATTTACTTTGTAGAACTTAGCTCTACAGGAATAATCCAGCATGCCCATCTATTTCCATTTCTTGCCTTTCCTTTCTTGTATTTATAAACTCCTCAGCCTCTAAATGTCGTCAAAGCAAAGATTTTTAATGAACATATTCAAATAACGTCAGCAATACCAAGTGAGTTCATGTTCTTGTGTCCTTCAAGTTTTAAAGAGATGATCTGTCTGGGAAGAACTCTCCTATCTACACAAGGGTAGAAGCAATGAAAATGTAAAAATGATCAAGAGTTGTGATAAATAACCTGCTGACATGAGTTTTTATGCTGTTCTAAGCTGCCAGTGTTCATACATGGGCTTTAACATATAAAAATAAATGGCCACCTTCACACTTAGGGGACAATGTGTTCTAAATTTAGCCACATCCTTTGCTGAAACACAGCAGGGTGACAGAATGACGAGGCAATCTTGGTTTCTATCCATCATGAATTCCCACAAGTACACAGTAAAACCAAAACATAGAGAAGTTAAACAATAATTTACTTACTATATTCACAGGAAATATCTTTTTCCAGAAAAGTCACGTGTAAAGCAAAACCACTGATAATACCTTGCCTCTTAGACATCTTCGACAGCTTATTCCCAATTTATTCTTTTCCTCTTCCTTTACAATTGGATGTCCGCCCTCACTGTCTCCCTAAATGATGTCCCTCCTCTCTCCCCGCCAATCCCCAGGACCTGGCCAACTTCAGGTGCACAAGAGATGCCACACACAGGGCAAGACTTTCCTGCTGCTGTGGGCTGCTGTTTTCCAGATGTGCGCCTTCCGCTGCGTGCCGGTGCTGCCGTTGCTGTTGCTGCTGCTGCTGCTGCAGACTTGGAAGTCTACAAGTGAGTCACGAAGTAAAAATGTCAAGGACCCACCAGCTTGAGCCATTACATAAAAGCGGAAATTCAGACCATCCGCTGACTTCTCCCTGGAAAGTCCTGATGAGACCTGGGGTGCAGCGCAGTGACAGGGTCCCTGCTAGCGTGTGCAAGACCCTGGGTTTGAGCCCCAGCACCACGAGGAAAAATACTTGCTGATGAATTGATGAAGAGGATTCCCTTACAACCACAAACACATTCACTATCCTCCTGGAACTCCTGGAGAGTTTTTCTCAGGCCCTTGGAAATGTCAGAAGGTTCTTATTAAACTGAACACTGAGTAATAAACTTTAATAGTCTCCAGAGGTACGTAATGCCAAAGAATAATACATGAAAAATGCTGATTTAATAAAAGTACTTATAAACTCCTCATAAATCATTTATTCCAAAGCATAATTTTGAATTACTCAAAAGATACTAAAACCATGATAAATTATAACTCGTGCTGAACTAAGCCTCATGTTTCCAGTATCAAACAAATAGATAAATTAATGTCCTTAATTAGCAGCTGATGAAAAGAAATCATGCGTAGCTTTAAAAGAATCCTATAACGTCTGTGAAATTTCCAAGTCTGTTGGCTAAAACAAGTTTTCCCTGTCACAACCTTTTTTCAGTGTCTCCCTGCAAACTGTCAACCCAATACATCACGAAGGACCTTGTGTCTCCCCATCACAGGAAATTGCTGTAGACAAAGGTATTTCCAATCTGTGATGATTACTGTATCCATCAAACACATAGTTAAAGTTATTTAATACAGCTTAGAAATCTCGATGTCTTTTCTATATGTCTGGGTCACCCCATTCTGTCTCTCATGCATGCACTAAACAGATGCACTCTATTTGTTAGTAGAATACAAACTGAGACATAGCAAAGCCTATTTTATCTAATTTGCATGAGCTGTGCCAACATGGGAGGGGAAGTTGGAGTTAAAGATGCTGTATCTCTAGCTGTCAAAATCTGAAAAGGTACAATCACCCTGACAAGGAGGAGTCAGCAGTTTCTACGGCAATGTTGCAAAAATGATCCCAAAGGTATGCACCAAAAGGGTCAAGATTATGGCTACAGTTTCTGTCCCTCTCCAAATCTTGCTTTTTGCAACAACCTGATTGGGTAGAAAATAATTTTGGTGACTTTTCTTGCTATTCAAAGGTAAGCGTCAAACTTCAGTTATGGAAGAGAATTCCAGAGAGCAGGGAGGAGAGACATCCTCTCAGTGGACTCTGCCTGCTAGGGACAGAGCTGATAGGTGAGCATCGAGAGTGTCCCAGACACCCACACAGGGAGGCAAACTTCACAGTGAGCACCAAGGCACTCAAGAAAAAAGGAGTGGAAGGGGGTGGCAGAACACTCAGATTATCTTTTGAGACATATTTTTCCAGTATGGGCAAGATAGAGAAGCATTCTGCCGAGTCACTGAACTTCAGGCACTGTCTCCAGACATTTTAATTACCTGCCATTTGGTTTGTTACAGAGTTATACAGTTCAGAAGCCATGAATTTGGAAAAGTTCTGAGCATAAGTGTTAGCCGTGGCCTGAGATCTCTCCCTATAAGAAATGCTGCCAAACAACTTACCTCCGTGCTATTTGCTTGTGGTCAAGGAGGCTTATCGAGGACATCTCCTTTCTCTCTGATTGTCACCAAGTCTTTTGGAAGAGTGGGAAAAGAGTGTGGAATGGGGCAAACTATGAAATGCTGGTCTAAAGCTGAACTTGGATGTTGACATGAACCAGGGGAGTCCAAGCCCAGGTGAGGAGGGGGCCAGTCACAGGGAAGCTACAAAGAGAGAAAAAGCCAAGGTCCAGCGTTAGGATGGAGCAGCACAGAAGGACAGAGTCTCCCATCAACTATCGCTCTGCACTGGTGGTGAATTCAGGAATATTCAGCTTTCAACCCACTTTTTAAAAGCACAGTTATACACCAGTCAGTGGGCCAGGTGTTAAGAATGGTGAAACAGCCCTGTGGTCAGCAGGGACGCGAGTTGTGATACAGCACCAGCTGTCCAGGAGAAACCAGGAAGAGCACCTGATCCAGTCAGGTGATGGAGGAGAACTCCTAAGAGCAATGCCACTTCTTTCTGTCAGCCTCGGAGCTAGAGATGGGAGAAAGCAATAGTCCAAGTCCCAGGGAAGGAGGCTCCATGGTATCTGATGCCCTGGAGGAGGCTCCCTGTCTTAGAATTTAATATGTGGGTGGGAGAAAAAGGAAAGTGAGGGGGCTTTTTTGAAAAAGTAGGGGTGCATTTTCCTAAGAGGCTTTGTAAGTCAGGATGAGGCTCAACGTAAGAGCCAAGAGATGCTGCTGAGACGGGCACGCAGAGGAAGCAAGGTCTGGCCCACGTCTCTGAGCACCACTGGCCTTGGTGTGAGGACACACTGGCAGGAAGATCACAGCTTCACAACTTCAGGGTACTACTGAGGGGGTGCAAGCAAGTGAAGTCGGCACACAAACTAGGGATGTGACGGGGAGGTCTAGAGTGACACAGATGAGAGCCACAGAGAGAGTGAACGCCAGATCACGAGGTCCCCTTCTTTGGCTGCGGCCTGGAAAGGAGATGTCCAGAGAAGAGTCAGGCATTGCGCATCCCTGTCTCCACATAGCAGGGCTCGTCCAATTCCACCGTGAGGCTTCACTGTGCCAGGGGAGGCGGAAGAGGAGCTGTGCACCACACCCTCTGTGCACCCCGGAGTCACCGCTTCTACCTTGTCTCAGGCTCGGCACTTTCCAAACTCCAGCAGCAAAAGGGAGGGACAGTGTGTGCCTCGGTTCTGGGAGCAGATCTGCCTCCGCTGTTGCCAGTTCTCCGTTGTAAACTGACACCTTGGGTGGCTGAAAGTTAAGGATGAGGGATGTTCTTCTGTGCATGTCTATGGGGGGTGGGGAACATGCCGCATTCCTGACCTCAGAGTAACTCCGTGCTTTCTGTCGCCCTAAATCCTTGCCATTGGTTGAGGCTCTTCCTGATCTATGCACACCACCACTCAGACAAAACGACTCCCACCAACGCAGGATCATGAGGCCACAGCCACACCGCTGTTCTGGGAGCAGCTTAGATCCTCTCTGTGTGCAGGAGAGGGCTGAAGGGATGGTCCCCAGCTTGGCACAGTTGGGAGGTGATGGACTCTTGAAGAGAGGAGATCTAGTGAGAGGTCATGAAGAAGCCAGAGGCTGAGAAAAGTGGGGATCCTCCATTTGAGAGGAGACCCGAGAGTTCTGACATTGGACGTGACTTCCAGCCCAAAAGGGACCTCACCCCCTTTGTCACGTGGCCCTGTGACCTCCAGCTATGGGGCAAAGAGCTGATGTCCCTGTGCTCCGGAAGCACCTCCGTGATTGAGGCGAGGGACCACCAGCTACTTGGGGCCTAAGCTGGGCACAAAGCAAGGGCAGGAGTGAGACCGCTCGTCCCTGGTAAGAAGGAAGCCACCAGCTGTCCCCTGAGAAACCACCAGTCATCCTGGCAGGGGTTGACACTGGCACAGTGTTGTGGAAAGGCAGGGTGCTCCACATGGCGACAGTGATGGTGGCCCCACGGGACTGTGTCTTCCTGCCCCCCAGGACTGGAAAAGCCAGTCCTCTCCTACATCCGCAGGGGAGGTCAGGCGAGGACACGAAGTCACTGGAGGGTGCACTCCCTTCACACAGGTTGACAGTGGAGGGCGAGGGTGCTCTGGCTCTGCTTGTGGACACTGTCAGAACAATGATAGACTGGCTGTATAGTCAGGCCCAGTTCCTGGAGAGCCTGAGGAAGGAGGATCCCTTGAGCCCAGGAATTGAGGCCAGTATAGGCAACCTGATTTATCACAAAAAATAAATAATTACAATTTTAAAAAACAATAAAAATTGTCATGGGGTGGCGCTCAAAGGTGGAGTGGGTGTTTAGCATAGATGAGGCCCTGGGTTTAATCCCCGGCACAAAAACTTTCAAATCAAATCACATAAATAAATCATTTATTAAAGCATCAGCAGCGCTGCCCTTTGCTGATCAAAGCATGCATTTTCCGTTAGTTGAGAAAGAAGGCGCTCACTGGAGCTGCGTACTCTGGATAGGAAGGGAAGGCTCACCTAGCGATCCGGGCCTGTGTTCACCTGCTGACTTTGCCGCTATTGATTCACCTGCACCAGAGTTTCCCTCCTCACGCCCCTCAAATGCGAGCTGAGCTCTGCTTTGACGTCAGTACTACACCAGGGCTCTTATTTGCTTTGTTTGGAAATATTTTTCTTGGATTGTCTTACTTGATTCTCCAGTATCCGAGGAATTTAGAGAAGACAACAGCACAGTACAGTTTCTTTTGTGTCCTCTCTCATCAAAAGACATTAGAAAGGGTTGGGAGGAAGCTCCTTTGTGGGTGTGCTGCTCTTTTTTTTTATTTAAAGAAAGAAAGAAAGAAAAAACAAAATAGAAAAAATGTAGAATAATACAGAATTCAAAAAAATTAACACTAAGAAATTGCTAGTTGATATATTACATATTGTCATCTTAGAAATAGTTGTTCAGGTTACAAAATCAAAGCATAAGAAGTGATAGACACTCAAACACTGACAGTGCAAACCCTTCTGTTCAATGATCCAATGAAAATTTAGTAATATGGTCATCTATCTTACACACTTAAACATAGTTATATCCTTTAGAGCACGTTCCTTCCCTTTAATTTTTACAATATCTATTATACATTTTGGATCTTATTGCTCTTTCAGTTTTTATTATTTTTTACACTAGAGAGACAGTATGATATTACAAATATGAATCTGATTTATTTCACTTATGGAAACAGTCTCAAATTACCTCCATTTACCTATAAAAGCCCCAAGATCATCCTTTTTTATAGCTGAGTAATATTCCATTGGATAAAAATACCACATCTTTTTCATCCATTTTGTGGTCGATGAACATTTTGGTTGTTTCCAAGATTTAGCTACAAATTGTGCTGCTATGAACTTTGGTGCACATCTATCACTGTGATATGACCTTTTCAGTTTTTCTGGGAAAATACCCAGGTAGGGAATAGCTGGATTGAATGGAACTTCCAATCCTGGTTTGTTGAGGAGTCTCCAAACTGATTTCCACAGCAGCTGCACCAGTCTACACTTCCAGCAACAGTGGAGCACTGTTCCTTTTTCCCTGCAGCCTCACTGACATTTGTTATCAGTTGATAACTTGATGGCAGCCATTCTTTCCGGGGTAAGATGATGTTACGGGTTAAAAACTGGTGATAAACTTAACACCAGCTGAATTAAATCAGCAGGGTGCTGAGCATAAATGTTCCACCTGAGGAAAGTTGCCAGCATAAACAGGGAAGAAGAAGCTATGCGTTAAATCTTTGAGGTGCTGAGGCATTGTGGGTTCTCCTATGTGTTGCTGTTTGAGCCGTTGGTTCTCCCAGAGAAGCTCTGGTCCTCACATCGAGCATTCCTGGCTGTGGAGAGGAAGATGTGTGCCTCTTGATCTCCAGGAAGAACTCATCACACTGGCTTCCTGGCATGTACCCAAAAGTGCTTGTCAGAGGAGGAGCTCGGGGCCTCTGTGTCGCTGAGGATGGCTATGGTGCCTTTCAGGACAGCCCGGTCTTTGTTGTGAGTGTGACTTCTTAGCTCCAGTGTAGAAACCTCATCCCACCAGCACAGCTCCTTCACCCCGCTGGCATGGACTTCCTAGCTTCCATCACTGGCCTTTGGGTCTTCCCAGCACGGATTTGTAAAAGAGGCTGGTGTGAGTCCTTCTTATGGGCTCTGGACCTCCAATTGGACTCGTGGGAGGCACTGTCATGAGCTCCTGGTCTTCATCTGGACTCGTGTCGGACATTGCTGTGGGATTTAGGCCCTTGGCTAAATATTCTATGTCTTTAGCATTGCGGATGGATTTCCTGCAGTCTCTTGTGTTAACTCTGGGTAACCATCATAAAACCATATTATAAGCTCCATGTCCTGATTTTTTTTTTGTTTGTCTTTTTTGTTTTTATCGGTGCCAGGGATCGAACTCACGACTGCCTGCTTGCAAGGCAGGCGCTTATGCCGCTGAGCTAAATCCCCAGCCCCTATGTCCTGATTCTAATTGTGCTCTGCACAACCCCTGACTACAACAGATGATATCTCACTGTTGTAAGTGATGGTGAACATTTCTTCATGTGTTTATTTGCCATTCGTGTGTCTTCATCTGAGAACTGTATAATTATCTCTGATGCCCATTTTTGGAGAGGGTCTTTGAATTTTGGGGGCTTGATGTTTTTCAAAACTTTTTATGTTCCGGATGCAAGTCCTTGGTCTGAGGGATTGTCAGCTCAAATTCTTTCCCATTCTGTGGGTTTTCTTTTCACTTTGCTGGTGATTTCTTTTGAAGTGCAAAACTTTTTAGTAATGTGAGACCCCAGTTGCTGATTCATTGGGTGTGCTGCTGTTGATCAGGATGGTCAGGAGCTTTGACAGTAGGTATGGCTTCCCCTTCTACAGCCTTTCCCAGGCACGCAGAGGTGGCTCCAAAGCCTGTGAGGCGGAGAGATCAAAGAATAAAATCTCACATTTAGACTCCTAGACTGTAGCTACATAGCTTTAAAAACTGACTCCCGTGACTACTCAGTAATCGCCAGTGACCCTATTATGCAAGCAACCCAAGGAATTCTTTATTTAACAGAATTAAGTTTTACATTTCTCAGACTGTTCTGTGCACCGGGGATGCAAAGCTCCACTGGGGAGGGGAAGACAGTAAATAAGATGGACTAAGAGGGTGCTGGGTTGAATATGGCTCTCCGAAATTCCCCCGTTCCCTTGGAACCTGTGAATGTGGCACACAGCACCTTTGCAGGTGCAGCCAAGTTAAATGCAGACTCCAGGTGAGGGCAGGACCTCAGTCACTTTAAGGACTGGTGTCCTTAAATTTGGACATTAAAAAATAAGGAGAACAACATGGGGCAACAGGGACAGAAAGGCTAAAATGCTGAGGATGCCTGAAGCCCTGGAAGCCAGGAGAGGAGCCCGAGTGCAGCCTTCCTGGGAGCCCCCAAGAGAAGCCAGGCTACCGACTTTAGACTTGGGGCCTGCTGAACACAAAAGAGCCGATCTCTGTTGTTTTAGGCCACAATGTGTATGGTACATTTTTATAGCAGCCTAAGGAGATAAAATAACACAATTTATAACTGATGATAAGTGCCATTGAGAAAAGTTAAAGTGTCACAGTGGGACAGGGTCCTGGAAGGTTGTGATATCAGGCTGGCCAAGAACACCTTCCAGAAGGTAACGGTTGGAGATAGCACTGGAGGAGGGGGGCGAGTGACACTTGAACAAAGTGTTCCAGGCAGTAGGGAAAGCACATGCAAGAGCCCTGAGGTTCAGAGAATGGACAGGAGGCCAGTGTGGCTGTAGCAGAGACAGACAGACAGATAGGAAGAGACAGGAGGAGATGAGCTCAGAGAGGTCACAGGCAGCCAGACCCCAGAGCTGCTACAGGCTGTTGAAAAGTCCAATTGCAACTCTTAGTGAGACAAAAAGGAAATCTGTGGAGGGTGGGAAACAGAGAGAGTCAAGATCTGACCTCATGTTAGGGGATCTCTGGACATGCTCTCTTTGTTCCATGTCCTGCAGGAATGAAGACCTGTCTCAGCGTCCCACTGTCAGCATCCCAGAAAATGTGGGACCCCGAGGAGGGACTTCAGCCACATCAGGGGAAACCTCTGTCCCCTTGGAAGGAAGAAGAAGCCCCCAATTGGTAGACAGTCAGCTGATGACTGCCACATGATCTCCAGCCAAATATGGAACATGACCAGGGGTGTCACACGGGGCTTCCGTTACAAGGTGAGGCTGTGTATGTTCACTTCCTCATCAGTGTCACTATGCAACACAGTGGGTCTCTTATCGAAACCCAGAGCTTCTCAAGTGAAAGATACATTCACCAGGTTCATACGAGGTCAGGTGTTGCTGGCTCAGTATCTCAAGCCCAGAAGGATGAACTAATCCTTGAAGGAAATGACACTGAGCTTGACACAAAATGATACAAAGCTATCAGAAAATCTGGGCATGGCACCTCCGGTTCTGAAAAGGGAACAGATTAGCAGCCCAATGAATAAAACCTGAGGACATTCCAGCCATAGAAACAAGCTTCTGGATTGCAAGGCCGATCTGCGATATTTTAATGATGCAATCAAAGATCCTTTTTGAAAAAAGAATAGCATCTCTGAGTTACTGAGAACATTCCTGAAAGAGAAGGACAGGAACAGACAAACCAGGAAGAGCACTGCTGGAATAGGCAGGGTGGGAAAGGGTGGCAGCTTGGAACAGCATCGTAGCAGTGACAGTGTCTGCACAGAGTCGAGTTCAGGGTTGTTGTTGTAGATACAGCAAAGGGGACGGTGGATCAGACGGGGAACATAGTGACATGGAAAAATCAAGGGGAATTTGACTGGCTGTTTACTGGAGGGCTGTGAGAGTGTTATGCACAGCCAGAAGGATCGGGAGTCATTTGGCAGCTCCTAACTTCCAGGTATCATGTAGAAACACAAGTGACATCATGGACTAGGCAGTTAAGCCTTCAAAACCAGGTCAGGGAGCTCCACATTTAGAATAGGTCCTTTCTCAAGGTCACTTCTCCATGGGTAACCCAGTAGCTCCACATGTGGGTTGTCACCACACCTCTCCACAGTGCGTCCTGCAGGACGAGACTTTGCCACGTGGGGAGAGGGACCCACCCTGTGACGAATGGCAGTCTCAAGTCCTTCTTATGGGAAGACCATAAGACCACCTGCTTGATATTTTAGATTGTTATATGTATTTATTATTTATAATTCTCTTTAAAACAAAAAAGGCTTTGGGGTAGTTCGTAATGTTCAAGTGCATATAATAGGAAATTTACCATTTGAAAAAGTGAAGAGGCAATTAGAAAGAGAAGTTAAATAGCTAAGCCAAGCACCTGTGAGGAGGAGATTCCTTTAAGACCTTTGTATGATCATCGTCCTTGGTGGGAGGCTGAAAAGACAGCGAGCATCAGCCTCCATAGAGAACTTTTAAATAACGTTCCCATTCACTCCCTCACTGTTGGGAACACTTTGAACATGTGTCCCTTTGATTCTGTGAGTGCAATTTTTGCACTAATCTGTGAGCTCTACCCAGTTGATGAGACGCTGCCTGCTCCAGGGGAAGGCGTGGAGCTTCCCCTTCCGGGCAGGAAGCAGGAGGCACCTGCCTGCAGCCAGGTCCCCACTGCAAGCGAGTGGCAGGGTCACTTCTTAGTGGGCACACTGGGCGGGCGTTGTTCTTACCAAAAGCACTGTTTTCAGAAACAGATTTACCAATGGTTGTCTGGTCCCTTGATAACCTATGCAGTGTGATCTAAATGTCCAGTAAATGTTTAAATGTTTAACATTTCTGTAGTAAGAGACGTATGGCCGTAAATCCCCCTCAAAAACACTTCCCCTCTATTCAGACACCCTTACCACATCAATCTGGCCACTTTCCGAAGCGGTTCCGGAGTCCACTTTCCCGAGTGTCTTTTCATGGTGGTTTTGACGTCCTCAATGACTTCAAAATGTTCACCGCAATTCTGTCAAATGAAAACGTGATAGTTGATCCTCGTTCACCCTACTCACTGGATCCGATAGCATCTAGACATCGAGCTTAACTTTTAACTTCTTACGACTTTGTTCTCTTTATAGAAGACTTGCACTTAGTACAATTCTGATGGCTATGTAAGCTGGGCCCAGAAAAGTCCAAAAACTAACCATGCCTGAATTGTCAATGGACAATGTTGCATCAAAAGAACAATAAAATCCAAGGGCAGGGATTTTACTGAATCCAAAAGACCTTGCTGGAATGATTTAGATTCTAATCAACGTTGGCTACCAAAGTAAGAAAGGAAAACTAGAAATCTACTAGAAGAACCCTTGGCAGCCCAGTTTGGGAGACAAGTTGACTACTGATGTGGTCACCAACCCTAGGGCAGAAACTCTGCTCGGCTTGCTTCCTTCAAAGTGGGCTACTTATTTAATAATAATAATAATAATAATTCCAAGTATTTCTTGAAGAGCTTGGATGCACCCAGTAGGTGGTAAACACTGTGAGACACACAAAAGATGCATCAGTTTCCTCAGGAAATCAGAATTTCACTCAGAAAATGACAGAAATACGAGCTACATAAACCATGTGACAAAAGGTGTTAGAAATAAAAAATGATATTGGAAGTCCAAAGAAGACGAGATCAGGGTTACCAAGAATATTTGAATAAGATTTCCTGAAAACTGGGACAGAGTGTGAAGAATTTGTATTGGTGGCAGGGGAAGTGAACAAGAAGTCAACAAGAAGCAAGCCCCTCCTGCAAATCAGCGCCGTGGGTGGGCCACCACTGGGTGGCAGCCAAACCCCAGCCCCTTCCGGTGTGCATGCTGGGAAATAGGAAGAGCCAAACCACACCACACCCCCAGCGCCTGTAAGCAACTGGCTGACTCTGAGAAACACAGACTGCATCAATAGCTATCCAGGTGAAATGCAATCCGATGCTGTGGTGTTTAGTACTTCACTGACCTTGCAGGTCTGGGGTTTGTGGTCTGATCATCTATTTAGAGTATCAGCATCTATGGGGGTCTTCAGAATGTGGAAGCCACTGTTAATTCTGTATTATCTTGTTTTGAAGCCCTATATCATTTTCATTGTTTTGTTGGGTTGGGTTTTATTCTGTTTTGTTTTGTTTGATTTTATTGTATCCAATGGCATGGACAGCTATTTCAAAGACAGCAAGATGCATTATGGTAGCTGTTTTGGATTTACTGTTCTCTTGTCATGAAGTCCTTTATTTCATTCATTGTTTTGTTTTCATTGGTTCTACTCTGTTCTGTTCTTTGTTTGATTTTTGCTATGTCTTAAGATATCTGCAGCTATTTTGAAGACAACAAAAGGCACTATCCTAACCATTGTTGATTTCCTATTGTTTTGAAGTCATGTATCACTTACACTGGTTTTTTGTTTTTTATTTGTCTTTTTCCTTTTTATAGGTACCGGGGATCGAACTCACGACTGCCTACTTACAAGGCAGGTGCTTATGCCGCTGAGCTAAATCCCCAGCTCCCCACTGGCTTATTTTGACTGGCTTTATTCTGTTTTATTTTGCTTGGTTTTATTCTCTTTAAAATAAAATGAATAAATAAATGATAAAAGAATTTGTATTCCTCATGACTAGGACAAGTAAAAGTTAACAAATGGTTTGGTAGGCAGAATAACCACTCCCCCTGCTGCAGTCCCTAGAATCTGTGAATATATCTGTGAATCTGTGAAAAGGGGACTTTTCAGGTGTGGTTAAAATGACCCATTTAGAAAGGTGGAATTATCCTAGATTACCTGGGTGGGCCTGCTCTAATCACATGAGTGTTCATACCTGAGGACATGCAGGTAGTTCTTTGATAACGGGCGCAGCGGAAGCAAAATGTCCACAACTGAGCACTGGGAGAAAAAAGCAAGCAATCCCTGCTGATAAATGTCCTGAGAGAACAGCACTGTGTGACTTTGGACCTGAACTTCTATGTCCCCCAAAACCTGCCCTGAAAGCACCCATTGGTTGCTTCCCATCCTGTGTCTCCTTGTATCAAACTTCCTCTCCTTGGAGAGTGGGCACTCTCTTTCCTTGCAGCCTGAAGAGCCGCCCTCACACACAGGTTCATAGACTCTGCCCCCCGGCAGTGATCTGTGCTGCCAAAGGGAAAAGTAATCATTATTTCCTGACCTGAGTTTTGACCTCTGTGGATTTCTTTCATTCTTGTCTGTTGGAGTTGTACAACTCTACAACTCTCGAGAAATTACTCTGATCACCAACCACCCCAAACATCATAGAAAATGCGCAGTCTTAGAGGCAAGGGACAGGAAATTAAAAACTACCCTTAATCCTACACAAATGGATTATTTCACCAAGCATCGCCTAATCGTAGCTCAGTATCAAGACTTGCTGTTTTACAGGCCTTTCTCTCCTAGTAAACTAGGAAATTTTGAGGACAGAATCTTATGCTTCAAAAGCACACCTAGTTTTATACGTTATAAGTATGCATGGGTCCATTCCCTTTGGGAGTTTTCACAAAATAATCTTATTGCTAACATGACCACAGACCTTATAATCAAAGGCTATCTTTCTCCTTTTTCTACCACGAATCACTGTCCACTCTCCACAGAAGAATCCTCTAGTTCAGTGAATAGCATACAATAATAAACACCAGATCTACTGCTTGAAAATGTCTAAGAAAAATTGGGTGGGCAGTCACAGATAGGCATCAACATGATTTCCTTGCCTTTTTTTGAGATGTGAATAAACGGAATTACCATTTGCTGATGAGCTATCGTACGGAAGGGCGGTGGGGCAGAGGAGAACAGTCCATGGCAGGGTCAGCACTGGGCAGCAAAGCCTTCTGATGATTATCCCATCCAGGCTACCAGCTTTTTTTTTTTTTTTTTTAAGCAAAACAGAAAAAAGGATAGAAACAATACAGAGTTTCAAAAAACAGTAGGAAATTAGCACCAGTACTACATGGCATATTGTTATCCACCCTGCCTTGGAGCCAGCCAATTATGGACAGAAACCTCTACAAACTGTGAGCTAAAATAAATATTTCCTCATTTAAAAAATAATAAAGAGTTTTTGTCTACCAGTTGCTGTATATACCTTATGACTAATCACAAGAACAGTCGTGACAAATACAAACTAGTCATGCTATTAAAGGTGAGGTGGTAGGGTCTAGAGGACCAACCCTGCTTGACGGAAGACATTCAGCTCCAAATGTCTGATCCTGGCGTCCATCTGTTTCAAAGTCCTCCCGCCGCCCACTCCCCAACCTGCCTCCTACTCCTTGCATATTGATTTGCAGTGTACGGTGAGTAGATCCGGACTCTCAGGAAGCAGGGTAATGATTCCTGCTTTGATCTGCCTAATTTAATTAATAAGTACTCGGAGAAGATCAGGAGTTTGTGCAGTACCATGGGAGGAAAGGTTTGCTTTGGGACCTGGTGCCACCTGCTGGTTGATCCATGAAACTGGTGGTACAATTGGTTCTATCCAGACCCAACACCCCTCAAATCAGGCAAGTTATGCAGAATTTCTTTAAAAATAGAAGACACAGCCCTCCCGGCGGGGTGGCGTTGGCCTGTAATCCCAGCGCTCGGGAAGCTGAGGCAGGAGGATCGTTACAAATTCAAGACCAGCCTGGGCTACAAAGTAAGCTCACGGTCAGCCTGAACTGTATAGAAAGACTTTGTTTCAAAAAAGGCCAAAAAAAAAGGATCCACATCAAGAGCGTCCTCTGGGGTCCAGTCCTTTCCCACCTTTAGCCTCCAAACCCCGTGTCCAGCCACTGGGTTGGGACGCCCACCCAGGGCCCCTGCACCTGGGTTTCTCATTCATGACGTGCAGTGATATCTCTGCGCATCCCAAGGTTATTGGAGGCTCAGAACAGACAATGGAATAATTCTCTACCTGCGTCCCATTTCGCGGCGCTTCCAGGATGACCTGGCTGCTTTCCGCGCCAGTCTGAATTGCACGAGTGGGTTCCTCCAGCAGAGCCCGGGTCCCTGCCCACCCCCCCAAGCCACTCCTCGTCTTCTGGGCGGGAATTCCCCAAGAAGGGTGGCTGTGCTCTGCGTACTCAAAGTCCACCACCCAACGATGCCCATGGGCCAAGGGCTCAGACACACCCTTGCCTCTTTAATAGGGTTTCCTCGCTGCCCATGTGATTTCAGGTAAGAGTCAAATTCAAAATGCTTCATAAGAGTGGGGGAGAAGGGAGGAAATAAGGAAGGGAAAAAGAAAAGAACAAAATTTAAGACAGTTAGGCTACTGGTTTCTCTTAGTTCCTTGCAAAGGTTTGCACTAACATCGTTTGGAGAATCTTTTAAAGTGTCATATCTTATACTCGGATTAACTAGTTTAAAGATAACAATACTCGATGTATTAACTACTGTTATTCTCCTGTTATTTTGTTAGGAAATTTTATTTTAGTTTTTCCCATAAAATTTTTAAGCAGTAGTCAGGTTTAGGTTTTATTTTACTTAAATTCCCAACATTATAATCTTTACTTATTAAATTAAAATAATTATCCAAAGTATCATTAACACCAATAATTTTCCCTTTTCTAACTTGCCAAAATAATTACAAGGTGTAACAAATAGTAAATATACATTGCTTCCCCCCCAAAAAGAGTAAAGAAGTGGCTTTTCATGACAGGTGCTATCGGACATGGAGAACATCTAGGGGGAAAATGTAAATTTCAAGTGGGTATAATCATAAATTCTTGTGCGAAATAGGAGCAAAAATCTGCCATTATATTTATTGAGAATTTTTTTCTAAGCATTTTGCAATAGAGAGGTGCGTTTAAGGACTTAGCTGTTAGAATGTACGAGCCAGCATGCAAGCCAGGGTTTCCTGCCCCAGGTGTATTTCTACTGTGTCATAACATCGATTCACTGCATGGCTGAGCTGGGTGAGTGTGCCAGGTGTTTGCACACAGTCACCCTCCCACATCCAGCTAAGAGGACCCTTCCATGCACACTCAGTGATTGGCATCATCCTCTGGAATCACAAGACATGCAGTGGTTCTTTATCCTGCACTCAGAGCTCTCTCT
This sequence comes from Cavia porcellus, assembly GCF_034190915.1. Classification (NCBI taxonomy): domain Eukaryota; kingdom Metazoa; phylum Chordata; class Mammalia; order Rodentia; family Caviidae; genus Cavia; species Cavia porcellus. The sequence goes on from NW_026947509.1 coordinate 10,848,977, forward strand.
CTCTCGCTCTCTCTCTCTCTCTCTCTCTCTCTCTCTTCTCTCTCTCTCTCTCTCTCTCTCTCACACACACACACACACACACACACACACACACACACACACCAGCACATGACAACAAGGTAAGTCCCAAAAAGTAAAAGATGAATCAAAACTGAGAATCTTCCCTCCAGTACTGGGGATTGAACCCAGACCATTGGAACGATGAAGCAGACATTCCACCACCCTAGACCTCTGCTGCATTTGCTTTTGAACAGCATCTCCCTGAGCTGCCCAGGCTGACCTCAAACTTACCTCAGCCTCCCACGTAGCTAGAATTACAGGTGTGCGCCACCTCACCTGGCAGAAATTGCCCGCTTTTAAATGTTAAATATCGGTCTACAGTGAAAGGTGCTAAAAGAAGCATCAGACCACAGAATTTCATGCAGCAGGTGAACGCGGATGTCAAGGGCTCAGTCTTGAGCATCAAAGCTGAGTTCCAAATTTGTTTTCTCTAAATTTGCACAAGTGATTTCCTCTCTCAAAGCAATGCCTACCATCTTGGATTCTGCTTTTCCTCACATCAGATTGGCAAGCTACATCCAGCCTGCCACCTTCCTCTGTCTCTACAAAATAAATCCTCAAGGTGTTACCCAGCAATCCCCTCAAGTTAGAGGGGGAAGTTCTGCTTGAGGCGCCCTGATTGTTCTCCAGTATGAATATGAATGAGGTTGGCAAGGTTACAGGGACAGATGGGAGTTCTTGTAGACAGGTTCCAGGTGAACACAGAGTTTTCTTTACTCTAAAATACAGGATGCATGAAAGATTGGGCTCAAAAATTCATCTGTTTTCACATGCAGTTTTACCACTGATTATTTCAGGGCAATAACTGGAATCCCTAATAACTCATGAATAAAATTCAGCTGTTGTAAAGGGTTATTAAACTGAACTCAGATTTTTTCACCTGCTTGTTCATAAAAAGTCCCTAGTTGATGATCACAGTCAAGAACTTGAAAATGTCACTAAGAAGTTTGGTCAGAATTGTGGTTGGCTGCTCCAAGTCTAAAATCTGACACCAAAAATTTTCGTGACAAAAGTGAGTTCATGTGTCTTATTTACAGGTGACAAAGCTTTTGTTTATGAGTTTTGTAAAAAGTAAAGTATTTTCTCCTTCACTGTATCTTTTATTTTCCTCATAAAATTATATAATATAGAGATTATATAAAAACTGGTTTTGAGAGAACAGTAAGTCACCAAGAAATAAGCCTTCCCTGTGAATCAGTGCCATGTGCGGCTACCAGGGGGCCAGCCAGACCCCAGCTCCTTCACTCTGTGGGCTGAAAAACAAAGAAAGCCAAACCCCCACCGACCCCTCATAAGTGACCAGCTGATCTGGAGAAACACAGGCAGCGATGATAGCTATTCAGGTGAAATGCAATTGATGCTTGTGGTGTTTGGTGTTTCACTGACTTTGCAGGTCTAGGGCCAGTAGCTGATCATCTGTTCAGGGGATGGTGGTACACTGTGTGGCAGCTGTGGGGATCTCCTTCAGAGGGTGGTAGCCATTGTGACTCCCTATTAGCTTGTTTTGAAGTCCCGTATTATCTTCATTGTTTTGTTGAGTTGGGTTTTATTCTGTTTTGTTTCGCTTGATTTTTGTTATATCTAGTGACGTGGGCAGCTATTTAAAAGACAGCAAGATACATTATGATAGCCATTTTAGATTTACTGTTTCTTGTTTTGAAGTCCTTTATTGCATTCATTGCTTTGGTTTTTTTATTTTATTTAAAGAAAGACTAAACAAAACAGAAAATGGGTAGAAGCAACATATACGTTCAAAGAAAAAATAAACAGTAAGAAATCACTAGTTAATGTTTACATACTGTCCTTTTACAAATAGTTGTTCAAGATACAAAAGTAGAACATATAAAGTGACAATTCAAACAGCAAGACTGCAAAAAGTTCTGTTCAACTATCCAACAAAAACTTAGTAATATGGTTGTCAATCCTATACACTTAAACATACATGCAGTTATCCATATCTTCAATTATGTTGAGATTAAACAAGCCATAACACGCTAACATCACTCTGAACAAAGAATAATAGTATTGCTGGATTTCACATCATGACACTCCGGGATCAGCTGGGTACTTGTAATGTCTTTTTTTATTTTAATTTAAAGAAAGACTAAACAAAACAGAAAATGGGTAGAAATAATACATACTTTCAAAGAAAAATAAACAGTAAGAAATAACTAGTTGATGACTACAGATTGTCCTCTTACAAATAGTTATGTAAGATACTAAAGTGGAGCATATAAAGTGGAGATTCAAACAGTGAGACTGCAACGAGTTCGGTTCAACTAACCAACAAAAACTTAGAAATATAGTTTATCAATCCTATACATTTAAACATCCATATCTTCAATTATGTTGATATTGAACAAACCCAAGCAGTCTAATATCACTCTGAACAAAGAATAATACTATTGTTGGGTTTCACATTATGACACTCCAGGATCAGCACAAGGCACTTTAGTGTCTCGTTTCCTTCAAAGTATCTATTCAGTTCATCATGTGTCATAAGATCAGTTTTCATAAACTATTTATAGGTTCTACACATGCATGAGTCTTAACATGTATTTCTATCCTTTCTATATTAGAGGGAGAAACAAAACAAAACAAAACATCTTCCTATAAACACCTGAAATGAAAAAGACATATAAGACCATTGTACATGGAGTTCTACCATAGTTCCTGTGTTGTCTCTTGTTATCTTCAATAGAATTGGCTATATCACCAGACATAGTATAATTGAATATATCAGTATATAGCAGAATTAATAAAAACACAACTTTGTATATAGTATAAAACTTCAAAAGCAGGCAGTTATCAAACCAGAATGTGCATTGTAGAGTCTTGTCATCTTCAGTGTAGTTGCCTGTACTCTCAGACTTGATTCTATCAATCATATCAGTTTTGAATAAAATCTGTTGATACCAAACAGCAATTAAACAAGCCAAATTTAACTAAGATCAGTCATGATAAAACAGTGTAAGTCATTCAGGGCTCCAGATTAAGATAATAAGAAATTAAATATGATTACTGTGCTATATCCTGATGTTTTTGAAATGGCTGTCTGTGCCCACAAATCTAATGTAAGTAGACAAACTGGGACAGAATAAAATCTATCAAAAAAAGAATAAAATCTATCTAAGCAGAGTGGTGCGAGTAATGTGAGTTTTAAATCCTGATACACTATTAACAATATCTTCTGCCATCTTTTTTAAGACTCTCTCTCCCCTTTCACTTCCCCAGGGTATACTGTACATTTTTGGGTCTGGCCAAGACTCTTGGTTTTAAATTGGGGGGGGTGGGGGGACGTGTTATTTACCTAAGTGGTTCCGAACTTTCTCTCTCCTGGACATGATCTCTAATTGTATTCCTTTACCTATTAAAGCCTGTCTTTACCTATTAAAGCCTGTCCAACCTACCCACAAATGCTGGTCTAGTTGCCCCTATTACTCTCTGGTTTTCTGTCACATAAAGCATTATTTTCTCATATTTGGTTTTCAGTCCATGTACTCTTTTTCATGTTAATTATATTTCCTAAAAATAGCATCTCAGTGGACCCTGTCTCCTGATCTACTCCACATGTGGTTCTTTTTTTTTTTAACTTACTGTATCAAGGCCATCTATATTAGAGTTTATAACCAACCTTCTCTGCCTCATTTCTGTTATGCTCTTTTTTTGCCATCAGTTGTCTGCTTATCTTCTTCATTCTGTTTTCTGCTCCATTCATTGAAGATTCTCTGCCACTGTTCCTGGAATCCTAGTACTTTTCTCTCTCTCTAAAATGCCCTGAAGAGTTGGATTGATGGTTGTGAATTTCCCAAGTTCCTCTTTGTCTTGGAAGCATCTTGCTTCTCCATTAATTTCTAGAGAAAATTTAGCAGGGTATATCAATATGGGTTGGAAGTTATTTTCTTTCAGGGCTTAGAATATTTCACTCAAGGCTCTTCTTGACTTGATGGTTTGTGTTGAGAAGTCTGCCGTTATTCTGATGGGCCTTCCTTTACAGGTTATCTGTTTCTTGTCTCTAACAGCTTTTAATATTCTGTTCTTATATTGAATTTCTGGGATCTTGATTATTATATGCCTAGGTGTGGCTCTGTTTTGATTATAGGTGGCTGGAGTTCTGTATGCCTCATACATCAGAATATCATTTCCTTTTCCTATGTTTGGGAAATTTTCCTTAATTATTTCTCTGAATAGCCTTTGTAGTTCCTTTGTTTGTACCCCAGCTTCTTCATTCACATTCTTTATTCTCAAGTTGTAGATCCTCTTTTGTCCTCTTCTAGCCTTTGTATTGTTACTGCTTGTTTCCTTGTTATTTTTAAAAAGTTTTTCCTTTCATAATTCCACATTGCAAACTGTCCTCCAGTTTGGATAATCTATCCTTAGTTTCTTTCAAGCAGATTTGCCATCTTTCCATAGAGTTTTTAATTTCCTGGTAATCTCTTTGAGTCTGCTTCATGTATTCTATATTTTCTTTATATTCTTCATCGAATGATTCTCTCCTTTGTTTGAGTTCCTCCATTCTTCCATCTGTGTCTACTTGAGGGGTGCTTAGTATCTCTTTTATTAATCTTCTTATATCTTGCTTTACTTGGCTAAATATTTCCCTTTTGAACTCATGTATGAGGTCCCAAAGATATCTCTTTATGTACACTGGCACCGTGTCTGATATTGCATGTTTGCTGTTCTCATTCTCCTTTGTATTTACCTGTCCTGGGTCAATGTTCTCAGGGTTGGGACCTGGGGACTTTTTGTTATTGCTTCCTCTTCCCTTTTTTTTTTTTTTTTTTTTTTTTTTTTGCTTCTTCCAGGCAGCCCAGTTTCTTTCTTTGTTGGTTACAATTCTTCTGAAGCACACTGGCTAGATGACCCTTCCCACTGCAGTGTGCTAGTGAGTTGCAGACAGGGGCAGTGTATGCTGGCCCCTCCCCTCTGGGTCAGTCAAGCTGCTGTGGCCTGCACTGTATTACTCTGCACTGCCTTCCTTCCAGGTCAGTCAAGCTCCTGTGGCCTGTACTGTGTTACTTTGTGCTGCTTCCCCTCCAGGTCAGTCAAGCTGCTATGGTCTGCACTGTATTACTATGTGCTACCTCCCCTTCAGGTTAGCCAAACTTCTGAAGCTTCACTGCATTAGTGTGGTTAATGTGTGCCACCACAGGCACTGCTGCCCTAGGGAACTGATTTCAGATAACCTATTGGGTCTCAGCCAGGTCATGTGACCCAGGCCTAGCTCATTCCACCAATCCCGTTCAGGAAGGGAACAACTAACTGAAGTCCCTGCTGCCCCTTGTACTTGCCAGTCCTGCCCAGTCCCAGAATGTCATCTGCTGGATCCCCCCTTTCTGTGGAATGGCTCCACTCCTGCCACTCACCACAGGTTGATGCAGGCTCCCCACCAACTCAGCTTTCCGTTCAGCTGGCCGACCCCCTACCTCAGTGTGACTGCACTGAAGTGCTGGGACCTCAAACGGCTCAGCAAATCGCCCGCTGTGGCAGGAGCACTGAACCTTTAGCTGTTTCAATAATAGCACCAGGACTGTATGTTTGATTGGTTCTTCTCACCTTAGTTTCTTCTTGGGATGAGAGAATTCATCTCCCTCTGTTTGGGGCTCCCGCGCTGTATTATATTGAATTCTAAGTTGACTATCTCAGGGAGACTCTGTAGCCAGCTGTTCTCTATCCTCCATCTTTGCTCCACCCCATTGCTTTGTTATTACTTGTTCTATTATGGTCTGTTTTATTGGATTTCTACTATGTCTGAAGGTCTCTGCAGCTATTTTGAAGACAAAAAAGGCATTATGGCAACCATTGTTGATTTCCTATTGTTTTGAAGTCCTATTGTTTTGAAAAACCCAGTCCTTACACTGGGTTTTTTTTTTTAGCTTTGTCCTGTTTTATTTTGCTTAGCTTTATTCTCTGTAAAATTAAATAAGTAAATAAATAAATAAATAAACTAGTTTTTACCAAACTCCAGTATAGCTATTCCCAAATTCTCTCCAATTCCCCCTGCCTGCATACAAATACCATCTCTTCCTATGTGTGCTTTCCTGGAGGAATTATTGGGAAATTCTGGAATGACTGACAAGAGAAATAAGAGAGAAAAAGTCAACTCAAATTCACATTATATCACTATTTTGGTTTAGATCAAGAATGTTCCCCCAAAGCCTGATGAGCCTGGAGGGAGGGCTTTGGGAGGGTAACTGGGTCGTGGTGGATCCAACTTCTGATGAACTCAGACCTGAGCACACTGTTTAGAGGCAGGGCCTGATTGGAGGCCAGTCACTGGGACATGACCAGGAAACAAGAATCTCTTCCCCAGCTCCTCCCTTCTGTCTCCGCTTCCTGGCCGCCATGACATGGGCACCTCTCCTCCACTCAGGTCCTTCCACCATGCTCCCCTACATGTGAGCCCACAGAACATGTGTAACAGAAGAAACCCACACACACAAGTTGGTACACCTCAGTTTCTCAGTTGCCCAGGTTACAGTTCCTGTTCCAGTTCCTGTTGCTTCTGTCTCTTAGAAACAGATGCATAGCTGGTCAATGTGATGCACATTGTGTAAACCAGTCCCCAGTTAACAAGCCATTCTGCCTCTCTGCTTCCTACTTGCTTATCCCATGAAGATCAAGGCCTGATACTCTGGGAATGATCCTCATCAGTGCTCATGGATGTAAATAAATCCGACCCCCAATGCTGTGAGTCCTGCTTGCCGTTGCACACGGACTGAAGCTTCTGAAACCATGAGCCGAGTGAATACTTCCTTTGAATTAGTGCCAGGCATTGTGTCCCAGCAACAAATAAAGCAGTTAAGACAACCATTTACTGGCTAAGTGATCTTTGAAACCATCCTGAAATTTAGATTCCACGCCTCTTAGATGAGGATTACCCTACCCAGCCCTGTGGGACAGGCACAAGAAGTGATGCCAATGACGTACTTGGCACAGTTCCCGCATGTAGTAATCTCTCAGTGAGTAACGGTGGTGTTGTGACAGTGGCTGTCAGGAAGATGCTGGATGCTGATACAAAGTGTTAAGTGACAAAACTGACTCAGTGAGAGTGGCTCTCTATCTGGAGCTTTACAGAAGTGTAGTAAGAATTGCACACATATGAGAGGGACAAAAACAGAGAACCTCATTCTCACACACTGTGCTAAGTTTATTAAACTAGGCTTGGAAATTACTTTAAAAGTCTCAGCAGGCTACATGAATTATAGTGCACTAAATAAGAATTTCTTTAATTCAACCCTGAGACCACGTAATGCAGCCTAACAAAAATATTTTATTGTCTTCTGTCATTCTGCTCACTTTTCTCAGTTTTAAATATAGATAAGAAATAAAAATGGCACCCTCTCTCCCAGAATCTTATGCATTTTTCATGTATATGTGGCATTAATACACTTTTACTGGGGTTTTTTGAGTCATATTTATGACATTCTACCATCTGCAAGTGAGGTTCCAACTAGAAGGAAATATTTATATACACCAGGGAATCATACATAATTTAACACTGCAATGGAAAGAAAAGGAAACTGTTCAGCATGTAGTACAGCCTCCCCTACAAGGGTATGTATCTGAGCAGGACATAAGGATCAAAGAGTTTTCTTCTTAAGCAATAAAAAAAAGAAAAAAAATTTAATTTGGATTTTTTTTCCTTTGTCTGCTACCTAGAAATCCAAAGACTTTATTTACCTCTGAGTTAAGAGAAAAACTAAAGATTTCGTTGGACTATTTAGAGGTAAAGTTTTAATAATTTATATTATTATAATGTATAATGTATATTCTTCAGTTCCGATGAACGCTAGCAACAGAACGACTGGTACATGTTATCTACATAATGATAAACACAAGCCTCCACTGGCAGTCGCCGTGGGTTCTCTGTGCATTAGTATTTCGCACCTTTACTGCAATAGAGAATAATATGCTCTCACTCCGGGTACCTCCATTTACTGCCTTACTGGAAACTGGTGTTATCTGAAACTTTGCAGCTTTTTACATTTTTGATCCTGCAATTCATAGTACTTGCTAATAGCATCACATTTTTAATTAAAAGTTCTGAACTTTATGATAATGAATAGCACAATCATTTAACAATATAAATTAATGGCAGTACAAAATACCAACAAAATGAGTAATAAAAATTTTACTTTTATTTTAAAGAGAAAATAATACAACAAAATTTTAAAACAAAATAATTAGAGAGTAACAATGATTTATATATTTCATATTGTTATCTTTAAATTACTCAGAGTGCCAGACATTTGCATTTAATTGCCTAAACAATGTTAGCACAAACCTTTCTTTTCAATGAACTAGGAAAATTAGTAGTATACCTATCTTAACTGTCATATATACGTAATTTCTTTCAGTTTATCACACTAGGGAGACAGTGTGATGTTTACACATGAGTCTGACTTATTCCACTTAGGAGTATGGTCTCTAGTTGCCTCCATTTGCCTATAAAAGTCTCAAGTTTAAGCCGGGCGTGGTTGCTTATGCCTGTAATCCCAGCACTCGGGAGGCTAAGGTGGGAGGATCATTGCGAGTTCAAGACCAGCTTGGGCTACAGAGTTAGTGCAAGGCCAGCCTGAACTGCATAGTGAGACCCTGTCTCAAAAAAGACAAAAAAAGTCTCAAGTTATTCTTCTTTGTGGCTGAGTAGTACTTCATTATATAAAAATACCACATCATTTTTTACCCATTCTTCAGCTGATGGGCATTTAAGTTGTTTCTAAGATCTAGCTATCATAAATTATGCTGTTATAAATATGGGTACATATGTTTTGCTATGGTACAATGTTTTTAATTCTTCTGGGAAGACACCAGAAAGAGAATAGGTGGGTCAAATGGGAACAAAAAAATTTTAAAGTTAAGAAATGTAACAAATTTTTCTATAAACTTGGATTAAAACTAGTAAAAATTAGGTATATAGTACACAAATACATATTACTTCTTAGCCTTTTGGCTAAGATCAAGTAAGGTATCTGTTCTCATCACTTCAATATTACCCAAATATGTACATACAGGTTGTCATTAATGCTGTTTGCATGTCCATCCACTGTCTCTGTAAGGAGATGTAGGAGTCTTATTAATTCCCTGTGGCTGTCCTAAAAAAGTGCCATAAGTAGGATACCTTCCAACAACAGAAATGTGTCACCTTGTAGTGGTAGAGGCCAGAAGTGAAAATGCACAGGCAGGCAGGGATGGTTTGATCTCGGGGCTGTGAACCTCTCCCCTAGTTTCCCCGAGCCTCAGGTCTTCCTTGAGGCTGTCGACCTCTCTGACCTGGGCTCCCTAAGGCTCCCTTGTCTTGAGTCCTCATTTCCCCTTTGGGTAAGGACACCAGCCCTATGGGTTCAGGGCCCACCCTAAAGACCTTGGTTTGATTTCATTACTTCTCTGAGGATCCCATGTCCAGGTAAGATCACATTGCTGATAGCAGCGGTTAAAACCTCAACATCTTCAGGGGGAACCAATTCAACCCATAACAGTACAGCTGCTCTTTGCCTGCCCACACTGAAATTCAGCCTGATGACTTGATTTGCTATGCCCTAGTGTGCACAGAGCTTGTGTGTGTTCCTTTCCCTCTTCCTGCTCAGGGGGCCATGGAAGTGCACACTCAAGGAGGGGCCTTAGTCATCCCAAGTCCTTGAGCCCCTACGAGAACCACACTGTCCTTGGAGAACATGATCACAAACGACACTGACCTTCTCTTACGCTGCTAAGGTTTCAAGGTTATTTTTTCATTGCACTGTAACCAAGCCTGGTCAGGCAGATTTAAAAGTGGTAGCTCCAAATGAAACAAAATTATGCAGAATATGCTCTGCCTTCTTTTGGACACGTAGTACTTGAAAAAAATAAATGCTTGCATGTTTTTAAATTAATCAAGAAAGAAAGGCGAGGGAAACCAAGAAACACAGAACATAGCAGCACAGAACAGTAGAAAGGAGCCCTTGGGTATGACAACTGGTATGTGATCTTGATTGGAACTAAATAAATGGAAAATCTACAGCGTGCCTGAGAAATCTGAATTCCCACAAATCCCTAAGCCAGCCTGATTCAGAAATAAAGGGAACCCAGGAGACCATCAAGCCAGCAGCTCTATCCAAGTGTTAAGATTAGAATGAAATGAGAGTTTTAGTTCTTTTCACAATGATTTATGTCTGTTTTAGTAATGTCTTACAGCAAAAACAAAGAAACAGTAGAGAAAAATTTAAACCCCGGTGCAGCTCTTTCTTAAGTGCATAAGGCCATTCCCAGCAGTACCACCACAAGGTCAGGGACAGCAGAGGTGATGTCATCATGAGAACAATCTCAGCGAGGACCCAAAGCAGCAAACTTCCATAGATTGCCCAGAAAAGTAGTACAAGCAGTATTCAGGCAAAAGAAGCTATACTTGCTAAAAGTTTAATAGGATGTGCTCATGTCTGACTGTTAAGTCATTTGTTGTATTTCTTACTGAAGGAATATGTCGTATTTATTATACTTATACTTCAGGCTGATTTTTGTGCAAAAATAATCACTGTAATAAAGGAGGTAAAAGAGCTTCTGTTTTTACTTTTAAACAAACTCACTAAATTCTTTATCAAGTCAAATTTGAAGTCATATGGCTGAGTCCAAGAGATTACTGAAAATCAGACTCTTGTTTAATACACTATTTTCTGTGTAAAATAAATTCATTTGAACTCAGAGATCAGATGCTTTAATGAGAAAGAAAAAGAGGAAAGGAGTGGAACGGGAAGAAGGAGGGAGAAACTGAGGTTATAGGAAGCAGAGGGGAATCCCTGATCACAAGAGCTACTAGATTAAAGCCAAGATCTCAGTGCAATTATTGGGTCTTGATTTTGACAAGGCAAAATACCTGGTCACAACAGTCTAGTCAAATCTAGTCCCTTTGGTCTAGGGGAAAAAATTCTGGCAAAAAGTTTTTATGCTAATGAATCTTTTGAAAAATCAATCTCTGACACTTCGGCAATATTTTTTGAATGATTGTTATTTTATGCCCCATATTGATCTGCAAACCTGAATTGGATATTCATGTGTGGATATGTTTCTAAAATATCTTCCTTGCCTTGGAGCATTAACTATAAAGACAAAACGAATCATCTGCACATTGCACACCCAACGCATCTGTAGATACAGACATGCAAATCCACACTTGTCCATACACCCACAGACACACATGCAAGTACACACACGCATACACTTCTTTGTTGCCAGCCCTATAACTAAATCCAGATTCAAACCTCCCCCAAAGGGCCAATGAAAGAATTAAATCCAAGAAGAAAGAATTGTACACCAAAAACTTGTAGAACTTCGCTTGCTTATATTGGCAATGCGCTAGAGGATATGTGTGAGAATGTTTTTTGAAATACTCCGCCAAGGCAGAAAAAAATGGAACTTTAAACGAGGTCTAAATTTATCACCACAGGCATTCTTAGCAGAAATGCTGGACCTGACGTCCCTCTCAAGTATCTGGGAGTGTTCTTATCATATGCTCAGCTGGGTTACAGGAGTCTTGACCCTGTGTGGACCACACTAAGTGAAGAAGAGGTGATCTCTCTCCATAATGTCCTCAGTGGGTTCTGAAGACCCTAGGAGACAGAATGCCAACATGTATTCATCACCTAACCATACACACTCATGGGGGGGGGGGGCCTGTGTACCCAGAGTGATCAGAAAGACCTCACACCAAGTACTCTAGGGCAGTGCTAATATCTATGAAAAGTTCTTTCGTCACCAATTTTCATAAGCTAGATAGCCTACAAAGAGTACATTAAAATGAGCTTTCTGATTTCCAGTTGAACTTAAAGGATCCTGGCGAAGGTCTTAAATTCTATCAGCAAGGTAGCATTTATAATAAGCATCAAAACAAGCAATTCAAATGGCAAGACCAAGAAATCTTTAGGCAAAATACATGGGCAGCTCACTGAGATCCTATTTAAGGAAGCCACAGAGGCAAACATTGTAGATAAAGGTCTGATGGGACAAACAGTAAGCTAAGTTCAGACACAGTGATCCTGGTCAATTTCCCATGGTTTTCAAATTTATTTCTCCAGTTTCTGGGCCAATAGTTGACAGGAATCATCTCTGGAGCTAAAATGCCCTCCCTATGGGTTCACTGGCCCAAAGATGAGATGGAAGAAGTAAAATAGAAGTCTGAACCTCCTCCTCCTCCTCACTCCTCACTGCGAAAACAAATTCGAAACACACACACACAGAACAAGAGAAAGAAAGAGAGAACAACACTTTAACACTCTCCTGGGCGAATTACAGCAAGGGATCTCATGATCAAAGATGATTTAGAAGAGGAAGAAGTAGTAACCCCACATTCCCAGCTAACTCCTCCATGCGGCCAGTGCAGCAGACAGACAGGACTTGGGAACAGAAAGTGGATTCTGAGAAACCAAATCGTGCAGTGATATTCAAGAGCACGTTTCAGAGTGGTCTCCTTACAGGAGCAAAGCAATTCAGGTCTTGCACCTGAATGCATCTCTTAACCTGATGAATGCTCCTATAATACCTAAGAGAATGCTGGTGGTTAATTTCTGTCAATTGGCACCGTAGGAGGACACTTTAATGTTCCTGCCCCAGAGTTAGAAAACTTAGATCAACTCCACGCTATGTGTCACAGCAGAATGCACAGGGCCTTGGCCCCGCCCAGCATGCTGGTGCCTACTTTGATGGCATCATCTCACGCTGACAGGACCTGGAGATCAAGAAGTAGCAGGCACTCTCGAGGCCCTTGAGATGCACACACTGGAGAGCTGGACGTGGACCAGGTAGGGTCCTGGGTGTTCTTGATGCACCAACTTCTACTCTAAAACAAAGGTCAAGTTCTTGGCTGTACCGTTAAGAAAATCACACAACATACTCAGTATCTTTGTATGTGCAGTGCAAAATAAGTCAAGTCAGGGTGATGTTTGGACACACTGACAAAGTGACCTGCAAGCCCCTGACCTTATGACAGACCAAAACCAGACAGTGTTGTCTGCTGGGTAAGCAGGAGAGTCAGGAATTCCACCATCAATCTATGGCCCAAAGACTCAAGGAAGCCAAAGAGTCTCTAGTCAACCTTTGTGTTATGTAGAGACTCTAAGAAAAAGTGCTAAGGAAATCACAAAGGAAGCCACTCAGGTGCAAAAGTTGCATCTCATGTGTCAATTCTATCCGTTAGAGCACATCTCAATGCTGCCTCTCCAAGGTAGCACTGGTCTTCAGGTCTTCCTAAAAAGCACACAGCACCTTCCTTTGACTATTTCAGAGTATGTCCTGATTCTTCTTTTCATCACAATATTCTGCATTGTAATTATGCATAGATTTATCCTCCCATTTTAGAAATATTTGGAGAAAATTCTATTTCCCAACTTCCCATTATCTTTCACTTCATTCTTTATTTATATTTTGATTTTCTCATGTAAGAGAAACCACATGGTTTTTAAGCTTTTGCATCTGATTTCTTTCACTTAACACTATGGTCTCAAAGTGCACCCATTTTCCTACAGATGACTCAAGGCTTTCTTTATGGCAGAGTAATATCTCATTGTGTAAATACTGCAATTTCTTTACCCATTCATCTATTGATGGATATACGGCCTGCTTCCAAGACTTCGTTATTATGAATTGTGCTATTATAAACATGGCTATGCCCAGCCCTTTCCTGTGAGCCAGGGGCAGCCAGGCAGGCTGCCGGGAGGAGAAACAAAAAGCAAACCCCCTTCCCGTGAACCAGCCGGCACAGGGGCTGGGAGACAAGGAGAGCTGAACCTCCTCTCCCCATAAGCAACCAGCTGATCAGGAGAGGCACAGGCTGAGATGATAGCTGCTGAAGTAAAAAAAAAAAATTCAGCATAATGATCACTGTGTTTAGGGTTTGCTTAACTTTGCAGGCCTAAAGCCAGTAGCCTGAGCATCTACTTAGAAGATAATAATATGCATCTAGGGGGGATCTCCTTCTGAAGGTGGTAGCTATTGTCACTTTCCTATTACCCTGCTTTAAAGTCCTGTATCATTTTCACTGCTTTGTTTAGTTTGGCTTTATTCTGTTTTGTTTTGTTTGATTTTATTATATCTGATGGCATGGGCAGCTATTTCAAAGATAACAAGATATATTACAGTGGCCATTATTAATTTCCTATTGTTTTGTTTTAAAATCATGCATCATTTTTATTATTTAGTCTTGATTGGTTCTCTTCTGTTTCATTTGTTTTTATTATATCTGATGGTATAGGCAGCCACTTTGCAGATAAGAGGCATTATGGTAGCCATTGTTGATTTTCTACTATCTTATTTTGAGGTCCTGTATCACTTTCACTGTTTTGTTTTGATTTGATTTATTGTTTTATTTTGTTTGGTTTTATTGTCTTTAAAATAAAGTTTAAAAGAAACATAGACATGCATGTATCCCTGTACTATGTCTTTAACTCTTTGGAAGTACCTAGAAGGGGAACAGCTGGGTCAAAAGTATTTCTAGGGGCTGGGGATTTAGCTCAGCGGCATAAGTGCCTGCCTTGCAAGCAGGCAGTTGTGAGTTTGATCCCTGGTACAGATAAAAAACAGAAAGAAAAAAAAAAGTATTTCTAGGTGTTGGTGTTGGTGTTGGATGAACCTCTATTCTGATTTCCAAAGGGGCTGTACTAATCTAGACTCCCACCAACAATGTAAAAGTACTCCCTTTTCTCCACAGCCTCGCCACACTTGCCATTATTTGACTTTTTTGATAATGACCATTCTTTCTGGGGTGAGATGGAATCTCAGCATTATTTTAATTTGCATTTCTCTAATGAGCAGCAATGTTGAACACTTCCTCGTGTATTTATTGGCCATTTTTATTTCTTTTTCTGAGAAGTGTCTATTCATGTCACTTGCCCATTTTGAGGGAGTCTTTTATTTTGTGAGAGGTATTAATTTTTTGAGTTCTTTATACATTCCAGATATTAGCCCTTTGTCTGAGGAATAGCGGACAAAAATTTTTCCCCATTATATAGGTTGTTTCTTCACACTGTTGATTGTTTATTTGACTCTGCAGCAGTTTTTTTAATTTGATATGATCCCATTATTGATTCCTGGTATATCTGTACAGTTGAGGTTCTGTTTAGAAAGTCCTTGCCTACACCTATGACTTTAAGGCTTTAGTCTTTTATCTTTCCGCAGCTAAGTATTGCTACATTGACATTCAACTCTTTGATCCATTTTCATTTTAGCTTAGTACCTGGTGAAACTTACGTTCTACATTCAATCTTCTGCATGTGGACAACCAGTTTTTCCACTATCATTTATTAAAGAAGTTACCTTTTCTTGAACAAATCTTTTTGGCCCCTTTGTCAAAGACAAAATAGCAAAATGAGCTGGGTCTGTTTATGCATGCTCTGTTCTGTTTCACTGACCCTCTTGTCTGTTTTTGTGAGAAATAGGCTGTTTTTTATTCCACTGTAGCTTTGTAATATAACTTCAATCTGAGATTGCAATGCTTTCCAATTGTTCTTCTTACCCAGGATTACTTTTGTTATTCTGGATCTCTTCTGAATTTGAGGAGTGTTATCCAGTACTGTGAAAAATGCTATTGAGATTTTGATGGAGACTGCATCCAGTCTGTGTATCAGTTTTGGAGTATGGCCATTTTGACTCTATTAGTTCTGCCCATCCAGGAATAAGCTATACGTCTTTCCATTTGCCTCTTTAATTCCCTTTTTCAGAGTACTGTAGTTTTCACTGTAGAGATCTTTCACTTCCTTGGTTCAGTTAATTCCTAGATATGTAATTTTTAGTGCTATTATTTCCCAATTTCTTTCTCATTGAATTCATTTCTGGAAGTATTTTGCATTCTTGTCTTTATGGATCATGAAACATTAAGTAAATAACCCCTAAATATTATTGAATCCAAATGCTGAAAGACTCCAGCAGTATGCATCGGCCTCCAGCCCATAAGACCATACATGTTCTGTGTGAAGAAAAGTTAATTCACCAGTGCCAAATGTAGCAAAGGTGCTTCCTATTAACGAGGCAAGAAAGCTAACACCTGGGGACCAAAACCCAACCACAGTTCTTATATTTCTGTGACAGCCAGGGCTTCTCCTGTGATTTGGATGCCAGCAACCCAAGCATAGTCGCGTTCCATTTGGAAATAGATATGCTGTCTTAGTCACTTTCTCATTGCTAGGATGCTATATCCAGCACCATAATTTAAAGGAGGAGGAGTTTGTTTTCCTGACGTTTTCAGTCCGTAGTCCACTTGCTCCCTGGCAGGAGAGCACAGTGGAGGGATGTGGCACAGGAAAAGCGGCTCATGGCACGGTAGCCAGGAATCAGAGAGAGAAGCAAGAAGCTGGAACAGGAGACAAAGGCTTCCAGGTTCACCCTCAGCAATCTGCCAACACCAACCAAGCCCACTACCTCACGGCAAGTCAGCTGTGTGGCCCCACGGTCCAAACCTCTTCCAAAAGCCCCATGTACGAGGCTTTTGCGAGACATCCAAGCAGTGGAGATAGCGGCCCTGCCCCGACCTGCCAACTGGTTGTAACAAAGAGCTGTGGATTCCCTGCTCCATAAACTCAATACCCAGCCAGTGTTCTGTGCTGTTCCAATGAGCTTTTCTGTCTTCCAATTTAATTTTGTATCATCTAACTCAGTCTGGTACATTATGTTTTCTGTTCATCATTCTGCATTTCCTAGAAAAGACATGAGCCAGTTATTAAAAGGAATCATAACTTGTTTTCATGGAATCTAATATGAAAATTTTGATTAAATTTCTTGGACTTTTTTATAACATGATATACTATTGCAGTTTTCCCAGATAGGAATTTCCAATTTGCTTGAAATTCTAAGCTTTGTAAGAGTTTTTTTAAATCAAAACAAAAATTTTACGGATTAAACTCTTTCCACATAACATGTGAAAATTCTAATCCTTATTACTGACTGCTTGATTTAAATGTGTAGCAAAATGTACCAGCTCTGTTGTTCTGTTTCCTGAGCTTCACTGACAGTAAACTCATTTTTATGATGTCAATGAAACATCATAACAATCTTATTATTTCATAGTGAATGTAATATATAATAGAAAATAACCACAACATCAAATTTACTGGCATAAAAGGATTAATCATCTGGGCATGGTGGTACATGTCTGTAATCCCAGCACTCTGGAGGCTAAGGCAGAAGGATTGCCAAGAGTTCAAGGCCAGCCCAAACTAACAGCAACACCCTGTCTCAAAATAATAATAATAATAATAATAATAATAATAATAATATATTCATACACCTAACTGGAAAACACTTCCTGCCACCATCCCTTAAAACCAAATGACACTAACATTGCATTACAGATACTGTATTACAGATACTGCATTATAGGTACTGCATTATGGATTCTGCATTACAGATACTGCATTAGAAGCAGGCTTGAAGCTTACAGTACTGCACTCAATCAGCTGTCCCCAAACACCCAGACCTTCATAACACTGATCACTTAGATACAACCAGAAACCAACTGTACTGCCTGCGTAGCAAAATGCAGGGTTTTGACTCAGCATTTAATGACTGCATAAGGCTTTTGGACAGGTGTTTATGCAGCCTGCTGGCCCTGCTTGAACCCATGTGTGGCGGCCACACCCTGTGTGTGTGTCTCTCAGAACAACCAGCAGCTCTTAAACGGCTCCCTCTGGAATGCTGAGTAACATTTTCAATACATGATGCTTTCAATTCAAGGGATGCGAAGTCTTCTGCTCTCCTAAATTGCTACAGGGAGAATATATCATTATCATATTTCTGTAGGAGAGAAATGTAGCATTTCACACCTTAATGAATACATCAAAGTGTGGAATTTTTATTTTGAGATGGGATCTTGCTAACTCACTCGAGTTGGGTTCTAATTTCCAGTCCTGTCTCAACTTAAAAAATAAACAGGGGCTGGGGATGTAGTTCAGTACCAAGACCTTCTAGGTTCAATCCCCAGTACCAGGTGGGGAAAAGACCTCAGAGAAAAATCTGCATACGTTTTTACTCAACAATAATACACCTAAAAATTTACTCCAAACAAAAGCTTTCTTGCAATATGTCATCAGATATGATCATAAAATATGCTGATGTAGCATTGAATATAACACTTAAAAGATTAGAAAAACCAAAATGCCTGATAAAAGACTAATAATTAAGAAAATTTTGGTACATTTTCAATATAAAGGGTACTTAGCATCCTTTCAACACCATGTCATGAAAAAAAATATTTGTTAGCATGGGAAAATGTCACAATGTACTGTGGACTGACAAAAAAACAGGTCACTTAATTACTATTTTATTTAAATGTAAATAAAGAACAGGGGAAACTAACTTCAATGGCACCATACCTCTCCTCCAGGACCCTTCCTTATACAATCTCTTCCAAAATGGGTGATGTCTCCTTTCAAGCAGAAAGTGGGTGATCCAGACTGGAGGTCATCCTCTCTGCCTTGGAGTTTGAAAGGAAGTTCAAGAGGCTGCCCTGGTCTACTTCCACAACCATTAGGTCAGGCAAAAAACACCCATGAGACAATCTTACATAGCATTCAGACACTGTCTCTGTCACCAAGAAAAGGAATTCTCAAAGGTATGGACTTAGTAGTACAGGAAAATATCTTCTAGTTTATGAAAATTTTGTTTTGTAAAGTCTAAAAGTATGTTATTTTCTCTCACAATGACAAAATACCTGAGATCACTAACTTACCCAGAAAAACATGGTTTGTTTGGCTTATAGTTTTAAAGGTCTGGCCTATAAATCAGTGGCTCCTTGATTTGGACCTGTAGCACGGCAATATACCATAGAAGGAGCAGGTGGTAAAACAAAAACACAAGCATCACAATTTAGGGAGCAAAGAGAAAGAGGAAGTCCCCTTCAAGGCCATACCTCCAGTTGCCTAAAGACCGCCCACTGGGCTCCCTACCTCCAGCAATGCCACTCAGGAGACCAGGTCTTCAATGCAAGGACTTCTAAGAGACATTCAACACCCAAGGGGTAGCAGAAGGCTGAGCACAGTGCAGGCAAAGAAACTTCAGTGAGACAAAAGTCTATTAAAGCAAGAAGACTTTGTTTAGGAGTGATGATTTGCACGGACTTTTTTATAGTGATGACTACTTGGTGGTCTTAGGAAAAGTTTATCCCTGCCATGGAGCTCAAAACTAAGAAAGTCAAGGATGTAAACCTATTTTAATTCAGGAAATGAAGCTGACAAGAACAGCAAAAGTGTAAATTATTTGCAATCATTTACTCAAGTCTAATTTAGTTAACAAGATTTGTAAAATCAATTTTGCTTTTTTTCTCTCTTATTCAAAACAGAAAACACAGATAAATGCTTAATTTTTATCTTTATTAGAAAATATTAACAACTGAGCCAGGATAATTTCTTACAGCCCTGTGTAGAAACAGATAGATTAATGATGAGATGTTTAATAGTCACCTGATCCACTCTATTCAGGTTAAACTTTCCTCAATAGAAGAAATGTAGTCCCTCAGGGACTGCATTAAATCTGTTTCAAGAAATTATGGCATTTCCTGGAAGACAGAGGACATTTACTCTTTTGGTTGAGAGTTTCAGGAGACAATACGGTAATTCTAGAGAATTTCAGCAGAGAAGGAATGTCTGGATCACAGACAAGAATATTTTTAATGGATCAAGTGCCCATTATAGTTCTTTGTAGATGTAGATTTTAATCTACATAACCATTTATATGTATCTTAATCATGTTCCTCGCTGCTGAGACAAATACCCAGCATCTGCACTTTAAAGGAGGAGAGGTTTATTTGGGCTCATGATTGCAATCTGTGGTTAACTGGCTCAAGGCAAAATAGCGCGGCAGAAGGGCCTGGCGGAGGAGAGCTGCTCACCTCATGGAGACCAGGAAGCAGACAGGAAAAAAGAGGAGCAGGAGAAAGAGATGCACCCTCCAGATTTCATTCCCCAGTGACCACTTCTAGCCACGTTTCCCCCTCTGACCACACAGCCCACTCTGAATTTTTCCAGTAATTAATCCACTAATGAGCAGAGCACCCCCATGATCCAATCACATTCCCAAAGCCCCATCTCCAAACACATGAGGCTTTGGGAACATTCTAGAACCAAAATTAAATACCCAATGTTGTGGATCTCTGATAGGGTTGTTTGTTGTGAAGAGACGAAGAAAGCTCGTTCCATCTGCTGCTTCCCCTCCCCTTCTCCCTTCAAATCCAACTAGGTTAAGTTTTAACTTCCTAAAGGCCATAAAATAAAGGCCTGAGGTACTAGCTCCTGACATCCTGGGTCTTCCCTATCTGGTAGCCCCGTCACAAATTGTGTTAATTGCATCAGATTGTATTAGATTGTACATTCTTCACAGAAATAGCTTCGTTTATATCATAGTAATACCTGTAACTGTAAATGTGTGTCTTCCTTTTCCCCTGGGTAAAAGATTGATATGTTAATCAATGCTCTCTTCTGTAAAGAATTGTAAAATCTTACCCAATTGATATGTTAACCATTGTTGCCCTCTACAAATAGAAAGGTTGTGGTGCTAAAGTAAGGTAATTATGTCAGGAAACTCAGAGATAAAGTCTGCTGACTATGCTAATCAAGATTGGGAAGTATGTCAGAACCAAGCCACACAGGAGCTAGGTGACCTAAAAATAAGCTGTGCAAAACAAGACAGTTAATCAACTCTGACCCACTGGTCGCCCCTCATGATCTGACCAATCACAAATGGACAAATCACCAACTGTTCTGCTCTAACTGCTATGATTGGCTTCTGTAACAATGCTTGCTTGCTTTGCGGTTTTCATCCTTAAAAACACCAGCCTTGCCCCAACTCAGGGTTCTCCGTTTCCACCTGTTTGGAGGACCCCGTGTACACGGAATAATAAAAACCCCATTGTTTTTACATGAGAGCGAGGCCCTTGGAGTCTTCCTCGCGACACCGGTCTAACAGTTGGTTAGTTGGGTTTTGAGGGTTTTGTTTGTTCAGGTGATGCTGTTTTTGAGATAGGAGCCTGCTATGTAGTTCAGGCTGGCCCTGAACTCACATATGTAGCCCAGGCTGGCTACAAACTCACAGTGATCCTCCTGCCTCTGCCTCCCGAGTGCTAGGATTACAGGCACCCACCACCACACATCTGCTAGGGTATCCAAACCCCACCAAAATATTTTTTGACCTAAGAAAATGAAAATGCAGTGTATGTTTAAGAATAGAAATAAGATGGTAAGAATAAGCATGTAACTATATTCTTTAAGCTTTTCTTGTTCTTAAATAAAGAGCACATGTTAAATCGAAGAGCCTAGCAGACACAGCATTCACATAGTGGGAGCTTAGCACATCCTAGCTGAAATATCAAAACATACAGATGTATAAATACCAAATCATGTGACCCAAATCCCCCAAAGCACAGTGACAATTACAAGACTATCTCAAAAATTACAAGACACCTTGGGGTCCCCTGAAGCCTGAAACAGAGCCAACTCCAGTTCTCCAGGGCATCTTGAAGCCCCTCCGCCAGGCACTGGAAGACGGGGCTGATGGCTCCCCTCTTTCATGACCCTTTCCCCATAAAGTAGCCCCATCACTGAGGTCCTCTCAGTCCCCACTGTCACTGGGTTAAGCTAAGGGAGATCCACTGGGGCCGCATCTTACCACCAAGTCCACACAGTCATGCGATTTCTCCAGTATGTAAGAAGGCATAACTTACCTAACTTTTCACTTATTGTTAAGCAATATTAAAAGAAAAATTTCAGACAAACTCAGATTTTTGTGGGCAAAGAGTGGTTCATGGGGCAGCAGTCTGGGAAAACTCTGTGCTGTCATCGTGAGCCATGGCTAGGAAGGAAGCAAAGTGCCCACTGACAGCAGCTCCTCCTCATCCTTACTTCTGGGTTGAGGTCTCAACCATCAAAAGCATTGAGAGGACTATTATCTCTGTCCTGAGCATGGACAGGGTTTTTAAGTCATTATCCCCTAAACACTGTAGCAACTGTTCGCATAGCACTGCAGTGTACTACACACTATACATGACCTAGAGATGCTCTAAAAGCACAGGGAGGATCGCACAGATTCTGTGTAAATACTGAGCCACTTTATATGAAGGACTTATGCACCTAAGCAGGGACCTGGAGTCTTCGTCCCAGAGATACCACGGGACAACTGTACTTCACTGACTGTCACTGGGGCTTTGCTTTGTGTAGGTGCTGCTCCATGCTGTATCCAAGCATAGAAACAAATGGCTATTGGTTTGGCTGAAACTGGATTAAAATTATTACCCACAAGGAATACCTCTCAATTAAGCAGGGACAGAAACAGTCTCAACCTCTTACTTACTTTGTTTTAACATTCCTCACCTGGTCCTTCCCCTAGGGTTTCTGCTAAGTACCCTGGAAGGTAGGGGCCAGACAGGAATCTGTGTTGCACCACTAACGAGGCCCCAGGGTTGGACACGTGGGTGCTGACAGACAGCACCTTCGTTCTGTACTCACCCTACCCCAGTATGAATCCGTGACCACTGATAGGACCACCTGGATTTCACAGGCAGAAGTGGAAGGTTAAGGGAAGGGGAGACCCAGGGTGCAAAAGAGGAGTCTGTTCCCAGTACTCCTCTCTCACCACTGGAGCACGTGGTGTGGGCCTTTAAATGTGGGGGTTAAGAGCCCAAGTTCTGGGAGCTGTTCTCGGATTGTCATGATGACTGATAATGATTTTAAACTCTGACACAGAAAAAGCCCTCAGCAAATGCTCCTAAAGAGACAAGATGTCACTTTGTTTTGCTTATGCTGTAAGCAAATGTGGACATTGTATAAACAGCTTGTAAACTTCCTGCCCTAGAGAATGTCACCTTTCCAAGAGACAGATGTCATTGTGGGTCACTGAAGAGCCTCAGCCTTTGCTTCCAAAAGGCTGCTTTGTAAAACAGAACAGTTAGTAGGTTTTGCCAAAGGAAAGAAAGTGAATTGCAAAGTTGAGGACATTTTGCTTCCAAAAAGAAAATGAAGCCAGTCATAGTGGCCCACATGTGCAATCCCACGTGGCTGAGGTGGCTGAGGCAGAAGGATTAGAGATACTGGGCAGCCTGGGCAATTTTCTCAAAATAAAAAATAAAAATAAAAAAGAGCTTAGGAATGTAGCTCACTGTAAAGGGCAGAGTCAATTCCTAATGCCATTTAAAAAAAAGAAAATACAATTAAAAGAAAAGTCAAAGATGTGGTTATTACTTTGAGATCACTGTCTTAATCTATCACATGGAGAATTCAACTCATACATTTGAGAGTAACTCAAGTTTGCAAGATGAGCTCTTACAAGCCATTAAAAACTACACTGCAAGAATACTGTGTGTTTACCTAGAAAGATAATATCATGCTTTCAATAATGTGCACAGCTGTGACACAATGTGAAAACAGAAGCCATTCTCAGATTCATAAAAATACCCAACTTTGAGGATGTTCACCAGCCATTTAGCTGCAACATAATATGATCTCTAATGAATAGATTTTCCTGACCTCTACAGAGTCAAAAATAAAATCTCTGATTCGTTTCTATTTCCATTTAAGACTTCCTCTCCAAGATACGTGCATTTAGAATGAAAAACAAAACAACAACAAAAACGCTTTCAGCTTCTCTCCCATATACCTCTTGGAGGGAGATGGTGGATTGAGCCCTGATGATCAATTTGGCTTCCTTTGCCTTATCTAAATATTACCAGAGTGGCTGGTCACTCATTATTCCAGTAATCACCATGTTCACAAAGTACCACTTCTTGTGATATCTTCCTCTCACACTCATCCATAAATCTATTCAATTCTCTCTTCTGTTTCTAAAGAATGCCCTATTCAACTGGAATGACTTACTTGTCTAGCACTTTGGCACAAGGCTAAAACAAACCATACTGGATTTTTTCAAGCATGCTCTGGGAAACACTCATCTTGCAGGGAGAGAGGGTGGGGAAAGAATGTGATGATCAAATACGAGTAGAAAATACTGTAAGTTACACCTTAGTGGTGTCATTTTTTTTTAAATGAGAAGTACTATTTAAAGAGCACTTGACTGTTTGGTGTTAAACTCTTACACATTTTTTCTGTACTATAAAATTCTTTTTGTGTTCACATGGAGCCTCTACAAACATCCCACATAGCGTGGTTTCTCGCTTGGGCATCAGGAAATGTTGGGTTCAAGAGCATGAAAGCACAAAGCAGTATGGATGATGCTTCAGATTCCTCTGAGGATGTGGACAGATGATTCTAGGCTTCTGGAGAGGAAGAGAACTCTTTTATTATTTAGTAATACACTCTCTGAATCCTGAAAAAAATATCTTTGGGAACAGTGAATTTGTATTCTGGATCAATTTCAGCCAAAACATTTACTAATCTTGTCCTAGGTGCTAAGCATTGACTATGAGCTTGTGAGTGTGACGTCACTACCTCATTTTCAAAATAAAGAAACTGAGTTCAGAGGGGTTAATTCACTCATGCAAGAACACATGGCCCTCAAGCTGCAGAACCAAGGTCTGTCTGTCTCCAACATTAGTATCTTTTCTAACACCTTAGACTTAAGAATTAATAATGTATTCTGAGCACCTGTCATATGGTTTACCCACTCTGTTCAACCCTAAAGATTTACTGTTTAGAAATGTGGACAGAACTCCTGTCATGATAAAACATGGAGGCCCAGAGGGAGAGCACAGAATTAGTGAGATGACCATTAATATGAGTAAGGCATTGTGTTCGTGATTCATGGCTTTTCAAGGTCAAAATGACCAGAAAAGGTCAACATTTCAATTCATCACAGGATATTGAGGCAGTCATGATGGTACAACTAGACACTCCCCAAAGAGGACTTCCAGAGCTGCTTCAGAAACTGGCAAGAATGACAAAGTAATGTGCTCATTCTGAGGGGATGTGTGGTGGATTGATAGCTGGTGGTCAGCTTGTAACACCCAGCTGAACCAAATCAGCATGGTGCTGGATGTGAAGGGCTCACCTGAGGATTGTTGCCAACAACATAAAAAGGAGAACTGGAGAGGAAGAGATGGCTCTGTAGCATCTCCTGGAGGAGCTTTTAACTCTGGCTTCCTGATGTGAACTCGATTGTTCTCATCATGGGAGGAACTTGGGACCTCGCTGTCATTGAGAATGACAGTGGTACTTTTCAAGGGAGTTTGGGTCCTTACATTGAGCATGGTTTTCTGGCTCCAGTGCAGATCCCTCAGCCTGCTGGCACAGATCCTTCATCTCACTGGTTCAGACTCTCTAGCTTCTGCCACTGACCTTTGCAGTGCAGATCCATGAAATAGATTTGCATGAGACATTGTCCTGGGCTCTAGGCCTCCAGCTGAATCCATGGAGGCATTGTCAGGGCCTCTAGGTCTTCAGCTGAACTTATACAGATTATTACTGTGGGATTTAACCCCTTAGCTGGGTTCTTTGGGTCTCTAATGTGTGGACAGATTTCCTGCACTGTTTTCTATTTGACTCTTCGGGTGACTGTTATAAAATAATCCTGTAAGTTGTGTCCTGTATTAAACTGTCCCTTGTAAACCCTGACTACAAAAGAATGTATTCTGAGGGAAATTAATGTAATGTGTATTCTAATAATGTTTAAACGCCCCCACCCCAGCCAGGATGCCTCCATTTCTTAGTTGCCTGAGTAATAATTCCTATTGCAGTTCCAGTTGCTTCTCTCTCTTACAAACAGCTGGTCACTGTGATGCATAACTGTTCACTATGATGCAGTTGACAAACCAGTCTGCCTCTGTTCTTCCTTCTTGCTTTTCTCAGATAAGCCCAAACCACTGGAGATCAGGGCCTGATATTCAGTGCCACTGACATAAATAAACCTGCCTCCAAATCCTGGGCATCATTTTGGTTATTTCTGCTTTCCAGAGCATCTGGTGTGTGGGCCATAAATACCAACTATGCTGACATGTTTGGACATCAGGTGTGGCCCTTATGGGTGGAATAAGAACCTCTCTTAAGTCCCAACAGGAAGGCACAACCTTAAGACTTCTCAAGTCTCCTCAGAGGTCTAAAAAATTCTAGACTCCCTGCTTGAGCAGCTCATATTGAACCCCAAAGAGAGGAAGATGCAGTCTGTCTGTCTGTCTGCCTGCCTACCTGCCTGCCTGATTCTGGTAAGACTCCTACAGGTAACCCAGTTAGTCTGCCTTCCTGCTCAGACAATCAACTCTTGTTAGTCAGGACCACCCTCAAGGGAATGGAGGTGGAATGTTTAACCTCTGAGTGCCTGTTGAATGAATATATGAGTGAATGAAAGGGACAGAATAAGCAAGAGGCTGCCCCATCTGTGCACCAAGACTGGAAAGCACTGGTTGTGGTGGCTGATTGGCCTCACCTGCAGTTCCGTGGCAATTGACATGTGGCATGACAGAAGTCTCACACCCTACTTATGTAAGTCCCCACAAGAGGTGTGGCCAGCCAGGCATCTGAATGGCCTCTTTTTAAGGGACATCCACCCTTTGTCTGTTGCACCATCATGCAAGGGTACATACACATATGTAAAAAGTTAGAGGTGGGAATTAATTAGTCAAAACCCACAGCCCATGATTTTATGGAGTTAAATGAAACCAAATTCCTCCCTATGTCTCAAAGAAAAAAAGAGGAAAAAGAGGCCCATTCTTCCTGAAAACACTGCTTTGACACTCTCATCAACTACCACAGTTGCTGCCAACACCTATAGCTTCACTCCCTGCTCCCAACTCTTCCTCTACCAGTCAATTGAACTGGCCCCAGCTAACCATTGCCTGCATCAGGCCATAGGGGCCCCCCAAACCTTCTGCTTCATGACTATGCCTATCCTGGTCAGATGATGTCACCTAGTACCCACCCAAGATCATTCTCAGCAATTTCTTCTGACTTCCACATTTTGAGGAAAAATTGCACTGTTGACTCTGAAAAATAAGTTGCAGTGGCCTTTCCAAGGTCGCCTTGCCTAGAAACAACCCAGTCTAGTGTTTCTCAAAGACATTAAAAAGGGGACAAAAAGCCCATCAGCCACTGTTACCCAGAAATGTGATCATAGAAAAGCATCTGATGTCCATAAGAAATCCATACTCTCTGGCCATGAGTTATAAGGGGTACAGACAAAAAATAAATGCCCCTTTCATCCTTGACACACAAATATCCCTTACTATCCAGGCTCACCTCAACCTGAACCTCTCCCTGCCCTGTCAGGCCTGGCTGAATAGGACAGACTAAACCCTTATCAAATTGGACCCTTGAGAGCCTACAGTCATTGTAAAAGTCAGGAGCAAATCTGTGACTTTACTGAGAAACAATGGAATCTCTGCCTTCAAAAGTCCCTTCTGCCAAAAAAAATTACCATCACCAGGGCAACTCTTGTCTCTCACTTCTTCTGCCAGGCACAAATTTGAAGTCTGGGAGGAAATCTCACAAAACATGAATTCCTGTATAAGCCAGTACCCATAACACTTCTGGGAAGAGGCCTCCTTTTCAAATGACAAGCAGTTATCTCCCTTGAGCCAAGCTAGTCTGCTTCCCTCTCATTTAACCCTGCACTTTCAACTCTGAATGTTCCCTGAGAGGAAGATGACACCTGTTTCAGCCTGAAACAAGTAACCTTAGTCCCAAAATTCTGAAAATTCTCCTTCCATAGGTATAGACTAAAGACTTACCACCAGGCATGATCACTAACCATGGCACCTCACCATGACCCCCATTGCTGTCAGATGTCATAGGAAGCACAAACAGACATCCAGTCACACATCAGCCTGATAGACTGTTAATCACCTTAGGCAAGATCTCTGTGTTGCCAACAAGGCAGCCATCGCCTTGCAATTCCCATCCCATACACCCTTTTTGGACAGTTACTCACTTGCTACAAGGGTTTGAGAACTCTCCTACTATTTTCAAGGAGGTCCTAGCTGGAAGGGACAGTATGTGTCTCTGTTCCTTCCAGCTCTGTCACAGTCCTGTGAGAAAGAAAAAGTGAGGCTTCAAAATGTGAAATGCCTATAGTCTGTAAACTGCTAAAATACACCTGTCCTGCCTGTAAAGCCAGTTCAAGAAATCCAAGATTCAATACTGCCACAATTGTCCTCCATTTATATTACCTCAATCTTCTGCCACCTATAGCCTGCGGTATACCTGCCTGGACTTAAAGAATACCTTCTGCCTTCAACTGACTGCTGTCAGCCAGACCCTCTTTGCATTTAAATGCAAAGACCCTGGTTCTGAACTCAAAATTCAACTGACCTGGACTCAACCTCCCAGAGGTTCAAAACCTGTTCACCCTCTTTGGAAAAGCCTAAACAGATGACCTCACTAGTTTCCCAGCACAAAATATCACTGCACTTCTGATTAATGACACCCAAACTACCTGCTGGAAAGGCATAAAAGCTCTGCCATATCTGGCAGAAACTGGTTACAAGAAACAAACTCTTCAAATTTGTTGAAGCTGCTGGCTTCTATAAAATCTATAAAAACTCAAGGACTTTATCCTTGTGTTCACTACAACAATGATGCCAGCTTTGTGTGTATTTTCCTGTTTAATAGATCAAACAGCAGAGGAAATTTTTAAAAACTGATGAAAGCATTTCAAAGCTAACAAAAGGAAGGCATTAGCTTGACTCTGCAGCCCAGCACTGTTTCCCAGGAGCCCTACAAAATGAGCCACAGATTGGGCAGACTTGTTTTATGAGTGAGGAGGCCCCATTGAGACCCAACACAAGGCAGACATGAGAATACAGAGCTACCTATTAAAACACCATTCAGAAACCATAAAAGATGAGACTCAGAGCTGGGGATGTTTTGTAGCACTGGTTTGTGTCAAAGCCAGGAGAGACCAGAGCACTCTTCCATTCCAACTCCACACCTGTGTCCCACTACCACAAGTCACAAAGCCCAGTCTTCCTCAAAAACACCCATGGGAAGTCGCCAGATGCTGAGTGTTGATGAAAATCTGATTTTAAGAGATGTTTTTATTCCCCATCACTGGCCACTTCACTCAGTGTCCACTCTACCAAAGATAGTCATCCTGTGCCTCCCCAAGTCTCTCTTTCCTAGTTTATCATTTCCTGGTACTGCAGTTCTTCTCAGATCACAGGTTTTCCAGCCTCCCCGCCATTCTGATCATCTGTTTGAACTTATTTCAATTTGTCCATAATAGTTTGTCCTTTCAGTCAGCAAGAGGGCAGAGTAAGAGACACAGTGCCACCTTGGCTCTGCTCCTTAATTGGTACCAAAACCCCGAGTACCAAGTAAAAAGATTTGTCTGGAAAGCATAGGAAATCGGGAGACAATCAACACCTACCTGTTCCAGCTTGTGTATATAGTACCAAAAAGTGTACAGAATGAAACAAGAAAAATTTTTCCTTCAAAATTATCCCATACCAGATTTGAAGAGTTTCACGGCAGTACCAATGTATGACTGCACCAGCCTCCCCCACAACAACAACAATAACAGGCAGGGAGCCTGAGGAACACAGGGAAACTTCATCTTAAGAAGACAAACAAAAACAACAACCAGACAGTTATTCCTGGAGGAAAATCGCCCTGGGAGAGCTAACAGGACTCTTAAGAACCTGCAGCAACAGAGTCAAGCACAGAACAGAAGACAAGTGCATAGGAAATGTAGCTGGGGAGTTCACAGAAGCTGACACATCTGTTTTCCAGGAACCAAGCAGTGCAGTGGTAATGAGCATCAGCCATGTGGTGAGTGCACTGTGGTCCCCAGAGGTGGACACATGGAGGACACCAACTCTCTTTGTCACTGAGGACCTCAGCAGCCCCAGAGACAACAACGATTAAAGTCTTTCCTGCAGAGGATTCTCTGTGGGGCTGGATTCGGGCCCAGTGGTGAAAACCAGCACCTTTCATCACAAAGGTGACCAAACATGGAGAGCTGGAGAGAGAGAGTCCTTCCTGTGCCCCAGAAGGTGCTGTAGCTGTGCATCCCCTGGGATTCATCACCACTTGCAGACCCCTGGGACTTTGTACCTCTGCTGTCCACACTCCAGCTTGGCACTGACTCCTGAGCAGTGCAGCTGTGCACTAAGGGGGCTCAGACCACAGCAGCACAGACTCTGGGGGTTGCACCCAGACCCCAGTCCCCAGATGCTCCAGGCATGTACCACCACATGTGTCACCACCTGTGTCCCAGACCCTCATCCTTCCACTACTGTCAGAAATCTGCACTTCCCATCTGCATTCTGGCAAAGCACCATTCACAGTTGCCAAAACATGAAAGCTACCTAAGTGTCCCTCAACAAATAAATAGATTTTTAACAAGTAATTCACACACACACATGAATACACACACACACACACACACACACACACACACACACTGAAATATTACTGAACATTTGAAAAAGGAGGAAAGACCACCATTGGTGATGATTTGGATGAACCTGCAGGGTGTTATGCTAAGTCACTTAAGCCAAACAGCAAAACAAAACCTATAAAATAATATGACCTCACACAGTAACAGAGAGTATAAGGATGGTTAGCAGGGGCTACAGTGGGGAAAAAGGAGAGGAGTTGGGCAGAGGTACAAATTCTGAACTGTAACACCAGTTAGTTCTGAAGACCAAATGTACAGCATAGTACCTGTTATGACTTGTATCCAGATGCCCCCCCACAGCCTCATGCACTCGTAAGTGGGGCTTTTCAGAGGTGGCTGGAACTAGGGTATATGATGCTGTGATTAAGTGTATGATGTTGGAATTAAGTGTGTGATTGAGATTAAGGATATGATAATGAGATTAAGGGTATGATGCTGGGATCAAGGATGCCTCACTCTGAGTGTGAGTGTTACCCAGTTTAAGAGGAGGTAGGCTGGATGGAATATAAGAAATAGAAAGGGGCTGGTGCTATTGTGTGCCATACTGCTGCTTTGCTGCCTTCTGGCTGCCATGAACTGTTTGTCTTCTGTGATGCCCCTCTGCTGTGCCACCCTGCCATGGAGCCAACCAGCTATGAAACAAAACCTCTACAAACTGTGAGCTAAATAAACCTTTCCTACCTTTACTTTGGGTGTCATGTATTTTGTCTCAGCAACAAGAAAAGTAACTAAGGCAGTACCATAATGAATAGTAATATGTCTGCATGTTTGAAATGTTCTGAGCCTAGATCTCAAGTGTTCTTGACAAAAAATAAAACCGGTAACTAAGTGAGGTAACAGATATAGTAACCTGCTTGTAGTCACTACTTCATAATGTATACATTTATCAAAGCATCACAATGTAGACCTCACTTATACTGATTTGTCAGCCATATGCAGTAGAGCTGCAAACAAAAGAAAAGAATAGTAATGAAGATGATGGTCTTGCTTTCTAACCCAGAAATACAATATGCCAGATATAATCTGATTAGTACTATTACAAACATGTATAGAGCCCCCCTTGTTCTTGACATCCTTTTCCCCAAAATGATCTAAAATCATCAGTCTTTCAAGCAACCCCAGATCAATGTTGATTCAGGTGAAATTTATCATCAATAAAACTACCTGCAATCTCCTGCCCAGGAAAACCTTGTTATGTGAATTACCTAAGCCATGATGCAGTGCTCTGCTTGCTTTGACTGCAAAGCTAGAGTCAGAACCGTGGCAGAAACACTCATGTTTACCTACTCTAGAGACCAGCTACAAAGATTGTAGCATTAACCTGAGTAAAAGGCAAATGGAAGCACTGCAAAAAGTCTACGATTTTTGCCCACGTCGTTTTTGCCACATAACATGCAGAAGACACAAGATTCCTGGGTCAGAGACACTGATTTTGTTACTCACAATGAGAACAGTAGCCTGGTACCCAGAGGCTGTTTTCCCTGAGTTCTGTGCAGAGGCCCAGGTAATGTCTCTGAAAAAAATCTCTGACCTTAGGGAACTTGGATCTTTTATATTGGATAACAAACACTCTGCCCTTTGCTCCACAGGGAGACCACACCTGTACCTTCCAAGTCTATAGGCTCAGCAGACATCCTAGAAAAGGTAATCTGGAACAAAGGCAGTGAGTGTCCGGTGGGCAGTCACTGCAGACTGATGAATTCACAGCTGAATAGGCCATTAGGTAATGGGGCCTCGGTGGAGGAAACGGGTCCTGGGGGAATGGCCAGGAGGAACAATTTCTGAACCCTGGCCCCACTTCCTTTGGTTCTTTATTATCCATTCTGCTTCCAGGCCACCATGAGCTGGGCAGCTTTTCTCCACACACCCTTCCACCATGATGTGCCTGCCTTGGAACCAACCAACCATTGACTTTAGCCTGTGAAATAGTGAACCAAAATAAACCTCTCCTCCCTTAAACTGTGACTGTCAGGTATTATATCCCAGCAGGGGAAAACAGACCAATACAGTCATACTACAAAATAAATTCTGGACATGGCAGTTAAGTGCAACATGTAATCCTTGACTGGATTCTATACTGGGGGAATCATGTTGTTATTAAGTAATTATAATTGAATAAATTTAAATAAATATACACATTGGACAGTTTTATCAAGACTAATTTCTTAATTTTTATAATCATCATATGGTCATATTTATAGGAATGTTTACATTTCTGGGTTATACACTCATGAAAATTTTGCAATTTTACAACTACTAAAGTCAAATAGCTTTCTGTTTTTTCTAAATATTTTGTTGTCTTTCTTTATGACGTTTCCTATCTTAATCATTTATTAACTGTTTTCCACTGAAATGTTTATGCCCTGAATCATGTTCAGATGGGATGATTAGAATGACAAAAGCCTGAGATAACAGTTCATTTCCTTTTGTAGGAAATAAATAATGATTTATTTAGGGGTAGAGACAAAGAGGGCACTATATATGTAACATATATATATATATATATACACACACACACATATATATATAACTTTTATATATATATGTATGTGGGTAGATTGATAGAGATAGTGATAGAGAAAAAGGGGAAAGGATGGTTAAAATAAATGTGTGACATTAAAGAACACTTGTGGAATCTGGATAAAGAGAATTATTTGTACTATTCTTGTCACTTTTCAGGCAGATAGATTATTTCAAAATTTTAAATTTTTAACTCACAAACAACTAAGGAAATTGTTGAGAAATATTTAATTCACATGGGGAAGAATTTCTAATTGATCGAAAGAAAAGTGAAATATATAAAGAAGACACAAATCTATGAATTCTAAATGTCAAAAGGCCCATAAAAAGTGAAGACAAGGGACAGGGATTTCGCTCAGCAGCAAAGCACCAGCCTGGCAAGCACAAGATTATGAGTTCAATCCCCAGTACCAAAAAAAAAAGAAGACAAAAGAAAACTAGCACAAAGCTACTTGTGGTATTACGGATAAAGCATTAATATTAATGTGCATACATAATAAAGATAGTTATAGCTTAGTAAGAAAAGCACAAAGTTTTCATTGGAAAATAGTTGAAAAATGCTTGAGATGGGAAACCTCATAAAAGAACAGATACCTAGAGAAACAGGAGAAGTATTCCTATAAAAGTTATAAAATTGCAAATCAGAAAAATACCTATCAAACTGGCAAAGAACTCAAAAGATAATGTCCAGTACTGGCAAATATATAGCAAAGAATTATCTCGAATACAACTGAAAATTCTTTTGAAGAGCAAAATGACAATATGCAGCAAAGGCTCTTAAATATTCATAATCTTTGACCCAGAAATTCCACCTCCAGAAATCAAAAGGAACAGTTGGGACTTGGGGTCTCTGAACTCTGGGGACCAGTTCCCTCTACCCCACTTGGGCAGTGAGTGGCTAAGGCAGCTGCCTGCAGACTGAACAGCTGCACCAGGCAGCGCCCTGAGCCGGCCTGGAGCCTCTGCTCACCCTGCTCTGGCAGCGGGCTCTGTGTGATTCCAATTATATAAAATATCCAGAGGCGGGGGTTCAGCTCAGCAGCAGTGTCTGCCTGGCAAGTGTGAGTTTATGAGTTCAATTCCTGGTGCCAGAAACAAAAATGGCCTAGCAAATAAAATATTCAGAATAAGTCAACCTAGAGAAAGGAAAGCAAATTGCTTCCCCAGTAGCTAGGGAAGTGGGGAGCATATGAGATAATTGTTTAGCTGGCCTGGGGTTTTCCTTTGGGTAATGAAAAGGCCTTGAAAATAGACAAAGGTAATAGTTCCTCAACAGTGTGGATGAGCAAAATGTCACTGAATTAGGCACTTTAGAGCTGTGTAAAACCCACGGCCACAGGCTGCTCGCCCTTTTTTGGAATGCTGTGAAAACAAAAAGGCAGAAAAGTTTGTCCCTTGCATTCATTAACTAAACTGCATCATTTATATGTAGCCCAAGGCAGGTTCTCTTCACTCAGTGCCACCCAAGCAAGGCAAAAGCTTGGCTTCACCTGCAGGTTGTGATTAGTTTTACACTAAGTGAATTTTATCTCAATAAAAAAAAGTGATAACTGAAACTCTGAAGCCCATATCACTGCCAAAATGAGGCTGCAGTGCCTGGGGTTCTTGTGGCTGCCCTGGTGCCCACTTACAATGTTTCTGCATCTTGACAGCCTCCACAGTGAGTCTTTCCAACTCAAACAATAATCCACTCACATAATTCAAGCTTTTTCTCCTCCACAGAGGAGATGCAGTGTAGATGCAATCGAGTGGCGAGGGTCCTAAGGATAACACACACTGTCACAGACTTGCTCACAGGGGCAGGAAACGCAGTGAGAGCCATGTGCAAGGCGCTCGGGCTTCCGGCCACCATGGCTGCCTAAGGTTGGGCTCTTCTGAGATGCGCGTCCTTGTCATGATTATGGTCACAGCACAGCCACTGACAGCAGGTGGCCATACTGAGCACTCATGTGACGTCGTCAGGTGCTATTACCAGAAGGTGGTAAATGCCAAGCCCTGGCTCCCAATTATCCTGGAGACGCTGTGAGCTACTTTTCTTTTTAAAAATCCCTTTATGCTTAAGGGATGGGGGTGGTGGGTTCCATCACTTGTGACTGCCAGTCCTGGTCACCATGGCACTTTGGTCAGAAAAGATTGTGGCAAGATGGGCAACCATCACTACACAGCCAGCTTATTTGCCAAATTCTGCTTCTCATGCTCAGGATCTGGGCTCTGTGAGTTGAGAGATCCTGGCACACAAGGAAAAAACATTCGCACAGAACATGCCAGCAATTCCATGATACTGAAAGTGGGCGTTGCCGCTAAGCTCTGCAGGGCCACTGAAACCAATCGGCAAATAGGTCATAAAATGGGAATGGAATGCAGCGTGAACTGAGGTGTTTACCCCCAGTTATCAGAGGAAAAATTGGCTTCTTTGGGTCTGAGAAAGTAAGGATAGAATTCTGGAGATCTTTGGGAGATTTCCAACACACAGCACATCCAGTGGTAGAGTCTTCTAGAAAACTACAACATCCTCCCAGAGGCAGTGCCAACCATGCTCAGGAGTCTCACAAAAGTAGATGTGGGTCACTCCCCAAATAAAGGGAACACAGTGCTGAAGTGCTGCATGAGTGGAAATGGAATGTGAGCAAGAAAGCTATAAATACCATATCTGGCGTTAGGACCAGTTGTAGAAAGAGAACTACATGCAGATACCGAGGAAGCTTGGCACAGGAGTGGGTCGCCTCTGCATATCTGGACTTGAAAATGGGCACAGTAGCTGAGACTTCAAAGGAGAAAAGAATTTGCTTTTATTTGTAGATTGATGGACACATAGATTATATGTATTACACACATTATGTATGTATATCATTTATATATTATGCAAATGTTACATGCATATTATACATGTGTGTGTCATGCAACACAGTCAGAGGGTTTCTGAGGGTTTATTTTATTTATTTCTTCTTGGTCTGGTCTTGGTTTGGAAGACAAAGCAGGAAAGAATGATCACTTGGGTCAGGCACTTCTGACCCAAATTCTGTGTACGTTAAGAATTTTCACTGCAAGTAACAAAAAATGTAGCTAGACAATGGCTTAAAGAAATTAGAAGTTTTATTTTTCTTATAAAATATATATATATATATATCCAGAGGTGGATGTTGCTGGTATCTAAACATAAAACGAAGGTTTACAATGAATGCAGGGGAGACACCAAACTATAAGCAGAGTAACAAGAGGTCACTCAGTAGAAATGACCATGTACATTATGTTATGGCCACTCATTCCACAAGGCATTTGTACATATCCCACATGATGACATTTCCCAATAGAGCATTCTGCTTGCCACCGACATGGCATTAATAAAACCTATCATTTACTGCACAAAGATTATTCTGTGTGTTTTACGTTAATCTTCCTATGGAATTAATCTTAATATGAAATACTCTTTATATGAAAGTAACTCATCTATTTGTTTCATACAAGTGAGGAAACTGAAGGGAAATGAAAAAGCTGACATGAATGAAGCAACTCTCCAAGAATCACACAGCTGGGGAATGGATTGGGCAGCCACACTCACGCCCTGGGCTGTCTTAGAATCTGTGGTCAGTGAGCTCCTTCTGGACTCTCCCAAGTGACAGTTTCAGTGCGTGCGTACTATGTAGTCAGTGAGACACTGTGCTTTCTGAGTTTCTCTTAATGCATCCACTAAGTTTGGAAAACAAATTGAGTGTACAAAATAAAAGAGATTGTTTATTAGATGAAAACAGTAATAAAGAAAAGTCAGAGGATACAGTAAACTAGAGAGGTAAAACACACAAAGGAAGCACTTTCTGAAAAATAAATATTGGCAAGCATAAGAATACATAAGTGGATCTACATCTTCAACATGCGGAAACAAAGGATCCTGAAAGCCACTGGTCATAAAACCCCAGAAGGACTAGATAAAAGAGTTGTAGCACTTATAACAGCATTGTTGAGTTTATAAGCAAATAAGACAAATCTCCAGATGCCAAAAAAAGAAAAGCAAAATCATGAATATGAAAGCCAAACCTAGCAGCTGGTTGTCTGCAGTAAACTTGAACTTTCAGTTTTATTAGGTAGCTCTTCCCATAAACAGTAAATTAGTAAAGGAAAAAGAGGCAGGAGGGGTAGCCAAATGTTAGAGCACATGGAGTCTCTGGATTCAATCCCAGGCACAAAAAAGAAAAATGAAAGAAAGAAGGAAAAAACGCAAGTTTAGAAGGAAGCCCAAATGTAAGAACAAAATCATAAATCAAACCAGCCTCTCGATTTGTGAAAATAAATATAAAAATGTGGGTTAAATGAACTGCTTTCTGGAAGAGTCAAAAAACAATAAGATAATTTCTGTTAAGTCAAGAATGAGACTAGATGATGACAAACACCATGACTTTACTTCGTTCTCAGTGCTATACTCGTTTTAATTTGTTTTCTGTTGCTATAATAAAATGCATGAGACTGGGTGATTTACAAAGACAAGAGGTTTATTTGGGCCCATGTTCTAGAGGGTGGTAAGGTTGGTTTGGCCCTGGTGGGGACGTCATGCGGCACCACCTCATGAAGGAGAGCAAGAGTTCCGTCATGTAAGAAGGGAGCTAATCCACTCCCAAGGGCTCCACACCTGTTCCTAGGCTCTGCTTCTCCACATTGTAGGGAGTGGCTCAGAATGGCTGCCACTGTCCTGCCCCTCCCACCTGAGGGCATTTTGTGTGTCAGCCTACATTTCCCATGATCCTCCCCTTGCCTACAATGCACATGATATAAGCACCTTCCAGCTTCAGCCTACATCTCCCATAATTCCCTTTTGTTGACATCACTTCTGCTTACCTATGTGCCTACGTATGACTTCCTGCTAGTCTGATAGGCCCACGGCATATGAGGAGATCCAAGCAGGCCCATCCTGTAAAGCCACATCCCCTTTGACTCTATATAAGCCATGTTCACTTCCTGAATAAATGGGACTTGATTGGAATTGGTCATCTTGTTCTCATCTCTCTTTTCTCTTGCCCAGCCCTCCATCCCCGTCCCCTCTCCAGGCGAGGCCTACAGACCGATCCGAGGGCTGGATTACCACACTGCCTCATTGGAAATCAAATTTCAACAAGAATCTCAGTGGAGATGAGCCATATTCAAATCATAGCACTACCACTCATCAGTGTAATGAAAAGGAAAAAAGAAAAGTTATGAACAATGAAAAACGGGGAGGATTCCTTGGCATGTTTTGAAGATAGGTGCTTATAAACCTGGACAATCCAAAAAACCTCATTAGGAAATTACTATTTTACCAAAAAAATATGAGAATTCAGACAAGGAACTGAGTTCAGAATTAACTTTTAAATTAGCCAAAGCAATGAGAAGACATGTTAGATAGAGGGGAGGTCCCTCTCAAACATCATAAGAAAGGGCCAGAGATACAACTCAGTGGCACAAGCACCTGCCTGCCAAGCACAAAGTCCTGAGTTTGATTCCAGGTACCCCTCCAGACAATCATCAAAAAGATAAAATATATAGAAATCAACTCAAAGGTATTTAAAGAAATATTTGCAACACTTCAAAGGAGAACAATTTAATAATTAGGAAGATCTATCCTGTAATTGGACAGGAAGATTCAATATTTCAGAGATGGCGGTTTTCCCTGGATAAATGTATGTTTAATATAATTGAAGTTAAAATAAAATTTTATTTTCTTCATTAATGGGCAAACTGATTCTAAAATTCCCATGGGAAATTATGTAGCAGTATCTTAACTTTTAAAAAGATCAGTTAAAATACTATAGTACAATAGCCTCAAGATGCATTTATCTTGGAACAGAGGAAAGAATTCAGAAAGAGACAAATCCATGGAGGGTTTTGGAAGGTGATGAAAGCACCATTCCATTCCAGAAATCAAAGATAAACTACTGGGTTTGTTTATTTTTAAATGAATAATACTGTATCAACAGGGTAGCCACATGAGAAAAATTACTTCATCCTTCTAGCTTCTTCCTTCCATCCAAGTACATACAGCATGGGACAATTATTTCAAATATCTTTTTAAAGAAGTAGAAAAGAAAAAGGAAACCATAAATCATTAGAAGCATCAAGAAAAAAAGAAAAAGGCCTTTTTCCCTTAAACTTTAGAGTAAAAACCTCCTTCCCAAGTATGATACAAAATCCAGGAGCCAAAAGAAAAAAGATTTAAAAATTCAGACATAGAGAAGAACAAAAGGTTTCTTCATGATAAAAAATAGAGAAATATTTGCACAAAGACATCACCAGCCGTTAATATAAAGTAAACTCCTAGAACAGACAACAGACCAATAGAAAAAATAGGCAGAGGATGTGAACAATTCATAATAAATAGAAGTGACTCAAACTTTTAAATGTTGAACTTCACTCACAATAAAAAATTCTAAATAAAACCACAAGATCTAGTTTGGTATCTTATTTATTACCTAATAGAAATGGCTGAAACCTTTAAAAGATGTTGAACGTCACAAATAAAAATAAATTCTAAATAGACTTCACAATACAATTTACAATCTTATTAAGTTATGACATCAGAATTTCCAAAATTTCATAACTATTTGGTAAGGTTAGAGGAAAACATGCCCTTATATCCTTCTGGGATGGGGAGCCCATGCTTCCTATGATGTCCCTCTGCCCAGGTCTACCAAATTTTAACACTTGGCTCCCTTTTTCCTAACAATGTTATATCTACAAGTTTGTCCTTAAAAATTCTCCAATACATAATAATGCTATTTACTGAACAAAACCAAAAAATTAAGCAAAAGACCACAGCTTGCTGGTAGGAGACTGGTTAGATACAGCTTGGTATATTCACATAATTTATTAATAAATTGCCACTAAGGAGTCCCAATCTATAGGTTGTGGAACTGATCAATTCCCTAAATGTTTTGGTTATCAAAAAATCATGGAAAGTCATGTTACATGCTATTTTTATTTTAAAAAATAATATCTATATACTCACAGATCTGCAAGTATAGAGTATCTTTTAAAGAACACATAATAAACTGTAGTTGAGTCAGAAAATCAGGTCACTAGTAGACAATTTTCTATCAAATGGAAAATAAAGGTAGTGGGAATTTTTTTTAATTTTATTTAAGAGGACAAAACCAAGGAAAATAAACCAATCAAAAATAACACAGTACAAGTGATACAGGACTTTAAAACCTTATCCAACCAACAGTAGTTACCATAATGCCTTTTGTTGTCTTCAAAATAGCTATAATTCTTTTGGACATAGTAAAAATTGAACAGAACAGAAAAGAATAAAAACAATACAGCCAAAATAGTGAATGCAGTAAAGGACCTCAAAACAAGCCACTAGTAAATCCAAAATGGTTACCATAATATGTCTTGTTATCTTTCAAATAGCTGCTCCTGCCATCAAATTTAACATAATTAGACAAAACAAAAAAGAATGAAACCCAACCCAACAAAACAATGAAAATGATAAAGTTTCCTGGCTGGATCACTTCCTGGTGAGACCTGGTGCAGATTTGTTTTTCACTGGCTCTCTTTATGTACCATTTGAACTGTTAATTATTCAAATATTAAAAGCTAATTTTTGAAAAGTAATCACACAGTGACCGCCTGTTCATTAATAAATAACTAGCTTGCTGTGTTGCAGCAACCTCGTAACTTGTAAGGTTTGAAGAACCATGTGAAAAGTTTGGGCTGTGGTTGTTAAACAAAAGAAGTTTCTCTTCACCAACTCCAGTTTATTAGAAATAACATAGCAAAATAAAGGAATTCAAAACATCAGATGCTGCATGAAGGAACACATACCTGATGGCTCTGTCCTTAAAGTTGCCTGAGAAATATGATTGAGTATAATTTCCACCACCTCCTCTAACAAGCAT
This sequence comes from Cavia porcellus, assembly GCF_034190915.1. Lineage (NCBI taxonomy): Eukaryota > Metazoa > Chordata > Mammalia > Rodentia > Caviidae > Cavia > Cavia porcellus. Next base: position 10,889,710 of record NW_026947509.1, read on the forward strand.
CTTATGAATTAAGTAAATCAGAACTGATGGAAGATGGCAGCTTGATAGATAGCAAGGTAGAGAACCTCTATGAGAAAAACAACTCAGATGCTGGAATTTAATAACATGGGAAAGACCAGACAAAAGGAGAGCGATTCTCACAACCCAGGAAAAAAACAAGGAACAACTGAGGAAAACAAAAGAAAGGAAGGAAAAATGTGGTTGAAAGGCTGGAACCAAACACGCTCCCTTCGACCAGTCCCACGCTATGCTGGGTGTGCCATGGAGTTGGATGATTCATGGTCACACTGAAGCCGGGGCTGCTGATATGGGAGCTGGTGAGTCCCGGGCCTTTGGTGGGAACATGCGGCACCGAGTAGAGCTGCATTAATTCATGGTGAGTGCTGGAAATTGGGTCTCACCACGGGTGTGGCCAGCTGGAGGACATATTGGAGTTGGGCACAACCAGGCCTGAACCCAGATTGAAGGGGCATCAGTCAGCCACCCCTGGCCCAAACGCTCTGCTTGGGCTGAGTCACATCCCTGGTTGGGACCCAATACCCAGGGACAGAACTGTCCCAAACCTGTGACGTCCACACAGCACAGATTAATGTGCTGAAGGCACTCAGCAGTTGACTGGCTCAGAGGAAAGGGGCCAGCCCACAGTCCCTGCATGCACCTCAGATAACAGCAAATTGGAGAAGGCAGCAAGCCCCCAGCCAGCACACTTCAGAAAAACCGTAAACAATACAAAGAGGGCCTGAGACCTCCACCACACACCTGTCTGAAAGAAACCAGAAATATGACAAGAGAAATAAATAAGAGCATACCTCCAACCACTGACCCTGGGGAAATAAGTCCAGGAAAAGTAAATACAGAAGAGATCCAGGGCAGCAATCATGCAATATCAGCCACAGCATCAGTGGACATAAAGAAATACCTTCGTGATGTCATAGACGAACTTAAAACTGAAATCCTAATCCAAGTGAGGCAAGATATAAAAAGATTAATAAAAGAAATGCTAAGCCCCTCTCAAGAAGACACAGATGGAAGAATGGAGGAAGCCAGAAAAAAAAGACAAACCTTTGATGAAGAATATAAATAAAATCTAGAATACATGAAGCAGATCCAAAGAGATTACTAGGAAATTAAAAACTCCATTGAAAGCTGGAAAAATGCCTTGACAGAAACTAAAGTTAGCCTTTCAAAATTTGAAGATAGATTTGCAATGTGTAATCATGAAAGAAAAGACCTCTTAAAAATGACAAGGAACCGGAGCTGGGGATTTAGCTCAGCGGCCTTGCAAGCATGCAGTCGTGAGTTCAATCCCTGGTACCAATAAAAAGAAAAAAGACAAAAAAAAAAAAAACCAAGGAACCAGGAAGTAACAATACAAAGGCTAGAAAACAACAAGAGGATCTATAATTTAAGAATTAAAAATGTGAGTGAAGAAGCAGGAGTAAGCACAAATGAATTACAACGGCTATTCACAGAAATAATTAAGGAAAACTTCCCAAGCATAGGAAAAAGAAATGATACCCAGATAAATGAGGAATACAGAAATCCAGCCACCTACAACCAAAACAGATCTACACCCAGACATATAATAATCAAGATCCCAGAAATTCACCAAAGGAACAGAATATTAAAAGCAGTCAGAGAAAAGAAACAGATTACCTATAAAGGAAGACCCATCAAAATAATGACAGACTTCTCGCCACAAACTATCAAACCAAGAAGAGCTTGAAGTAGTCAAAGCCCTGAAAGAAAATAACCTCCAACCCAGATTGATGTATCCTGAAAAACTCTCTCTCAAAATTAATGGAGAAACAAGATGTTTCCATGACAAGGAGGAGCTGTGGGAGTGCATGACCACCAATCCAACCCTATAAAAAATACTGAAGGACATTCTAGAGAGAGATAGAAAAAAAAAAACCAAGATTCCAGCAACTGTGGCAAGAGACCTCAATGAATGGGGCAGACAGTGGAATGAAGGAGAAAAGTGGACAAATAATAGCAGAAAAATAGAATAGCAGAGATAAGACAGAAAAGGTTGGCTGTAATCTCTAATATAGATGGCCCTGATACACTAACAAAAAAAAACACAGACAGAGTAGATCAGGAGGTAGGATCCATTGAGATGCTCTGAATATAAAATAGAAATAGAAAACAGAAAATCAACCTGAAAGAAGGTTAATAAACTGAAATTCAAAGATGAGAAAATGATGCTCTATGTGACAGGGACCCAGAGAGAAATAGGGACAACTCGTCCAGCAGCTGCAGATAGGTTGGAAAGTCATGACATTTTTTGTGCAATGGAGAACTACTCAGCTAGAAGGAAGAAAAACCTTGAGGCTTTAGTAGGTAAAGGAATACAGCTCAAGATCAAGCTCAGGGATAAAAAGTTCAGCACCACTTAGGTAGATAATGGGTTGCCCCTCAACCTAAAAACTAAAGGAGTTAATGGGACCCAAAATATACAAAGCACCCTTAGAAGGGAAAGGGGAGGAATTGCCTAAAAAAGGAAGGCAGAGGACATTGTTAATAGTGTATCAGGATTTGAAAGCCACATTAGTCTTATCTCTCTGTTTAGTTTGATTTTATCTTGTTCCAGTATATCTACTCATACTAGATTTGAGAGCACAGACAGATATCCCAAAAATAGCAGGATATATTACTGTAACTATCCTTAATTTCCTACTAACTTAAACTGAAGCCTTGTATTACTCACATTGTCTTACTATGACTGATCTTATTTGAAGCTGTTTTGTTAGACCGCTATTTTGTCTTGACTGATTTTATTCAAATTTGGTATGCTTGATAGTATCAAGTCTAAGAGTAGAGGCAACTACTCTGAAGATGACAGGATGCAATAAGATACCCATTCTGGTTTGATTATTAACTGCTTTTGAAGTCCTACAATGTCTCCAATGTTGTGTTTCTATTAAAATTGCTATGTAATGCTATGTGTAATTGTATTATGCCTGATGATGTAGACAATTCCATTGAAAATAACAAGAGACAGCATAGTAACTCCTGTAGATCACCTAGTATTGTGGTTTTATATGTCTTTTTCATTTCATACTTTTCTAGGAATTTGTTTTGATCTGTTTTTCTCTGTAATACAGAAAGGATAGGTATACATGTAGAGATTCACACATGTGTAGAATTTCTAAACAGTTTACGGGAACAGATTATATAATGCACGATGCAATGAACAGATACTCTGAAGAAGAGACACTAAGATACCCACTGCTAATTCTGTAGTATTATTATATAGAATATAGAAGTACTATTATTCACTGTTCAGAGTGATATTAGTCTAGTTTCTTATGTTTAATTTGAACATACGTAAAGATATGGGCAGCTACTTCGAAGAGAATGAAAGTCATTATGGCAGCCATTGTTGACTTCCCCAATGTCAGGTCTCGAAGTCCAAAAAAGCCTTCATCATTCTGTTCTGATTAGTTTAGTACTATAATGTTCAATATGTATTCACTGTGTGTGAAGATGTAGACAACTATTTGGAAGAAAACAAGAGACAATACGATAGACAGTGATCTCCAGTGGTCTTGCTTTGAAATCTATGTTTCTTAAAATTGTTTCCTTGGGGCTGGGGATTTAGCTCAGTGGTATAAGTTCCTGCCTTGTAGCAGGCAGTTGTGAGTTTGATCCTTGGTACCGATAAAAAAGAAATTTTTTAAATTGTTTCCTTATGATCTGTTTTGTTCTGTTTAATTTTACCCTCTTTAAAATAAAAAAAAAATTTTAAAGAATTAAGTAAATCACATAATACAGCAAAATTACTTCAATTTAGCTTCCTTTTAAAAATCTTTTACACTTTTCAAATATACACATTAAAAAGAAATGCACATTATTTCACCCAACTTCCAATTAAGATGCTCCACATTTGTTAGAGCATGAAACATCTATATTTATAAATAAAAATCCGTCTAAACCATCTCAGCAATTCAAATGGGAATAATCCATCAGATTCATCATAATCATCTATGATATATATGATAATCATTCTATTGGTAAATTTTAAGGCCATACCACAAAGGCCTATGATTTGTAGAGACAATGTAACGTTAGAAAACACCATGGCAATTATTTTTAATATGTGATCGTTCTGAAAGCTCATGATATAAACAAATAAATATTAAAACATCATAACTGCTGTTAACATTCAGGGGATCTAATAATGAAAACAAAGTTTCTTGAGAGAAACACAGTTGTTGACTAATCACCTAAAATTGTGAATTTGTCATGTGGGAAAATTTAAGAAACATTCTATAAACAGATTTTATTATTGTTTGCTTCTCTAGACTATGTACAAGATTTCCTATTCTTATTTCCTACCTCAGTTTCCATTGTGAAACAGGCGTAGGACTTCATTTACCCCTTAATGCCTAAGAACACATTTTAGTTAAACAATCCTTAAGAATGTCACAGTCAGCAACTAAAAGAGCCATCAAAATTCAAAAATATCAATATATTCACTAAACTGACTTGGGAGCAATGTTCTATCACTGTGGATTCAATGATGTATCATGATTACCACTATTAAATGCTTTGAACCAAGAGAAAGCCACATAATATTCTGCTATGCGAGAATTTTATAAGGATTAGATAGGTGCAGAGAGGGTCCCCAGAGAGTCAAGATGTTACAAGATTCCAGTGAAAAAGGGAACCAGAGAAGACCAAAGTAACCTGCAAAAGCCTCCATCCTTTTTCAAGATGTTATGGGGGGGGGGAATCAAAAATAAAGAAATATTTATCAGGGGCTGAGGATTTAGCTCAGCAGCATAAGTGCCTGCCTTGCAAGCATGCAGTCGTGAGTTCGATCCCTGGTACCAATGGAAAAAAAAGAAATAATTACCTAAGAAAAAGTAAACAGGTTGAAGTTTTTCAAAACAAGCCAGAAATCAGCTTAGGCCTTGGAAAGGTGTATGTTGGAAAAGATAAAGAAATACATCGAAGTGATTTTGGAAGCTCAGCAACCTAACAAATCTTCCCAGGATCACACAGCCAGTGAGGGTCAGAGCCAGGGTGTAGCCACTATTCCCTTATTCACTCACACATTCCTATCTCAAATATATCTTCCCAAATTTTCATGGTAGGATAAACTTATTTCCAGAATAAATTGGGGGGTGGTTAATGACTCTATCGTTACAAAAACACTCCCTGTATATCAGCCTCTTGTCCAATGAGACCCCTTGTGCAGGTGACCATCTGGCAAAAACGCTTTGTCACCCCTTCATCTTTGCTGATGCCACCTCCACTAGAAAGTAGGCATTCTTTCCTTTGAAGTCACTGCCTTTCCATGACAAACTTCTAAAACATTCTGTCATCTCAGTTTCTTTAAACTCACACTAATGCCTTCATTTACTGAATCCTTTTACCACTTGCAATTTATACTGCATGACTGACCTCGTAGTTGCAAGCTGCCTTGCCTTGTCCTGTAATTTTCTGTGACTCAGATTCATAATATACTCTTTTATTTTAAAATGTCATATGTATAGGAACCATATTTTGTCTGCATCCTCCATAGCTCTGGATACAGGTTATCTGTATTATTGTTCTTCCTTTTCTTTAGGAAATACTGCTTTGCTCAGATGGTCCCGTGGGTGAGAATACTGATGACTAGCATGGGCAGTGTCTTTGACATTCTCTCTTGGGGCAAGAATGGAATAGGACATGAAACCAGGATGATTTTGTAAATTTCCAAGTCATTTAACCTTTACAAGATGATCTCATTAAACACCAAGGAAGTTTTATCTTAGAAGAATGAAGATGGCCTTCTTCTGATGCTCTTGTTTTCTGCTTGAAAAACAGAGAGATATGAATTATGGGTTCTAAAATTAGAAACATTTCGATTCACCCACTTGAGCAAGATAAGCATATTAAGATGCACTGTTTTTATTTGAAGGTTCTCTCCTGGTGGTATCTAAAATTTAAAACCCAGATGAGTCACAAGTCTAAGTCTATCTTTATTCAGGGACCAGAATGAATCAAAGATCAGCTAAGAGCTGAATGGCTATGATCAATACATAAAACGGGGTCCTCCTTGAACTTTTTTGTGCTCCTTCAAGGAGTGAAATTATCTCCAGGTTACTCACTGAGCAACAATTAATTAGGTAGTTTAGTAATCAGAGCTTATGATGCATCACTGGAGACAATGCTGGCCAAGGTGGTGAGTACAGTCAGTCTTATAAAAGGATATGTGAAGTAACTGATTTCGCTTGTATAATTTTATCATATACACATGTATGGGGGTCAGATGATTTTTTTTTAAAAAAGGATTTTATAATGCTAGCAGACGCTTTCTTGAAAGTCTTCCAGTAAAGACTGACATTTCAAGCCAGGCATGGTGCCACACTCCTAATAATCTTACCACTTTGCAGGCTGAGGCAGGAGGAAAGTTGCAAGTTTGAGGCCACTCTGGGCTACTTAGTACATTGAAGGCCAGCCTTTAGTGAGGCCCTGTTTCAAAAAAATAAATTGTTTGACGAGGAGATATGGAAAGGTTTGTGGTGCATTTCTTTTTATCACTTCTGGGAATAACTCAGCAGGCCGGTTAGTGTTTGCAGGTCACTGCAGACTGCACACTGAAGGTTCATGTAACAGGTCATGCCTGGAATTAACCTGCTATGAGAAATTAAATGTCAACAAGTTTATTTGAAAGATCCAATTTACCTTACTCATGAGTCAGGCATCATCCCACTAAACACTTAGAAACCAGCTCTCCAGCTCCTGAAAGATGAGGAAAAGCTGGAGAAAGACTGAAGAGAGCATCAAGCAGGAACCAAAGGGACTTTATCCAGTTACTCCAGTGAAACCTCAGAGGCCTTGATTACCACACTAGAACTGGAACCCTTCCAGTTGGATGCTGTGAATGCACTCTGCTTTGCAAAGCTGCCCAATTTCAACATTCAGTGTAATGGCGAGGTACTCCACTCTGGGGACCCTTCCTCGTTTAGTCCAGTCTGATGGGGTGCAGGGTAGGAGCTCAGTCCAAAACAAAGGTCTCCCACACAATTTACTTATTTAACATGTAATTAAACAGGTAAAACCTTACTCTGTATTCCCTTTAGCAGGATTCTCAGGCCAGGGAGCAGATTCACAGTTTGAGGAAGAGAAAGAAAACAATGCAACGAGAGAAAAAGAAAACTATATGTGACTCCTGTCTCCCAAATAGCTGATGTTGTAGACAAGAAAAGTAGTCCATCATCTCCTCAAAGTTCCTCAAAGAAAATAAGAGTTCTAATAAAACAAAGCACTTCTGTTTAGACAGAGCATCATCTGCTTGTAATTTAACATATACGAGGAAGTCTTTTTCTTCCATCAACTTGCCCTTAAAAGTCCTACTGGCCATTTCTTCATCCCAAATTTGAGACGCAAGCACATGTCTTAATTCCAAACAAATTGTGCTATTAATTTACCAAATGTCTTTTAGTCATTGTTTTAAAGAACTCTAAAATAAGATTATCAACCGATGAATCCCACAAGATGACAAACTCCACCCACAAACACAGGGTTTCCCATCCATGTGAGCATGTTCCTCTTTCATGTCAACAGCCTGGGTTTATCTGTCAGTTGAGGGAAACTTCTGCTTTCCAAGGCAGAAATAAAAATAAACAAAGAAGGACAAGTTCTAAAAGGACATTGACTGTCAGCAACAACAACAAAAACCCGAAGACTATCCCTAAGCATCCTCAGGAAGGAGCTTCTGAATCCCCACCAGGACAGACTGACAGCAACTGGACTTACTGATCTGCCTGAAAACTCTCTGAAAAATTGCATAAAGATAAATTATTTTCAGACAGTGAGCAAAAGTCAGGGTGCACTGTGATCCCCAAGAGTGAGGACACAGGATGTAGAGCCCGTAGGGACCCAAGAGTAGGCAACATTCAGGTTGCAGGACAGGGAGGGACCCAAGAGAGCCCACAGTGGAGAAGAGGGACCAAAGGAGCACAGGGGGGCTGCTAAGGGGTTGGAATTTGCAAGGTACCTGAGCCCTAAAGGCCACAATCTGAAGACTGTCAGGCACATGCATGCAAAATGAGAAAGAGAGACCAGGAAGGGGCATAACAATCCCCAAAGACCACATAGGACAGGAAAAAGCTCAGATTGCCAACTTTTGGAAACAAAAAAACTGTGGCAAAGCCACGTGAGTTGTTCCGAGAGCTGTACTTTTCCTAAGAGGTTCTGCAGAGATATCTGGCCATCAAAATAATTTGCTACATAGCTTTAATAAAAACCATGTTTAAGAATATTTCTTAAACCAGTGCTATGCACAATGATTGCTGTAATTTGGATCTCAAGTGCTTTCAAAGGCTGGTTTGTAAAAACCTGGTCCCACACTGGGGCTACTAGAAAGTGGCAGAAGCTTCTAAAGAGGTAGGACCTACCGGGAGATCTTATGTCATGAGGGTGCCTGTGAAGGGTCAGTGGGATCCATCTCTTCCTGTTTCTGTTCTATTGTTTTTTGCATGAGCCATCACCCTGATGAGCTGCCTAACCTTACACCCATACAGCAGGACCAATGAGTCATAACCTGGAGCCCCCAAGTCTGTGAACCATGCCAACCTTTTCTTATGATGATCTGATTGTCTGATATTGGTCAGAGAGATGGAAAGCTGACCACCACCATAGCAAAAGTTGGAAATGGCCCACGTACCTATTATTATATGAGCAGATAAACAAACCAGCCTTACCATCCAATGAAAACAGAAAAATGTCTTGATGTTACGGGTCAACTTAGGGTTCTTTTGCTCAGTTCAGACAAAAATCATGAATTGGCAAAGTGTAGTGCTGCAAGCCCTGCTGATGTCGCCAGATAATTTCAGGTTCCAAAAGCTAGCACAGCCAGCTACTGGTCACTGCTGCTGCAGGTCATCACCTTCCAGTGTCATCTGATGCTGGACACAATAGGACAACTTTACTGAGTGCTGGTCTCTGGTGGTCACTAGTCTTTGGAACTCTTCAGTGTTTATTGCTTTTTTAGCTCTGAGTATTTATTGCTCTTTCTTTGTAAATGACCACTCTATTCAGGAAAAAAAAATCCCAAATAGATTTATAGGACTTTTGGAGTCCACATTACCTGAGAAATAAACCATGAGCTGGTCTACAGGGACACCAAAGCAAGTCTTTATTTTAACAGGCCCTGGGGCTCAGCGCATGGGAGGAAGCCTAGCTAGACCCTAAAACGTGGCTGGGGCAGTGCTGCTTATATCGATTTCAGTCAGGGCTGAAGTCTTGCTGTGACTGCAGTGTCTGCAGTAAAAGGCCCAGGTTGCTCGTTTCCTGATTTTAGCAACTGAAGTGGGGAGAGTCAAGAAGGGGCACCCCACTGCCTGTCAGGCTGCACTCATGTTGGAATGGAAAATGGCAGTCTGACAGCCATGGAGGACCCTAAAGCAAGCTGTCACAGTCCACTGGGATGCCAGACACAAAAGCACACAGGTCATCTGGATCTGTGCACATAAAACACCTAGAATAAATAATCCATGGAGAAAAGACACAGACTTGTGGTTACCAGGGCTGGAGAAAAAAGGGAACGTGGAGGCACTGCTTGGTGCATCAAGGGGTGCACTTCGGAGGGATGGAAATGTTTTGGACCTAGATGAAGGAGGTAGCAACCCACAGGTGTGATTCCACTAAATGCCACTGCACTAGGCACCTTAGGACACTTCATTTTGGATTACACAAATTTTGTCTCAAATTATTTCTCAAAAACAACAGATGCCACACATAATCAAGTTTTAGATGTGAACTGCCAATTAGTTAAGTTCTAATTAAGCTTTGTAGTAACCAAGGCAATTCATTTTCTCCAGCACCTTGACAGAAAGACTCCCAAAAAGATTAAATGACTGTAAACAACAGTCATTATTGCCTAAATACTAACATCACAAGCAAAGCTGCAAATTTGCAATTTATTGAAGAAGCAATTTATTGAAGAAGCAGGTATCACTAAGAGAGTGGCGGTGGGAATCCTTGAGGTACCTTTATTCCTCAACAAAATCCAAATTGGTTCTTTTTTTCAATTTAGAACTGTTACCACAACAAGTGAGATATTTCTCCTAATTTAAGCTCAAGTGAAGAAGAGCGTTACAGCTAAGTATATAGTGAAAGTGAGCTATTTAAATGAATTTGGAAGTTATGTAGCTCGCAGTCATTTCTTAATTTCAACATCTCATGCATTTGCTTTCTCCAGCTTGTATTTCTGTTCAGATTTTGAGGATTGTACTTGATTCCTGTTTCTCTTATTGCAACAGCATTTGACACTGGAAAACTGAAAGATGTGACGATATGGTGTTTGTTTTTCTTTTCATTTGAAGGAAAATATCAAAATAACATGAAAACATCAAAAACACATTTTTTTTTGCAATCCTGCCTTTTCTAGTATTTTTAACAAGAAGAGACACAAATACTACCTTTTTCCCTTAAATATAGGGATGATGTGCTTTGGGGAGAATCTAGTTGGGGCTGGGAGTCAGCAGGCCTCGGATTTGGATCCTGATTCTTCTTTTACAAATATTTTCACATCACAGTGCATGAGAGATGCTCAGAGCCTGGGAGCAATTATTATCAACCTCAAGGAACTGAAGTTTGAGAGAGAAGAGAATGAATGAATGTGGAAAGGAAGGAGAAGGAGAAAGACAGAGTAGAAAAGGGCAGAACTTAGAATCTGGTTGGTATCCATGCTGAAGAGACCCTAGAACCCTCAACCTCTGCTCCAGCTCTTCTTCTGGTTTTAGTATGATGTATCTAGTTTGCTTTGCTTTTTTTTCTCTTCTTAGCCAAGCTAGTCGAAGTGTCTCATCAGGTTGCATGCCGCTTTAGATACTACTAAATGGACAGGTAGAACTCACTAATACAGAGCAAACCGTGAGGTAAACAAGCTTTACAGGGTCAACTCTTAGCTACACCTGAACATCCCTACTGGAAATCTACTGGTTCAAGGTGAAAAACTAAAAACCAAGTTCATTGCTTACTACAGTAGGTATCCAAAAGTTGCTTCTAGTTGAATGCATTTAGTAGCGTCCTGGCCAGATCCCACACTGAATGAGATCATGTGCCACCACAGGCAGTCCAACTGTGGCTGTGAAGGACCCCGCTGCCAGCCACAAAGACACAGGGAACTGGGGTGAACCACAGGGACTCGAGTACTGAGGACTAGGCATCCTTTCTTTCTCTTTCATCTTCTCAGCGGCAGATCACGGGTTCCACAAAACCAGGCACACAGAGGTTATCCACAGATTAAATAAGAGGGGAAAAAAATACAAGAAGCCAGCACTGAACCGTGCATCTGCTTCCTAGCAAATTTCTGGTCAAATTCAAGTGAGTGGACACTGGTGGACACCATCTCCAGCAATGTGGGACAGATGCCTAGTTCTGCAGCTCAGGAAGCCACAAGCACAGCTAACAAGCAGGAGACAAAGGAGGGGCTCCAGCAGGCTGGCAGTAATCAGGAGGACAGTGTGGCCTGATTCAGGAGCTGACCTTCCTTCCTTGACTAGAAGGTAGGTATGAGTTGAGAACTCCTGGTGAATTCTTGCACATAGTAGGATACTGTGCCTTTGAGACCCAGCCTGCAGTGATACCCATTGTGAGGGTCGCCGTTGGCCTTTTCTGAAACTCACTGCACCTGTGAACACTTCTTGATTACTCTGATGGGCGATCAAACCAGCAAAGGCCTGGACCTGTGCAGTAGCACAGGAAGGAGGTTCCTCCCGGTGCCAAGGCCAGAAAGGTTATCAGTAACACCTAGGGCACGGAGCAGAGCATAGGTGTAAGTGTGTGCAGGTCCTGCATAACCCAGTCAATATTCTCTGACTAGCAAAACACCCCAATTTCTCAACACACCTGCCCCACACCCTTGAGGCCCAAGCCCTTATTTCTCGATGGTTTTCTAGGTAATTAGCAGTGTGGTTTGTCTTCTGCAGAACTGGGGAGGAGCTGGTGGGCTCTGGTGTTTAAGTTCAAAGACATTTAACAGGTATCACAATGAAAGTTTGTCATCCCTTCCCTAAGAAATCTAAGGACCTGACTTCAGAGTGGCAGCAGCTAGGTTTCATTAATGAAATTGTTCCCTCAAAACAATATAATTTCAAGGATGCATTTCAGTGAGGAAAGTGCAGCAAAGGCCAGCGGCCATGTTGCGGCTGCTACAGTGACCAAAGCTCATTCGCAATACTTTTGCTTTTATTCATTCACTGTCTTGCAAAGCAAATTTTTATGTTTTTCAAAATAGAGAGGAATCAGGCCCAGGGACCATCCCTTCCCCGAGGAGATCACCACTAGGGAGCCTCAGGGTCGCTGGCAAGAAGCAGTCAGTACAGAGTGACGGGCCCTGTGAGTTCAGTATTCATTCATTCACGCACCACACGAAGGACAGAGAGCAGGAAGGACAGAGGTCAGGAGTCTTCACTACTGCCGACTTCTTCTCTCCCAAAGCACCCATGCCGCCTCCCGGTGGAGAGATGGCTGCTTCTTCCCTATTGAGATGGGGCGCATGAGAGAACGGAATGTAGGGAAACTGATGCTCTGATGCCCAGATGAGTCGAGTAAAGGAATTCAAGATTGTAAAGTGCATTTTCTTCGCTATAGTTTAAGAAATTAGAAAAAAAGAGGGTTGAAACTAGAACAGGATCAGAAGTTAAAACAATCAAAATACAACCATTCTGTTATAAGGTAACATCCAAAGGGACACAGCACACAAATGTCTCACAGATTTATCTTTTATCGTAACTTATCATTATAATACTTATGTGTTTAGGTTTCCTTTCTATTGAATTTTTATGACTCTTTGGAGACTATAAATTAGAAATTAAAAGACATTGGTTTTTAGACTTGCCAGTCCAAAATGTCATTAATTAGTGTAAATGTATATGCTTTTAAAAGTTCTATCTAGCATGGTGGCCCTCAGCTCTAGTCCTAGCCCTACAGAGGCTGAGGCAGGAAGATCACTGTGAGTTCAAGGCCAACCTGAGCTACACACTGAGCCCACGCACAGCCAGAACTGCATAGTGGGACTCTGTCTCAAAAACCAACAACAGCAAAAGGGAGTACATAAAAGTTCTAAAAAAAAAACTATGTTTATTCAGAAAGCAAGGAGAACTATAAACGCTTATAATGTAAACCTATTATATCACAACCAACTTCCCCATTGATATTTTTGCCTATTTTTTACAGATACTACATACACTGTTTTTATCATATTTCTTGGATAGCTTTCTATTTTTATACCCTATTTCAGTGGTTATTTAGCTATATAATAAGAGTAGAGAATCTGCGCTTAGGAGATGGCAGCTAGTTTAAATATACTACATTTACATTTTTTAGCTCGTCTTTTTTTTTTTTTCTGCCAAGCCAAGCTTGGAAATGAAGCAGCCATTTTAATCCATGGTGCTTGCAGGCAGTAGAGTCTCCAAGTCCTCCAATAACAAAATTTTACTGTTAACTAAAAAATCTTGATAAACCACTGGAGTACTGCATCCATTGATTTAAACTCTTTAGAGATTCATAGAGCTGCTGTTTGTCACCATAAATTCCTTCTCTGACATGTGTGGAGTGCAGAGAATAAGCATGTTTTTCTCTGTCAGAATCAGTCTCAGGGTAGAGCTAATTCAAAAGCTCAAAGTCCAACTCTGAAGTTCTTTCCATTTCAAAAGCTTTGCCTCCGTGGGTTATAAAGAAAATGCACGCACGCATACACACATGCACATTCACACACATATACTGACAAGTTCTGAATATTAAATTTTATTTAGAATTATTTCTTGTGGTTAAAAAAAACAGAAGCAACATAATACACGTGGGGAAGGGCAGTCGGTTGGAAAGAAAACTTGAAAATGTATGCAAATCAGATTTTCCTTTATCAAAAACAACCTAAATGTTTATTTGCAAAAATTTCAGCATGCTTTTTTCTTTATGGCTTAGTCTACTAGGAATCAAAACTACAAGTTGTTCATCATAAATAAGACAACATTATAAACAATGTGAGTAATTTTTTTAAAATAGTAAAATCCAACAAAACAAGACAGAACAAAGCCAATCAAAACAATGCAGCAAAATTGGTACGGAACTTCAAAGCAGGATTCCAGAAAAACAATAGTTACCATAGTATATCTTATTATCTTCACAATAGTTTCCATTCCATCAGGTATAGCAAAATCAAACCAAAAACAAAATATAATAAGATCAATCAAAATAGAATGTTGACTAAAGCAAAACAATTAATCAGAACAAAGCAAAACAATGAAAACAATATTTGACTCCAAAGACAAGACAGAAGAAGATCCCCTGTATTTGCTATATTGCACACTGTCGTCCTCCCAAGAGATGCTCATATCGCTGGCCTCAGACCTGCAAAATTAACCCAACAATACAAGCATTAGTTCCTTTATGTACCTTAGTTGCTATCAGCTCAACTTGTCCTTCAGACCAACAGTTTGGTTGGTGGGGGCGGCACACAGACTGGTGTATGATTCTCAGCCCGAGCATCAGCAGGCTTATTGCTATCTGACTTTTCTCTTCCTGGAACCCGCATGGCTTGCATGACTCATCAGAAAGGCTGGCTTGTTGATTTCTTGGTTGATCCCCAACACCCAACATGGCTGATTCTCAGGAGATACTGATTTCTCTCTCCAATTTGAGTAATTTTTTAATCCTAAAAAATTTAAAGTAGTATTAAAGAGATTGCTGCACAAGCCAATGAAAAAAAATTGTACTATTTGTCTTTGTCACCTGAAAATAATTTAAACAATTATTTAGTAATTATAATTTAATAATATATTAATTATATTAAAATATATTCTATTATATATTAAATATATCTATTATATTATTTATTTTTGATATATGTATTGTACTTTATATTCAAATTCATAATTTAAAAACATAACAGTCATTTGGTAATTATATGATTATCAATAATAATTATTATAAAATAATTTCTTCCTGAAGTGGGGGATAGAATAATGGTAATACAAAACACTATGTACCATTAGATTTTATTTAGAAAATATACTTAATCTGTGCTAGCTCCTTTAGGAAGGGGGTGTTCTTCTGGCTCATAGACATCACTCTTTGCTAGACTGATGAGTGCTAGACACAGAGTAGGTATTTTTAAAAATTGCTAAATAAATGGATAATTTGTCAGTAAACCAGAGAAAATGCATGAAAGAGGAGGCAAAGTGATCTTTAAAGTGAAACAATGCAGCTCACTATATAACATCATTAAAGTCCACTCTAGAGCTGGAAAACCCTCAGAGAGTTACAAGATTTTTGCAAGTACAGCAGCTGTGACATTAGGTGTCAGAGCCCACCCAGTGGACTGGTCAGAGCCTGCACTTTGGCGAGACCTCCAAGTAATTCCCAGGTGTAATCAAGCTTTCAAAGTCCAGATGCAGATGGTTCTTGCACTCACACTAGTCCTCTGCAGTCTGCTACAGAAGGAAAAAAAATGAGAGAGGTCCTCGAAATCAGATCTCAGGACTGATGCTGAAAGAGAAGAGTTGACTTGAGGAGTAGACATATCATCCAAAAGAAAGAGGAAGTCTCTGGTCAGGAGCTGGGCAAAGTATCAGCAAAATGTAGTCAAGGACCAGGGAAACAGAAGTACTTTCTAATACATGAAAAGAAAAAGATAGCAGGGGTCCCACCGGATAGCTTACCTAGAAATCCAAAATGGTAGGAAGAGGCTTCTAGTTCCTTGGACGATCTGTATGAGTCCCAGAGCCTCAGACGTGGAGCTGGAAGGGGAGGGAAAGGCTCTGGGGCTGGAAGGAGAGAGACAGCCAGAAAGGGAGACAGGAGGGCTGCAGTGACAGTGGAGGGACTTGAGGGAGAGTGGCAGGTGGGAGGGGACAAAGGTATGGGGGTGAGGAGACCATCTAAAAATGTGTGAAAAAAACAGAAGATGACCCCAGGAAGGAAGAGAAGAAACAAGTTCTATTGAAGACCCTCCTCTGTGATGCAGGGTGAGTGAGGTATTGTGAATACAGTCTCTGATCAGATCCCATGCGATATCTATCATCCACAGACAATATCCATTCGTATATGAATTTTCAATGCCCTGGAATTGGAGCACGGTTTCAAGGTATTGGTTATATTAACAAAGAGTGGAGTTGTAGCTCGGTGGTAGAGTAGGTACTCAGCTTGTGCAGGGCTCTGGAAACCCTGGTTCAATTTGAACGTGAGAAAAGGAGAAGGAAGAAAAAGAAGAGGAGGTGGAGGAGAAGGAGAGAGGAGAAGGAAAGGGGAGAAAGAAGAGGAAATGGATATCAAGAAGAAGCCAGTTCGCCTTTCTGGTAAACCGCACAGACCAAGAAGAGTGAAGCCTGACGGCCTCTGTAGTGAGCAGACCAGTGTGCAGGCCAGTGTGAGAAGTGCTCCCCCACCAGAAGCAACCCACTGGGTTGGAGGACAGGCGAGTTGATAGCAACTGAGGTACAAAAACAACTAAATGCTTGTACTGTTTGATTGACTTTGCAGGCCTGGGAATCTATTAGGAGGATAACAGTATGCAATATGGCAAATATGGGGGATTTTCTTGTCTTGTTTTTGAAATCCAACATTGTTCTCACTGTTTTGTTCCAATTCATTACTTTGTTTTTTTCAATGTTCTGTTTTGATTGGTCGTATTCTGGTTTTATTCGATATTACTATACCTGATGGACAACTATTGTGAAGACAGCAAGACACACTATGGCAGCCGTTGTTGATTCCCTAGGAGCTTGCTTCCAAGTTCTGTACCATTTTCACTGCTTTGCTTTCATTGGCTTTGTTCTATTATGTTTTGGTGGATTTTGTCCTCTTTAAAATAAAAAAAAAGTGGAAAAAAAGAGGAAATGGAAATGATCTCACTGAGTAACAATTCAAAGGGCAGTGATTACACTGTGTCACAAGCTGAGCCGGTGACCAACTCAGACTGTACAGAGAATGTCCAGTGTCAGAAAAGGCAAAGGAAAGGTGAAAGTAACCGCAAAAGTATTGACTCTTTCAGGCCAGGCGGCCAAAGGCAAACGTGTATAGAGACTATCGCATCATAGTATCTCATAATTTAATCAGCAGCATGTTATTAAAATCCATTTTATTTATTTTTATTCTAAGAATTAGTTAACAAGTATAGTCGAATCCAGGATTTTTTTTTTTTTTTTTTGCTATTTATTTTCTGTTCGAAGAGGTAATATTTTAAGTGACTCTTTCATGGAATCAAACATTTTTAAAACCACCACCCTTCCGTATTAGAAAGAATGGTCCTGTTTCATTCTGGAGTGGCCCTGGACAGCCTCCTGTGTTGGGAAGGTCTTCGGATCATGGGGTAGTCATCTCTCAGTGGGTTACTCTGCCGACAAGGCGGCGTCCTGGAAGAATCGGCCTCCCTCTGGGACTCTCCCCTCACCCTCCGCTCCTGGTGCCATGGGTCGAGCCTCAGATTTGCCCCTCCTCCATCCACTTCTGTCTGGGAGCCAACCAACCACAGATGGGCACCCTTAGCCAAAGTAGACCTCTCCGCCTTTAAATTGTGTGGGATGCTATGTCCCTGCACTGAGCAAGCGAGAAAGAAAGGAGCTTCTTTATGTGAAGCTTAAATCTGCCCTTTTGTAATTCACCTACTGGCTCGGGGACTCTGTGTGAATCATCTTGCTTCCCCCGTTTGGCCTTCTTCACGAATACCACCCTAAAGCAATCAGTAAATTGACACTCAGAATGTTCTAAAAGTTTAATTTAGTCACACTTGTTCAGGCCAGGACTCCTCAGCTACATGAGGATTGCGGCTTTAATGTTTAATCTCTCATCATATTAGGATTTGCTGAGTCCAGCACTCAGCCTTCCTGCCAACCCAGGTTGGCCTTGCTTTGTAGAAAACGGACAGAAGATGCTACACATGAATCAAACTACCAGTGTTTTTAAAATGAATGCATGCTCTCATAAAAACAGCAATGGAAAGACTGGCACAGCTGCCCCAGAGAAGGTGGCTGGAGCTTGAGGCTGAATTGGGAGCCTTGGGAATCTTGAGCCTGCAAAGCATTTGCAACCAGAAGGAATGGAAAATGGCAGCCCTTCCGGTCTTGACCTGTAGTACCTTCTGCAAAAGTCCTTTCCAGGGGCCTAAGGCATGGAGGTAGTTCTAAGGCCCAGTCTGTGTGGACAAGGCCACAGGCATTTTTCTGAAAGGACATTTTCCCTTTTCAGTGCAATGACTGTGCCTCTAAATAGTAGACCAACATAGATCAGGGGCTAACCAACAAACTTGGATCATCCAGCTAATTAGGTGAACAGGGAAAGAAACTACCATCTTCGCTCCAGGAGCTCCCATCCAGTGGGAGAAGGAGCAGCACCCTTCTCGCCTAGGAATATGAAGACAAACATGGGCATCACCCCAACCTCTAGAACAATGTCCTCCTCCCTAGAAATCGTGAAATATAAGATCACCAAAATGTGTAACTCATGAGTACATGAAAGCATTACTTTTCAAGGAGTTGATACTCATAAATGTACAGTATTTTCAAACCTATTGAGTGACTACCCTGAGAGCAAAAAGGAGTAAGAAAAACAATGCCATAAATATATTGCTAAGATGAATAATATCCACAAGAAGGAAAATGGGAAGAGGGATGGTTGTAATCAGTGATTGCAAGGAGAACGATCACATTCAGGATACATAACCTACAGTATTATTTATAATGGTCACCCGAGGAGTCAAATACAAAGAAAGTGCAGGAAATCTGTCTGCAACACTAATGACAGAAAATCCAGGTGAGGGCCTGGATCCCATGGCAATAGCCTGCATGAACTCAGCTGAAAACCTAGAGCCCAGCCGATGACTCATGCAAGTCTGTTTTATGGATCTGTGCTGGGAAGACCCCAGGATCAGCAATGGAAGCTGAAAAGTCTGTGCCAGCAGGTGAAGGGTCTGTGCCAGTGGGCTTCAGGTTCTGCACTGGAGCTAAGAAGCAACACTCAAAGTAATGACCAGAGATCCCCAGAAAAGTACCACTGCTACCCTCAGTAACAATGAGGTCCTGAACTCCTCCATCGATGAGAACAGCTGAGTTCATAGCAGGAAGCCAGCGTGACATGCTCCTCCTGGAGACTGAGCAGCACACCTCTTCCCCTCCGGATCCAGGAAGCAGTGCTCAAAGTATGGATCAAAGTTTCCTCAAAGTGAATCACAGCCATCCTCAGTGACAAGGTCCCGAGCTCCTCCTATGATAATAGCCAGGTTCATATCAAGGAAGCCAGCACAAGTTCCTCCAGGAGAAGTAACAACTCCAAACAACCTTACTTAGGAGAATCCACAACGCTACTCTTTCTCCCCAGATCTCCTTTTTATGCTGGCAGCTTTCCTCAGGTGGGCCAGCTATACTCAGTACCATGCTGATTCCACTCAGCTGATGTTTAAGTTGACCGCCGGTTACCAATCCACAACAGGCGGCTTACAGGAGAAAAGAGGAAAAGGAAAAGGAAGAGGATTTTTTTTTAAAAGTTGTATTATGTACATGTACCTATTCCCACAAGACTGAATTACATGTACTGCAAACATGCACTAAATAAATAAATACCAAAAATGCACACAAAAAAGAGAAATCAAGTGTGAAAATGAAGCTTTTTCAAAATTAAAACAAAAATGACAAAATGAGGCAAGAGTTGGACCTTTCAAGAGCCAGTCACAATATACCACAAGTTGTCCAGTGTTCACTCTGTTGAGAAAAAAGAATGAGAATCCAAACACAAAATTAACTTTTGTTGTTAACACATTTATCACATATGTACCTACAGGTCCACCACCAGGTGAGGCACTGGGGGTCACAGCTGAATAAACACCTGGACCTTTTAGGTCTATTTATATTTAAAATGCATTAAAATGGAAGACATGGTGACTAATTCCTCTTAGAATATTCCTCTTGCTTCAGATACTCCTACCCCATCGTTCTTGCTGCTTCCCGAAGCAGTTCTGAGTCCTCTTTCCTGAGTGTCTTTTCACGGCTACCTCAATGTCCCGAGTTGTCTCAAAATGTCTGTGGCGATTCTTGTCAAATAGAAACATTGCATTGTAATCTCATCCATCTTGTTCACACACTGCGATTTCCGCCTCTTCTCCAAAGACAAAATCACCGTGAAAGGTAAACAGCTTGAACTGATTCAGGACACGAAGACAACCACGAAGAGACTCAGGAGAGAGGACTTCCAGGATTGCTTCAGAGAGTGCCGAGAATTGTGAAGTAGGCGTGGGGGGTATTTTGAAGGGATTTAACAGCAATGTGTCTTTGACTCCAATAATTTTTGTAATTTAAATATTGGCCATATTTTTAGCTCACAATTCATGTGCTGCAATTTGCTACACTCCCCCTACAAATCACCACATCAGCTTCTCAGCAACCTTTGCACTGCAATTTTCACATCAGCTGCCAGCACTGAGGAAGTGGCTTTTCTTTTCTTTACTTGGGAGAGGAATGAATAATAAAACACATTTGGTAGAATGATAAATATTTGCACTTGTTTTGACCATGCAAGTGAGACCACTAAGAAATAAAACCAGAAATTGGCCCTCAAGGAAACATGTTTGCAACGTTTGATTTCTAAAATTTGATATCTAAAATAATTAAAGCAATGTTTCCAGTCTTCATAGTGATTGATTTCTCAAAACTTTGTAACAATATATACCAGATCAGAGCTGACCCATATTTTGATAATCAAATCGAAAGCAAAGGACACTTCTGAAATCCTGTGGTTTTGAAGTGACTCACATTGTGGAAGAAACAAGTGGACTTCAATTCTTGAAGATTTGCTAAAACTTGTTTTTCATAAATACAATTTTTAAAAGTGTTGCCAGCATATAATCCCTGTCTATATTTACGGAACACACTGTGATAACCTGATATATGTGTACAGTGCATAATGATCAGAACAAGGCAATTGGTTCTTCCATGCCCTTAAACACATTTCTTTACACTAGGAATCTTCAAATGCTCCCCTTGTAGCTCTTTGTGAAATATATAAAAAATCATAAGATAGTCACCTTTTTGTGCTATGGACCACCAGGACTTATCCCTCCGTGTAACGGTGTTGGTACTCACCATCCAACCTTTGTTCCTTCTCCTTTCAACACTTCTGGCATTATTTTTACTATAGTTGTTTGTTTTGTTTTGTTTTTTCTGGTACTGGGAGTTGAACTCGGGACCTCACGCTTGCCAGGGAGGCCATACACCACTGAGCTAAATCCCTGGCCCACTGCTGGTGTTACTTTCTTCCATACACAGACTGTCAGCATCCTGAGACTCGCTTTTACTTTCTTCCTAATGATGGTCATGTGGGAGTGAAATGTGTACAATGCCTAAAAATTTAATTGTAATTTACATGCTGAAAGTACACCGGATGCAAAAAACAATCTTGGCTCCTTGACAAGGTCTCAATTAGTACAAAACTCGTGTTTTCAGTGGCTGTTGAAATTTTCCTTTGAGTGACAGTTAGGAGGCAGTGAACAGTCCCTGAAGGAAAAATAAGTTGAAATCTTTTAAAGCCAGTTCATCTTTTTGACAAAAATGAGCTTTGTGGAAGCAAATGCTCACCCAAGTGATCTGTGGTCCAACCCCTCAGCCCCTCTCCGGGGCACTGTTCTCTTCTTTAATAACTTCTGTTCCACAGGACTCTGTTCAAACCATGCTGGTTTCCAACCCGCTGCCACTGTGCAGGGAGGGGCCTCTCTTCAAACTTAGCTCCAGACCCTCCCTGACGGTGACTCAGAGGCAGGGGTCATCAGCCCAACCCTTTCCCACAGGACAGTGGGGCGCATTTCTTTGGGATTTGTCCTATAAGTTAAATTTTTATTGCATTTACTACATGCAATATCTGCCCTCTGTGCATTTTCCCTGGCAAGTAAAAGCCCCTTGAAAATAATTCCAAAACTCTGTATGGCTTTATGTCTTTTATGTCTCCGCTCCTCAGCAAGAGTGAGCAAACACAGACAACCACATTCTCAGGAAGGGCAGGAAAGCCGCGTTTTGCCGTTCCTTCCTCACCCCACTGTATGCAGTCAGCTCTCCACATCCAGTGCATTGTGCTACCTGCGATCCACTCCTTAGTAACACGCTGAGGATATATCTGGGTGGAAAACAGCTAAGAGAAATTTAGATAATGAAATTTGTATAATTTTTTTAACTTACGTTGGCTGCTTGTACCCTCAACCATTACAACTAATTCCAGAAACTCAGCTACGTTGTGAGCAGAAATCTTTGGCACTGCTCCTCACTGAAATAGGTTAGTTTGTAGATTGAAGCCTGTTTTTTTCTATGAGGGGGCAACACACTACGCACAGATCTTCCTCTAAGAAAGAAGAGCAAAGCTTCCCTGAAATAATTCTTTTTTTTTTTTTTTTTTTGCAGTTTTTGTGATTTTATTTAAGCACAAATAAACACACGAGCCATCTACTCGTTTTCTTTGCTGCGCAGCCTGGCATTGGGGTTGGTGACTCGGATGGCTAGCTGGGCTGCTCGTTCCACAATGGCCTTGCGGTTCTTGGAGGAGACATTGTGAGCAATCTCTGCACAGTAAGATTTGTTGCACATCAGCAGCACCTCCAGCTCCTTAACATTGTGCACCAGGAACTTCCAGAAGCCACTGGGCAGCATGTGCTTTGTCTTTTTGTTGCTTCCATAACCTATGTTGGGCATCAAGATCTGGCCCTTGAACCTTCTCCGCACCCTGTTGTCGATGCCTCTAGGTTTCCGCCAGTTGCGCTTAATTTTGACATATCGGTCTGACTGGTGACGGATGAACTTCTTTGTCCTCTTTTTGACGATCTTGGGCTTCACAAGGGGTCTGAGGGCCGCCGTGGTGCCTTGCTTTGGGATTACACAGAAAATCTGGCTCCCTGAAATAATTCTGTAAAGCCTCTGTAAATGGTTTCCACACCGGGAGGTGCAGCTCCTATTACTGTAGATTTGTGTCTCTCTTGATTGTTTTTTCTGCATATCTTGCTGTGTAAACACCAAGCCAGGCTGCAGAGAAGCATCAGTCCCTACAACCTCAGCTACATGAAGCTAAGTAGCTACGTGACGCTTGGGTAGCACCATCAGTGTCACTTACAAGGCTCACACAGCACTGTTGGGTTCACACAGTGCACAGAGGTAACTGCTGTGCCCAGTGGCATGGCTCTAGCTGCAGTGCCCTGGAATGTTGTACGTAGCTGGTTCCTCTAGCCTGGATGGATCCAGGTTCTCACACCTCCATGTACCTGTGATCACA
This sequence comes from Cavia porcellus, assembly GCF_034190915.1. NCBI lineage: Eukaryota > Metazoa > Chordata > Mammalia > Rodentia > Caviidae > Cavia > Cavia porcellus. The sequence continues at coordinate 10,912,948 of NW_026947509.1, forward strand.
ACTGTACCCGTGAGTGCAGGTGAACTTGGGGTACAGTTAGTGCTTGGAGACTTGGGCTGTTCTCCCACTGCACAGAATTCACGCCTTAGTTCCTACACCAGGCAACCCACCATGCCATGGCTTCTCTTCCCAGCCTGTCCCTGTTCCCCTACCACAATGAGACCAGCCTGTGACTTCACCATTTCAAAACATCTTGTCTAACAGGTGTGATTTGCCTGTGAAGTTCTTACAGATTGAACCACATGCAATTGACCTACAAAAAATGACAATTCCATATGGTTCCAACCTAAAGAAAAGCTCTATTCAAATACTGCCTTCCCCCACGGTGAAATACACTCACAGAAAAGTCCACTATCAAGCTGTCCAGTACCACATTAATATCACATTTTTCACAATCAACAGTCAATCAAATATCCTTGTTTTTATTTATACTTCCATCATATGGAGATATAAATATGAATGTTTATGTCATGCAAAGACATGATTAGTATTCCAGATTCCATGTTTGAAATGAAAATGTCCCGGTCAGCTGTGGCTAATCCGCTCATCCGATTCCCTTTTTGACTGGGGCCGCCCATCTTCCATAGCGCCTTAGCAACGGTCTCAGAAGAGAGGCGGGAGGAAATGAGTATAAATCCAGCTCATTTTCCTGATAGTTCTGGTGACTTTTTATGATGAACAAAGCTGATATGAGGTTTAAAGATCAACCCAGTTCCTATATTCTCTTTCCTTAGAGAACATTGAATGCCAATTGCAGATAAAATGACAAAATAGATACCTACATTATCTTTAATAAATTTTTCCAGGACTTCCACAGTAATTTCTATCCAGTCAAATACAGTATTATGTGATTACATGACACCAGTCAATCCAAGCCAAGCAACAGAATCTTCTAAAGTATTTTTCTAAGGAAACCAGATAATGCTGTGAATCCTCAGGTGCGTTGGGTCACAAAATTAATGCCACATACTGAAAATATATGAAAGACTGAAGGCAGCTTGGGAAATAGGAAAAGCAACCATTACCCTAAAAAGAAACTCATAGTTACATTACACTTTTCTTCACATAGGGCTTCATAAATTGGTGAATTAAGATACAGTTCCATTACGTCCTAAAAAGATCATTTAACCTTCATGGAAAGTACTCATCTTACTTGGATTACAAGGAATTGCACACCTTTGAAGGGGTTTTTTTTTACTGAAGTTCTTCAATGCTTTAATTTCATAATTAAAAATAAAGCATTCTCTGCCTTGCTGGTTTTAAAATCATCTCTAGCATCTCGATGATGATTCTTGTAAGGTGATCATCTTCATTTGGTTTATAAATATTTTTGATTCTTCCCTACAACTAGAGACCTAACAATAAGATGAAAAGTTTCTCAGGATGGTGCCTATTTTCTAAGTTCCTTCTAGACACAAGAAATCTTGGGTGGACAATTATTTCACAGAATATTATGCCTCAAAGTTTACATCTTGAAGTTTTAAATTTGTAGTATCTTTATAATTTCATCACTTTGCTTCAAATTGAACTCAACTTTCACATGCTAGTCCTTAGCACCTTATATTTCTGTTTTCTTCGTCCTATTTTGAATTTTTCTCAAAATTTTGCAAATGGTAAACAACTTCAAAAGCCAAACAGCCTTTTAAGAAAATGAAAAGGCAGCTACAAAGAGGAAAATACTTGCAAACCGCATAATCCCAAAGACTATTATCCCAAAGTACGTGTATAGAAATCTCAAGCTCAAGAGTAAAAAATCCAGACAAACCGTAGCACATGAGCAGAAGTTATGAAGTAAATGTTCACAAAAGAAGTGACATACAAAGAAAGGTGTGGGTGGCAAATAAGTTCACAGAGAAATATTTAATATCAATAGTCACTGGAGAAATGCAAATTAAAACCACAGTGAGATATTACAATAGACTGGTGACAATCTCTGAGAAACGACATAGTGACAACCCCAAATTCTGGTAAAAATGCAGAGAAACTGGATCACACATACATTATTGGTGCAAATCTCAACTACCTCAGCTATTCTGGAAAACTGTGTGACAGTTTCTTTAAAAACTAAAAACTTCAGCCGCTATACAACTTGATATTCCAATCCTGGACATTTGTACCAGAGAAATGAGAACTTGTATTCATCAATCTCCAGTATACTAATGATTAAATAGCTTTATTCCTAAAAACCAACAAAAAAAAAACCCTCAAAATAACCTAACCTAAGTATTCTTCCAGGAGTGGATGGTTAAATAAATTGTAAATCTCCTGTACCACAAAATGCTACTTTGAATCAAAAGGAACAAACTATTAATACACACTGGATTAAACTCCAGAGATTTGTGCCACTTTTTTAAAAATCCACAATAGGCACAATGGCACATTCCTATAATCCCAAATACTCAGAAGGCTGAGACAGGAGGATTGCAAGCTTGAGGCTCAAATTAATTAACTAATTAATTAATTTTAAAAAACAGGGCCTATGGGTGTGGCTGAGTGGTAGAGGTCTTCCCCAGCATGTGCACAGCATCGGATTCCACCTCCTGCACTGAGAAGCAAAAAACATGGGAAGTTTTATGCAATACAATTCCATGTCTTCATCATCACTAGAGAACAAAGTTATACAAATGAAGAGCAAATTAGTGTTTGAAAGATATTAAGAAGGCGGTGGGGACAGGAGACCAGTGGCTGAGGTTCTAAGAAGGTATGGGAAGGCACCCACGTGTCCCGACTGTATCAGCATCAACAGCCCTTTGTCGTGTTGTTCCATAGTTTTGCAAGATGCATTACCACTGGCTGAAGGTTATACCTGGCCTCTCTGCACTGTTTGTTTCAACTGCAACTGAACCAAGACATTATCTCAAAATGAGGAGTTTAATTAAAAAAGAAAAAAATCAATGAGAAATGGAAACTGCAGGGTCAGCCCTGCCACTTCTTCATTATTGCTGTCTGGTATATCCGCGTGGGATATACCACTCTTCAAAGTGATAAAAATACCCACCGAGTTCCAGGCTCCGGTGCTTGCATTTGTAACGTGGGTGTTTTAAAATCGAGGCCATGCTAGGTCTCGGTGTGCATGTTACTCAGGTCTCTTGATGAAATACTGCATTCACACGGGCTCTTTCCAGCCCATGCACTTGATCACATTCTCGTAAGACAGAGACAGGGTTCATTTATCTGTGTTCTCTATTCAGCACCACAAACTGGGCTTTGGACAACCATAGTGAATTTCATAATTCCTCAGATGAAATTGCTAAAATCCTCTATATTTCTGTTCTCCTAGAAGTGGTTTTACAAGCAAAGCACAAAGGTTTAATAAGGGACCTAGTTGCAGTACTAAAAGGACGCCAGTAAGTCTAAGCTGAAACTTAAGTTCCCATTGCACCAATATCCAGGTAGTGGCACTGGCACAGCGCAACTCCAGCAGCACGGACATCGTGGACAGCAATGGGTACACATCTAGTCCAGCTGGGACCCAGACTGTCTCTGCCAGCTTGACAGTCCTGGGACTGCAGAACCTGGTGCAGTCACAGAAGAAAAACTTTGAGCTGAAGGGAACAAAGCTGATAAGCAAAGGTGATAAAGGGTTGCAGCCCAGCCTGGGAGACTCAGCAAGAGGCTGTTCAACATTTAAAAGGGGGCAGAGGGACTGAGGTGTAGCTCAGTGAAGTCAGCCTGGGTACCATCCCAATCCTGGGAAAAGAAGGAAGGAAGAAAGGCAGGAAGGGAGGAAGAGGAGAGGAGAGGAGAGGAGAGGAGAGGAGAGGAGAGGAGAGGAGAGGAGAGCAGAGGAGAGGAGAGGAGAGGAGAGGGGAGGGGAGGGGAGGGGAGGGGAGGGGAGGAGAGGAGAGGGGAGGGGAGGAGAGGAGAGGAGAGGGGAGGAGAGGAGAGGGGAGGGGAGGAGAGGAGAGGAGAGGGGAGGAGAGGAGAGAACAGGGAAGAGTAAGGGAGTGGAGGGGAGGAAGCGGGGGAGGGAAAAGGCTTCCAGGGAGACGAGAGTGACTGAAAGCTTGAGCCTTCTTCCCTGACCAAGCAGCTGACTGTACCGGGAGATGCCCCCCAAAGCCCTTTTCTCTCCCACCTGCACCATCTTTCAAGCTCCAGGAGACAGCAAAGAGCAGCCCAAACATCCTAAGAGAAAGACACGCAGGAAATGAAGGCAAGGTTGTGAGGTGACCCGAGGGCTCACCCTGCTTAAGGCCACAGGGCTCCATGACATTTGGGACACAACATTTCTAAGGTTCTGCAGCCCACAGTTCAAACCTGGAATCTGGGAAGTCAAAGGAAGTCCAATTACCCTGTGCTTGGGATCAGTGGCAGAGATGTGGCTGTCACAAGCAGGCTAGTGACCACAGGTTTGGAGCCCTGTTGAATGTAGTACTTAAACACCCACAAAGGCAAATAAAATAAAATAAAATTGAAACTCTATCTGCATTATTTAGCTTTCTTGGAAAAGTAGGAAAATATCTCTGCATCAAGTATACACAGTCTAAAAGAAGAATTGCACAAAAGATGCAGAGAAAGCTCTCAAAATGTGTAAAACCACCTGGACTGATTATAATAGTGGAGAGGGGTTTCGTGTAATACCTAAGGCGCAGGTCCCTGTGTTCTGAATTGAGATGTAGCTAGGATGTCATCAGCAGTTTTAACCCACCTCTCCCCTCCCCCATTTAAAGAAAAAACAATTTAATCAAAGAAATAAATGTAAATGGAGGAGTTTCAAAATGGAAATCAAGTTTTCTCATCCAGTGTATCATAAAACTCACTAAAAATTTGCATTTCTAAAACATGTCATCCAAACATACTTATCCCAGTGAGCCAGACGCTGGGAATTTTATGCAAATGTTTTGCAGATTTAAAACTGAGAGATTTATTTGCGTGACGAGAGGGCAAGTCTGGTAGTGGGGTTTGGTTGAAATGACATTGGTGCCTTTGATTTATAAGTCACCATCAGTACTGAGAGCTCAGGGTGCCTCGCTGGGAGATGCTTTTGTGTGTGTGTAAATCCAGGGATTACTGGGAGTCAAGGCATTCCTCACATTTGCAGTCTGATTTATGCCATAGACTAGAAATTACTTGCAGTAAATATAGCCTAAGATAAACAAGAAATGGAAATAAATATTTAATTAATTTTACGCTGATTTTTTCCTTGGCTTTTCTTACACTGCTCTTGCATCCAGGGCCAACTGCATGCTAACACTGCATGCTAGCTAGCTATACCATCAACTGAAAATGAAACACTATGTGCAATTTTTGAAAGCTTTAAAGCTCACAGTGCTCATGTACTGTGTTTCTATGACTTTTGCTACCGTCACTAATAATAGGAACAAGGGTTTTTACAGGACCTTTGCTTTCCCAAAAGTCATGTGGTCTTTGCAACAGCCTTGTTGAGAAGGAACAGCCATTATCCCCAATTTAATTAAAAGGAAAACGAGCCTCAGAGAAGTTGAAAGATTCCCAAGTATTGCAGAGTTTATACATGAAAGAGGCAAGATTTGATCCTGATGTGTCTGCTTCCAAAGCTTGGGCCGGAAGCCCTAAACTAGACTGTCTTCCAAGTATTTTCCTTTCCAGATGTGTGTATTCAAGAATTGGAGGCTCCTCTCAGCTCAGGGGTGCTAGGGTTGGCATCTCACTTCCTCAGGCACCCTATATGGGTGAGATTTCCCTAAACTGTGTGAAAATACAATCCTTTGTTAGCTGAATATTCCCTTACAGTGTTCACTTATTGCACAGACAGCCTTTCATTCATGCAGTCAATAGCAAGAGGAAGTAGTCCTTGCTATGCTGGCCACGGTGGTGCGTGCCTGTAACCCAAGCTGAGACAATTTTGAGGCCAACCTGGACTACATAAACACAGCTAAACTATCTAGAAAGATCCTGTCACAAAATATATTATTTACTACATGCCAAGGACTCTACTAAAACATTTTGCATTAATTCCCAAAACAATAATTGGTGCTATTATTGGGAAACTGAGGACTTTCCTGAGATAATGTGGCTTGTACGCAACAGAGGTTCACACCAGGCAATGTGGTCTCAGGCACTGAGCACTAGACTGTCCTACAGTTACCTCCTGGCATCTCTGAGTCCCTAAGAACCAACCAGAGCTGCTATCCTCCTGCAGCTAAATCTTCATGAGAGGCAAAAATTACCCACAAATATGTCAGTCACATGCCACATCACAGCCTTTCAGTCATCAGTGGACCTCATCTGTGAGACTTCTGGTCACCTGGTTATGTCATATTTCCTAATGTCAGGATAAAGCACATGGCCCAGGCATGGGGGTAGGGGGATGCTGGAGGTATGAATAAAATATTACACTGCCGGGCATAAGAGTACAGCCTGCACCATTGAGCACCACACACAATATCCGATAGTGATAATAAACAAGTGTGGTACAGGCTTACACAAGAACCATGCTGTACTTTCATCACGAAAGTCTGCTCCTTCTAATTATACTTTTTTTTTTTGTCTTTTTCCTTTTTATCAGTACCGGGGATCGAACTCACAACTACCTGCTTGCAAGGCAGGCGCTTATGCTGCTGAGCTAAATCCCCAGCCCCTGCTCCTTCTAATTATACAGGTTTACCATAAGAGTCAATGGATAATGCGAGCAGCAGCCTCCGATCATCTCAGCATCTCTTACCAGCATCCTTATATCTTTGCTTGATTTAAATCCATATGCTTTGGTTCAACATGCCCCTTGTGTGTGTGTGTGTGTCTGTGTCTGTGTCTCTGTGTGTGTGTGTGTGTGTGTGTGTCTGTGTGTGTGTGTGTGTGTGTGTGTGTATACAGAAAAACCGAGATGAATTTTATCTATACCATGCAGGTTTATGTAAATATACTCTATGGTGTTTGCACAATGGCAAGAGTCATCCAATAACACATTTCTTGGGATGAAAGTATTCCCATCACTACCAATTCATGTGTTACAGTTTATATCTAGATGCCCCCCAAAGCCTCAAGCACTCAAAAGTGGAGCTTTTGGAAGGTGATTGGATCATGTCAGAACCATCAGCAAAGCTGATGGGAAGTGAAGCCTGGTTGGAGAAGGAAGTCCCTGGGGGAGTGGCCTGGAAGGCCCATCTCCTCTTCCACTGATCTCTCTCTCTCCATTTCCCACCACCATGCCATGGACTATTTCTCCTCTGCCCTACTCCTTTCCATCCCTGGAAGGTCTATCTCCTCCTCCACTGAGCTCTTTCTGCTTCCCACCACCATGCTATGGGCTGTTTCTCTTCTGTCCTGCCCCTTGCCACATCAACCTGCCTTGGCTACTGGCTACTGTGAACTGAAACCTCCACAAACTATAAGCCAAAATAAACTTTTCCTATTTTAAGCTGCATTGTGTCTCAGTGACTAAAACAATGTGAACTGAGATGATGACAAAATTGAAATCATATCTGAAGGAAAACAAAAAGTTACAGACATGGTAGAAAGAGTGTATAACAGGAGCCTGCTTTAGGATTGCTGGGCCAAGCCATCCTCTGTGGGAAACAGCCTCTAAACTGAGATCTGAAACGAGACAGGACCAGCCACAGGAAGTCTATGCCTAGAAAAATCTGTGGGAGCCTGGAGAATTGTAGGTATCCTGAAAGCCCAAGCTCCCTTATTTACTGCACTGTTTTACAGTTAGAAGGAGAGGCTAAAATACAGCGCCTTCTGACTCTGTTTGCTCTCTCCCAAGAGCTCCCCCCAGGCCTTGTGAAGATGATACTAGATCCTACCCATCAATCCCCAGCCCACCAACCATCTCGAGGCTGCTGCAGGGCTGAGCTGGAAAGGTTATGAGCAAGAATTTCTCTGGAGAAGCTGTAATTATGTTCTGCATTCCCTCCCTTTCTGTCGTCCCCACAAATGGGGAGGGCAGGGGTGTTTGAGACCCAGTGAGGGCAGAGGGGTCTCTTCCGTGACAAACAGCTGACTCAGCTGCAAAGGTGGAAGGTGAAAGGGGACAGGCGTAGCTGTGAGAAGCAGCCTTGGCAAGTGGCAGGCAGCACAGGAATAAACCACACCTCCACGCAGGCCACAGTGCAGGCCATGGCTCCCTGGGTCTGCATCAGCCAGGCTGGAGCCATCTCCACAGAGGCTGTGCTCCGGACCGTCACCAGGGAGCCTTGCGGGCTGGAGGGTCAAAGGCCTCAGGCCTGGGTTTTACATTCTGTCACCACATCCCACATCACAGGACTGCGTGCTGGAGTTTCCCAGTGGGGAGTTTCCCAGAAACACATGAAATGTACCCCAGAGGAGAAGCCCCCGTCTGCATCAGCCAAGGCTCCTGAACACTGAGGCTGTATTGTGCAAACAGAGCATTCCAGAAGCTGTCGGCAGCCACAGCAAGTGAGCTGGGCTGGGGGTGGAGAGCCCGAGGACAGGGCCTGGCTGCCTCCCTCCGTCCCTCCCTCCTCACCACAGAATGTGGCAGCAGGAGAGGCCACGCAGCCTCCACTGCCAGCCATGGTGCAAGTGCACTGTTTGAGGCCCTGAGACAACACTATCCCCATGGCAAAAAGTGCCCCAAAGTCCCCGTGTCATCTAACTCTAACTGAAGCACCCAGGAGAGCTGGTCAAGAGCATATCTAGGGGCAGGGGACCAGCACAGACCTCCCTGAACCAGCTGAAACCTTTTGGATGGATTACCACAAAAATCCGCTTTAACTGTGCAACAGCGATACATTTATTGGGTGCCTACAGGGCCCCACCTGTAAGTGAGATACTTGGACTCTATCGGGGAGCAAGCAAAATATTTTTAGTCATATAGGTGACATCCTATTGGGGTGGAGGGTGAGAGATAAACATCATAGATAGGTAAAGTATATAGTATAGAAAAGGGACTAGAAAAATTAACCAGACAGAATGCTGAGAGAAGGTTTAGCTTACAGATAAATAGATAATAGATGATTGATAGATGATGGATGGATGACACAGAGATAGATGATAGATAGATAGATAGATAGATAGATAGATAGATAGATAGATAGATAGTGGGCATGGAATCTAGGACCTCACACAAGCTAGACAAGTTCTCTACCATTGAGCTACATTACCCAAATATTTTTATTTCTCATTTTGAGACAAGGTCTTACTAGACCTTCCAGCCTTGCAGTGGCAATCATCAGGCCCCAGCCTTCCATGTGGCTGGGCATGTAGCATCATTCCTGGCTTAGCTTATAATTTTAAGCCAGGTAGCTCTGGTGGGTCTTGCTGAGTAGGTGATATCTGAGAAAGGAGATTGTTTCATAGTCTCAATCAGAGCCTGTCACTCCTCTACTCAGAGTCCACTGTGAGTCTCCATACTACAGGGTCTGGGAGCTGCAGAGGGAAAGGAGGACAGGGACCACAAGAAGACCACTGCAGTGACCAGGCTGAGCAACTGTGTCAGCAGCTGGCAGCGAAGGGAGACTTATAAAGCAGACAGATCTCAGAGATATTCTCAAAACATTTTCCTGACTTGGGTGGATGTGGGATGTGGAGGGTAAAAAAAGCTAAGTTCAACTCTAGTGTTGTTGGCCTTCAGCAACTAGCATGCTCAAAATACCAAACTGACTTGGGGAGACCACCATTGGCAGAGTAGAGCTGGGTTTGAAGGACAGCCGTGTGAGGTCTAAGATGCCTGCTGGGTAACCAAGCGAGGACCTGTGCGGCCGACTGGACTTCTGGATCTGAAGTCCAAGAAAGAAGTATAGGCTGAGTCACAAACTTGGTAATAAAAACTGTGAATTATCCCTTAACTTAAAGTACATGCCCTTATATGTAAAGTAAGTGCCCTTATAAATATTATAGAGAAGACAGCCTATTGCAAAACAGTACATGTAATTAATAAGGTACCCAGAGCCTAGACAGGAGAGGAAGAAATTAATTTGCATAACATCAGAACAGAAATTTCTACCAAATCCCATTATTCAAAAGAAACCCTGAATACATATTCTTTGGTGATTTGGAAAGCCTTTTTTTAATACTAGCCCTTCTAAAGACACTCTTATCTTTTGAGTTGGATTTTTGTGTTTTTGATTTCTTAAAATGAAAAGCACCCACCTGCCCTTCATCCTGGGTCCAACTGCTCTGCCCTCAAGGTAGAACTCGCTATCCTGTTAGACTGCTTGCTACGCATACTCACCTTTAACCTTGGTGGACGCCATCTGCCCATCGCAGCATTGGACTGCTGGCCTTGGAAAGGAGGGCACCCCCCTAAGCTGTCCTCCAAGGAGCGCTCAGGTCAGGAGCAGAGCCCTGCTCAGCCTTCCCAGGACCGATCTTGCTAGTACTGTCTAGCCAGCTTCTCCCCCACAGAACTGACTCAGCATTTTCTGGTGGCACCAAAACAATCATTACCGAAATCACTGTTGTCAGTAAAACTGGTGATCTGAGCTCCTTAGACATTGGGCAAAGGTCCATTTCTAGTAACTAATTTAAAAATCTAGAGCACTATGTCTGTCTTGATTCCTTTGCCATAGAAGAGTCTGTTGATTTCTCTAAGTCAAGTGGTCAGTCAAGCATGTTTTTGTTGTCTCCTCTGTCTGCAAAGCATCACTTAGCTATCCATGACTGGAGGACTCAAAGCACATTCCTCCCGCTGCCCCTTGGTGAGCCCTCCAACCTCAATAAAGGAGGACTTTATTCTCCTTCTCTGCAGCTCAGACAAAAAAGATTGCTGCTGGAGGTCAAAGGAACAATCTAAATCTCACTCTGACCCAAAGGCCTGGAGAGAAGGTCAGAATTCCTTTCTGAAAAACAAAGTGGCAAGAAAGACGATGGTTGTCCCGTCAAACTGCTAGATCCATTCCAGGGCTGATCACACACCCGGGGAAGTACGGGGCCCAGCACACAGCGAAGGCGGAAGCGACGCTCCAACCCTCCGTCCCACTGAACTGGGGCTGGAGGCAGAGAGGCAAATGCGGCTCCTCCATTTGGAGCAGGCCTGCAGCCCTAGACTGCTGAGTACTTAGGGCCCGGAAAACAATAGGACAGATAATGGGGAAAACACTGAAGTGAGAAGAAAGATGACCAAGCCATACGCACACATATGTAACTCAGAAGATTTACCTCCATCACAAGGCAGTGGGAAAACTGCTTCCCAATCAGGCTGAGGGGGTTGTTTGTTTTGCCTCACTGGAGTCAGATCTAATGAACCTAATGACTTTAAATGATCCTAAATTGTTCCCCAGGCTTGCTTAGATTTTGCACGGGGACTATAGTGTAGACAGCAAATGTTGACTTATTTAGCATCCAGTCAAACTCAGCTCTCAATGTGCTGGGCTTCCGGGCCTTGTTTAGCACTGTGGGCATTGAAATTCATTTTCTCAACCCTAAAATATTTCAAGAACACAACATGCCTTCAGGCATGAAAGTGCAGTTTCAGGGTTCCCTGCGAAGTGCCTCTCTTCATTTTCCTATTTTTGTCTTTTCGTTTGCCCTAGGACCCCTGTGACTTCTCTCTGAGTGTTCACCTGACAGGAGCTGCTCCTGCCTGCTAGCCAGCAGACTTCAGAGGAACATGGACTCGCTCTAGGACAGAGCTGGCCAGTGCTGTCCCTACAATGCAGCATGGTTACTAAGCACTGGACATGTTGCCAAAGTGTCCAAGGAACTGAGTGTTCCATTTAATAGTTTGAGTTCATTTGAACTGAAGTTTGGTATTAAAATGTCCCATGACTTTGGTGGCTTAGTGGTGGATCGGATGGTGTTGATCCAGAATCACAAGGAAGACACGGTCCTGGTGTCATCTAACAGAGAAGTGCTGTTAGGCTAGAGCTACAGTGCCATGGAGTGGAAACAATTCTCCAGGACACACTGTCCTTTCTGGTTTGACCTGGGGTAGCCTGTAATCACCCTCTAACCCCCCGACTATTGATAAAATAAGGAGGAAAGTTAGTTTCCTAGAACTGCTGTAGCAAAGTACCAAACCCTGGGTGGTTAGAAGCAATGTCAGTTTATTACTCCACAGGCCTGGAAGCTAGAAGTTGGAAGCCAAAGTGTTGACAGGGATCTGCTCTCTGTCAGAACGCTCCTCAGCATCCCTTGCTGCCTCTGGCAGCTCCCAGTGTCTGCTAGCAACCCTTGGCTGTCTTGCTTTGGAAATCCTGTCACACAGCCACTTTCTTCTTGTGTGTCCTCACACAGTCTTCCCACTGTAAGTGTCTGTATCAGTGTCTGAAAATCTCCCTTTTTAGCCAGGTATAGTGGGGCACACCTGCCATCCCAGCACACTGAGAGACAGGAGGGTCACAAGTTCAAACCCAGCGTGGGTAACTTCACAAGATGGTCTCAAATAAAAAGTAAAAAGAGACTGGGGATATAGCTCAGTGCAAAGGCCCCAGGTCCCACCTCCAGTATCACAAAAATGGCCCTCTTTACAGGGTACTATTCATATTGGACAAGGACCCTCCTCAACTCTCCTTAACCTCACTGCCCCTATAAAGACTTCACTTCTAAGCAAAGTGACATTCTGAGGTATCACGAGCCAAAAGCACAGCTGTCCCCAGATAAAGAGGAGTCTCAGCAGCAGAAGCTCAAAAGATACCTTGGGCCTTGACAGTGGGGAGCTGCAGGTGAATCAGGAGACCTGGGGCCACAGGGGACCACAGAGAGGACAGAGGGTGGGGGCTGAGTGAGAGACTCCACAAGCCATGAGGGGGCAAGGACAGGCTGTGAGGGGCCTAGGAGGTGAGGTGGCCCAGGATGGCTCTGCAGGGACTCGGAAACCCAGAACAACAGCTGGGCCTTCTTGTTGGTTCATTTCACACAGCAGCAAACTCAGTCCAAGCTAAAGGATGCCCCAACAGCTGGTAGAGCAATTATTCCTGGGTACATATGCAAGGAAGTTTCCAGAAAAGAAAAGCATTTAAAGCAGTAGATTGAGAAAGGTCCCGCTCCCCGTTGTGATTCCTCCAAACCACTGAGAGTTTGGAAAGAATGAAGAGACAGAAGGACAAATTCCCTCTCTCTTTGATCATCATTTTTGCTCCCCTCAAACACCATGGATCCTGATCCTTGGGATGTCAACCTTCAACTGGGTGTTCCATTGTCAGCTCCCTGGTACCCAGGTCCTTGGGTTCAGGCTAATTACACTTCTAGTTCTCCTTGTCTCCAGCAGGCAGATGTTTAGTGGGACTTCTCAGCCTCCATGGTTATGGAAGCCATTTGCAATACCAAGTCTCCTCAGGGCTGCGTGTGTCTGTCTGTCTATGTGTGTCTGTGTGTGTGTCTGTGTGTGTCTATGTGTGTGTTCTGTTGGTTCTGTTTACCCTCTGAAGAACCCTAACAAACACAGCCATGGTGTGAGATGCTGAGACATCCATTCTAGCAGAGGAGAGCAGGTGAGAACCCAGAGCTGGCCCCTCAGTCAGCATCTCCAGCAACTGAGCACAGTGATGTCAACCTGAATCTCTGCAATGCTCTGTGGGAGGGAAGCTGAGTTCAGACCCAGTGCTTCCTGCAGGCAACAAGAAGAGGCTGCCATGTTTCTTATCTCAGCACTGAGCACAGAACCAGGTTTCCAGAAAAGGCCCAATAATTGTAACAAGGATAACCAAAAAAAAAACCAAATGACACCTGGGAGCTGCATGACATCCAAGTTCAGGAAAATCAGGTTTGGGTACCAATCTGAGAAGTAAATGGTAAGACAGAGATGGGCAGCCTAAGAGGAAGATATTAAGACTGAATGAGGAAATGGTACCAACAAGCTTCATCTTCAGAAGTGTTGAAGAAATAAATGATGAAATAGGGGAGAAACGAGGGAACAAAGAGGTCAGAAATGATCAGTGTTTTACATGAGGCGCCATAGGCTTGATGCATTAGCTATGAAGGCAGAAACCTCAGTGCAAGTCTTACGTGGTGGCAGATGCCTGAGAGTATCCTGCAGATACATTTTGTTTCACCCCACAGGGATCGAGAATGGATCTTTAAAAGAGTGTTTCTGATAGACATAAAAACCCACTAGCTGGCCGTGGTGGTGAACCCTGTAATCTCAGCACTCGGGAGGCTGACACTTAAGGTCCCTACAGGTTTGAGGCCAGCCTGAGCTACCTAGTGACTTCAAAGCCTGCCCACACTGCATGGCAAGAGCTTTTGTCAAAAAGACAAAAAAATAAATAAATAAATCCACTACACTGCCACCATAGTTGGCTGCTAGCGGCAAACCTGCCCAGACTCCCACTGTCCACCCCATGCCCTGCGATCTCTTTACAGAGCCCACCTTGTCCATGCAGGAAAGGCTGATAATCTACCAGTGGGCTTAGCTGAATAGGCTGCTAAAATATTGAAAGATTGTAATTTTAGTTCCTAAGCGAGCACTACCCTCTACCTTCCAAATGTGTCTCTGCTTCTCAGGCTGTGCCAGATGCTCTCAGACCACTCCAGACCACTTTCTGCCTAAGCTAACAAAGTGTCCTCAGTATGAGGGGTTCCTACTGCACAAAGGCTCCAATGGTGACCTGAACCTGGCTTCACTTCAAAGCAATAAACATTTATTCCAGAAGGCTGCTTAAAGGAAATAAAAGCCCATAAAGTCTCCATCATCCAATATAGTTTGTATTAGAATAAATTGATTACCAAACGCTAACAAGATCACAGCTCCACCAAGATCTTGGCAAACAGCAACCATTGACAGAGCCCAAATCCTGATCAGCTGTTTGTAACAAGCAGTGACTTCACAAAAATTCACGTCCATCCTTGCTCCTTCAGCCAAGTGGAAGAAGAAAAGGCTCTCTCCAAGGGAATAGCAGGAGGACCAAATCTAGTGGGGTTGATCTACTACTTTGTGAGCACAAGAAAATATGTCCATAGGCAAGAAAAAATTCAATATTATAAACAGACTCTGCACAGTGAAAAGTAAGTTTCTCTATTCCAGAAACTCTTAAAAAACAGTTGACTTGCTGAACTGTTGCAAAGGATGAAAATACTGGATGAGGTGATTCCGTGCCTTGATGTTTTTTTCTAGGTTTTTTTGCTTTTGCTTTTCGCTTTGGTTTTGGTGGTACTAAAGACTGAACTCAGGGCCTCCCGTATGCTAGGCAAGCGTTCTACCACTGAGCTATATCTCCAGCCTCTATGGTGCTTCTTTGAAAGCACAATTTTTTTTCTGATGGAACCTGTATAAAAGTATAGTTACAGGTTGAAGAAACTCCAGGTGTGATGGTACACACCTATAATCTAAGCACTCAGGAGGCTGAGGCAAGAGGATCACCATGAGTTTGAGACCAGTCTGAGCTACATAGTGAGTTCAAGGCCAGCCTGGACTACCTAGAGAAACCCTGACTCAAAGGGAAACAAGTCAGTTAGTTAAATTTTAAAATGTTCTGTTCTTTCTTAGCTGTAGGAGTTCTACTTTTTCAAGATTCTAAGGTTGCAAAAGCAAATTATAATCATGTAGATTAAGGAACTGAAAGCAAGGCAAACATAAGGAGAAAATTTACAACATACTTAAGGCATATCAATGGTTACTAAAGGGAAGTAAACTTGAACATGTAAAACAGTCTAAAATAAAAGAATACTTTAACTCAATCTATAAAGAATAACATTTTTATTACACCAACTGCAGTAAAAACATTTATTATTAGCTGATTGATTTTCTGATCTTTTACATGCTTCCTAAGAAACCCTCTCAACTTCCAAGTTACTATTCCAACATTCCATAGGAAAAAACATGTTGGAACTGTCTAAAAATACCATAAGATTGTCAGACACATGGAGTTCGTTACATGAATATTCAAATATGTCATAATATCATTTGTTCCTTAGCAGCATAAGTTTTCAGCAAAGCAGTTAATCCCATAAAACTTCTAGAATAAAGCCTAAGAGGAAAACTATGTATGTTGGTGATGAGTTTCTAGATACAACACCAAAAGCAAAGTATCGTTTAATTTAGACTGTATGAAAGTTAAAAATTTCTGCTCTGAAAAAGATACTGTTAAGAGAAGAAAAAGAAAAGCCACAGACAGATAATAGCTTTGTAAAACACGTATCTAGAAAGCCTTATATCCAAAATACACAAAGAACTCTTGATAGATTTTTTTAAATTTTAAAATAAGCATATAAACATCCCATATCATTGGATAATAGCAATTTAAAACCAAAATGAGAAATTATTGTACTCTATTAGAATGGCTCAATCTAAAACACTGGTAATACGTGCTGTCAGGGGGTAAAGCCACCTGAATCGCCAGGTATCATTAGGAATGCAGAGAGGTACAACTATACTGAAAGGCTGTCTGCCAGTTCTGCGCACAAATAAATACAGTCTTACTATATGACCCAGCAATTGCTGTCTTGTGTATTTACCCAATTTGTTTAAACACATCTCATCCACACACAAAAAATGTGTCTGTGAGTGTTTATAGCAACCTTACTAAGAATCATCAAATCTAGAAGGACTCAATCTTTACCTATCCTTACATAAGTAGGTGGGCAAACAAACTGTTACATCCATATGATGGAAAATTGTTCATCTCTAAGAAGAAGTGAACTATTGAGACCTAAAGGACAAGAACAGTGGCTCCATGTTGCTAAGTGAAAGAGGCCAACCAACCCCAAAAGGCTGAATACTCTATAATTCCAATCACAGGACTGCTACTGTTTGGATGTAGATGGTCCCCTCAAGGCCCTCATGTTGGAAGCTTGGTCCTTGTGACAATGTGAGAGTTGATGCAATCTAGAGAGAGGTCCTTAGGTCATTCACAGTGGCACAGCCTTCAGAAGGGATTAGGGCATCCTACAAGACTCTCATTTCTCACAAAAGCAAGCTGTTAAGAACGTGCCAGCCAGAGTTACTCCTTGGCTTCCTGTCTGGCAATGTGATTTCTCAGTCTTATACCTGCTCCCCGCACCGTGGAGTTCCACCTGCTGTGAAGCCCTTGTCACAGACCAGCCCAACATCCATGCCATGCCCTCTAGAACCATGAGCTACAGTAACCCCTGCCCTTTGCAGAGTTCACTTGTGTTAGATATTTCACGTTAGTAACAAAAGACGGTATAATACAATGACCTTCTAAAAAGACATTGACACACGAAAAATATCGGTAGCTGTCAGAAGCTCACGGATAAGGAGGAGGATTTTTAGGACCATCAAACTATTCTCACGCTTCTGTCGTTGTGTATAAATGATGTCATGTATTGGTCAAAATCCATTGGGATCTCTACCACAAAGGGTGAATTTCATGTTTGTAAGTATTCTCAAAACTCGCCGAAGAGGTCAGGAGACCCCCAGAAAGAATGCAGACTAAGGCAAGAAAATTTATCTCACTGAAGTCAGGGTAGGGAGGTGCTGACTTTGGAAGAAACTGAAAACGAGTAAAGTTTGTAAGATTAATGGCAAGAAGAACCACACAGAAGGAAACATGACTGTTCCCTAGGGTCATGAGTTAATAATTCCAATACTGCCACTCGCGCCTAGAGGGACTGAACAATGCTGTAGAGAAATGCTGGCTGCTGGAAGCCAGATTTGTTACTGTTGGAGTCAACTTTTACCAATAAGGAAGAGAAGACACTATCACGATCTCCATGGTAATGAATGAGCTTTGAGGACATTAATATGAACTCATATGGAGAGGCTACAAATAGATACCCATGTGCACATGTTTAATACAAACACATTCGCTTCTTTGTTTTATCAGCTGAGAGCGCCTACAATAATCAAAATGTTATAGCTATCTCTAGTATACTAAACAAATCTCACTATTCTGTATTACCAACAGCACCAATGAAAAAAAATGACACCCTCAAATCAAGAAGCATATGTAGCAACCAAATCTTGGTTTCTAATACTATGATCCAACAGTAGAAACCAAGACTTCTTGGGAAAATGACTGATTCTGGGACAAAGGCACAAAGTGAGTTGGAGCAACTTGTAGTCAGAAAGCAAGAACTCGTGGGGGAACCAGGAGATGTTAAAGGGGACACAGGAGCCAAGCCAAAGAGCTCCCACTCCGCCAAGCTGGAACCCCTTCAGCAGAAGATGCAGTGGCATTGTGTTAAGATCCAAGTATAGAGCAAACACCTACAAATCCATGCCAAGGTGAATAAATGAATCAATGGGGAAGAAACAGATAACCCATTCGGAAGAGCTCCAAATAGTTTATTTAGATCCTGAGCCCACACGGTGAGCTCCCTCCGAAGAGTGGACTCTCGCAAGAATGCAGGAGCAGCTTTAAATGAAGGAGGCTGATGACCCTGCCACAGCCAGGCACCCCATGCCAGCAGCGACTCATACACACGCTAGTCAGGGGCACCATTGGCACAGTGCAATGACAACGCCGCTTTCCCTCTATTGCATCTTGACCAGAGCCTGTACACCCAGGCTAACCACAAAGAAAACCTCAGACAGATTTCAGGAGGAAAGCATCCTATAAAATAGCTTCCCAGCACCCTGAAAACTATCACTGTCAAAGTCATGGAAAACAAGGAAACTCTGAGAAACTGTAATGGCCCAGAGGAATCTAAGGACCAGGACAACAAATGTAATGCGGTACTTGGGATGGGTTTCTGCAACAGAAAAAGGCCATTGGCTAAAATCTGGAAATCTGGGTGAACTATGGATATCCAGACAGAGGTTCATTCATATCAGTAAACAAACCATTAAAGAAATGTTAATAATAAGGGAAAAGGCTTGTGGGGAATGGGGAAATTTTTTATGCTGGCTTCTCAACTTTTCTGTGAATCTAAAACTGCCCAAATAGATAAAATCTATTAGGGGTATAAATGAGCCATTAGACTGTGGGTCCTTAAGACAAAGTCAATTGTTTTCTTCATTGTTCCAAAGAACTTTCCACCTAGAAGAACCTTCACATATCATTAGATTCAAGTTTTTCCTCTGTCTACATGCACACATATGGTCAGAGTAGACAGACCTAGGGATTTCAAAAACAGGTTTGTGTTTAAGGCACAGGTCTCTCACTGACCTGGTGGGTGATCTGGGTATAATTGGATCAAAGACCTTCAGTTCCTTTACCTGGGAAATACAGACAAATACAATTACTTCCCAGAACTATCGTCAAAGAGGCCCCCAGCACTTGAGTCACGCGGAAGGCTGAATAAATATTTTCTTTTTCCCTGAACTCAATTTGCCCTTGCTTAATATATTCTGTTGAACTAATGAATGAATGAACAGTGACCCTCCCTAGTCCCTCTGTGAGCACTGCAGTTCCAAGGGGGACACTGTGCCTTGACCTCAGAGCGGCCAGCTTCAAGCCAAAGCCTCTCTCCTAAAAACCCTCCGCCCTCCTGTGGAGTGGGGTGAAGGAAATCTAAATGGATTCTGTGGCTCCCACTAGGGTGCTCCTGCCCCTGGCAGGAGTAGGAGCATCTCAGAGTCCTCAGTGTTCTGGGGTGTCCTGGGGTGCCCTGCTGGCTCCCTCCTGTGATTTAGAAATTGTCCCCGAGAGGGACTGACTTGCATATTCCTAGTTCGGGTCAACCTCTCTATTCAGCATTGTGCGGGTTCAGGGCAACCCAGAATAACAACTCTAATTTTCTGGAAATGAAGATTTGGGGGATTTTTTTAAAATGTTGAAACAGTATCAAGTTCGATGAATAGGTGATTGGAGAGAGGGAAATGGTTTCTAGAACATGGTACTAATTCGGACACATTGGATAAAAATATGAAAAATGAGGAGAAAGGAAGATATTTAAAATATTTTCATGACTTCCAAATACTTGAGACAGGCAATATGGCAGACCTCAGTGGAGGTCCAGTCAAGAGGCAGAAGTGGTACCAGTTATTGAAACAAGGTAAGTAAGCTATAAAGAATTGCTACCAGAGTACTGAAGAAATGAGAGGAAAAGGAACACAGAAAATTCACAGAGGCTGCAACCTCAAGAGGCACCTGCCACTTCCAAGGCCAGAGGAACAGAGGGAAGAGCAGGGTGCTGATCCCCAAGGGAAAGCATGGTGAAGGCCTCGCTGTTATGTCTCTCAGGGAGCTGCAGGAAGTGGCTGGGACCGCTGGGAAAATCGTAAACTGAATCCAGGTGCTGCTGCCGAAGGAAGTGCAGAGTGAACAGGCAGAGTGAAGAAGGACACCATGGGCAAGGATGCAGACAGGAAACTAAGGACGAGGAGCTGGTGTGGCCTTCTCAGGGTCACGGAGAAAGCCAGGCGCCAACCCCAAAGCAGAAGTGCAGTGCCTTTCACAAAGCAAGTGGCAGAAGCAGAGAGGGAAGAGCTTTCTAGGTGGGATTTTTGTGAGCCACCCTTGATGAGAGCAATGAATTCATATCATTTGCAAAACCCACTCTTTCTCAGATAATGGGTTTTTCTCAACAGTAGATTGTCTAGCGGGTACCAGACAGTTTCACAAATTCTAAATGTGGGAAGAATATAGAGTCACAAAAGGAAATCTTGTTAAAAGAGAAATGGCAGAGCACATGCAGCCGCCCAGACTTCAATTTTTTGACCTTTCTATAATTAGATCCATGAACTTTATACCAGCTCAATTTGTCTCAAAGACTGGAAATTACTTGTTCTGGATGACAAGTAAATAGCTAAGCAAATAAGTGGGAGGAAAAGCAGTCACCTGGATAATAAGAATAACTCGGTGGGTTCTGGAACAAAGATGAATCTGGGAATTTTCCATTGGAAGTTTACCCAGGGCGTCAGTTGAAGAAGCTGCTGGTTAAGTATTAAAGTGAATTTGGTCTGGTGGCAACAGGCCCTTGACGTGGGCTCTTACTACCAGCCAAGGCTGAGGTTGAAAACTCAGCCCTTCTGGGCCCATGATCGTCCTTTTTGTGTGCTGGTAAAGAGGGAAGCAGCTGTCATTCCAGTAATCATCATCAATAAATATTTACAGGCTGGGCCCTGTGCTTGAACTGGGAGTGTACCGTGTGTAGGACACTCTATCACCTCCAACAAATTTTTAAATCAGATGAGAAAATAGAAATACACAGACTCATACGGCACTGGTTACTTTGTGGTAACTGAAGCAATTAACCAGTGAAAGGTCACCAAGCCATCCTACCTGGAGGCAATAATCAGGGAAGTGGCCAGAGAAGACAGGAGAGCGGAGGTAGCTGGTGGAGAAGTGGGTTAAGACTTAGCATCAGAAGGGTGCCCAAGGGATGATGGGAATTGTTTGGAAGCAAGACTAAGAATGGATGGCTTGGTAAACCATAAACCATGTAATTTGGTTGGATTGAATGTCTGTTCTAAACTTTAGCAAAATATGTTTTTGAAAAGTGATCATGACTACTGCAGCTTTAAAAATGAAACTCAATTAACACCAGTGTTTTCTTCTGGTTAGAAAAATGCAAAAGACCACAATTACTTTGGTATTTTTCCACTCTGCAAGAAAAATTATATGCAGATTTTGAGTCACTACAATTCTGCTTTTTACTCAACCACAACTGATCAATAACTACTTCACTGAAGTATCTCCATGCAGCGTACTGTGCTTGAGATCATCAGGTCTATAAGGAATTTTAGGCTATGTTCTACTTGAGCACAATGTACAAGTCCTCAAGACAAGCAACAAACGTATAAGGCAAGAATAGCAGATAAGTAGCACGTGCCATGATGCTGGCCGTGTTTTGTGGACTTGACTTCAGGGAGCATGTCTGCCACTTCATGGCTGCCGCCAGGTGTGTGTGCTTTGGTCTTGAACTGAGTGTAAGTAGGTATGTGCCAGAGAGGAAAAGCAGAAAGGGGAAGAGGAAGAATGATCCGGAGAAGGCTTAGGCAAGGCAGCAGCAAGCCAAGCCTGAAGGAAACACCTTAGGAAGCTGCGACCTCCAGCGGTCCAGGGCTTGGAAGTCGGTGGCACCAGTGGGCATGGCGAGGGGTGAATGGAGAGAGGCGACTAGTAGTACACAAGATAGGAGGCAAAGACAGAAGCCCAGCGAAACCTCCCAAGCTCCAGGCTTAAATCCTCGAGAGGCCGGAAGTTCCATTTAGTGACCTGCAGAAGAATGGGAGCTGATGCCATCTCTTACTGACGGATGGTGCAGTGGCTTCTCTTCATTTGTTTTTCTATATTTCCCAAATTCTCCCTGACATCCACCCCGACTTGTACAACAAAAACGGATGAATCATAATATGCAAAATGCCAGCACATAGACCAGAGAAAGGCATTAAACAGGTTCAAGACGAAGTATTGGAATCAGAAGTACAAACTTCTTGTTTCTTCTGTATTTTAAAGAGTACCTTCTAACTTGCCTACGATGGATGTGTATATGGGTAGCTTTTTAAATCAGAGAAAAAAGCTTCATGTTTTGTTAGCTTGCTTTTTTGGTAGAGAATCAGAGTTATATTCGGCAGCAACAACAAAGAAGTCAGCCTGGTGAGGAACAGATGAGTCTCAGGGCGGGTGAAAGGGAAGGAAAATACAGGGAGGGCAAAGGTCACGCCCGGTCTGCCTTGATTGGCTGCGGTCTCCGACTCCCCACTGACACCCAGGCCCATTCTGCAGGAGCTGAGCTGGGATTCTCAGAGCAGGCGATCCCATGGTTACCAAGGTCCAGAGGCTTACTTCATCTTCACTTGAATTTTTATTTATTTTTTACCCTTTTTAACAGGTTAGACAGAGCAATGGGGTCAGTTTTACCCCTTGGTGTTCCCATTTTGTCTTTGCCTCCAAACTCATAGTTCTACATTTTTGGGGTTCCATGTATAGAGTACGCTTTGCTCATCCTGAGTCTGTCCTGTAGACTCTGCCCTGCCCACAGAGGGCTTGGCTTTCACATGAATGTCTGATGCCCTGGGGCGCATCTCACAGGTGACCGCTGCTGTGACTGGAAGACTTTAGTTCACACCAGAATTTAAAGGAATGGAAAACCTTAATGTTCACTTTTGTTTCTTTCCTCCCTGGCCCTCTCTTGGCTTTTCCTGACGCACCCTCATCCATCATTGGTTCATTATCCACTACTGGTGAAATGTATGTGGTATTCAAAAGCACCAAATTCCCTGCTGGACTAGTGACCTTAAACATTTGCACGTTATTTATGGAGACTAAGAGACCAGTCAAAGTGGAGATTTACTTATGAAACTAGAAAACAAAATACTATTCTAAAATGTTTATCTTTTTTGAACTTCAAGGTAGCAATAACCAAAGCAGAGAACCCAGAGGGAACCCTGATAAATGACTACCTCACAATCTACATATGCAGTTAATGCACTTTTCTATGGGGGGCCCTTAGGGGACCTAACGCACTCTCAGTAACTCTGTTACAGACAAAAAGAATGTTCAGCGCTACACTGGGTTTATAAACAAGATCTTATTTCCCAAATTCTTTACATTCTTATTATACTGGATTAAATTAAATCTCAGTGACCACTGCAGAGATTCTTGATCTGCCTTTCTACCTGACCATCAGTGGGCATTTTCAGAAGATTCCCCTTTTATTGCTAAGTTTCTCTCCAAACTCTTGCTTTTCTGTCAAGTGGTCAATTGTCTCGAGAGTAGTCTGGATTCCCACTCATTGCTGCTTGGAGAGCACTGAGAGCTTGTCTGGAGATGTCAGTATTGGGCCTCTGGTTTTGCCTGGCTTTTATAAATTGGTAATAATTCACACATATTGTCTTTGTAGAGGAAAGGCGATAGGAAAGAAGGTCTCCAAATTCTGAGTGGTTATAGCTGAGGATATTTTTTAAATGTAAAACCCAAACATTTATGGGCTCAGGCTGAGGAAGCCCAAGGACTGATCAGAAGGGCTCTGTCAGCTCCTACCACTAGAATAACTGGGTGCCTCTCTCCACGCCCACACATACGTATCTGTAGCCACCAACCTCAGCCTGGTTTCCCTGCTGGCTTCTCAGGTGCTGCCCCTGGTGTTAAGGCCTGGTAGAGTGAGGAACTGTCCCCTCAGGATGGTACTTCAGATCCAGGTCCAAACCTGTCACTCCTTCGATGCCCTAAAGGATCGTTCTAGGGGCAAATGTGCAAATAATTACTCACACCGACAGGCCACATACTCTACTCTAGGTGCCTAAAACCTGAATTCTCAGCACCCATTGAGAGATAGAGAGAAAACTATTTTTCATTCTTGGTCTCAATTTCTTCATCTGCAAATTGATCCAGAAAACCTAGATATTTAAACCATCTTATTATAGAAGGCATGGAAACCCCAGAATTCCCTTGATTTTGGATCTTTAGATTATGTGATGTTAAGGGAAATCACAACAGGCAGAATAATGAATCACTTTATAGATCTGAATCAAGAAGCTTTAGAGAAATATGTGCTTTCTTTCTGTATCCTCAGGGCAACTCGATCCATTTTGGGGCAGGAATTAGATGTCAGGCGGGTGCTGTATACCAGGGTAAGCAGAAATGTTTCTAATGATAGGTCTGGGGAAAGCAGATGGCTCGGTAGTTGTGTTTCAAAGAGCTTTCTGGCTTGGTAGCAGGCAAAACACACAGGAAGTGTATGGAGAGGGGGCGATGACGGAGAAGAAATCTGCACACAGCCTTTGCGGTTGTATCATAAAGCTTATGAGTGAATCCACAGGATCTCCTTCCGGAAGTTGCTTTTCAAGAATATATTACACGTTCTCAAGTGACAAGAAATCCAAGATTGGTGCAGAAGTTAAACCGAATTATTAAGGATCCGGTTTCTTCTCATCTTTCGGACCTGGCATCCTCAATGTTCGGAAACGCTTTATTTCTAGTCTCTGCTTTAGTGCAGGATGCCCATGATAATCACTCACTGGCAGAGAGGGCCCTAATGGTTGGCCAGCCCTGGCTACCTCATTACCCTTCTCCCCCTCCCCAACAGCTGAACAAAAGTGAGGCTATTCAGGAGGCTGAGGCAGGAGGAACATTATGAGCTCAAGATCAGCCTGGGCTACAAAGTGAGCTCAAGGCCAGTCTGAACTGCACGGTGAAACCCTGTCTCAAAAAGACAAAAAAAAAAAAAAAAAAAAAAAAAAAACAAGGCTCTGCTGACAAGACAGGAAGTAAGAGTGGCCACCAGAAAGATAGTTGTTGTATTTGTCACAGCACGAACTGCCCTGTGTGTGGATAACTTCTCCAAATGGCTATGCTGAGGTCAAGCAGCATTGTAGCATCTCTTCACTGATGACAATCTGTGCATGAGACTCTTCCACAACAACAAAAGCACACTTTTCCTACTGTGCTTATGACACATTCAAAGGTAAAAAAGACCTAAATTCATCACACCTATTGGACAAGATTTAGGCTGCTAATTTGAGTTTGTGGTTTTTATCACAACAGATCGGTAGGTGGGATTTGCAGGGAATCTTCCCACTAAAAACCTGTTTTGAATTCTAGGAATGTCAGGCATCCTGTTTGTTAGTTGTGCCGTGAAAACAGGGTCTGTGCATATCTGAGAGCACCTGATAACCGCTCATGGAAAGAAGTCTCTGATTGTCTCACAGTCTGAGTATCCAACCTCTGAAAACACAGCTGGGCAAAATCAAGATGGAGCTCACCTGTCTGCTCCAAGCCTCAGCTATTTCAGAAGAAAAATGGTCTTGGCACTCACCCTGCCTATGATCCAATCAGAGCAGGGACACATCTCTTCCTCCCCGCACGTCCAAGGAAGGTCGCTGCCAGGTCAATGTGTAGGAACAGAATAGGGGCTGTGCATAATTAGCACGCAGGGAGCAAAGCACTGTGGGTTCACCCAGGGCACCCTCCCTGCCCTCTGTTGGCTTAAGTCCAAGAAGATGACCATTGAAGCAACAAACACAGCTTCCAGGACAAAGCATGCCCTCACATGGCCTGCCCCAGGGTCAAGGTCCAGCAGGAGGGATGGGCACCAGGCCAGGAGAGACTCTGTTAGATAACGCAGCTGCGACTTCAACATCCAGCAAACCTAAAACTCAGAACTATCCATCCCACCGTTCTCTACATGGCCTGTTCCTGGAAGGCTGCCCATTCTCCTACCCCTTGCAAAGGCAGCATTGGAAGAAACAAAGCTAGAAGTAAAATTCCCCCTGTGCTCACAATAATAGACTTTTTGGTGGGAATCTGACTGCCATGGCTCCAACTACATCCACAGGTTAGATGAAGTAAAATAAAGCAAATTTTCCTACTTTAATCCCTACCTGAAGAAAACGTCCCCCACTCTGTTCAAAATGGAATTCTGAAAGGAGCCCACCAGACCTGCAGTTGCTTCTTAGTGGACTAAGTCCCTTTTACTCCCATCAGACAAGTGGGTGGTAAAATACAACCAGCTCTGAGTGGGGAGTTCGAGACCACAGCACCCTGAGTTGTCCTGACACAAACTTAACCCACTTAAGTCTCTTCTTGAGACTTCCCAGGATTATTTAATACCAAATGCAAGTGCTTGCTTTGGCGAATGTATTTTTACACACTACCCTCTGCTCATTGAGATGATATCCTAGAGAAGAAGGAAAGGCGTATAGTAATCTTACCCATCTGCTGATTTGGATTCTGGGGATGGAGGCTGGTGGGGAATTTGTGGGCTGGAACAAAATCTGAAAGTGAAGTTTACAAAGCTGTACTTGTGCTCACCTGCATACAGCACTGAGCCAACACAACGCCATCACTTTCTCTTTAGACAAGGAGCCGCTGCTGTCTGAGAGGTGTCAGACAGGACATTACATCCTAACTCTGTCCTGAGCACCACCACCACCACCACCACCACCGACAACTGCTCTTCCCTATCACAGAGTGAGCCACCCTGGAAAAATAGTTCAGGGTTAGGAAAAGGAGCTTCAGAAAACTTCACTCTTAAAATAGATTGTGCCAGAGAAACCATGCTACAAATGGAGGCTTTGAGTAGTTGAAACAAATCTAATTGCCTTTTTGACATCTTATGAGCTAAGTTGGCTTTCTGGGCTTGGATGTAGGCACAATTTGTGATTTTATTTCTCTAAAGCAATGTAGTCTGAATTGCAAACAACCAATTTATCTTGGAACTCTGGGACCATAACTCATTTGTCAGTAAAATCGCTGTAATTGTTTTCGTTGGGTCTTTTTAATGAGCCAAATAAACAAAAAGCCATCTAAAGCAAATGACCAGTAATTGAACAAGATGTACAAATCTACAGTGATTAACGTTATTTGAAAAATAAGTATTCATGGCGATGAGATTGGTGAGAATTTTGTAGGACAGAAATTGACCTGAAATTAGTGCATTGTGTCGGAAGAACAGACTTATCTAAGTTTTAACCTGCAATACTTTTTAAAACTATTCATGCAATAACTGTATACTGAGTAATATTTTACAAAGCACAAATTCATAAGGACAGTTAAGTATGAAACAATTAGCCAATTTAATCTCTATGAGGACTCTTAGAGGTATTATTATTATACCCAATTTTACCAATGAGCTAAACTTGAGCACAAAGAAGTAATTTACTCAACATCAAAGGGGGAATCAGGGCATTCTGACCACCAGCTTTCACCTGTAATGTCACATAATACTAAATTTGTGCAGTCAAAGCCTTACAAATCTTCAGACTTTGGTTTTCCAATACAGACTCTTTAAAAAGATTTACCTTTATTTAATAATGCTTAAGCCTTTTTAGTAGCTACAATTCTTTGAGTTGAAATTTATAGCTGATCTCTTTTATATTCTGAAAATTCAGTATCGGCAACACAGATCAGATGTCATCATGCAGACTTCAGGGTGTCCCGTTGCTCAGAGGTGGCTGCTTCTGTCGTCTGTCGTGTGGACATTGTCAGAAGGACCTTGAAGACAAACAGGAACAGGTCCACGTTTATGAAGCAGAGCTCAAACCTCACTTCTGCCATATCCTGGACAAATACTTCAGCTCTCAGCTCCTTTCATCTCGCATCCCATGAAGAGAATCCTCGCTTTGCACTTTATAATTATTGAACCATATCTCCCCCGATCTGGGAGCCACAGCTCAGTAAGTAGGGACACTCAAGTCACAGTTGTACTGGGGAAGACACAAGCTTTAGCTCCTCAGGTTTTTCTGATGACAACGGCCAACTTCTTCTGGAACCCCTTCCTCCAAAGCAAAGGCCGCTTAGGTGAACAGAAGTTGGGATGAGCCACAGTGGTTACCAATTCCAGGCACTTGGGAGAAACCACTGCATCTCTATCCACAAGGGAATGCAAACCACACTAGTGATCAACCCAACTTCCGACTAGTGCAATAAACCTAGGACTTGAAAGAACTCACCATGGCTTGGCTGCTAACCTTTCTCATGATGTGCTGCCGTAGCCCAAGGGATTGGGGAAGAACTAGGAAATTCTAAAATAACCATCAATGTTCTGAGTAGGTGAACCTGAAATCAGATAGAGGCCCACGACAGAATCAAAACATTAGGGAAGTGGAGGAGGGGGACCCTCCCAGACCTCTTGGAAAGAACCCTAAGTTCTTCCCAAATCTGAACACACCTTACAATTTGAAAATTCCAAGAGAACAAATAAATGGAGGTCAAATAAGAAAAAGCAAAAACCTCAAAGACATGCAGGGAGGTAGACAGAAGAGAAGGGTTAACTCTTAACAAATCAGGCTGCATTTAAATATTAGTTTTTACTTCCCTCGTATTAAAGATGCAGTCAGTTCTGACAACTACCAATAACACAAAGAGGCTGCTATGGATTAAAAACTGATGGTCAACTTAATGCCAGCTGAACTACATCAGCGTGGTGCTGAGCGTAGATGGCCACCTGAGGAAAGTTGCCAGCACAAATAGAGATGTGGAGAGCAGAGCAGGGTGGTGTGGGTTCTCTTAAATATTGGTTCGAGCCATTGGTTCTGGAGGAACTGATCATGACGAACTCAATATATTGAGTTTGACCATTATCATCAGAGGAGCTTGGGACCTTGTTGGTGAGAGTGGCTGTGGTTCACATTGGGGGAGCTCTGTCCTTACATCGAGCATTGCTTCCTGGCTCCAGAGAGGAAGATGTGTGCTGTTTAATCCCCAGAAGCTTGTCACACTGGCTTTTGGTGTGTGTTTGACTGTCACATCGTTAGAGGAGCTCAGAACCTCCGTGTCACTGAGGATGGTTGTGGTACACTTCAGGGAAGCCCTGGTCTTTATTACGAGCATGACTTCTCAGCTCCAGGGTAGAACCCTCAACCTTCTGGCACAGCTCCTTCACCCCACTGGCATAGACTTTCTGGCTTCCACCACTGACCTTGGGCCTTCCCAGCAGATCTGTATAAGGCTCTGGACCTTCAGTTGGACTCATTGGAGGCATTGTCATGGGCTCTAGGTCTTCATCTGGACTCATGCAGGACACTGCTGTGGGATCCAGGCCCTTGGCTGAATATTCTGAGTCTTTAGTGTTGCGGACAGATTTCCTGCACTTTCTTGTGACCATCATAAAACATTACAAATTCTGTGTCCTGGTTGTAACTGTCCTCACAACCCCTGACTACAACAGGGACTGCCAATTCCTACAGAATGTTTGAGGAAGAAGCACCATTTCAATCCAGCCCTTGATAAACAGATGAGAACCGGATTCCTGGTTTCTGGATCCGGTCTCTTTCACCATGTGATTTGCCAGCTGGGGTCTTGTGACTCAACCACTTTAGAAAGCAACTGGGAGCAGGGGATGCAGTGTAGTTATTTTTCATCTCGTGTCAGGCTCAGCTAATAGAATCACAAGTACTGACAGCTTGAGGAAAAGAATAATCAATGTTTATTTTTAAATAAAGATTTTGAACAAGGTCCTACAATTATAAAAATAAAAGCATTAGCCACTAGGCAGGTCCTTTTACAGGCACACATCTATCATTTCAGGGAAAGATCTGATACCCCTTTAAATGATGGTTCCAACCTACTTGTTAATTTTAGATGACGTCCTACAGAAAAAAGACTACACGGCACCAGTTTAAACCAGCCAAAGCCACCCAGCCCCTCTTCTGGGTGACATAAAGCAGTGTCACATATTACAGTATAATGCTAACATCTCCACCTGGGACTTTCGGTCTGCTATTTTTGAACAAGCTATGAAGGAGCATGAGATGAAACTGGCCATGCTTGGGGATATGCCCACATGGAGCCCGGACAGTGCTTCCATATGAGCATGCGTGTGAGTTTCCCCACCAGCAGCTCCTTGCTTGCTTGGTTCTGGCAGAGGCTCTGCTTTGAGAGTGAGCCTAACACTCCCTCTCCTTAGCTGCTCCCATTAGAAGCTTCTCTCTCATCTCCTGGTTGCCTTGGTGGAGTCTGCACTCTGCAAGGGGTCCAACCACTGCGTTCAGACACAGAAGTAGCAAAAGCAGGAACAATGGCAGTCACACCTATGAAAACACAGGGATCCCTCCAAGGAACTGCCCAGCCAGGCGTGGGGTGAACTGTCCCAGCAGCCAGCCTGCCCAGTCTCCATCCCAGGCATGTGACAACCTTGGGACAATTTACGATAAGGGTCTGCACTGACCTCAACTCGGAGTGACTGAAGAATTAAGAGCAAAGCGAAAATTGCTTTCAAGAAGAGAATACTGAACAGCTCACTAGACTTGAACATTATCCAATGACAGAGGCCTCCCTACAAAGCAGGATTTTAAATTATAAAATGATGTTTAGCAAGGTCCAAGCATCAGTCTTAACTTGAAAGCCAAGAACAAATTATCTTTTAATAAATCAGATCCTGAAAAACTTTTTTACCCTGCTCCAAGGACGTGAGGGTTTGTTCAAGTGTTTTGGGATTCAATATGGTACATTATGCCTGCATATTTTGAAAATACTATCGATACAAAGAGCTGGGAGGTATCGCATACTTGCATCCTGGCTAAGGTGACTTAACAGAATATACAACATACGAAGCACTGGTTAGACGTGTCTTGTTCTCAAATAATCTTTACAATCAACATTCTAAATTGTGTCTTTTAATATAACTAAATTTGTTCACTAAATATACTAATATTGGATATTTCAAACATCTCTGTCATCTGCTCAAGCATTTTTGCTTTCATAAGAGGCTGTCCCCACTAACAAGAAATGGTGCCAATATTCATAATACCTTTTGTATTTAGGAAACATTTTTACAAAGAAAAAAGTGATTTTTTATTAGAAAAAAAAAGGCCTTGTTTTAATACTATATCACCAGATAAGAAAATGCACACCAAAGAAATAAAACGGTCTTAAGGACAAAACATGACAGAAAGTATAACACGGTACACGTCTAACAATGAACTGGAAAAAGCACACACATATGTACAGGTTCTAGAAGCAGCAGTGACACATGAAACAGGCTTTTCCTTCATTTCACTCAGCTCAAAGAAACTTCCAATCGAAAATGATTGCATGTCTGACACTGCATACACAGAGGAAAGATTATAAAGGAGGGTTTCAGTTTTGCTAGAAATTGCCAAGTGAAAGTTTAAAACATGTAGAATCCGCACGCAAACAGAAGTTGTCACAGTTCTTGCCTTTCAATGGTAACACACCAGAAAGCTTTACACAGGACTATTTACATTATGGTAGAGGCCCACAGGGGAGGGCCCTGAGGATCAGTGCTTGCAAATTTGTCCCTTTACACCTGGGACGCTAAGGGGGAAAATGTACTGAGATCCCAGAGGCGTTTGCTCCGGAGTGCGAACGTGCTCCCTGATGAAGAAACGTCCTTGGACATTTCTCTGTCACTCTGTCCACCGCTGTCACCTCTCTGGGGTCCTGAAGCAGGGCTCCCTTCATTGGACCCGACAATTCTCGCTGTTCGGGGGGTCAGGCCTGGCGTCCAGGGTGGGGATAAGCAGGCTGCCCCTGGTTTTGGGGCCGTCCCTGGGACTGTGGGTGGTGCTCCTTCCTGGAGGGTAGCCAGCAGAGACAGGCTTCACGGTGGGCTCTGCAAACCCCGCTGGGCTCTTCTGTCGAAACTTGACCTGCAATACACACACCTTGGTCAGGGCCTGAAATCAGGTACATGTTCACGACATGAAAAGCAAGCACTGTATCATCAAGTTAGGAACCTGTACATGACTTTATTATTGCCTTTCCTGAGAACAGGCCCCCAGCTAACAGAGGACAGCATAGGATGGGGAACACAATCTCTAACGGGACATCAGATTCTTTTTGTCACTTCTGATGGTCACACTAGCTTTTGAAGCCACATGTGGCATTTTTAGACCAGAAGATCAACTCTTTGGAACAAAGTACCTGTTGGGGTTTACTGTGCATCCCTAATGCCCACAATACACTAGACCGTAGAGGAAATGTTGGAGAAATTCCTCATCCAAAGCTGCTTGTTTACCCCAGTGAACCCTGTCATGCAAATTGAGTAGAAATCAAGTCAGTGATACTACATCAGGTAGAAACTACTGTTACAACCTTTAAAAGACCCAGGACCTGGCCCTCATATTAAAAGTATTTTAATCATACTCTTCATATCATGTTTCTGTTTGGAGTCCAGCCCGGGCAACTTAGTGACTTAGTGAGACTGGTACAGCAGGCAGCTTTTTAGTAAGTTAATGGTCATATATTGTCCCAGTTTTACGTACTGGCATATAAGCATAGGGCTGTTATTTTAATGTTGATAACGTATGTTTTATGTAGCACAACACATGGATGATATTTGTTACAATGCAATAATGCACAAAGTATATAAGGTAAAGAAGAGTACAGATTAAGTTTATAAAATGGTACAGAATATGAATGCATTGGTGAAGAAATAGTTTCATTAGAATTACAGCTCTGGGTGCAGATGATAGAGCTCGGAGCTTCTTGTTTTGGTTTTGAAGCCCCAGTTTTGGTTTATAAGACCACATTAACACTTACACTACAAAGACTCATCATGTTAGTAGTTTATTTTGTAGTAGGGTCGTTAAGGGTATAAAGGTTAAAATTAATAGAAATACATAATCAGGGTTAGTTGACGAAGACAGTAAATGGGTATTATATCGGTTGGTCTCTGATCCATTTTAAAGCAACTAAACTTAACTACTGGAATTCAGAGAGGCATTCACTCAAAGGATGAAATGTTAGACTTCACTGTTTTGATAAATGAAGACTACGAATGATAGCTAGCATTAGGATAGAAAATATTAGTGCTTTACCCCCTCTAAGTTACTGGGGATGGAATATAGGATTACAGATGCGAATACAGAATACTTTGGTTTAGTATGTGGAGGAGGTTCCACAGGCTTGTGGATATGTCCTGTAAGTCTGGAAAGAAGTACACTAAAATTAGTAAAGTTAAAAATGAATAGAACACTTAAGATATCTTTAAGTATACAGGAGGAATAAAATGGAATTTTATCTGAGTTGATGCTTGAGGTATCGTTAGATCCAGTTTCATGAAGGAATAAATGAATGATTACAAAGCAGTGACAATAAATGGTAAAATGAAAAGCAGAAAAAAGAAAACGTCCACACTGCAAAGGCAAAAGCAGGAGTAAAGCACTCAAGATCTTTTAAAGAAAAAGAGGGAAGCAGGGTGGCAGCTGCAGTCCCAGCTACTTGGGAGGCTGAGGCTGAGGCAGGAGTTTGAGGCCCACATAGCAGGACCCTATCTCAGAAAACAAGTGGCGAAGTAAATAAACAGAAAAGAAAAAGAAGAAGCACTCTTAACCAGGGCAGACAGGTGTTGAGTGCAGGTTCTGGGGAAAGATACCTTCCCCGAGCAATAGACTTGCAAGGACCTCCTTCAAACACAAGCAGAGAACAAAACTGATTCTCCCATTTACATTCTTTATAAAGAACACGTGGCTTTCGAAGGCCCTGAAGCCGTTTCATTACACATGACCTAGGGAATCTGGCTAACACACCAGCTCCCTGGTCGGTTTGCTGCTTTGGTCTCAAGTCCTGGGCAGGATTCTGAAAAGGAATAACCTCGAAGGGACAGGGGTTAGTGGGAAATTCCACCCACGGCAAGCCGAAGGAAATACACAGCTTTCCTGGTACTATTGTATTTTTTATTTATTTGAGAAAAATAGTGCTTCCAAAGACAAGTGTTTCCCTTGAATGCTACAGATGCTGAAGTGTCAAATTTTTAGGTTCATCAAAAAGAGAAAGAGAGAGAGAGAGAGATCACATAAATAATGAATTGGGCCAGGAAGATTTTTTCTTAATCTCAATTAAATTCCTAATGTACGCTCACTGGTTTTTCCGTGTCAGAATCAATTTCTCTGACACTGAGCTGAGGAAACTGTACGCTGATCAGAGTTTAAACCATGGATTTGATTCCCGCCTTGGTCAATCAGCAAGGTCAAACCCAGCAGGCATTGAGTCTGTTAGAAAGTGGTCCACACCCTGCCTTACCAATGATATCTCAGCCACCCAGAGAGCAGACAGCAAAGATGTGGGTGTCTCGGTGAAAACGAACCCCACTAGCAGAAGGAAGTGCAAGTTCCCCAAAACCACTGACCAACACTATACTATGCACCACCATCCGAGCCAGGCTTTACTGTTTAGGGGCTAAGTACAGCAGATCGACTCTACATCACGACAGTTCCTGGGTATGTTTGTCCCAGGGACATAATAAACAGAGAATGAGCCACAGCCTGTCTGCATTTACCCATTTCCCAGCTGCTTTGAGCTTACCTGATGTCACTAAGTGACCTACAGAATCATCTCTCTCAACACCCAGCCGGTTAGGAAAGAGCTCACAAGCCTGAGTGTCTCATAAACTGAATTATTCAAAGGAAAATGGAAGCACCTTGAGACCACAATGTTCAGGGAAATGTATCAGATGCATGAGCTTAAATACTGTACGGTTTCTCTTATATAAGAGACTCGAAGGGTAAATGAAGAGCAAAATAAGAAACAAATCATAGAAAAAAGGGAGAAAGATCTTTTGCAAAAGGGAAGAGATCCAAGAGGAAAATGGGATTGGGGAAAGGGAGAAAAAGGAATTAAGATATGTTATATACATGAACCAACTCCATACAAGGAATGTAATCATCATGCACTGCAAACACACACAAATAAAAAATAAAAACTGAAAAACATAGTATTTTTCCTCAACCCAAAAAGCCCTGGGTGTCTAACCCACTGCTTTAGAAAAACACCACCTTGCTCCAAAGGTTTAAAGCTAAATGATGAAATATACTTCATGGATGAGGTAAGCATTTTGCTGGGTAACTCAGAAAATGTTGGATCAAACTGCAAATTACAAGTCCAGGTTTTGAAGAATTGAATCTAATCACATAGTCTCGGCTGCCTCCTTCCAAGCAGACCCCCTCCGTTCACTGCCAGGGTGAGGTTTCAGAGTAATTTCAAACCTGCAGGAAACCATGGTTACCACTGGGCACCAGCATGCTCAGAAGCGGGCTGAGCAGGCCCCCTAGTGTGCAAAGCTCTTTCTACTAGATAATAACTCTGAACGCCACAGGCAAACCACTTTTACCAGCAATTCCTCACTGGAAAAGAAAAAGAAAGACACTCTGGAGAACATGGCGGACAGACAACAGCAACTACTGAACGCTCTCTAAAGGCTCGGCTCAGAGGCCAGGAATGATGCGGACTAAGGAGATACGAACCAGTAGAGATATGCTCTCCTGACTCAGGAACGAACTGGGCTGAGAGAATCCAACTTGGAATACAGTCCTGGCGCTAAAATAGGAACAGAAAAATCTCGGTGTGGAGGCTCGACTCCGCGCCATTGGAAACCGCGGCTTGGATTTCCTGCCGCACGGCGGCCGGCCACCTCCACAGCGGCTCAGCAAGGAGAGACGCGACCGCCGAGCTCGGGAACGGAGTCGGAAACGCGACGGACAGGAAGGAAGGCTGACTGGAGGCGAGGTGAGCGAGGAACTGACTCCCTACCGCAGTCTGACTCCAGCGGAGGATTTTCTGGGCGCGGGCAGTCCTGTAAGAACAGGGCGCGGTGGCAACTGCAGCCGCACGGTTCCCTCTCGGACGGGATTGGTGAAAGGTGCCTGGCCGGAGGGACGCTGCTCGCGGACCCCCTAGGCTGGCCTAGCCCAGATCCCAGAGCCTGACGGTGGCCCGGAGGAGCGACCGACTTCCGCGTAGGCTGCCTCCTCCGCAACTCCCTGGGGCGCAGCGGTGAGCTGGAACAACTAGCCAGCGCAATTAGATCAAGCTGTAGCTGACAGGCAGGGAAGCCGGGCCTCCTGTGTAAGATTACATTTTATAAGGAACAGAAAATATGGGGAAGGGAAGCAACAAAAAAGGCTCCTCGACCCCCAATCCTGAGAATCAGGCAATAGTGGACACTGTACCAATATACATTAAGCGCCATTTAGAGAGCCTCATAGACCAATTCAGGAATGAAGTTATCAATGACCTGAAGCTAGAAGTATGCAGAATAGTTAGAGAAATGCTAAGCACCACCCAGGAAAAAGCAGATGGTGGAGTGGAAGAACAGAAAAAGAGGGGAGAATTGCTTGATGGAGAAAACAGAGAAAGCATTGAGTATGTGAAGCAGGTGCAAAGGGACTATCAAGAAATCAAGAAGTATACCCAAGACTGGCATAACAGCTTGAAAGAAACTAAGGACAGACTATCTGAATTGGAGGGCAGACTTGAAACATGGGAGAATGAAATGAAAAACTTCTTAAAAATAACAAAGAAACACACAGCAATAATACAAAGACAAGAAGATGATAAGAGGAGCCATAACTTAAGGATTAAGAACATAAAAGAAGAAGTAGGGACACAAACAAGTGAACTACAAAAGCTACTCACAGAAATAATCCAGGAGAATTTTCCTAATTTAGCAAAAGGTAAAGATACTCAAATGTATGAGGCATACAGGACCCCAGCTACCTACAACCCTAATAGAGAAACACCCAGGCATATAATAATAAAAATTCCAGAAATTCAATACAAGAAGAGAATATTAAAAGCTGTAAGAGACAAGAAACAGATCACTTACAAGGGAAGACCCATCAAAATTACAGCAGATTTCTCTTCACAAACCATCAAATCTCGAAGAGCATGGGGAGAAATAATTCAAGCTTTGAAAGATAATAATCTACAGCCAAGATTGAGATATCCTGCACAACTGTCCCTGGAAATTGATGGAAAAACGAGGTGCTTCCAAGATAAAGAGGAACTGGGGGAATTTGCAACCACCAATCCAACCCTACAGAAAGTATTGCAGGATATTCTAAAAAAAGAAAAATACAAAGAACCCAGAAATAGGGGCGGGGAGGCCACAACGAATAGAGCAGAGACCAAAACGAAGAAGACAAACTGACAGCTACTGACAGAAAAAGAGCTCAACAGAAATGAGACAGAGAAGATTGGATGATAGGAACAGCTTTTTTTGGAGAAAATGACATCTTAATAGGTAATGCTGATTTAGTACCATCTTGTTTTGAAGTCTCATCTAGCTTTTGTTCTTCTGTCTCCAATGGTCTAAACAGGTTGTATCTTATTGGATTTTACTATGTACAATAGTATAAGAAAAAAACCTTTTAAAGACAAGGAGATTATACAGAGACCATTGTTCATTTTCTGTTAGTCGATTCTAAATACTCTATAATGCTGTTATTCTCTTAAATGGATTTACATTGTTTTGATATACTTAATGCTACAGTATATGAAGTTGTACTCAAGGACTTCAGGGAGGGAGTCAATATGGTAACTATTTTTGGGTCAGGATTAGCTGGTGGTGAAACACTATTCTGCTTAAATGGTTATGTTTTGATCTGCCCTGTTTCGCTGTTATGCCCTCTTTTTTTCTCAATCTCCACTCCATTATTTACTTTTTTATTTTTACCCATTTAATTACAGGGAAAAATATAGCAGGATATAATATAGTAACCCACTTTGACTTTCTATTATCTCGATTTGAAGCCCTGTATTACTCTCACCATCTTGTTTTTGACTGAGGTTCCTATATTCTGTTTTGCTGGATAGTATCAGGTTCGAAAGTTTAGGCATCAGCTGAGAAGATAATGAGATTCATTATAACGCCCATTCTCGTTGACTTTTATCTACTTTTGAAGACCTACAATGTCTCCAATGTTTTGGTTTTGTCGGTTTTATTCTTTACGGTTTTGTTCAATTGTATTACAACTAATGATATAGGCAATTCTATTAGAAATAGCGGGAGGCATTAGGGTAACCATTGTTGATCACCTTGTATTATGTTTTTATATTATCTATTATGTCCACCCTTTTGACTTGACCGATTCTGTTCTGTTATGTCACATTTGGTTTTACTCTCTTCCAAAAAAGCAACAAGAACCATGGGAGCAATGAAACCCAAAATGTGTAATAGTCACTGTACAAAAGAGAGGAAAAGAAAGTGCTCTAAACTATATAACTGCATGTATATTTAAAAGTATAAGATAGAAAACGATATCACAGAGTTTTATTGGATCATTGAACAGAACTGTTTGCAGTATCATTGGTGGAATGTCCACTCTACAAGCTTTAATTTTGTGACTTGAACAATTATTTCTAAGATGGCAATATGTAATCCATTAACTAGTGATTTCCTACTGCGCATTTTTTTATTCTGTAAATCTGTATAACTTGTACCCCTTCACTGTTTTTTTTTCTTTCTTTTCTTTTCTCCTTAAATAAAAATTAAAAAATAAAAAAAAATAAAAAAAAAAAAAGAAAAGAAAAAGAAAAAATGAGCTGTGTGGTGATCTAGAGGATCCAATAAGATGATTTCCTAAGACGCCTTCACAAACATCTAAAGTCTGTGGTCACCTAAGACAACAGTCACAACTACGCTATCTGTGGATTTGTGGACATCAATCCTGGTACCGGACATAGGTGAATCCACAGACACAATCAGCTACCTACAATGCAGAAGACAGGTGACACGAAAGGAAGTCACAGTAGACAAGAGACGTGGAAAATGCTAGCTAAGTGTCATGGTTTAAGGGAGCAATGGATTCTTCCTTTGCTCTCCGGAAATATCAGACCTACAGGAATGGATATCACTTCTCACACAGAGGGCTGAGGGAGGCTCCTGGCCACCCACCCAGGAGGCGACCTGGTCCCCCCCAGGAGTCCGAGCCTGACCCATGCAGAGCAGCTCAGTGGCATTGTGTGACCAGGTTGAGGTCGGGCTTTGAAGTGTCAACCTTTAGAAGCACAAGCTGCCTTACATAGTTTTCCTCATGGTCACTGGCAACTCAGGACCCACTCCGCTACATTCTTCAGTACTGCACTGCTGGAGGAGCCACAAGCGAAACCAAAAGGAGAAAAGGAGAAAAACATACACAAATGGTGCAGTATTTCTAAGTCTAGTCACGGAGGCCCCACTTCAAAGGCTGAAAGAAAACCTTAAGGCTTTCCTCGCCCCTATTCATTTCCGTATAATATGTATCAGAGCTATCACTTGTGTATAACTCTTCCACATCAATCAAAACAAAGCAAAACAAAACAAAATCAATATGCAAATGTGTTTTGGTTTTCATACAACTAATCACCAACACATCTGCATTTTGGCATGCAAAATTCCAATGAGGAACAAACTTATGTAAGAATTATTACACTTAAAAAAGCTTTTTTTTTTTTTTGCTAGTTCTAGGTTCTCAGATCACATAAAACTCTGACAAGCAAAATTTTAAAGCTTCTTAAAGCCTCTCTAGCAATTTCCAACAATATTCCCACAGTCCCCAGTTTGAGGCACTGGCACTGCAGCAAGAGCAAGACTGTGACACAGAGAGAGGAGGCAGTAACCCTGGGATGCTGCATCTTTACAAGTCTCACTTTCTTCATTCTTAAAATAACCACTACTGCAGTTTAAATCTAAAATGGGCTCACAGGGAGGGATTCTGAGACTGCACTAGGGGGAGGTACAGACAATGTGCTGTACAGAGGCCGGATCTGGTTACGAGAAGTGGGTCCCCGAACAAGCACCCAGGAAGGGCTCCCCTTCCTCTCCAGTCCCTTCCTTCACTCACTACTTCCTGTCCCCATGCCATGGGCACCTCTCCTCTGCCAGACCCTGTGCCGGACCCTCCTGCCTCAGAGCCAGCCAACTACAGACTGAAAAGGAGCCAGAACGAACCTCTCCTTTCCTAAGTTGTGGGTGTCAGGTATTCGTCCCAGCAGGAGGAAAAGTGACTGAGACACCGCTGGCTGAGAGCTCACAACACGAGGTAAGTAGAATGCGTATGCAGCAGACACACAGGAATGGACACTAGTTCGCTAAGGGGCAAGAATGACTCCTAATCACTCATCTGGAAGGGGTGCATCTATCCCAGGACCTCAGACCCGGCTCTTTCTGACGCCTGCATACGAAAACAGCAGCTGCCGGTCTGGTTTATAGAAATAGGAGTAACACTCTGTTAGGCAATGCTCTCTGTGTGCTACACAGCGTTTTCTGGGCTGTCTATAAAGTACACAAGGCTGGGGATTTAGCTCGGTGGCATAAGCATCTGTTTTGCAAGCATGAGTTTGATCCCTGGTACCAAAAAAAAAGAAAAAAAAGACAAATATAAAGTACCACAGGTCACAAAGATCATGCCGTATCCTCAAAAAGCTCAACAGAGAAACCCAGGAAACAGCTCTTCCTTTAGCTATCTACCAACACAGTGCTTTCTCCAGAAAGCAAACAGTGTCGCAAGAAGACTCGGTAGCTGGGGGCAGATGAGAATGGGAAGTTTGAAAACACAGCCATGGGTGCAGGGGAACCCACCCTCAAACCCCGAGAGCCTCCTGACAGCTCCTCTGCACTGTCACACCAGTGAATTCACTGGCAAGGCGAGGATGAGCTCCTGTCACAGGACCCTGGAACTCTCTTCCCCCCCACCCCAACTCATCTACACCATGTCAGGGAGGAGGTCGGCCTTGGAGGGCTGCGGAGTTGGGGTGACACAGAGTAGGACACAAGCCTGGACCCCCCTGGAACTTCCTGGGTCACAGACTGGAACCCAATGTTCACTAGAGTTTACCTTTTGAGATCTGCTGCCACCAGCTGTCGGTTTGGGGGACTTTGCAAGATTTTCTTTGCCCACACTCTGAGGAGATAGGACAGACTTCTGTGCAGCCAGGCGAGGGCTGGTCCTGGTGGCCATGGTGGTCCTCCGCAGGACATAGGGGCTGGTCTTTCCGGAGGGGATGTCAGCAAATCCTGCAGGCAAAGACACTGGCTGTCAAGGCCGCCGGGTGCAATTCCACACACAGCGGCAAGACCATCGCATTTGGCAAAGTCTTAACACACACAAGGTAACTCCAAATACTTTCTTCCAGCCCTGGGGCCGGGCACTACACTTCAGTTTCCCTGGAAGTCACCAACTCCAGCGAATTACTACCACGTTTTCTCTTTTTAGAGACAAAGAACTACATGGGAAAAGAGGGGAGAGGTAGCGGGATGCACCAAAAAAGTTTTCTTTTGCTGCTCCTATGTGGATATTCTAGCTTGCAATATTCTAAAATCAAAAAACACCAGCAGACATTATTATAAAATCTGGATTGGGGGAAGAAAAAAAGAGAGAAAGAGGGCAACGTGGAAAAAAAATCCAAAAAGCCAGCTAATACTTCAAGGGAGGAAAGGGAGAACAATACCAGTGTTCAGGCAGCCACTCAGCCGCAGGGCAAGGTAGAGGCAGCCTGGCCTTCCGAGAGTGACCACGCCTCTGGCTTGTGTCAGCTTCTTCCAGACAGCAGACAGGGACAACAAGGAGAAAAGGCCACCACCCCACGAAGAATAAGAGACAGCGCACTGCACTCCCGAGAGGTACTCAGGGCTGAGGCAGTGGCTCTTTTTATGCCTTTACAAATAAAAGTCACCCATCAGAAGGAGAGAGCTGACTCTTCGCTACAATTACTCAGGACCATGTTTCCAGCGGTCTACAGCAAGGACAGAGTTTTGACTGTGGGAGGAGGACTTCTGTGCAACCCTGCTTCAGTAATAAAATAAGACTAAACCCAGAGAGAGAACATCTATGTGCCCAGATGTTGCCAATTTGACTGCTATGGAAATTTCTAACCTCTGAACACCACCACCAGTAACAGGTGGTTCTTTGGCCAGACCTGCATCCCATGGCCGCACCTAGGCCAGCACTGAGTTTAAAAAAACATGAAAAATAAAAAGCGTGTTCAGTGGCACCAGCCTCAGGCCCAGTGTCCTCCTCACCCACTGTCTGGATCAGACACAAGGGAGAGCGGCGTGCTGGTTTGTTTACATGTCCCCCAAAGCCTCATGCAGTCATGGGGGTGACCGAGTCTAGTGTTTGTGATTGGCTCATTGCCTGGTGCTGCACCTGCCCGGGGCAGGTAACTGGCATACAGCATAGGGGAGGAAGGAGGTGGGCTTTCACGTTTTGGGCTTTCACTGGTTACTGGCTGCTGCCATGAATGGGCAGCCACTTAGCCACGCCAACCTGCTTTGGTGCCAGCTGAGTATGACCTGAAATCTCCACGAACTATTAGCTAAAAAAATCTTTCCTTCCTTCATTCTGGGCATCAAGTATTTTCCCTCAGCAAATAAGAGAAAAGTAACCAAGACAGTGGGGAGTCCCTGAAGAAATATCAAATTCTAAGCAGGTTTCCGCCAATGATTTTTCAAAGCCCCCAGCTCTTCTCTGCAATGGGTCATGAGGAATTAATCCTAGTCATTTTTTCAGGAAGGTTAGCTAGATTTACTGCACAATAATCCAAAACTCTAAGAAGTCAGTGTTTCTATTTTTTTAATATGTGAATAATTATATAAAAGTTCCCCCCCAAAAATGTGTAATTTTCAGGGTTTTTTGCTGTTTTGCAGAGCTGGGGACAAAACTCTCACACACGCTAGGGACATGCTCTATCACAGAGCTGCAGCCGGGGCCTGGGATACTGTTTTCAAAGTACGTATACCTTTCTTTACAACTTCGGGGAGTCCTTCAGGCTCGAACTCTTCTTCATCCTGATCAGGGTGGGGGCTACCACTTCTGATTGCTTTCCGACTTTTTTTCGGAAAGGTCTCAAGAGTGGCAGGCGTCAGTCCTCCTCCGCTCTCCCAGGCCCCACTGGACCTCTGCCTCTTGCCAGCAGCTTTACTTCGGCCAGATGACATCTTCCTTTCACCAGCCGAAGGGACTGCAGATGGCCCTGGCGTGACCAAACTTGCCAGAGGTGAACCACTGGGATCGAGCTTAGCTGGCTGAGAACTCAGGCGAGTGACCTGCGTTTCTAACATTTCCTTGGCTCGCTCTAACTTCTCATGGCTGATCAGCAGGGAGCAGTACTTATCCAGGTACTCGTCGGCTTCCTTGGCTTTTTCTTCAAGAGCTTCTTTTAGCTCTCTGATCTCGGTCGTGAGCTCCTCCACCTCAGCCTCCAAAGCAGCACCTGTCCCGAAGACAGTGACACATACATGCAATTGGAGGCTGCTCCTGGCACTAGGCAGGGAGCATCTCAGAGCCCTGCTCCCCACCTTACCAGACCGATTCGGGAGAATTATCTGTTTGTGTTAGAGTCCAGAGGACTCTCATTTTGGCATGTATCATATCCGGGTACGAATTCTTGGGGAGTCACTTAAATAAAATCCACCCCTATCTCTACCTCCTTTGTCAGTCAACCTGTTAAACTTCCTTGAGGAAGGAGATACACGAGTTGAAATAAGTAAACATGTCTACCTTCTTTTCACCCATCCATTCTTTCCACAATAAGCAAATGAACAACAGAAGTCAGATCTCTGTTGTACAGCTGTAGGGACCCATGGGACCCAGTGACAGGGGAAGTCCTAGTGGCACTGGAGTCCTGGAGAACAGGAGTTTGGGGAAACAATATGAAGCTTTAGTCATTATCTGACATGGGTGGCTTTAAATCTATCGGGGAAAAAAAAAAATCTCCAAAATTCCAACTTACTCCAAAACAGAGACACAGCTGATGGCCCTGTCAAGCTATGGCGCATGGCAGCCACTCATGCCAGCCGCTGTCACACCCCCCCCCCAGGGGAGCCTGTCCCTTTGGGAGTGCACACAAGGAGAGGTATCTCTCAGATTTTTAAATTTTGCTTACAGACCCCAAAATTTAGTTCCCTGCACCTTCTTAGTTGACCCATGAGGCTGGGCCAGGTCAGAACCAGCTACTCACAAGTTAGCAATGTCATTAAAGGTCAACCCGCCTGTAACGAAGAGACTACACTTCAATGGACCTGAACGTGAAAAACTCTTCTTACAGGCTCACAGGCAAAAGGCAACACCTGCCAGGCATAGTGATGCATGCCTATAATGCCAGCACGCGGGAGGCTGAGGCAGGAGGACCACTGTGAGTTCGAGGCCACCTGGGGCTACCTAGTACATTTAAGGCCAGCCTGAATGACATAGCAAGACCCTATCTCAAAAACACAAAGAAAGAAAAACAACAAACAATGAAAAAAAGGTGGCACTGGAGTGTTTTCAAGTTTTGAAGAAGATGAAACAACTCCTCTGCAAAACCAGGCTTTGTTCAAAGTCCTACAGGGAGGGAGCCCAAGCAAAGCCACACACTCAGAAACTGGAAAGTGAAGAGCTACTGAAAACAGGCTCACAACACAGCTCTAAAAATAGCTCCTCTGCACGCACACCTAGGTGTGCTCTTGCACTAACGGGAAGCTGTCTGAGGTAGCCAGCCTTCCCACTGCCGCACCCACCTGTATTTTGCTTCTGCGCCGCTTCTAACTGAGACAGCTCTTTCTGCAACATTTTCTTCTCCTCTTCCAGCTGTTTGCAGGATTTGAGCAACAACTTTATTTTCCCAAGAGCACGTTCATTTTCCTTCTTCAGCTTATCTACATATTTTAGGTGGTCTGCCTGCAAAACCAAGAAACCCCCTGAAAACCTGGAATCTCCTTTTATACGGCATAAGGAAAAGCAGCTATGAAATAAAGAAGCATACATCATAAACATGACATCCGAGGATGCAGAGACCCCACACTCGGCTTCCTACACTTCCCTGACACACCTG
This sequence comes from Cavia porcellus, assembly GCF_034190915.1. Lineage (NCBI taxonomy): Eukaryota > Metazoa > Chordata > Mammalia > Rodentia > Caviidae > Cavia > Cavia porcellus. Next base: position 10,957,593 of record NW_026947509.1, read on the forward strand.
TGGTGTCACCATCTGTCCTTAGCATCACAAGCATCCATCCTGGCTCCTAAGATCATGGCCATGGCTCGGAGGCTCATGATGGCACTAAACGCTCTTAAGTCTGAGCACAACACAAGCCCGGGATTACTTTGGTTCAAAAGCTAAGAACAGTTCAGCACCTTTCAGGTCTTACAAAAGCCATCCAGGAGTGCGCACACTGAATTAGCTGCCGGCTACGAAGCTACAACAGAGAAACTTACTTTGCTGCTCTTTACTTCTTCCAACAGCGCATTTAACTTTTCCGTGAGCCTAGTTTTCTCTCCGCTGTATTCTTCTTCTAGCTTCGTTGTCTTCTGTGCCATATCCTGCACTTTCCCCTGCAGCTCAGCCTCCCTGGCAGTCAAGGTGCTTACCTGTAATTCAGAGTTCATTAGCAGCTGCTTTGGGGCTCTGTTTCACTCACAGTAACACCTCTGGGGCAGCCTTTCCTGACACTGACCGTGGCCTCCAGTAACAAAACAGTGGCCTCCTGGCTAATGCACCCTTCCCCTGTTTGTGCAAGGTATCTTTCAAACCTGCCAGTAAGCCTGCCTTCGCTTCTCAGTAGAGATCTAAAGGACAGTACTAAGGAGAAGTCAAAAACTCCCACACATGTGTTATTAATTTTAACTGAATACCAGAGAATAATTTATGAGGCAGTACTTTTGATTATCAGTTCCTGGGTCTCAACCTCCACCCCCAGCAGAGCTATGCTCAGTACAAACCTGCAAAGGTTCTGCTGCCCGCATTTGCCCCTTGCAGTTGAAGCCACGTGGTGCAGTTTATCTCAGCCTCTCGGCTAACTGTTCTCTCTTGCAAGGTGTACAACAGTTAGGGTGAATTATAGTTTTTGATATTCATTTTTTTTATTCTTTGTTGAGTAAAGATTTTATAAGAAGGAATCACGGGGCTGGGGGTTTAGCTCAGCGGCATAAGCACCTGCCTTGCAAGCAGGTGGTCGTGAGTTCGATCCCTGGTACCGATAAAAATGAAAAAGACAAAAAAAAAAAAAAAAAAAGAAGGAATCACTTTCCCAGAACAATAGGTAAATAATTTGGACTCATTCAGCCTCTCGGAAGGCAGAACTCCCCTTTGGCCATTAGCAAACAAAAGAGCAGTGTAAAAAAAGAAAGGGGCATTAAAGAAGGGTCTCCAGGCACAGAGCCCCCAGACAAACATGCTCCACGATCCCTGTGTGCTTTGGGCTACAACCATATCAGTATCTTTAAAAGTAATTTCTCTAAAAAGTAAAAAGGAGCAAGGGAGAGGATCACCTCCAACCCTAAGTAGTATCACTATGGTCTCTAATGGGTCCTCAACTGGGTCCGGGGAAGCTACTCCAAAATAAGGGAGCTGGAAGAATCAGAGGCATGCAAGGCACCAAGCTTCCCCAGAAGGGAGCGCCACATCCCCACAAACCTAACACCTTTCCAAGTTCCGTGCCACCCAGTAGGCATCATATTTGGAGAAATTTTACTCCCCAACCACATATTTAAATATAAACCAATATAAGGCCACTCACTTTTTCAACCAAGGACGTGTTTTCCCCTCTTGTCGATGTGAGCTCACTCTCCAGCTCCTTGCACGAATTCTGCAACACCTCAAAGGAGTCCTGCAAGGCGTGGTTCTTGGACTGCAGCTCTTGGACCTTCTGCTCCAGCTCCACAGCCAGAGTCCCCAGTGCCGCTTTCTGCTCCTGCCAGCGCTGCTGCTCGCCTTCCACCTGCGCCAGCTTGGAGGCGAGCTGCTCCCGGTCTTGAACTTGACCTTTCAGCCAACTGAGCTCCTCCTCCTTCTCCTCTAGTTTCTGCTTGCTGTTTTCAGCTTCCTGCATGAGGCTGTTCACAGAAGATTGCAAAACAATATAATTATGTTTGGCTTCCTCGAGGTCCTGGAGCAACTGAGCCTTCTCCAGCTCAAGAGAATCCACTCGACTGCTCAGGGTCTGCTCCTTGGTCTCGAGGTCCCGGAGCAACTGAGCCTTCTCCAGCTCAAGAGAATCTACTTGACTGCTCAGGGTCTGCTCCTTGGTCTCGAGGTCCTGGAGCAACTGAGCCTTCTCCAGCTCAAGAGAATCCACTTGACTGCTCAGGGTCTGCTCCTTGGTCTCGAGGTCCTGGAGCAACTGAGCCTTCTCCAGCTCAAGAGAATCCACTTGACTGCTCAGGGTCTGCTCCTTGGTCTCGAGGTCCCGAAGCAACTGAGCCTTCTCCAGCTCAAGAGAATCCACTTGACTGCTCAGGGTCTGCTCCTTGATCTTGCAGGCCTCCAGGTCACTGGACAGAGCTGTCCTCTCAGTCAGCAGTTTTATTTGCGCTTGAAGCATGTGCATTGCAGTTTCAGATTCCTCTCGCATCTGAACTTTCTGGTCCTCTTTCTCTTGCAACCGTTTTTCCAATGAAGAGTTTAAGATTTCTAATTCAGACACCTGCGCTTGCTCTTCTCGCAGGCCCTTAGTCAGCTTTTCTTTTTCAGACTTTATGTTAACAAGATCGGCTTCCAGGTCTCTGAGGTGTTGGGATAGCTCCTGGACTTCTGCTTTGAGTGTCTGCACCTCGGCTCTGGAATTCTCGGCCTCACGAACTGCCTGTTCTAGGTCTCTCCCCGACAGCTCCAGCTCCCTTTCAAGACCCTCAACTCTGCCTTTCAGCAAGTCCTCGCGACACTGGCTTTCCTTCAGCTGCTCTAGGACCTGAAGCTGCTCCTTGCGATCAGCTTCCACACAGGCTCTGAGCCTCCCGATGTGGCCCCTCAACCGTGCCACTTCGCTCCCTGGGGTGTCCAGGTTCTCTTCCCTGGCCTCTGGGGTCCCGTGGTCCTCACACGAGGCTGCCACCTCCTCAGTCAGCTCTCTCAATTGCGCCTGAATTGTCTCCACCATCGTTTTTGAGTCTTCTTGCATCTGCACTCTGGCCCGCTCCTTCTCTTCTACCAGACTTCTAAGCGAGGAGACCAGCGCCTCTAATTCCTCCACGTGACCCTGCTTCTCCTGCAGCTGCTTGGCCAGATCTCCCTTCTCCGACCTGAGCACGGCAAGGTCTGCTTGGGAATCTCGCAGGCTCTCACCCACTTCCTCCACCTGTGCTCTGAGGATCTCCACCTCAGCTTTGGCGTTCTCGGCGTCCAGGATCACCAGCTCTTGGTTCTCCTCGGACATCTGCAGCTCCCGCTGGAGACCCTCCACCTTGTCCCGGAGCACATCGTTCTCCCTCTCACTTCCTCGCAGCTTTTGCAGGACGTCGAGCTGCCGCTTCTCGTCAGCCTCAATGCGCACACGCAGCTTCTCCATGCCCTCCCGCAGCTGGTGCACCTCCTCCTGGGTGGAGCAGAGTCGCTCTGCAAACTTATCCTTCTCCAGACGTGCCACCTCCAGGGCTCTGGACTCAATCAGCCTTTCCTGTTCCAACTCCCTCAGTCTGGCCTCCAGGCTTTTAGCCTCCCTGACCAATGATGCCTTCTCCTCCTCCAATTGTCTGACTTGGCTTTCCAGCTCCTGCACTGCGGAAGACAGTGCCTGGGAGTCCCCTTCCAACCTCTGCAGCCGCTCCTGCAGGTCACCTTTGTCCTCCAACAGCTGGCTCACCTGTGAGGACAGAGCCTCAAGGCCAGCCGCTTTGTCCCTGATCTCAGCCTCTAGCACCTGGACTTTCTCCTTCATGATCTCACCCATCTGGGTCAGGGTTTGGTTTTCTTTTTTCATAGCCTCTAATTCTCCATCAAGGTGTTTTCTCTCGCTTGTGGCCACAGAGAGTTCTTCTTCAAGGCGGACAATCGCTTTCTGATTATTTTCATTTTCTTTTTCCAGACACAGCTTCTCAGTTTGAGCCACCTCCAAATCGGTTTCCAGGGCAAGGGCGCGACATTCAGCTCTTGCGTTCTCAGCCTTGATCCTGTCCAGCTCATCTTCCAGGTGGAGAAATCGCTCCTTCCAGTTCTCATCCACCTTGGTGACGTTCTCTTCAACTACTTCCTCTGAGGATTCATTGGTGCCCATTTCTAAATTAGAACTGAGGGTCTGGGAAGTCTCTATACTCGGGCCTAATTCCTGGCCAGCACACAAGAAGGCTTCCAGTCTTTCAGTTAAGTCACATTTTTCTTTCTGGAGTTCCTCGACTATTCTTTCCAATTGTAAGCATATTTCAATCTTGGTCTTTAGTTGTAGTTCCTGCGACTCAAGTTTTGCACCTAAGTCTTTTATTTCACTTAGCAAACTTTGAACTTTTCTGTCCTGGTCCTCTACAGCATGACACAATCTCAGATTCTCATTCACTGTCTCCTTGACCTGCAGCTGGAGATGCTGGATGGACACGTGATTCTCCACAAACTCCATGGGTACTAAAGCATGAGAGTCACAAGACAAGAGCTCAGGAGTGTGCTCGAGACAGCCCTGGCTTTTGTCTCCTGCTGCTGCCCCATCACTGGTTTCTGAGGGCCTTTCCCCAGCTCCAGGTGTAACAGGCAGGGTCCCAGAGGCCACCTCAGTCTCTACATGGAGGTCCTGCCGGACAGCCTCTTCACATATCTGGTGATTGTCCTGCTGTGGTGTTTCTTCCGTAATTTCTGAAGTATTTTCTTCCAATTCTTTTAAGGCACAGCCATCATTTTGATCTTCAATAGCCTGTCATCATAACACAGAAGAGGAATGCATGTTATTCTTCAAGAACTGAAGGCCTCTCTCATTACGTTACAGGAAATGGCGTCCAGCCTCTGCCAAGCACTTGTCCCCAAACAGCACATCCTCGCCACAAGCTCCCATCTTTCTCCCTCTGTCCCAACTGTGACTCAACACAGGTAAACATTCAGGAGGTGCCACCTATGTACAAGGCCCTGGGCATGGTATTTACCAGGAAGACGAACCCTTTCTTGATGCAACTAAATTTTAACACATTGAAATTTCACCTTTTCTTCCTTGCTAGGAATATTCTACACACTTTAAAGACTAGAGTCCTTCTGTGATTATCAAAAATAGAATGAATAAATTCCATGCAAAATGTCCAGCCTTCATCTTCAGTGTTTATGATATTCTTAATCAGAGAAGGCCGTGCAGGTTCATGACCAGCCACCTGGCCCAAGGCTTCACCCCTATCTGTCCAGCACCCACTCTGCCCATTCCTGGGTAAACTGCATGTGGGCTTGTTTCCTTCTCATCTATGAAAGGAAGGCTGCTCTTGTGATGACACTTGCCCCCCACCATGAGCTGTCCCCCAGCTCACAGAGGCAGACAGTGAGACTCACACACTGCTCCTGCTGTTAGAAAAGCTGCTGATGAGAAGTGCAAAGTTGAAGTAATGAAACAAGAATAGACTCAAAAAACAATGAATCGCCTGTTGAAATGACTGATACAAACTCACCCATGTGTACCGCAGCAAACTGTTAGGGAAAATTCAGCAATATGTAAAGTAGTTCTATTTCATGACTAGAATGCTTTGACATTAAAAAATAGTCCAAAAAAGTCAAAAACCTGTCATGTTACTAGCCAGAAACTCTTAATAATATCTAAGTACGTCCTGTGAACCCACAGTTCGAGCACACACACTCTGAAGACCTGCTGACTTAGCTGGGCATAGTGTTTCACGCCTGTAATCCCAGCACTCAGAAGGCTGAAGCAGGAAGATTGCTGCAAGTTTGAGGCCAGCCTGAACTGCACACTGAAACCTTGTCTCAAAAAGACAATAAAAAGAAAGAAAGACCTGCTGACTCTGTGATACCCTTTTCTCCAGACTTGAGGAATTTTCCATATACTAGTGTTGAAATCTAATCATAATATAAATGTATTCCTCAAAGTTCCCTTACGTTTCTTCAGTTCTGGCTGGTTTGGCAAAAAAAAGCTTTGATATATCTATTTATTTGTCTAAACTCTTAAAAACCTTCTAACTTCAATTTCAGGTTGATTTCAACTCAATAAACATCTACGGAGGGCTGGCTAGTCACCCAAACTGAAAAACCGCACACAAACCCAGGTTCTTACACCTTCTATGTCGGCTCCAAGCAAGGACTGAGAGCTCAGCTCCAGTGCCTGCAGCTGCAACCTCGCCACCTCCAGCTCCAGGACCAGGTGCTCTGTCTGCCGCTTCTCCGCCGCCAGCTTGGACTCCATCTCCAGAGTCACGCTCGTCAGCTTCCGTTGCCACTCCTCGTTTTGGGACAAGTACTGCTTCCTAAGGCTGTCCAGCTGTGTCCTTTCAGAACTTAACAACTGCCCCAGCTCTTGGATCTCCTTATCTTTCGTCGCTGCTTGACTTTCCATTTTCTCTTCCAGATTCTTGAGGGACTGCAGGTATCCCTGGCAGAGGGTCTCAAGCTCCTCAACATTCTTCTCTGGGGTGGTCAGAACTTCTTTTGTGGACAGAGTCCTCTCCTCCTCCAGGCTGGTGTTTGCTGATACACTCTCCCCTAAATGATTCAAAAGAGATGCACCTTCAATGTGCTCTAAAGCATCCCGGTAGAAAGAGGACTCTCCCACACTTGTCGTGCTGGGGCTGTCAGTCACGCAAGAGAAGGACAGGGAAAGAATAGGTCCCTCTGGCTTCATCTCCTTTGCCAAGTCAACCTGCAGATTTCTCAGGTTCATTGACAAGGCTGAATTTTCGGCCTTCAGTGTGTCGACATAGGACTGCAGCTCCGACATCTTGGAGCTCATCTGACAGTGCTGGTCGTGTAAAATCTTGTGCTCACTTTGTAAAGAGGAAAATTTCTCCTGCAGTTCAGCAAAGTGCGTCTGAACCTCCTTGCTTGACAAGGTCAACTGCTCATAGGAGTTGCTATCATCCAAAGGCATCAAGGACACAGGTGTCTGCTCATTTTGTTGCCCTTTGGACTCACTGGTCAGCGATTCTTCCACAGACTCACTTCGGGGAAGGCCACTGTCATCATTTAATATTTTCATTTCATTCACTAGCTTCTCTACCTCTCCTGCCATTTTACTGGTTGCTGTGATGCACTCTGACCTTGAGTTGTTTAGCTCCGACACCAGCTGCAGCTTCTCCACCTGCAGCACTTCACAAATCTTCTCCAGCTCCTCCAGCTTGCTCAAGGCTGCCTGGAGAGAACACTGCACCTGTGCACTGTCACCCTGCCTTGGGGACAGCTCGCAAAGCCCTAAACTGTACTTTCCTTCTGCATCCACTTCCCCATCCGTAAGGTCGCTCATTTCCTGTGGCAAACAGCCGTGCACATTTCCAGCTCCTAAGTCTCCTCTCAGTGTCTGTAACTCCTGCTGCAGGTGCTCTTTCTCCTTCTCACATTCCTCAAGTTTTAATTCCATATTTCTTATCATAGCTTCTAACTGTACCAGCTGTGCGTTATAACTGCTCGGAGCAGCGTCTCTATCTCCAGGATCCATCTGAAGCTGGAAACTGCATGCATTTATCTCATCCTCTGTTTCTTTCACAGAGTCTCTAACGGGTTCCAATTTGAGATGCTGATCCTCGTGTTTAGTCTTTGTTAACTTCACCAGTTGCTGATTCTCTTGTAATAAGTCATTAACTTCCTTTTGCATCTTATTTTGTTCTTCTTTTAAAGTCATGATTTCTTGCTTTAAGCCATCAGCCTCACTCTTAGAACTGATGTGGAGGTCCCTCATCTCAGACTTCAAAGCTTGCTGCGCTACTTCAAACTCTAGTATTAGTTTCTGGTTTTGTTCTTCGGCGAAAGCTAATTTTGTTAAGAATTCTTGGTGCTCTTTTACCGATGTTTCCTTGAGCTGCTCCAATTCATTTTTCCTACTTTCACAAACACTGGTGCATTCGCTTAGCAAGCATTCCAACCTCGAGTTCTTTTCTTGTGCTGCTTTATATTTTTCACCAAGATCCTCAAATGCACGTCCGGTCTCCTCACACCTCTGTAGTAAAATGAGTGTTTCTTGTTTGTACTGAGCTGACAGCTCTGAAATGCTCTTCTCTTGTTCCTCTATGCAGTTGGAAAATTTCTCATTTTTTTGTAGTAAGTTTATTTTCTCTTGGTTTAAGATTTCATTCATGTCTTTGAGAGTCCCATTCTCTCGGGCCAGCTCTTCGATTTCTTTTTTACTTAGAGAAATAATGGAACTCATCTCCTTTTTCTCTGAGCTCAGGGTTTCAGATAAAAGCTGCAGCTCCTTTAGAGAGTCTTCCAGGAGCTGGTTGCTCTTTTTTAATTCTTGAATCTCTGCTTGCTCAGCTTCTAATCTTGCTTTCCAGAGTTCCAACTCTTTCTCCTTGTGCTCAAGGGCAACTAAAGTTTCTGTGATAACACTCTGATGAACAGAAGTATCTTCCTGTAACTGGCAAATGCGCTGGCTGGTCTCGGCCACAAAGCTTTCATGCATCTGTTCCGCTTTATTGAGATTTTCTTCTATTTCTTCTTCTTTGATGTACACCAACTCTTCGCATTGCTTCTGCAGATCGGAGTTCATCTGCTTTTGGGACTCCAAGGAAGATTCCAGGGAAACCACTCTGTTTTGTAGGATGCCTAAACTTCTGGGGCTTGCATCTGCATCTAAAAGCCACTGGCTCCTGTCTGAAGAATTGCTTCCTTGTTCTCCCATCACATTGACAAGGGAAGTATTCATGGCAGCCTTCTGCTCAAAAGCCAGACAACTGCTCTGCTGGTCCTCCTGTGGCACAGCAGAGTCTCTAGATTTAAGTAGATCCCTGAGGCTCTCACATTCAGCCTGCAAGTCTTGGTAATGCCGGTCCTTGTCCATGAGTTCACTCGACAGTCGCTGAAGCTTCTGCTCTAGGTCTTCAACTTGCGCAGTAAGCTGAGAAGTCTTGAGGCACAGGTTTTCTATTTCCTTCTTATGCTTCTGATCTGAGCGCTCAGCTTTCTGCTGCAGCTCTTCGTAAGCCTGTTTTTGCGTTTCTACCTCCCTCATCTTGCTGTCGACCAAGTTGCGCAGGTTTCTCATCTCCACGCCCAGGTTGTCCCTTTCCATCTCCAGTGTCCTGACTCGCTCGTTATATTCATGGCTTTTGATCTGTTGAGTCTTGAGGCACGTTTCCAAGTGATTGATTTTACTCTGCAAGCCCTCCTTGTCCGACTCCATCTGATGTAAAAGTTTTTCATTTTCACTTTTCCAATGAGAAAACTGAGTTTTCTCTTCATTCAGTGCTTCATATTCTTTCTTTGTTGACTCCAAGGCACTCAGTAAGGTTTTGGACTCTTTCTCTGTCTTGCTTAACCTCTCGTTCAGCTGCTCAATGTGACACTCCCTCTTCTTCAGAAGGTCTTGGGAACAATCGCGCTGCTTTTCCAGATCAGCCAAGGCAAGTTTCAGTTTCTCTAAAGTCAAGGAGTTTTCTTGCTGATTTATCTTTTCTTGAAGCTCTCTTAATACAGTTTCCTGAGAGGTATTCTTAGCTATTTAAAAAAGAACCAAAAAAATTTGTCAGTGTCTTTGGTAAGCATGTATTCTATTAGACTTCTGGACCCTAGTGCTGGGGGACAGCATGGTAATAGAGCACTTGCTTGGCATGCGGAAGGCCCTGGGTTCAACGCCAAGCACCACAACAACACCATTAAAAAACTATAAACTCTAAAAGATCCAAACAAACTCATATAGCTATATTTTTCCCCATTTATTGAGAGAGAGAAAACAGAACAGTACTAAAATGAAAATATCCCAGTTGACTCAGGCAATTTGATGTCTATGAAAACTAAAGAGTTCTTCTACCATTTCAGCCAGAAATCCAGGATACTATATATCAGTAATTCTTACAGCCTACATGGGAGTATTCTTGGGGACAATTTCACCCCCATTTCAGTCTCTCATGGTAAGGGTGAGTCATCTGGAAACTTCCATGACTACCTTACTTTCTATCCAATGATTCACCTTTACTCACAGCCCATGCTGGCTGGGAATAACCACGCAGTGTCACTGAACAGTGACAGTAAGGCTTCAGATTCACACTCATTCATTATAATCAGCGCTAACATATAGGGGAGATTGAGCATTGTGATCCTCAGTGGCAGGTGACAAAAGTGGCAAAAATTACCATCTCAGATTTAATACTGAATGGAAAGCTACATGTGCTTCTAATCCTCTGATCGTAAACCAAACCCTGAGAGTTGACAGCTTTGGGACAATCTCTAAGCACCTCTGTCTATTCTGCTCAGCAGGACCTCAAACAATGACACTGGTGACCACTAAAAAACACCCCAGTCACTACACACTCTGATGGCTCTCCTTCAGGATGAACCTTTCTATGTGCTGCTGTAGAAAACAGAAAGAAAGGTCTCTCAAGGAGGGTTAGTCCCAGCCACTCGGGAGCTTGAGGCAAAAGATGAAACTTGGAGATCAGCCTGGGAAACACAATGAGACACCATCTCAAAAATTACAAAAGTTTGCCAGGATTTTAGCTCAGCAGCACAAGTGGCCGTGTGGTAAGCACAAGGTCCTTAGTTTGACCCCCAGTACCAAAAAAACCACAAAAATTAAAATAAAAATCATCACTGAGAAGTGTGACGCACATTGGAAGGCTATATAGTTAAAAGAAATTCCTAGACTAGGTGAGAAAAACCACTGTGAAAAAGGAAGGGAAAAAGAAATGTGAAATAAATATGGATTCATCTGCTGTGATTCATCTTGGCTTGAAAGTTAGGAAATCATTCACCCAGGAAGCTGTCAAAATACAGAGGGCACGAGCGGCATGGAAACCACGCACCCAGTGTCGGGGTTTTGTGCTGCAAAGGAGATGGTGGTAAATGAAGGGTCATGTGGATGTCAGTGACCCACTGAAGACCCCAAGAATGGCCCTTGGGGGAGATGCAGTTCTGTATGGAACACATTCACTCTTTGGTTTCTAAAGAGTGATTCTAAAGTGATTCTAAAAACCAGGTATCTTGGAACTCGTGCTGCTTCAAATTTTAAAAGTTCAACTGTCACACTGGAACTACAAGTGGAAGACAGAAAACTTTCTCCACGTGTCTGCAGGCATCTTTAGGGGGACTACACGGAAAAGTTCAAGGTGTCACTACTCTGGCAGGACCCTGTCTGCTCACAGGCTCACAGCTGAGGACTGGACAGATCTGCATCCGCTCACCCCTCAGTTCTTCCGCGAAGTTCTGGCTCTGACTCAAACAGGCTCGGACCTTTTGGAGCTCCTCCTCCAGGTGGCTGACCTCTCTGGCCCTTTGTTCAGACTGATTCCTCAGGAAGGCATTTTCCTTCTTCATCTCCTAAAACACAAATGCACTGGGTATGATTCAAACAGATGCTGAAGCATTTGACCTCCGCCCCTGGCAGAAACGTCTGGGTATCACACAGAGAACCACGTTTCCCCTTTCTTTTACTCAACCACTGTTGACCTTCTTATTTGAATCAAATACCATGAATAAAAAGCAAAGCAGAAAAAACAACACACAATTCAGACAATATTCTTTGTCCTTCAAGAAATGTGTTTCTTTGAATTTTCTGGTCCGTCACATGCCTCTGACAGCGCAAAAGGACAAGTCTATTTACAAAATCCTTAAGACAAAGCTCTAAATGCCGCTGGGGATGGTGGCACATGCCTTGAAGCCCAACACTGGAGGGCTATAAGCACGAGGATCGCCATGAGTTCAAGGCCAGCCTGTGCATCGAGAGTTCAAGAGCAGCCTGAACTATACAATGAGACCACGTTTCAAAAAACCGAAAACAAAGCAACAGAGCACTCCAAGTTCTAGGCATACCTCACTGACCACACACATCTTTGCAAAGAGCAGATGTGTTAATAAGGCAAAATATTCACATGACAAATTTTCCCTTTTATTTGCAAAACCATCTTAAGAGTCCCTGTTACAAGAATGTCCTTGTGGGTAAAATTATTTTCCATTAATGTTTTCATCAAGAAAATCTACAACATTCAAATGCTGAAATGCAAAATTTTTTTATGAAAAATGCACATATAAATAAATGGAATCTCTTGTCTTAGGACAACCCTCCAGGGAGAGAGAGAAGATGTGAAACCCATCACTGAATACACAGCAGGCTCTCAACGCTAAAGAGGCACGGAAAGGCCAGAGCACAGAATAATAATTAATTCTGACAGGGGAGTCACAGCGTTCACAATGAAAATAGGTTCCTTGGGTTCGTGATTAAAGACACATCCAGACATCAATGTACAGAAAAACAGCAGAGATGCGTTCACACAATCCCACTGCATTGTCTCAGGAGACCTGAAATCTTCAAGCAACATGCCAAGTAAAAACACAATTACTCCTTACCCATGTAAGATTCACATCACAAACACAACAACTACTCATGCACTAAAACTTCGCAATTTTTATAGCTGAAAAGTGAAAGGGTTTTGGCCCAGACAGGACTCTGTAGCCAGAAAAGCCTCAAGAGGAACCAGGAAGCTCCTATGTCCCCCACCCCTAGGAATTTACCTGTGACGTCATCTTCCCCACCCCTGGGAACTTACCTATGGTGCCAAATCTAGGACCAATGAGCTATCCCTGCATCCCTGATACCCCCTTAGGTTCCACCCCAAACAGAGGCTACTTACATACCCGGACGCCACAAGTGTCCGCCAGAGAGAAAGCTAGACTCCAGGAGAGAAAGCCAGACCCCAGGGGTCGGGGGTGCTGGTTCTCTCTTTCCATGTTCTCAGAATAAAGGACTCTTGTTTTATACTTCTCATCTTTTGGAAATAATACTATCAAAAAGTATTTCAAGGCCCATGATACATCACTCTCAACACCCTGGGCATTAGCATAGATCATTACAAACTGACAGGACCCAGACAGAGTCTCACACATGCTTTGGCGGGGGAGGAGTGGTAATCAGGATTCAGGATCCCGCGGCTACTTTTTTTAAAAACTGCATTTCAAAGACACAGAAATACCCCTCTGGGAAGTACACGGTATTTTTGAATCTTAAAGAAACAATTAAGACCCGTCCTCTGAAACCCTGCTGCACCATCAGGAGACAGATGGCTCCGGCGCCGTGGTGCTGGAGGACAGCCCGCAATCATCTGCCTGGTTACAACCAGCAGATGGGGCCCGAGGCAGCGAAGCCAAAGGCGAGGAGCGGGAGGAGCTGGCTAGGACAGAGCGCTTGGGAACTGGCTGGCAGCTGCTCGACTCGTGTACACACATTCATCTCATGGTTAACATGAGATAGAACCTGTTGTCGATATGCTACTCCTGTCCCATGTCCCCGTCCTGCCTTCCTGCCACTGCAGAACTGATGCTGGGTCAAATTAAGACATCAGTCAGCTCAAGGTGAGAGGCCAATACCCTCACCAGCCCACGGCAAGCTGGGCCAAGAATGACCAGGAAGGTGAAGCCACTACGGATGTTGCAGACGTCACCACTGGTTTGTTCCTTGGGCGCAAAATAACCGCTCAGCCAATAAGATCACAGGTGTGAAAAACAGAACACCTCAAAGCACTGCAATAAGAGTAAGGAGTGCTGCCATTAGTGCTTCTTCCTCATATTTAACAGTCGGGAGACTATGATCGATGCTGAATGACATCACCCCTGAGGAGTAACTAGAATGTAACTAACTACCTGGGTTAATTTAGCTTTCTTATCTTACAACTTAGAAAAGATTCTCCCTCTGCCGGGTGTGGAGACACATACCTGTGGTTCCAGCACCTGGCAGCCTGGGGTGGGAGGGCTGCAGTGAATCTGAGTCCAGCCTGGGCTACATAGTGAGTTCAAGGCGGTCTGAATTACATAGGGAGACCCTTTGTCAAGGAGCGGTGGGGGGAGTCTCACCTGAAACAATCTACTCAAATGACATCTACCTCTGGGGGCTGAGCAGGAAGGAGAGACAGAGAGATGACACATGCAAAACTGGGTGCCTTCCAGTGGAAAGAAGAGGAGAAGGAGGAGAGGGTATGAGGAAAGCAGGAGGGTTGATGTGCTCGTGTCTGCTGGTCTCTCTCCATACGTGGAGACACTGAAATGAACAGTAAGCCGGATGGGAAGATTAGCGCATCCCTTTTTCTCTTCTGGCAAGAGCTTCATAAATATTTGTTTCCAACAAAGAAATGTTCAGCCAATCCCGGGACCCAGCAGACTTCCATGGCTACAACCAACTAAAGAATTTTTAAGAGGCCAGAATTTAGAAAATTAACATCTGAAATCTAATGTGCACACTGCATCCGTCAGCAATTAACTTTCCAGCCAGCTACAGCCACTTAAGACTTGATTGGGTAGCTAGTGACCATCGACAAGTTAAATCACACAAAGATGCATCCTCCCAGGTGTCTCTTTCACCCTGGTATGATTTGCAAAATGAAGCACAATGCTGGAAAAACACCACAAAAAACCCTCGAACCACAAGCCAGCACGGGAGCAGTTCCACTCAGATCAACCTCGGTTTAGGGCCAGCAAGGGAAGCATCACTTCCCCGGGCCAGACGAAACAAATGTCAGTCGGTGCGCACAGCTTCTGGCCATCCACCGACACAGCTCAACGTGTCCCCCGCCGGCGTGAAGTGAGGGAAGCAAGAGAGATGCGCTTTTCTCTTCCTGCGTGTGCTTTCTGCCTGTCAGACCTGGCTCCTCGGGGGAACCTACTGTGATCTAGATCCCTGCGCTCCAGGTGGTCTCGAATGAGAGTCCCTCATCTCACCATCAAACGGCGGCATTTTACTGCCAACTCCCATCATGACCCACGTAGGCTGGGCTAGGCTGCTTAGGCTCCATTCACTTCGATACCAAATGCAAACACTACCCTTGCTGGGGCCATTAAATCACATTTTCCCGCACGGATCATTTCTCACCGGAGAAGCCTGTTCATTTACTAAATATGGACAAAGAAAATTTCCTGGCAACTATGACATTATTTCAGCATCCAAAACCTAGGAGCCTGCTATACTTGTTTGTATATAATTTATAATTACGCAGGAGGAGACACCCAGAGTCGTAGTATAATGAAAGAGGCAAATTTTTAAATATAAAAATCCCAAATGCATTGTCTGTCTGTCCCCTGCTCACAACATTCTGTGCGTCTTGTTAGTATTTGCTCACAACAGCCGTGGAGACCAAAACCCAGAGCAGGCAGACTGCAGTAACCTACTGAGCACTGGGCCTCGAGCGTGTTGTGTAATACTGACTTTGATGAGGAATTCAGCTTTAATAAGTAGAGGTTATCATGTGCCCCATAAGCAGACTGAGAAGGGCAAGTAACTGTCTCAGGGTCCCACAGCAGGCAGGTAGAAGGAAAGCACTGCATACTCAAGTCTCTTTTCTCCTAACACCATCACTACTGTCTCCCCAAGTTCTAAGCAGCACTCCTATCCGGGCATCACTTATCTGGCCCTGGTACCACTCCGAGTTCAGAAGCCAGCTAACCCCCATCAATTCTTGATACCATCCTCAAACAAGGAAACTAAGACAAATCTTCAGTTCTTGGGCTAACCCTGTGCAAGCACTTTCCACGTGTGCTGCCCTCACGTGACATGGAGGTTGATGAGCTTGGAGTGAAGCTGGGTGTGCACGAAGCTCTGGGCAGACCGAGCACTGCCCGAGGCAGCTCTGCAGTGCACACAGCCCCATGTGCCGGCGATGACTTGGCCAGCACACACCTCTCAAAGTCCAGGACTCTCTCAACTGCTCTGACAAAAGGCTTCTGGCAGGCAGGTGGCCCATGGAGTCCCTAGAGAACTGCAGGCTAAAAGGGAAGCCCACTGAGGGAGAGCTCTGTGCCAGTCTGCCAGTGGAAATGTGAGCAGAAGCATCTGGTGGGCAAACACTTGTTTTGCCCCAACAAACCTTCTCCTCAGGTCCCAGGAGTCCAGCCCCAATCACTGCCCTCAGCCTCATTTCCAGCAGGGGCCCCTCTGCAGAACCTCTCAGGTGCCCCTCACTGTGACAGGCACTGGGTTTCTCCGCTGTGCCCCTCTGCCAAGCCCCAGGGACTAAAAGCATGGACACTCTCCTCACCCAGCTAAGCACACGCTTACTTTAATCTTTACCATCTAGAAAGTGACCCTGACCATGGAAAGAACAAACAGCAAAGCACAGTGGCCACCGTGGGTGTACACACCAGCGGCTAAGGTCAGGGCGCACTCCACAGCTGCAACCCACAATTACTTGATTTTCACAATAACTTCAAATCTCGAAATCCACCACCTACCATTACTTTTGCTTGGTTAAACCTATGACTTCTTACGTGTTTAGAAAGCAATTTTTTTTTTTTTTTTTTTTTTTTGAGACTGGGTCTCACTATGTAGTTCAGACTGGCCTTGAACTCATGTTGATCCTCCTGCCTCAGCCTCCCAAGTGCTGGGATTATAGGCACACACCACCATGCCTGGCTATAAAAGCAATTTAAATACTATTTTATGTCAAAACTTTGTTTCTTTCCATTCAGAAAAATCCTCTCTCTTTCTCCCATCCTCCCACCTCCCAGATGGTCTCTCTTTAAAAATCTTGTGTGAGTGCTTCTTCACACAAGTTGTATTTTCCTACAACTGCTACATGCCAGGAATTCTATCAGAATGCAAAGTGAAAAATAAGCAGGTATTCTACGTCATACGTCACATGACAGAACATTTTGTCATAGTTCTGGCAAATAAGAAAAAAATTTTTATATGGCCACAATAAACTATCACAAACCATAAAGCGATTGTCTGGGCCCTCCCCATACAGTTGGGAAGCCTGGTTGCCCACCCTCTCGTCCCGCCCCTCACCCTCACACCACGCCCCTTGCCGCCCCCCAGCCCTGCCCTAGACCCCTCATCCCGCCCCTCACCCCTTGTCCCACCACCTCCCTGCCCCTCTCTCACCTCACTGCTTCTCCTCAGCGCAGCCTCCTCCTCCTGCCGCTCCATGGAAGCCTGTTCCATCCTGCTGAACTTTTGCTTAAATTCTTCCAGATTTTTTTCCAGCTGTTGCTTTACTGCTGTGACCTACAGTGGAGGGCGGGGAGCAATGTTTCAAGATTCTTAAATCATAGCAAGCTCAAGCAACATAAAAACGGATGCCACTTTGGCTGAGACCCAGTATATGTCACCCCCACTCTAAATAAGAACCCGAGATATGAGTCTGGGACCTCACTGGGTGACACAGGACCCATATGAAGGAGGCCAGGCTTGGGAAAACAGCCACAGGAAGACTCAGGACAAGTCAAGGAAAGAATGAGCCACAGCCCTGCAGATGCTCGGTCAGGATACAGCGACAGAGACTCAGTCCTGCCATGCGGCAGACCGACAGTGGACTAGGCAGACACAAGTCTCCAAGGTGTTGGAAAGAAAGAGCTGAGTGCAGGAGACAGTGTCAGCATTATTGCCACACTGGATGTCAGCTGTGTGCACCATGCAGAAAATTAAGCAAGCTACAGAAAACAGGAAGACCTTGAGGCTAGGGGCACGTGCTGGGACCATTGGGGGGAGGGGAGGGTCTTGAGCAGAAACGGAAAGGAAACAGAGGACCGAGGCCTCAGATCAGCCAGGCAAGAACAGCTCGCAACAGAAAGAGCAAGCGGGCCCAAGCTGGCAAGAGCCTGGTACTACCAGGCAGAGGCAAGGCGGCCACACGTGAGACAGACAGAGCAGGGACAGTGGGGAAGAGGGTGGAGGGTACCACCTAAGGCGGGCCGGAAGTGACAGCACAGAGCCACACACTCGATTCAAAGGACACAGAAGCAGGAGGCTGGCACGGTGGTGCCCTGGGGCAAAAGGACAGGCCCTGGCAGCATGCAGCTCTGCACATGGTTGAAAGGCCTCGAGGCCAACAAGTAGAGAAACAGACCCAGCCAGGCCACTCCTTATCAAGGGAGTAGGGGACACACGTGGAGGGACGGTGGGGTCACGGACAAGACCTGGCTCCCAGCTTGGATGATATTTCAGAGAATGTGCCGTGCACCTGTTATTCACCGAGCTGTACATTCACTCCACATAAATTTCGTATTTTAACACAGAAAGGTTTAAACAGGCTCCATGCCCTTGACATGCAGATATGTGTGCATACACCTCTGTATACACGGGTATGTGGGTATGCACATGCAAACATACGATCACCAAATAAAGGCAGCATCGCCAGTTTTAGTAAACTACTTCGAAGTACAGGAGAAAGAAAAGAACTGAAGGTGACTTGAGGCTTGGGACAGCTGGGACCACAGCTGCTGTTTAAGGCAGAAGGAGATGGGGAAGTGCAGGTTCCAGAACATCTGGAATCATGTGATCACCGCCCGAAGAGGGAGACAGCGAGGGCCAGGTCTGCAGCTAGGGCGGGAGCCCCAGGCAGGACAGACAGCATGATTGGCAGCACAGAGGTGACACAGAGAGCCATAGATCTGGGAGGCGAGGTTGCTTTTGGCGTGAGCTGATTAGCATCTTCAGTGCTTTAAGTCCTTGGGACATAAAGGACCTGGGACAGCTCCGCTGGTCACATGACTCCCAGCCCAGCTACTGACTGCTAACCAGGAGCCAGCAGGGCTCCCCTTGCTCTCTCCACGCTGAGGAGGAAGGAAAGCGAGAGCACGTCTTATACTTCATGGAATCACGGGTGTGTATGTGGGCCCAGCAAGGCTGACCCTAAAGAAGCTGCGAGTGGAAGAGTCGGGAGAGGGGTGGGGAAAGGTCACTAAGGTCGTTAAGTCATGGTTAAAGAGCCCCAGAGGGTTCCGCTGAGCTGTTTCATGCGGATGGCCTTCAGTTAGAAGGCTGCACTGCACATTTCAAAGAGCCACAGGCCTTGCTACGTAAACCAAGCTGACCGCAAAATGGCAATGCTCCTCCTGCCTCAGTCTCCCAAGTGCGGAGATTACAGGCATGCACCATCCAGCCTGGCTCTGTTTGGTTTGGTTTAAATATTGCACAAAGTACACATGTACGGAAGATGCCATGGTACTCCATTACAGGTGCAATTTCTATGTATCGGTTTTTAAAAAAACTCCAGCAACTAGAAGAGAGCAGCCTGCGTGAGGACCAGGAGGGCCCCTGCGGGGGGAGGGCCCTGCGGGGGCAGCGCCGGCTCTGAGCCTACCCTGTCCAGCTCGGCCTCCGGGCCTCGGAGCGCATTTCTGGCTTGCTGCAGCTCCTGGGTGAGCCTGGCTTTCGTCTGCACGAACTCCTGCTCCAGCGTCTGGAAGGCCCGCTGCTGTCGGGAGAGCTCCTGGAACAAAGGACAGACGCGTCACCCCAGGGTGATGAGCAGGGACCAGACACCAGCACCCAGCAGGCAACACCACATCCAGAGACAGCAGGGCACGGGGCTGGCAGCCACTGCACCTGGCTCTGATCACAGAGGTCTCTGACGTCTGCCACGATCCGAGGAAGCAGGCCCGTTCCCGCCTCCTCCCCATCTCAAGCTCAGCCCCTACACGGTCCGTGATCACAGTCAGCGGCGGAGGTCACCCGCTGGCCAAGAAACCTTTCTCACTCAGATGGGGTGCAAAGGAGCAGTCCTACCTGCCTCTCCCAGAAGTTTTCAGCTTGAGAGGATGCAACATTAATGCTACCAGCGAACTTGGCTCACCACACAGGGAGGCCAGTGGTCCTGTCCCCCCAAGGACCAGACTTTTATGGGACACACATGCTGAGGACCATGCAGACCACATCCTTGCTGTCCCAGCCTGCCCTGACTCTGCCCACCACCTCCCCACAGGGAGTGTCATCTTGCTGGTTGTCCCCAGCCGCCATGGGCTTTGAGGGCAGCTGAGGGCTGATCCCAGCACCCCCACCGTCACAGCTGAGGGTTAGGGAAGAAACAGAAGCCTTCCTTTCCCAGGACAGAACAGAGAGCTCGGTAAAGATGATCGCTGAGTGCTGATTCCTCTTTCAGGTTAAAAATCCAAAGTGAGACCTGAGATGTGGCAAGGACAGTGTCCTCTCCACACCCCCACACCTCCCCAGATATAAACCAGCAGCTCCCCTCCCGCCTCGGCAGACTTTCCCAACCCCACGTGCAGAGCCGTGGGCCTGCTCCTCACCCCCTCCGGGTACCTCTTGAAGCTCCTTTTCTTTCTCTTTGATCCTCTGCTCCAGGGAACACCTGGCGCTTTCTGCGTTTTGTCGCTGGCAGCTCAAGTCCTCCGTCAGCTTCTTCAGCTTTTGTTCCAGCGCTGAACACTAAGGGCAGAGAAAAACATTCCACCCCAGGCACAAAAACAAAATTACTCCAGAAAAGAGGTATATAGTCTGCATACCAGAAAAATCTCAGTTTCAGGGCCCATCATAAGGTCACCAGGGTTTCCATCTTTCCCTTCCAGAAAACACTGCATTGGATGTTGTCCGCCAAACACAAGAACCACTCTGCTTACGCAGAACAAACAAAATGCGTCTTTGGGGAAATATTCACAAGGACAGGAAGCCTATGCTCACTTTAGGAAGACTCTGCAGTCCGCTGTGCAGACCGAGACGGCATGTCTACTCCTGACCCAGTCGCTGATGGGGAGGCTAAGAGGCGGTGGGGTCACCTGGCGACCTCAGAGGGGGCCTATCACCTTCCTGCAATTCTTCCAAGCAAAACAGATTCCACTGGAGATCTGCAGGGACGCAGTGCTTCCTCCCTACAAGGTTCCCTCCCAACTGTCCTTCTGGAGGCTCCGGGTCCCCATGATGGCACCAATATTCACTTTTGAGAATGTGAAGTATCTGAAAATGTAGGAAGCTCTCTGAAAATCAGATTAGGACAAAATGGCCTTAATTCTTCTTTTGTATGATTTTTTGAGACAGGGTCTCACTATGTAGCTTATTTTGTAGCCCAGGCTGATCTCAAACTCCCCACGAACCTCCTGCCTCAGCCTCCCAAGCGCTAGAATCACAGGCGTGCAAAACCACACCCAGCAAAATGGCCTTAATCCTTCTAGTAATTCACGACTTCATATTGGAGGGGAAGAATTCTCCCAGTCCTGGGACCTGAGCCCGAACTCCGAACTCACTAGATCTCACTAACAGTGTATTTCTCTGAAAATGCTTCATAGCCTGACTTAAAACTATTAGGAATATTAGAAATTTAACTTAGAATTCGGGGTGGGGGGGGCATACAAAACACTATCGGATACTTTGCTGAAAAAAAAAAAATCAATCACACTAATTATTAATTAACCAAAGATGAAAAGCACCAAAGTAATCAACATGACAGAATGACTTTGCAAATACCAGAACTTTTAAACTACAAAGGTGAAAAAGTAAAATTTCAAGCCAGTGGTTCAAATGGACCCACTGCCTTGGGCACCTATTAAAAACACCTCGGTTATTAGCCCTGTTGTCCAGGCATCTCTCAATCTCCAAGGAAAGCAAGGAGAGATTATAACAACAAGAAAATACGAAGTTGACAGATATCTACTAAGCGACTACTCTGTGTAGTGCACTGGTCTAGATTCTGTGGCTACAGCAGTAAACGATACAGACAAAAGTCCTGGCCCAAACAATGGTCCGAAATCATGAAGCCTGACAAAGGGGAAAAAACCAGATTTTCCAAAAGCAACTACAGGGGAAGTAAATGAGTGGGGTCTTGGCGCCCCCTGCTGGCACTCCCTCAGACTGCAGCACACTCCACTCACTGGTCTTGGGGTCAGTGGTCCTTTTCCACTCTATGTATTTTTGGAAAGTATACATACTTTTTAAAAGTATACATATTTTATTTTCTAAAACCTGTAATGCCATTCTGATAGCCACGATGCAGGATCCACATAAAAGGAGCCAATGACTAGGTATCACAAACGTGTCGTAACATTCAACAGAAAACATCCAGAGCTCAAGTCCATAAGTGACCTGTGACTCTGGACATCCCTAACTTTCTGGGTCTGAGATTTCCCTGTGAAATGTGTTGACTTCCAGGCCTGCGGCCAGCCCGACACTTTCCACATGAACTCAAGCCTCCTCTGAAGTCGGTAAATACTTGGGAAAGACTTGTACTAGCAGCAGCCTGCGGCCACTCAAGAACACAGAACGCCCAGCTGCAGGCTGTTTAGGACGGAATGCCCATGCCCGTGGCACTGGCCCAGGAACGGCATCAATGCAGCATGATATGATTTCAGCAAAACCCCAGACAAACTCATACTGGGGACAACAGGGGAAAAGTGAAACGAACTTCCAGCTAAGTGGAATAAAGACTTGTTGATCTTGTCTGGCCAAGGATAAATGTCTCTCATATGTGGAGAGGCCTGGCTGGGCAGAAATTCAATGAAAAATCAGCCTATCTGAAAGAATCTACGTACTGGATCCCACAAGTGGATCAATTAAACTCCATTGCATGTCCCAACTCTCTGAAGCCTGGTCGGTCTAAGTGCCTGTGCTGTGTGCCGTGCAGTGTCAGGTGCTACAGACCGATCACCATCATCCTCCAGCACCCCTAGGGACATGAAAGCCACCACTGGCTGGCAGGGCACAGCCAGGGTTGATCCCCACCCGGCCCTCAGGCAGCTTCCCATTTCCACAGTGTCCACACTGCCTGGTCTACACTAGCAAAGCTCACCACTCACTTTTATTCGAGAAACTCCAGCACAAAACACTCTTTGCAAAGAACTGGGTAAAAAAGAAGGCGATCTCTGAATAATTCATGGAAAGCCGAGTACCTTGGCTGCTGCCTGGTCGTACTGTGCTGTCATTCTCCCCAGTTCGTCCCTATTTTTGTTCAAAACTTTGTCTTTTTCCATTAATTCCGCTTTTGTCTTCTCCAGCTGGAGCTGCAGCTCTTGAGATCTATGCGCGTGACCTTTCATTTCTTTCTCCTGTCCCTGTAGACGCAGCTCCAGCTCATTAACCTTGCTTCTTAGCTCTGAAACCACAAACAAAAAGCAAACTCCAGCGCACGTAGTCTTTACAAAATGTTTAGGATTTACCTTTTCTCTCACTCTCCTCTCACAACTTCAGGGAGACAAATATAAATAATTTACTATAACAGAAAAACTGAGTTTAACTTCAGTGGTTAATATCTACTGTCATTTGTAGTCAAATACGCTCCAGAAAGAGAAATGGATTTTCTTGCGTCTTCACAGGAAAACCTGGGGAGGAAACACTTTCTAAAATCACAAATAGTGTCTCACAGAGGCTGCAAAAAGTGCATCCAATGCAATACCATTTGTTTTATATGCTAGCAAACTAATACAATGTGAGCGAGAAATAAAGCGAATTTTCAAATTTGATTATAGTAAAAGACACGCTGCCTCAAAATACTTGTTGCTCTGAATACGTTTACCGCATTGTTTCTGCAACTTTCTGAAGCAGTTTGGAAGTCCTCTTTCATGTCTTCAGTTGCTGCCTGACTGTCCGAAATCTATTGAAACACTGACCTTTCCCGGTCGCTGTGACTCTGGGGAAGAAGCAGGAGTTGCACTGGGCCGGATCTGAGAATGAGGTGGATGAAGACCCACAACGTCGTGAGCTGCCCTTGTGCTGGCCGGCACGTGGCAGCAGTATTTGCTGGATTTCAATCACACCTCATCAAGACACACGGGAAAAAAGGATTTCCAGAAGTGATAGAGAAAGCAGCAAAACCCGTGTGTTTGAAGTGGGGGGTTAACGGCATGCATGCTTTAGGCAATAGTTTACTTCTAATGTAAACATTCAGCATGATGGCAATCGCCCTCACCTCTGTTCTGCCCCTGCATCAACGCGGTTGAGTGCCGGGCAGTGAAAGCTCACCCTCCTGAACTCCCCGGAGTTTACCTTGAGGAAAGAGCCGAACACTATGAACCTCCCACACTGCCAGGCTAACCATGATTTTTTTTCTCACTCTTTTTCCCTACGTCTACGCGCCATGGGTTCCAAGGCCTTGGCAGTGTGACAGCTCTCACCTGGTGAACACTACCAAAGATTTTCAATAGATCACAGCACTGGCCCATACCAGTGTCCCTAGCAGACTCCAGAAGGCCACCTGGTGTGCCTGGCTATCAGCCGCAGCGTGGCGTGGTAGCCAAGGTCACAGGTTCCCTGCCACATGGGCAGCGAGATTTGGGCTGCACACCTCCAGCAGGAGATGTAGTACTCCTCCAGTACTCCAGGAGCCAGACCTGGAGCCCAGGAACCTGCCTACTCGATCTGCTCCTGCAGAGATAAAGCTTCTCAGCTGGCCTTAAAAAGCTCAGGACATCAGGTTTTCCTTATGAGTAAAAGAATGTTCAGAAACTGTGATGCCTCTTATCGTTACGTAAAAGGGCAACAACGATTCACATCCACATCCACAGCCTGGTCACCAGCTACTTCCTGTAGCATCTAACAAAACACATGTGCGCTCCAACCTTAATACTACCTGAGTGCCTCTGAAATCATCTTGGGAACATTTAATTTAAACTTCATACAGTGGGCCAGGGGTGCAGCGCAGCGGCACGGCGCCTTGCCTGGCAAATGCAAGGTCTTGAGTTTGATCCCCAGTGGCAACAAAAATAAAATAAACTTCACATAGCTCCAGAAATTACCTTGATTCTGGCCTTCCAATTGGTCCAAAAGAGGGGAGCCACTGGCAGGATCGCAGGAACTGCTATTAGCGTCTCTCTTCCCTGTTTGCAGAATGGATCGGCTGGGCGTCACCTCCTCCTGGCCAAATATGTGAGAGGAGGAGAAATTCCTCCTGCTGGGGGTCTTCTGAGAATGGCAGGAAAGCCGCTGTGGGGTCCTGTCCTGCTGCCACGAGAACACAGATGAGGAAGCCTGGTGTCGGGCGATGTCTCGGTGATTCATGGTGGCTTGGGGAGCAGCCTGGCTGGCTTTCTGTAAACAAAGAAACCCGTGAGAGCCCTTCGAGAAGCTCAGCAGCCAACACGACTTATTTCCAAATAAAACAGAAAGGCACGGCCACAAACCAAGAAATCGAGCTTGCCAAGGCAAGGGAGCCACGCAGTCCCAAGTCCCAGCCCCGGGATTGTCCCAAGGTCACACTTCCCGGCCTGAGGCTCAGCCACCGCCACCGGGGCCCCACCTGCTTAAGGAGGGCTAAGGCTCCGTATTCCCCCTGCACCCCTGGCACACCCCTTACGCACATGTGAGCGTTCACTGACGTCCTAAATCCCAAAGCTGGCCTTCCTGGGCCTCTGTGGTCACATCTCCCATCCCCAGAGCTTTGCACAGAGAGAATCAAAATTTAAATTTTAGCTAAAGAACCCTTTCGAGACTCGCTTTCTCCCATACCCTTCACAGAAGAATGCCATTTCAGGTGCGCTATGTTTGATAACGGCTCTCCCCTGCTCGCCAAGACTGGGCCATGGAGGCTGCAGTCTGGTGTTTACAGTGAGCATTACTCTTGCTAAAAGAAGAGGGTTAGCCGGGCGTGGTGGCACACGCCTGTAATCCCAGCACTCAGGAGGCTGGGGCAGGAGGATTGATGCAAATTCAAGACCAGCCTGGGCTACAAAGTGAGCCCAAGGCCAGCCTGAACTGCATAGTGAGAGCCTGACTCAAAAAGAAAAAGGAAAAAAAGGATAAAGGAAGAGGGTTAATGTGGAGGAGATCTACATTCTCCATTAGTAAACCAAAGAGCTTCGGAAATCTATTTCAGGGGCAGAGCTGGTTCCAAGGGGAACCCTCAGTGCTCAGAAGGTACTGACGTACCAGTCCAACCTTACACTCTTGGTGAATTGTCCCTTCCCACCCAGTTTCAATGTTTAGCAGAAATACATTATTAAATGCCAGGCTGGGATTTTTTGTTTTTTAAAAAGAAGTAGTATCATGTGAACAGAACTGGTAGAAGTAAACTAAATACATAACAGGAATTGTCAGGGTTCATCCCTAAACTAGAAGCAGAGATTTTAGAAATCTGCATTTTAAAAATGTTATTGACATTCAACCTCCTCACCCACCCCCCCAACCCCCGTGCTCAGGCTCTCAGTTTCCCAGTAACTAAGGATAATGAATCAGATAATCCCACAAGAAAATGTGGAACACACACTGCTTTTAATTTCCTACTTCTCAAAGACCTCAAACTGTCCTGGATAATGGGGTTCAGGCTCCTTACACCTTGGGTTGTTTAGACAACATAATTCAAGATTTTCAAATGATGCCAAGTGATGTGACCCACCTAGCCCGCACGTCTTTCACCTGCACAATTTCTACATTTTGAATTACAATTAAGGATTGTAATTTCAAAGCAAGCACAGAATAACTAGTAAATGCTGTCTGGCGTAAGACAATATGCTGACATAAAATCCAAGCACACATCCCACCTCTTCTTTTCATGCAATGTAAAGATTGTGCATGGATCTCTGTCCCAGAAGATGGTACACCTCATATATCATTTACCCAGATTTTGCAAGGTCCTACAGAGACTTACATACAGCAAGCAACACATAGACAAGTCTCTCATGAAAAGGCCGCTAAAATTATCCTTTGTCAATTAGCAAATGACAATGCTAATGAAGATTGTAAAAGAGTCTTGGCATCAGTCCTACACACTAAAGACTTATCCATTTATATTCAAACATGCCAAAATGTGGGCTCTTCCACTCACATTGCAGGCTGTGTCCCAACACCTTACTGATAAATTAAATGTAATTCAATGTTTTAATCATGACAAAGGAAAACATGTAGACAAAACTATGCAACATCCAAAGGTGTCAGTCTCTTTCACTACTCAGGCTGCGCCTACTCTGTCCATGGTGTATGAAAGGGTTTCACTGGAAAAAACATTGTAAATCTAAGTTTCATAAAAACGGCACACTTTTGCAGAAAAACAAATCATGTGCCCAAATAAAATACCTCAATAGGACCGGGGGTTTACCTCAGTGGTGTAAGAGTCTGCTTGGCAAACTCAAGGTCATGAGTTCGATCCCCAGTATCAAAAAAAAAAAAAAAAAAAACCCTGAATATGAGTAAGACCTCTGAGCTGATACTCCAATAATTCAAAACCTATTAAGATAGTTTTATCCGGTCCAAATCAGACTAGCAACAATCTCTCTGTGCCCCTAGTTTCCCTGGTCCATGGAACCAATCAGCACACAGAATTAGATTTACCTGAGCTTCCTTACATTTGTTCTTTGGGAGTAAAAAGGCCAACTTGGATTTCCATAGAAATTACCACTCCTGCCTTTAACCCTGTAAATAAACCTGTTAAAAACAAGGCTTTAAGCAATAAACCTTGTTTTTCCCAGGGTATTTCACTTCATACAAGTACTCATAAATTAATTGACAAAGCTCTTACTGCACTGCTGGGGACGAGGACTGACGTCACCGTAGTAAACAGCCAATCATGGATGCAGGCTTGGTGGCTTAGTCCTGCCTTCCCAGCCTTGCTAGGTTCAGGATCTCCTCAGTCGCTGCTGCTACCTTATGTCAGCCATGACAGACAGACAGGCATAGTAACAGCACTGGGTGTGCACTCAGTTAACCGACATAAAGCTAAAGTTGGATGTATGACAAAAACCTTTGGTATTTCTATACAAAAAAGTTTGTAGATCATATTAACATCATTAAATAAACAACACTAATGTGGTCAATTCAAGCCCACACTATTGCAAGTAATTTTAAAACTGCTATGGGATATATTCATTAAAACTGCTCCATTCCTTAGTGATCCTATTACAACCTATTTTAATCCCCCAAATTCAGTGGCATTTGGTGATCACAATGCAGATGCTCCAGTAAATCTGGCTTCCATTTTAAATAATTCAAGACAAACCTATAAATTTATTATATTTCTAAAACTTTATTAAAGACATTTAAAATTACCATAGCACAGGCTAGACAAATTGGGTTATCCTATTTTGCCAGTAAACATATTTCTGGGCCTGTTCCTCAACAGTTACAATCACAGAGATTCTACAGCTAACCCATTATGCCTCATAAATAATAACAAGCTTAAATGTATTCATGCCTCTATAGGTAGCTTCCATGCTGTCATTCAGGTAAACATGTAATCATACATCATTGTGTATCAGCCTTTGTTAACTTACAGGTATCACTAACTGTAAAATCTAACATTGGCCCTACTTATATTAGCAAACTTTTCCAACGTTTTCCTGATAACTGGAATAGGAAGCATGTCACAAGGATACCCTATAATCCCAAAGGTCAGGCAGTAATTGAGTGCACTCGTTTTAAATTAAAAGGTTAATTAATCAAACAACAAGAGGCAATAGAGAGTCAGAACTCTCCTCAAATTTATTGCATTTTGCCACATATGTTTTAAATTTTCTGAGCCCTACCTCTGATTCTGATTTGCTGCCAGCAGTGATACATTGGGACTTCTCTGAAGTCCTTGCACCCTGTACCTCGGCATAACCTCCAATCAGGTGTCTGGAATGGTCCGGTATCACTTTTAAATCGGGGCTGAGAATATTTTTATATTTACAGATTATTGGCAGACATTACAACCATCAGAGCAGATGCATGGCCAGAATCGCACCCACCTGCAGGACACGTCAAGACCTCAAGCAATGAACCTGATAGCGCATCACCCATGTGCTGGAAAGCCCTGAAGCAGACGTTCCCGGGGCTTGCCATCTACTTAACAGCCAGGGTTCAGTTCAATCGCCTGATAGTTTTTTCCTTACAGTGCTTGTTATCCTAACAGCTACAACATGTATTCCTTTGATTCAGGGAAAGGAGTACTAGGCTTACATACCCAATCCACCTCTGCTCAGACCCTTAACTTGGATGGATAAGCCACCAGAAATCTTCCATTTTATAGAAAGCAAGAATGCTACATTTACTGTCCTGCCAGACCCTCATATTTTCATGCATCTACAAAAACGAGCCAAAGTAAAGATCACCTCTCATTTTGTTTATCCTCCCTTATGTGTTACTCAACTATGGCAAGACTCTAACCCATGTATGCCTGCTGTAAATCAGGTTTGGAAGACATGTTGTCAAAAGAACGCTTTGCCTTACTGACCTTGACATCTAGTCCTTCAGATGGTAACCTTGTTAGAGAATTCAAACCTAACATTCCTATCTGTACTCCAGTAGCTCGTGCCCCTCATTTCGAGGAAGGTGATTTGGGCCCTTGGCAGTCTTGCAGAGATCCAAACCATGGGCGGGTTATACGCAAATTCAATTATTCCTTTACAGACTGGTGTCCCAGAGGTGTACTTACGGGAAAAGGTCAGGATTGGCATGAGATTTCCTTTTCAGGCTCTGCTGGCAATGCAATGACCTCAGAAGTCTTATCGAATATTACAGTCAGATAGAGGCCTCAATTCTCTTACTCCTAGACTTATACAGGACTGAGCCCAGACAGCACACTTTATGGAAACTAGCTTTGCCTTTTCATGCAGGACAGCTGTAGACTGGACCAATACGTTCTCATGTACTAATTGTTATCTAACCCACTGTATCATGCCTGAGTTTCTTTCTAAGGACTCCACCATAATAATCATGGGCAGGATGCCTGGAGTTCGGCTTCCAGTCAATCTAACGGAGCTTTGGTATCACTCACCTACTGCCCTGTTGGTGGAAACCTTGATCAAAAGATTTAACAATTGAACCAAAGGATGCTTGGGTTGATTATTGCAGGGATTACTTCCCCAGTTCTTTTGACAGCCAGCACAGCTATTGGCTCCACAGCATTAGGCACATTCAATACAAACTGCTCACTTTGTACATAACAGGACAAGAACTGCTGATGATAGCTGGAAAATTCAGAGAGATTGATATAAAGTTACAAACCTAATACTTCAGTCCTATGGATGGGAGACCAGATTAAAAGCTTACAGTTACAACAAGGCTTAAAGTGTCATTATAATATGACATGTTTTTGTATCACCCCATTGTCATACAGCAAAAGCCTACATCCTTGGGAGATGATCAAAAGGCACATACAAGGAGCCATTCATCAGAATATTACTATGGATATAGATGCTCTTCAGAGACCAGTGCTGTCCATGTCACAACAGACAGCCACCTTTGATACCCAAATTAAGGATTGGGATAAGTTTGCTGATGCATAGAGCAACTAAAGCCATTTGTATACCTCAAGGCTCACTTTTGGTGTTTTATCGGAAGTGGTGTGCTCATTCTATTCTTTATAAGTTTTCTCATTAAAGCCTGTCATAAAAGATTCACTATCCAACTACGACTAAAAGCCATACAACCACAACTAGCCCTGCTGGAGCTACAAAACAAGAAAGAGAGATGTGGGAGACAACTCCAGTGACTCCCCTTGAATGCAAAATAATTACTGCGACTCTGATTATTTGGAGACTCATTTCCTAAAACTGATATGTAGAGAGCTGGCTATGGTATTTCCTTCTCTCCAATTGGCTCTGCGCATCACAAATAAGGCTAACCAGGTGCTAGTGTGTAATCTCTAAAGACATCAGACAGTCCTGTTTCCTGAATAGTGTTCTCCATACAGGTTGTGAGCACAGTGAGATGTTAGAGTGGGTCAGCCCAGGGAATGTCAACTGAGTAGGAGCCTCAAGGAAAAGAGGCTATGACTCCCCAGGGCACAAGAGTTTGCATATCAGAAACCCCTAAGAGACAGCCTCCCAAAACAATTCTGTTGCTACCTTAATTAGATTATGTGGATTGATCCTTCTGCATATGTCTTTCCCCCACCTGGCCAGCCAGCTCAAGTTACTCGCATAATTCCCGCCATCCTCACTATCACTCATCCCTGAGCCAACCCTTCTTCACAAGATAATAAATTCTGGGAGAGGCCTTGGATCAGGGCCTTTGTCCGCACATCCTCATATGTATTGGACTTGGGACCCCTTGGCTGCCCTTGACTTGGAATATGTCTTGGTGTCTTTACTCTCACAGTGGGTTTGCACTGGTGGTGGCAGATTAAAGTCAACTTACTGGGATTCCAATAATGTCTCAATGGGATTACAAATATAACTTTTTGGAATGTGAGGAAAACTAAAAAGAGGATTACAATACTGCACCCATCTTTGGGATTACAATACTCTTCAATCAAAATAGAGTGTAAAACCATTGCAGCAGCTTATTTAAAAGAATTGAGAGCCTTGTGTGGTGGCACAAGCCTGTAAACCAAGCACCTGGGAGGCTGAGGCAGGAGGATGATCATGATTTCAAGGCCAGCCTGGACTATGGAGTTAGTTCAAGGCCAACCTGAACTACGTAGTAAAAATCTATCTTGGAAAAAGAAGAACTGCAGAGACTGCCTTGACACCATTCCCCTCTGAAATCAGCATTTCACAAATAACGAGGCTCCAGAGCCACATCGCTGGCACAAATCTCGTTCCATTGGCTGAGTGGACAACAACCAGTGGCCTCTAGGTGACAAATTCATCCTGAGCCTCAGGATCCCTCTCCTGCCCTGCACTCTCCAGACACATGCCCTCCTTACCCCTAGATCTTAAGAAGAAAAGCACTATACAGCTACAGTTCCCCAAAGACTCATGCGCACTTGGTATCTGGGAATAAACTCACCTCTCCACTCTACTTTCCTCACTTCCACCTATTTTTAAAACTAAAAAGATGCAGGGCCTGGTGGTGCACACCAGTAACCCTGGCACCTGAGAGGCTGAGGCATAAAGATCACTGTGAGTTCGAGGCCACCCTGAGCTACACAGTGAGACTCTATCTCAAAAAAAAAAACAAAAAACAAAAACAAAAACAAAAAAACCTAAAACTAAAAGGTAATCACCTTAAACTCAGCAATGTTTTTCTCGGTTTTCGAACAACTTGTCAGCTCTATGTAAAATAAATTTTGCTCTAGCTTACTCTGCTCTACGGCAGGGTGCTTGTGTAACTCTGAAGTAGAACCGTCTTTTATAAGGCCCATACCTGACTCACTTTAGCCTGCAAGGCTTTGACCTCCACCTCCAATCTTTTTCGTTCTTCAACTTCTCTGCTGTATTTTTCTTTGAGGTCTTCATACTTGGAACCTAACACAGACAAAGAAACATGGTTTTATTCCAGTCGGTGGTGCTGGAAGGAAATTCAGAGATGAACAATGCATGTAAATAGTCTAGAAACGACCCTCAGTACCCTAAGAAGAAAACTCAGAGTGGTTTGGGCAATGGTCAAAGCCCTGATCAAATAACTCAAATACTTAAGTCTGTGGAAACATAGATGTTTTGACTATTCTGTAACTGCATCTCTTCTAAAATACACCCCAGAAGAAAAAGCAGAGAGCTCAGTGTCTATCCAGGGCTGTGACATAACCCAACAGCCACAGAGCCGACTGTCCCACAGGTGGCTTTGTTTTTATTAAGTATCCAAACCTGAATTCATTCACTTTGTTTACATGACTAAATTCTCAATGAAGGAGCTGTTCAGACCAAGGAGGGAAAAATAATCTTTACCGCTGTAATGTTGGCTTGGAGTTAGCGGAGTGGCAAAAATTTTTTGCGGCGTGATGCATGAACCCAGAGAGACATCTGCAGGCTGCGTGGCTTGCTGGCTTCTTTCAAGTTCTGATTTACACCTGTGAGGAAAGGGACCAAGGGGCCACGAAGCAGGTTAGTTACGGGACAGAAAACAGGCCATGCAGGTCCTGACGATAAGCAACTCACCGATGCTCTAAGAATCCTCACCCGTTCCATTCATCCAACAGAAACCAGACAAGAGCCAGTTCTTTATAAGAACCAAGGCTAGAGAAATACAGCCACACTCCAACAATCAGTGTTACAAAAAGGCTGAAACGAAGACTGTAACAACCACCGTGGCAGCTAAGAGCAAACCAGGGTCTCTCATCCCTCTGATTCACACCTTCCTGCCTTTTCCCCATCCTTGCATTTATCAAAGAAGAAAAAATTATCCTAAGGATTAAGCAAAGTATAATCCACCCATTTTTGCCCAAATTAATTAAAACAAGTATTTCTAAAACCAGCACCAAAATGAGCTTTCCAGAGAAACAATTATGCCAGCATACGGAGGTGGTGCTCCCATTTCCAAGCACCTGTTATCCAAAACTAATATCTATCTTTCCTTCACTCAACAGAAATGTCGGGTACTATGGATAGAGGATTCAGCAGTCAAGATCCTCATTCTCCATTATTTGGAATGATAGAAAAAACTCAGCGAGAAAGAAGGTTATAGGATCCAAACATGCAACTGTGAGATAATCACCTTCATTCGCAGACAGGAAACAAAACTGGGATCACAGAAGATGATTTCTGTGCAAGAAAACAATCAATCTCACAGAAAGGGGAATACACAAAAGAGTGCACTGTACCACAAAGGTGGACAAATGCAAGGCATTCCTACAGGAAACCTCAAGACCATAATGTTAAGTGGAATAAATTAGATACACAAGTTCAAATATCACATGGTTTCTCCTATAAATAAAGAGAAAACTAAAAGACAACATAGGAAGTTAGGAAAACAACTTCAAATGGGAAAGAGAATGAGAGATGGCAGGAGCAGGGGGCACGGGAGAAGGGTATGAAAAAATTACCTTAGATACCTACCTACAACATGGACTGATAAAAAATAAAAGACTGACTTTAAATGTTTTATCCTTGAAAAATATTTTTGACTATGCAGCTAGAACTCACATACAGCTGTGCCACAAAAATCACATTTCTTGCTGTCAAAATAGTTATTAATCTCAAAGGGAACCCAGCAACTTTACAGAAGGAATATTTAGACTTTCACAGTGGAAGAAGCTTAATCAAGTGATCAAGGTCATGAAACGCACCCTCCAGATAACCACCCTGCAGTGTTCTTACCAAAGCTGATGATCACCTGACTCAAGGGTTCTCCACCAGAGATGGTCTCACCCTCCCAATGGTCACATGGCAGTACTTGGAGATACTTCACTGTAATTCACTTAGGAATGGGGTAGATACCACTGGTGTCGAGGGTTACGAGCCAGGAATGCCAGTGAGATCCGACCACACACCAGCCAACCCTCCATCCACCAAGCTGTGCAGGTTGAAATGTCAACCATGCATTGAGAAATATTCATCACTGAAAAACCTGTCAGCCACACCCCAGTGGAGGGCCGTCTTCCAAAGTAACTAAGCAGTACTTTTCAAAAAGTCAGGGGTCACAAAGGAGAAGGAACCCTCACAACTTTAGAAGATGCTAAGAAAACCTCAGCTCAATGCAGTGTGGAATCCTGGATGAGAATCCAAAGAAAAGAGATTCCTGGAAAACCAGTGAAATGCTAATAAAGTCTAGTTCATATAATCGAATTAGCCAGTTTGAAAATTATACTTCGGTTGTATAAGTTGGGTAAAATTCTAGGTGAAGGATATATGCACTCCACTATTTTCGCAAGTTTTCTGCCAATCTAAAGTTATTTCAAAAAAAAAAAATTTGTTTTAAATGTCTGGGTGGTTGCAGAGTCCACAGTGGGAGAATTTATTAAAGTCCTGTTGGCTAGAAATTCTGACAAAATCCCACCATTAGAACAAGAAAATACCATTTCTAAACTAGGAAAGTACCTTTATGACTCCTTCATTCTTATTTTTATTAACACTTCTAATTGGGCTTTTTTTAAATAAAAAGTTATAATAAGCAACTTAATTATTGCCTAACCTGGCAAAGAAAGAAGCGAATCGATTTCAAAATGTTTAAAACCCAAGGTGAGGCTGTGAGTGTGGGTTTCACTTCCCTCCCTGCCCAGCCTGGAATCCAGGGCAGCTCCTCCAGCCACTGTCTCCCAGCCCCCTCCTTTCGCCCATCTGCTTCCCTGTGTCTCCCTGGCCCTGAACCCTTAAACCAGCTGTCCACTTTCTCAGCACTTCCTACCCACACGCTGCAGGGAATGGTCAGCACACAAGCCAGAGCGGTCACTGTCCATGCCCAGTCTCCAACGTCCACCACATCTTCAGGCTTCCCTTCCTCTCCCTGCGGCAGCCTTTCCACCCAGAGAAAGCCTGAGTCCCCAGTGTAAGCCACGCTGTCACTTCCTGCTGTCTTTTCAAGTCATTGCATCGCTCAGGGACCAGGGCAGCCCCTGGTACTGAGAGCGGCTCAGTCAACTCGTACTAAACGAAACTGAAAGGGAAAACCTGTACCTGAAAAGTCTGTCTTCTTGAAAACTTTGTTTTTTTGAAACTGCCTAGCTCTATAGGTGCTTCCTGGCTCTGTAATTACTTTCCAAACCCCTGTAACCACGAACATAACCGAACATGCAGGATGCCTGATTGTACCAGGCTTGTAACCATTAATCTAGCCTTTTAACGGATGATCTTGCCCTGCTAGCTGACCAGAAGAACTGCCACCATTCTGTCACACCTCTGTACCTCCTGCCTGTGGAGCATATAAAAGCCCTAGACCACCAGAGATCCCGGCCTGACGTTCTGGGAACAACCTCCTCAGCGCAGTCGCCATAAAATAAATGTGTCTCCAAATCCTGGGTGTTGCTTTGGTGCTTCTGATTGCTGTAGCAAAACTACTAGGGAAGTCAGTAGAGGACCTTCACAAAATAAGCAACACTAGAAATTCTACCCCACCCAGCTACAGTATTCCCCTCCTAGGGCTTCAGAAAAAGAGACTTCCTATCACAGTGATCCGTGCACACCCATGTTTACAGCAGCACAACTCACAATAGCTAAATCCCAGAAGCAGCCTCTACCTAGGCCCATCCACAGATGAATGGATACAGAAAACATGGTATTTATGCGCCGGAGTAATACTGAGCCAGCAGAGATAAACAGGAAGCACTCTTAAGTGCACTGTCGCACCTTGAGAACATCACATTAAGTGAAATACATTAGATGCACAAACTTCAGTATCACCTGGTTTCTTTACAGGAGAAACCTGAAGTATGAATGCGGAGCAAAATACAAGACAGACAACAGGAAGTACAGAGACAGACCTTTTCCAAAGGGAAGGGGCACCAAGAGATGGAGGCGGAGGGAGAGGCGAGAAAGAATGGGGAAAAAGGGATTAAGATGTGCTACGCACAGGTACCAACTGCTCACAAAGAATGTAATCACGTACTACAGGCTTGCACTACTAAAGAAAACGGTAGTGCTTCCAGGAATGCCAGCACTAGGGAGGCTGAGGCAGGACGATCATGAGAGTTTGAGGCCAGCCCAGGGTACACAGTGAGTACAAGGCCAGCCTGAACTATAGTGAGATCCTGTCTCAAAAACAAACAAACAAACAAATGTTTACTAAATGGATAAATGATCGAGCAACTATTTGATCTGTTTTTGTAACCACAGAACTGATTCGCTATTTATTCCACTTGGGGAAAAGAATGTTGTAATATATAACAATTACGCTATTAAGCAAAATAGTAACTGTGTCTGATGAATACACACAAACATCATCCATGTAAATACCACCCAGATAATTACCTTTTAAGTTCCTGCTCCAAGTGCTCTATCTGCTTTTTGCCTGCATTCAGCTGACCCTCCTGGAAATTCACTTGGGTCTCTTTGACTTGAAGTTCATGAGAAATCTTCTGCTTGCTTTTCTCCAGATTTTCACATATTTCCATCAGTCTTTGGTTTTCCCTCTTCAGGTTTGTGCCCTCATTTTTTTCTGTTTCAACCTACAGGGGTTCAGTGAGAAGGAAATCAGTCCCTTATTTTGTGAATTTACCAAGAATGACATGTAGGTTACAGCCGGGTGATGCCTACCAGTTTCCTAACACACGGTCGTCAATGCTTTCTGAACAATCTGAAGCTGCCAGAAAGAAAAAGGCTCCCCAGAGTCACACATCACAGCACTGTTGTGGGTCAGGACTGCACCTCGCCATCCTAGAAATGCAGGCTTTAAATCCTTTCAAGAATTAAAAACAGTAGGGGCTGGGGATTTAGCTCAGGGACATAAGTGCCTGCCTGGCAAGTACGAGGTCGTGAGTTCGATCCCCGGTACCACCAAAAAAAAAAGAATTAAAACAGTCAGCATCAACCTCTCCTCCTTGGCAACTCATTTTCAATCTGGCTGCTAGCTAAAGGCAGGTACGGACGGTAGCTAAAGGGCACAAACCTGAAGAGGCAAAGACCTCCGAGAAGCCAGTGTCGAACAACTGCTTTGTTGGCTAGCACAGAGGGTAAAACAAGAAAAGGGCTGACGAGGTTTTCATTCCCTGGACCTGGAGAGAGGAGGCTGGGGGACACCGAGGCCCAAAGTCCATGCTGAGAAGCTGTCTCTGTGTTAACTGTAAACTATTCTAAGTTGACCTCAGTAGGAAGCCCAGGACTCGGGGCTTGTCACCAGGCAGTGCAGAAGCGACTCTCAACTCAGGGTCCCCAGGGGAACTTAGAATGGACCCCAACATCCCTGACTATCAGCAGGTAGACAGAAATGAGGACAGAGGTGGAAAAAAATCAGAGGCAACGAGAAATATCTGAAATGAAAGAAGAAGAAGCGGCCACATAGAAACAGAAAATCACTTCTCTCTGACCGAACCATTTCAAACCCGCGAGCCCACGCTACCTTCTGCTTCTGCTTCTGCAGCGCAGCTTCCAGCGTGTCGAGCTGAAACTGCCGCTGCTGCTTCTCCTTCTTGAGTTTGTCCAGCTGCACCTCCAGCTCCTGGATCTTCTGTAGCGCTCTGCTAGGAAGGCCTTCCTTCCATTCTTCCAAAGCCCAGCTCATTCTGTCCACCCTTCGTTATTATCCCAACATTTAGCAATGAACTGCAAAGAAAACAGATGGCTGATCTTCACATAGCTAAAAAGGAAACTTAAAGCAGCCATGGTGACACACACACCTGTAATCCAGCACACAGGAGGCTGAGGCAAGAGGGTTGTCATGAGTTCAAGGCAACCTGAACTATAATAGCAAGACCGGAACTCAAAAAGAGAGTAACAAAGAAATTTAAAGTCAGAGACAAAAAGGGGTTTACCTAACTACATCCAAGAGTCTGACAAAGAGCATCACATTTAAAGATAATATCTGAGACGGGCGTGGTGGCTCACGCCTGTAATCCCAGCACACGGGAGGCTGAGGCAGGAGGATCTTTGCGAGTTCAAGACCAGCCTGGGCGACAAAGTGAGCTCAAGGCCAGCCTGAACTGCATAGCAAGACCCTGTCTCAAAAAGACCAAAACAATAAAAAATAAAAAAAAATAAAGATAGTATCTGTCTTCTCATCCTCTGAAAGGTGACTGCCAGTGACACATCAAGAAGTACACAGTATGCTTGACTGAAGCACCCTTACTTTGCGGTTTTCTCTCCTCTCAAGTTTTGATTTCTTTATGGCCACCTGCTTCCAACTGGCACCAAACATGAATGCTTTGCTATTAAGTTTTCAGGTGATGGAGATCCTGGCTATGAACAAACAGAACACCTGACACATTAGTCCTCAGATGTTCTTGGTTCCAGCTTCACATTATTAACCACCGTCATACTTTATGCCATACCCCTGCCTGCAGGGCTCCCTGACAGCTTCTCACCCGTGCCACCTCCTTGCAACCAGCACGCGAATTAACCTAGAGCAAATGCAACTCAGGACTAAGATTGTTCCAAAGAATGAAGTCACGCTCCAGGCAAGCAGACAGAGGCATGCAATCTTAGGCACTGAACGGGTATTCAAGTCCACCAAGCTGCTTCAAGGATGTGCAACCGTGGGGAGTTGTTTAAGGGCTCTATGTCTGGCTTCCCTGCTGTAAAATGAAGATACTACAGTGATGACTTCCTTAGGCCTTAGAACAGTGTTTCCCACTGGGTTTTTTCAGTTCTTAAAGACACTTTTTGATTTATATATTTCAGCTTCTGGTACAAAAGGGGCAGTGGCCTACCTCCCACTCCACCTTATCTTAAGGTAACTTACATCACCTAGAAGAAAAGCAAGGCAATGTTCTTAACTTTAGCCTTTAGATCAGAGTATCAAATTGAAAGAAAAGTTATTTTCTAGGTATTCTGGCAATAGGGTGAGAATCTGGGGTTTTTTTTAACCAAGAATCAAAAAAGATTTTCAAAACTGAAGGAGAAACGAAAGTCTTGGACTTTTGGATAAGTTAGACATGAAGCCTTGGGAAGCTGTGTTTCCACTGCCAGTGTAAATTTCCCCCCAGATCAACTTTTGGAAGACGATATTTTCTTTCCTGCAGTCCTCAGGGTGGAACCCAAATCACTGCACCTGAGGTAAGTGCTCTCCTGCTGAGCTATGTCGTCTTCCCTGTGTTTTGTTTTGTTTGACAAGATCTTGTTCAGTTTTCCAGGTCACTCTGGAACTTGCAATCCTCCTGCTTCAATCTGTAGAGGACCTGGATAATATGTTCGTCTATCACTACCTTCTCCAGAAGAGGATATTTTAAACTTCACCTCCACTGGCCCAAAAACTACTGAGATAAGTATTTGCCTCTCAGCACAAAGGGCAATGTAGCTTCTTTGTTCAAGCATAGGAGTACAGAGCTGGGAACATTGGTGCCCACTGTAATCCCAGCACTTGGGAGACCGAAGCAGGAAGAACACAAGGTCTAGGCCAGCTTGGGCTCCAGAATGAATTAAAGGTCAGGCTAAACTACACTACCAGACCCTGTCTCAAAAACAATCTATCATATACAGTTTAGCCCGCCACTGAGGTCATTACATCAAGATGCCATAGCCAGCAAAATACGAAAAGGAATGCCTTAGAAAGATGACAAACATAACAGAAATAGAAGAAAAACCGGCAAGCTGATTGCTTTTCCGATTCAAAGTCTAAGATATAGTTATATAAATACACTTCATATATTCATACTATATTAATATGTAATATCCAGGCCCAAGCTAATAGTGATCACAGCAAAAGGCGATTTGGTAAGACATTGGGTATCAGACACCTAGCGATGACCACTGTGGGGCAAAAGAACCAAAAAGGGGGACAAAGACCTGAAGGAAAGATTTAAGGGGCTGGGTCTGAGTGGGAGGGAAAGGAGAAAGAAAAGCCTGGGTGAATTTTCTTGCAACAGGATTTATCGAACTGAAAGCCAAATCCCTTCCAGACTTTTAAAGATTATTCTTTAATAATCTTTATATTTTAAATCTGTGGGGGTCACCCGAGCTCTGTAAAGTCCCCAAGGACGCTCTTAGATACTGCGGGCCCCTCAACCTCGCCACCAGCTTTGCAGCCCGTTTTCACCTTTTTCCATTATCAGGATCCCGGAACACCGCCAAAACCCACGAGGGCCTGAGCGCCGCCGCGGGGGGACCAGCGCAGGCGCTGCTCCGGACCAGGCTCCTCGCGGTGGGGGCTCGGGTCACTTATTTCTAAATCGTAGTCACAGAGCAGAGTCTGGCACTCCGGCGCGATCAAATCATAGTGAAAGAAAGGAAACTCAAACCTAGCTAACACCCCATCCAGACCCGGGCAAACCCCGGCTCCCGGCCTCGGGAGGGCGCTCGGGAGATTTCTGGTCACCTGCAATTCTTTCATCCTACGGAGGAGAGAACCGATCCCAGATGGGGCGCAGACCCACGACCCTCTGCCGGATCTGCGGCGAGCACACGCCGGGTGAGGGCATCACCGGCAGCGACTGAAGACCACGAAGCCGCCGCCAGATGAGAGCCGACCCATTCGCTCACCTGGCTGCCCGCTCCCGGGGAGTTGAAAGCTGCCGCTTGCACAATCCGAGTGGGCGCAGTCCCCGCGATCCTCCGGTGCCCCGACCCCGACTCAAACCGCCCGCCGCCGCCACCCCGGAAGTCCCTCGCCCGCTTCCGGTCCTGTTCAAATTCGCCTCTGACGCCTATTGGCCACTATAAATAGCTGTGCACCAATCCGTTCCGCTCTCTCGGTCTGCCGTCTGTAATTGGCTCTTTTGTATGAGTTTAAAAAACAAACCCTTGCGGCAGGAGGAGTAAGTGCCTGAGACTGGGGCGCTTTTCTATTGTTGCTTGGAGACGAAACCACGTGATGCTGCTGCAGAGGCCGGAAGGTGGTTTGAACCCTGAGAATGGGTCAACAAATGGGCTAACAGTTTAGGAGGATGTGGCCTGTCTCCCTTAGCCTGTCTGGTGGAACCAATACATGCGCATTCTAAGTATCTGTTAAGTTTAGGATTATACCAAGTACTATACTTGCTATGAAACTGCCACCCAACTTCCCAAGTAATAGCCTCATATATTTTAAAAATTAGCAGAGGTAAAAATAATAATAATAATAAAAATTTTTTAAAAATTTAAAAAGGGGCTGGGGATTTAGCTCAGCGGCATAAGCGCCTGCCTTGCAAGCAGGCAGTCATGAGTTCGATCCCTGGTACCAATAAAAACGAAAAAGACAAAAAAAAAAAAAAAAATTAGCGGTGGTGCAGAGATGCTAAGTAATTTGAAACTGAATCTAAACAGGCAGAATCTTGCTCCTAATTGCTGACCTCTACTACTCACGTTTGGAAAGGGTGCTTTGAACACGAAGCTTCCAAGAGGAGACATTCCATCAGACTCTCATATTCAGGAGAATCTTCAGTACGGGGTGTAATCTCTTCTTTTTATGAACTCTGCCCAATTTGCATATAGATTTATGTACTTGTTTATTTTGCCTGTTCAACCGTAAATGAATTCTAAAGGCAGAATCATAATGAATGTGATCATTACTTATACCTAAAATGTACCAATAAATTGAATTCAAAAAATAAAAGCAGAAGTACAGTAAGAATTGTTAAATTCAGACAGCTCTCGCGTGTTATCCCCTTCAGTAAGTTCAAAAATTTCCACATCCTTCCTGCAGCTTTCTTTAAATTAAATTACTCCTACAGCCTGGTCCTCACCTTCACAGAAATTCTGCCAATCTTTCAACACCCAAACTTTCTTCATAAAACTTCCCTATTCCCACTTGCTCCTTAGAAATGCTTATTTCTACCCCTTGATTTATACTTGGGGGATTTTTGTCTGTGTTATATTTATGTCTATGTCTGGCTTCTTGATCAGATTCAAAATTAACAGTAAAATCTGTACAACCATCTTCTCGGCCCCACTCTCTCCCCAGTGACTCAGCACATAGTGATTCAGGGGTAAAATCTAAAGAAAAACCTTGGTTCTCCAGGACTCTCGAATC
The DNA here is from genome assembly GCF_034190915.1 of Cavia porcellus. NCBI lineage: Eukaryota > Metazoa > Chordata > Mammalia > Rodentia > Caviidae > Cavia > Cavia porcellus. The sequence goes on from NW_026947509.1 coordinate 10,999,258, forward strand.
CCCAGTTGGAGGAGAGAAAGCAAGTAAGGGACCCTGCTGAGTTCAGTCCAGTACCTAGAGATCCTGCAATGTGAACCACGTTCTATCCAAGTCTTAACACCAGTTACTATTCCATTGCTTCCCAGGGTCGTTCAATTATTTCTTAGCCACCTACGGAGAACAGACCTGGAAGGATAAGTCGTAGATGATTTTCAAGGTTTGAAAACAAAATTTATCGTTACTCTGCACTCATTCATTCCTCACTTACCATGTTCCCATCTTGTGGGCACTGTACATACAGCCCAGTCTTGTGCTACTGTCTCATATTGTAAATGACTGAAACGCACTCATCACAAGCAAGTCACGTGATGGAGATTTCTGATGACTTCTGTGATGTTTCTTTTCTTGTAATCCCAAATATCAAGTTCAGTCACCCAAGTATTGTAATTCTCTTTCTAGTGTTCCTCACAATCCAAAAAGTTACACTTGTAATCCCATTGAGACGTCATTAGAATCCCAGCAAGTTAATTCCAATCTGCCACCAGCAATGCAACCCACGGCAAGAGCAAAGACACCAAGACATGTTCCAAGTTAAGGGCGGCCAAGGGGTCCTAAGTCCAGTCCTCCTGAGGACATGTGAACAAAGACCTCGGTCATAGGCTCTCCCAGAATTTATCCTCTTTTACCTCAATCCCACCCTTTTTTAAAAATTAATCTATTTTTTTCTTACATTTTTTTTCAATTAAGGGAAAACTAAATTAAAAAATAGCGGGATATATTATAGTAACTTTTTTGTTTTCCTGTTAACCTGATATGATCCCCAGTATTGCTCTCCCCATCTTGTTCTGTCAGATTTTACTATATTCTATTTTGTTTGATAGTATCAAGTTTGAGGATATAGGCAACCACTTTGAAGGCATAACATTCACTAAGATGCCCATTATGGTTTGATTATTATCTTCTTTTGAGATCCTGTAAGGTCTCCAGTGTAGGTTTTATTGGTCTTGTTCTGTACTGTTTTGATCAATTCCATTATACCTGACGATATAGGCAACTTTTTTAAAAAATAGCAAGAGGCACAATGGTAACCATTTTAGATCACCTGATATTCTATTTTTACATCATGTACTATGTCCATCCTTTTGCTCTAACTGACTCTGTTTTATTTAGCCACGTTAGGTTTTATTCTCTCCAAAAAAATAAGAATTGTGGGAGTAAAAAAACCCAAAAAGTGTAATTGTTATTAAAAAGAGAGGAAAGGAAGGTGGTCTAAGGGATATAACTGCATGCGTGTTTGAGTGTGTAGGATGGAAATCCATATTACTGAACTTTTGTTGGATCATTGATTGGTACTGGCTGCAATCTCATTGTATGAATGTTCACTTTACATGCTTTAATTTTATAATTTGGACAACTATTTCAAAGATGACAATACGTAACCTATTAACTAGTGATATCTTACTGTATTTTTTTCCTTGAAATTCTGTATTATTTGTACCCTTTTTACTGCTTTGTTTTTTTTTAATTTTATTTCCTTTCTTTTTTTTTTTCCCTCTTTATAATTTTTTTTTTAACTTTTTATCGGTACCAGGGATCGAACTCACGACTGCCTGCTTGCAAGGCAGGTGCTTATGGCGCTGAACTAAATCCCCAACCCCTTTTTTTTCTCTTTACATAAAAAAAAGGGTGGGTGGCTCAGTAATGAATAACAGAGAAGATGGGGGGGGGATTACATAACTTGAGCTGGCTGGCCAGGTGAGAGAAAGGCACCTCTGTAAATTGCAGAGACAAAGATATGCAGAAGAATCAATTCATAATCTAATTAAGGTAGCAATTGAATTGTTTTAGGAGGCTGTTGCTTCAGTTTCTGATATGCAAACTCTTGTGTCCTGGGAGTTACAGCCTCTTTACCTTGAGGCTCCTACCCAGTTGACATTCTAGGAGCTGACTGTCTCTAACATCCCACTGTATTCATATCCTGTATGCGAGGTGACAGGACTGTCTATTGGTTTTAGAGATTATATACCAGCATCTGGCTAGCCTTATTTGCAATACTTAGAGCCAATTGAAGAAAGAAGGAAATACTATAGCCAGCTCTCTACATATCAGTATAAAGAAATAAGTCCCCATATAATCAGAGTCACAATAATTGTTTTGCATTCAAGGGAGTCACTGGAGTTGTCTCTGACATCTTTGACTTTGGTGGTGCAGTTCTCCTCCCTGGTCTCCACTTTCCCTCAGTTTATTTGGATTCTGGGGAATCAGACAGTGAACGGGTGGGTCCATTGCACCAAATGAAGCTGCCTCTGAAAAGCCACTTGCAGTTTTTCCATTCTTCCATCCACTACTTCGGGGAGCCAGTTCTTTCCTGCCAGACTCCTTGTCTTCCAGTCCCACTCTCCGCCCGGGAGAGGTCTCTGGGCCCTGCCCATCTCTTCCTCTCCAGCTCAGCCTGCAGCGTTCACCCCTGAACTCATCCTCTTGCCGGAGTCCTCAGCTAGCTGGCCCCAGTCCCCCTGTCCCGGAGCCTGCATGCGTGCAGCTGTCCAGCCATTCATGGTCCCCTGCTGCTGCTGCAGAATCGGTGCAAAGAACCCCAGGGCTGTGTAGACGTAAATGTGTGACCTCCAGCAGGGCTTCAGTGCTCCTCCCTTTCCCTCCTCCAAATTTCACAATTTCTCTGATTGTTTACCAAGCATCTTCACCCCACGCTCAGGAGACCACCTCAGCACACAGCTGACAGAAAATATCAGACTTCTGACAGGACCGCCTGCAACTTGCTGCCCCCTAGATCTCAAACTTGCCAAAACTGGGTCCTGTCACTGTGCTCCCTTGGGTCCTGTTACAACCCTGGGAGACAGACTCCTACCTCCTCCTAAGGCCCAGTGTTCTGGGGCAGGAAACTTGCCCTCTCTCTGAGACGCTTTGACAGACGAGACTCTTTCCTTGCTTCCACTTTCCTGGATCTTCCTAGCAACCCAGACTTCCCAAATCCCCCCTAAAAAACAACCCTCTCCATCCTGCTTTCCTCTCCAGTGATCATTCTATCTTTCCTCACATTCTATTTCTTTTCAATATTCAATTAAATTAGTTACCATGTTTCTTTTAATCAATTATTGTTTCAAACTCTCACACTTGGACTTTTTATAAATCAAAGCTGTTTTATAAATACCAATTACACTCATTGTTTTCTCTATTATTATGGATTTTCCATCACATGTTCTTTCAGTTAATGAAAGAGAATATTGAAATCTCCAACTATACTTTTGGGGTTTTCTCTTTTTTCCTTTACATTTCAGATTTTGCTCCATTTAGGTTCAAATTCCGTTACTGGATATACAAATAGTTATTTTTAGTGAATTACACATCACCTTTTTACTCTTAGAAATATTCATTATTCTCAAGTCTGCTTTCTCTGATTGCCTATCTTAGTTACTTTTTTCTCATTGGTGAGGCAAGAGAATCCAACACCCACAGTTAAAGGAGGAAAAGTTTACTTAGCTTACAGTGTGTAGAGGTTTCAGTTCATTGGCTGGCTCCAAGTCACGGTGTCACGGCAGAGGGACCTGATGAAGGAGAAACAGCCCACGGCAGGACAGAAGGCAGAAGAGCAGCGACGTAGCACAGAAGCAGCAGCAAATCTGCCTTCTTTCCGCTCCTTTATATCCATCCAGGCCTGCTACTACGTTTTTGAGTAACGCCATCCACGCACTGAGTTAGCCCTTCCTGTTCTCCACACCCGGAACTATGCCAAACCATCAATGGGCTGCTTTTGTGACCATGCACCCTCTAGCCCAGCACCAGGTGCTCAATCCCAGCATCACACACCCCAGATCCAGCCACCTCTGAAAAGCCCACCTGTGAGTGTACGAGGCCTTGAAGGGATGTCTGGACAGAACCCTAAAACAGCTTCTCCAGCTCTCTTTCATCTGCTGTTTATCTGGTACATGTTTTCTCATCCTTTTACTTCTTGTGTTTTTTTTTTTTTTAATCTACCTTAAGAATCTCTATTTCAGTTAAAGTCTTTAGTGTCTTTATGTTTGAGGCTTTTTTTTTTTTTTTTTTTTTTTTTTTTTTTTTTTTGTCTTTTTCTTTTTTATCGGTACCGGGGATCGAACTCAGGACTGCCTGCTTGCAAGGCAGGCGCTTATGCCGCTGAGCTAAACCCCCAGCCCCTGAGGGGTTTAGCTCATTTTTTTTATACAGTTGCATTAAATCTTGCTCTTTTTTTTCTTCCCCTCCTGTTGTTTCTTTCCTCCTTTTCTAGGCTTCTATTGGATTAATACGAATTTTTATGATTTCTTTCCTGTCTCTAATATTAGTTTATAAGCTATAGCATTTTGGTTTTGCTTTTGAGAAAGTAGCTCTGAGATTAGTAGCTTTTATCCCTTTTTCTTTTAAATGTTTGCCTTGGTGTGTTTTTATGTACATTTCTCTTGTTTGGTCACACTTCTTAAACCTGCAGAGTATTCTCTCTTAGCTTATCACTACGCTTTCAAATAATACAAAACCCTTCACATGTAAGTATATGCATCCCCCTCACTCCTCCACTTTTGTGCTATTGCAGTGACACATTTTACTTCCCATAAATTATAAATCCCATGATATATTCTTATTTAATCATCTTTTTAAAAAATCTTAAAAATTATGAGCAATTATTGTTATTGTAATGCTAATATGTAACATTTCTGACAACCTTCATTCTGTTTCCTTTGCTGTCATTTTCTTTCTGTCTAAAGAAACTTTTTCTCTGGTACTAAATTTCCTTGGTTTCTGCTTGTTAGAAAAATCTTCATTTTGTCCTCATTTTTGGAAAGATTTTTTTCTAAGAATTCTCTGTGGGCAGGAGTTTTATTGTGGTTGGTTTGGTCCTAATAATCCTTTAAAGACATCAGCAATTTCCTTCTGGCTCATGCGGTTTCTTATGCGTGGACTGTATTGTTCTTATCTTTGTTCCACATTGTATAATTTTATTCAACTGCTTTGTACAAGCTCCATTACCCCCTTTCCTTTGCAATGTTTACCTTGGTGTGATTTTATTCACCTTTCTCTGTTTAACATTGGTCGCACTTCTCACACCTGTACAATTTAAGTTTTCTTTAAACTTGTAAAATTCTGGACATCTGTTGCAAATATTTATTGCCTTTTCCTCCCTCTTCTGCTCCTGGTCTTTCCCTTCGTGCTTTATAGACTATTTAATGTGGTGTTTAAAGGGCACTGATGCTGGATTTTTCAGTCTTCTTTTTCCTGTCTGTATTTTATTTTGCACAGAATCTGTTGCTTTTTGTCAAGTCTATTTTTTTATTTTAAAGAGATTAAGACAAAACAGGACAGAACAGAACAGAGCAATGTAAGCAAAACAGTATTTCACCAGAAGACAACCGATAATTAACAGTAACTACAATGTCTCTTTCTTTGAAATAGTTGAGTATAACTTCATACACAATAGTATCAAACATAACAAAATACTATAAAAACATTCAAGAGAATAAGAGTATTACAGGGTTTTCAGGACCAAATAACAGAAAACAAGCAATGGCTACTATATTACCTCATTTTCCATAGGAAATTTGTTTATACTTTCACACGTAATACAATCCAATAAGGTACAACATGATAGAGCCAATGGAAACAGAAGAGCAAGAGCATGGTAGGACTTCAGAGTAAGATGATAGTGAATCAGCACTGGCTTTTATAATGACTTGTTTCCCTCGTATTAGCTGTTCATACCATCACAGATAATAAAATCAAAAAACCAGGACAAACACATTACAACTGCGATCCTTATAAGGCTTCAAAACAATGTAATGGGGAATCATGATTACCCTAAACTCTTATGTACTCTTACTATTTCTTACACTAGAGAGACTATACAGTATTTATACATGTTAGTTTGATTTATTTCGCTTATGAGTATAGTCTCAAGTTGTGCCAATTTATTAGTAAATATCTCAGCGTGATCATTCTTTATAGCTGAATAGTACTCCATTGTATAAAAATACCACAGTTTTTTTATCCATTCCTCAGTTGATGGAAACTTAGGTTGTTTCAAGTCTGTTGATCCTCTTCTGTCATACCTAACCTGCTGCTCATCTTTCCAGCAAATTTCACTTTGCAGCCATTGTATGTTCTCTTGCTGATAATTTTTGTTTTTGCTTTGCATTTCCCAAAATGTGATGGCTTAATCAAAGGAAAAAAATAGCTCAGCTCTTCCCATTAATGTTCAGGACGTTGAACATTATTTATAAAATCTGTACTCAGTACTGTGTCTGCTGAACTATGGCTATTCTCACTTCTGAGTGTACGTACTTTTTTTTTTTCTCCTTCTGAGTTATAATTCCTGGATCTTCCTATATCTAGAAATTTCTAATTAGATGCTAAACAGTATACAGTTTACAATTTTTATTGTGTTGTATGGATGAAAAGACTGGCATACAATTCCGGTGAACAATTAAGTTATGATCCAGTTTAGTTACTTTTCGAGCTTCTGTTTTTGTTGTTAGTTTGGTTTGTTCTGATTTGCTTTTGAGGCAGGGTGTTGATGTGCAGGGCGGGCAGCCTGGAACACACTGTGTCATCCCAGCTGGCCTCCTCATGCAGTGACCCTCCTGCCTCAGTCTGCTGATGACATGCGCCCCCACACCAGCTAATATCAGGGGGTACAAAGCACAAGCTGAGAAGCATTCTCTCCAGAAGGCCATTTCTAAAGCAGGGTTCTTCTGGGGTGTCCACAAAACTCCCCACATATTCAGCAAGACCTTTCCACGCTGACTGATGAGAATCTGGACGATGCTTGGCCCTGTGTGAGTGCTCAGAGCTATGTGAGTTAGGGCTCTCTCAGTAACCGCTCTTTCCCAAAAGCTGTTTCCCAAACTTTGTCACCAAGCTGAGTCTGACAAGTCCCCAAGGCTGAAAGGAGCTTTGCCCACTCTCTTAAAATAAGTTCGTAAATTTGGTGACACTCATGGAAGAATAAAAACTTTCAGGATGCATCAGTAGAAGAGACGTGAGGAGGGTTTAGCCGGATGACTCAGAGGATGAGGTGCAGGAGCTCAGAGAAAGGAGACGCCTTTCAAGCCTGAGTGCGGTACACTACAGGGTGTCTTCAAGATGGCTGGCCTGAGATGTGGATTTCCTCTGTGTGTCCGGCTGCAGTATGAACCATCTGTACGCGTTAGAAGCTCAGTCCAGCTGCCCTCCAGCACTACTGCTTGCTTAGGGGTGGAGGAAATGTGATTTACAGGTGAAGTCCAGTGCTGGGATCCACAGGCTCACTGCAAAAGGTTTTGTTATTGTTGTTTTGATTTTGTGTATGTGTGTGTATGTGTGTTTCTGGAAAGTAAAAGATTTATCTTGAAGCTATAGCTTTCCTTAAAAGTACAATTTTAAAATCTCGATGGGTTCGATCCCTGGTAGCAAAACAATATATATCAATGTCCTTGTTTCCTTTCTATCTAGATTTTATTTCTTCTATCCTACCTCAGCTTCACCCTATGAAGGTACAACCTGATAGTCAATCAATGACTCAGGGAGACTCACATCGGACTTCTTATGTTTTATCGCTACCTAAGCTTCATCTCTGGTTCCTCTTTGGTCCTCTTTTTTGTGAATCTTCCACTCATGCGTTCACCAAATTCTGCCTAATAGATCCTCTCTTTTGGTTGTCTCAATAGCAAACTTTTTCTTCTCAAATCCATCTCTAACCTGGATGTCTTTCTCTTAAATTTTATACCTGTGTGTTAAACACAGAGACATTCTACATGGATGCTTCAAAGAAACTCAAAGTCAATATTTGCAGTTCAGATTTCACACCTGTCCTCCCTACTTTGCCATCTTGGTAAATAAATGCCCAATCACTCTGTCTCCTTTTATTCTCAATCAGGTTTGTCCCCAACACAGATTTCTGAAATCTGTATCTTGTTCAACATCACACTGCCAATACGTGGTCCCACTTCCCAAGGTTCTTGCCTTCGTGACTATAATGGCTTCCAGGTGATCTCAGGGCAGACGTTTCCTTGCTAAATCGGGCCAGTAACTCTGAGACCTAAAATGGGGATTTTTAAGCGGGTCCAGTAAGATACACCCTTGCATGGCAACTTTTCTAATCAACACTGCGATCCCCACTTCCAAACTTTCATTGTCCTTATACCTTTCTCTCTTCCAAGAGGAAAGAACTTCTTCACCTGCTCTGTTGCTGCAGGACCCAGGTGATATGTGCCAGGGGGAGTTGGGGAAATACTTCAGGAGGAGATCAGAGGAGGTTGAGAGGAGAGCAGTTACAGACGTAAAGCTGACACAGGCTTTACTGACTGAGCGCACTCACTCATGGTCAGGGTCTAACGTCCAGGCAAAGGTACCTAGAGCTGGTTCGGCCGAGATGGTTCCCTGAAGCTGACACACAACAGTGGCCTTTAGCAAGCCTGATGGTATGCTACAGACACATTTAAAAGCATTGTGGGCAGAATCCAAAGATTAAGAAAATGAGAGAGTTAGGTTGGATTTATCACATTGGGTCGCCATCTGATTATTATTGCTAGTAGAGCGCAGAGGATTTTGCATTTATTAAGACAATGAAGAATGTTTAGTACGGATATGTTCAAGAAGTGTGGCTATGGCTGATTTCTGTCAGCTGGAATTGGCAGAACCAGCTGACACCTAGTTCCTGCCAGCAGCCAGTCCAACTCTGTCACGGGTTGACCTGCATAAATGCACACCCTGAAATACTAACCTGTAGGATCTTTTAATGTGACTTGAACTGGAAACAAGGTAGTTGTGAGTGTAATTCACTAAGATGAGTTTCTCTGGCCCAACATGACTGTATTCTTGTTAAAAAAAAAAAAAAGTAAGATATTTGGATACAGAAACTGAGGCACAAGGAACAAATTTCTGTCATCCTAAGCTTCCCATTTTGGGCAGTTTGTTATAGTAGGTCCAGGAAACTGACACAGACACTGAATTGCAATTAAAAACTCAGTGACACGTGGGTCCAAGAATAATGTCAGGTAGAATGAGAAGCGGTCCTCCAAAACGGGTGACCTGCATCGGTCCCTGTGTCAAGCTGTGTCCTCACAGGTCGGAACAGACAAGTACAAAAGCCGAAACGTGTAAAAAGCGACCATTTTCACGCCTCCTCCAAGTAACCTCCTGGGCTTATTCCTTCTCCTTCTCCTTCTCCTTCTCCTCCTTCTCCTTCTCCTTCTCCTTCTCCTGCATACAGTGGGGCCTGGGGGACTCTAGTCCAGTGACTCAAAACCCAAAGCTAGGACAGGTCTTTTTTGTTTCTTTATGTGTGTGGACCAGGAGGCAAAAGAGGGATTTACCTGAGTGAGATTATTCAGCCCTGATTACCACAGGAAGTTAGGCTTGTTAGCACATGAAATCTCAGGTGAAAAATGCATCTGTAACTTGGGAAGTGGGGGAGGGGTGATGCTTTTTTCATGGTTTTTATTTCTTATCAGCACATGTTTGCAGCACGCAATGACTGTCTTCCATGCGAGCAGTTGGTGTTTGTACATGACATGTATCTGTTCCTTTTTCATTTCCCTTCCCTTCCCTCTCCCTCTCTTAATTCTCTTCTTATGTGAAAAAAATCTATATCCCAACTTCCTATTATCCTAGCTTTTTTTTGCTCTTTATTTATAGTGTGAATTTCTCATATAAGAGAAGCCATCTAAGCTTGCATGTCTGATTTCTTTTAACGTGACATCCTCAAGGTGTATGCATTTTCGCACAAATGACTCAAGTTTACCTTTCTTTATGGCAGAACCAGTGCACCCTCATGTATAAATACCATATTTTCTTTATCCATTTGACTGCTGATGACATATTAAGCTGCTTCCAAGTTTCAACCATTATAAAAAATAAACTGCACCCCACGGAAATAAAAGACAGTCAAAAACAGAGCATCTGAAATGAACAGACACTTCTCAGACGAAGTACAAATTGCCAATAGATACAAGAAAAAAAACATTTATCATCACTGGTCATTAGAGAATGCAAATTAAAACAATACCGGGATTCCCCCTAACCCCAGAAAGAATGGCTGTCACCAAGACATCAAAGGGTAACACACGCTGGTGAGGCTGGGTAGCGGGACCCTTGTGCATTGCTGGTGGGAGTGTAATTCTGGACCACCACTCTGGAAATCAGTGTGAACTAGAAGCTCCACTTAGCCCAGCAGCTCCTCTTCCAAACGTTTTCCCTTAGTGTTTTAGGACTGGTGAAAGCAGTGAATTCTCAATTGTGACCTCCACAGCCCTAAAAGGGCCAGGCTGCCTGCAGAAGGCCCAGTCTTCCTAGGGTGAAATTCAGAAGGGTCCCTCGGAAGGCAAAGGGATGAGCCCCGCTGATGCTGACCAGGGATCCAGAGTGAAGGGAGGAGACGAGATGCCCAGTCATAGCCTTGGGACGTGTCCTAAGGGCAGAGGGCAGGGATCATCCCTTTACCCAACGTGTCTCAGCAACTTCAGCCCACGCCTTGACCATGTGGTAGCAGACTGGATTTCATGTGGGGACAACCAGGCCTGAGCGGGGTAACAGCAAGTGCTGCTCTGATGTCCCCAGGCCCCTTAGTGACGCCAACCACAGGTGTGGCTGAGGGCTCTACAGGGCTCAAACTGAGTCTCTGGAGTGTGACCCTCAATGACTCTGTCCCACGCCAGAGGGAACCGGGGAGCTACACACAAGGTGGCCTTCAGGGGCCAAGGGACATCCTCAGGAGACGGAATGGGAGCTGGGAGACCAGGCTAGTGCGCCACTGCTCAACCAAGTCCTGTTCCACTCAGGCTTGAAAGGTATCTATCTCCTTCCTCTGAGCACCTGCACCCCATCCTCTGAGTCCATCCTGCTAAACCCTCCTCACGTCTCTTCTAGTGATGCATCCTGTAAGTTCTTTGTCTGCCACAAGAGGCAGCAAATTTACTAACTTATTTTAAGAGGGTGGGCAAAGATCTTCCTTTCAGCCTCAGGCACTTCTCAGCTCGGTGACAAAGCAGTCCAAGGTTGGGAAATACAGCTTTTGGGAAAGAACCGTTACTGGGAGAGCCCTAACTCACACAGCCCTAAGCACTTACGCGTACGCGGGGCCAAGCGTTGTCCAGATTCCCATCAGTCAGCGTGGAAAGGTCTTGCTGATATGTTGGGAATTCTGTGGACACCCCAGAAGAACCCTGCCTTAGAAATGGCCTTCTGGAGAGAATGCTTCTCAGCTTGTGCTTTGTACCCCCTGATATTAGCTGGTGTGGGGGCGCATGTCATCAGCAGACTGAGGCAGGAGGGTCACTGCATGAGGAGGCCAGCTGGGATGACACAGTGTGTTCCAGGCTGCCCTGCCCTGCACATCAAGACCTGTCTCAAAAGTAAAGTTCTCGGCCACCTAGAGGCACTGCCCAGATAAACCACCACATACACCACCTCCATGTAAGTGGATCTTGTTCTCCGATTTGGTGGAGAATCCAAATTCACTGTGTCAGTCTCAACAAACAAAGCACCTGTCTCTACCTGGAGGGCTGCTGTTAGATACCCTGAGGCTCCTGCTTCACCTGTGACATCAGAAGTGGGATCATTACAGGATTTACCTGCTGCTGGTGAGTTCAGACCCGGGATTTCAGCAGATAAGGGTCATATTTTCAATGGTTTTTTGTTTGTTTGTTTGTTTTTCCAGATCTGGACTTCTTTTGACTACAGAATGAAGAATTTAACACATTCTTTGGGGTGAGGATTTATTTTCAAAACTTGAGATCAGGGGATTCTGAGTTTCTCTAGTAAAGAAAGCTTGAAGATAAATATTAGGCTTTGTGTGTTTGCTTCCTTGTTCACTGAGACAGGGTCGTGCTATGCAGTCAGGCTGGTCTTCCACTCAGGATGTAGTCCAGGCAGGGCTGAAAGGCCCAGTGGTCCTTGCCTGCCTTAGCCTGCCAAGTGCTGGGATTACAGGTGTGTGCCACTGTGTTCAGCTCGGGGACAAATATTAAATAGTCAATAGATTAGTGTGATTTTGAGAAGATGATTTCAAAAATAAGTGTTCACCATTTTGTATGTTTTAGATCGATTGATTATAAGCTATGCACCACTCACAGTTGAAACTTACACTTTTAAATGTGTTTCTTATTCCCACCACTAGGTGATTCTCCAGACTTAAGAAAGCCTTTGGAAACAAACTTCCAGCCTGGTACACTGAATTCTCTCTTTTTCCTCTATCCCTTTCCTCCGTGCTCTTGTTCGCTGTCTTTTTAAAATAACATTTGCTTGGTTAAAGGCAGGGAGAAAAATCAAAGAAAAAATAACAGGCTTTAGTCTACTACTAATTTAATCTTTCTTACTAGCAAAATAATAACATGATAAGAAATTCTAAACATTTGTAAAAGATAGGACAGATGTATTTGGTAAACTAGAGTGAATTTCCCATCCAGCAGTCTAGATCCTCGTGTTATAACTGAACACAATGGGATTGCCATTTTTTAAAAAATTCAAGCCAAGCATGGTTGGGGCACAGCTGTGGTTCCAGCACCCAGGAGGCTGAGGCTACCCTGTCTCAAAAAAAAAAATTTTTTTTAATTCATACAGCCTTACTGATAGAAGAGAAAGAATAAAATAAGAGGAGGAGAAAGAGAAAGAAAGTCATTTAAACAGAGAAACAAAAAAAGAGAAACTATCATTCTGGAATTGATTGTTTTACAGAAATTCAGACCACATTACTCTTACAAAAGTAATTTCTAAGAACGAAGCAAAATAATTTATATTTTTAAAGATTCCAGTAGGCATGTTGGCACCTGCTTATAGGCAAGAGGAGCACATCCATTGAAGCCAGGCTGGGCAACTTAGTGGGACCCTGTCTGAAAATACAGTTTACAGAGGATGAGGAATTTGGCTTAGTGGTGGATCAGGTACCCAGCATATTTGAGGTTCTGGGCTCAATTCCCAGATACAACCACACACACAACCCACACACACAATTTCTTAGGGAAATCGAGTACGTATCCAGTGCCTATATCTTCTGCAACGTTTAAAATAATTAAAACATGATTTTTTTAAAAAAAATTGTTACTCTTCTCTTTTTTGGCTGGAAAACCACCCCTCAGAAAGCAGTGATTTTTAAAAATCCAGGTTTCCAAATCAGGCAATGAGATAGCCAAAAACACCCACCGACTTGGAAAATGAGTTTGTCCAGCGGTGGCAGGTTATTGTCACATCCCTGGGCTGGAGCTGCGTTTGTCTGTCTGTCTTTCTCTCAGTAACACAGCCTGACCCAGGGGTCACCCTGATGGTGGGAGGCCCGGTGGACAGACACCCAGGACATGAGGCAGCGCACGGCCCCCCGCCAGCAGTGAACTTGGGGTCCCTAAAGCTGTTCAGGAAAGCTTTTAAATCCTTAATTCGAGGCTTTCCCTAGTTCTGCTTTAACAGTTTGGAGCGGAATACCGAGTCCTCACCATGAAGTACCCACATGTGAGATTAATGGAGAAGCTGAAAGGCTTCCTGGCTCACTTCCATTTTGTTGTCCCCTTCGGGTTACATATGTGTCCCGAGTCGTTGTTTTAATGATCTATCATTATTGCCAGTTGGACTACAGTAAGCCAGCGTGGGTGTGGTCACTTTCTGCTGTGTTCTAGAAGGTTCTCTCCAGTACCGTGTGAGACGCATGCGCACTACAGAGTTCACCATTCCGCAGGTGGGTAGTGACTTCTGCACCGTGACCTCTGCACCGTGGGTAACCCCTCACTGTCCCAAGTTGCTCTGGACACAGGTGACTAAGTCATCCCTGGGAGGACAGCCTGGGTCAAGGATGGCAAACGTTTCAGAGCTGCAAACATCCTGCTGCTCCCACTGGCTTAGAGCATGCTGGCTGGCAAAGCAAGACGTGGCTGCCTGGGGGTGCGAGGAAGAGGACTTGGGTCTCTTGGGGGAGAAGGGTTTGCTGCCCCCCGGTGACCACCTTTTGTGTGTGCCTTGATCACAACCTGCCTGCAGCCCCAGGGATCCAACACTGAGAGTGGAGATTAGAAATTCAGTGACTGTAAAGTGTACACAGGAAATAAAGGGGAAGTGAGCCTTCTAAAAAGTTTATGGGAATGGGCGTGCGTGCAGGCCAGCCCCTTCCGGTGTGGAATGGGAAAGAAGAGCCCAAGCCTCTCTACACTGGCCATAAGAAACCAGCTGATCCAGAGAAACACAGGCTGCAATGGTAGCTCTCGAAGTAAAATATAATTTAATGCTTGTAATGTTTAGTGTTTCGCTGACCTTGCAGGTCTGGGGCTGGTGGTCTGACCATCTATTCAGAGGGTCACAGTGTGCAGTGTGGCATCTCTGGGGATCTCCTTCTAAAGGTGGTAGCCATTGTTGATTCCCTATTATCTTGTTTTGAAGTCCTGCATCATTTTCATTGTTTTGTTGGGTTGGGTTTTATTCAGTTTTGTTTTCTTTGATTTTGTTGTATCCAATGGCATGGGCAGCTATTTCAGAGACAACAAGATACATTATGGTACCAATTGTGAATTTACTATTGTCTTGTTTTGATGTCCTTTATTGCATTCATTGTTTTGTTTTTATTGGTTCTATTCTGTTCTGTTTTGTTTGATTTTTGCTATGTCTGAAGGTATCTGCAGCTGTTTTGAAGACAAGAAATATTATGGTAACCATTGTTGATTTCCTGTTGTTTTAAAGTCCTGTATCAGTTACACTGGCTTGTTTTGATTTGCTTTCTTCGGTTTTATTTTGCTTGATTTTATTCTCTTTAAAATAAAAATTAAAAAAGAAGAGAAAGTTTATGTAAAGAGTTAGGTGAACAAAGCCACTAACATGAGTTTGCCATAGGTCGGCTGGGATAAAGCTATAAGTATTTCTTCGGGTTTTTTTGGTAACACTTGTAAAAAATTTTACAATGAACGTTAGAGCTCCAAAGGACTGAAGAAATGAGGCAAAATAAAAATGCATGCTAAGTGAAATATTTGCATTTCTCAGAATTTTCATTTCTCAGCAGAGTTGACAACAAACCCATGTTAGCATGAAAAACAGCCAAGGGATGAGGGAAGGGAACTGTGCAAAAAGAATTAACATAGGGCCAGGGATATAGCTCAGGGGCACAAGCACCTGTCTGGGAAGCATGAGGTCATAAGTTTGATCCCTGGTACTGAAAAAAAAAAAAGAAAGAAAGAAAGAAAAAGAATTAAGACGTGTTACCTGCATGTATCAGCTCCCTGCAGTGATGAACGCAATTGTCCTGCACTAACAAGAATTAAAATGTTAAAACATAAGATTTATCCATAAAAGTGCATATTAAATATTTGCCGACATTTATCGTCATCATCCACCAGGCCTGAGGAAATGGAGAAGACACACAGATATGCTAAAGGGGTTCTAGAACTTACTTCAGCCTCCCCTGCTATTTTAAGGTCTCCTTAGAAATGAAAGAGGACGTGGTGGCTACTGGTGTGCTTGGTTTCATTAACAGAATTCTACCAACTGCCAAGTGATTTTTGTTTTTTGTGTCACCAGAAAGCTAATTAATTCTAACCGTTGTTTGATTTTTTTTCAAGACATTTTGTAGACTCAAAACTTTTGATCTTACCGTGACCACCACTGAACATCCAATAGGCAAAATTTAAAAGCGTTAAGGATGAAATTATTTGTTGTATGAGAATCCTGCAATGCAAATTCTGATGACACACATATTCTGTTTTTTGTCAATCAATTTCTTGCCGAATTGGAAACCTACAGGGTAGAAATGTTCCATGAAGTCATTGGGAAACTGCAATCATAAAAAGCACAACAATAGAAACAGGGAGATACTGGGGCTGGGGATTTAGCTCAGCGGCATAAGCGCCTGCCTTGTAAGCAGGCAGTCGTGAGTTCGATCCCTGGTACCGATAAAAAGGAAAAAAACAACAACAACAAAAAACAAACAAACAAAAAAAAAAAAGAAACAGGGAGATACTGAAATCTATCCTAAAAATGGAAGGGAATAATTTACTAAATTAAATAAGGAGAATTTAATAATTTCTAAGATTTAATTTTGAAATTTTGTAATTGTGCCTCTGAATATCTAAACTTGTGAAATATCTTCTGAGGGAACCCTTTGCTTTTTGTTTCATAAATTTATATTCTACATCAGAATGAGATGGAATTATAAAAACTAAGAACAAAATATTTAAAAATGTAGAGACAGTGTACCGATGAGTTCTGTCTTGCAGAAGTATTTACTAAGAAATCTAGTCTGAATAGAAACAAACAAGAGATGTCTCTGAAAATAGCTATGCTGAAATATTTATATTTCAAAATAGAATAGAATTGGAATTTCTTTCTTTGGTAGGACTCATTCTGAGCTCACCATGAGCCATACCACCAAAAAAAAGAATAATGTCTCATTTGAAAATATTGTGGGCAACAGGATAAATTGACTGGAAAAGACTGAGAGGATGCTATGGAGAAAAAAATAAAAACAGTAAGAACAAACTGAAAAAACATACTATAGAAGTATCTTAGTAAACTAAACAGTAGGACAGTATTAACAAAAACACAGCTAAGAAATTGAATGATGTGTAGGAATATATATCAGTGGCAATTACTCTATTACTTTTAGTATTCAGACAATCAATATAAATGTATACTAAATTTCTTGATTTAATATATGTGGCTATGTGTTTTCTTTTTCAAAATGATTTATATTGTTTGAAGTGGTTTTTAATGGGACTGTTTTACAGATCCATCAACATAAAAAAGTATTGGTAAGTAAATGTAACTAATTACAAATCTTAATACTTTTCATCTTCTCTTTTGTTCTCAAAGTAGTTTTATTTGGCAGCTAAATTGTAGTCACCTTACCTGAAGCTCACATTTGAGAAAGAGTGAAATCACTTGCGCCCTAAATTGGTGACTTATTTTAGAGTTGTCCTAGAATGTTTTCCAAATGTCTTTGAATCCCAGTTCTTCTGTAGGCATTTTAGCAGATAGGACACAGAAAGGGGGGGGGGAACCAGAGAATTTAACATCTTAAAACAATTTCAGGTGATTTGACGGGTAGGGGGGTTGTTGAGACAAGGTCTCGCTGAGTAGCCCACAAACTCACCATCCTCCTGCCTCAGCCTCCAAAGCGCTGGGATCTTAGTCACGCACCTCCATACCCAGTCTCAGAGTTGTCTAAGCAAACGACAGCTGCACCCAGGATGGTTGCATGCATGCAGCTGCTGACTTTGAAGATGCGGCTACGATGAGCTATCTGACCTTACATCCAGGACTGGGAGATGTCCTGGGACTCCCCGGGCTCACTCCGTGAATTAGAGGAGGTCTGGTTGACCTGAACAGGACTGTCACAGACCTTGAGCCCCAAAGACGGTGGAGAACAGGTGCTCCCCACTATTAGTACCCCGCACAGTAGACAGGAGCCGACTCGGTGCTCCCCTTACACCCATCCCTCTCTTCTCCACCCAGAGAGGCTGGGCAAGTCCCTCGCCATGGTCCCTCCTCCCTGGCTCCCTGGGGAGTTCACCCCTCACCTTCCTCCTCCTCCTCCCAGCCCTACATGACTCCCAGGTCAGTGTCATCCTCAGGCTCCTTAGTATGCTTCCAACAAAGAGGAGAAGAACTTGTGAGCAAGAGAAACAGCGCCCCACAGGCGGAAAACCTTGAGCCTGTGCTCTGATGGGTGGAAGTTGCTCTCTACCTCTTAAACCAAGTCATTCAAGACAGGAAGGAAAGAAAAGTTAGAGAATGACATTTCTCTTTCTGCCCTGCCAAGAGTTCTGGGTGGGACAGAAGAAGGACCAGAGGGTCACAGATAAACGGCAGGGACAGGGAACTTCATTTCTGTCCCCTCTGCTTCGGGACAGGGAAGAGGAGAAGTAGCTAAAAGGACCTGGAAATTTCTCTTGTGACTGGTTATCAGTGAGACAGATATTTGAGAGATAAAAAATATAGGTCTTTCTAGGAGAATATGTTTCAGGGAGTCTAGCGCCAGAGACTAGGAGCACTTTAATATATAAAAAAATGAGTAACTAGGCTGGATATGGCTGTGAATTTGTGTCCGGAGTCCATGGCAGGAGGATGGCATAGACCAAGCAGAGGCCACAGCACTGAAACCTGCGAGCCTGAGCTGGTAGGCAGATTATTACCCCACTCTCCTCCGCTTACCCACAGGACAGGCTGGTAAGGGCCGGGTGGACTGAGCCAGGAAGTGACCACAGCCCCTGGTGTGCACCTTTCCGGACAGACTGCGTCACCTAATTGCCTGTAATTTCTGCTGGAAGGACCGAGGTGACTTCTACACTGTGTAGTACGTTTACGAGGTGTTTGAATCACAGGAAAGGTATACACCGAGCTGGTTGTTGCCTAATTTGATGACTCAGATTGGGATTTTTTTTTCTTACTTCTGTGTTGAAAATTGAAATTTAGGTCAGTGCTGTGCTTCAGGCAGAAGAATCTGCACTGGGTGACCTGTCTGAAGGGAGAGAGTTCCCTTTCTTAATATTCAGCCGCCTGGCCCCACGCGAGGTGCTGATGGATTTCCTTTGGGAAGCACAGGCAGGCATCAAAGGACACAGTCTACACAGGGCTCTTAGGGCACAGATTAAGGGTTACTCTGAGTCCTTCATCTCCAGGCCCATCTGAGGAAGTAAATGCACAGGCCCAGAGCTTGCGGTGTGGCTTGCTGATAGCCAGCAGGGCCCCAGATGCTATCCCCAGTGCTGTACCAGCAAAACACAAAACCAGAATAGCAGAATGGTATTTGTGGTCAGCTGCACCCCCTAGAGTCCACTGCTTCGCTCACCCCACAAGGCAGCATCAGAGAGACTGTGAGGAGCCACAGCGGGTGGGATTCTTGAGAGAAGGAGGGGTCGCTGAGTGGTCTTTCAACCAAGAGATCTAATCTGCTAAAGAACTGCTCCAGCAGCGGGGACTGAGTTGCCAAAGATCTCTGGGCCCTAATTATCAGTAAACCACACCGGGCAGCCCTCAGGCCTGGTGAGCTAACTCTGGAGAGGTGAATTATCTATTGCTGTGATGACTGACTGGCATCACTTGAACAAAACTGGAGGGTTTTCATTTTCTCCGTCTTCTCCTGAGTACACAAAACTGGGAGCCGGCTCAGTAACCTTAGGCCACCAAGTACTATAACGTGTTGGCTCACGCCGGGTGGCAACAGGTTTGTTTTTCATGATTATGTAATCTGAATTCCTTTTCCAAGAAAGGATTTGAAAATGAGCTATGAAATTGGACTGGCAGAAAGGATAGCGTCTAAACACGCAGATGCGTTCGCTACAATAACCCCTTCTTCCTCTCCCCCAGCCCTATCCCAAATAGTGAACTCTAAATCCAGCTTGACCCATGAGAAATGTTGCTGGTAGCTGGCTGAAGTCCACTCTGAGCATTAAAATGCCTACTAAGGATTTTTCGGGAAGATATTTTATCCGCACTGTCCTAAATAGCAAGCAACCTAATCAGCCAGATCATCTAGGCAATTTGTACCCTTGTACCATATTAAATTTACTTTTATAGCTAATACAGTGTTAAAACATTGTGTAAAAGGTACATACTACTGTGGTTCAAAGACTTTAGGTTCTAGACAGGTATTTATTGACCAATTGCTGAGGGGAGGAGATCACACTGTTTCTAGCTTCTTGCACCAAGCTGAAATCCAGAGCAAGTAATGGCTTGGTGCTGTGCATTCCATTCTCCCACCACTCACAAGCACTGCCCTGTTCTGCCCCAGCTGCCAGACCCGAAGGCTGGGAGATGAATGGCTTGATTCTTCAGAGTTGGAGGATCTGCCATGGCTTTCAGCCCTTAAGGTTCTGGGCGCCAGACCAGGTGTTTTTTCAAAACAACAAGTTCTTCCCAGAGCTTTGGCTTTTACTTGAACACAACAGCATGGACAGAACACAGGTTGAGTTAGGCATTGGGGGAAAGATCATATCTAAAATAGACTCACATACCTGTTCGTATCCCAAAAGAGAGGGCTTCAGCATGTGGGGCAGGGCATGCCTATAATCCCAGCTCTCAGGACACTGAGGCAGGAAGATCATTGCAAGTTCGAGACCAGACCAGCCTACAAAGTGAGCTCAAGGCCAGCCTGAACTGCATAGTGAGATCCTGTCTCCAAAAGACAAGAGAAAGAGAGACAGACAGACAGACAGACAGACAGACAGACAGAGAGAGCTTCAGGAGAACAGACGACCTCCAGGAATGCTCAAAATATTTCCTGGGATCTTCTAGCTGGGTTTCCGGAACAAAGCTAAAAAAGGAGAAGGAAAAGAAAGAGTAGACCATAGGGTCCTTGGGCCAGCAAAGGTCCCCTCTCACTGCAGAAATCAGCTGTTTTTTTCAAGGCTGTGAGAATTCTGTGCTTTCCTGATGAGCTTGTACTCATGGCCATGTGTTTATGAGGAGTCCAAAGTCAAGTGCCAGGATTTTCTCTGCTGATTTCAGCAGCCAGGGCCACTTTGAATTCACTTCCGGGTCAGAAACTACTAGGAACTTGGGGCAGACCAGGCAGTCACTCTGAGTGTGTGTGTGTGTGTGTGTGTGTGTGTGTGTGTGTGAGAGAGAGAGAGAGAGAGAGAGAGAGAGGATATTCCAGAGCTTCTCCTGTATGAAGTAGCTGTAAGCCTGCTTTGAATTTTAAGTAGAAAGCAAAGTTAAGAGAGTCCAGGGCACTGGCTATCCAAGTAGCACACTCCTATGAATTGCTTGGGGAAAACAGCTTTTTTCTTTTCTGCCCCAACTTTCCAGCAATACTAACTACAGTTCTTGCAGCAAAAGACAGAATGGTGAAGGGGGGCAGTGGCAGAGGAAGGAGGGGGAGTTGAATTTTAACCCAGCTGAACCGAACACTCTTTCCCTGGGTGGTTCAAACGTTCTTGGGGAAGATATTCTGCCAGGCAGAACCAGCACAGCAGGCTGCAGCCCAGTCATGCAGAGGCCTGTGCCCAGCCCTCCCGAGAGGAGGAGGTTCAGGCCTGTGTCCTCGGAGCAGCCCTTTCGTGGGGAGAGCAGAGAGCCCCCTTATCTACCCCCGAACTCAGCATGTTCATTTCTGCCTCCTTCCATTTCTGGCCTCCACACTGTCTTCCACCCAACCCTCACTTCCTTCCAGAAACCATTCGGGCCGCGAAGCCAGAGCCATTGAAAGACCCCAGCTCACACAGTGTTTTCCTTTCAAAGTCAACAGGTCCTACAGTCTTCCCTGCTGACGATGGATGCCTGAACTGATGGATATACCAGAAGCAAGAGCTTTGGCTCTTCTTTCCTGGCTGGACTCTTTTCTTAAAAAAAAAAAAAAAAGAAAGAAAGAAAGAAAGAAAGAAAGAAAGAAAGAAAGAAAGAAAGGAAGGAAGAAAGAATAGCCCCACAATCCCTCTGCCTGACTTTTATCATCGCTCGCTGAGACCACAGGGGTAGAACATCGTGAGTTCTGCTGCCAGTGTATCCAGACAGGGTGTTATTCCAACTCCTGGATCCACCACACAGCAGTGCAAGTCCATATTTGGTTTTTGCAGAAGTTCCCTGCTGTTAGAATGGAAATGCAATTCAAAGAATGGAAGTTATTTCTCTGGCAAGGACAGAATGAACCAAGGAAGCAGGACATGAAGGGCATATTATATTACTTGCTTTTCTCTACTTTGGGGAACAACTTCAGAGAAGTAATAGGGAAGGACTTTCCAGAAATGTGCTGCAAAGACAGTGGTAGAACCCTTTCCCTAGTACGAAAAATGTCTTCAACCCTTTTTGTAAGCAACAACAACAACAGAATAGAAATGTTTTCCTCCTTAGAGCTGCCAAAGTTTTAACATCTCCCTTAAATGAGCAGAGGTGGATTCAGGGACTCATCTTCCAGGAGAGAGAAAGAATTCTTTCCCATGAGCCTGGACCTCTTTTCTACCTAGAGGAAATTGAGTGTACGGATGAGCGGAGATAATTGAAACGCACTGATACTTCAGGATCTCATTTCCACCCTATTCCAACCTCTGCTCCCTTCTAGTGGAACTTCTGAAAAAACAAGGCAGAGCAAACTGAAGATAATATCCTGTTCCCCACTCCCCTCTCCTGGACGCCCCAGGGCTCAGTCCCTTGGGTGGAAGACCATTGTCACAGAAGAGGACAGTGCAGGTGGCCACCTGGAGCCCAGGCTAGTGGGCCCCCTCTGTTTCCGACTGTCCACAAACTGCAAATAGCTGTCATACTTGATATCAGTGAAAATCCCATCAACTCCAAGTCTATTTCAATTTGTCCCAACCTTAGATTTTGCCAAGTGCGGGAACCTTAGCACACTGATGCCATTAGTAAAGTCTATTTTCAGTCTCCTTTGCATGGGTAGGTAAAGGGGGTGTTTTGCATTGTTTTCTTTGGGACCTGGCTACTAATCATTGCTCGTACTGGAAAGCAGGTGAGCTTCTGTCTCTTCCAAATCATATTTTCCTTCCGAATAGCTGAGCTTGTGTGACCAAGTCGGGCTCTACTCTTGTTAAAATGGCATTGAAAGGAGAGTGTGCCATTTTTAGGTCATTATTGAAAAGTTATTTTCTTCTAAGGAAAATTTTGAGATTCACAAATACTAAGTAACAAATCTGGGTACTAATTTGGGAAACATCAGACATTAATTAAAAATTCTGGACTAGTCAGCCTCGAATGCAAAAGGACTTCATAGTCATAGGAAACTATGGGAAAAAGACAGGAGGAAATCATAGCACAGACATAAGCCGTACGACTAGGAAAGAAAGGAGTGGAAACTTTTCTATAAGTCAAAACCCTGCTCAAAATGGAGAGGGGGCCCGTTTTATCATTCCTCTTCCAAAGACTTGCTCAGAATTTCCAATAACAGAACCACTGGCCCTACCTACTTGTGGTTTTCATCTTAACAGAGTTTGAAGCTTAAATTTTTAACTAAGAGACAAAATCTTGGACTGGAAAAGTACATGTGAGGGGGTGTTTGTGGAAATGATCCCCAAGCCCAGAAATTCTATTGCATACAAAGAGTGTCCCAGTCCAGGCCTGTGAATTGCCGTAAGGGAAATGTCCCAGGCCCTTATCAGGACACTGGTCTGAAAAAATAGGATGCACATGCCAGCCACATGGAAATAAAGATCAAAAGTGTCCAGTGCTGCTAGCAGGGCAAATCAGTTAGCGTTACTCACCACCTTGGCTAGGCTATAGGAGCCACTCATCCGAGCAAACGCCTGTTCCTCCAGAGCTGCTTCGAGGGATTCTGTGGACCAGGCTGCACCTACCAGCCGTTGACTTTAAGTAAAGGAAATTATCCTGGACAATGTGCTTGGGACTTAAGAGCAAAACTGAGATTTCCAGAGAGAGACAGAGACAGAGACACAGAGAGAGAGACACAGAGAGAGAGGAGAGCAAGAGAGAAGAAATTCTACACCATCACTACCTTAGCTCCTGCCCCAGACTTTCCAACCTGCCAGCCTGCCCTACACATTTCATTCTTGCCAGCTGTACGATGTACAGGCTTCTGTGTGTCTGTGCTTAGCTATCTGTCCATCTGCCTAGCCACCTGTCTGCTACCCGACTGTTTCTCTGGAGAACTCTGACACTGTGTGATGGGAAGGACTGAGGAAAGACATTTAACCGGAGCCTCCAATGGGAAAGGAAAAAGCTGTGTGAAAAGCAGAAGTTTGCTGTGTCTGTGGCAGAGGGAAAAACCTCCCCAGGACACTGAGACAGAAAAGAGGGTGGGGCTGTGGCTTGGTGGAGAGCCCTTGAGGGGGTGGAGGAGAGGAAGGAGGAGGAGGAAGAGAAGGAAGAGGGAAATAAATCAGAATGTTTGGGTACAGGTGGCCCAGCAGGAGGCTGGAGAGATTTGCAGAGATTGGGTCATGCAGGACTCACAGTTAAATATCTGGATTTATTTTCAAATGAGAGTAAGGAGACACTGAAGGTTGTTAACTTGGAGAAAGAAGTTGGCTGCGTCATGGAGAAGAGATTGGAGGGGCCCATGAAAGAAGAGATATAGACACGTAGCAGGTTATTATAGTGGCCCAAGTGGAAAATGATGGTCATTTGGCCCAGTGTGTTAGCAGAGAAAATGTGAAGAGGTGGATAGAGTCAAGATTCCACGAGGGTACGCAGAGGGTAGGGTCAAAGGTTTTAGGATGCACCCAGATTTCTGGCTTGAACAATTGAGAAGTGGCGTCATTTAATGTACTAGGATAGATAAAGAAGAACAGCACTGAATAATCCGAATCAAGAGTCTGGCTTTGATCCTGGCAGTCAGAAGACAGGGCCTCTCAGGAGTATGTATCAGGGAGTCGTCGTCGGCAGGTTGCCCTGGAAGTCGCATGAATAGACGTGATGAATCGAGGAGCGAAGACAGAGTGTCCGGGATTGAACCCCGCGGGCACCCAAGATTTCGAGATAAGGTGGAGAAGCAGCTAGAGAGACAGGGGGGAGAAGAAAGCAAACAAAAGGTAAGAACGTGCCAAGAAGAGCAGTGAGTCAGGAAGGAGGCAGCACTTCCCACGCGAAACCCTGCCAGGGAGCTAAGAAGCAAAAGGATAAAAAAAAAAAAAAAGAAATGAAATAGGGTTTGGCAATCCCAGCCAAGCCTGTGAGTCCTGCTGCTGGCTTACCTGCTCACCTCTGCGTGTTTTCCCCTCGCCATTCCCAGCGCATTTCTAACAGGGAGGCCTCTTCCTGAGTAACCTAGGTCTCCTGGGTACCAGTGACCACCGCTGAATGCACAGGAGGACCTGCTTTTGTTTGTTTTCCTGAAGGAGGAGGAAGGAAAGAGATTGGTACCTGAGCAAGATGGAAAGAGGAGAGGAGAGGAGAGGAAAGGAGAGGAGAGGAGAAGAGAGGAGAGGAGAGGAGAGGAGAGAGGAGAGGAGAGGAGAGAGGAGAGGAGAGGAGAGGAGAGGAGAGGAGAGGAGAGGAGAGGAGAGGAGAGGAGAGGAGACGAGACGAGAGGAGACGAGAGGAGAGGAGAGAAAAAAGAGGGATGGGGACAGGGATCAGGAGTCTTGGCTCTTTCCACCACAGCCTTGGGGACCACACATCAGCTCAGCCTGCGGGCAACAGCTTCATACAAGTTGAACTGTTACCGAGATTCAAGTGTCTCAAATCCGGGGTTAGGAGTCTTACTCTCTCTCTGTCCGTCTGTCTCTGTCTCTCTCTTGCTGTCTCTCTGAATATTGCTTTTCCACTTCATTGCATTTAGCACAATTTGTAATGATTATATTTGCCAGAATCATTTATTGGACATGTGTGTCCGCCTTGGACTGTAACTTCTATCACGATGCAGAGTGTGTGGAATCCCCTTGCAGTCAGCGTTTAGTGCAAAGACTGGAACCTGGAGGAGGTCCAGATACAGTTATTGAGTCAGCAGGTGATAACAGTGTGTGCAGGGATAGAACACTGCAGCCATAGGTTGGTAAGAACTGAAAAACAAACAAGAAAGCAAGCAAAAAGCGGTGAACTAAAAGTCAGTGGTCTTCTGTATTTGTCCGTATTTGCTAATTTTCTAATTATTTATACTACAATTCTCTGAATGTGGTATAAACACGTGGTAGCAGGCACTAGAAATTTAAGAAATTAGCGAGGAAAAATACAGGAAATTGAGAAAATTGTGTTAATTTGCTCTAAAATGAGATTTTAGAAAAGGTGACTTACTGTTTTTTAGCTGTAAAACATCTAAGTACTTATGGAGAATTTTGTATTGATGTTTGGAGATCGAAAGTTTATTTTTTATTGGCGTATCTGTAAAAACCCAGGCAGAATGTTCTAGAACCCTGGGAAGTCCACCCCCAGTGTGTTTTCCACAGCACACTACCCAAATCACGGCTCTCCAAAAGGAAAGAGAGAGTCCTGAACTTCTCATGACTCTGAGGCCGTGGAGAGTCTGTCCTAGAGAAACCAGAGATTCATACAGTTTTAGAGTTAAGAGTCTTTAGGCCAATTCCATTACTATACCATCTGGAAAACAAGAGACTATAAGTAACCTGCAGACTAGTACCACCAGTTGCTACAGAGTGTACAGTGTCATGCATTGGACTTCAAATTAAGATCCTAAATTGTGGGTATGAATGTGAATATTTGTCTAAATACTGAATTCATATACCATACAGTGTACAAAATATAAAATAGCCTGTATTTGTGTTCTCATGATTTACCCTAAATGAGAAACCACCACCAAACGTATTTATTTCATAAGTTTGGAATTTTTATATTAGGTCTTTGCCAAAGTGAAGCAGTATTAAACCTCTCTGAGAAACTCCTCTGATGAAATCCCAAGTTTAGGGGCTGGGGATTTAGCTCAGTGGCATAAGCACCTTCCTTACAGACTCATGGTCATGAGTTCAATCCCTGGTACTGATTAAAAAAAAAAAAACCCAACCGAAATCCCAAGTTTAGTACAAATGAAAAACGTCACTTTCTCCTCTTCGACTCTTGCTAAGGTGCTGTGGTGAGCTCAGCATGTGTCAGATGGTGGGACCCCTTGATGCCAGGAAGGGGTGTGCATACAGGTCAGGGATCCCCACCCTGCTGGTCTTTGCTAACTCTCGTTTCTGCAAGTTTTGAGAGAACTGGTAGTTTTGTGTGATCATATGTTAGTGCTTATTTTCTTGGTAACAAACTTTGTTTAACAAATGACTACTTTCCACTCATATAGTGAGTTTCTCAATTTATTTTTCTGGACTAGTTGCTTCTACACCAAAAGTCATCCCAGAGGGTTTGCTGGCTGCAGATCAATAAAGGCCGGTATCTAGTCATATGTAAAGCACACAGATGCTGGATATGGGGTCACATGCCTGGAGTCCTAGCATGCTGGAAGCCTCAGTTTGGAAAGTTGCAAATTTGAGCCCAAACTGGACAATTTAGTGATTTAGTGAGACCCTAGCTCAGAAAATATAAAATATAAAAAGTGGGAGATACAGCTCCATGCAAAGGCCCTGGGTTCAATCCCCAGTACCACACTGCAACATACACAGAACGTAATTCACTTTCCAGAACATCTGTGATACACATTAAAATGTGTAGGGATTTATTCCAGCTTTGTTTTCTTCTGGATGAATCTAATAGTCATATTTGAGGAATTCTAAAATTAAGATCTTTGATATTCATTTATTCTTTATATAACAAAATGCTATTTCATTAGGATAGGGTTCACATTCCACTGAGGATCATTTTCTTACGTTTTATTTCTGTTCCCATGATTTTGATGATCTTTTATTTGGTGAAGTTTTATGTCAGCTACATTTAATTTGAACAGTTTTTTAAGGAATAAAAAAGTGTGATAATAATATCCTTCCAATAAAACTAGCCTCTTAATGTTTTCCCATTTTTTTTGATCTTAGAACAAAACAAAGCAAATAGAATACAGCTAATCAGAACAGAACAATGAAAGTGATACGGGACTTCAAAACAAGGTAATAGGGAATCAACAGTGGTTACCATAATGTTTCTTGTTTTCTCCAAAACAGCTGTCCATACCATCAGACATAATAAAGCCAAACAAAATTAAACAGAATAAAACTAATCAAAACAAAAGAAAGGAAGTGTATTCTAAAGAGAATAAAATCAAACAAAATAAAACAAATAAAATGAAACAAAACACAACAGTGAGAACAATATTGGATTTCAAAGACAATCCAAAAGGATTTCTAAAGGGAATTCCCTCATATTTGCTATATTGTATACTGTTATCCGAATAGATGCTCAGACCACCAGCCTGAGGCTGCAAAGTCAATCAAACAATACAGGCCTTGTTTGGGTGCCTCAGTTGCTACGAACTCGGACTGTCTTCCAGATCACTGGTTGCTTTCGCAGGTGGGATTGGGGATTGGGGGCACTGTTATTGGCTCACGGGAAGGACACATTGGCTTGTTTCTCCTCCTAGGCCCTCCACATGACTTGTTATATTGTTATCCTTTTGTTTTGATTTTTAAAAAAGGTATTTGTTTCAAATGTTGAATTAGACAAAGGAAATTTTCAAAAGATGATGACAGAGACCTGTTTCAGCCTAAATATGGGAGATGCTTAAAAGATGGGCCCCCCCAAAAAATAAAAAAACAAAATTTCAGCCCCCAAAACATCTTACTTAGCTGCATATTACCAGCACTTAGCAAAGAGTAGGAGCTTATTAAATGTTTTTGGATTAATGCTTTCCCTTATATACATAAAAATCATTAGCATTGGTCAGTATTCACCTGTATATGGTCCACAACTGATAACATTCTGTATATGTGCAATCACGTAAGCATACATGAGGGATTTTCAGGAAAAAGCAGATAGAAACACCCTCTCCTGAGCTGGAAGTAATTTCATGGAGAGCTTACATCGATTTAACAGAACTCAGGGAACATATGGAGGTGCGTGGCAGATGGCGCTGATGGGGGGTGGCTCTGGGCGGCAGAGGGCCCTAAAAACCCATTTTCCTGATTCTTCCTGGAAGGGAGCTAAGATCCCTGTACACCAAGTATTTCTCTCTGTTTTTAGATAAGGTCCATGTAGCCATGACTTGATCTTTTTTTATATTTTTGTGCTTGCTGAGCTGCTTTTCTCCCTCTTCTTCCTGGACCAGTCTATGGGGAGGAACCGAGCAAGCATTTTAATGCAGTAACTGTAAGTGAAACAGACGGGTCCAAGCTGGAATGGATCGGACTGACCAGGTATTTTCATATACTGTACGAAAGTCACCTTCTAAAGACTCAGGACTCCTGGCTTCCAGTCCTGATCATGCACCAACCGTGGGATTTGTGTGCGTTCCTGCATTTGAAAAAAGTTATGTATAAATTTAATGAAATGTCAAAATCCAAATCAGTGATGGTGTTCACGATTAAAAGGCCATCAAGGGGGACAGTTATAAAGGAGACAGCAGAGAGGTGGACGAGAAGACGTGTTGGGGTGGAAATAAGCCGGGATTCTCCACCACACCTGAGGGAGGTCCTGTGGAAACCGGCAAGACGCAGAAACCCACAGCCTCAAAAGAGCAGCAGGATCGGGCTGGGGACTTCAACGCTAAGCCTCAGTTTCTCCGACCGAAAATGGGAGGTAGAACGGCTCCCTCAAGGGGCTGTTAGATCAAATCACACTGCCCATGTGAACTCATGGGGAACAAACTGTGTTCCTTCAAACTTTCAATAAATATTTGCTGAGACTTTTGAGGCACAAACAGACAAAAATCTCTCCTGAGATGCAGCTGTGGGCAGAGGAGAAGCACAATGAACAGAGCCAGGCCCTGGGAGGAAGGGGCAGGAACAGAGTCCAGGAGCCGCTGGGGGTGAGGAGGAGGAAAGGGACTCCCCGGAGGGAGGAGGGGGAGGGGGAAAGGAAAAGGAGGGGTGAGGAGGGTAGGAGCCGAGAGGGCCTGGAGAAAGGGGCCTCCTGGCAGAAGGAACCGGAAGCGAACGATCCCGAGAGAGAGAGTGGAGAGAGAGAGTGGCCTTGGCTGACCGAGGCTGACCGTGGCACGGCACAGGGCCAGGGAAGGGTACCCGACAGCCAGATCACCGGGGCCTTTGCCTGCTACAGAAAACTCACTTTCCCCTTGGCCATTCCAAACGTTTTCTTTGCACACGGCACTAAATGCCCACCACCAAGGGAAGTCCTGGGGCGCCTTCACAGGTCAGTGTCCCTTACCGCTAAGATCCATGATGTCAGGGGACACCTCAGCCTCCCAGTGGTAGTAGAAGGTAACTCAAAACTGAGCTGCCAGCCGGGCATGGTGGTACATGCCTGTAATCCCAGCACTCAGGAGGCTGAGGCAGGAGGGTCACTGTGAGTTCAAGGCCAGCCTGGGCTACATGTTCAAGGATGCTGTCTCAAACAAAACAGACATGAAACAGATCCACCAAGTTTTTTTCCCTGCTGGCCCCAGGAAGTAGCTTTTGATCTGCAGCAGTCATTCCAAACCAGTCCTTCAATTGCCCTCGGTGGGGTCTGCGGCATTACTCAGGCGAGTCTGAAATACCAGTCACGCTCTGAGTCACCCCCTCATTCTAGGGGAGGCAGCCAGGAAGCAGCCTGGCCTTGGGGAGGCTTGGATGGAGGGCTATAGATTTCCCTCACATGGCCTGGCCCTGCCCCTGGTCACCCAGGTCTCGCACCTCTGGCAGGGGTGTCTGTGTACTGTAGAATGGCATCCCAGACACGCCCCAACTGTCCTCCCCAGCCGGGGCTGTTCCTGGCTGCTAATCACTGTGAGGATTCCTTTCATGTCCTGTGCCGCTCAGAGAGGCTGCAGCTGCCCACGCTGCAAATAAACACGTCCCTGTCCCTGTTCCACTCTCCAGTCAACTCTGAGAGTGCAGTTGGTCTTGAAGGATATGCAGTTTTCACCTCCATATATGTGGCTTGCATTGTTGTTGTTGTTGTTGACAATTTCATAAAGGTGTTTAACTTACACTGAAAAAAAAAATTAGCCTGGGGTAGTGGTGAATCCCTAGAATTCCAGCACTCAGGAGGCTAAGGTAGGAGGATCGTCTCAAGTCTGAGGCTGGTGTAGGCCTCAGTGTTTTCAAGACCAGCCTGGACTACATAGTGTGACTCTAACTTAAAAGAATGAAAAAAAGCATAGAGCTAAAGATATAACAGAATAGCCAGGGGGTTAGCTCAGTGGCATAAGCATCTGACTGGCAAGCAGGAGGTCATGAGTTTGATCCCCAGTTTAAAAAAAAAAGATATAAGAAAATAAAAACAGAAACAAATGAGTGAGCCAGGGATACAACCCAGCAGCACAAGTGCCTGCCTGGCAAGTGCAAGGTCCTGAGTTTGATTCTTGGTGCCAAAAACTACTAAACAAATAAGTGAATACCTCTTGGGGCTGCATTTAAATTTAGCACCCGGAATAGTAGAAGAGAAGCCAATGGCCCATAGGACTAGAATTCATCTTTCTAGGGCTTTTCTTACACATGAGACAGTTTCAGGGGATGGTGCAGCCTCAAAATTTACCAGACAGCACTGGTGAGAGTGCTGTGTGCCATGAGCTTCTGTCAGAAGGACTGAAAAATGCGCATAATCAAGGAACTGTGGAAACTGACTTCCTCACCATCACATTCTCTATCTCTTGGGAACAACCAACATCAGGGATCCCAGCAGAGCTCCTGTGGGCACTGACGAAAGCTCCTGAGCCAGCCACAAGGAGCTCTGATCCAGCACCCAAGGCCTTCGGACGGGCAGCCCAGGTAGCAGGAGGATCGGGTCAGCTGGGTTTATGGCCGAGAGGTTCGTGGCTATTTTTAGGACTCAGTGTATGTTTGGCCTTTGGAGACAGATGTCAAGAGCAGCTGGGCCTGCCGTGTCCCAGAGGTTGTGACTGCTTTCCACGGCAGCCAGAAGGACCATAGACCACGGACCATGCCTGCTATGCTCGCTCAGGAATGAAATCAATAGCGTGGGATTTGAATCCTGGGCAGGGTTTGCTCTGTGGTCTTGGCGCAGTGGCTTCCTTTCCCTGTTGTCCTGGGTGCATTCTGAGAACCACGGGGAACGAGGAATCAGAAGCAACCAGAGACACACACTCTGGATGTGTTTCCTTTCGTGAGCCCAGTTCCACGTCAGTTCCACGTTGCCGTCTCCTGGCAACTCCAGTCGTGCAGAACTTGGAACACACACTCTGTCCTGCTCACGTTTCTACTGTCCCGGCTTCTACCATGCCCTTTCTGCCACCTCCTAACACTGTTCCAGGTGCACTGAGGTGCTTGGTAAACTACAGCCACAGGGTGGGTGGGGAAAGGCCAGGGTCCTGGGGAGCAGAGAGGCTGGGGACCTCACTGTCATTAACCCCTCATCAGGAGGCTCCTCTTCACTTCAAACATTTACCCATTGTTCTTGGCATTTTTTAATTTTCCTGGTATCAGGAATCAAACTCAGAACCCTGTGCTTGCCAGGTGGGAGCTGTGCTGCAGAGCTGTGTCCCCTGCCCATGCTCTGAGCATTTCTGAAGCAGCTGTACAGGTCCTTTTTCACAAGCATCTGTCCTGGCCCTGTCGGGGCTCTGGATCCTGAATTGATTCAGAACATTCGCCTTTCTCGGTCATTTTGTCCTGGAGGGAGAACCGGAAGTCACATGGTGCCAGATCCCATGACAAGGAGGATGAGGACACAGCATCATGCTTTTATTTGGCAGAAGCAGTGTGTGCGGAGAAGTGGACAGAGGATTTCCTCCTCCGTTGTGACACTCCATGTCACACATGGTTTCTGAGATGGCAGTCTCCGTCAAATAAAACCAAAGTCAAACTGACCCTGAAAAATAAACATTTTAAATCCATGCAGGACATGCACAACCTCACAACTAAAAATCCTCAGGAAAGACGGTTTCAGAACTGTTGCAGAAAGTGGCCAAGAGCGATGGGCATGTTGGTTACTTTTGTCTCCTTGCTGAGATAAAATACCTGATGCCCACAATGAAAGAAGGAAAGGTTTATTTAGCTTGCAGTTTGAGCAGGTTTCAGTCCGTAATCAGCTGGCTCCAAGGCCGAGGGCAACAGCTCATGGCAGTGGAAAATATCGAAAGCAGCCAGGGCCAAGGGGAGGAGCACGGAGGGAGGCTCCTTCTGTCCCTCGCATTGGTATGCAGGCCACACACACTTGGATGTAGTGCTCCCACCTATAATCCCAGCACTGGCCCACGAACTAAGAGCAAATTCTAGAAGTCTGCCTCTGACTGCGTGAGGCCTTGGGGGGACCTCCAGACTCAAACCATCACAACAGGCTAAGTGTGTTCAAAGTGAGAGAGACTATTTTCAGGGGAATTCATGGTGATGTCTTTTTCTGTAATCAATTTTAAAGAACTGTATTTTCTTTTATTTCATCTTGCATGCATACGAGGGTTTCTCAGCTTATTTCTCTGTTAAAAACAAACACCCACAAAACAATCTAAATATATTATTCTGATACGGCTGTGGTCACAGAATGCCTCAGGCTATGTGGCTGCAGTGACAAAAATGAATTTTCTCACATCCTGGAGGTTAGGAGTCCAAGGTCCATGTGTCACCTTCTCACCAGCTGGCATGGCCCTCCTCTGGTGGCCCTTGGTCTCGTAAGGACAGGAGTCCTGTGGGAGTGAGGCCTCGGCCCTCCGGGGTCCTTTCACCCTCATTATTTCCCTGAAGAACCTCTTTCTAGAGGTGCTCACATCGAGGACGCAGGGCTTTGGTGTAGGTGTGTGGGAAGGTCATGGTCACTGCAGACACTGCGTCCCTGGCACCCTGGATCTGAGTGCAGGACAGCTCACCGTGCCCCTTCTCCTCCTGAGAAGCCAGATCTGCCCCTCGACACAGAAGCTGGAGAGCAGCCCGTGAACCCCGATTCCCAAACCTTCCCTTTGCTCAAGCACCTCTCTCTCCTGTGGATACAGTTTTGGATGCTCCCCTGGGCCACAGCTACCAGCTCCTTCTCCTTCTCCAAGACCCTAGACCACCGACTCCAGTCAGATCCTTTGTTTCGGGCACCTGGATTTAGGATTCAGTCCCCACTGCAGGGGAGAATTCACCAGTAATGTCGGGGGTGAACCTGGAACGCCCAGGCACCCAGTTCCATGGCTGTTCCTACGTGGGCCCACTGAGCCATTGCCATTTCTCTGGAAGTGAACACTGCCATGTTTCCTATTTATAGACCAGGAAATTGGGACCGAGAGGGTCACATAGCTAGTGACCAGGATGTGGCCAACAGTGGAAGGTGGCAGCTATGTGAGACAGGGTACCCCTACAATCCTCCCACTTTGGGAGGCTGAAGCAGGAGGATCACAAGGTTGAGCCTAAGCTGAGTCCCTTAGTGATGTAATGAGAACCTGTCTGAAAATAAAAACATAAAAAAGGTGCCGGGGACAGAGCTCAGTGCAGAGGGGCCTGAGTTCAATTCTCAGTACCAGGAAGCTGGCGCTGGAGGCCTGAGAACAAGCAGAGGGTGAGCAGAGGACAAACCGGTCCTTTGTGGGTCTTCGGCTCCAGCCTCCCATGACTCGGATCCATGACATCTTGCAGGTTCTTCCTTTTGTGCTAGAACAGTCAATCCAGGTGTGCTCTCTGTTCACCAAGGGGACTCTCCCTAAAACCGTTCCTTTTGTCTAACAGGTACTAGCCCCAGACTTGGGAGGACATTCATTCAGCTCTGCATGGGGCTAGGGAACTTGGCAGAATGTTTTTAAAGGACTCCCCGCTGTGGCAGCGTTGGAAACTGTTTAAGCCAGAAGGAAGACGCTCCCTGAGCTGAGAGGCAGGGACAGGTCGCCTTCCCTCTCTGCATCTGAGGCAGGCGGATGCGCATTGGTGGTTGGTGCCATGCGGGTAAACTCCGCACAGATGGTACGCTCTGTAGGACCTGGTGCCTGGTGGGCTATGTATGGGGGCCAGGGCAGTGCGTAGGGACAGATCTGGTGTTCACTGGGGACAAGGCCAGGGCAGGATTGGGGGACCGCAAGCTGAGGCAGGTTATACTATGATGCTGGGATCCAAACCTATTGGGAACTGGGCGTGGCGGAGCAGGCCTGTGATTCTCAGGAGGCTGAGGCAGGAGGATGGCAGAGAATTCAAGACTGGCCTGCCTGAGTTCAAGGTCAGCCTCAACTAAACTACATAGTGGGCTCCTATCTCAAAAACTCAAAAACAAAAATAAAAATAGACTAAAAAAACCCACAAAAACACAAAGGGTACTTAAGGTCTAAGATGAAATTTATAGAAGAGGATATTGAATACAGTGAAATTTAAAGGATGGATGACTTGAAACTGTGCCTGGGTTGATCTCCTTTATTTATTTATATATTTATTTTGTCTTTTTGAGATTGGGTTTCACTGCACAGTTCAGGTTGCTCTTGAACTCACTTTATAGCTCAGGCTGGCCTCAAACTTGCAGGGACCCTCCTGCCTCAGCCTCCTAAGTGCTGAGAGTATAGGTATGTGCCACCATACCAGGCCAATCTCTTATAAGTCTTGCTGGAGGTACTGACAATGTGTGAATTACCTTTTCCTCGGGGCATGAGTTTGTTTATGATGCTGCCCTATGGAATTTTAAAACATAAACTATGGGCTGAGTATTACGCATTTTTCATCGGAAAAATCGATCAGCAATGTGACATAGTTACTGCCATGGCCAACTGCAATTGGCAAAGGAACTGGCACATAGGGGCCCAGCTCTGTCTCCCTCACATGCTTGGAAACACAGAAGCCAACACCTTGGCCTTCTTTCCAGGAGGGTGTGGCCTGGCTTGGAGGGACACAGTGGGGCCTCCCTGAAGCGGCTGGGGCCATGGGCAGTCCCTTCACCTAAGGCCTGGGTGGAGGACAGAGGCTGTGGAGAGGTGG
Organism: Cavia porcellus; assembly: GCF_034190915.1. Classification (NCBI taxonomy): domain Eukaryota; kingdom Metazoa; phylum Chordata; class Mammalia; order Rodentia; family Caviidae; genus Cavia; species Cavia porcellus. The sequence goes on from NW_026947509.1 coordinate 11,034,477, forward strand.
CCGGGTGGAGAGTACCCCACAGAACCATTGGAAACATTCAGGAAAACGTGACGGGGACCCTTCATGTACAGCCCTCAAGAGACGCTCAGAAAAGCCCCTAAACGTTGTGCAGTTTCCCCTGAACGATGCTGCCACAGAAGCCACCCGTGGCAGAGGACCATATAACTTCTTCAGGTGGCCGCTTCCGGTCCCCAAGCTGAAATGGCTCAGGGTGCAGCCAGGAGGGAGTGGGGCTCGGTCTGCGGTATGGGACATGCAGCTTCCAGACAGACCCCAAAAGCCAGAAGAAAGGGCGAGTGCATGACTGTCCCTTCCTGTGGGCCGTCGGTGCCTGGGGGCTGCGTCATGCATGTGTGTGGGGCTGTGTCTCGCTGCACAGCCTGCAGGCTCACACAGCTTAGAGCAAACGCTGGAGAACAGGGATTCACGTTCTGCTGACTTCCTGGCGTGCGCTGATAAGAAGCTCTGACTGGCTGGGCGCTGTGGTGCACACCCACATCCTGGAACTCAGGAGCCCGAGGCAAGAAGATTGCCATGAGTTCAAGGCCAACCTGAGCTACATGGTGAGACCCATATATACATATATTTATGTCTGCCAAGTGGAGTGGTGAGAGGAAGGGTAAGCAAACTGTGCCACAATCACACGGTGGCATCAAGATGGAATAAACTGACCCAATCCAGTAATGTGAATACATCTGAGAAGCATTAGAAAGACCCAAGAAGCCAGAGCCTCATACATGTATAACGTAGATTCTGACAAGATAAATCCATGGTGGCAGAAGTCTGTCCAGAGCGGGACACGATTAAGAAGTCACCCAGGGGATTTGCATTTCCTGCAGCCATGGACCTGGTCTTTCCTTAGAAACTGAACTCAAGCGTTCATGTGAAGCTACTCCTCAGCACCCCCTCCCCATTATTTTTTTTAAACTTTGGAGACAAGGTCTTGCTCCAAGGTCTTGCGAAGCTAGCTGTCCAGCACTCTGGGAGGCTCAGGGAAGAGGGCGAGTGTGGCGGGCATTTTCCATATCATGGCCCGGGTGTGGACAGGGGCATGCGTGCCAGCACCTACATATCCCTATGTCTGCACCACACACACACACACACACACACACACACACACCCGACCTGCCTCTGTTTTAGATCCAGGAAGAGGCCAGGGAAGCTGAGCTGAGGGACCATAGGTTGTTCTGAAAGCACCTTCTCCCTCATGGGTGTGTATCTGCGCCTGCGTCTGGCTGTAACATTTGTAAAGGACCTGGAAAGCCAAGGAGATTTTTCTAGCAAATCTGTTGACTTTGCAGTTTGCTCTGATGCGGGAACACATTCTGCTTTCAGAGACTCTAGTGTCTCTGAAGCTATAACACAAATCTCGTGATGAGAAAGAACACACTGGAGGTGGGAGGACCCATGGGAGGACTTTGCTTGGTATCCTGTATTTGTAGTTTGAACAGGGCTTGCAACAAAAAGAAACATTGCTTTGGGAAACATAACATCTACAAACTCTTAAAATTGCAGTTTCAAAGTAAACATGTAGTGATAGGTTCAGTGCGGATCCCAATCTGGGATGGTGGGATAAGCTTGTAATTCCAGCACTCAGGAGGCTGAAGCAGTCGGATTACTGAGATCAAGACTAGACTGGGGTACATAGCCAGGTCAAGACTAGCTTGGACTTCATAGTGAGACCCTGTCTCAAAAAAATAAAATAAAAGCACCCTAAAAAAAAACCCCTCGAAAGCAGAGCCTAACCCAAAAACCAACTCATGATTGCCTGATGCATACTAAGATTTGAGTATGGTGCATACTTAGGAAATAGATGGCTTTTTCTCTTTTGAAAGCATACATATTTATGACTGGCATACATACTTACATATCTACTTAGAGAATGGATTTTTTTAAAAAATCACTTTGAATTGCAGTGCTTGGGGATGAACCCAGGGCCTCACACATGCTAGCTAAGCACTGTACCACCAAGAAATTCAATCTCAAATTTTGTTTTAAAAATATTTTTGTTGGAGCCTGATATGAAGTAGGAGGATTCCAAGTTCAAGTCCAACCTGGGCAATTTTTCAATTTAGGAAGGCCCTGTCTCACGATAAATGCAAAGGGCTGGACGTAGCTCAGGGTGACAGCCTCAAACTCCCAGTCATCCTCTAATCGTGTTTGTATTGCCTTCTCAAGATTTCTTCTAAAGAAGTAAAGAAATGTGGCATTTTTAAGATCACAAATTAATGGTGCATTTTTTACCTTTAGGAGTAAATACATTTAAATTTTAAAAATGGATCTGTGAGGTTAAGTGCTAAACCCTGGCTTTATCATCACTGGACCCTGGGTGATGGTCCTTGCGTTCCTGGCATTCATGCTGAGGATAACTGAAAAATAGCAGTTTCTGCGGGTTTAGCACCCTGCCTAGGCCCTGTCTGGAGAAGTCGCTCATGCCTGTGTAGACCTGGGAAAAGCCTCCAGATAGATGTCCCACCGGGCTCTGTCCCCTAAACTCAAGCCTCAGGGATAGCGGCCTGCTTGGGGTCACCTGGCCATCAGAAGCAGAATCAAGTCTTGGGTCAGAGTACAAATCCTTTGCTCTTCTCATAAACTGCAGCAGGCTCGGGTGTTGGGTGTTTAGTAGCTCAGTGACCTTTCCATCAGAGAGAAGCCAAGGGCTCCCAGCTCCCGGCAAGGAGTAGAAACCTGGGGTTTAGTGTCCCCATCTTTAATCCCAGTCCTGTTTGGTCCCTTGGTGGGACTGGAGATGGCCCCGGCCTGCAGCTGCTGATCTGGGCAGTGGGAAAAACAAGGCACCCACACTTCCTGCCACCCAGCAAGGATTCCCTACTGTGTGCCCCTGGGAAACTCAGCAAGGCTGCTCAACTATTTCCTTGAAAGTCGGAGCAACTGATTTCAGTTCCCTTTCTTCCCTTCTGTGTTGTCTCCAAGGTCTTTTCTGATTCTCCAGATTCTGCAGATGGGCAGGTAGATATGAAGAGAGGTCAGTCCGGCCAGATTTGCACGCAGTGGACTCAGGAGGAGCTTTGCTTCTTGCTTTCCGGCTCTCTTCCCCCAAGGGGCCCGAATTTGTATAAGAGTTCCTGACATTGGAGCTATTTGAGACATGTTCTGCGACTGAGAGTTTAAGGTCGTCAGCATGGCTAAAAAGACTAAGGCTTGAGTCCTGGCCAAGCCATGTTTGCGGCAATACAAAGGACCACAGAAATGTAGGCAAACTCCTTCATTTTACAGCGACAGAAACCGGGGATCTGGGGGTTGGGATTCCATGCCTGAGTGACCCAATCGGTGCGCAGTTGGGCAGGGCCTGAGCCGAAGTCCCCTTGCCCGACTCAGCTCGGGGCTTTTCCATCCTGCCAGCTGCGCCTCATTAATTCCACCTCCGAAAGTGCCAAGGAAGTTCCCTCCCAGAGCTTACCCGGGCAGCCCGGGTGGGGCGAGCCAGTGGCACGGAGCAGCCGGGAAAACGACACACCCCAGCTCACCGCCGCTGGGTGGGAAAAGAGCCGGGGCTGGCATTCAAGTTCACTGCCCGCACGGTCAGGCGTTGTGCACAGGGCTGGGCCACGCTGCCTCGATTACTTCCAGGCTGTCCCCCACGCGGCGGCTGCCTGGGAACGGTCCGCTCGGGGGTCCCCCCAAATAAGGCCGTCCGTCCTCGCTGTTTAAAGACATCGAGCTGGGCTTTTCTCCTCGGCCCCTACTGACCACAGTCGCCCCGCCGTCCCCACTCCCGGCCCCGGCTTCACCTTTGCAAACGGGCTCCCGAGCCGCCCCACTCCAGCGCTCGGCTCCTCCGGGCCTGCACAGGGCGCTCCCGGCGGCCGGCATTCCTCGGATTCCAGCGCCGTGACGTCCCGGAGCCCGAGCGCCTCCGGCCCGGAGCCGGGATCCGCGTTCCGGCGCCCCCTCCTCCGTCCTCCCCTTCCCTCCCCTCCCATCGCGCGCGCCCCCGCCGCATTCCCGGCCGCCCCGGCGCGCGCCCCGCGCTCCTCCGCCCCCGGCCAGCGCGCGCGGCGGCCCGGTGGGGAGCGGCGGCGCCTGCTCGTCCCCTCCCACCGCACGGCCCCTTCCTCCCCGCGCCCGGCCGCCCGCGCTTCCTGCCGCCCGGGCGCTCGGGCCCTGCAAAGTTCTGCTCAACTTCGCCGCCACCCGTGCGGGTCCCCGTCGCTCCCAGACCCTCGCCAGATCCGCCGGGCGGGCGGCACCGCCGCTCCCCCGCGCCGCGACTGCCACAGACACCGTGCCCCGGGCCGGCTGCCCTGCGTCCCAGCGCCCGGCCCCGGAGTCAGCTCCGTGGCGATCGGGGCCCCGCCGCCGCCCGGGCCATGTAAGCAGGTGAGGCGGGCACCGGGCGGGACCCAGGCGAGCGCTGCGACGCCGACTGCGCCCCGTGCCTGGAGAGCCCTCGGGGGCGCGGGCCCCGGGGCGCACCGCGGGCTGCTGGAGGTGCGCGCTGTCTGGAGCGCCTCCTCCTCCTCCGCGTGCCTTCTGCGTCTCCGGAGCCGGAGAAGGCCGGGGAAGGGCGCAGGAGACCTCCGGACCGCGGGGACGGGAGCGTGCGGGACGGGCGACGCTGCTGTCGCCGAAGCCGACGGGAAGGCAGCGCCCACCCTGGGCGCAGGGTTCAGGGTGAGAGACGCCCGCGTGCTTTCTCACTAGGCCCCAGCCTCCCCGACTATCTCGAGGGTGCCTTGACTTCCCCTGGGGTAGGGGGGACGCGTGGCCTTTACATTTTGGAGCAGGGCTCCCCCTCCAACTTTCGCAGTTCAGCAAGTGAGCAGCCCTTTCCCACGTGACGCGGGTCTAGGTTCAGAACACTTGCGAGTGAATTTTCCCCCCTTGCCTTGGGGAGAGGACGCGGGGAAGCGCTGCCCTCCCCTGCCCTGGTCTCACAAGTCCTATGGCTCCGGCAGCCCTCCCCCCCCCCCCCCCACACACACAGTTTAAGAAGATTGCAGGGTTTCAGCTTCAGGCTGTCTAGGCTGCTTGCATGCGCTCTTGAAGGTCTGAGTCTCTGAGGTGCAGGCTGCGCTTTCCACTGCTGCTGCATTCATTTCTGATTCGTTCACTCATTCGTTCAACAAACCGAATAGCGCGCTTCCCTCAGGCCAGAACGAGGTCTCGGTGTAATAGTGTGCGGCCGCTTGTGGAAACTCAGTGGTCAGGCCGGTCCAAAAGGTGCCATGGTGGACGGCTTGTGGAAACCCAGTGGTCAGGCCGGTCTGAAAGGTGCCCTGGTGGACGGAATCTGTGAGAGTCCTGGAAGGCTTGGTACCCAGGAGGTGGTGATTAGGAACTGCATTCCAGAGGAGCTGGCAAAAGTAGAGAAAGGAGAGAAAAATTATTCCTATCCGACTGGGGGTCCAAGGGAAACTTAGGCATGATGCTGGCATGGCTTGTTTCCCCCCCACTGGCTAGAGCAGAAATTCACCTGGAACCAGACTCACCTTCCAGAAGAGCAGAAGTCTCTCTTGGGACACACCTCCACATCACCAGTGTGGGCTAAAGGACCAGCCACATTTTAATTGGCATTGATTGACCCACACCTGTTTTCATCAAGTTGGCCTGTACTGTCCTTCTAAGAGCCGCCTGGCTGCAGGGCTGCAGGAACAGTGTCCCAGCCCCTTGTGTTAAAAGTTGCCTGGTCATTTGGTGATGGGGTTGACAGCTCAGGCGGGAGAAACCACAGCTCTCGTGGGCTGAGTGCGATGATGTCCTTTTGGTTCGAGCCTGTGGAACTGGGTCCACTATTCTCTGCTTTCAAAGCCACCTGTGCCTCAGCAGCCAGTGTGCCCGGATCATCCTCTGAGATGTTGCAAGAACTAAAATCACCTTGCAGGACTTGGTGGCCAATGGCTCAGGATTCAGCCCGTGGTGCCTACAGAAGCTCTTGTAATGTAGCCATGTTAAGGACCCAGTTGCCTTTGTCAGGCGCCACTCCACGGGGCTCAAGTGGTGTTGTAGTATTAGTCTTAGTGACCCAGTCTTGTCCGTGGTGGCAGGCGGCCAGCTTTTTGTGACCTCAGGCCGGTAGACAGGTGTGGGAAGAGAACTCTGGCTTCCTACCACTTGGGGTGTTTACCTAGGCCCCTCGGAGAGCAGAAGGAGGCTCCTGAACAGCACCCTGAAAAGTAGCCCAGCAAAGCCCCTTGCTTTTCTCCGGAGGTCTTGCTCCTGGTCCTGTGTTTGGCCCACAGACCTCGTTATTATTAACACTTTAGTAAACCTGAGTTGGTGTAATGGTCGTGTGTGTTGTCCCAACAGCTGTAGTAGAAAGAACAGGAGACTTCTATGTGTTTTTATTTTGTTTGTTTATTTATTTAAGATGGGGCCTTGCTGTGTAGTTCAGGCCGGGCTCACTAGGTAGCCCAGTTTGGACACCAGTCTCCTGCCCCAGCTTCTGGAGTGCTGGGATTCCAGGCGTGTGCCACTATGTCTGCTATCAGGAGACTTTTTAATATGGGAGAACTATAAAGAATTCAGAAGAAAGTCAGAATTCTTCCAATTGCTCTCTGCCCTCAATGGATGAGCCAAGAGTCAAGAATTATGAATTTTTTCAGTGTGTGTGTGTGTGTGTGTGTGTGTGTGTGTGTGTGTGTGTGACTTTCTTAGTAGTGGTTCTAGTTTGCTCCAGAAATGCAGGTACCAGTGTTTTTTGAGTGGTCATTTTAGCCCCCTGTGTTCCCTGTCCTTGTCCTTTTTGAACAAGAATTTGACCAGGTATCTTGCGTGTGAGCTCCATGGTTTAGTTACCAAGTGCCCAGTGTGTTTCACATTCATCTCGAGCCCCGAGTACTGCTGCACATCTTGGAGATGAAGCAGGGAGATGGAATGCTTAATTAGCCAATTAAGGAAGGAGGCGGGGACAAAGGCCAGAGCTGGTGGAGCAGGGAGGAAGTTCATATCTACTTTCAAGTAAACGTTCTGATCTCCCCTCCTGGATTTAAGTTGATCTAATTTACCCTCCTCCCTGGGCTGCCACTGAGAGGAGAGAGGGGCGTGAGTTTGAGGCAGGGTCCCTCTTTTCTGGCCAGAGTTGGAGAGTGCAGAGGGGCACAGGGTGGAGATGGTGACATGAATTGATGGGTTTGAATTGTGGCTGGGCCGCCTTGTAAGCCATGTGGCTGCCCTGGGCAGACGTAAGGCCTATGTGAGGCTCACCCGGTTCCTGCAGCCCGGCCTGCTGGGATATTTATGGAGAATTCAGGGCAATGCTGTGTAACTGTGCCTCAGACAGACCAGGTCAAGGATAGCTATTTATATGTTCGGGGAGTCGTATGTGGTCGTGAATGCGTCCTTTGTTACTCAGCAGGCTGAGTTCACATGTGTGCCAACATACACACAAAGCTTTGTCTTTGCCTTTTTTTTAGTCTGTCCGCTCAAAGCAAACATGTTGGCTGGCAGCTTCCATGAGGCCCGCCCCTCCCCGCGGTTGGAGCCGCTGGGCAAGCAGTGGGGTGGTTTGGGGCGGGGAAGCCCATCCGGGAGCTGGGCAGAGAAAGACTCTTTTGCCTGCCTGCTCCTTCCTGTAACAAGGGTCCAGTGTGTTATGCAAGTCTCTTCGCATTTCTAATGTTGAAATCCAGTTAATTAAAGAATCGTAGGAGAACCCCTGCTGTTAGCAAGGGTGCCAGCGCGGGCAGATCTTCCCAGACTTGATTTCCCCCATGAAGCCTGAGTGGAGCGTCTTCTGCAACACGTGCAGCATCACAGCTGGACGCAGGTCGCTCGGATTTTTTTTTTTTGACTTTTCAAAACAGGGTTTCCGTGCAATTCAGGCCGGCCTTGGACTGACTTTGTAGCCCAGGTTGGCCTCGAACTCACACCGATTCTCTTGTCTTGGCCTCCCGAGTGCTGGGATGACAGGCGTGCACCACCACACCCAGCTGGTCCCTTGGATTTTAATATTTCCTTTCATCCCAGAGAAGTCTGAGGTATTTGAAAAACACTGACTCCTTGATTGTCCTATTAGCCCCGCACTGGTGGGAGTTAGAAGGTAAAGAACAGCTCCCAAGGAGGCTGCAGGGCAGGGAGGTCGAGTGTGTGTGCTGTTGAAGCAGAATAGATGGTTGTGGCAAAAAAGATTAAATGCCTCTCATGCAGAATTGCAGGCTGGCCAGGAGCTCTGAGCAGGGCGCCCTTCTCCTTTGAGAAGTCCGGGTAAGAAAGCCAACAAACTTCAAGTCTGACCAAGAGTTTTGCCATGGGCGGGGAATAGAAAGCTATTTTGCCCAGACCAGTGGAGCTGTTGCCATATATTGCATGCACAAGGATTATGAAAACAAATAATCCTGGAATTATTTATAATTCTGAATTAAAGGATATGATGCAATGCTTGTGGGTCAAGTAGCTGGGCATGAAAGATTATAATGATTAAGGAGCCTTTTTGGTGGGATGGGGTGGCAGTGGGTCTGAGCTGGATTGGAAATGGCAGTAGCATATCAACAGTTTGGTTTCTCTCTCCATTTCTGTCTCTCTCTCCCTTCCTGGTGGTTCTGCATTCCTTAACTTTCCCTCTCGCATCAGACCTTTGTTTGATTTTGTCTCCTGGTCTTTGCTATTGGAAGAAACCTCCCATAGCTGACCTTGGTTCAGCTTTAAGTATAAATCTATATGTGGGTGATTTAGCTTAGTTCCTTGCGGGGCTAAATTAGGCTCATGTCAAGAGTTGCGTGCAGAGCTAGGTCACTGAGCTTGACACTGGAGGACTGTCGCCTACCCGAGCTCCTGTAACCCTAGCTGGCCACCCCATAAATGCTTGATGCAGGTCACCAGGGAGGAGGCTGCTTGTGGTATGGGCTTCTCTAAGGAGTGCGGCGGTCTCTGCACATTTGTGATGTCTGAGATTTTAGTGCTGAGTATGTTACCAAGTTAGGAAGACTTGCACCCGACCCGGGCTGAGTTTACTTTGCCTTACCTGTTTGTGAAGGATACACTTCATTTTTTTACTTAACCCTAGCTGGCCACCCCATAAATGCTTGTACTAAGTTTCTTTGTGTCTCTGGCCTTATTTTGGTTGGTTGGCTTTTCATACTCCATTGGAGCAGTAGGTAAAACCTTTTACCCTAGAGTGCATCAGAGAGTGTTTTTTTGAAATAGGGTATCACTGTGTAGTTCAGGCTGGCCTTTAGGGATCCTCCTGCCTCTGCCTCTGAGTGCTGGGATTACTGGCCTGCACCCGAATGCCTGCTGGAGGGTTTGTTAAACAGATTGCTCTTCCCCATACCCACGGGCCCCCTCATGTCCGCTTTGGATTTGGTAGCCTTGGGGTGAACCCAGGAATTCTCATTTCCAAGGAGCTGAGGTGCTGCTCATGGTCCACCCACCTCTGTTCCTCATCGACTTCACACTGCATTGGTTTGAATGGTTTTGTCCCCTCACTGGATAGTTACAGAGAGACTGAGCTCCACTTTGTGGCCACCAATTCCTGGCCAGGTCCTTGTGGTACATGGATTCGATTGTTTCTGTGTTAGGGAATCCCACTGATGGGTTTAGTGTTGTTCTGGGCGTGGTTGAATGGAAGCCCACCCTGGGTGTGAGTGACACCAACCAATAGGCTTGCAGCCTGAATAGAATAAGAAGGGAACGGGAGGCTTGTTTTCTTCTGCCTTCCCTGCCGCGGACTGAAATCTGCCATTCCCCTCTGCTAAGCTGTGGAGCCAGCCAAGGCCTATGGACTGAAATCTCCACAAACCATAAGTGAAAATAAACCTTTCCCCCCTTAACTTGTAGATGTCTGGTATTTTGTCCCGCAATGAGGGAGTTAATTTAAACTTGGCCTATAACTAAGTTGCTTTTGCTGGTTTGGATCTTCTGATTAGATTAGAATCCTTGATTTCTTCTTGGGCATGCTTTCCTTTTGTACTTCATATAAAAGAGATAAAGAGGAATCCTGCAGAATTCAACCTCTGAATTACTAGGTTTCAAAATCAAGACAGTCTGTGTTCCTTGCAGTGTTTGGAAGTGGTAGCAGTGATATCAGTGATGTCTCCCCACAGCCTGAGATTAGACCTTGCTGTCCTTCTGGGTCTCAAGGGAAGGGATTCGGGCAGATTTCATGGTCACTAAGGTACCCTCGCCAGGAGTCAATGTGTGTGTCACTCGATGTTCTGCCCCTCCACCCCAGCAGGCTGCGGGGTGTGGGTGAGTGTGTGTGAGTGTGTGTGTGTGTGCTGCGCAGGCCCAGTGAGTCCTCTCTGGTGTGCTGTTTCCCTTTCCGGGCACCCGGGCACCCTGACACCCGTGTAAACCAGCCCGCGGGGCCCATCGTCATCACAGCTTTCTCCCCACAGCCTGGCAGCCGCCACCTGTCCCCGTCCCCACATTGTGGCTTCTTTCTGCTGGTGGTTGCAGGGAGCTGTCCACCCGGTCTGCCTGTCCCATGTCCCTTCTTCATTACGACCATCTGTTGGTGATGGCACCAGTGACGGTGCTAGTGTCTGACCTAAGCCCTGGCGTGTAGGCTATTTGGGCCCCGTCTGGTATTGTCTCTGGCCTATTCGACGCTTCCTTGTCCTTTCATGTCGTTTAGGGATCTGCATATTCGTAGCAAGGGTCACAGGAAAAGTCCTAGTGGGATAGAGCCTAAATGTAAGATGTGGGGGGCTGTGGAGTTGTTTTCTGTGCTGAGTAGGAGGAATGTGCGTGCTTATTATAGGCTCCCTTACATCTAAAATATGGATATGGTGGTGCTCGCCTGTAATCTCAGCTCTCGGGAGGCTGAGGCAGGAGGAACAGTGAGTTTGAGGCCAGCCTGGGCTCTGTGGTGAGTTCAAGACCAGTATGAACTACACAACGAGACCCTGTCTCAGAAAAAACAAACCAACTGGCGTTGAAAGGACACGCCGACCTGCTGGTGACCAGGTGCCCCCTCCCTACCTCACAGGGCACTCAGACTCATGTAACTTCAGGTCCCCACCCTTAGGGCTGTAATGTAGCTCAGTGGCTAAGCGCCTGCCTGGCCAGTGCAGGGTCCTGAGTTTGATTCCCGGCATTAAAAATACCACATCGATCCCCACTCTTGGGGCTGTTGCCCTCTCTTGGCTCCTGGTTGCTCCGAACATCGCTCCCAGTTGACACCTCACTGCTCGGACTCCTATACTATTGCTTCTGCTCCCTGAAATTCCTGTTCATATCTGGTGGCAAACTAATCTCCTACTCATTCTTTAATTTCCAGCATAATTTTTCACATGTTCTTAGATTTTCTGTATCAGACATCTTAATAACAATAATAATAATAATAATAATAATTATTATTATTATTATTTTGGTTTTTTTGAGACAGGGTCTTGCTGTGTAGCCCAGGCTGGCCTTGAATTTGCAGTGATCCTCCTGCCTCAGCCTCCCAAGTGCTGGGATTACAGGCTTGCACAACCATCTCTTACTCTAGGGACTCTGTTGTCACCTTGTGCTGCTTCCCACACCCTTTTCTATAGCCTCCTCCTCTCCTCAACTGGGAGCTTGTACAGGGCATATTTTGAAGTTTGCTCGTCTTCGGGTTATTGGTGCCGGAAGTAGACTAGATGTTCAGTAAACGTGTGGGGAGCTGAGGAATTGTAGATGTGAGATAAATGCTCATAGCTGAAGTGGGTTTTAAAAACATGAAAGGGAACCTGGTGGCAAGTTTGTGCTGCCACATAGCTGGCCATGGAGCTGGGCCAGCCGTCCTGTGCAAACCAACATTCAATGTTGTGCTTTTTAAGTTAATGCAATTTTTAAAGTATTCTTCCTTTATTTATTTTTGTCTTTTTGAGACAGGCTCTCACTCTGCGATTCAGGCTGGCCTTGAGCTCACTTGGTGGCCCAGGCTGGTCTTGAACTCAACAACGATCCTCCCGCCTCGGCCTCCCGATGAATTAATACTTTTTTTTTGTCTTTTTCATTTTTATTGGTACCAGGGATTGAACTCACGACTGCCTGCTTGCAAGGCAGGCGCTTATGCCGCTGAGCTAAATCCCCAGCCCAATTAATACATTTTTAAAAGATCCTATGAACCTGTTTTTAATTCAGAGCTAAGGGATAGGGCAAGGAACGGTCTATGATGTGATTTATGCGGGGAGGAGAGTGACTGAGGTGAAACTGAGTCTCCTAAACAATGAAGTGATGCCCATGGGTCTTCATTGTCTTCTGTAGAAAATGATGGTTTTACCTACGAGACATCTAAAAATGGAAGCTGGAAAGGGGGATCCTTGCTGGGCTCTGCTGAGAGTCTGTCTCCTTGTTTTCAAATTGAGGTGCATGTTGTGTGTCCAGCATCTTCTGTCCTGCATTCAGCCTTCTGCGTGCAGTGAAGAGTTGAAGCTCTGACTGGGTGCGTGTGAAATATCTCGTCGAGTTCCCCAAGCGCATCCCCCTCCCGTGTGCCCCTAAATGCCCTCTTTCGTCTCCCCTTCGTCCTCTGGTGGGAGGAACTGTCCACACGGGGAGGGTCCCAGCTTTATCACGTGGGTACATTTGCACAGGTAGTAGATTTTCGGCTGTGCAGAGGGCTGCAGAGAACTCTGCTCCCCAGCAGCTCCCCACTTCCCACTGAGATTCAAGGTCTCCATTCTCATCCGGCTTCTCTGAGCCCTGTGTTAGCCGGGGAAAGGCTCTGCGAAGTCCTGCAGGAGACAGAAGCATCCCAGGGCGAAATCCACACTGGAGGGACCATCCAGCGGACGGTGTCTTTGGTGGAGCACCTGGCATTTCAAATGGTGCTGATACTGCGAGCACAGGGAAGCTGTGGCCTGGAAGGCACGGAGAATGTCTGCATCAGGATCCTGCCTTGGATAACTGAAACAGGTCCACATTGAACCAGGCTTCGTAGCAGATCAGAATTCATGTTAGTTCCTGAAAAACAAAGGAAACTTTTCTTTTCTTTCTTTTTGTGGTGCTGAGGATTGAATCTAGGGCCCTGTGTATGCTAACCAAGTGTTCTAACGCTGAGCTACATCTCCAGACGTTTACTTTTTATTTTGAGACAAGGGCTTACTAACTATGAGCCCTCTGCCTCAGTTTCCCAAGTAGCTGGGATTATAGGCGTGCTCTACCACACCTGTTACAAGAGCAGTGTTATTTATTTTACTTTGGTTTTGTTTAGTTTTTACTTTTTTTTTTTTTTTTTGGACACAGGGCCTTGCCATGTAGTCCAGGCAGGCTTTGAAGTCACTGTGTAGCCCAGGCTGCCCTCCAACGTGCAGGGATCCTCCTGTCTCAGCCTCTCAAGTGCTGGGATGACAGGTGTGTGCCACCATGCCCAGCACAAGAGCTGTTTTAAAGTGAAATGCCAAGATTTATTCCCAAAACTTTTTGGTAAAGTTTAAAAGATAGTATATATTTAGTCTAGTTTTATTTTTAAATTTATTTTGTTTTCTGAGATAGGATCTCGCTATGTATTTCTGGCAGACCTTAAACTCCCTGTGTAGCTGAGGCTGACCACAGACTTATGAGCATCCTCCTGCCTCAGCCTCCCAAGTGCTAGTCTAGATTTATGTATTTATAAGATAGTGAAGCCTAAGGTCTAGGTTAAACCTGACCCCAGGAACATTGACCTTCAAAGGAAAATTCACAATGGGCGTGGCAGCTCACAGCTGAGACCGGAGGATCACTGTGAGTTTGAGGTCAGCCTGAACTGCATAGGGACACCCTGTCTCAAAAAACAAACAAACACAAAAGACAGGAAGAAAGAAAGAAAAGAAAAAAAGATTCACATATATGCAGTAGTTTGTTTCCCTGAGGCCTTAAAATGCAGATTAACAGAGAAGTCCTGCTTTTGCGAATTTTTACTGGTAACATATGAACATGCTAATACTTTGGGTCCATTGAGTTAAGTCTCTTATCAAAGTTGGTTTCACCCTTGTTTTGAGCAGGGTCTCCCCATGTAGCCCAGACCATCCTTGGACTCAGCTCCTCCCGAGTGCTGGCCTTCTGGTGTGCACCACCACACCCGTGCTTTCACCTCTGTTTGGTGTGTGACCCCTAGAAGGGTAACTGTCCTGCCCTGGCTCATGGCTGTGGCTCTCCTGTTTGTGCTGGATGGCGCTGTGGCAGCTGCTGTCTTCAGTGATGCCCAGCGGGACTGCAGGAGGAGTGGTTAGAGCAGACACTGGCGGGGAACAGCCTGGTGACCCTGAGACCCAGAAGATTTACTGGCTGGCATTTGTTTTCTTGTTTAGTACTGCTAGAATGAGTACTTGGTCCAGCACTCTGAGTGGGCCATTGCTTTGCAGCACTGGGGACTACACCAAGGCCTCCTCCCTGCCTGGCACGAGCTGGGCCTCTGCCTCTTTGCTCCTCCTCACCCCGCCCTGAGGATGGTCTTTCCTGATCTTTGTGACAACCCTGTGAAGTAGGGCCATCCCTGACCTGTGTCCGAGGTGTGGAAATCAGGACTTAGAAGTCTGAGTGACTGACAAGATCATGGCTTGCAAGGGAGGACGGGGTACCACGTGACCGTTGGTGTGCAGGTCCCAGCAGGGGAGGAGCCCTTGTCCAGGGTAACCTCGCTCATCCCTGCCTCTTAGGGCCAGAGCGAACCCAGCTTCCATTTGTTCATTGTGCCCGTTCCTAGCACAGAAAGATGCCATCTTGTAGCTGGCATGCACCTGTGATCCAGAACTCAGGAGGCTGAGGCAGGAGGATCCCAAGTTTAAAGTTGGCCTGGGCAAGTTAGTGAGACCTCACCTCATCTTAAAGTTTAAGAGAAAGGCCTGAGGGTAGATATATAGTTCAGTAGTAAAGCACTTGTCCAGCATTCATAGGGTACTAGTGCTCAGTCCCCAGGTCTGAAAAAGAAAAGTAAAAGAAAATCACCTTTGAATTACTGAAGATAGTAGATCATACAGAAATTGCGGTTCCCACCCATCGTGGTGGTTCACACCTGTAATCTCAGGAGGGAGATTAAGAGGCTTGGGAGGCTGAGGCAGGAGGATCGGCGTAAGTTCAAGGCCAGCCTGGGTTGCAAAGTGAGTTCAAGACCATCCTGACCTGTGTAGTATTCTTTTGGTGTTGTTTTTTTTTTTTTTTTGGTACCAAGGATGTAACTCATGACCTTGCCAAGCAGACACTTACACCGCTGGCTGAGCTAAGTAATATCTTTAAAAAGAGAAAAAGAGAGAGAGAGAGAGACAGAGAGAGAGAGCAAAAAGAAACTGGTGTTTCCAAGAATAACCTCATCTTACTAAGAAATGGTAAAATTATGTTTACATATTCCATCTCCTAACCTGTTTGTCTTAATTAGGAAACTATTTAGCAGAAATTGCTTTTAGGAACTTGAAGCATCCTAGGGTTTTTAACGCAGTAGCATCACTGCGTTTCATAGCAAGTACTGATTTTGAAAATATCAACATTAGACCTCTGTTTCTGTAGTGTAGCAATACTTGAAAAAAAATGGGGGAAAGTCCACCCACAAATCTATTCTGCGTTACTGTGAAGGGTTATTTTTTGTGTCTTTCTAGTTTGTTTTTGTGGAGATACGTTTTCAGAGTTGTAGTTTTAAAAACTGTATCATGTATGCATGCTTTCCAAACTTTGTCCTCATGATTTTTGTAATATATGTGTATACAATTAGTATACTCTAAACCTAGTGTTTGTTTTTTCATTATTGGATGTTTATGCATTTTACATTTCTTGCTATCCCATAGGAAATGCTAATGAAAATCATGTATGTAAATAGTTTTGTTATTGTTATGGAATTTATTTTAGACTACATATTATGATGAAGATTATTGTGATTCTTGGATCATGCAAATGCAGTGGAATTTCGCAGATGGGTCACAAAAATACCTTGAAAGCGAACACACTGTGTTTTTCAGGTAGCTGAGGGTACTTCAGATCCTGCTTTCTGCACAATGTTTGATGGTGTGGAAGTGCGTTATCCCAGCAGAGAGCTTCTTCTCTAACCCTCGCTGTGCTCAGTTTCACATTTCCTTCTCCCTCCCCTCCCTCTCCACCTTCCCCTTTTCATCTCCCCCCTCCTGCTGCCCCTTCCTTCCCCTCCCCTCCCTCCCTTCCTTCCTTCCTTTTGTTACTGAAGTGTAAATCATACACTAGGGCTGAGTAATAATGGTACTAGATTCACCTTTGCTGTAAATGTTCACAAACTCTGCCATTGTCGGAGAGAGATGTTTGTTAGAAATATTTGTAATGAATAAAGTTATATGCAGAATTGTTGGAGGCTATGCTTAGAAATTGGAGCATTTACCTTGGAATTACAGGGTAGTGAGGTATGCGGCTACAGATGAGCAATAAATACTTCATTGACGGAATGTTAGACATAATTACATTTTCTCGGTTTCCGTGCCTATTACTGGATACCTTGGTATCTGCCTATTTTTATGAGTCTTTTTTTCCCAAATGCTACCTTCTTATGTCACTTCCTCTATAGCTTGTCACATTTTGGTGGTGACATATTGTCATCCCATGATTGTGGTTTAGTTTTTGCCCTGGTAAGAGGAGGTCCCAATGCCTTTGGCTTGTGACGTTGATTCCTTCCTGTTCTGTAGGAGCCGTGGGTGGGCTCTCACGCTTGATGGCTTGGTGGGCTCAGTTGTCACTATCCAAACTGATCCTGGGATGCTGGCTGCAGGACCACCGTGTCTGGGCCAGGGTGTGTCCATAGCTGAGGACAGCGGTGCCATGAGAAGGAAGCAGTGGACGATAGGTTCTCTGCTTACATCAGTGCGGCCAAGACAAAAGTCACTTACTGGGGGACTTACTCTCGGCCCGAAGGATGATGCAAGTTACGTTGAAGTGGATGTTAGGATTTAGATCTATAATGTGCCCCACCCAGCATTGAGAGTGAGGCTTTTAAAAGGCGATTGCATTGTCAGGGGCTGTTATTCACTGTTAGGTTCACCCACAGATGTCCACAGCTGAACATCCTGTGGGGTGGGGTGGGGCAGGTGGAGCAGAAGGGTTACTGGGTGCCTTTGGAGGTACATCACCCTCTGGGGCTCTGCACAATTCCTGCTTCTTGGCTGTTGTGGGTTGGGCAGGTTCCCTTCAGCCAAGCAGTTTCTTCTGCCTTGGAGCCAGCTGACCACGGACTGACCCTTGGATGCCGTGAGCCGGAATAAACCCTTTCTCCTTCAAGCTGTAGATGTCAGATACAAATAAATATGTGACTAGTTCAGATGGGGTGTATCACAGCCAGGGCGCAAAGAGTCACTGTGGTAATGTCATCTTTTCTTACACTGTCACTGGATTAGTTGTTCTTTGGCAATTTGCTAGTTGTATTGTTTTTAATTTGAACAATTATAAATCACATTACTATAAACATTGCTGAACAGATGCCATTTATTTTCCTTGGAGAGCACTTCCTTGGGGTACAGTTTCTGAAGTAGGCTCTGGGGGCAGAGGGCAAGACTTGCTCACAGATCTCATTACATGAGGCCAGATTGCCCCTGGAAGGGAGGCTGTCAGCTTCTTGGGCTGTCATTAATATTTAAGGGCTCCCACTGGGTTTTATAGTGTTTCATTTCTTAGTTTCATTGTTGCTTGCAATTTTGCAATTACTAATCCTAGTATTTTAAGGCTAATATTTTTATAACCAATTACACTGTTACTCATCTATTGTGTAGAATAAACCCAGGGCTGCTAATGACTTTCTTTCCTGGTTTCTGTTAAAAATATTTATTCTCATCCTGTCTTCGTTTTTTTTTTTTTTTTTTTTAACCCCATATTTTTTCCACTCACTGTTCCTTACACATCTTTATCCTTTATTAAAGTAAAACAGCAAAAAGAAAAAATCCCAAAACGTATACTTGGTGTCAGATTTTATAACTTTTCTGTGAATGAAATAATTGTCATTATCCTTATGGAATTCAGCACATGGCCGAATCTACTCAAATTACCAAGTTTCATTGCATATTTTCCAGTCTTAAAACGGGAGATTTATTATTGTTCTCTCGTGTAATATTGGGTGGCTTTTAAGTCCATAGTTCTCAGGTTTGCCTTTTGCAGTATGGTTTGTAGGAAGAAAGCAACACTCTGAGGTATAAGAATGGGTCCCCCTCTCCCCCAGTGAAAAATGAAAACTGTCCCTTACCATTGGCACCCTGGGGCTCGGTTACTTTGTGAGTGTTGGGTTACTTGCAGCTACCCTGTCTCTGGCTAAGATCCACGCCTGAGTCTTCCAGGATGTAAGTAAAGCTCTCTGACTGCAGCGGCAGGCGGGCGCCGGGGGCAGGCAGGCAGTGTGCGTGTGCACTCGGGTACGTGTATGTTAGACTGGGAGGTACACGTGGAGCTGGGGAGTGATATGGAGCTCCCAGCTCCTTTGGTGTGCAGATGCTTCCCACCTTGTTTAAAAGGGGCCCCAGCGCTGCTCAGAACGCCAGGTCAGGTGAGTGGGAAACATCACAGCTCTGCTGGACAGGAGGGCAGCAGGTGCGGGAGAAGTGAGTATTTAAACGGGGCTGTTGCTGGCTACAGGATGGGAAAAGCATGAGCTCGGAGCATGGGTGGAATCTGGTACTGAACAGATCTGAGTCTGAACAGATCTGCTCTGAGGCCTTGGGAGTTCTCCCACACGGATTTTTATTTCACTTTCAGGTCATCTCGTGTCTCAGTGGAGTTGTTAGGGATTATTTCTTCTGCTTCTCTCCTGCTCCTCTTCTGGCTCTTCTTCTGTGTCCTGTGCCTCCTCCTCCTCCTCCCCATCTTCTTCCTGCTCCTCACCCCCCCTCCTTCATCTTCCTCTACTTCCTCCTCTTCCCCGCAGCAGTGCTGGGGACCGAATCAGGGCCTGACACTAGCAGGCCCTCTATCTGAGCCGTGGCCTGAGCACTTTTATCTTACTGGGGACAGGGTTTCTCTAAGTGGCCCAAGTTCTGGTTTTGGCCCATCTTTCAGAAAAACAAGAGAGGTGGAAATGAGGATGTTTTCGGTTAATACAGAAAGCAGACCTTCTGCTTGATGTTCTTATAGATTTTTAATGGACAAGATAGAACAAGGAAAGACACTTACAGACCGCTGCTGGGCTGCCTGTGGCCCCGGGCCGCCTTGTCTGCCAGGCCGATCCCCCCTCGCCTGCTCTGCAGCTCACCCTGCCTGGTCCACCACGTGAATCTTGCAGTCTAATTCGCTCCTCAGACCACAACTCCTCTGCGTCTTGAATGTGTGTGTGTCTCTCTTGAAGAAGTATTCATGACAGTAATTCCCGCTCTTTGGGAGGCTGAGGCAGGAGGATCACACATTCAGGGCTGGCCTAGGGTCTTGGTGAGAGGCTGTCTCAAAATTAAGAAGTAAAGGGGGCCTGGGATGCAGCTTAGGAGTTGGGCACGCTTAGGGGTGTGTGTGAGGCTCCCTGTTTAACCCCTTGTTTGAGAAAGAAGAGTTGAAGGAGGAATTCAAACTGTAATTAATTAGGGGGGACCTTGACTAGGCAGCAGAAGTGCGCATACAGAGTCCCCACCTTTCTTACGTAGCCAGGGCGTCACACTTTCTGCCCTGGGTTTCTGCATGCTGAGTGGCAGGGCCCAGAGAGTCGTCTTTGTGGTTGAGAGTGTGTGGATAGGCCAGGTTCTTGTGACAAGTAGCCTTGTCGTTACGAGTTTCTGATTTGGCACGGTCACCCCTGGCTGAGCGCACCAGGCAGCGCGAAAGCATGGAGCCCAGACAACAGAACCTCGGAGCATGAGCGGCCACCCCCCACCCGTCCCCTGCAGCTTCCGGTCCCCTCTTGGTGCCCGGTGGGGCAACGCGGCTGCCCCTCTCTCCAAGCTACCCCTTCCCTCCCTGTGCTCTGTCTCCTGCTCTCCCACTCTCCCTCTCCCCTGGTGGTCGGAGCACCTGAGTCCTCACTCTGGATTCTAAAGGTGTGTGTTTGTGCAGGTTGATTCAGGTGACTTCCCTAAGGGATTCTTGCTCCTTCTAAGAAGCAGTCAGTGACTTTGGAGCAGCTGCGGTTACCACTGGTGTGTGTGCTGCCTCCGTCTCGCGTTCAGTACCTCGTGTCCACAGAAGCCGCCCTGAGTGCCCAGACCTGACCGTAGCTGCCACCCGGAAGTCCCTTCTGCACACCACTGGGCCGCACTATCCCCGGCCAAGCTCGACAGAGGTTTTCCTGCCATGCAGGTGCCCCATCTCCCGAGGCCCTCTTCTGCCACTCATCAGAGCTTCTGCTGTTAGGTGAGTTACTTAGTGGTCCGTGACTCGGTTTCCCTACTTTGTCCCGGGGTGGTTGTTCCAGTAGAATAGGATTCCCAGGTTCAAGTTCCACACCATTGGAAAATTCACTCTTTCCAGAAAACTTTTCATCTTCACTCTGCAGTTGAATTTGTGGTCAGAGTCAAAAAGAAAACCTCTGTGCTTTACTCTTCCCAAAAGAAACTACTAGTTTGCAGATTTATTTTTGTTCTGGGAAAGATTTCCAGTGACACAGTGAAGCAGTCCATCGAAACGTAGGTCTTGCAACAATACCAGTCTGCTGGATTGGAATGGTTACCTTGCATTGACCGGCGTTGACCCTTCCCATGGAAGACAGGGTGACCATGTAGATGGGTTTGCTTGCTTCTGCGTGCATTTAAGTTACTATTAAGTGTGTGCTGTGTTTTCAGAGATTCACTGTGGTCATCAGTAGGTGCTGCCTGCTCAGAGGCTGGACGTCCTCGGGGTGAGAGGGGTCTTGGAATCGTACAGCCGATTCTTTTACATCTTTAGGGCTGTGGCTTCGCTCAGTCCCTTCTAATGTCTGTGCTTGTCCCCTGTGTGACTCTTTGGGAATCGTGCCGTGGGAGAGGTTTCCTTTTGGGAATCGCAACCTCTACAGCGTTTCAGCTTTCCTGACATCTCTGAGGCAGATTTCTATATAAAACACACACAGTGTCTTCCTTAGTTTTTGATAGTTTCACGGCTTATTTGGAAGTACTGGGAGCCATTGGGTCATTGCAAACTCTGGACCGGAAGTGGCCAGCGTAGACCACAGGCTGTGATGAACCAGTGAGAGAGGCGG
Source organism: Cavia porcellus (assembly GCF_034190915.1). NCBI lineage: Eukaryota > Metazoa > Chordata > Mammalia > Rodentia > Caviidae > Cavia > Cavia porcellus. Next base: position 11,055,418 of record NW_026947509.1, read on the forward strand.
TGAGTGGAGGTGGAGAATGATTCCAGGCAGGTGCACGCCTGGTGCCGAGCTGGCCTCCCAGGCCTCTTGTGCAGGTTCCGGACATCCCTTATCCCAAGTGCTTGGCACCATAAGTTTCAGATTTCAGGGGATTTTAGATTTTGGAATATTTGTATAAACTTTACAGTTGTGCATCCCTAACCTGAAAATCAAAAATCTTCCCGAATTCAGACTTTTTTGAGCCTCACACCGAGTCAAAGCAGTACTCCAAAAAGTGTGAGACTCCAGTGCAGCTCAGATTTTCAGCTTTTGAATGAGGGACACACCTGTTTTGTATTTTGAACCCTTCTTTTTTCTTAAGGAAACTTTTATGTTGCTTACTTTTTATTCTGACTAACTGGATTGGTGGTTCAATCCCAAGCCCTTTTTTTTTTTTTTTTTTTTGTTCCCAGTCTAGACACAAACACATGGTCAGTTTGTTTTCTCTAATAGCCATTTTTCTCTCTCCCCGCCCTTCCTGCCCCCCTCCCTTCCGTCTCCCTGCCTTGGCCCACTTAGGCAGGGAGTGGTTCCAGGAGGCATCCAGGGGCTCTGATGAGGAGTTCCTTTGCCCCAGCGGCCCTGTGAATATTGGCGCCTAGGTTCCCAGCTGTGGAGCAGAAGCTGTCTTGCTCTCATCACATACCACAGACCTAGCCAGGCTTGCAAGTACCATTTCATCCTGAAACCTAGATGCTGGACCTCAGTGATGCGTGGCAGGGGCGGGAGGGTCCCCAGGTCAGCTCCAGCAGGAGGCCGGGCTGTGGGCTCTGTAGAGGTGGCCCGAGCCCCTGGGTCACCTGTCTGCTGAATACCCTGGGATCAGGCTCCCACTCTGAGTGCATTCCCTGAAACTGCCCTCAATACCCCTATCCATCTCCTCTGGCCCCCAAATTGTCAGATCCAAGGTTTCCTTGTTGTTTAGGAAGGACTAGGAATGAGGGACGTGCAGGAAAATGGAAAGGTCTGGGGAGGAGGGGGAAAGGAGGAAGGAAGGAATGGAGGGAGGTGAGAGACTGCGGCCCTGGGTCGCCAAGTGCAAGGACAGGGCTGCTGTCCAGATGGGTCAGGCCTGTGTCAGGCGCCATTGTCACGAAGGTGCCTTGCAGAGTGTGACTTGAGCCTTAACAGTCAGGAGAATTTTCATCATCCTGGGTCTGGTCACCATTGGAATTTTGCAAACTTGAGCTGCTGCATCTCTGCTGCTCCGAGGTCCCGCCGGCCTCATCTGTGACCCCCATCAGCTTTCCTTGCTGGTGTTAGTGTGACTGGAATCGCCTACAATCTGATGAGTTATTGCCGTGAAGCTGCCTATGAAGGCATTAGAAACACCTTGGCATTCACTGCCACATGGGTTCTGTCTTGTTCACAAGGAAAGCTTCGCAGGGTAGGGTTTCCCTCTCTGGTCTCCCCAAACTCTGGTGGTCTCGTGGACACTGTTCCCGTCCTGTATTTAAAATAGCCTCCAGTCGGCTACAGTGCCTCCAAGCAGCCTCCTCCGCTCACCACCATGTGGTTTTGACTCAAGGAATGTTAGCAGTTTTTTATGTCGGTCTGAGCTCAGTGTAATTAGGGCAGGCGGCTGGCTTCAGAGGGGAGACGCCTGGTGCTCGTATTGCTCAGTTCCCTTGTCTGGCCTGGGTGCTGGTTTCCTTTGTGAATGCAGGTGATTACCTGAGTTCACTGAATTAGCTATTTGTTGGTCATTCTGCAGGTTACTTTTGAAAATGGAGTGCAGGCTGAGTGAGTATCCCATAATCCAAAATGCTTGGTTTTCGTCTGGGTAATTCAGATTTCAATTTCTGTTTTTGGATTTTAGAAGTATTCATATAGACTTTACAAGTGGAGCATCTTTATTCTGAAAATCTGAAATCCAAGACCCTCCAAAACTGGAAAGGGGGTTGCTGACACCTTTTGGGCTTTGGATTGTCAGCTTAGAGATGCCCAGTCTGTGCCAGTTAACCCTGACCTGGACCCAGTCCCGCCCCAGATGCCCACCTTTAACAGTGCACTGGGGACCAAGCTTGGGGGACCAGGAGAGACACTTTAGATCCAAACCAACACCCCCCATTTTCCTAACTGCTTCTCTTCCTGCCTTCCCGGGTTCTCATGGTGACGTCTTCTTGCTTCTGCGCATTCACAGTGTCACCAACTTAGTATTTGGAATCATTTTCTCCAGGTAGCCGCTGTTTGAGTGGCACAGCTGTGTCCGGAAGGTCTCTTCGTGCCCAGTCCTTTCTGCCGCTAGCTGAGGGACTGCCAGACCCGCTCCGTAGTCAACAGCGTACCTGCGCTTGTGTTCCTGTGAAGGATCTTCCTACTCAGGCTGCCACCTAGATGAAGGACTTACTTATTTTTTTGTACACTGCACTGTACTGGGCCTTTTTTGAGAAGTGGGATTTTCAGCGAACGATGTCATTTTCTGTTTAGAAGAACAAAGGGCACTGTCCTTCCCTAAAAATTCCCTCTGGGAAATGAGATGTGGACCTGGCATCTGTTTCATTTTCCCCGGTGTCACAGAAAAGCGAGGAAGGCCTCCGAGCCCCTTTGAAGGGACCCTGGCCTGGGGTCAGGAACAGGTGGGAGAAAAGAATGCTGGTCATTCTTTTGTCAGCTGGCCGTGTAACCTCCAAGCAGGAGGTCAGGCCGTAAAACATTTGAGGGATCTGGTGAAAAGTTTTGTGTTTATTTACAAGGCACTTAATCACCGGCTGATCCCAGTAAACTGGGCGTTGAGTCCATGGAGGAAGGCAGAGGCTCCTCAGAGGGGCCTTGCGGGATGGGGGTAGGGGGTTGCATTGAACCCACCTCCTGGGTGGAGTGGGTGAGCAGTGTCGGTGAGGGGTGTCTTTAGGACTGCCCTACACCCTCTGCAGTGGGACTACCTGATGGTTTGCTTTTAGGTTGAGGGTGGTAAGCAGCATTTGAATTCTGTTGTTAAACATTCTTCATCGTTTTTTTCTTTTGTCTTTTAGAGACAGGGTCTCACTGTGCAGTTAAGGCTGGTATTGAGCTCACATTGTAGCCGAGGCTGGTTTCAAACTCACAGTGATCCTCCTGTCTCAGCCTCCTGAGTGCTGGGATTATAGGCATGCACCACCCGCCCAATTTTTTTTTAAATTTTTCTCTACTCAAAACTTCTTGTCTGCCAGTTTTGGTATATTCAGTATGTTCTATCTTGTTGGAATAGATTTGATATCTTTAGTTGTCACACACTGATGGAAAGCAAGTGTTTTGAGCCCTTCTCAGTTTGTCATTTTTACTGTTTTTTTTTTTTTTTTTTTTTACGTCTCTTTAAAAAAAAAAAGAAATGGGAGGTGGGGCCTGGCTGAGTCCCCCAGGCTGGCCTCCAGTTTGTGATCCTCCTATCTCAGTCTTCTGAATAGGTAATGTTACAGACAGGCAGCACTGTGCCAGGCTCTTATTTTTATATCTCAAATAAAAGACACCGTGAGATAGGAGGGTTAAACTCTTTGTGAGTGTTAATGTCCGGATTAATGTCACATAGCTTTCCTTTAATGTGCTGCTAGAAAAACAATTGATCCAAGAAAGGCTTCTTGTCATCTAGGAGTCTAGGGCAGGGTTGGCTTATTGAGTAAATAAGAATAATTAGCATTTGTCATAGCACTCAGAGGCTCATCAGTGTGTCACAGGAAGTGACTTCGGCTTGTTGTGGACCATGGGTGTCTTGGAGGACTTCCTGGGTGGGAGGATTGTGCTGGGGCCCCTTGCAGATTTGGGGCGCTCTCGCAGTGGGGTGGGGCCAGCCAGACTTTGGTGCAGCAGACAATCTGGAAGGTTGTTTTCTTCTTCTATTTTTTAAATTTAAAGACTTTGATCAAATGACCCGGGAGTCTGACTTAAAACCAACATACCCAGAGTAGAAGACGGGACCTGGCACAGACCTTCTTGGGACATGGCTCACGGGCTGCCATTTATTCTCTTTTATTATTTGAAGGTAAAGTGTTTTTTTTTTGGCACAATAGCTTTTTAATTTTACTTTTGTTTCTTTTTAGAAGAATATAACTTTGCATGAAGTAAAATGTACAATGTAATTAGAGGCGGCACCAATTGCAAAGTGCCCATCCCCCGTCCTCACTTTCCGTCACCTGGACCCACTGCCCACCTCTCCCGGGAAGGTCATTTTGAAGACTCAGCCGCTCTACGTGAATACATTACTGGGTTGCTGTCTACTGTTTGTTATTCCTCGTGAAATACATCCTCTCCTGCTGTGGGGTGGGGAAGATTGTTTTAGATAAAAGAAGCCGTGTGTGGGTTATTTGGTATTGTAATGTTTAATCTTCTTCACGAGTAGAGGTTGTTATTCTGGGGATATAACTTACACATTATGAAGAAGATAATCTTTATAAGCTGGGCATGGTGGCTCATGCCTGTAATCCCAGCTCTCAGGAGGCTGAGGCAGGAGGATCATTGAGAGTTTGAGACCAGCCTGGGCTACACAGTGAGCTCAAACCCAGCCTGAACTGCATAGTGAGACCCTGTCTCCACACACACACACACACACACACACACACTGTCTTTAGAGCTACCAAGAGAGGCTCTTGTTAGTACCAAGATAAGTGTGGTGATGGTTTTTTTTTAATGCTGGAGTCATTATTTCAGTGAGGTGAAGGCAGCTAACATCACAGTGTGATGCTTCTCCATGTCCCCTCTCAAGCAATCATTTCTTTCTTATTTCTTTTTCTTTATGCCTCTGGGAATCGAACCCAGGACCTTGTGAATGTTGGGCACCTGCTGTACCAACGAGCCATTTCCAGGGCCCTGTAATTCACCCAGACGTCTGTGTGTCTTTCCTTATCCTGCCCCTTTCGTCTTCTGACAAGCCTTTCCCGCCCGAAGGGAGCAGCTGGCCACTGCGGGCTGTGAAAAGATACTAAGGCACTGTCCTTTCTTCAGAGGATTTTCTAATTTTTTTGTCTCTTCTTGAGAGGACTTTTACTATAAGCTTTCTGTATTTCAAATCCTTTTTTTCTCTGCTGCTTCCATTTTTTTCTTTCCATTTTAGAGAAAAGTCGTCCACTTCATCGGTGTTCTTGCATATTTTCATTTATGGTCTCTGGTTGTGTTGCATTAAGGTTTTTGGATGCAGGTGGTTAAGTGATGTGTGTGTGTGTGTGTATTATGTATCATATTAATTTGTTTTTGGCAGTGCTGGGGACGGGGCCCAAGGCTGCCTGCAGACCAGGCAAGCACCCTCCTACCAGCCCAGTAGTCATAGTACCATTAGGTAGTATTTCTAACTGGCCCTCACCATTCATCTCGCCAAGTTTGGGGAGTTAGGCCGGCAGCGGTAACCCAGGCTGCTGCTTTGGATTCGGTGTTGCTGCCTCTTGCCTCCTTCTAGCCTTGGCACTTGTGGGTAGGAAGAAGCAGTTGGGGACCAGCTCTCCCCTGCCCAGGGTTCTGCAGGTCTTGGTCAGGGAGAAGCGCCACGCATTGCACAGTGCCGTCACCTGGTGCCTTCCCCCACGGCCCCGGAGGAAGCCAGGGCTCAGCATGGCTTGGAGGCGGCAGGTTTGCTCAGTGCCTGCAGGACACCAGCACAGCATTGTGAGGGCTTGGGAGGATGTCAGGAGACCTTGGGGAGAGTGGAGCTGGGTGAAGAAGAGGAGAATCGGTTCATTTGGTGGGAGGATGAGGAGCATCTCCAGGAGGAGAAAGGAAATGTGAACTAGAAGAAGTGGAGAAGATGCCTTAAAATCCCAGATTATCCCAGCGCTCGAGAGGCTGAGGCAGGGAGATACCACGAGTCTGAGTCCAGCCTGAACTACCTACATAGCAAGACCCAGTCTCAAAAACAAAAACTAAACAAACAAACATCCAGTCCTTGTGGCAGTGAGGGAAGAGGCCCAGGGACTGTGCTTGGGGTGTAGGGTGAGGTGAAGCAGGAATCAGCTTCAGCCGGGATCTGAATAAAATTAGAGTTTTCCTAGCCGGGAAGCTTGATACCTGCCCTTCTCACTGAGGTTTTATTTTTCCCTTCTTGTGTCAAAGTTAATTCAGTGTTTTCAAACATAAACAGCCTTTCTATTTCCTTTGAATCTGTTCCCAAGGAAAATAAATATTTACAGTGCTGGGAGTAGTGTGCCTTGCTCGGTGAGTGTTCGTTGATAGGTGACTTCAAACAGTTTAGAAGGGGCAGGGCTCTTTGGTGTTTGCTTTGCCCTGGTGCTAATCTGGTGACAAAGATGTGCAGGGGGAAGTCGTATATCTTCCTGTGGCATCTGTGGCAGGAGCAAGCTGGCTTCCTGGCAGAGGGCACGGCTGCCTGGCATAGGTCCATGGATGACCGGAGCCTGTGGGGACAGTAGGGTACCCCAGTGGTCACTGTAGGCCTGCAAAGGGAGAGCCTCGAATAATCACTTCTGTCTGTGTTTCTATGGAAAGCTGGCGGCATCAGTGGGCTGGAAATGTACTTCCAGCTTTCTGGGCTTTGGAAAAGGGGTTCACGGGTTGTAGGCCAGCTGTAAGGAGCTGCTTTAAAAGGTGGTGTTTAGCCAACTGTGTTGGCCCAGGCCTGTAATCCTAGCACTTGGGAGGCTGAGGCAGGAGGGTTGCTGTGAGTTAGAGGCCAGCCTGGGCTATAAGGTGAATTCAAGGCCAGCCCGAACTGCATGGTGAAGCCCTGTTACAAAACATAAAACAAAACAAAAAGAAAAACCACCAAGAAACAAAAACCAACAAAAGTTGTATGCCAGGCTCTTTACCCCACCCAGGTCGAGGTGGGAAGATGCCAGCGTGGCCAGGAAAAGCTGTGTTTTGCCAAATGTGACTTTTCCAAGGATGGTGAGACAGCGACCTGTCTGAAGGAAGTAGAAAGGAAGTCGCTTTTATGGGCCCAACGGTGCATTGCATTTGGTAGCTGGGTGTGGATTCTTCCTTGTTCCCTCGTCCCTGCAGTGAGGCCTTTTCTGCTGGGTTTTTGTAGCCCACTGATGGCTGGGCATAGAAGGGAGCATCTGCTTCCTCGAGGTGCCATCTTGGGAGGAAGCCTGTGGGGTCCTTCTCAGGCAGTGCTGTGGGTGGTGGAGGAGTTGGAAGCTTGTTCAGACTGACTGACAGAGAGGAGCCGGCAGGGATTAGTGGCTTCTGCTTAGCCTTCCACCAGAGCCCTGTCCCCTTTCCTCCTGGGGTCCACTCCCTGCCTGAGGATTCCTGGGACCTCTGGTCTGAGCATCCCTAGAGAGGCTTTCCTACTCCCCTTCTAGAGATGAAGGTCTCTGTGATAGACTCTTGGGGTCTTCTGTTGGTGGAGGAGTCAGCTCCACCCCTTGGGAATGCATTAAAGTAGGGTTCACGTGAGGTTCCCCAGATTCAGGACTGCAAACTCCCAGTGATGCAGCCCTAGAGCCTGTGCTGTGTAGCACACATCCTCAGTGTTTTTTATTGTTCACTTTTTTGAGTTGGAAACCAATGGTTCCTACTCTCCTGCCCACAGATGACTGCTCTGGGCCCATTTGGCAATTTAGAAAAAATATCTCCCCTCAAAGAATCCATCTACGGGAGGCAGGTGGGTAGCCCAGGGTGGCTCTGATGACCCACGGGGCCCATAGAGGTAACATGTCTTAAAACTGTGTCTCTGCAGAGGGCCTGGAGGTGCTGGGTTTATTACCCTTTAAAGTGGGTGTGCTTTATCCACCTCACACTGTTCATTTTGCTCCCTGGGGCTCTGTATTGACTATGTGCTATGGTGGAATTCATTGTGGAGATAATAAAAGATCACCTGGGGTTCCAGAGTCAGCTCTCAAGCTTATCCTGGGTTAGAAAGAGATAAAGACAGAGAACAGAATGGGCGGGAGGAGGACAGCATTCAAGGAGGGGGGACCTTCGAAACTGGACATGTCCTTGAATTTTCTACCTAGTTTAATTTTTTCTGGCAGTAACGATCATGATCATGCTGATGTTGCTGGTTGTGATTATTATGACCCAGAGTATCACAGTACCAAAAATAAAATAAAATATAATAAAAGTGGCCAAGCTTGAGGATCTCTTTGCAAAATACGTCAATTATCTCACTGAATCTTTGTGACAATCTTCTAAGTGTCACTTTGTTTTTCCTTCTTTTCTTTTGTACTAGGGATCAAACTTAGGACCTTGCACTTGCCAGGCAGGTGCATATGCAGCTAAATCCCTGGCATAAGTGCCACTTTGATCACTCTCAGTGTACCCTTGGGGAAACTGAGGCAGAGAGTGTTTAGCTCAAATCCAGTAGCTGGTCCTGGCAGATGTGCGATACAATCTTCAAGGAAGTCCGACTCAGGGGCCCAGGCATGAGGTCGGGTGCGGGGTAAGACTCAGATGTCTGTGGGCACAGGCGGGAGAGGTCATGAGGGGAGCGCACCTGTCCCAAAGGGGAGTCCCAGGGTCTGTGGCCGCCAGGAAGCAACTGTCCCCTCTCCGTCACTCATATCCTGGCTGAGCACTGCGGGGCTGAAATTCACTCCAGTGCTGTTGGAATTTTTTTCCCCCAAGAGCCAACAGAAAGTGGTCCCTGGGTATGAATCCTTAGATGTTTAAATGGGGACAGGACAGTCACATTGTTAGATGACCAGGAGCCAAATAAAACAAAAACAAAAACAAAACCCTTCAGATTGTAAGCATTTTATATATATATATATATATATATATTTTTTTTTTTTTTTTTTTTTTTTTGAAGACAGGGTTTTGCTGTGCAGTTCAGGCTGGCCTTGAGTTACTTTGTAGCCCAGGCTGGTCTCGAAGTTGCCATGATCCTCTTGCCTCAGCCTCCTGAGTGCTAGGATTACAGGCATGTGCCATCATGCCTAGCAAGAGTTTTTTGAGACAAGGTTTTTACTGTGTCGTTGAGGCTATCTGTGTGGCTCAGGCTGCCCTTGAACTCAGGGTGCTTCTCCTGCCTCAGCCTCCCGAGTGCTGGAGTTACAGATGTGTTTGATGTTGGCCTGTGTGGGCACTGAATTGCTTGTTTCATTTGCACATGAAGTAGAGGCTGTGATAAGGGGCTTGAGCATTTTGCCAGCTCTAAAAATTGCCCTGAGCCTGAGGCATTGTCTCTCCAGTCAGCCAGGCCATGCTGCTGGAGCATGAAGAATGTACAAATTTGAAAAACTCCTTACTATAATTGCTTCTTGGATGAGTGGCTGCCCAGGAGCCAAATTCAGAATCTGAGAAAAAAGAGCACTTATTTTACCTGGGGGTCAGTGTGTGATAGGGTTTCTTTTTTAGTGCTGAGTAATGTTCAATTGCATATTGAGGCCAAAGCGTGTTGATCACTTATTGGTGGACAGAACGGAGGCTTGTTCCACCTTTTGCAGTTGGGAACAAGGGTGTGCAAGTGTGCACCCAGATTGGGAACCCCTTGGGTCCTCCAGGAATTCAGTGTTTAGCACAGTGTCTCGTTTTCACAGCTGCAGCACCATCCTGCCTTCCCATCAGTGGTATAGAGGGGTTTGGCCCCCCCTCGCTGACACTTGCCTTGTGATTTTTGGTTGCATGGTAGCCATCGAAGTAGCTTTGATTTCCCCTGCCTGAGATGGGTGTTGTGAGCATCCCGCATCTGTTCATGTGCAAATTACTCATCATCATTTTGTTTTTGTTTTACAATTTAGTAGCTCTGAGCCTGTGAGCTTTCAACAGTTGTAAAAACTTTTTTTTATTATTACCTGCATATAGGAGAAAATCTTTGCAGTGTGATTGTGTGCCTCCCCAGACATGTACGGGCTTATCCAACATGTCTAACTTGAAGAATCATTGAAGAACAGAGCTAAGGCAGAGACCCAGAGGCCACTGGTGGTGGGAGAATCATTTTGCTGAGTGCCTGCTGTATGTAGCCATGTAGACCCATCCAGAGGAGGCAGAACCCTACTGAGAAGGTCGCTGGTGAAGAAGGGGAGAGGGATTTCTGTGCACCCCAGAACTTTCCTGTGAAATCTGACTAACAAGCTCTTTGAAGTTGCAGAGGACAAGAGAAAAGAAGACAGTGAAACAGGCTGTGAGCTTTTGTTCAGAAAAACCATCGGATGGGAGCAGAGCTTGATGTACTTAGGGGCTGGTAAACAAGGTGGTCATGTAGGAAAAGTCAGTCCATGATCTTTCACTTGTGTTTATATTTCATTACTGTGTCATGAGTTGGTAAATAACTGGGACAAAATAAAGCTGGTGGAATCAGCCTGGTGAAAGTAATAGAAATGTCTAACGTCTCCACATTTGGGGCTGAGGATGTAGGTTAGTGGTAGGGTAGCTGCTTAGCACATCCGAGATCCTGGGTTCCATCCCTAGCACCTTAAAAATAAACAACAAACAAATGAATAATAAAGTCCCTAAATCCTGGAGGAGTCGGTTTAAACTCCATGAAAGCACATTTGGAGTTTCAGAGTTTCATGGTGTTTTACACATCTCTTGAGAATTTCACTCTAGGGTTTCATAATCCAGGGTGAACCCCTGTTGACTCAAGATTAACTGAGAAGGTTGTAAATTGAGGTGTGGATCAGGGCTCATTTTCCTTGCTGATACAGACCCAGAGCAGGATTAGCCTCACAGGCAGCCTTACAAATGGGAGGAATTCCTGCCTTGCTGGGTTTTGTAGAGCGGAGGGCTAGGACATCTGGCTGGGAGCCTTGTTAGCCAGGCGGTTAATGGTTAACCTGTGCGGCATGCCTGCAGAGGCTAATCTCTGATGAGACCCGGTGCTCAGGGGAATAATGGTTAACCATTCCTTACCTTTGACTAAAACCGTTTACCTTGCATAGTTTAGTCTTTTTAAATGTGTGGGGCTGTAAAGTTTTTCTTTTGCAAATCCAAGTTACACAAAAGTTTTAGGACTCATTCTTTGCAAAGAAAGCAGGTGATATCCGTGAACAGTCTGCGAAGAGTGCCCTCTTTTAGAAAAAGGAGGGGGACCAATGACTACTGAATACTCTATTTGTTGGACTTGAACACAGCTGTGCAGTGAGAGACCCGTTTGAAAGGGTCCTGTGTGGAAACCCAGAGGGGACTCTCCTCCTCAGTCCCAGCCTTCCCTCTGCCATGAGGGTCCCTGTGTGACAGTTCTTGTTGACTGGTGCTTGTCAGGTAGACTGGAAAGAGGTGGAAACCAAGGCAGCAAAGAAGAATCTGAGGGGCGTTTGGGGTTGGGTGTGTTGTGTCTGATCCACAGCTTCGTCTGTCACCTGGCCAGCTACCGCCCCTAGGAAGATGTGGCTTCAAAGGGAACTTTTGCTGCATCCAGCTGAAGCTTTTGGTGCTTTTGCCTACTTACAAAGCATTCTGTGCACATCAGAAATAGACTCTATTTAAACAAAAAGGGTGGCTGGACATTGGTTGCAAGCAATGTGCAAGCTGCAAGCAGCTTGTGATAGCAGAGTGTAGTTTCACACTCACATCAGGGTCCTGGTTTCCTTTCCTCTCAGTAATCCGAGGGCTGTCTGTCCTTGCTTTCCTGTCATCATGGTTTTTATCTGCCATCCTAGGAGAGCATTGGACCACGAGGCTAGTGCTTCTCTGTCAGTGTCTTTGGGCATAGTTTACCCCCCAGAGTTCCCTGGGGCTCCTTTCCAAGCTGACTGTTTCATCCAGGCTGTGCTGTCTCACTACTGTAACTCCTACAGGTTGACACTTTTCCTTTCTAGTTCTTCCTCGAGAATGTTCCAAGACCTGGCCGCATCTCCCACTCAGTGTGCAGCTCTCAGCATAGCTGACTGTCCCGCCACTCGAAGGCCACGGCTCTTGCCAGGGACTGTCCTTCTGACTGCCACGGTGCTGGTGCTGTGTCTCGGTGCCTCTTTCTGACTTCCTTTGGGAATGACATGGACCATGTCCTTGACGCACTGCCACCTGATGTTCCTCTGCTTCCCTGGGTTCTCTGGCATTCACTGTCTTCAAAGAAGTTGCTTTGCACCTGTCACTCTCATGCTGAGCCACAGCCTTGACTGCCACGCTCCCGTGCCACTCTAGTCCCAAATACAGACTGCCCCCTGGAAGCCAGGCCTAGGGGCACTTGTAGGCTCCTGCTTAACTACAATCAGACCATTACAAGTGAGATCTGAAGAGAGCAGAATGCTGGTTTTTGATTTTCTGTTGCTTAAGCTCTATTTTTAAAGTTTATTTTGATTCACAAATAGACACCTACATAGATAAGTGTGGGAGAGTGACAGTGGGGGGTCAATTTAAGGCTCTCTCTGTGTTTAAGATCCAGTCTCTCTGATGCCTGAGATGTGGCCCGGATGCTGTGTTGTTTTTTGGGTCTTCATGACCCCCAAGCCTGTGTGCTGAAGGATTGGTCACCAGCTGGTTGTGCTCTTGGGAGCCTTTAGGATTTGGGGCTCAGTGGAAAGAAATTAGGTTCATTGGATATTTGCTCTTGAAGGAGATAATCAGAAGCAGAGCGCCCCTCTTTTGTTTTCTGGCTGTCATGATGTGTGTGGCTTTGCTCTTCCCTACTCTCCCCATGCCATGAAGTTGCACCTGGATGTTCCACCATGATGATCCACCATGGTGTTCCGCCATGATGATCCGCAATGATGATCCACCATGGTGTTCAGCCATCGTGGTCTGCCATTGTGGTCTGCCATTGTGGTCTGCCTGGTCACAGGCTCAGAAACAACAGAGCCACCTGTCCATGGGCTGAAACCATAGTCATAATAAATCTTTCCTCCCTGTAAATTGTTTATCTCAGGTATTTGGTCATAAGGATAGAAAGCTGACTACTACATGTCGTGAAAGTCAGCATCATTCTGCATTCCAGACCCAGTGCCCACCATAGACCCATTGTATGTCACTGGATTTTATTTTTCAAGATTTAGTGAGTTTGGCTGGGCATGGTGGTGCATGTCTGTAAGTCTCGCACTTAGGAGGCTGAGGCAGGAGGATTTCTGCAAGTTTGAGGCTTGTCTAAGGTACGTAGTGAGTTCAAAACCAGCCTTAAATACACAGCAAGACCCTATTTAAAAAAATAGACTTAATGATTTCATATAAAGTACTTGGAATGGTATCTGCCCCAACATGTGCTCTCACATCAGCTCTAACCGGGCCACATCCTAGGCTTTAAAGCTCACTGTAGAAGCCCCCAGGATGGAAGGTGTGATGGAACACCCACAATACCTTCCACTGTCCTATTAATTTCATTTTAAACAAAATTATATTTAAGTTTCCTTTTAGTGAGCTATTTCTCCAGGTCCATAAAATATACTTTTCACAGCTTAAATTTAAAATTCAGATCCCTTCACTCACCAAATTCTGTCTGTTTGGTGGGAACTTTCTTTTGAGATGCTTTCTCTACTCTTGTTGGGTTTGACCGGTAACATATTTTCAGTAACACCTGCTAATAGGTTTTTAAAACTTTGCAATTGTGAACAATTTTTAGTTTAATATGATCTTTAAAAACTTTGGGGCGTCTAACTACATCCTGTGTACTGGTATATAAGACGATAACGTTGTTTTTCATGTACACTCCATGCGTATTTTTCCTGGTAATAATGATTTCACATGTCACTGTGCTGTTTTATTCTGAAGCATTTTGTGCCATCCAATCATTTTACCTTTGATTTGATCATTTCTCTTCAGGGTTTATAGTCTACTTGTTCATAGTTTTTTTTTTTAAACTTATGATTTATAATAGTAAATTATCGAATCGTTTAGTCATTGCTATTTGCATTATTGTTGCTTCTGTTCTCCTCCCCACGAGTAGCCCAGCCCTTGGGCACACCCGCTGGACAGAGTGCCCTCCTCTGAGTCTCCTCTCCAGCCTTGTCTGTTCCCTTAGGTTGTGTGTTCTACTTAGCGGCTGTGTGATGGCTTAGTCCACATGGAACATTAATAAAACGTGAAAAGACAGCTTGGGCATTGTTGCCCAGTTTTGCCAGGTGAATTTCATTATTTGCCGTAATTCCTCGGACTTTGGCACTGACTGGGAAATGCGCAGCATGTCCTGTTTGAATACATTTTAATCTTCACTGCATCAGTCTTTTTTTTCAGTTCCTATCCAATGCGATGGACCTTTTCATGGTTCCTGTCCTGCGTAGCTTCTGACTGTGATGAGTAATTACCCAGGGCCAGATGTTTCTAAGTCTTTGCCCAGTGCTCTCAGCCATCCTTCCGAATTAATCTGCCTTTTCTTCCTGCTAATAATCAGGGACCTCAGGCCCCACACGGCCCACAGATGTTGCTGGTTAGGGCTGTCATCTGCCAGCTCCGGATTCTTTCCAGAGTTTCTGTGTGGAGACCTCAGATAGCCTGTAATGAATTATGCCCTGGTCCCCCTCTGAGACAGCCCAGCTCGCTGCTCCCCACCGGCATCTGGCGCAACCTGTGGTGAATCGATTTCTTCTCTCTGCTCTCGGTGATTCTGGAGCCTTAGGTTGTGGTGCTTCTTGGGAAGCTGGCTGGCCCCCACTTTAAGATGGTTGTCCTTTACTGGGGCGGAGGAGTGTGCTGGTCTGGTGGCTTTCTTCTTTGCTGCTGAAAGAGTGGCTCAAATCCCATGAATCCCAAAGTGCAGTGTGGTCTGGGTTCTGCAACCGAGCTGGGCGAGCTGGGGGTTTGAATAGTCTGAGTTGATGTGAGAACACTGGAGGAGGAAGGCAGGGAGTGCGGAGCCGGGGTGCGTCTCGGCTCCTACTGAATCTGTCACCATCATCTACCTCTGTCCCAGGGACTCTGGTCATCCTCCCTGTGTCTTTTGATAACTGCCACAAATACCAGCAGCAGCATGGACCCTGATGGTGAGGGGGGCTGATTTGGAGACATCCCATGAGCATGATGGCATGGTGACCTGTGACCGTCTGAGATGAGAAGATGTGACACGCAGTGTGGGGGAACCTCCACTCCCCGGGTGGGGGGACAGGGCGCAGGGGCCAGGGCCTCCTGCAGGAGCTGTGACGGCTTTGAAGTCTCGCGTCCTGTAATGCTGACAGCGTTTTTGTATCCAGTCATGAAACAGAACTGGAGCATTGTTTTCTTCTTATGCATTATCTCAGAAGTAATTTTAAAAAACGTGTGCTGAAATTAGAAATAATACAAGTGTAAAGACAATGACAGCTTAACTGTGCACAAATGCAGTTACTTACACCTTGGCAAGCTTTCTGAATTCATCTGTGTGGATAATTTTACCGGGTTAAAAAAAAAAATTTTGCCTGGTAAAGTTTGAAGTTTGGAGGGAGGGAAGAGGTAAGATATGTGATACTTGGATTTTAAATAATTTGATTTTTGTTAGTGTGGGGAAGGATGAACATGAAGCAGAATTCTTGAAGAAGAAAACATTGATTTTCCCACGCACTCCGGACGTGCATTCCATGATCCCAGCCCTTGGGAGGCAGAGACAGGAGGATTCTGCAAGCTCAAAGTCAGTGTGCGCTGCATAGTGAGACACTGTCTCAGAACAACCACAGAGTCATGTTCCATTTGTTTTGTAGCTTCCAGCATCCCCGCCTGGAGATCAGTAAGCTCATAGTCTTAAATGTATTTTTCAGGAATAGTTTGTATTCGAAATGTGACAGCAAATACAGTGAGTGAATTACATTTCTCACAATGAGAGACACATTGCCGTTCACTGACCTCCGAGTCCTAGTCCTCCCTGGCTGGGAGCACACGCCTCCCACCCTGCTTGCTGTGCTCTGAAGTGCTGTTTCCTGCGTGGCCCTCGCTGCCCTGACAGGGCTGCCTCTGTGTGCTGAACTGGTCCGAAACACTGCCCTTGCGGGCTCCTTTGGACTTGGAGGAGGACCAGAAGTTGCGGGCGGCAGACCTGCTGCAGAGGTGGATCAGGACACACAGTCACGTTTTTCTGAGCCTGCTTTCTGCTTGGTGGCGGGGGACAGCAGCAGGCGCTGTATTTTCGGTCCCACTTGATGGAGACGGAGGTGAGAGAGGACTTGAGGAACTGCTTCAGGAAGTGGCAGGGATGCCAGGCAAAGGCTGTTGAGGGTGAGGCAGGCTGTTGTAAAAGAGGTTAATGACGACGCGGCTTCTAACAAGTTTTTAAAAACTTTAAATATCCATGTGTGCCACTCATGGTCACAACCCATGTGTGCAGATGTTTCTCCTCTTTTCTTTTTTCTGTTGTGCGGGAATCAAACCCACAACCTTGCGCTTGCCAGGCAGGTGCTTGTGCCCAGACATTTCTCTCTTTATCCATTTTCCATTCACGCCTGTGACTGATGGGTCTCTGCTGTGCTTGGCCTACATGGTCTCCGGGAGCCTTTCATTTCAACACCTTGGGACATCCCCATTTATTTCTCCATTATGGGCTACACTGTCCCTGCGACCTGCCCATAATGGAAGTATTGGGTTGTTTCCAGATTTTGCAATTATATACAACTTTTCCACACGTGTGTGTGTCTTAGCATAAATTCATATTAGAATTTTGCATTAAAAGGTACGTGTATGGGTAATTATGTTGAAATTCCCAAATCAGTTTCCACAGAAGTTACACCAACAGCAGTGTATGGGAGGGCCTTGTGGACTGGGAGCTTTTTCTTGGAGATGAGAATTTCAAAGTTCTTTTCTTTTCTTTTCCTCCCCTGCCCTCCCCTCCCCTCCCCTCTCTCTTTCTTTTGAGACAGGGCCTCACTATGTAGTTCAGGCTGGTCAGGAACTTACTATGTAGCCCAAGCTGACCTCAAACTCAGAGCAATCCTCCTGCCTCAGCCTCCCAACTGCTGGAATTACTGCCCAGCCTAGAATTTGAGAATTCTAAAACATACTTAGATATGTCATACATAGGTGTACATACAAATCCTTGGATATGCTTCTACATGTTATCATCAAACAAGCATATTTGAGCCAAGTTTTGGAAGCGGTGTTTACATGACAATTTTCAAATCCCAAGAGCTGTCAGATGGAGAAAATATGAATAATAAGGTGGTTTGAGGAACATAGGTTCCTGTCCTCTCTCTCCCCTGCCTCCCCTTCGCACCCTCTCCCCTCCCCGCCCTCTGTTTTTCTCTCCCCGCCCTCTGGGTTTCCTAAGCTCAGCCTGCCTTCTTCCAGGATGTCCTCCCGGGTTGCTCCAGCTCTTTTCTGACTGGGGACACGGCGGGGGCCTGTCCTGCAGGGGGTGCTTATTCCAGTCAGTCTGCCTGCGCCTGGGCTGTGCTGTCAGAATCACAGGGTGGGGCGGGGTGGGGCGAAAGAAGGGGCAAGGGGGTGGTTTTTAACTTTTTCCCTTGTGCTGTGCTTTCTAACTGGTTCTCGGGCAGGAACAGCAACTTGAATAAATACTTTCTCATGTTTCTTAGAGGAATCTCAGGCACTGCATTGTAAAGCTTTATGCATAGCTCTTAGTTTTCTGATTATAAAAAATAAAAATGGCCATTGTGGAAAATACAAGAAATATAATGAAGTTTTATCCTGCAGAAAACCAAAAGTCACCCAGACCAGGGATAATCACTGCCCTCTCTTCTCTCTCTGTCTCTCCCTCTCTTCTGTCTCTCTGATTCCCTTCACTTGAGAACAGCACACCAATGTGGTTTTCTAGTCTCCTTTCTCACCCACTGGACGTTTGCTAGATTAGAGCGAGTCCTCCCTCATTGCCAGCCTGAAAGGTCAAGAGCCCTTTGAAAAGAGACTTAGACCCCAGATTATCCCATGCACGCTGCTGTTCCCGGTCCTCTAGCTGTGCTGCATGCCAGGCTGACCTGCATTGGAGCGAGAGTCGGTCCACCTGGTCCACCTGGTCCACCTGGTCCTTATGTACTTTCGCGCCTTTGGATTGGGCTGCACAGCTTCCGGTTGCAGGGTCTGCCTCTGGTTAGTCAGGTGGAGGGGAACATGGGAGCATCTCACAGCACAGTTTCGAGGGGCACGGGGAGTAGGCTGAAGGTCTTGCACACTTAAATTTTGGCAGATAATGCCAGATTTCTCCCCCAAAAATGTTTTATCTGTGTCTATTCTAATTAATAATCTCCATATCCTCCAACCCTGGAAATGACCAGGTTCTTTCAATTTTTTGTTCAGGTTGATAAGATACAAAAAATGGTCTCTTGTGCATGTTTAATTTACATTTTCCTGGTAATTAGTAAGGTTCATAAGCTTCTTAGCCCTGTATCTCTCAGCTGTGCATTGTCCATTCAGTCGGATTTCTGATTATTAAATATTAAGTTTTTGGTCTTACATATGTTATCCTGCTTTGTGCTGTTTACCCATATGGAGTTTAAAATTGTTTAATAATAACTATTATGGTTCTCCTGTTTTGGATCTTAATTGGCAAAGGAAATCTCCGTATCTGCAAAATCATAATCAAAATTGTTTTTTTTTATACTGTTATAATTTTGTTTTCTTCTAAAGACAACTAGATTGATTGAGTGACTTGGGATGGAATTCTATATTGCCTTTCCTCTGTAGTTTAATCATGAAAAGCAATAATTTGTTGGTATGTTTGTGATTTACCAAAGCGGTTCCATAACCGTGCATCGAGCTATAGATGAAAATGGAGCTGTGCCGCTGTAGACACCTTGTTCCTTAGGACTTTTCGCGTTGCTCTCCAGCTGCCCGTTAAATGGTTTCAGCGCCTTTCTCTGTCACCCCAGTGGATTCAGGACTTTGAAAAGGAGAGGGCTCATAAAGGACCTCGCAGGTGCCGTTAAAATTAGCTCTGCTTTTGAAAATAGAAGAATCGTTTACAGAGAGTCAGAATCCGGTGGTTTGTGAATCTATGATATTAGTAACCCACCTCCCCCACGGCAGGCGTGCTGGGTGCGGTCAGCGTGAGAGGGACCAGGTTCCTGACCTCGGGACCTCGTGGCAGGGCGGGGCTGGACGGACCGCGTCCAGCCTTCCTGTTGCAGATTGAGAAGTGTGTTCCTTCGTCCTTTGACCCTCTGCTCTGGAACGCTTAGCACCCCATTCTCCCCGTTTCCTTTTGGACACCCTTCTCCCGCTCGCTGGCTCCTGGTTATGCAGCAGCCGTGCACAAATGTTTTCCTCAAGCCCTGAAGTACAGTGCTGATCTGTGGGCACACAAGGGAAGTGGAAAATCACTGAGCACTCTCTAAGCTCAGGACCAGGAATGACAGCAGAGCTGTAATGTTTAGAGAAGAGATAGGAAGTGGTGTTTATCAGGGGTGTGAAAGGCTCAGAACTGCAGAGGAAAGCCTCTTGTTTTTCACACTGCTCCTTCCTAATTTGATAACTGCTGTCCTATCTGCATACCTTTTTTCCTGTGGGGGGTCAACAGACGGTGTTTCTCATTTAGATTCTTTTGAAATCCTGCTGATTTTCTGACCATTTTTTAGTGCTTACCTTAATGGTATTTTTTTTTTCTTAGAGGGAGCAACAAGTTCTTACTTCCCTATCAGATCACGTTTTTTATTCCTAGAGTGCTGGCTTTTTACTATGTTTCCTCTAATTGCAACAGCTTTGGTTAACAGGTAACTCATGAGACATTGTTTTCTGTGGCCTTGCAGTAGTAGTTTCTTGACATGCAATAGTAATTCATTTAATCCTCCCAGTAAGCCCTCTGAATGTGGCTACTGTGATTTTCATCCCTCAGAGGAGAAAACGGAGGCTCAGGGATGTTTCATGGTCTGCCTGGGATGGTACTAGCCCTCGATGTCTAGAACTGGACAAGACACACGAGAAAGGTAGTGAGGGTTTGCATTTATTAGAGGTGGGAAATGAACATGCTGTGAGAATGAGAGAGACCACAATGGCCAGTAACCCTTGTCCTGCAGGCTGGCCGCAGAGCCAGGCTGACCTATCAAAATCCTGCTTGGTTCCACCCGCTGCACTGAAGATGGCATTTTCTGATTGGTCCCCGGTGGATCTCGGAATCACCAGGACATGTGCACTTGCCCGGCCAGCTGGCCAGAGCCTGATCTCCTGCCTCAGTATTGGTACCTGAAACTTCAAGTTGGTACTCAGATTCAGGACTGCTTATCAGAGCCTCAGCTCACAGCGATTCTATCTAGTGCCTTTAGCTTCTTGCCCTTAATAAATAACCAAGTGTGTCTCCATCTTTCTTTGAGATGAATCTGAAAGGAAATAGTCTCACTGCCCGTGCCTGTCCCACTTCTCAGGCAGGCAGTTTTATCTTCATATTTTTTGATGTGTGTTTCTATGTGTTGGTGGTTTCTTTTTTTTTTTTTTTTTTTTTTGTCTTTTTCCTTTTTATCGATACCGGGGATCGAACTCACCACTGCCTACTTGCAAGGCAGTCGCTTATGCCGCTGAGCTAAATCCCCAGCCCTGTGTTGGTGTTTTTAAGACAGAGTCTCACTGCGTAGTTCAAACTGGCCTTGACCTCACTGTGTGGCCAGGCTTTCACTGAGTTCCTCGAAGTCTTCCAGCCTCAGCCTCCCAAGTGATGGGATTGCTGGAGCGTGCTTGGTGAATTTCACTGTTAAGATTGATGTCTAAGCCCTGGTTGTTTTGTGAGTGGCCCGGGAGTTTTGGGGTTTCTCGGACCTCCTCTTTCCCTCGGCTCCTTGCTGGTGAGGTTGCCACCACATCTGATTACACATTGTTGTTCCTTCTTGTTGAGTGTGTTGTCGGGGATCAGAACCACCACCCCACCCTCCTTCCACCCGGGAGAGGAGCTGGGACTCTTGGTCGTAGAGATATCATCAAATGTGTTGTGAGCGTTGAGTCTCTTGTTTTGTTCAGGAAATTTCATTTCAGTGACCAGGCTGCTTGTATTGTATTATTTATTCCATCCTTGCAGAAACAGGAGTAGTTCAATGTTTGCAGTTAGGCGACCTTGGAACACACCAAGCGTGGCTGAGTTTGGATAACTGACAAGGGGAACGTGCCGAGCTTCCTCCATTGGACCAGACGGCGTTAAAGCAGGAGTCGCCAGGTGCTATACCCCTGGGAGCATGAGCCGCTGAAACAGGGTGGGTGTCAAGGCCATCGGTAAACCGTGTGAAGGAAGATGGAGGTGACCCAGACTCAGGAGGGACACAGGTGTCTCCCTCTAGATCTGGTGTCACCACGTTCACAGCTGTTCTTCCTGACTTGTAGATAACACCAAGAGTGTATGTGCTGAAGGATTCTCCAGTGTCACCGTCCTGCCCTGGGGTCAGAGCCCAGCAACTCTTGCTGGGCACCGTGGCCTGGGGTGAAAAGCTCTTGTTCATGGCACAGCTTCCCTTACATCCACCCTACCCCGGGGTAATTATATTACAGTTAATTGCCCCATCCTCCTCGCCAAGTTCCGTCTTTGTCCAGCCAGCCAGCGCGCTTCCCTGGCCACCCGGTTGCTTACTTTCTCATATTTGCAGTCCTTCTACTTTCGCAGTCCTCTTCTCCCAGCTGCTACTCCTGTGGGTTCTGGCCTTTGCCTCACTTGCTGACCCCCACCTTTTTAGGGAACCCCCTCTGAGCACCCATGCCTCCCCTGCCCTGCAGCCCACCTGGATTTGCATCTTCTGGCCTCTGGCTGAGGCCCTTGCCTCCCAATGGATGGGGTGGGGGGTGTAAAATCCTCCTCCCTGAAGAGAGCTCTGTGCCCCCCCCCATCCTGCCCACTGGGCACAGAGGTGGTCCGGGCTTCTGCCTGGACTCTTCCTGCAGGACTCCCAAGTGCCTCCTCTGTCACCACTGTTTGTCCCCAGATGCAGGGCTCACCAAAGGGAGTCTTTAAAAGCTTCAGCATCACACTCGATCCTGTCCATCTGATGGCACCGCATATCCTGGAAGCATTAGATCCTCCTAAGGGTCCCCCAGAACTGAAATATATACACATACGTATTTTTGGTTTTTCATGGTCTGTCATCTTGCACTTGCTGGGAAAATGCTGTACTGCTGAGCCGCACGCCAGGCTCCTAAAATAATTTTTAAAGCCACCTGATCAATTGTGCTGTGACAATTAAACCAGTATCTCATGTTCTCAGTGAATTTATAACTCATTATGAGTTGACCTTTGAGGGGTGAGTTTACAAACTCAGAATCCAAAGGCTTGGAGAGCTCAGGCCGATTTTCTTGTGGGCCTTGTGACCAGCCAGGCTGCAGACTGGTCCTACTTCTTCTTCCCGCTTGGCAGCGGTCTCAGGCTGCTTTCCAGAGAGAGCAGTTTTTCCTGTCCGGTCCTGAAGAGCCCACCTCCTCTAGATGGTGAGCTTTCTCTGGACAGGAAGCGAGTAGTGAGTAGCGCTCGTCCTGAGATCTCATGTGGTGCTGAGGGGTGCTGTGATGACAGCGAGCCTTTCTGTGGCGGAAGTCGGTTTGGAGATGGCTGAAGTGTTCTGTGATCTCTGTGTAGGGCTCCCTCCTTGCTGTCTGGTGTGGCTCCTGGCCTCTGTAGGAGCTGGGTCGGTGTCATGGTCACTGGTCTGTAATATAATTGTAATTTAACAGGGCCAGCACGTGGGGCTCCATGCCAGCCTTTCTCGTCCCGTAGGGAGGAAGATTCTGGATCAATGTAGAGTTCTGAGCAGAGACTCCACTGTGTTTGCAGGTGGATGTGTGTGCGTGTAGGGTAGAGGGTGCTGGGTGCAGAGTGCTGGGTGCAAGATGCTGGGTGCTGGGTACAGGGTACTGGGTGCAGGGACAAGGTGATAGGTGCTGAGTACAGGTTGCTAGGTACAGGGTGCTGGGTGCTGGGTGCTGGGTGCAGAGTGCTGCCTCCATTCCTTGCCATCATCAGGGTATGCGGGTGCTGTGTACTTTCCCTGCTCGTCTTCTGTCTGGAGTGCTGGAGGAAGGTTGGCTATGGCTTCTGCCTGCCCCACTGTCTGAGCATGCATGGGAATCGCCCTTCCATCAGCCTGGACGTTGCCATGCCAACTGTGCCACCCTCCTGGTTGCACCTAGGAGAAAGGTGCTCCCAACCCAGCCAGCCGCCCTCTCTCTTATCCCTTAAGTCCCTGCTTAATCTGCTGCTGCAGAGGCTGAGTAGAAGCTGTACCCTGTCACTCTTGCCCCATCCTAAGGTGCAGCCTCCTCTTCCTCCACTTAGATTTCTCTCTGAATCTCTCCTCCTCTGCTTGCTTCTCTGATCACACATAGATTGTCCACACCTCCATGGTTTCCGGAAGTACCTTGTAGCACAAGTCCGTTAGACTAGAGCTTGTTCTGGTGCTGGAATCAGCTCCTAAGGAGCAGGGGTGGGGCAGGTTCTGCCCATTCCTGCACTTCCCCCGAGAGTACAGAAGTGTAGAACTTCTTCCCTCTGGGATTCTGTTATTGTTGTAGCTGAGCAAAGATGATCTACAGACTCTGACCAAGGTGCACAGACAATGACCAGGCAGGCACCAACATGGTGCCTCTAAGTGACATCAGGTTTTTCCAGATTCATGGAGATTTGCCACCGTGGAAAATTGGGATGTGCTGGTTGGTTGGGTCAACACCCAGGCACTGAACAGTTTTTTTATTAATTAATTAATTAATTTTTTTGAGACATGGCATCCTTATGCAGTTCAGGCTGGCCTTGAACACAATTGTATAGCCCAAACTGGCCTCATAAACACACAGCGACCCTCCTGCCTCAGCCTCCCGTGTGTCAGGATTACAGGCAGGCATCACCTCACCCAGCTGTATTTTCATTTAGTTTTTTCCCACCATTCTGGGGTGAAGCTTGGCCTGTAGCCATGCCTGGGGGCAGAGTGCAGGCCTCCAGGGCTGGTTTTGTTGGTGTGTGATCAGAGGGGAACAATGCTAGTGCATACCCCTGGCTGGGCAGAAAGTCTGGAGTGACCCCAGGCACATGTTGAGCAAGGACCCCATTCTGGCCTTCCATGGTCTCTCCTTCCACTCTTCCTGTGTTGCCTCTGCCGCTGGGTGGGGCAGCTCCTCTGGTTCGTGTAGTTGTGACTCAGGGACCAGAAGAGACCCTTTCTCCAGCGTGGCCACTGGGTTTCTGCACGACCCCTGGCCAGGCACTCCAGCTCACGCAGTTTCCCACGGCGGAGGAGTCTCTGTCCCGCGGCACACACAGTCTCGAGCTCTAGGGGTTCACAGAAGGTGGGAGACTGCATAGCTCCTGCAGTGTGTGGACCGTTGGCTGGCGTGTCGTACTAGGAAGTGGCTCTCCTGGAAACCGGGGACTTTGCTACTCCAGGGGTGGCGATGTATGAGAAATACCGTGTGCAGAGGGAATGCTCCCTCAGGGTGACTCTGGAAAATCGGGGTCTAGTTGGGGCCATGGACACTTACTAATGTGTATAATGTGTTCACTTTTCACACACACAGCTGAGCAAAACTTTTAGGGAAAAATCCAGTTTATCTGCTGTGTATTTTCGGTCAAATAATAAACATCTCCGTGAGTTAGTTTGTAACAATAACTTGTACATTAATTTAGTGTTATAGTTTGAAGAACACAGAGCTCATAGAGAATCCCAGAGATGATGGAATAGCACATGGGAAAAGAGGGTAAGAGAAGATGGGGCTTTTTATGCCGCAGGGTACGAGGCAGGGGGAATTTTAGTCGGAGGATTAAAAAAGGGTGTGAGGTGGTTACCAGGTGCCCTTTGCAAGGGGAGAAACTTTAAGAAGAAATAGATGACCTCAGCAAAAGTGTATACAGATGTGCAAAACAGCAGTTAGAGGAGATGTATTTTTTTTTTGTAATTTTTTTTATTTTATTTAAGGAGAAAAGAAAAAAAAAAGCAGGGAAAGGGTACAAGTTATACAGATTTACAGAAAAAAAAATGAACAGTAGGAAATCACTAGTTAATGGATTACATATTGTCATCTTAGAAATAATTGTTCAAGTCACAAAATTAAAGCTTGTAAAGTGGACATTCCATCAATGATACTGCAAACAGTTCTGTTCATTGATCCAATAAAACTCTGTGATATCATTTTCTATCTTATACACTTAAATATACATGCAGTTATATAGTTTGGAGCACTTTCTTTTCCTCTCTTTTGTACCATGACTATTACACATTTTGGGTTTCATTGCTCCCACGCTTCTTATTACTTTTTTGGAAGAGAGTAAAACCAAATGTGACATAACAGAACAGAATCGGTCAAGTCAAAAGGGTGGACATAATAGATAATGTAAAAACATAATACAAGGTGATCAACAATGGTTACTATAATGCCTCCCGCTATCTCTAATAGAATTGCCTATATCGTTAGTTATAATACAATTGAACAAAACAGTAAAGAATAAAACCGACAAAACCAAAACATTGGAGACATTGTAGGTCTTCAAAAGTAGATAAAAGTCAACAAGAATGGGCGTCATAATGAATCTCATTATCTTCACAGCTGATGCCTAAACTTTCGAACCTGATACTATCCAGCAAAACAGAATAGGGGAACATCAGTTAAAAACCAGATGGTGAGAGTAATACAGGGCTTTAAATCAAGGTAATGGAAAGTCAAAGTGGGTTACTATAATATATCCTGCTATTTTTTTCCTTTAATTAAAAGGATAAAGATAAAAAAGTAAATAATGGAGTGGAGATTGAGATAAAAGAGGGCATAACAACGAAACAGCGCAGATCAAAACATAACCATTTAAGCAGAATAGTGTTTCACCACCAGATAATCCTAACCTAAAAGTAGTTACCATATTGTCTCTTTCTTTGAAATCCTTGAGTACAACTTCGTATACTGTAGCATTAAGTATATCAAAATAATGTAAAACTATTCAAGAGAATGACAGCATTACAGAGTATTTAGAATCGACTAACAGAAAATGAATAATGGTTTCTGTATAATCTAGAGGAGATGTAAAATACAAAAGAAGCAATTTTAGTACCGCAAAGATGGTTACTGTGACCAGGTTGAGTAACTGTTCTTCAGTGTGTTCAGCTGGCATCTAAGAAGTCTACCACAGTGTGCAAGCGACTAAGACCTTTGGAAAAAAGTTTGTTTTTGAGACAGGGTCTCTCTGCAATTCAAGCTACTCTTCTATTTCTGGCAATGCTCCTGCCTCTGCCTCCTCAGTGCTTGCATACAGGCATGCACCTCTGTGCCCAGCTGACCTTTGTATCTTTTCTGTTGTTTTTTTTTCTCAAATCCCTTTATTCCCTCTTGAGAGTGACCAGGATCAGGCAGAAAAAGGAAGCCTTCCCCCTTTACTGCCTGCCTGTTTTATTGCGCTGGAAGAGGAGCCCTGATGTACAGAAGCCGGGCTGCTGCAGCAGTCTGCTTGACAGCCAGGGTTGGATGCAATGAGCCTGCTCTTTCAAATCAGACGCAGTAGTGAGATAAAAATATTCGGCTCTTCTTTGTCCTGTGTGTGGGAGTCTGCCACCGTTTCGGCTTCCAGGGTGACATTTATGTAAAGTTATATGACCTGGCCCAGTCTTCAGCGCCCACGGGAAGGTTCAGTCGCCCCTGGAACCTGTACTTTGGCGCCTCCCTTTCCCTTTCCCTTCACCCCTTGCCGGGTGCCTTGGACCCCCAGGATGGCCCAGGTGGTTGTTTCTGTGTCTTTTCCACCCCTCTGTTCTCTCTGCTGCCCAGCGAACCTGCCGCTCTGGTTCCTGTCTTCCCAAGCCTTTCCCACGCCTGGGTGGGTGGAGGACTGTCCTCTGTGTCTTTGGCAGGGCTACCATTGCATTCTGTGCTGTGGACAGTTTTTGAGGAAATCGAGGTCCCCTGAAGGAAGTACAGGTATTTGATGTTCAGCCAAGTGTTATTTTCCGAAGTGACCACGTGGCGTAGGGGATGTGTCACCGGCTCGGAGGCTGCTCTTACCAGGCAGCCCCTGCAGTGTGGCACCATGGCTCCCCAGAGGAGACACAGCGATGTCTCTGAGGCTTCATCACACCCAAGCCCAGACTGGGTCACAGTCCCTGTCTGTATGGCCGCTGGTTTGGGGGGCTTTATGTCACAGGGATCGGTACCCTTTTAGGGTTGAAACTTTTCCTTTATTAAAACATTTCCTAAGGAGTCATGTTTAAGAGAATTTATTAAGACGAAAAGACAACCAGGTGTGACTGTGCACACCTGTTATCCCAGCACTTGGAGGCTGAAGCAGGAGGATTTCCAGGCCTGCTTTGGACAACAGACTGAGTTCATACCAAGGCCCCATCTCCAAAAAACACAAAAAAGGATCAAAATCAAACAAAATCAAAACAAACAATCCAGAAAAAAAAAAAAAAGAAAGAAAAGTGAAAAAGGTTGTAATATGAACTTGCTCCAACTTTGATGTCTTTCAGTTTTACACTATGTGGCTTCTTATTAAAGTAATTAGAAAACATTATTTCAGTCATTTTTTACAGATAAAACAATCAAAACTGGACTTTTTGCATATGGAACAGCAATTTGGAAAAAATTGTAGGAAGAGGCAGGAGGAGAGTTCTGAATATATAGGTTTTAATTTAATAGGCGCCTCAAGAATATATTCTAAAGGATGAATTGGACTGGAACAGAGTGTTTGCGTAGCGTGTGCGAGGGCCTGGGTTCCACCCCCAGCTCCTCTACGGCAGGGCCCTGGAGAAATTACAACAATCTCACAGTATGCCAATAGAGAATAGTTCTCTAAATTGTGATTTGTAGTGGGGGAGGACATTATGCAACAGTGTGCAATTATTTTTTGAAAAATTCTCATCCCTATGGGAAGATAATACATAGTAATCACATTTGTTTGTTTTTTTTGGTACCGGGGATCGAACTCACAACTGTCTGCTTGCAAGGCAGGCGCTTATGCCGCTGAGCTAAATCCCCAGCCCCATAGTAATCACATTTAATGAAACATATGGTTTACTACTTTCTCAATTGTATAAATGAATTTGTATTCGAAGGAGTGGGACAAAATATGTGAAAATTTTTAACAGTGATCCTTCTGGACGATGCTGTTACAGGAGAATTTTGTTTTTCCTTCCCCTTTCCTGCAATTCCCAATTTCCTGGTAGTGAGTTTATAATCTGAAAATACTAGGTACTATTAAATCTTTTTAGTTGAAGTTGAAAAAGGCTGACATTTCTAAACTCTTAATTGAAAAGAATGCAAGCCACTGTAAGTTTCAGATCTGTTGATTGATCTGTTCTGATTTTGAGAAGTCATGCTTGGTCCTGAGTTGTTTCTGTGTTTTGTTTTTTTCTTCCGGTTGGTGTATGATGGTATGTGGTGCTGAGAGCCATTTTTGGTGGTGGGTGAGTGTGCTGAGTATTGTTATTTGTGAAGGGGCATTGCAGGCATCTTACAGCATAACCTGCTGGTACATGACTGCTGAGTGGTTTACATTTTTCCCTAATGCAATGGTAATAATCCAGAGATGACACACAGATCAAGTAGGTATTTCTTCTCTGCTCCAGTCTTCATCCCTGTGAGAATGGGATTCCGTGGTTTTTCTCTGAGCTCATCCCCACACAAGGAGACCAGTTTTACTTTATGCAGTGCTCTGAAGCTTTTCCTGCTTGAAAGCATAGCGTGGCTGCAGCTGAAAACCCATGTAATAATTGCTTGATGGCCTAAAGAACATGCAGGTGCCAGACCTGACTTGGATGGAACATCCCGTGGGTTCTCGGCATGTCATGGTTCCAGGTCCTTGCCGTCTCCTGCCGTGGATGCTTGCGGTGGGCGCCCTTACATATAACCCTGAAGATCTGTTGATTCTGTGTCCAGTGAAAATTTCCCTGAGATAGCACTGCTGAGTAACACAAGCGCTGAGTACAGAGCAAGAGGTTTGGGGAGACAGCAGCTCTCTAAAACCTTGAGAGTATCTGCCCTCTCTGAAGCTCCCGGAGAGCAGCCCCCATGTGCTTTCCTGGGGATGCCTTTGCTGTTGCAGAAGCGTGGTATTTATTTCCAGCGAAGATGCGAAAGGTATGTGTAACCCCAAATCAGGTTCACTGGCAGCAGAACCGACTGTATATAGTAAATAGCAATTTTGTAGGAATTGGGTGCGTGTCGGTTTTTCAGTGTTAGCTGAGAGTTCCACTGGAGTGCTGGAGCAGGTGACATTTGCCCTCCTGTCCCTGGTTTGCTCACCGCCGTGGAGTGCAGCTGGGGCTGAGGCCCAGACTTGCTCTAAAGGCCTTGGCTTGCAGGTGAGCAATCTCTTGGGGTCAGCGGTGGTCACCGTAGTGACAATGTGCTAACAAATTGCTTTACAGCAGTGCCATTACAGGGCTGGAGGCAGATGGGCCCTGGTCTCTGTCATGTCCCTGAGAGCTACTTAGCAGAGTGCAGGTTGTCCTAAGTGCCCTCTGAAGTGGTGTGGGGGGTGTGTCTTTACAAGGCAGAGGACAGAGAAGAGAGGACGGCTGTGACGGGTCTGGGGTGCATCTGTGCCCGTTGCCCACCTGGAATGATAACCACCCCCATGTCTCCTGAGGAGCTTTGTTTTCCCTGTGAGTAATTAACATTGGGTTGCATCAGATGGAATTGCACAGCTCCCCGACAGCTGACACCGGTTCATACCGGTTTCATTCCTGTGCCCTGTGATTCAGCCTCTTGGCGTCGATTGCATTAGGAGTCTCAGAAACCACCGGGTTGTCTGCCTAGCTGACCCGAGGCGTCATCACTGCCTTCCTCCCCCTCCCTGCCAGTGTCACCGTCATGTACCTCAATTTCCTGGAGGATCTAGAGAGAGTAGCAACAGGAGGAAAGGTGGCAACCGCTGACTGTGCGCTGGGAATTTGTGTACAGGCTCAGCGTCTCAAAGCCCCAAATCCTAGATGCTTCCAGAATTGGTTTTGTGCACAGAATTATTCAAGATACTGTACAAAATTTTTCCAGGCTGTGTGTGTTGTGTATGAAGTACAAATGAGTTTCATGGTTAGTCTTGAGTTCCGTCCCTTATTATAGATAAGCTATTATTATTTATTATGTTTGAGTGTTTGAGACAGGATCTTGCTGGCCTTGAACTCACCATGTGGCCCGCGTTGGCCTTGAACTCTCACCTCAGCCTTCCCAGGACTGTGGGATTACAGACCTGTGTCACCACGCCTGGCCTATATTTGCAGTTATTTTAAAAAGTTTCCACAAAATCCTAAGTCTGTCTGTATTGTGGCAGGTAGTCTGGTCATTCTGGTGTTAGAAATGAAGATGTGGGTTAGCCTTGGAGCCAGCTGTGCAGCTTCGGGGCGGCTTAGGCACTGGGATAAGCAACTTGCCGAGGTGAGCTCTGGAGTGGCTGCCGTGGGACCAGCTCAGTGCTGGACACTTGGACCCACATGGAGCAAAGGGGCTGCATAGTGTGGCTGCCATCCCTGTCCGGTTAGGAAGTGACATGCAGGAGCCCTGCACTGGGCGGGAAGCTGAGGGACTCAGCCGGGCAGGGCAGGAAGGAAATGGGAGAGGGAGGTCGTGGGCTGCAGCCTGTCACACAGGGGCCCCTCGCACACTGCTTTGTCCTTTAGGATGCTCCGCTCTGTAGTGGGTTGATGCCAGTGGAAGGTGTGTCTCTGCCAGTGAGTTTCTCTGCTTTGAGTCACACGCCCAGGTATGGAACCTCTCTGGTTGCTTTGGGGCTGAGCTCGTGAGCCTGGCTTTGAAGAAGGGGTTCTGTGCACCAGGCTGGGCCTCTGCCATGCTGCCACCTGCAGCCCACAGTGGCTGAAAGCCTGGAGGTAAGAGGCCTCTCATCCCCTGGTGGTCCTGGCCTCGCTGCCTCTCTCCGCCAGGGTCCAACAACGTCTGCTGTAGATGCACAGAGCTGGGGCAGGCGGAGTCAGGGTCTTGGAGTGTGGTTCTTGTCATTGTCAGTGTTTTTCACAGCACTAGAGATAGCTTGTAACTCTGTTCTTTATGACCCGGCCTGGTTCCTGGGGTGAGTGCCTATCAGACAGAGCTCTGCTTTTCACCGTGCTTCCCTGTCACCATCACTGTCATTTTGATGTCAGACAAGTTCTCTGACTGGCATCCGTAAAGTGGGGTCTGAGCCTCAGCCCTGTCCCAGGCTGCAGGCAGGAGTTCTCGGTAGTGCCCCACCCTTGCATCGGTGTGATGGTTGGGGTGCTCCCGCTCATGGCTGCAGTGCTGTGATGCTTTTGAGGATCTCCCGCTGCTTCCTGGCTGTGACCTTCTGGGACTTGAATCACCGTGGGCCTAGACACTGAAGGGGAAAGGTGGGGTGGCTGAGGCTGGAGCATTCCTGGCAGGAGTAGACCAGATGGCCAGCAGGTCGTCCTGTATTTCAGGCCCACCACCTGCTCTTTGCATCCTGAACAACTTGCATTCTCCATAAAGAACTTTGCTGCTGTCTTTTAGACATGGAAGGAAACAAACTCTGCAGCCATTATTCTGATCTAGCTAAGTTCTGTTGAAGGCCAGAGGTTTGGGCTGCGAAGAGGGGTGGGGGCCCCGCTTTTGGTCCCTAACTTACCTCTGCAGTGTGGCACGGTCACCTCCTAGAATATCATGGAATAAAAACCCTCTAGCTTTTCACTACGGAAAATTCCAGGCATGCGAAATGTCAGGAGTGGTGTGACCCTGACCTCTGGAGGTCCCATCTGTGCTGACCCTCAGCTCATAGCCAGTAGGGCCCATCCAGTTCCTCTCCCCCTGGGGTTGGTGAAGACAAATCCTAGTTCACAGGGCAGATCACTTTGGGTGCCTTAGAAGTTTCAGTCAGGTCCTCGTGCAGATTTAGATTGGTCCTGTGGGAAAGCCGTGCCATCTCTAGGTGTTCTGCAATAGGGCAGGTCCTCCAACAGTGACCAGAGGGGCTTTTCACACACCTGTCTCCCCTGGGGTCACTCACCCACCTTCCTCCAAGTTCAGAGTCATAGCCTTGTGTGGGTCACAGCGCTGGTTAGAGTAACGGGACAGAGAACCCCCTCTGAGCCCAGGCGGTTCCTGATGGCAGAGATGTCACCTCTCAGGAGCCTCGTGTTGTTATTTTTAATAACCGTGGTGGGGTTTGCTGGAAAAAAACAAGTGTTTATTTTCTGCTTTCTCAGCAGATGGTGCTGGGTGTTATTGGACTGCTGAGGGGGTGCTTGTTTTTAACCATTACCCTGTGTCAGGGCCGGCGAGCCTTCTAGAGCTTTCTGTGGTGCAGACAGCCTGCTGCAGCTCGCGCACCGTAGTTTGCTGCCCCTGCCCTGTGACCTTTCTTATGGTCATGAGTTCCCTGTGTCAGTGTCTGTATCTGTGAAGTTTGCCCTTGTCTCTGGAATCTACCAGCTGCTAAGAAGTGAGTTAGAGAAATGGGCTGAGGTGAGGCTGTGGTGTCGTTCCGCTGCTTGGAAGCTGTCATGGCTCAGAGTCATGGTGCGTGGTGGTGTTGGGTGTGGAGAGGCTGCCTGTGTATGGGCGAGCTTGTCACTGGCAGGAAATAGAGGCAGGGAAACCTTCGAATGAGCACTTGTGTGGCGAATACCTGGGAAGCCTGGGAAGGGTGAAGAAATTTGCATCTCACTATGGAATGTTTGAGAGTAGAAGGAGCTAGTGGAATTTTAAAGCCTTTGTTAGGGACTCGTGTTTTAAGCCTTGCACAAAGCTTTATGAGACTTGAGTTCAATAACAGTTTAAAGCTGATTGGCAGCATCAGCTTCTCGGGAGGCTGAGGCAGGAGGAATGCTTGGAGTCAGGCTAGGTGACACAGTGTGACCTCATCTCTTACAACATCAACAACACAAAAAATCAAATGGGTGGAGGAAAGTGGTAGCCTGAGGGTCACCACACATCAGTGGCTCTTTTCTGCCCTGGAAGAGGAGTTTCTACCTGTCTGTCTGTCTGTCTGTCCTGCAGCCTCTGCTTGGGAAAGCGGTGGGGGGTGGGGGTGAAAGTGAGCTGTCTGCGGCTGCAGGTTTACGCACAGGCTGGACCAGTTCTGTGGGTGTCTCCTGGCTCACACCCCGCCAGGGTTGCATAGTTCTGTGAGGTGTGCTCCGGAGGGAGTCGAAATCCTGCGCAGTCCTGGAGAAATTCCAGAGGTGGTGGGTAAATACAGGGTGAGCCAGAGAGCATCTACTTCTTTCTGCGACCCCAGAGCTTACGCGTGTGTCCGTGTGTGTGTGTGTGTGTGTGTGTGTGTGTGTGTGTGTGTGTGTGTGTGAAGGGTCAAAGGGACATGCTGAGTTACGCGTGTGCAGATTTGAGTTTTAATTGCTTTCATTTCCCGAAGGACCATGCCAGGTAATTCAGCAAAGAAAATGAAGCCCTATTTTGCTGACTGAAGTGAGAGATGTATTTCTTACCCATCCTGTAGACAGGTTTCTTTGCTCAGCCAAGTGACCTCTGCCGTAGTCTTTGCTTTGTGTATTTGGTGGTAAAAGGTGTTTTTTTCTTGCTGTTGCTGCTCTTTTTTTTTTAATTATTAAAAATGCGTGTGCAAAATATTAGAAATCCACAGCTCCTGAAGATGGAAAATTGCATCTCAGAGCTTTCAGGAAGCTGGTGGACTGGGCAGGGGTGGATTGCAGCAGCGACTTGGAAGCTTCTCCCTGTGCTCCTTCCCAGGCAGCCTGTCCTGTAAAGGTCTTTAAAGTGTGGTGTTTACAGAGCAAATAGCGCAAGGAGATGCTCTGGGCAGCCGAGGCACTAAAGTACTTTCATCCCGGCAGTAGTCCTGGCGGATTGTCTTTCGGTGAGCCAGCGAGGGGCTCTCCGTGTGTGGCCAGCCCCAGGATGAGACAGAGCCAGGGCTGGAAGAGGCAGCCTCAGGTGGTGGGGTGTTTCATTAGGAAATCTGAGGTCCCTTTCTTCTTTCTCCCCCCAAATGGAATCTCTGAACCCTTATCCCCGCCCTTCACTCAGAGTCCTCTCTGAGGTCTTAAAAGTCAGCCCAGAGGGCTGCACGCCTCCGCCTCCGGGCTGGGTACAGCTCCTGCCTCTGAAGCCTCAGTCTCAGGGGCCCCTTTCTCTTTCATCATCCTCCCAGCATCCATTCAGCTTCCTGCTGGGTGCAGAGCTCTGCTTTATGACTAAGGCACCTCCAATAGGGTCCAACGCAGCTGGCCTGCTCCTGGGCTCTGACCAGGATCTAGGACACAGGTGCAATTTCTGTTGCATGGAGCTTGGACCTCTCAGGGCTGGGGATGAGGCCAGAGGTCCTCTAGGTTCAGTTTCGTCCTGAATGCAAAGGGGATGGTGGGCAGAGCCAGATGTCACACAGGAGGACAGCGAGAGTCTTTTATCCCACTCAGAGTGGGTCATAGAGGCCGTAGACTGGTGGCTGATGGCTCGCAGGGTCAGCTCTGCCAGTGGCAGTGGCTGGTGGCAGTGGCCAGGCGGGAGAGGTGCAGGAGACACAAGGTTCAGCGTGACACCTAGCCAGCAGCCCCAGGAGATCGGCTCAGCATCCTGCTCGACTCTGTCCTTCACCGTTTTCCTCCTCTCTTCCTTTTCAAGGAAAAGGTAGGGCAGTGAACGGCCTCTTGGCATACCTGCCTGGCCATGCTCCGAGTGCATCCAGCCTACAGCGGGAAGGGAGCTGATCTGCGTCTGCCCACTGCCCAGCAGACCTGTTTCTCACTTACAGCCGCCTGGGGGTTCATGTCCTACGGGTGAGCGCCCCAGGGCCTGGCAAGGAGAAGTTGCTAGCTGTTGGCTTCTCGGGTCAGTGCCAGTCTTTCTCTGCAGCCCCTTTTGTTAATAGTACTGGCACCAAACGCAAGGCCTTCACACCAAGTTCTACCTGCAGCCACATCTCTTTTTAAAAAAAATTTTTTTTTGAGACACAGTCTTGATCAGTCACTACGTTGCCCAGCCTGGGCTCAAATATGGCGGTCTTCCTGCATCAGCCTCCTAGAGTGCTAGGGTTGCAGGCATGCATCACCACATCTGACAGCTAGCTCCTTCTTGAAGGTTAGTGCAGGTTCCTTTCCTCCTGGGAAGCTCTGTGGCGTATTTCCTCAGCATTGTCTTTAGCTTTGAGGTTGCTCCACTGATGTGGAGACCCCCTGGGTTCTCCGCATCAGTTTGGGACACGTTTGCCTGGGCTTTCTGCTCCTAGTCACTCCAGGACTGAAGGACTAGCACACTTCAGTGCTTTACCCAATGGATGCTTCTTTCCTTTCCTTTTGTGTCCTGTCTTGTCTTTTCTTTTTTGAGACAGTCTCCCTATGTCATTTAGGCTGGCTTTGAACTCACTGTGATCCTCCTGCCTCAGCCTCCCTAGAGGAGTGCTGGGATCCCAGGCATGCCCCCATGCCAGTTGCTACTTTTCTTCCTCAGATACATGCTGGGGAAGAAGATGAGCAGCACGTTTTGAAATTAGAATAAATAAATTAATTGGGAGTCAGCCTTGCATTGTTAGTTTTACCATCAGGATTAAAAGGAAAAACAAGGTTGCCTTCACTTGATAGTTGCAGCAGGGAGATGCTATTTACCAGGGATGTCTTTGAAGCATAAATAAACAAAACTGGATTTGAAGGGACTTGGTTTAAATTTGTTCTTGAAATAGAGTTTATTTTTAAAATTTTTTTTGGTACCAGGGATCAAATTCTCGACCTTGTGCTTGCCAAGCAAGCGCTTAGGCCACTGAGCTAAATCCCCGGCTATTTATTTTTCAGACAGGGTTTTGCCCCGCAGCTCAGGCTGGCCTTGAACTCACGATGGAGCCCAAGCTGGACTTGCACTCATGGCGATCCTCCTGCCTCATCCTCCTGAGTGCAGGATTACAAGTGCAAACCACCATGCCTCCTTGGGGACATGGTATTTGGATCTAGGTTTATAAATGTTCCCTTCATCCAGCTGCTGTAGAGCAGCCCCAGAGTTGAGAAAGGTTTCAAAAGCCAGGCTGTGGTGGCAGTGGGTTCTGTTTGCACTGTTTGGCGCCTGTTTTTAACCCGGGTTCTGCTGCAGAGGGGCAGGGGCCTGAGTGCTGGAGGTGGCACTCTGTGCCTGGTGCTGTGAGTTCTTCTAGAGCCGAGACAGGCAGGACGCGATCATGACAGGTTGCTGCCCTGGAGTGGCGCAGGTGTAGCCCTTCCACGCTGCGGGTGGCTCAGGATTGGCTGTGTGGCGGTGCCCGTCCTAAGTGCAGAGGTCCCGGCTGAGTGCAGAGGTGAAAATGCTCTTCCGTGCTGGCAGCTTCAGCGTAGATTTGTGTGTTAGAGCAGCAGCACGGAAGACTTAGGGTTCAAAGAGAAAGCATTTAAACAGATTCATTAAGGGCGTCTCTGTGACGCCCAGGGATGTCACGTTGGGGCCGGAGCTATGGGTGAGCTTCCCCCTTGCTGTTCATGATGGGATGCTTAGGTCTGGAGAAAAACCCCCAAAACTTTGTGGCCAGTGCCTGGATGCCCACCCAGATGCTCAGCACTTGTGAATGTGCTGGTCCTAGTCCTTTCCGCTCTGAATTTGTGGATGTGCATGTATGTGTGTGTGTGTGTGTGTGTGTGTGTGTGTGTGCAAGCATGTGTGTGCATGTGCGTGTGTCACTGTTTGACCATTTGAGTGTGGGTAAAGGCACCATGACATTTTTACGCCTCCTCTCCCTGTTGACTTCTTTTTTTTTTTTTTTTTTAATTTTTTTTTCTCTTTTTCCTTTTTATCGATACCGGGGATCAAACTCACGAATGCCTGCTTGCAAGGCAGGTGCTTATGCTGCTGAGCTAAACCTCCAGCCCCTTCCTGTTGACTTCTAACACCTTTCTCATACATAATTTCCCTTCCACTCAAAAACCAAAGATGAGCAACGATACAATATCATCCAATTTCTATTTTTTTGTTTTAACTTTTCTAGTGATCTTTCATGTATTTTTTTTTAATCAGTACAGGGGATCGAATTCATGACTGTGCACTTGCAAGGCAGGCACTTAGGCTGTTGAGCTAAATCCCCAGCCCTCATGTATTTTTTTTATTTTTATTTCCAATTTAATATTATTTTTCTCAGTACCAGTGTGTAGTGCAGTGTTTACCTCCCTCGTGTGGTGTTGGCACCTGTATTTGACACGCCTTAATTTCTTTTCATCCCCTCCCTCTCTCCTCTCCTTCCCTCCGCCTCTTCCCCTTTGAGAAATATCTATCTCCCAACTTCTTACTATCTTGCTTCTTATTTATACTTTGGGTTTCTTATATGAAACAAACCATGTGATATATTTATTTCACCGAAGGTTAAGGTCTCAAGATGCACTCTTTTTTCCTCCCAGTGACTCACGTTTATCTTTCCTGATGAACGCAGTGCAGCGTTCCACTGTGTGTGAGCACCACATTTCTGTGTAATTCATCTGTTGATGGACAGAGGCTGCGTCCAAGATTCAGCTGGTATGAGCTGGCTTTTAGAAGAACCAGACCAATTTGCTGCATATTTTTTTTTAAGTCAGTGCCTAATCTTGGATGTTTCTTGCAAGTGAAAGCTTTAGGGAATTATTTAAACACAAAATAGGCGCTTTCTAGTAGAGGTGTCGCTGTCTGTCCAGATGGCTCTGATCGCTATTCTTGCTGGGCCATCTACTGCAAAATAATCTTTTAGTACTGAAGTAGCCTAAGGCTACAGCGTCAAATGTTTGAACACGTGACAGGCTTGCAAACTGCAAAGCTGGAGTTCTGTGCGACGCCAGCAGAAAGCCCGAGGTGACAACCACTTTCCTAAAGGTACACGCAGAGGTCTGCATCCCATCCCCCCCAAGGTCCCTGTGCCAAGCTCGCCTGCTTTCCTGCTTGCGGGTTTGGTTTGTGAGAAACCCCGTGCCTGTCTGTGGTTGGCTTTTGATCTTACTGGTGCTGGGTTCCCCAGTGCCATCCTCTAGGACGTGTGGTTGAGGTTGTTTTATGCTCAGAGAAAGCAGAACCGAGCCAGTGCGTTCTTTTAGTAGGGTTTAAGGGGAGATGTGCCCAGGTGTGCAGTGCCCAGCGGATCAGAAATACATCTTGGGCCAATGGAGCGAGCAGTTATTTTTCTCTGTTCTAGGTTCTGGCCCATGCAAGCCTTCAGCCCAGCCCCTGCCCTGTGATTTGGGAAGGTGACAGGAATCTGTCAGCAGTGCATGCATCAGGCGTTTGTGTTTGAATTCCAGCCTCCTCTTCTCCTCTTCTCCTGCGGGGTGTGTCAGGTCCTCCCTAGTCCATGTCTGTATCTAGAGATCAGTTTGGCCACCTTGCAGGTAAACACAGTGCGCTGCCAACATAAAGTGACTTAGAAATGCCAGTGCCTGTCATCCGGCTGAGTCGCTAGCATGTGTTTAAGGCCTTTGTGAAACCCAGAGCTGTCACGCCAAGGAATGGGGTGTGCCCAGGCTGCGGATCAGGTGCCTGCTGTGGGCCCTGGGACAGTGTTTCACCGTGTTGCAGGTTAGGCCCTGGCAACCTTCACGGGCCCGGGGTTTATGGATGTCCACGCTCTCTCCTTTGTGAACCTGAGAACTCCTACGTGTGTTTCCAAGTGGGCTCTGGCTCAGGGACAGTCTGCGTCTGGGGATGGGTGAAGGGTGTTAGGCCTGGGTGGATGGGCCCGAGTTGGGGCCTCGAGGTAGCAGAAGAGCCCGTGGTCCTCCAGGCTGAGAGGAGAGCGCACTGTTCGGATGGAAAAGCATTTCCGAGAGAGGAGCGTTCTCAGCCTCCCTGCTTGCGTCACTGGCTCCGGTGGGCTGGTGCAGCCACTTCTGTGGCTGTTTTTCGGCAGCCTTCTCCCCGTGATAATGTTGTCATTTCCACTGGGTGGGATGTTGGGATGCCAAGAACCTCGAGATCTGAGTTAAACCCTCTGTGATGTGGTGACAGGGCCTTTGCATCCAGCATTTTGTAAAGGAACAAAGTGGTGGGCGGGTGGCTCTATCCATCTGTCTAAATATTTGTTGGAAAAAGACAAAGGGTTGCATTTTAAGTGTATGTGTTTTCCAGGTGGGAGGTGGCTTGGTGGGAGGCCTGGGGCTCAATCTCTAGCACTAATCGTAAAGTGAATTAATTAAAAATCACCAAAGAGCAGGACAGGGTGATGCATGCCTGTAGTCCCAGCACTTGGGACTGGAATGCTGAGGCAGGAAAACCACCATCCTAGGCTACACAGCAAGTTCAAGGGCAACCTGGACTACTTAGAGAGGCTTTCGCTCAAAACATAAGCAGGAACTCGATTCATATACTTTAAAATTGTTTTCAAAAATGGGCAGTGACAGTGTTACATGTGCCTTCCTACCACTTCATATCATCCATCCTGATAAATCATCAAAGTGTAAAATATAAAAAATACAAACAGAAGCTACCCATGGTTTAAAAAAGGTTCAGATGCAGCAGTGCAAAGAGGAGGAGGAATGAGATCACATCGCTCAGTTCAGAGATGCCCCGAAATCATGGCACCTCACTGGTTTGCATCTGTGGAATGGGTCTGAATAAATACCCTGTGGCAGCACTCGAACTGGATGGCAGGAGGCACCAGGGCCGAGAGGCTGCAGCCCCGTGTGCCTCAGCAGGCAGGGACTAGCATGGGGCCGGGTTGCAGAGACTCTGGGGTTTGAGCTATGGCTTTGCTGCGTCCTTGTGCAAAGTCAATAAAGTGCTCAGGCTCAGGCACAGGAGCCATCTAGCTCACAGGTGCGCGCGGCCAGCTTGTTTGCACGTGTGTGTGCAGGCGCGAGCGTGCATGTCTGTGTCCTTGTGCACGTATGTGTGTGTGTAAAACATGCATCACGCCACGGACAGATCCCCCACAGTGTGTGACCAGACTGTTTTTCCCGTTTGCAGCCATCCTGCAGAGACCGCGCCGGGCATGGACACCTTTCCCCGCCCCTGCAAGAGCACAGGTGGCTGTGTGACCGCCCGGGCACCAAGTCGCTGAGGCCAAGGCAGGAGAGCCCCAGCGCAAGCCATGCCTTTCGGCCTGAAGCTGCGCCGCACGCGGCGCTACAACGTCCTGAGCAAGAACTGCTTCGTCACCCGCATCCGCCTGCTGGACAGCAGCGTCATCGAGTGCACGCTGTCGGTGGAGAGCACTGGCCAGGAGTGCCTGGAGGCCGTGGCGCAGAGGCTGGAGCTGCGTGAGGTGAGCGGCTTGCGGGGACCGCGCTGGGGCCGGGGCTGAGGACCGGGCACCCGCGCCCACCTCCTGGCCCCTGCCAGCTCCGCCAGCCCACGGGATAGTTCAGGAGGACCAGGTGTTCTCCGCGTCGGCCCAGGCGGGACACCGTGCGCAGAGAGAGGACACGGGGACCAGGGCCCTGCCCAGAACTTCTAGAGCAGCCACTGCCCATGTGTCCCAGCCCCAGGGAGGCTTGGAGAGGGGAGAATGGGAGTGCTTCGCGCTAAAGCCACTTTCTGTCCTTGGGGCAGCTGCGCAGGGGCGTTGGCGTCCTGGCACCATGGCTGCGTATTGGGGAAGACGCCCACACGCAGGTGGCTGTGGCTGCTTTTTGTTTGTTTCTATATTTTCCTCTTCAAACAGAAGAGGAGGGGGAGCTCTCAGAGTGAGGCGGGGAGGCGGGGCTCTGGCGTTGGCTCCTTCCAGGACCCTGGTGTCCTCCTCACCTATGTGACAGCTTCAGGGATCACGTGCACTGCGGGCCGGCCGCTTAGAAGGTCACCCCACAGGGCACCTGTGTCTCCTGGGCTTTGTGTGCAGACTTGGGCTTTGGTGGCCGTGCAGGCTTGGAGGTTTATTTTCCTGGTCAGTTGCCTGTCCTGGACCTCAGGCGTCACCCGGGGCTTGGCACAATCTGAGTCCTGGCCTGGTGTGTCTTTTGCTTACAGGTGTCACATATTTAAACACACATCTGCCCACATGCAAGGGCACAAAGGAAGACCCTGCCGCTGTGGCTTGATGGGGCTGGACACTCATCTGAAGCCTTGTGTGACTTTACTCACAGACTATTTGAATAGCGATTCTGCTTTTGCAGTCAGATTTGCATCAAATTAGCTAAACATCATTTGCACGCAGCAGCGGGGTAGAGAGTAACGTGTGATTACGTTCTAACTCAGGCTTGGACTGGGATACTGCTCCATTACCCTCTTGCTTCGTGGCCTTGGAAAGTGACCCTCCTTGCGTGTGGGTTTCCACACCTGTGAAATGGAGATGAGGATGATGATTTCACAGAGCAGCTGTGGCTTTTAAAATAGCTTCTGTGTGGGAACTGCGTGCTGCTGTCTAGTAATCTGTAATTGTTTCAGCACTAATGTGTTACAGATCAGTTTTAGGCAGATCCCATTTCTAAAACACGTGACAAACGATAATCAGAAGATCCTTTCTGTTTGACTGCAGCGGTACCCAGCGGTTTCCGTGCGTGGTCTTACAGTTAAGGGTCCAGAACTGGACGTGAGTGGTGGGAGGAAAGGCTGCTGCTAAGTGGACCTGGGACCACTCTGCTGAGCCCTGTGGTCAGAAGAGAAAGAAGAGGGGGCATGCAGGGGGCCTGCCAGAGCTGTGGTACTTCTTCCTTGTCCCTACAGTGGACCCTCCAGTTCCAATCGGCCCAGTGCAGGAGCAGCTTGGGTTATGATCGGGACTTAGCTGTAACTTACACCCAGAGTTGTGAGTTATGTCCCACATGCTGGCCGCTTGTGCTTCCGGAGGTCTCAGATGTACACAACCCTCAAAGAGTCCTAGAAGGAGCATTACCACTTTCTTGTTTGGGGTTCATGGAGAAACCCTTGACCAGTGTCTTTCTAGGGCCCCTGGGATCCCCCTGTAGACCAGAGAGGGGGTTTGAAGGGCGCTTAGAGGAGCTCAAGCCTCCCAGTTAGCGAACTGGTTCCCAGCCAGCACTTGGGAACACATTGCGTCCCTGCATCAAGGGTCTACTGTGTTTCTTGAACAGCGTGGTGTCTCGAGTGATTGCTTTGTGTGTGCCTTGTGCTAGGTATGCAGACTCAGCTGAGAAGACAGAGCGTGCAAAGGTATGAGCAG
This sequence comes from Cavia porcellus, assembly GCF_034190915.1. Classification (NCBI taxonomy): domain Eukaryota; kingdom Metazoa; phylum Chordata; class Mammalia; order Rodentia; family Caviidae; genus Cavia; species Cavia porcellus. The sequence goes on from NW_026947509.1 coordinate 11,096,996, forward strand.
ATTTACATGGGTGCTGTGCTATTGTGGATTCTGGCATCCAAGGGGCTCCTGTAATGAATCCTGTGGAATATTTGCACAGTCGTGGTGCTCTGTGCAGGGTGTACCTTTAGGATCGTACCCCTCCCCTCACCCCATGAACTTGCTAGAATGAGGGAGAATAGAGCTGGCCCTGGTGGCCGCCCAGGCTGTGGGTGGACAGGGAGCTCTGCTCGTCCTTCCTGACGCACGCTGCATGGTGACCACGGAGATGAGCATGCTGCTGTGGAGGGAGAGGAGGACAGAAAGGAGCAGCAGAGTTTGGTGGCCTGCATAGGGGCCAGACCACAGTGTCCCCAGCCCTGCTGCCTCAGTGGCTTAGTAGATGGCAGAGTGACCCACCGACCCCAGGCCTCAGGCTCTTGTCTGCAGAGTACAGGGAGCCATAGGGGCAGCCTCCATGGGTCCTTGGGCAGAGTCAGTTGGTTTTGCCGAGATGCTACAGTGTCACAGGGCCTGGCACCTTTGGGTCTGCTTGCTGCATGTCTGGATGGTTTTAATGATTAGAAACCATGATCTGATGTTGAACCTGTAAGTCTCCAACTCCTTGAAGAGTTACTAAAAATGGCACTGTTCACCAACATTCTGGGAGGCTGAGTCAGGAGGATTGCTGCATAATCGAGGCCAACCAGGGCTGTACAGTGAGTTCAGAGTCAGCTGGACTACACAGTGAGACCCTGCCTCAAAACACACATGCACACAAATTTCAAGCCCAGTTTTGTGACTTACTGAGACCCTGTCTCAAAGTAAAAAATACAGGAAGAGGCCTGGGTACATAGCCCAGTGTAAAGGCCCTGAATTCAATCCCAGTACTGAAAACAGAACAAGATTGGAAAGTTCACGCTGTCCAGCATGGTGGCCACATATGCTTGAGCGTGGTTGGCTCAGCGTGTGCTAAGTGTGCATCTCACACCAGACATAGAAGACTTGGCATGGAAAAGAATTCAAATGTTCAGTCATTAATCTGGGAACAGTGGTGCAAACTTGTGTCGCCATGCTTGGGAGGCTGAGGCAGGAGAATTGCTGTGAGTTTGTGGCAGCCTGGGTTACAGAGTAAGATCTTGTCTGAAAAATAAAACAAAACAAAATGTGTACACACACAAGTGTGCATGCACACACACATACTGCCAAAAATGTACATATACAGCAAAAGAAAAACGTGTAAATATTTTAATACTAAATTTATCCAGACATCATGCAGTTAATACAAGTTACCATTGGCCTCTACAATGATAAGAGATGACCAGAGCCGTCATTGTGAGCTTCCAGACGTAGTACAGCAAACTTGGTTCACCTTGATCACTGAGATTGCTGTGCATGCCTTTTTTTGGGAACTGGGAATCAAACTCAAGACCTCTCACTTGCCAGGCTGGAACCATGCACCATGCGGCTGAGCTACATCCCCAGCCCTGTGCTTGCATTTGCAATTTGTTCCCTAAGGGCTGGCAGTATGGTGGCTTTTCTGTGATACACAACACCCTGTTGGGTTCCCTACACAGTAACACTCTGTTAAAAAAAGTCACACTAGTTTTCTTTTCCTAAAGTGTGTGGACATTTTTTGCTGGAGTCTCTCTATATAAATATTCAATAATTAATTTTATATTGAGGACAGGTTGAGATGATATTTTAAATACATCATTTTTCAATAAAATTTATTAGAGGTAAATTTCACCTCGGTACTTTCAAAAGTAGCAACTAGAAAATTTAAAATTGAATACAGGATTCCTATTGTATTTCTAGTCAGTAATAATATTCTAAGAAAGGCAAAAAGGATTTTGTTTCTGTTGTTGTTGTTTGAGACAGGTCCCGCTGTGTGTTTCTGACTGGCCTTGACTTACTGTGTAGCCTGGGCTGGCCTTGAACTCCTGGCGAGCCTCCTGCCTCAGCCTCCCTGGTGCTGGTAACAAGCGTGATAATGGATGCAGTGCAGGGCTTGCTTAGCACTGAGGCTCTGGGTTTGATCCGCCATGCTGCAAACATAAAATCACCCAAGCCAAACAAGGAGTCTTGATAAAGTGTAGAATTGTGCCAGGATGATACCATTTACAGATAGACCTGTTTGTACATTTTTCTTTTCTTTTTGGTCTTTTTTTCAGTTTTATCGGTACTGGGGATTGAACTCACGACCGCCTGCTTGCAAGGCAGGTACTTATGCTGCTGTGCTAAATCCCCATCCCCTGTACTTTTTTCTTAAAGATGGTAAGTGCAAGAGAGAAAAAATGTGTTTAAAATGTCTGAGATGCTCTTCATTGCTAAACCGACTGGACTAGAAAACTGCTTTAGAAATTCCAGAGCTCTAGACAGTAAGTAAATAGACAAACAGTTCCCGGTTTGGGTTTTTAAAGCCCGCCTCCCCTAGCAAATGCACAATCATTTTATAAGTTTGGTAGTTTCCCCCTAATTTGGCCTCTTTTTCCTTTTTTGCAAAGGCGTATTTTCATGTTTACTAAAAGCTCATTTCTCCAGCACTCCCAGCTGTAGTAGGAAATGGAAACTGTCTTCAGCATTGCTGGCGGTTACCAAGAAGTTTCCCAGGCATTCCCTCCCATGGAAGAGAAGTGCACTGGATCTGAGCTCAGCCTGAGCAACGTAGTGAGACCTGTCTCAAAGAAAAGTAAAATGGCTGGGCAAAGGCATTGGGAGAGAGAGAGAGAGAGAGAGAGAGAGAGAGAGAGAGAGAGAGAGAGAGAGAGAGAGTGTCAGAGTCACACAGAGAGAGATAGAGACAAGACAGGCAGGCAGGCAGGCAGGCAGGCAGGTAGAGAGAGGAGGGAAAGAGAAGGAAGGGAGGGAGGGAGGTTGGTTGTGTTATATTATTAAGGATGCTTGTGTGGTTTGAATATTTTGTTAATCTTTTGGCAATTTTTACCCCTGAGTGATTTGGGGAGTCCACGATTAACTGGAAAAAAAATCATCTCTCTGGCTCTATCCAGTAATTGTGCTGTACATTGCAGTTCTTTATGCTCATCTCCATGACTGGACCCTCACCAAAGATTGAAACAGTCAACAAGGATTCAGACTCTGCTAAGTGTCAACTGGAGCAGATGCCTGCTCTTCGGATCGCGCGTTATTTTTGCTTTGTAGAGATGATAATGTGCAATGTACTCACCTCACAGGGCCTCGGTTTTCTCAGACTGGGGAGTGTGGGTGAGATGCTTGTAAGGAATGGAGGCTTCTTTCTTTCTGTCTGTCTTTCTTTCTTTCTTTCTTTCTTTCTTTCTTTCTTTCTTTCTTTCTTCTTTCTTTGTGGCTATTGGGAATCGAACTCAGGACCTCATGCTTGCCAGGCAGGCAGGGCTGAGCTACCTCCCCAGCCTCCTCCTCCTTAATTGATAGCTGAAATACCACATAAAGCAGGCAGCTGTTACAGTGTAATGCAGGTTTTTGTTGTTTATTTATTTTTTTGAGATAAAAATCACTCTGTATTTCAGGTTTGCCTTGAGCTTACTATGTAGCCCAGGCTGGGCTTGAACTCATAGCAATCCTCCTGTCTCAGCTTCCCGAGTGCTGAGATTACAGGTGTGTGCTTCTACCTGTGAGATATTTTAATAATGTGAAATATTAATACTCAATGTGAGATATTTTCATACTTTTACTTCTGGATGATTCTTCAAAATATATCCTTTAAGATCAAGAGTTTAATCTCCTCACACCATTGGTCACAAAACTGGAAAAACAAAACTCAAAAAACCTCTCATTTATAGTTAATATGCAGAATCTTATCACATCTTTACAAATAAATGAATGAACAAGTCCATATCACCTCAAGTTATTTATTTATTTATTTTTTTGTCTTTTTCCTTTTTATTGGTACCGGGGATCGAACTCACAACTGCCTGCTTGCAAGGCAGGCGCTTATGCCGCTGAGCTAAACCCCCAGCCCCTCCTCAAGTTATTTTTAATAGATTTTTGTTTTGCTTTGCTTTTCGAGACAAAGTCTTGATACAGTTCAGGATGGCTCTGAACTCACTATATCATCCAAGCTGGCCTCAAACTCATGCATGGATCTTCCTGCCTCAGTTTCCCCATTGCTTGTTTGATTGCTGCGCATATTTAGTGATTGGCTTCTCTCTCTGGGGACTGACGCTTTGCCTTCTTTTCTCAGCCCTGTGCCAGCTTGGAGCCTTGCTCCAAGGTGGCATGAGGGTCAGAGGGCCTGGCTTCTGTTTGCTGCCTCAGACCTGCAGTGTTTTGGGCACTTCCTTGGGGAGTCCCCTGAGGTCCTTCTGGTCACAGCAGAGGTGGCTTCTATTTGGAATCCTCAGCCACATTTTTCTCAGTCGCATGGCTGCATTTGGTAGTGAAGCCTAATGAATTGGATATCACTCCCGCTTAGCTGGGCAGGCTGAGGAAGCACAGGCCTGGGTGGATGGGGTACTGGTCCCTGGGACAGTTCGAGGGAGCCGGTGGGTGCTGGGCTGTCCGCTTCCATTTTCGGGAGGCACTGTGGACTCAGCGACCTGAACAGGACCGGAGGCGAGAGAAGCCCTTGGAGGCTGGGTCTTTCCACGCCATAGCAGGAACACAGCTGGGGGGCCATGAGCCCAGCAGGGGAATAGGTATCCATGGCCTTTCCTTCTCAGAGATGACAGGGGGTGCAGTGCTGCAGAGTGTCCCGGCTGCCAGTAGGCTGAGGCTCTGTGCTGTGGGCGACCTGCTCCCCAGCGCCCCCTTCCCCTGAAGCCCAGCCCTTCGGGTCCTTCTGCAGCAATCCCATCGGGTCATTGCATGCTGACACCCTCTGGTATGCTCGGCATACTCTGGAAAATACTGTATTTGGGCCACAGAAAAAATGTCACACCACAAATTAGGTTTTTCCACTTGAAGTGGTTTGCTTTGTGTTTTAGAACTGCATGCTATTGCTACCTTACTCTGAGTTCTCCTGGACCCCGTCACTCTGTGTGTGTATGGGTGTGCGTGTGCTGGTTTGCATATGTACGTGTGCTCTCCAAGGCATACTTCTTGGGCTCTGAGTGGTTTTTTTTGCAGAAGGTCAGGGCTGTCTTCATTGTCCTGCATAGGTGGTGTTATGCCGTGTCTAGATGTCCCACCAAAGCCACACAGGGTCATAGATGGGGCTTTTTCAGAAGTGGCTGGATCTGACTGTGTGATGCTGGGATGGACTCATGGTGCGTTGCTAGAGTCAGGGCAATGGGGTTAAGGGTGTGAGTGCTGCCCACCTTGAGTGACATGGATAAGATGTGAGGGACAGAAAGAGCTGTGGTCGCCCCGAGTTGTTTCGCTGCCTTCTGCCCGCTGCGGATTGTTTCTCCTCTGTGATGTCAACCTGCCTTGGAGCCAGCCCACGATGGACTGAAACCTCCACAAACTGTGAGCTAAAGAATCCTTTCCTCCTTTCACTTTGTATATTGAGTATTTTGTCTCAGCAAGGAGAGAATAGTAACTAAAACAAGTGGGAATGGAAAGATATTTGAAATAACTCTTCTTCAAGGCACAACAGCAATAAAAATACTAATTTCTTCCCAGAAAACAATCAGTTGTTGAACGTACATGCAATACAGTGGGTGCTTCATAATCTTGAGTGTTCTTAATTTGAATGAATATTATAATTAGAATGAAGTGTGGACCATAAAAATACCTCCCAGATGTCAAAACTACTTTTGGTGAAAGGTAATAAATCACGATTAATTGGTTAAGCAGTTGTGCAGCTTGCTTTCCTTCCCTCCACCCATGCTTTAAAAGGGCTTCTTTCCAACCATAATAATTATGACATCCCATGTTATGGTTTGTGACTATTACCTCATTCATTATATGCAAACTCTCCTTGTCATCCATGCAGCTTGAGACCCTTTTATGGCTCTGTCTTCCACGCAGGAATTCAGTGTGATGTGCAGCTGGCTGGGACTCTATTTAGCTACATTTGCGGAACTGAGTGCCCAGGGGACGTCATTTGGAAGCCTAAACCAGTATCATCTGTTCCTGAGGATAACATCCGATTTATGTCCCAGTGTCCCGTAAACACCTATAATGAGACTGAAGAAGAACGTAGCGGATCGACTCCTGTGCAGTTTTCTTACATCTCTTTGTGTTATTTAGAGTTGGTCCCTCTTCTTCTTTTGTCTGCTTCTTCTCCTTTACTTCTGACACCCCCTGTTTTCTAACTGTGTGGTTCCTAAGCATCCAGGCAGCTTTTCATCCCTGTAATGATTGCCTGAGATAACCAGCTTGTTAAGAGAAAAGGCTGATTCTTTGTTCCATAGTTTCAGAGGTTCAAGTCCATGGTCAGTCTGTTGCTTTGGGTCTGCAAAAGAGAAGAGAAAGGTGCAGGGTTCCCCATTCCTCAAGGGCCTACCCGAGAGCCTCCACAAGACACTGCCTCTTGGGGAGATTCCACTCCTCTTTCTAGCATGAAGCAGACCAGGCCTTTAATACCATCCCAGATCCAAACTGTGGCAACAGAGACACCAGAGTGCTGATGAAAAAGACTCATTGGGCCTCTCACCTGCCTCCATTCACCAGTGAGGAAGGTGGTGATGATGATGATGGTGGTGTAACAGCTGTTGTGGCCCCTGCTCCATCAGCCACAGAAGATATCATTGGTGCCTATCTGTCCGGCATGCAGCTTACAGGCCTTAGCTAAGTTGTGTGCCTCATAGCTTGTGGGTGAGCATCATCCTTGTTCCCATTTTACAGATGAGGAACTGAATCTCTAGGGCTCAGTCAGTAACTTGCACCCAGCTCCTGAGGTGTGGAGCGCAAGAGCTGGGAGAGAAACTTAACTGGCTTCTAAGCTCATTTGTTTTGTGTCCAGCCCCAATCCATCTTTCCAGTGTTGTTACTCTTGTTGGGCCACTGGTAGATTCACTGAAGCTCGGTGGTGGACAGCAAGGGCCTCCAAGTTGGTAGAAAGATGCTCCGGGCTGGGGGTTGCATTCTGTAGCTAGTTTCTGATGTGAATGTGCCCTTTGGAACACTGTAGACAAAAATGGGTGGGATTATTGTATCTTTCCCACAATAAATGCACTGAAAGTATCCTTTAATGCATCTCAGTCTGCAGCCTAATGTGGGCAAGAGAGACAGACTTTCTGGTCCAGTGAGAGTTAGGGTTAGGGTGAGGGTCAGGGCAGGGACTGATCCTTGGTACGCTGAGTGGGCAGCCAGCTGGGGCGGGAACCTAGGTGCAGGAACACCTCTGCACAGTCAATGTTGCAGTGAAAACATCCTTTTGAAGGCGGGTTTCCAGGTGTGCTGTGAACCATTCCTAGGCTATAATTGAAATACAAAAGCACCTTCAAAGTGCTGATCTATCTATTTGGTGATTATTGTGGTAATCCTGAAATCCTAGCATGAATTAATATAAAGACAACATCGGTTGCATAAAAGTACCCATTTTAAATGATTTAGCGTGTTGTTCAAAACTACACCGGTTGAGGGTTCAAGTGTGAGAGTGAAAAATCTCACTTTAGTCTATCAAATCCCACCGTAAGCAGCCATGTGGGGCTCTGAGGCAGCTGTAGGACAGGGGTGGCTCCCATTCCCAACCTGGGGTCTGCAGAGGGATTTGCTGCAGTTCATGTATAATAAAGGGGAATGGGACAGTGTTTTTAAAGTCCTTCATTAAAGCTCGAAATGATGAAATGCATTTTTGCTTACAGTCTGGTGCTCTGTGCAAATGTGCAGTGAGGAAGTTTTCAGCTGGCCGGAGGTTTTGTCTTTGGCGTGGGGCGATGATTGATCTCCAGCAGGTGGGAGGGCGGGGACCGTGCAAAAGCAGACTTCATATCTTAGGAAAAAATCACTGTGCTCAGCACCCTGTGCGACCGTGTTCCTAGCACAGGTACTATGTGGGAACTCACAGCTGCGGTAGCAGGCGTGGGCAGGGGTGGTACACGTGGCAGCTTTGGGAAGTCATGGCATTGTGTGGCCGTGACTTTTTTCATTTCTGCCATGCTCGAAGACCTTGTGTATAGGCTGAAAAGCAAATGGCGCAGCAGGTGCAGGAGAACCGTTTCCTGCGTGGTCTTGGGATGCCTGTGCTAAGCCCGAGCTGATGAAATTTTCTTCCCCTTTTCATCCAGACGCACTACTTTGGCCTTTGGTTCCTCAGCAAGAGCCAGCAAGCTCGATGGGTGGAGCTGGAGAAACCGCTGAAGAAACATCTGGACAAATTTGCTAATGAGCCTCTGCTGTTCTTCGGAGTCATGTTCTATGTGCCAAATGTGTCATGGCTTCAGCAAGAGGCCACAAGGTAGGTGCCCGTCCGTCCCCCTGGATTCCATGCCGGGGCGTGGGGACTTCCTGCCAGGCCCTGGAGGGGTTGATTCAGTTGTGAGAGCCCAGGGGTGGCCGAGGGTGGGGTTGTTTACCCCTTGCTTTGTAGCTGTGAAGTGTAGCTAACCCTGGTGGCTCCCCTAAACCTGGGGAATCAGCGGTCACCCTGCTGAGCCGGGTGGAATTTTGTGTCTAGCACCATAGACAGTGTGTTTGTGGCAGATGGTGGATAAAATGGATCTGCTGGATTTTGATACAGATTTAGCCCCCAGGATGTTTCGTACGCCTTTCAACCCAGAGAATCCCTGAAAAATGTAGCCAGCTATTTTGGATTTGAGGACTAGAGTTTTGATTACCCTGGACCAAGAAGAGGGAATGGGGACCACATAGTCTAGCGGAGGCTGGGGGACCCACCTGCTGTCCTCCTTCTCATCTGTAAAGTAAGGCTTTAGGAGAATCCATGGAGTTCTGATAGTTTATGATTCACTGAGCGAAACAGGTATTTTATTTTATTTTATTTTTGTGGGTGTTCTTGCAATTTACTTATTGGTAAGGTTTTCATGAAAATACCCAAGGGTCACCTCTGCCAGGTGGCTTTCCATCAGGGAAGGGAATTGCAGAAACCCTCTGACTTTCCTTGTTTGCTTGGTTCCTGGCACCCAGAGCACTTGGCAAGGACCAAGTGATGTGTGCAGAAGGAGGTGCTGGCACAATGTTCTATGTGACTTTTACTTACAGAGTTTTACAGATCTTAAATTTCTGGAATAAAGATGCATTTGAGATTTTTGTGTACATTTATGTAGTCTCTGTTTTGTTTTAAATCAGAAGCCATTATTGAATAGATGGTATATCTGAAAATAGACACCAGGATTTAGCTCACTGAGTGACTCAGAAAAGCAGGAATTCTGCCTGTTGCATGGTTGTCATTTGAAGCCCTCTGATACGGGCACTGCTTTCACGTGATCTCCTTTATCTAAGTTTTTCCTGTGGAAAAAATTATTAAGTCCCTCTGCTGGGGACTTAACACAGGATAAGTGTACAGGATAAGTGTACTTAGAGCTGCGTTGTCTGACTGTTAGAACATAGCATTAGGTTAATAAAGTCAGAGAGTTGCTGAATCTTGGCTCTTGGGCAGTTAAACACTAGGCAACAGGGACAAGGGTGAAGCTCAGAGTATCAATTAGTGCCTGTTTCAAAAGTCTGCAGGAAAAATGATGTGTTACTCAAGACAGACTCACTCTGGGAATGCCTCTGCTGAGGGAGGGCAGGCAGGCCAAATGGCCAGGGCCTGAGAAATGGTGCTTTCTAAAGTCAGGAGTTGAGTAAGCTTCGCAAAATGAGGCCCTCGAGGGCCAGGGGCTTTCTTTAGATGTCTGTAGCAGCTTCTGTGAGGGGGAGTATTGTGTTAGCTCCTGGGCACAGACTGAGGATGCTCAGTAAGGGGAGTTTCAGGACTTGAAAGGCTGCCTGTTTGGCTCAACATAACAGCGGAGCGTTTAAAAGTAAAGGCGACCATGTAGAAGAGGAACCAGACTTATAAAAGGGTAAGGTCTCTGAACGCAGCAGTGTGGACTCTATGGCCTCTGTAGTGTGTCTCAGAGGCCTCCGCCACACTGGACTGGATCTTGCAGCGGTCACGTTATTTAGAAACCAGAGGTCTGCTGTGCCATCACCGCCTGGACCATTTATTATAAATGTGGGTTCTAGAGCTTCGCCAGAGGATCCACTTGGAATGGTGAGGGTGGGAAGCAGGACTCCCCAGGTACTTCTGGTTTCATCCAATCTTGGAAATCAGGGAACTGTTTCTAGTTGCAGGTTTTCCAGATAAGTATACTTCAGGTTGCCTTATCGGACTGTCAATATTTGCATTCATAAACCAACACAAAAAGTGTTTTGACTTCCAAATATGAGGTGTAGTGTAAGAAGTTTTGGAGGTAGTTACGTGGGAGAGAAGACTTCTCTTTTGTTTTTGTTTGGTACCGGGGATCGAACTCACCACCTCACATTTGCCAGGCTGGTGCTTGTGCCCCTGAGCTAAATAAATCCCCAGCCCAACTTTTTCTTTTTTGCTTTAGAATTTCTTTTGTTTAGCCTAGCACATTAAGGTAAAAATTAATAGGGAGGGCAAAGAATGCTTTCTAATACAAGATTTGAAGCAGACTCTTACTGTCATTTGAACAGAAAAACAACAAAAGAAAAACTTCAAAGCTTTAAAAGACTCTTGTAGATTTAAACATTGGGGCTGAACTACGTTGATTTCAGGTATAACCTGCTTTTTGATGTTTAAAGTTAGGAACTGGGTTAGGAGGAGGAATTGTGCATGTGTATGTGCGTGCGTGCGTGCGTGCGTGCGTGCGTGCGTGTGTGTGTGTGTGTGTGTGTGTGCATGTGTATGTATGTGTTCTGCAAAATGTTTGTTGCTCCCCAGGGGCCCTAAAGTTGGAATGTGTCAGGGAAGTACACCTAGGCAGGCAGAGGAGAAATCTGAGTCCAGATTGTTGTAAAAATCATGAAAGTTGAAAGAAGGAGAAAGGAAAGAAAAAGAGGAGAAACTGCACAGCCTTAGGAAAGGCTGAGGGCCGCCAAGGATGACCCAGCACACAGGAGGCAGGAATCTGGCTGGTTTAAACAGAATCGCATGTGTGGATGCTGAGGTTTGCTGGGTTTGCTTCTGGAGATGAAAAGCTGTGAAGTCCAAAGCCAGGATGCTACTGCCCACAGTCAGGGGGCCTCTGTGCATCTGATGCTTCTTGGGAGGTTTTAGAGATCCTCTGAGATCCCAGCTGAATATGAAGCTGCCTTCCAGCAGAGTAGCTGAGGGGAAGCCTTGGGGCGGGGCTGGGTTCCAGTGGAATGTTCCAGGGAGGCCCTGCAGCCAGCTCCAGGGCCCTGGTCCCCAGTTTCCAGGATCAAGGGTGGAGATGGGCTTTGGCATCTCCAGAGCACCTGGGGTCCCAGGCTCTGACACCAAACAGTGAGTCTTTGTGATGCCCCACAGGGGAAGATATTTGCATAGATTAGAAGTAGAAATCTGTCTTTCATTTGCAGGCAACCGGTGAAGGAGGCGACCATCTGTTGCTTAAGAAATAAACCTTTGTCTGGAGCCAACCAAACTTGTTTTCAGCCAACACATGTTTGCCTTGGTTTGGCTCCTTCTGGCGAAGAGGAACGCAGGTTCTATAGCATTAGTCACGAGCAGCGATTTCTTCTCTCTGAATGCGGACAAAGAGTCCAGAGTTAGTACAGGGATTTTAGGGCTTGGGGCATGGATGCAAACCTGTATTCTTGGCTGAGGATACATAGAAGTAAAAGGAAGGTATATTTAAAAAGTGTTAGTTTCACTTCTTGTCTCCAGACAGCTCCACCCAGCCTGGAAACGTCCAGGTTAATAAAGTGTTCTGAGCTTTGCAAAGCTTTGAGAGTGATGAATTAGAAAGCTTTTTTGACATTAGTGTGGTAGTCTGTCTCTTCATTCTTCACCATCTCAGGACCAAGTATCTCCAGAGTGCAGGGAGGCGGCTAAAATACAAGGACCACGTTGGAGAAGAAAGGAACGATTCTGCTTTAAGGTGGCAAAAGATATTCAGAGGCAAGCACAGCTTAGGGGGAGTACAAATAAAATAGGGAAATTCTGATGGGATTCTAGAAGTGCAAAGAAAAACTGGCAAAAAACAAAAAAAGGACCTTGTAGGAGACAGCTGGGGGTGAGTCATGAAACCATAGGAATCAGGGAGATTAAGAACCTCTGAGACTATTAACCTCTACTTGTACTGTAAGATATATTACCTTGGGGCTTTAAAAATGTTAGTTTCCCCCTTCGGCTAAAATGACTCAAGGGATTGGACCACCACGATTTTTTTCCATTTTGCTCTGTTTCTCCTACTCCTTTTGGCCAGACTTTCTGTTCAGCAAGAGGACGCTGGCTCACAGTACATCTTCCCCCACTCTCCTCTTGACTCTAAGGAAATATTTTTGTAATGTGTTTTAAAGATTTGCATAGCAACAGGCTCTTTATAAACACATGGTTTTCAGATTTTTCTGGACCCAGAAAGAAAAAGAAAAGATGGTCTGTGAGAGGTGGAGAAATTCTTAGTCAAACAGAAGGAAATGTAATAATAGCAAGGGGCAATCAGGAAACTGCTGGCCACCATCGCTGCGTTTGGTGTAGGGCTGGGATTTTCTGGACCCTTCCTCAAGCAGGGAAGTCCCTCATTTTTGAAGACTATGAAGAACACTTTTCCAAGACAATTCTGAAGAATGAATGGAGGATTTGAGATTTGGATGGCTGAGTGCCGCCATGGATTAAAAATTTCTAAGGTTCTAAGCCATGCTGGTTCTTTTACAAGACACGTCTGTGTCTGTATAACCCCTGATGAGCTGTGTGTTGTAGATAGCAGTGGAGCTTCTCTCTGTCCCAGTGAGGTCCTCGTCACATCGCTTCCTTTCCCAGGATGCATTGCCGTGGGGCTGTCCACCCTGGCAGTGTGAGCGCCCTGCAGAATTGAATGGCACCTCTGCTGCTCCTGCTGCATCCTTGGCCTAGCACAGTGCTCAGGCAGAGCTGCAGGGGTCCCACATCAGCCCCTCTGCTGCCCCCTGCCCCGAGAGGACACACCCACTCCTGCCCCAGCCCTGGCCTACGTGGCCCCGTCCTCGTCTGCTGGATAGCACAGCCTAGCAGTTATTTCCAAGAGGATTTTTAAAATACTTCGTCTCTGTATGGACTTGCATGGGGCATTCTTCAGTGTTCACGTGGCTCCTGCCAGGGAAGAGCTGGCTGGACCAGTTGTCTTCCCACCGCTGGGAGGGCCTGCCCACATTTCAAGTGCTGAGGCTTAGGGGGGTGACTGAGGCAGGAAAAGTGCTCTCTGGGTGATGGAGAGTGTGACAGTGAAGTTTGATTATTATGTATTTGGACGGAGAGGGGTCCTTCGGTAGCAGGCGTATAGATGGCAAAGCCTGGTTAGGGGGAGCCCCACGTCCCCAGGAGGGACAGAAAGGTGTTGTGTGTGTGTAACTAGGTTCCAGGAAGTCATCCCAGTGACCTGATTAAAGCTTTCTTCACCTCTCCTTTCTTGTAAACACCACTGCTTCCCCCCAGACCCTCGCCATGTGCCCTGTGTACAGTGGCTGCTAAGTTACAATTCAGAGCATCTCTTGTGAAGGCTCCGTTTACAGTCGTGCTTCCGTTTCCTTTACACCTTTAATTTTGTTTCTTCTGTTCAGTTCTTTGATTATTTGGGAATGTCACATTCATGGTTATTGAAAGTTTGCCCGCAGTTTTGGAAATCAGGACTCTCTTGGGATTGAGCACCAAATCCCCCTGGAGGGGACATGGCGGGGAACCGGGGTCCACCTCCAGGCCACCCAGTCTGTCCGTGTTTGGGAACGCATCCTCCTGCAGTTAGGTATTGAGAATGGCCTTGTTTCTGCCAGGCACTAAGGGATCTTGAGATGTTGGGTACTGGGATCTGGTCTCAGAGATTCTGTGCAGTTATGCAAAACAAAGTAGGGGGAAACGCCTGTTCATAATAAACATCAACCTCAGGGAGGAAGAGTCGCTTTCCACAAAGAAGTTGCACATATTTTCTAAAAGGTTAGCTACCAATGGCATTCCTTTTCTTGAACCCTCAGTAAACATCACACCTTAGGCAGTCTGCTTGCTGGTAGAAATATGAACAGAAACAGATCTCGGTGCCCCCAAAGAGTTATATCCCCACAGAGCTTTTCTTTCATTTCCATATATTTGATTTATTGGAGACTTATTTGAGTCCGTGTTACCCTGTGTACTTCAGGGAGGAAAGCGCCCTGCTTTGGTGAAACCTGTAGGGGTCATATTTGGGTGCACTTCATTGCTTGTGGCCTGGTGTTCAGACAGGCCTGGCTCTTGTTTTAATGTTGTGCTGGTGCCATCTTGAAATTTTTGATTTTAGGTGATAGGTCCTGCCTTTTCACTTTGCATTAAGCTCTGCAGTTAAGTAGCCGGCCAGGGACAGCTCGCCGGTTATTCTTACTTCTGCCACTGTTCACTCAGCTTGGCTCATTCAGTTGTTGAATTGTGATTACTCCTCTGATGGGTGGGCCCCAGCCTGCTGTTATGATTGTCATCAAAGAGAAAAAGCAATTTAAGAAAACACAGGGGACCAGAAGTAAAAATTTTACTGCCTTTGCAAACCTGAAAAGAGGATGGTCCATTTCCACTCTGGACCTGCTCCTGGAAGAGATTGGGAGAGGGTACAAAGCCGATGGAATTCCCTGCAGAGAGGGAACTGATTGGCTTGCATCTATTCCCGACTCACGCATGGCATGAAGATGGCTGTACTTTAGTGCCTGCTTCCTTGTACATGTCTTGCAGGGGCACCGTGAATCGCTTCTGGTTTTCAACCCTGGTAGGTTTTAGCGTTAGTTTGCAGGTAGATAATTATTTACGTACCCCACTGTCACTGAAACAGAGACGAAGAGACAAATTAAATGAAGGTAAATGAATCATAATCTAGATGCTTCTCTGCTGTTCTTTCCCTGCAGGGGATTTGTGTGTGTGCACGTGTGTGTGTTTGTGCATGCGTTTGTACACACTTGTGTGCTTGCACACTTGGATACTGAACCTGGGACCTCCAGGATGCAAGGCAAGAGCTCTGCCACTGCATTACACACTCACTCCAATCAGTGTTCTTCAGTAAAATCACTAGACATAATTTTATTATTCACTGAAGAAAAAAATAGAATTTCAAAAGGAAATAAATCAGAGATCTTGTTCATATTTTAGGTACTGTTTAGGGCTGGAGATGTAGCTCAGCACAGTGCCTGCCTGGCAAGTCTGAGCCCTGAGTTCAATTCCTAGTATATAAAAAAAAAGAATTCTTTAGTGCATCTGCAATGTTTGATCTTTATAAAGCAAGAACACTTGTAAATATGCTTTACCCACCAGTAAAAGAATTTTCAAAAACAGGTCGAGTATACCTCAAAGAAACCTTTTGCCTTTAGGTCTTAATTTTATTATTGCATATTTTAACCCTGTGGTTAATATGAATTCACTAGTCTATCATTTGGAACTTCTGTGTGTTTCTACCAAGTTGTTTGGTAAGTAATTTCTGAAGCAAAGGTGCTGCTTTTATCTTTTGTGGGTTCCTTGATTTTCAAATACACATTCATCCACTCATTCCAAGTGGTTCTTCATTAAGTATTAGCATTGCAAGACTAGGGAAGCTTCAGCATTCAACCCATGAAATATTAAAGGTCTGGATTAAAAAGCATGGATTAAAAATTTAAGACCTCATGCTTTTTCAAAAGCTAGGCAGTGTGTGAGGAAATGTTACAACACTGCAATGTTTACCTTTAGCAGAGGGGTGGAGAGAGAAGAAAAACAAACAGAAGAGGTGTTCAGCATGTCAGAGCGTGTGAAGCTGTGCTTTATGAGCAATTGTAAAGACATCTACTCCTTACTGAGGGTTCCTGGGACTTGTAGAACGGGTAGGATTGGGGAAACATGTTGATTTCATAAAGGGATTCTTAAAAAATCTTGGGGTGGGGGAGACTCAAAGTATAGTAGACCCTTTGGAGTTCTGTGCTTAACCTTTCCCTGGATGGAGAGAGGGAAGCGGACAGGTGTTCTGCATTCATGCGTTAAAGAGACACTGTGGCCAAGCAGCAGCAGGGACCTGACCTCCGAGTCTCGCAGCCTGAGGGTGTGTTTTGGTTTTCTGAGGGTCTCTGTGGTGTACAGTTTGCTTCCTGTCACCAGCTGCCGTCATCTAACAGTACTGATGACAGTGCCTGGCATTTAGGTGCAAAGTGCTGTGCACGTCACCCCACTTTTTTATTTCCCCAGAGCTGGGTGTGGAACCCAGGATTTTGCACATCTTGAACAAACACACTGTCACTGAGCTACACCGCTGGCTCATTTTTAAAATTTCAAGGCAGTGTCTCTCACTACATTGCTCAGGCTGGCCTTGAACGTGCAATGTTCCTGCCTCGGCCTTCTGTGTAGCTGAGGTTACAAGGCTGTACCACTGTGTGGACCTATACTTAGTGTCTTACCTGATCACCTTTTGCCAGTTTTGCGAGAAGCTGTGAAGTGGGCACCGAGATTAGTTCCTGAAAAAGGACCATTGGCCCTGGTCTATAACTGAAATTCTCTCACTAACAAGTGAAGAGCTCGGTCCTCCAATGCATGTGTCTTTTCTGTTACTTTACTGAAGAAACAGACCCACGCACATTTCCCCTCTGCTGCTTACCAGAGTTAACAGAGTTTAGTTTCTGCTGGAGTGTTAGCAAAGAAATTCAGGGGGTGGAAATTAAAGTAAAATCAAGGATTACAAAGTGGTACCAGCTGGACCAGGGCTGGGCTTCTGGTGGCATTTGTGTCGCTGGGAGGGCTTGGAAGGAGTGGCTTGGAACCCCCTTGCAAGCTGCCCAGTGCCTCATAGCGTGGCTTCGATTCCCAGGTTGTTCTGTGGGTACCTGGACTTCCCATTCACCCTGTGGCCCTGCATAAGCCCTGGGTTCAGCCCACCCCTGCGGTTGGCCCAGGTGGTTCAGACCCTGCAGATCCGGCTGTCGTAACCAGAGACGCCTGCCAGACACTGGGCTGGGCGTGCATCAGTTTCCGTGTGCCCGCCCCTTTGAAAGGCTTGGTTTATCCATGTAAGAAGCCATCAGGATGCTAGGTTATAAACCCCCATACTTCCTGTTGAGGGGTGGGCTCAGGTTGTTCTGATTTTCTCCTTTTGGGGGTGGGCTAACAGGAAGTCCTGGGATGCATCTTCAGCCCCTTTTATGTTCTGAGGCCAGGGCTGAGTATCTGCCTCATCGCTTATTATCCATATCAGTGACCAATGATTTTGCAGGCAAACAAAAAGTCACTCCAGTCTCATATACCTATAACCTTTTGAAAGAACAGCGTGCCTTCTGCCAAGCCAGGTTAATTTTCACTGGAATCATAGATTTTTATTTCTAAGCGAGCAACCCTGAAGATGACCACGCCCAGTTATTTTACAGAGGATGGCGCCGAGAATGTGAGGGACGAAGGGACTTTGCTCACAGTCACACAACTGCGCAGTGACAGAGGTCGGGCTCTTAGTCTGGCCCCGGAATGGTGTTCCAGTGACCCAGACCTGCTGACATGGTTGAGTCCACGGATGAGATTTATTTAAATTCCCGGAGAGCCCTTGCCAATCGTTCTTCCCCAGCTCCGAAACCACTAAAACACATCAAGGGGATGAGTTGTGTCAAAGGGCAGGAAGTCGTGGAGACGGGAGGAACAAAGTGGGGGGAGGGCGGTGGGACAGGCACTTCTTTGAATGGAGCCCTTTAAATAGGGAGCATTATGTAGAGATTGCCACTAAGATGGGTTTTATTTAGCATTTTTATCAGTCATCTCCAGCCCTGGGCACACCGTGAAAATGCCAAGCTTTCAGATGAACTAGTCCTTTAGAAGAGAGGAAAATTGAGATCCTGGAAATATACCATAGAAAGGTGTCAGCTGGCGTCAGGTTACCTGATGTGACTGTGAAAGAGGTATCCTGCTTTCTGGTGTCGTTTGGAAGAGCTGCAGAGGAGGAATCCCAGTGGGACGCGTTGCGACATGTTTTGGTTTATAGCTTCGAACTCCTTGCAAGGTCAGCCCGGCAAGCTCGCGTTTGCAACTGGGCAGAGCAGTAGACTTTCCGCCTGCTGTTCCTGCCAGCATGAAAATGAGTTACCACTGTTCCCAGCAGAGCCCAGCGCATTTGACGTAAGTTTCACTGAAGAACAAGTCAGACGCCTGATAATTCAGCAGATTGTGGAAATGAAGCAATGTGAGAAGCAAATATTTCTGACCAAAAGTGTTTATTACAGGGATGACTAAAAGGAGAAACCCAGAAGTCTAAGGAAAACTTGGAAATGTCACTCATTACAGTCCCTGGAATAAATGACTCTCGTGATAAAAAGAAAGGGACCACAAAGGATCCTGATGGAAAATTTGAATCCAAGCTACGTGCCTGCTGGAATTCTCTTGGAATGATGGCTGGAATCAACTCATAGTATTTGCGGTTTAATCTTTGAGGAAAAGAGTAGCTGGAAATAAGACATTAGACAAAACCCAGTCTCTGTTACAGTATTAGGAGCATGACATAGCAATAAGAAGACTCATTTTTGCATATTTGGTCTTTGATTAGGCTCCCCACATTCCCGATAATTCAGGACTATGTGTGCAGTCACCCAGGACTTGGTGCTGTGAGCACTGTGGTAGGGGTTAATCCGGAAAGTGCCTCTAACCGAGGTTAGCACACAGTAGGTATTCACAAGAGCCCTCTGTCCCATGTGTGAGAATACAGCACTAAATTGCTGCGTCTCAGGAAACAGATATTAAAATATAAAATCCAAAGAATGTTCTGAAATGCAAAACTTAGCAAAAAAAGTTTATAGCTTTCCAAGCATTTTGTGTTTTCACTTTTGGCTTAGAGATGCTCCACCAGTAAAGTCTGTGCAGATATTCCCAAATCCCAAACCTTGAAACCTGAAAGACCTTTGGTTGAACGCATTTCAGATGGGGGGGGGGGGATATGTATTCAGACTATATCTACCAGGGGCAGAAAAGTCTCTGGGGTCCGTACACCAGAAACCTACAGGAAAAGTGTGCTGGGAACTTCAGTTCAGCCTAGCCAGACCGAGACAGTGTACACCATTGTGGGCTTGGTGCATAATTGATGGCTAACAAAACACAAATTAGTCTAAACCCTGTTTTAGTAGAAACTTATGGAAAGCAAATTTGGTACTAACTTGAGTTCAGGAAATCAAAATTTACCTCCCCAGTGACAGTGGATTTGATATCATTGAAGGTAACTGTCTTGGTTACTTTTCTCTGGCTGCTGAGACAAAATAAAGATGCCCAATATGAGGAAGTAAAAGTCACAGTTTGTGGAGGTTTCAGTCCATAATCAGCTGGCTCCAAGGCAGGGTGGATTGTGGCAGAGGGGCGACAGATCATGGGGGCCGAAGAAAGCAAAAACAGCAAGAGCAAAGGAGAGAAGAGAGAGAAGACTCTGTGTCCCTGAGGATGGTTGGAGCACTCATGCCCATAATCCCAGCATGGAATCATGAATCAGTCACAAACTCTAGAAGCCTGCCCCTTAGCTACAAGAGGCTTTGGGGGGACATCCACACACAAACCATTAACAATGACTTCACATTTGACCCTTATGTTCTAAGAGACTTCTCCAAAGGGGAATTGCAAAATGTAGTTTAAGCAGATTTGTGTGTTACTATCATGGACATGTGTTTCCCGAGGAGGCTCCTACCCACTTTCAGCCAAGGGGACAGATGGCCTGCAGGGAGCCGGCCCCGTGGGCGCTGTGTGCTGTGCCTGGCATGACCTGATAAGGTGAGTGGCCTATGCAGAAGGCAGGGTGGGGTGGCTTTGCCCCGTGGCTCCTGGCTGAGCCAGGGGTTGGCTGTTTAGACCAGTGTGCCAGGCTGACCTGATGCTCCTCTGGGACTCTGTCATGTCATTTAAAGAAGGTGTTGTCTGAGAAGACAAACAGATCCGAGTCAGGCAAGTGGCAAGCATTAAAAAATGAAACTGACAAGTTGGGGCTTTCACCTGCCCTGGTCAGGGTTGCCTCAGTCGGGGAAGGTTCCCCCATGGGACATCCCAGGCACTGTCAGGGCCTGTGTGGTGAACTAGTGCATCTTCCTCGCATCCTTTGGTTAAAGGGACAGTAACCACATCCTTGGGTTGTTTCAGCAACAGCTGCTGGTTTATGTTCGTAGATCTGTGTTGAGAGCTCTCAAGGTGAATCTGGGAAGGAATTAAACAGAGTTGAAAAGCTTGAGACATCTGGTTTAGGGCTGAGGAGTGTACAGGATGCGTGGATGGGATCTTCAGCAATAAAAAGAATTGTGGGTGTTTTCCAGGGGGGTGTAGGACAGCCAGATGGAGAACAGAAGGTTCTGCAGGGATCCTGGTCATTGCTGTTTGCTGCACTTCTGAATGTTTTGGCTTTCTACTTCTTCAGTGCATAATATTTATGCATAATGTAATGTGGTATATCACCTAATCAGATTCTTAGTTTTAGTTTATTAGTACACACATGTAGTATCTAATGTTTATATCCCTTGTTGGAAGGTGGTACGTGTGTATATCACATCTTAATTTATTTATTCACCCCCTTCCTCTCCCCTTTTCCATGCCTTTCCTTTCCTTTTTTTTGTACATGTTTGTGGTACATAATGTTTGTATTCCTCATGTGAAGTTGGTGTGTGTGCATAACACATCCAGATTTTAAACATGAATTTTCTTGCTTTTCTCTGATCTGTTGATTTTTATGGCATCTTGATAAGTGTAAGTTGAAGGAGCAGGTAAATTTAGAAACACGAAATCATTTCAACCAGAGAAAATACCAACATTATAAAAACATTAAAGTAGTTTTCATGATCAGTATATATGTGTATATATATATTTCTTAGGCTGGTTCATGCAGTTCTGGATTCTAGTTGCCAACCAGCACTGAGCATGTCTCTAAGACAGATGAGCTCAGTACTAGATAGCACTTTTCAGATTCCTGTGACCGCCTTCTTATTGCATGCTGATAGATTTTCATATGTGCACATTTGTATACTAATACACACCTGATTTTAGGACGTGCTGGTTCTTACTGGTACTGAAAGCTTTACCCTGAGATCTGAAACTCTGTTAGTCTTTCACAAAATGTTCTATTCTAATGTCAAAAAGCAAGCCTGTAAAAACGTTTATCCACAGGAAATTGGAAAACAGCAGATAAAGGAAAGCTATAGTCTTTATTCCTGATGACTCAATATTTTCTAAAGGGCACGATGAGTTATTTAACTGTGTATTATTCCACAGTGGGCCTTTTTCCTTCCTGAGTTAATAAATCAGTTGAAATGTATTTGGAACTGTGACCTCTGTGGGAGGGTACTGAACAGAACTATAGATATGCTTACGCATTGTTCTGTGCAACTTGCATTGTACCTGAACACACATGCACGCGCGCACACACACACACACATACACACGCATGCATGTGTGACTAAACTGTTGTACTTTATTCTTCATCCTTTATATAAGTAGTTGGTTAGAACTAAAATAAGTGAGAGAGACTCAGTCTAGCTTTCTATCATGGCGACTGAAACACATTTTCAGTCTCTGATGTTCGCGCAGCATTGTAAAAGGGATTCGGCTGGGCAGTGTACAGATTTTCCTTTTGGCCTTTTCACTTAAGAAACTCAGAGTCTGTAGCGATCAGAAATATTACTAATTATCAGCTCAGACCCCTCTTTAAGATCCCAGCCTCAGTGGTGTGGTCATCGAGCCCAGATATCTGCTCTGGCTGGCATCCTGGCACACCCCCTGCTTGCACGCCCAGCCGTGCCACCCTCTGCCCTCCCTTTGCCCACACCCAGGGAGCCCCGTGTGTTTTCTGCTCTGACAGTGGTCCACCTGTCATCCAGGACCACTCTGGTTTTCTGTGATGTTTTCAGATGTCTTTAACATCTGCTTCTCACGGAATTCTTTGTTAAAAATGAACAGCTCTTGGTTCAATCTGCAGCACCAAAACCAACTCTTGAGAGTACTCATATCACACCTCTGCACTTCCTAATTACCATTTGATGTCTCTCTTACCTTTGGATGCCAGATTTTGGTTATCGTCTGTTTGCCTTCTTTTTGTTAGAGGTTGATCTTCTTCTTGTTCTTGTTCTTGTTCTTGTTCTTCTTCTTCTTATTATTTTAGCTTCTTTTACCTTCTTGAGTCCTTAAAAATTATATTCACCATTATTTGCTCCCATGGGCCTTTTGAAGATCAAGGGGGCACCTTTACCCCTAAACCGATAAGCTTTTCTTCTCTTGCTGACCCACATCAGGCATGAAGAGCCCACTCCTAAAATCCTCAGAGCGTGTCACAGCAGGTGACACTGTGGGGCTTTGAAGATGACATGGAATTTTCATAAGTGAATCAAGGCTGTTGGACAGGAAGACAAGAAACCAGGGGCCATCAGCTTGTTTTGCCCCCAAAAGTCCTGGAGACTAAGGCAGCTGTGATTGGTAGCCGGTGGTCACTGAGGGACAAGGTGGAGAGTGTGAGGGACGGCACTGTTAGCAGAGAAGAGGATGTGAGAGAGGAGGATTTCAGTGCGAGGCCCTCAAGGCGATAGGATGCTGTTAAATTGTCGCAGAGGAGCCGGGTCAGCCGTAGAGTGCTTGCCTAGCATGTGTGAGGTCCTAGATTCTGTTCCCAGCCCTGCTTCCCCCAAAAATTACAGCAGAAGGAGCCCAGGGCTTATGTTTTGGCCCCAGCCTCCGCGTGACTTTGTTCAAGGTACATAACCTCCCCGAGCCGGTTTCCTCCTCTGCAAAGCAGAGATGGTGGCATTTATTCCTGCTTCTCACGGCACGGTCCTCACTGCACTCTTGAATTGTGGGGAGTCCCTGCAGGATCCGCCTGGGGAGGGCCAGGGCCAGGAGTCCCACGCTGCTCTTCCTGTCCTTGGCCGTGTGCTGTGAGGTTTGGAGAAACCCGTTAGCCTCTCTGTTAGTTCCTAGTTTGGTAAGTAATGTCTCCTTTACCAAAGCAGAATTAAAAGCATTTCTACTTGAAGTCAAATCTTTTTACTTAAGCTTTTGATTTCTTGGAAGAAAGATTTTTTTTTTTTTTTTTTTAAAGTTCAGGATTTTCCTGTTACTGTCGGGTCCCAAGTTCCTAGTATAAAACTCTTCTCTATATCGGAACAAAAGTTACACAGTGTCTTCTTTACAGTTTTAATATGGCAGGGGCTGTGAAAGAAAAAAATGTTATCTTCTAAATCTGGAGTTTGCTGTATTTTCATTCTGATGAGCATCCCTTTCACGTGTTCTGCTCATCAAAAAACTGTGTTTTTGAAAACTTACCTACTTTTATTATTTCTAAAAAAATTTTTTTCCTTGTTAAACACTGCGGATTTGTCCTTAGTGTGGGACAGCTTGCCTAACATTTTACACCAATCCTGGAGTGAGGTTGGACGGTTGTGTCACCGGCCTCCTCCTGGTCACTGGGATTTTCATGTCATCCGTGCCTGTGTTAATAAATATCCACCGACCAGCTCCTGGTGCTGTGAGACTTCCGGTTACCGATAGTGCAGCAGTGGACAATGCAGACGAAGTCCCTGTCCTCTCGAGAGTCATACTTTTGAAATCTCTATGGTGGCTCATGACGGTCTCATCATTTTTGTAGTTCAGATTAGGAGCTAGAAAAGCACTCTGCAGTCTGGTTCTCTGAACAGTTAAAGTCAGGCAGCAACTTGCATTTCCTACAGGGGCATTGTCAAGTATTGTAAGTTCTTCGGATGCTTATTTTCATGTGATTATTCAGATGTGCTCGGGGCAGAAGATGACGAGGGTGTAGAGGACCTTTGTGCCAACATTTATATAGACGTGCACTAGTTAAGGTGTTTGTTCTTACTGCTCCATCTTTTTATCCGATTCTCCTTTGGTGTCATCTTAAATCTGTGATCATGATGTTTATGAGGAGGTCATCCTGTCCCCACGCGTAGTAATGCACTTGGTGTCAGCTTTGAAGGAAGTTGGCGGGAGACAGTGGAGAATGCTCAGTCGGCAGTTAGTTCCGTGTTAACTTGTCGAATCTTGTTACTGTGTGTTTCTGGTCAAGTTGTGTCACCCAGAGCATTTTGATTGTCATTGGCCCTTAATTTTGATACTATTGTGTTTCGTGAATGGCAGTTTTGCTATAATGGGGTCAAGTGGGACATGTCATTGGGGGCTTTTCTGAAATTGTGCCAATGTCATGTTATTAAAATGATAGAATTTGATAGCTTCTAGCCATGGCTTGGTTTCATGACCTGTTAACAAAATAGGGGGCCCTAAGTCTTCTGCAGTCACTGTTAGATGCTCGCTGAGATTTTGTTGGGGTAAGGTAAGGTACCTGTGTGTGTAAGGTACCTGTGTGTTTTTCTCCTGGTAGGAGTCTTTTCTTTTGAGTGGGTCAGTACACACTGACCATTGAGATTCTGGGTCCTCTCCAGGTTTCATGCCCCGAGTTCTTGATTCTTTTTCTTTTTTTTTTTCTTGGTGTCAGGAATCGAATTCAGGGCCCTGTACTTGCCAGGCAGATGCCGTGCCACTGAGCTACTTTCCAGGCTGGAGTTCTTGGTTCTTAGGGACACTTGCTGAGTTCCTACTCTGTTTTCTAATGAGCTGTTTTAAGTCCGTAAGCCTAGGGTGAATAGGAGGGGTGTGCTTAAGGCAGTCTTCTCCATGTCGTGGAAGATAGGAGAAATTTTCTAAGATTTGGGGAGTACAGTTCTCTGTTTGATAATCTCCCATCTCCAGCCCCGTTTCCTAAACAAAAGGTTTCCTTTCACCTGCGTGGAGTCCCTCATCACTTTAGGGCATCATTTTATTTTTCTCTCCAGGGAAAAATGACAGTTAAATAACAGAGTTCCTGTGTCCAGGGTTATTATAAAAGGTTTTGTTGTAGAGACTGAGACAGTTAGAATATGAAAACTCAAGAACAAGAAAGGAGACCTCAAATTCTTTTTAAATTGCATTTAACAAATGAAGTACCTTCTCCTTTAATCCTAAAGCCTCAGAAGGGATTTGAAAGGGAGAATTGTAGAGAGGCATTTCCATGCCTGAAAACATAAAGCACAATTTTGGCGGAACTCCAGGCAGAGGAAGATACTAGATTCTTGGACAGAGAGATGTTTCGGGTTTGGTATTTTATCTTTGGCAGTTATTGCAACATTTGATCTCCTCGGCTGCTTTTGAAGATGCTGTAAGAGAAAATTATTCATTCCGACTGTTACACATGCAGTAAACAGTCTGTGGGTGCATGTCACAGTGTGTTTATGACTTTGAAGTTTTTTCTCTTTTCCTTCTTCCTGTTTTACCTTTGAGATGTGTGTGCCGGATTACAGGAACCAGACTCGATGTGCTCTCATTACAAAAGCACAGTGCTGTCCTTGAAGAGGACTCGGTTCAGAAATCAGGAGTCTTCGCAGGTCTCCTTGGCACACCGAGGACCACTTCAGTCCCCTGTAAAAAGGAATTAGGGTGCTAGGCTTAAAGGGTAGAACATGACATAAAGTGACACGGAAAACACTTGGGAAGCAGTCCTACACATGTAAGGTATTGTCATTGTTAATAAATTTTTCAATACTCTGATCTTTTAATATTTGTAGAAATTAAGCTGAAGGTGGTGGTGCATGCCTGTAATTCTGGCACTCAGGAGGCGGAGGCAGGAGGATCCCTGTGAATATGAGAATAGCCTCGGTTACATACTGACTTCAAGGGCTGTGTTGATCTACACGTGGCAAAATCAAGTCTAAAATAAATTTGAAGAAATTGACAAAAGCAGCTAGGGATAGCTCAGCAGCACAGCGTTTGCCTGGCAAGCAAGAAGTGCCCACTGTGAAAAATTTCAGTCTTCCAAAGTGACAGACATGGGTATGTTCTGTTCTGCTTTCGCCGTACTCTAGGGACATGGTTACATTTCTTGCTGACAGTTTATAACTGGCTGTCTTTGAAATAAGACCTCATCATATTTGCCTATAATGATATTTGTCCTACTTTCAGTGGCAGCAGAGACCTCTAGAATGTTAGATTTTTGAGGAGAAACAAAAAGGTGAATAAACAAAGCTTATAAAATAGCTAAGGAGGCAAAATTGATTTACAGGTTAAATAACTGCCCTGAGAGGAGTAAGCTAAAGTAACAAACTGCATTGTTAACACAGAAGATGGAAGAAATTATTCTAATTTGGTGAAGACAGAGTCTTTATATTATGATATATATAATGCTAAAGTTCAGTGGTTTTGGTTCTTTGTTTTGTGGCTGAGTCCAGTGTTATTTTATGTCAAGTGCCTTGGCAGCTAACTTCCGAGAAAGCTTTCTTTTTACCCATTGGATTTCCCCGAGTCAGTAAATGATCATAATACGTTTTGCATAATTAAGAAATCTGGGCTCTTTTGCTCCTTGTGTGAACTATGGAGCAGAGGTGGGTCCTGCCCCCAGGGAATGTGTGGGCCAGTAGTGTGCAAAGTAGAAGCGGATGGATTTGTTGTTACCGGGCATGCAGAACATCTGAGGTAGCTGAGTGCTGTCTGAGGGGAGGAGCTCAATGTGACCTTGTTGGCCAGATGGAAAGTGGAATGGGCGTTTGTCATCATGCTGTGGCAGTAGTATCACTGTGTTAGCAGCTTTCCACTGCTGGAACACAATACCTGTCATCCACAGCAGGAAGGAAAAAAGACTTCCTTTGGCTTATGGTTTTGGGGGGTTCAGTCTATGGTCAGCTGGATCCAAGGCAGAAATGTCATGGTGGAGATGTGTGGCACAGGAACACTGCTCATCTTCTGATGGCTGCAAGCGGAGAGATCAGGAAGAGCCAGGGAAGAACAGGCTGAGATGTGAGACCCCCTGCAGGCCCCACTTCCAGTGACCCTCTTCCCCCAACCAGGCCCTGCTTCCTAACTCCACATTCAGCTGGGAATCAGTGGGTTGACGCATTCCTGAGGTCAGTGTCCCACTCACCTCCCAAAGTCCCACCTCTGGAGAGGTTTTTGAGGGATAGTATTTTTGATCCAAATCATAAAAGTCACCCAGGAGGATCTCCAAAGTATCACTTTTTTTTTTTAAACTTCTGAGCATAAATTGTAGTTATCTCATTAATCATGTGTCTTGTCAAGCTTCTGTCCTCAATTTTTTTTATCAGTTGATATTTTCAGGTGCACATTTAATAAGGGTCATTGTTGTAGAGCTGGGATCCTTTCACACTGTGCCCAGTGTGTGCCATATTAGAGACCATGGGGCAAGTGGGCGCCTGCAGAGTTTAAGCACCAAAGCTTGAAGTCCAGCAGTTGGGCAACTGTAAGACTCAGATTGATCACTAAATACAAGCACCAACCCAAGTTTCATGAGGCTGGGTTTGCTCTTAGGTAGGGACAAAGGTTGGGTGAGGGCCTGGTCCCCATGAGGAGGTCAGAAGACATTGCTTCTGATAGAAGACATGGAAAGGAAAGGAGTGGAAGGCGGGAGGTATTGGCTGCCCATTCATTAGCAGGACCAGGAAAACACTCCCCAGTCAAAGGCATATCATTCCTCCCTCCTAGCATGCCTTAGGCTGAGGCTCCTGCAGTTGGCGGGAGTTCCCTGGGGCTGGCTGGTCACTTGCCTTTTGGAGAACTGTGCCCCTTAGCTTGCTTCTGAAGCGCAGCATGTGTGTGCAGGGCGGTGGGACCAGCACGTACCATTTGCCATTGCTGAGGAAGGCCAGGTGCAGGAGGAGGAAACCCCACACTTGTGGCTCAAGGCCGCCCCGGGGGACCCAGCCGTCTGACTTTTATGGGTTGGGAATGTCTGTATTTTTGTTTTCTATTTTCATCATAGTCTCTAGGGATCTAGAATTAATTAGTTAATTTCTTCTATGACCTCATCCATCCATCCATCCATCCAGATTTTGTGAAGCCTGTAGTCAGTGTTTCCTGCTCATTTCTGGGATGGTATTTCATCTGCAGAAAACTGATGTTTGAACACTCGCGCTCTTGTGAAATGATTCGGCCACGACCTTCAATCAGGGTTCCGAGGAGCCCCCGGCCACCTCCAAGGCAGCCCTCTCACCTCCTGTTTATCAATTTCAGTGTGGTTGTTCTGCTTGAGACCCAGAATGTTGCTGACGGTAGTTGTGCTGCTCCAGCTGCTGGGTCACCGGATTCCTAGGTGCTTCTGCTGACTCCTCAGCCACAAACCTGGCTCTTGCCCAGAAAGACAGGTCCCTGGGCAGTTGACTCACTGGCTTGCAGATGTAATGCAAGCTCCCTTTTCCCACAGTGGACTCGTAGGTGATGTTATGAGCATATGACTTTCAGAGCAGGCAGGTGTGTATTTTGAGCTGATGAGTCAACACATATTTATGACCAGTGTGGAAAGAATGGGCTGTGTATTCCACAGCTGCTGGTGCTCGGCAAAAACCCTCCTGGCACCTTGGCTGGTGTCCCTGGTGCCCACCTGCAGCCCTATTTTATTTAATGCTCCTGCACCCTGGCTGATGTTCGCCCCTCCAATTGCTCTTCTGCAGTTTGGTAGCTCAGAGCAGCTTAAATCATTTAAATCATTTACGTAAAACAAGTGGTCCCCGCTCAGCATGCCTATGTGCTCTTTGCATGAAAATAGAAGCTTTTCAAGGCTCCCCTTGGTGCGTGATGAGTGACATCCTGAGACCTCTGGGTCTCTCTATGAAACCAGAGAAGTAAATGTGGGGCCAGAGGTACAGCCCAGTGGTACAGTGCCTGCCTGGCTAGCGTGAGGTCTTGAGTTCCATTCCGGGTACCAAAAAATTTTTAAAAATCTGATAACCCGACTATGGAGGACTGGGGTCTCCCCTCTTTCCTTCCTTGGGGTCAGTATTTCATCCATTCAGACACAGTGGTGGAGTTTTTAGGGTATTTAGAGTTGTGCAACTGTCTGCAGTCTGATTTCAGAGCACGTGGAGTCATTCTTTATTCCTTCTTTTCCTCAGGCTCTGGCAAATACCAAACAGCTTTTCTGTTTCTATGGATTTACCTGTTCTGCACATTTCACATAAATGGAGTCGTCCAAAATGTGGTCTTTTGTGTCTGATATCTTCCGCCTCACGTAATGTTTTAAAGTTCCTCCAAGATGTAGCAAGTACCCATACTTTGTTCCTTTTTATGGCTAAATAATATGCCATTGTTTGGGCAGACCATCGTTCTGTTTATCCATCATCATTTGGTGACCATTGGGTTGTTTCCCGTTTCTGGCTGTCATGAGCACTGCTGGTACTGTCGTACGTGTTCTTGTATGAACATGTTTTTGGTTTTCTTGAGTGTATTTCTAGGAGTGTCATTGGTGGGTCACATGATCACTGCATTTTAACTTTTTGAGGAACTGCAGAATTTGCTCAAATCATTGACACCTTAATACAGAGCAAAGCAGATTTGGCTTCTCGTGCAGCATCAGACACGTCAGCACTGTGCTTCTGTAGTCCTGTTTCTCTGGTCAGGGATATCATCTCCCACAGCAGCCCTTGTAGTTCCTCCCAGCCCGGTGGAGATGGTCACTGGGGAGGACTCTATCCTGACAGCTCAGGACGAGGCTGCAAAGCTGTGACGTCAGGACACACCCTCTCCGGCTAGGATGCGCGACGGGAAAGAAACTTTCTTTTTTAAACAGAACCCCTGTGAAATGACAGGCTATCTTGGGGGATTTATTGTGCTTATAAACTGTAGCTGGATTTGTAATTTGTTCTAATTAACGCAGGAGTTCAGGAGTGGCAAGTGTGCGTCAGGCTGGGACATGCCTTTCTGGGTCGACACCCCTCCCCAGCCCCGGCCTGTTCTCACCGGTACTGAGGGGCCTGTATGTGTGATCCTGTGCACTGAAGCAAACATTCCCCTTTTTAGGAAAGAATTGCAATCCTTTGACTCACTGAAACTAAGGAGTCTCAGGGAGAAGGAAGCCGCCTCTGTCAATAGAAAGCATCATTGATCAGCAGATGTCGAAAGCTTCTGGCCCAGACTCTTGCCAAGGAAATCTTGTGTGTGTGTGTGTGTGTGTGTGTGCAGGTGTTTCAGTGTTCCCTGCCTGCACATGGGTCCAATGGTGCTGTGGCAAGGACCAGCAGGAAAACTTTCCCTTTTAAGGTTATCTTTGTCAGAGTGACAGCTCTCCTCTCTTCCTTGGGTGTGTTGCTTCGCAAGGCTGCTTTGTGTCCGTTCTTGCAATCGTCCTGGACCATGCAGCTGGACATGTGTTACACAGAAAGGCAT
Source organism: Cavia porcellus (assembly GCF_034190915.1). Taxonomy (NCBI): domain Eukaryota; kingdom Metazoa; phylum Chordata; class Mammalia; order Rodentia; family Caviidae; genus Cavia; species Cavia porcellus. The sequence goes on from NW_026947509.1 coordinate 11,127,039, forward strand.
TTAGGTAGCGCTTGGCCCAGGGACCTGACCCGATTAGGCTTCAGGAGTGGTAAAGTGAAATTTTTCCAAGGCTTTAGGCAGCCGAAGGATGGAGGGAGGAAGGCATTCAGGTTTATCTGGTTGCACGCCTGTGTGGGGACTGTTTATCTGGTTCTGGCAGCCGGATCGGTGCGGCCACCCTGCCCATTATCTGACTTGCAGCCGCGGACGCCCTTTGGAATGGATGGAATGTGCTGCCCTCTCCCTCCTGCTCCGTTCCCGTGTCCATCTCAGATGGAAAATGATTCTTCTTTGCTCTCTTGCATCTCAGGATTCTGGGACACCCCATCCTCTGTCTTCTCCCTTTATCTTTTATAGTCAAGAAACATCCACATTTGTTTCTTACTGGTACAACATAACATTGGCCAGAGGAAGCTCTTGCTATCTAGGGCTTTGGGACATTTTGTACTGTCCTGGGAGAGCTGGGCTCCAGGGCATCCTGGCAGGGGGCTTCCAGGGTAGCAACTTGTGCAAGAAGAGAAATTTTTCTTTTAAAGCCAGGAATGGGCATTTTCAGTCTTTGCACGCTCGTAGTGAGAACCTTAGCTGGTACACAGTGGTGCCTCCAGCCTCCTTGGCTGTGGGCAGGTGGCAGAGGTTGAGGAATGTGAGGATGGCCCTCTCTCTGAACTACACTGTCCCTCTGCCACTGGTGTGGGGGAGTCAGGTTTGAGCTGCAGGGGAACCCCCAGTGACACTTCAGGCTGCATCACAGCTCACACATGCCCCTGCTCCCCGGTGTTTCTCTCTGAAGGAGTGACTCCTCTTGTTCCAGCCCTCCTTAGACAGTAGGGGTGGAACCAGGAACATCTTGGCTATGCCTGCTGCAGCAGGAGCGTTAGGGTTGCAACAGAGATGAATCTGCATAACTTTCTGTGGTCCAGAATGTGGAAGCAGGTGTCTGCAGAGACCCTGGGAACACTGCTAGTGAACTGCATGATTGATTGAGTCAGAGGCTTGATACCTGGTCCAGGCTGGCCTTGAACTCCCTACCTAGCCCAAGTTGGCCTCAATTTTATATCATCTTCCTGCCTCAGCCTCTGCAGTGCTGGAATGATAACGTCCGTGCCACCATACCTGGCTGCAGTTTGCTTTTCAAAAATACCCTGCCCTTTGCTCTTCGTGGAATCGAGGGGCCCAGTTCCTAGCTGCTGCCGGTCACAGCCCCAGTCTAGGTGGGAGCTTATACCCGAGGTTTCCCATGTTCCTCAGTGCTGCTGGGGAGTTGTATGTGAGGACTGAGACAGAGGAGACACAGCCTGCCGTAGGGTTTTATGGAAAAACACTGAGTTTCAGTATTTGCTTTGGGTTAGCTGCGCTGGTTGTGCAGAGGGCGTGGTCCTCATGAACAGCACTGGTGGTGCTGTTGTTAACTGTGGTCCTCAGAGGAGGGGAGGGCTCCCCGGCCTGGCACAACAGGGAGTCATATTGTGCCCCCTGCCTCTGTGGTTGGCTGGCCTCAGGCCCATGCGGAGGCAGCCTTGCCTGTCAGATGCCTAGGTAATCAGGCCTCGGCCTGTAATCCCAGCACTCAGGAGGCTGAGGCAGGAGGATTGCTGTGAGTTTGAAGCCAGCCTGGGCTACATAGTGAGATGCTGTCTCAAAATAAAACTCAAAAATAACCAAAAAGAAGCAGTGTTACCTGGGGCAAGTCAAGTCATTCTCTTCTTTCAGTATGGCTTCCTATTCTACACCCAAAAAAGGCTGGACTTGAATTTTTAAAAAACTTGCTTTGTTCCGTAGCTCAGCCATGACCATGCTGCGGTGGTACGTGACCCTGCATCTCTGAGACTTTGGACACAGGCTTCTTGCCGTTCCCTGTGGGCCCCACCAGGCCCATTCCCAAGGCCCAGGCGCCCTGAGCAGTGTCTACTGCCTGGACCATGCTGGTCTCAGGACCGAGGGTCACTGAGGCTCTGCCCCGGCTCACTGTCCCTCTCCCTCCCCTTTCCTGGCTACAAAGCTGGTCCCCAGGGAAGTATAGACCTTGCTGGCAGCTCAGACCTTGCTGGAGGGGCCCCTGCCAGCTGACCTGGCATGATCAGTAGGGTCATGACAGGCTGCTGTCACCTTTGGATCTGCTGGGGCACTGCCACAGGCCTGGGCATGGAGTGCTGGCTTCACCTGTGGGAAGAGGGGCGTTTACTCCCCCTGGGTGTTCATGTGGTAGTGTGGGACATGCTTCGTGGGATTTCTCAATCTGAGGGCAATGAACCAACCTGCTGAGGAAACACAGGCACCTGATTGCTCATGTGAATGTGGATTAAAAGCAGAGACAGAAGATCATAGCAGTGCCTCACATTGATGGAGGCTCGTGGCTGCTTTCGGGGGTCATTTTGAAAGAGTTCTTTGATACTTCTGTCGGAATCATTCAATGCTCTATTGATTGGAAGCCGTATGGCTTTGAAATTAAGCAAAAACAATGAACTTTCTTTTGCAAATCTTAGAGGAAAAAGGAACTTGGAAAGGTCACAGATTTTGTTGCCCTGGGACAGGAACATTACAGATAGACAAGGGAGGTCGCAACATCAACCAGGTCCCATTTGTGATGATTATCAGGAACCGATTATTAGTAGCACTTTCTGTGTCGCCCAGAGGAACCTGAGTTTACTCCACAGATGAGTCTTTAAACACGAAACTTGGAGAAGAGAAATTCTGTCTGTATTCAGCAACTGTAATTAAGTCCACCAATTCTCAGAGGGAGCGGAGAATCCTAAGCTCAGACTGGTCGTTGGACCTTAAGGGACAGATGGGCTATTTCTCGGTCTTTGAGTATGAAAAATATTCAACAGTTTCCTTGGGAGCTTGGAACTTCAAAGAGGATCTCTTTGGAAAGTTGGCAAATACTTTCCTGGCACGAAGACTGGTTTTTCTTTCTTCCTTCTTCCTTCCTTTCTTTCTTTCCTTTATTTTCCCCTCCTTTCCCCTCCACCCAAAGCCATTACAGGGTGGAGTATGCTTCCATGAAATTGCATGTTTCCAAAATAGGATTCACGGTTATATTCTACTGCTGGTATAATTGAATCTCAAATCCAAACTGAGCGGAACCCAAGCGTCCTAAAAATAGAATTCCGGCTCATATTCCTGTCTCTCTCCTTCACTCTGGGATACAATCTTTATGTTTTACAGAAAGTGCTTTTCAGTGTGAAAATGTCCCGACCGACCTGTTTCCACAGCCGCCTGAACCTCGTCCTGGGTTCTGCAGACTGACGTCGTAGGATTCAAAGTCGTGTGGCTAGAGCACTGTGTCATTACTGCTGCCCACATCCCCATGTCGTCTGGGCGACTTCAGGAGAGGGCTCGGCTTCCTCAGTGCTGGGGTTTCTGTCCCCCAACACCCTGCCTTCCCGGCCAGGAGCTGTGTGAGAGGGAAGCAGGGTGCCCTGTGTCCTGGGTCGGGGTGCAACTAACCAGCGCTTGCTCTCATGTGTGAAGTGAGAGCTGGGAGCAGCAGGGCAAAGAAAAGCAGAGCTTTCCTTTAGCAGGATCCAGGGGATAGCTGGTGGGTGGCCTCTGTGAGGGAGCCCAGAATAGACATATAGTCCTTAGTGATCGCTTCCTCTCCAGCGTGAAGTCAGAAAAGGGTGTAGCGGTGGCAACTAACGCTAGGCTAGCGCTTCCCAGGTTTTATGTCCCGGAGCAAAGTCACTGAGCCCCGAGGTGGTGCAGTGAGGAGGGTGGCAAAGGGGATGCGTGACTCCAAATGGCAGAGACTGCCTCAGCTCTGCCGGGAGGACCCTGGCAGCCAACAGACCTAAGCTCACAGGAAGTGCTTAGTAAGTGCATTACACACTGTATTAATATCCACCCGTCTCCCCAGCTCGCAGAACAGAAAATAAGTGGAAAATACCCAGGACGTTTGCTAGGATGAGCTCCTCTTCCCTCATCTTATCTGACCTGGAGATTTTGTTTCCGGGATGTTGAGTGTTGGGAACGACGCTTTGCCTTTCTAGGAAGCTTTGTGATTCTTGGGGTTCCACTTCTGGATTCTTGTAGGGGGTGTTTGTTCCTTGTTTGTTTGTTTGTTTGTTTGTTTGCTGGTTTTAGCAATCCTTCGGTTTCATGGAAGCAAAGCACACTGAGACCCTCAAGCAGTATCCAGGATGAAGTGAACACTTTTCTTCTCCCTTTCTTGGCTCTTTTGTTTTTGTTCCCCTAGTTTTGAAAGTGGGGTGCTCAGATGGGAAGTGGCTCACCTGTAGAGACGTACCCGCTTTCACAGTGACCTCTTGGCACTGAAAAGAGGATTTGATAACTCGAGGACCTCTTCCTTGGCTGAATTTCTGCTGTGTAAGAACTGAGGAGGTTACAGATGTGAAAAAGTGTCCATCTTGGGGGGCAGTTCCTGAAAGCTCTTAAAGAGCAGCTTACCTTGCATGAATGAGGGGGCCTCTTCCTGCTGTATGAGAGCTGGCCCGAGACCTGATGGGGAGTTGGAGACAGGAGAACCGGGAGCCAGGCTGGGGCAGTGCCCAGGTGGCAGAGTGCCGAGAACTCTGGAAGGAAGGGTGCCGTTGGGTGCGAGCAGGAAGTGGGAGGAGCTGTCTTCCAGGCGAAGTCCACGTCCCCCTTCTCGGTGGCTCGAGCCAGAGGCCTCCCAGCTGGCGCAGTGATAATGTGCATCATGAATTTACTTTTCAATATAGATCTTTTATTTATTTCAAATAATATAAAACCCTAAGCCATGCTTGGAATTATCAGAGCACACGCTCCTTGAAGCAGAGGTGCTAAGGTGAAACTTTTGTCGGAGCGCCAGTTGCTGAAGGCAGCTGGGGTCAGTGACTATGGCCAGTTCTGACTTCAGGCCTCTCTGTCCCAGGACCTCCTCAAGTCCACAAGGGGGAGAAAAAGCAGGAAGAGATTTACGCAGCCTGTTTTAATATAGCAATTCAAAATGCTTCAATTTTTAAAGCTTTACTCTTAAATTGTATCTTCAGATTTATATTAAACTGTTGCTTCAAAATTTTTATTTATATGGGTTCTCCCCTGTGAAGAATAAAGAGGTAGGTCAGGATTTTGCTTTTCTTTCCATGGCGTGGTATTACCAAAAATTCCCCTAGGAAATGCTTGCATATATATACAGGAAGTGGCTTTGGTTTCACAGGGTTTTTGAAATGGTCCTACCTGATATTTACCCCTTAGTTTGTGTGCATTTTAAAAGAGTACAAGTGCCCCTTCATGACCAGATAAGGGCTTTGGCCCCTACATTCCTATATGGGACCTGTCTTCCTGTTGGCGGGGAACTTAGCCACTTAGAGGAATCAGGAACCTAAGGTCGTTGTGATGAGATCAGAGTTGCCCATGGCCCTAGCTTGATCAAGGGGACACAGAGGTTTTTAGATGACTCCCAGCATGTGCCCTTCCAATGTGAGTGTGAATTTTCCCTGCCAAGGCTCGATGTGGCTGTCTCTGTGTTGTCCTGTGGGCCCAAGAGAAAAGAAGTGAGGGTTGATTGAGGTGTGTGGAGTAGCTATCAGTTTTTTTTTTTTTTTTTTTTTGTCTTTTTCGTTTTTATTGGTACCAGGGATCGAACTCACGACTGCCTGCTTGCAAGGCAGGCGCTTATGCCGCTGAGCTAAATCCCCAGCCCCGAGTAGCTATCAGTTTTGAATTTCCTGTCCCCAAGAAACCTGGGCTTTGGTCACCCCTGGTTCTGCTGGATTGAGATGTCAAGGTTATACCACAGTAAGCATTACAGTTACCAGATGGATTGTCAGTGTTCGCCAAGAAGTGATACTGGACAAATGTGACTTGAAACAGTGACTGGTTCGTAAGAATGTGATCAGAGGACGTGATGTCCTAGGAGGAAATGCATGGGGTGTGGCCATGACAGTTTTACTGGCCAGGAAGCAGTACTCTGGGGTCAGGGTCTGCATGCTGTATATGGCCACACTCAGTCTGCATTTTGCTCGTGGGAGCCAGATTTCAGGGGGCAAAGTGGCATCCGATCAGACTTTGAGGGGTCACAGATATTTATGGTGCAGCCTTGCTCAGAAAGGCTTTATTCTGTCCATTAGCAGGATTCTGAATTATTCGACCCATTTGTCGTCTGCTGTACCAAACTTGTGCGTGTAGAAGATGGCACATTTCTAGAATCTGTTCAAGAAATGCACCCTGTTGAGCATAGCTTCAGCTGTGATGTCTTCCTGCATGTCCAGATTCAGAGGAGCGCTTCCATTCCTGGTCTTCGTTAGGTAGAACTGGTCCTTGTCAGTGATTCTTCCTGTTGGTTCATAAGCAGGCAGTGATTAGATAAGAGCACTCTCGAACTGAGAATGAAGAGGATGTGGCACCTGTGACATCAAACAGGGATGAATTCAGCACAGGCCACTGCCCATCTTGCATACAGATGACCTTTGTCAACAGCACCTGCCTATCTTGCTGTGCACTCTGGGTTTTGTGTGCAGAGACATGTATGTTACAGAAATGTGTTCCAAGCTTGTGTATTAAAGGACATGTCTTCTTCTATTCTCATGAACAGATACCAGTATTACCTGCAAGTCAAAAAAGACGTGCTCGAAGGGCGGTTACGGTGTACACTGGAACAGGTGATCCGGCTGGCCGGGTTAGCGGTGCAAGGTAAGCTGGTGCACGTGACCAGCGTGTGACATTCTGCTTCCTTGTGAGCATGGCGTTGCTGGCTTCTCCTCGTGGAACGCTCCCTTGCTTTTTTGAGCTATCTCGAGTTAAGATGAGAAGTGAGCGATGGGGTGGAAGAAGGGTGGACCTCTCAGAGCTGCTTGCGAACTGCTTGTGCTGATACAGTTACAGCTTGTGAAGGAACAGCAGCGTTTACCCTGCCTTTCCCGAAAGCTGCATCTCAGAGGCTGTGGGACATTTTCTCAGAATTATTCCACCAGAAATGTGGCCGTAATCTGTGGCTTGATAGTAGAAATCTGTTACTATCACAGCTTTCAGCGTGACAGCTTTGACCATCATTGTGGAGTTGATTCAGATGCAGTCAGAGATAAATTGTCCCGCAGTGGTAATGTGAAACAAATACATATACTGCCATAAATTTATATTTCAACCTGCCCTATTTGGATTTGTCAACTGGCTTATTTCATTTACTTTTTCTACTTGTTTATATGTAGGTGTGTGTGTGTGTGTGTCTGTCTGCCTGTCTTATTGTTGAATGGTGGCTTAATTGTGCTAGACATATTACAAACAAGCTAAAAATACAAATTTTTGACAGGGAGTCCTTATTTTGTTGATTTTTTGTTTTTGTTGTCATTTTCTTGGTACTGAGGAACGAACTCACAACCTCACACTTACCAGGCAAGCACTTGAGCCACTAAGCTAAATCCCCAACCCCCTCATTTTCTTGCAATCCAGCTCATGTCCATTGTGAGCCCGCCAGCAGCTGAATCCTTGCTGTGTGGACTGTTGGTTGCAAAGCTGCAAAATGAGTTTCTCTTCTCACAGTTTGAACTGAAGACCAGCCTCTGCATACTAAATATCTGTAAACCCACCTTCCCCTGGCCCCTTTCCTCCTGGGTGACTGGCCACGCTGTGGTGATTTCTGTTGGCTCTTCGGTTGCTGTGGCATTAGCTCCTATTGTTACTCTGTGAGGGGAAATGAAACAATGCGTGTGTCACATCTGTCTGTTTGGTGGCTGACTATGACTGGTAGTAGCATCATTTAAAACATGGAGCACGTCGCTCCTAGACAGAGGACAAGAAGATGTATTACCACCCATCTTCAAATCGAACCCTTCTCCTGTTGGAAAGCTTGGATTAAAAGGCACATCAGAATAGAAGCTGTGATGGAAGATGATAACTGGTGATTGAAATGGAAAGTACTGGGGCTGGGGATTTAGCTCAGCGGCATAAGGGCCTGCCTTGCAAGCAGACAGTCATGAGTTCGATCCCCGGTACCGATTAAAAAAAAAAAAAAAAAAAAAAAGAAAAATACAAAAAGAAATGGAAAGTACTAGAGTGAGTCAGTTTTGTCTTTTTCGTATTTTTGAGACAAGGTCTCTCTGTGTAGCCCAGGCTGGCTTTAAACTCACGGTGATCCTCCTGCCTCAGCCACCAGAGTGCTGGAATTAGAGGCGTGCCACCACTCCTGGCTGACTGTTGCTCTTCTTGACTGCTCTACCTAACGGATAATTAGTTGTGTGCTCCCGGTACATTTGTAGGTCTATTTTTGCTGTCTTGGCGAATTCTCGAGGTTGACCTCAGAGTGTTTGTGCAGCTAGTCATTCTATAGCTGTTCTTACCATACAGATGCCTTAATCTGCATCTGTAACAGGAAATCAAAAAGCATGTGCTCCCGCAGACCTTTGGGAGATGAAAACAGGACTGAACAGACCTTTTGGCTTCTTGCAGCATGTGAAGCTGCTTAGGAGGTGGAAAGGTGTTCCAGGTTGCTTGCCAACAGTGATTTACAGTGGGAATTTCCCGCTGTAGATATAGGGAAAGACACAGATGAGTTTGCCCTGAAGTTTTCCAGATTAACCTCAAGTTAAAAAATCCCCTTGGCAGAGATCTTAAGAGATGAAGCAGGGCACATTCCACAAAGAGAAATGCAGGTTTCTTTTAAAGTCTTAAAGTAGCTGTTGGGAGTGGCTTTCACATTTTTCTATTCTTTCCAAAAATTGTGTAGTGGTGTCCACAGGTCAGTATTTAGTGTTGCTGGGTAAAGGTAGTAACTACATTGAACACAACTGTCTTGGTTACTTTTCCCTCTTTGCTGGGACAAAAATACCTGATGCCCAAAAAGAAGGAAGGAAAGGTTTTTTTTAGCTCATAGTTTGTGGAGGTTTCAGTCCATAATCAGCTGGCCCCAAGGCAGGGTGGCTTGGCACAGGGACAGCACTTCAAGGCAGCAGCCAGAGTGAAAAGTGGGGGAGAGCAAGCTTTTTTCCTCCCTTGTATTGTACACAGGCCACCCTACCTCTCCAGGGCTGGTGTAGCACTCACCAAATCTCTGTGCCCTTCTTTTGCACAGGGTGAGGATATTTACAAAGTAAGGATCCTGGCTCCCTGCTGAGACTGTCAGTTAAACTTCTAAACTTCTCCAGTTGACACAGTATATCAACCATAACCACCTCTTTAGCCTTATTTTTATGTAACAGTGATGCAGAAATAGAATGCAGAGGACTCTAGTGTGTGGTGACAGGTTTACCCCATTTTACTCCAGCTTTAAGAACTATGTAATAACAGTGACCCTTCGCCTGTTCTTGTCTTCTCAGCCGACTTTGGAGACTATAATCAATTTGATTCTCAAGATTTCCTCCGGGAGTATGTGCTGTTTCCTATGGTAAGTGCAACTTTTTTTCTTACTGTTCTGCCTTTGTACATTCCATTCTTTCCTTTGAAAATGTCAGAGAATGTTACACAGGCAACATGTTCCCTCCAGAGGGAAGTTCACACATTTATAAAGTAGGGACACATTTTACAAAACACACCAAGCAAGTCAAGATGCCACTTCGGCCCCAAGGCACTTCCCTGCTTTCTTTTTCAAATGCAATAGTTCCTTGTTGATATATGGAGAAGCCTCTGGTTTGGGTGTAGATTTTATAACCTGCCACTTTCCTGAATTTGTTCTTCAATGTTCACAGTTTTTGGTGGACTCTCTGAGAGGTTTTTATACATAAAACCACATAGATTCAAGAAAATGAAAACAATTTTTTTTAATTTCCTCCTTTCCTGTTTAGATACTGTTTATGTCTTTTTCTTACCCAGCTGTTTTGGTGGGTCTTCAGTGCTGTGTTGAGGAGCACCGTGCAGAGAATGGGCTGAGGTGAAGTGCTTGTGTGTCACATATGAGGTCCTGGGTTCAGTCCCCAGCAGTAGGAAACAAACAAACAAACAAACAGCACCCCTCAGGGGTAAATATACTCTATGAGCCAAAAGAGTTACCTGTTGAAAACATCTACGAAAGCAACTGAGATTACACAAATGGCAGAATATCTTGTGTTCACAGACTGGAAGAATCAGTCAAAATGTCCATGCTGCCCAAACCAATCTTCAGATTTAATGCAATCCCCATCAAAATTCCAATGAGACATAGAATAAGCAATGCTAAAATTCATAAGGAACCATAGAACCACCCCAAAGAGCTAACGTCATCTTGAGCAGAAATAACCAAGCCGCAGAGCCACTCTGCCTGACTTGAAACTGTTACAAAGCTCTCTGGATTAAAGCAGGATGGCACATGGTAGAGCCTTAAAAGCAGACAGTTAACCATTCAAATGGAAGAGGAAGCCGAAGCATAAACCACAAGGCTGTGATCAGTTGATTTTTTTATTTTTTAAAAAGAAGCCGAGAACACACAATCAGGAAAGAACAGTCTCTCCAGTAAATGGTGTTGGAAAACTGGCTGTCCACATGGAAGACACGAAATTAGGCTGCTATCTCACCCTTTGCACAGGAAACAACTCCAGGTATATCAAAGACTTTGGGATCAGACTCAAAACCATGCAACTGCCCAGAAGAAACGGGGAGAGCTGTATACAGCATAGGTCTGGCAGCGATTCAAAAGAAGACACACAGAACCCCACCAGATCAGGGAAAATAGTTCACAGCGGTGGTCAGCAGGGAATGGTAATGAAATCCCAGGGAGACCTCGCCCCACATCTGTTAGGATGGCTGTCGGCCAAAGGAAAGAGACAAGTGTCAGCGAAGCTGTGGAGAAGGGGGAGGCTTAATATGCACCTGTGAGAGTTTAAGTCAGCACAGATACCTGGAAAACAGTATAGATATTCCTCAAAAGGAAAAACTAAAACAGAATTGCCCTATGGTCTTGCTGTCCCACTTCTGGATATATCTGAATACATTCAGCCTTTAAAAGGAACAAAATCCCATCATTTACACAGCGTCGATGAATCTAGAGGACATTGGGCCAGGTGAAATGAGCCGGCACAGAAAGCTAGAGGCTGCATGATCTCCCTCGCTGAAACTTCAAGCCCGTGAAAGCAGGAGACAGAGAGTGGTGAGCCAAGGATGGGGCAGGGGCAGGGGCCTGGCCATGCTGTCCAAGGGTGCCAGGCGTCCCTTTGACAGGAGGAGTAAACTCTAGTCCCTGAAGCCCAGTCCTGTCACGATGGGATGTATTTCAAGAAGGCTGCACGGTGGGTTCTGAGTGGTCTCGCTGCAGAGAAACAGCAGGTGTATAAGGGACCAGATGCCAACCAGCACAGTCACCCATTCCAGCGGTGCACGCACCGTACCAGGCGTCACACATGCCTAATCAACACAGGGTCATTGTCAGCACAGTAAGACCCCAGGAAGAGGCTTCTCTGCTAGGCACTGCTGGCTCGCAGTGTGCTCCAGTCCCTGATCACCCATGTGGGAGACATGCTGTCCTCCGTCCCAGCCCAGAGCCTTGGTGCCTGGTGTGCCCTGTGTGCCAGCACTCTGACCCTCGTCTTCCTATTGCAGAGGTCCCTATGCAGGTGTCACCTCCCAGAGAGTCTGCCTTTCCGTGACAGCTGGCCTGTCTGATACACGCCAACCACCACACTCCAGGACCCATTGAGTCCTGAATCAGGGCCAGCTAAGCTTTGAGTCTCAGGGAGGATTTGCTGGTCTCTGGGGTGGCAGCCTGAAGGTTGGAGTGGAAATCTGGGGTCCCAGACACAAGCCTGGGGTAGAGCAGTTCCCATCTGACATGCAGCCTCCAGTTCTAGAGATCATGAGTGTCACCACTTACACATTTTTTCTGGAGCAGCTATTTTGCCCAGAACACTGGCCTGGGCAACTAACCCCAGGGGACGAAGTTGTACAAGCCTTGGTACATGTTTTTAAGGCAACTGCAGCTAGGGCGGCTGAATAGAAAGTTTGCAAGATCGCCTGCCATGCCAAGTGTCATAAAGTGTCATTGGGATTTTAGTTGGGGAAATGCCACATGCTTGGAGGACGAGGGAGGCTTCCAGAATACACAGGACCTACAGAAAGCTGGACTGCAAGGGGCAGGGAGGGAACAGGCAGGGGATGTCCAGATGGAGCTTGACAGGGTTTGGGGTTCAGGGGGAATTGTAGGGGTTGAAGTTTCTGAGCCTTTGAATGCCTGGGCTCCCCCAGCAGTGGCGCTTGGAGCAGGAGTTGTTCTGCAGGGAGGGAGTCAGGCTGGGAGCTGTCGTGCTGCAACATCTGGACAGAAGACGGAAGGGGCTAGCATTGAGGACACACGAGGAAGCACAGCAATTTAGGAAATAAAATAGGCAAAAGCTGCCCTCTTACCAGTTAGGAGGGTGCCTAGTGATGTTCTCAGGTACTTATTTTTTAGAAAAGTGTTTTTATGGTACAGGGGATCAAACCCAGGGCATGCATTCAGCTACCTCCCCTGTTTTAAAAAATTTTTTGAGACAGGATCTCACTACACCACGTGAGACTTTAGCTCCTGATCTGGCTGCCTCAGACACTGCAAGTGCTGGGGTCACCATGGTACGCCACTGCACCCGGCTTGAAGAGTTTATTTTTATGCTTCTGTAAATATTAGCCCAGTAGTCATAGACAACGAAGTGCCACTTCCATAGTGTTTATCTGGTGGATGACCTGTGGGGTCCCTGTAATGTTGCCTGTTTTGCGTTTTGTGTTTTGAGACAGGGTCTTGCTATGTGACTCAGGCTGGCCTTGAACTCACGGCACTCCTATCTCTGCCTCCCAAAAGCTGGGATTACAGGCATGTGCCACCACATTCTGCCATGAGTGTTTTCTTCCTGAAGTCCTTCCTTCTCCTCCATTTCATCTTGACTTTTGACCGTGATTCTGTCTTTTCAGTGACTCAAACATTGACGCAAATGATCCCCTTTCTAAGGGTGGCTTGCCACGCAGTGTGAAGTTGGCTGTCCTGGCCACTAGCACCTTCCGCCAGACCCCCCCTCTCTGGGCATGCAGTGCCTAATCAATTGCCAATTAAAAACCAGGTCCTCTGAGGTCACCTTCTATGGGTAGCTGGCACAGAGCCTGATGATAAAGAGCCAGCTAACCGCCCAGGGCAATCTCTCTCTCCCCACCTTCCCTGAGTCTCATTAGACTGTTTCCAGCCAGAGTAGTGAACTCAGGGATGTCCTTGTGGAAATGAGTGCTGTGTGAACTGCACCTTTGGGAAACAGACCAAAGGGAAGTCATCAGAGCCTAGCCTGTCTCTGCCTCCCTGCCGTCAAAAGGCCAGATGCAGATCAGGTGTAAGTTTTGAGCGCCTAGGATGAGTAAGACTAGAGGTACTGTGCACATTAGCACTCGGGATGGATTTCACTGGACCAACGCTCACCTTGCTCTCAGAAGTTAGGGAAAATCTGCAAATCTCTTAACTGTTCAGCAATAGCTGTTCTCTGCAGGTGGGCGGTTTCTTGACGCCTTACAGATTCTGCCCATTCCAGCAGCCTGCATTCAGGGAGAGAGCAGATGATGTAGAGCGTGTCCTGGTGGGGTTGTGTCAGCGGGGTTGAACAAGCAGCCACATGTGCCTGTGTGGTTGGCGTGAGCTCACACCTGATGCTTTCGACTGTGTGTGCACAGTGTGTCAGGTTGAGGGGCTGACAGCGGAGGGTTGTTGATTGTTCTCCACTTCGTCTTTTTCCCATTCTTTCTTACATTGCCTGTGGGAAGAGACCAAGTCTGAGCCTGACTGGAGTTTCCTGTCCAAATTTCAACGGATTAAAGTAACGTGAATAAAAGCTTCCGTTCCTCAGTTGCACCGGCTGCATGCTGAGTGCTCGGTTGTCGCTGTGGTTGTTGTCACCGTGTCCAGCCTAGCTGTAATGATTCATGGGCTTCTGCCTGTAGCCGCCTCCTTTCACCTCCTGCTCCTGTGTCCCCACCCCACCTTGCCACGCTGGGTGCTGGGTGCTGGGTGCTGGGTGCAGTGTGTTCTCTGGTCACATTCTGGCTCTCGAGGCCGTGTGGCCCTGTGGCTGTGTGCAAGTCAGTGAACCTTCAAGGCTCGGTTTTCTCATCTACAATGAATGTAACAACTCTACTGCTGTCGTAAGCACTGTAAGAAGAAATGCATGTGGTGAACGCACAGTAACCGTTTATCCAGCTGTCCACCACAACCACCCCCATCATCATCACCATCGTGCTCGTCATCTGCATTACCGTATGTGTGTATTTATGCAGGCTGAGCAGGCTGAAGACTGCTTTCCAGACATCACATCTTGGAGAGGCAGGGGATCCAGAGAATCATTAACCAGCCTCACATAACTCAGTTCTCCTCCACTTACTGCCTGTTGAGGACTTCGGAGCAGTCACCGTGGCAGTGCCCTGGGGCACTGACCCTGGCAGTGGCTGGAAGTGGGGTGGCTGCCTGGATTCGAAGAGAGGGAAGCAAGAGCCAGAAGCGGGGGGCCTGCAAGTCACCGTGGTGGAAATGTATGGGAAGCTTACATCCCCTGGGGATGGAGGAGCTCTGTCCAGCGTGTGACAGCTGAGGCGAACCGGAAGGGTGATGTGAGCATGCACAAGGCATGGGGGCACTGGATGCTTCCTCCCAGGAGAGTGGGTGTGAGCACGAATGGTTCGGAGAAGAGGTGTTTGCCCGAGGCCTAGAACCCCGGGAACCGAAGTGAGAGGAAGGCAGCCCCGGCCACACTGGAGAATGGGCGGAATGCCAGGCCCAGGTGTTGACCTCCTCGCCCAGGCAGTGGGGAGCCATGCGGGAGGGCTGTAAACTTTCTGCCTGGTTCCACTGGCCTTTCAAAGAGAGGAATGCATTCCTTGGTGGGGGAGGGAACACGGGATGGATGGCTGTGTTTGATCTTTAAAAGGAACCGAATTTGTCAAATGGAGTTTCTTCAGCAGAGAAAAGAACAAAGTTAAGTACACAAGGGCCTTGCCCGCAGGTGTGCGACCGTGTGCAGGCACGCACACTGCAGCCCCTGGCTCGCCCCACCATGTCCTCTGGGGGGCACATACCGCAGAGGGGCACAGTCCCAGGGGCTCCCTTGGGCCTTCTCTTTTTTGCAAAGTAGGGAACAGAGGTTTAATACAATCGTTTTCAGTGTTCTCTCACCCTTCTTGAATGAAATTATCACCTGCCTTTCATTCATTTTTCAAAGTCAGTCTCATGGTATCACCTTCCCTTGGTGCTGAGACTCACACATGCACTGCTGAGTCTCCAAGTGCACAGCTGGGAATGCAGCGCTCCGGGAGCCTGACTGGAAGCAGCAGATTGACCTGTTACCGTGAAAAACAAGAGCTCCGGTGATTCCCTGCATTCTCTCCATCTCTCACCAGTCACACAACTGTTAGAACCTACAGAGCCATACAATTCCAAGCTGGAGCAATGGCCTCCTTCTCCAGCTTTCATAGATAACTGCTTGTTCCCCTGTTAATGGCTTGAGATGAGACGTTTGTTACCATGGAGGTAGCGTCTCTTCCATGAAGAGCAGTTAACTTCAGGGTAAATCTCTGAGAGATGGGATTTTAGAAGCCAAGGAAAATGAGGCACTTTGAGGGTTTTCTGCCAAAGTACCAGCGCTAGCCCTGGGAAGTCTCGGAATGTGAGCCTCAGAGCGCCCTCAGCTGGATGAGCTCGGAGTTCTGTTGTCCCCACTGAGCTCAGCAAATAGTGGACACCCAGCCCCAGCTCGGGATGGACTTGCCCTGGAGCTCTTTTAGCCCTGTGACCGTCTCTGCTCTCATGCCTGCCCAGTAGCACCTCTGTGAGCCTGCTATTCCCACCTGTGGTTCAGATGTTTACCGCTGTCATAAAAATGGGCAGAAAGGCCCCGGTGCCATCCCTTCCTGGATTCAGCTTTTGAAAGGACGGCAGCCTAGAAATTCATTCAACTTTATGCTCTGATGGATAAAAATGCACGGGCAACTACCAGACAATTCTGATACAAGTGCAGTTGAGAGACAGACACGTAGGGAGGAAGGCAGATGAAAGCAGGACTCTTCCTGGGCTCTGCAGAAATTAGACGGCAAGGGGCTGGGAATATAGCTCAGTGGCACAGTTCAGTGGCAATTACAAGGTCCTGAGTTCAATTCCTGGTCCCCCGCCCTCCACACACAAAAGAAATTAGATGGCAACCCGAAATAGACCTGGAGGTCACCTGAGTTCCAATGCAGAGCTGTGTTACAGCAGTAGGAATGCTGACTTAGTCCTGAACATCACGGCTCTTCATTCTGTGAGAGTGAAGGAGAGGCTGAGGGATGCAAGCGGTAACTTTGAAATGAACTTCCTTCTTCCCTCTCTTCTTCCCTTCTTTTCTTCCTGCCTTCCTTCCTCTTTTTTTTTTTTTGGTGGTAGTGGGGATTGAACCCAGGGCCTTTACCAAGGTTGCATCCCTGGCCCTCCTCAGAGTTTTTATTTTGAGACAGGATCTCACTGAGTCTCTAAGTGGCCCCAGCTGGACGTGAACTTGTGAGCGTCCTGCCTCAGCATCCCAGAGTGTACCGTCATGCCCAGCTACGAACAGAGCTCCCACAGTTCTGGTTTGAGAACAAAATGCAGATGCCGGGAGCTGCTTGCCCTAAGTGCTTTTTATTCTTGCAGGATTTGGCTCTGGAAGAGGCTGCTCTGGAGGAGCTGACACAGAAGGTCGCGCAGGAACACAAAGCCCACAGGTGAGGCTGCAGAGGCAGCAGGTGCCTGCATCCACCCAGCCCGCCCTGGGCAGGGCAGCACGGGTTCTCCCTTCCACCGCGTGACTCTGTTTCCCTTCTGCTTCCTTCCTTCCTTTCTCTCTTTCCTTCCTTCCTTCCTTCCTTCCTTCCTTCCTTCCTTCCTTCCTTCCTTTTTCCTTCCTTCCTGTGCTGGGGGTGAACACCTGAAGTTTCATGTTGGGTGGGGAGGTGAAACCCAGAGGGACAAGGCCGGGGGAGACTCGAACCTAAGGAACCATCGAGCCCTGAACGTTAGACCCTTGCAGCTGTTTGGGGCCCATGGACAGCAGGCTTCTTCTCCACCTGTCCTCAGAGAGCCCAGCACTCAGCCGGTCTTACGGTGGCTGCTCAGCTCCCAAAAGTGTCTTTAAACCATAATAATGATCTTTAAACATATTAGGGGGCACAGATGTGGCTGAGTGGCACAGTGCCGGCCTGTCAAGCTCAAGGTCCTGAGTTCGATTCCCAATACCAAAAAAAAAAAAAAAAAACAAAGATTGGAAATTTTTCCCAGTTGGGAAAAAATAACTTTTTTCCAAAGCAGGCGGCCTCATTCACAAGGGTGTGTGGAGGGTTCTGGAGAGTTCTGGGGCTGCAGCTCTCGGTGAGATGCTTTAGCGTCCTCTCAGAGGCTGGCCACTGCCCCTGCCTTCACCAGGCAGATTGTTCCTCCCAGAAGCCAGGGCTACACCCAGTCCCCGAGTTTGCCGTCCACAGGCGGGGTGGGTCCTCAGTGACCCTCACGGTTTCTTCTCTGCTGCCCTTTGGTTGTAGTGGGATCCTGCCAGCAGAGGCCGAGCTGATGTACATCAACGAAGTGGAGCCACTGGACGGATTCGGGCAGGAGATCTTCCCTGTTAAGGTGAGGTGCCGGGACCTGGCCTTGTGTGGCCGCTCGGAACCACACAGCCCTGCAAAGCCAGCACCAGTGGTAGCGTACAGGAAGGCCTCCCCTTTTCACTGCTAAGCTGCCTGAGTTGGCGAGACTTTCTTCTGACTTCACAGAGCTGTGACAGCGCTGGGTCTTAGCTGGGAGATTTTTGAGGTTTTCCACCTTCCTATCCCTCCTCAGTGTCCAGGGCACGAGGATCTTCAGCAGAAAATCTCATTTGTAAGACAATCATCTAGCTGGGCGTGGTGGTGCATGCCTGTAATCCAGGACTCAGGGAGGTTGAGGCACGAGGATTGTAAGTTTGAGCCTAGCCTCGTCAGCTCGAGCAACTTAGGAAGACCCTGACTCAAAATGAAAGGATAAAAAGGCACAGTGTGAAAGCCCTGGTTCGATCTCTGATAACAGACAGACACCAAAAAGACAGCCGTCGAAGTGACTGGACACTTCTTCATCCGGCACTTTGAAGGTCCTAACGTTGTGCTGAGTGTTAACTGAGAATGAGGTGGTGGTGTCTGTCACAGGGACTCTAGCCAGGACTTCTCTCCCCCTGTGTGTTTCTTTCCTTTTAGACGGGCTCTGGGGAGAATGATCTCCACCTAGGGTGAACCCCTTCCAGGGTGCAGGTGTATTTTATTTCTCCAGCTCTGCAGTGTGCTCCATGTGACTGAGTTGCCCGTGGGCAGATGGAGCGGAGGAGGCTGTGACATCAGGCTGCATCCTCTGTGCCCGTCCACTTCCCATAGTGGGTGTGGTTTTGGGTCGCTGTGTGTGGTCACCTACGGAGCTGTGTCCATCATTGAGGCTCATTGTCCTTTTGACCAGCTTTTCCCAAAACATAGAGTTTTGCCGGAGGTTTGGGAGAAGCTTGTGTTTCAGCACAAACATCTCTCTCCACGGTGGCTCCGGCGGTGGCTTGGGGAGCATCTCAGTCCCCCTGGCCATGCGTCTGCGGTTTGCCACAGTGAGAACCCTGAGCTTGCAGCAGGCGGAACGGAGCCAGGCAGAGGCCGAAGGGGCTCCTCGGTGGCCTTGCTGAGTGAAGGCCACCTTGCATAGGACTGTCCCTTTTCCTCACAATTGCACCCACATACCTCGCAGACAGTCAGGGTATTTAGGGTCATGGAAAATCAGTACACTTTTCTCCACGTCTAGAGACATGGCTGCCCTGTCCAGGTGCTGGGGCTTTCCTGGTGGCAGTGACTTGCTCATATGCTTTGACTCATCCTGCCCTGTGTCACCGGGCCCCTGATCCAGTGTGGGCTCTGGCAGCCACAGAAGGCCTGGTGACCCTGGAATGGTGACCTGGAGCTTTGGGCTGAGGCTGGCCTGTGGGAGCAGGAGAATGACAGGGAGGGGCACACAGGCCCTTGGGAACCTAATAAAGAAAAACTCTCCTCTCCTCCGTGTCCAGGGCATGAGGATCTCCATGCAGGTGGCATTTTTTTTTTTGAATGATCCCTAAAAACTGCTCAAGGTTAGGACAGCCCCATGTACTTCCCAACAGCTACCTCCCCCAACACACACACACACACACACACACACACACACGGTGGCTGCTGCATGTGTCGCGTGTCACCAAGCACAAGGATATGGGAAGGTGCTGCTTCCGGGATGGTGACACAGAGCTGAGCCCTGGCAGGGCCTTACATTTCTCTCCGTCCCTCCCTTCGACCATCCTTTCTTCCATGCTTCCCTGCCCCACTCAGCTTTCCTTTCCTCCTCTGTAGTACTGGGGATTGAACCCAGGGCCTTGGCACTGAGCTCCGTCCCCAGCCCGTTGTGTATTTTTATTTTGAGGCAGGCTCTTGCTAAATTTCCCGGGCTGGCCTTGAACCTGATGTCCTCTTGGGGGCTGTGATCACAGGTGTGTGCCGCTGACTCCCCTGACTCCTCCAGGGTAGAGGGGCGCCTAGTGGCCTCTCTGGTTTTCCATTTCTCCACCCAGGGAACTGCTCTTTGTGTCCTGTCCCCACAGACTCCAGTGTGGCCCTACTGGCAAGGTGCCACAGCGAAGTCCCTGGAGAACTTCCTGCCCTGCTCCTCCTGTCCTCTTTCCTGTTGTGTAACTCGCCCGCTCAGCTTCTGACAGGCTGCCCTCCTGTCTCAGTTCTTTCTCTCAAGGCACTCTCTGCTTTGCTTTGTCTGTCCCATAAGTGCTGGTGGCAGGAGAGAGGTGAGGTCACAGGGGAGACCCTCGGGTGAGTGCCCAGCAAGCACAGAGCTCCTTCTGGCTTCGGTTGACCTGTGCGTGGCCTCGCTCCAGCCCGAAGGCGAGGGCTGTGCCACAGTTGATCTGCTGGCTGTGGAGCCCTGGCCCCAGGCTGCTCTCAGAACTCAAGCAGGTGACAGGAGACACTGCCTGGAGCAGGAGTCCAGGCAGAAGCTGGGACAGTTTGGTTCCCCAGCAAGGGCCAGTGAAGCCTCCCGCCCTCCTGTGCCCCAGAAATGCCCAGAGCGCCTACCCCGGAGTAGAGAGGAACAGGCGGGCGAGTGTCACCTGCAGAAGGACAGAGGCTGACGCGGAGACCAAGGTAGTGGGAGAGAAGGGGCCTCTGCAAAGAGAAAACCATGATGCTGCCCAGAAACCCAAACTTGGGCACAACAAAGCGTCTCCTCAAAGGAATGGGGCGCTTAGGAAAAAAATGTTTAGAAAATAAAGAGGAACTCTTGGGAATTTAAAAATATGATAGCACATGTGGCAAACAGTGGACAGATTAGAAAGTAAAGCTGAAAACAGCTCCCCAAAACACAAGGGGGAAAAAAACTAAGTAAAAGAGGAGCCCAGGAAATCAAAGAAGTAACTGATGCCCAGGAGGTCCGTCAGCTGAATGACGTGGCTTCTAATAAGTGAACAGGGAAACAGAGGCATGGACCGGGACCTGGCTCTTTGTGGGGGACATGGGGTTCTCCATACTGTGAGAGCACGCACAGGTGCACAGGAGATGTGTGCTGCGCTGCAGAGAGGAAACTGCTCTTCAGAGTTGGTGCATGGATAACTTTGATTTCAAAAACGAAAGCTAAGTTAAAAAAGTTAATAGATGTGCGTGAAAGAAAACCCCCAAACCCTGCGGATCCCAGATGGGAGATTTGTGTGATTGCTATGTTGTGACAGTGGGGGAATAAAGAAAAATCTATGCAGTTTCCTAAATGTACAGGGGTTAAATTCTTTTTTTTTTTTTTTTTAATCAGTACCAGGGATCGAACTCACGACCGCCTGCTTGCAAGGCAGGTGCTTATGCCGCTGAGCTAAATCCCCAGTCCCAGGGGTTAAATTCTTTCTTCCCCAAGCTGGTCCCCTCATTGCCTGGATACAGGCTGCATTCGCCAGGTCATCGGGAGGGACATGGTGGGCTGCTGCCAGGAACTGCAAGACGCTTAGTGACCCCAGGAGACATTGCACCTGTCCCCAGCAAATACACTTCATAGTGGACAGCTGTCCACTGTCCACATACGTGTATCCTGCACAGCATGTTTTGAAATGTGTATAAATGTGTAATGGCCAAGCAAAGCTGATGAGCATATGAGTTGTCACACGCACTGAGCATTTTCTTGGGTGAGATCACTGAAAGTTTGCGGTCCCTGAGTCTGAAGAATGTAGTCCATTGTCAACTTCAGTCATCGGGTCTGCAGTTGAGCTCCTGGGTTCGTCCTTTTGTGTAGGACAAATTGTGTCTGCTTCGGTGAATACCAGCCATCTTGCTCACCCGCGTCTACTCTGCTTCAATGGGCTCAACTTTTTTAGCTCCCACATTTAACTAAGGTCTTGTGGTGTTTGTCTTTCTGTGCCTGGCTTATTTCACTTAGGTTTATCTACATTGATCTAATGATAGGATTTCCTTTTTGAAGGCTGAATGATATTCCGCCTGTATACTGCAGAATCCTACATTCTCCTTACCCGTCGTCCATGCACCGTTGCTTAGTCCTCCCCGTAGCTTGGCTCTTGTACACGGTGGTCAGAGGTTTTCTGTTGATCTCACACAGGACAATCATGGGAATAGTATGCACCTTGGCATCTTCTTCATGGGCATTTTCGTGAGGAACAGAATCGGAAGACAAGCAGTGATATACAGGTAAGTGAGCCTGTCTCCTCTTTTTCCTCGTTCCCTTTTCCCCTGGAGAGACGCTAGACAGCTGACCTGACTGTTAAGTTACCCAGATGAGCAAGAGGCAGAGTGTGGTTTGGAGCTGAGCTTTTCCCAACTCTTCCTGGAGCCCTGATGGTGGAGAGGGACCCTGCCTGCCTCCCCCACACCCCCGACTCCAGGAGACAAACTGACCGGCGAAGTCTGGCGAGCATTTAGAACCAGCTCTGCGGCTGGGCACTGTCTGGGTATCTATGACAGCGATTAGATCCCGATGGAGTTTTCCCGTCGTCCTGCGCCCTCTGCCCAACCACAGAGCTGAAAGAGCACGAGCTAAACTTTATGTTAACAAGTGAGGATTGTTTATCAAACACATTAAAAGGCCTTGAATGAGGGGTGCTGGAAGAAGCCTTGTGACCCTGGCACTCTGGGAGCCTGAGGCAATGTGGTCATAAGTTCTCGGCCAGTGTGGCAATTTAGTGGGACCCTGTCTCAAAATAAAAAGAGCTGGAATACAGCTCTGTGTAGAGGCCCTGGGTTCAATCCCCAGTCCCCAATCTGACATACAAACTGAAAAAGAGACAGACAGACAGACAGACTAAGGTACTTTTTTATGATCTGGACACTTAAAGCTTCTTTCCCCTTAACGTAGGCAGGCTTGGGATGGGGCATGGTGCGTGTCCCGATGCTAGGCTGCTTGCGTGCTCCACCAGGGCCGTGTGGCACGTTACTTTGGGAAGCACAGCTTTGCTATGTGAGTGAGCATCTGATGGCAACACCGAGCATCCGTGCAGGGCCCAGAACACCTCTAAAAGGGAATCATGTCCAGCCAGACACTGCCTGGACCAGCGGTCACTGCCGATACTTCAGAGACATTTTCCTACTGGAAGTGTCGTAGATCCCCATCCTGCCACTGTCTGATATTTTCCCCTTGCTGCTTCCATACACACATTATTGAAGCTGAAAAAGAGAGTGAGATTTTAGGGCTTTAAAGGGCTTTGAATTGTGGCCGTGTTCAGAACCCACTTCCCGTGTCTGCATCAAAGCGTGACCCAGATGAGTAAATACGTGTAGAGTTGTTCAGATCTAGCCAGGTATTTTCTCCTCTCTGGTTATTTAAGATCAGATTGATGCCTTGATTTCTCCTGGAGGCTGCCGAAGGTAGGTAGATGCTTCCTGTACAAAAGATCTTGAGGTGAAACAGAATAGTGGTTTGGATTGGGATGAGTGTGTGTTGCCTACAGGCTTTGCCCTGTGAGGCAGCTTTCCTGTTGCTGGGCACAGAGCTCAACACCCAGCTTCAAGGCGGGGAGGTTTACTGTGGCTCCTGGTTTCAGGGGGTTTAGTGCATGGTCGGCTGGCTCCAAGGAAGAAACAGCATGGTGTGACAAAGGGGCTCAGGTTAGGGTGTCTGGGAAGCAGAGCAGGGGAACAGGGCCAGGGAAGAGGAGGCTCAGACCAGACACAGTTAGTCCCCAGTGCCACGCCTCCACGACCCACCCAGATACGTCCAGAAGTGTGTTTTTACCATGTCCTCTGGGTGGCTTCAGAGGCAATCCAGGTGACACAGTGGCCTTTAGCCCCCATTCCCTGCTCTGGTATGAACTTCCTCCAGATCTTTTCATGTTCATTGTGCCATAGGCAAAGTCCTGTGGTAGGGTGAGTGGTGTTCCTAGAGTTTTGGTGGTTGGTTTGAACAAACAGAGCTCTAATCCAGGAGCCAGCTGAGCCGAGCCCATGTATTAAACCCAGTTGGTACTGCTGTGGTGGAAAGATCCCTGGGAGGACTCTGGACAGCTAGGTAAAGAACTCATCATCCCTGAGCTAGAGAGAGAATGTGACCATTTGTGTCTAAATTATCTCTGCTTGAAAGCAGGAGCAGCCAGAAAGCAAGCAAGAATTGCAGCCTGTACAGACAAGAGGTGGTATTATCACGTTCCACTCCAGCAAGTGTTTGTTGAGTGCTCCATGCCTGTGGGTGGTGGGAAATGAGGACCCGATTTGCAGGGGAGCTGGCAGATCTGAGTCTGGAAAGAATTCTGCAGGCAGAGGATGACAGAGGTGTGAGAAGCGACAGACACACAATGGAGGTGGATTCCAGGCCGAGGCTTGAGGGAGCAGTAGGCTGTAGCCACAGAGAATCACAAATGTCCCCCAAGTTGACACGGGGTGCAGTTCAGCGGTAGAGCACTTGCCTGGCATGGGTGGCCCGTGGTTTGATCCCCAGCTCTGACACAAAACAATAAAAATTAAATTGAAGACAACTATAGAGTCTAAATGAGAAGGGGCACCTTCTTCTGTCTTCTGGTTGGACACTTATTTCAGCGGACCCTGTTTTAAACAAGGTTTCCTGCAGACAGAGACAGAGATTGTGAAATTGTGTGTGTCTGCTCCTGCGGGCAGTATCACTGGGCCCGTGCAGCATCACTGGGCACGCTCACGTGGGTGCAGCCGCTTGGCCGAGCACCCTGCAACCCCGTCCACATGCGTTCTTCGGCCCAGGCCCTTGGTGACAGTGGCTTTGTGATCAGGTTCTGCTGCTCCACTGTTAAAAGGCGGGGGCCAAGGGAGTGCCTTTGCAGTGAGGAAAAACGGAGAAAGAAGGCAACCAAATTCCCTTGCACCGTTCACTCACTCACAGCTTGGGTTATCAGTGAGCAGCCGTTTCCCTCGGAAGGTTGCTCCTGTCCCTAGATGCAGGCTGTGTTCCTTTAGTTGTCTCCTGTGAGAGGAGCATTTTTCAGCTGTGTTTTTAAAATGGGCTGCATCATAGTTTGACATGGTGGACGTCTCCCAGGCTGGGTCCAGAATCCTCGGAGCGGTGCGTGGGCAAACCCGGTTGCATTTCCTCTGTGCCAGGTGGAACGATATCGGGACCATCACCCACAGCAAGTCCACTATTCTGGTGGAGCTGGTCAGCAAGGAGGAGACAGCCCTTTTCCACATGGTGAGCCGGACGGGCGGCAGGGCCGGGCCCATGGACGGGGTGGTGTTAGACGTCCTTTCCTTGTTCCCCTTGGTTTAGAGAAGGGAACTGTGTTAGGAGGTGCTTTCTGGTCCTTGCCTGCTGCTGTCATCACTTGTTTCAGGGAATGCTCAGATGCCTGCTTGCAAGCCGACTTTTGGCTGTCAGAGGGGGTGGCCGTGGCTGCCATCTTGGGGCCTGAGCCCCTGTCTGGCATGCCAAGGCCTGGTACTCTGTTTACACCCCTGTTGGGAAACCAGGTGGGGTGCATTGCATTTTCCTTTGCTGGTTGACCTGGGTTTCATTCTGTCATAGCCTGAGCTTCCCTGCTGCCCAGGGTGGTTATGGAATGCCCTTCTCCCCCCTCCCCCCCTTCCTCCCCCTCCTCCCCCTCCTCCTCCTCCCTCTCCTTCTCCTCCTCCTCCTCCTCCTCCTCCTCCTCCTCTCCCTGTTCCTCCTGCTCCTCCTGCGCCAGGCTGTTCCTGCATCTCACTGCCTCCTCACACCTTCTCTGGTGTTTTTTCCTCTGCTCTGCTTTGATTCAGTTACTTACCTTTGAAGCCCAGAGCTCAGAGCTAGGTAAGGACATCTCAGTTTCCCAGTTCATGCACATAGCCCAGAGCCTGAGACCCAGGAGTTCTTTAGCAGACAGCATCTTCTGCACTGCCCTGAGGGTTACAGGTTGGTGGCTTCCTGGTGCAGCAGTTAGTTTGTACTGAGATGCAGAGAGTACGGAGGGAGGTTTCACTGTGTACGGGAATCTTAGTGCACTGTGCATCTCATCAAACAAATGTTTATTTTTTCCCCCTCCCTCTCTCTCCTCCTTTCCAAGGATGACATTGAGAATGCAAAGTATGTGTCCCGGTTATTCACGACAAGGCACAAGTTTTATAAACAAAACAAAATCTGCACCGAGTAAGTAGACATCGGTCCCTCGCTCTCCCAAGGTGACTAGGGAAATCCTATCGGAGGGCTGCTGGGAGAGCGATGATCACCTTTTCCCTTTGGCCTTTTCTCCTTGATACTTGCAGAAGCCAAAGAAGGAGGCGCAAATGGGGGAGGAGGGAAGCTTAAATGATGAAGGCCGGCTGGTGTGTGTAGTCCCTGTGCCTGGAGAGAAAACGCTTCACAAATTGACCGAGGGGATGGGTGGGCCACATCGGTGCATTGCTGAGGCTCAGAGTTCGGAGGAACCGTGCAGTGCCCCATTTGTTGAGGTTCCCCTCGTGTCAGATGCAGGCACCTTCAGAGGTGCTGACAGTGCCGCGAAGTGCCCGCTTGAAAGGGAAGAGGCTGCTGTCATCCCTGCCCTGTCGTGCTCACGCAGACGCTCACCCTGCATGTGCCTCCAGCTCTGTCATCGCCTGCAGATGAGAGGCCGGGGCCATAATGAGAGGGCGATTTGGAAGACACCAAGAGGTGTCACAGACCCACGGTCTTCCTGTTAATTTCATTTGGAAACAAAGGGGCATCAGATGCAGGTCCTTCCTGCGTGGCCTGACCTCGCAGATAGCAGCTGGGCAGGCTTCCTTGGTCGCCTTAATCTCAGTCTTCTTCAAAGATGTCCGCAGCAGTGTGCCTTCGCCTTTGGGCACCCAAGGTGTTTAATTTGGGTTCAGAGGGCATCGGGGATGCAGATGCGAGGCTGAGCCACTTCTCCGCCCCCACGGGGACGCTGCCTCCAGCTGGTGCAGAGAACTGGATGCCTGGGTCACGGCCGGCTTTCTTCCCCGTAGGACAGAGGCTGTGCCCTTGGTCACTGCCGGGCTCCGACAGTGTATGTGGCGGTCCTTGGCCTTCCAGGAAGTTTGCCCTCCAGGCGAATCACAAGGCCCCAGGCAGGGGATGGCAAATTAGGCAGCTGCATGTTCCTCACAGCCCTCTCCTTCTGTGCACACCGCACACCAGTTTTGATCAGGTTCCTTGGTTGCTCTGTGCGGGTCCACGCTGCTCTTTGCCCTTGACTGTCAGGGTGTCCTTGACGTTAACAAGAGTTCTGCATTTGGCTTCTGTAGGGTTGGTCAGAAACCGTGCTGAGAAGCAGGCTTTCACCGGAGCCCTCTGGCTCCCATTTCGCAGCAACTGGCTGCCCTGCGCCCCTTCCGAGGGTGTTTCCTTTATGATCTTTTCTCCTAATTTAGTGAACTTTGCCTCTGAGGCTGAAAACAAAGAAGAAATCATTTTTCATTCTGCTTCTGTAATAGGCCTTCTTTGCTCCTTCCTGACGCGGTACTGGAGGTTCTTTATTAGAAATGAGGTTTTTTTAAAGTTTATTTTATTAATACATATTTGCAGTACATTCATCGTGAGGCATTGGCACATGTACATAATACAGTGTAAATTTTTTAAAATCCTGGGGCTGATTAGAAATGGAGTCTTCTTGTCACGTACATTTTAAATTCTCAGTGCAATTCCATGCACTTAGCCCAGATCTGCTCAGAGGTGGGACATCCCTCCCGAGCTGACAAAGTAGCGCCCTCTCCAAGGTCTCCTCCTCCACGGGGTGCAGAGTCCTTGTCCGGGGCCGTCCATGCTCTGACCTCTGACAGATGGCTGCTGTTTCCTGTGACCATGCAGGGTCCCTGCTTGTCATCTGCTAGTGTCCCTCCAGACAGTATCTCTGCTCCCCAGGCCAGTACTTTTGGCCTGGGGAACAGAGGCAAGGGGACCATGTTTAACACCAGCATGGTGACATTTTCTGTGACCAGTCGTTAAGAAAGTTCAGCATTACTCTGTGGTCTCCATCGCATGATAAAAGATTTGTATAATCAAGAAGTTAGAAAGGGGGCAATCTGAGAAGAACAAGAGGCCTTTGAAGAACTTGTAACTTGATAGAAGCTTCCTGCCCTGTGTTTTATTTTATTTTTTTATGATAATACTGAGGATTAGGGGAAATGTTGTTACTGCCTGTGGGATCCCTTGGTCAAAAGCATCTTTGATTTCAGCTTTTAAGACTTAATATTCCATGTTCCCACTCATTTTTCTCTCTGCTTTTTTCCTTCTAAATCTCCGTTGGTGCTCAGCCTGTAGCTGTCTGGTTAAGGGGTGTAGTTCAGTGGTGGTACACTTGCCTAGCAATAAAATGAAGTGAAATAAAATTTAAAAGGATCTGGTCAGAAAAATATTTGTAATATGTGTTATTGTAACAAGAAGTGTTTTTATATGCTCATGTGGAAAAATATTTTACCTATTTTGGAATTTCATTTGGCAGGAAGCATTTTTAGAAGATATTTTTTCTTTTTGCCTCTCATAATAATTATTATGAGAGATTTTACACAGCCACAGAAGTACAAAGAGTACAATTTTTGAATGTCTGTGTAAGCATTGTGGTGATGTTTTTCAATTTTGTTTCTTTAAAAATATATCTCATTCTTTTAATGTTAGCTGGTAAAAGTTATTACCAACATAGCATAAATCCCAGACATGTCAAGAATAAAAAAAAAAAGGAAGTGAAAATTGTTCCTAGCACCAGCATCCAGAGGTGAATGGCGGCGTGCTTGGGCACACACCTGGCCGGTCTTGTCATTGTCCCTTCCTTTCCTCCCTCATCGCTCTGTTCTTTTGACAGCTGATCAGTAATAACGGCCCTTCTCGGTTTTTCCAATTTTTCGTGTAGGCAATCTAATTCTCCGCCCCCCATCAGACGCCAGCCCACCTGGAGCCGGTCCTCCCTGGTGAGTGTGACATCTGAGGTCCAGCAAGCCGACTTGGCATAAAGGGCCGCAGGGGAGAGGGACGGGGCCTCGAGGGCGGGGGAGAGCTTTGGGAGAGCACAGATGGCATTGGCCTGCCGGGAGGTGTGGTAAGCACCCGACATGGCCCCTGGTACCATCCATGCCTGTCGCCTCCTGAAGGGCAGCTCGGGGTCCCTGTTGGTGTCACTGTGCCCTGTGGCCACTGCCTCCGTGTGATCCTCTCCCGTCTTTCTTCCTTGTCCCCACTTTCCAGCTCTTCTGGTCATAGCTTGGCCACCTGCCTTCAGTTCTAATCTCCACGACTGCTTTTGTGTTCGCTGGTGGAGACTGAAGGTCAGGAATTAGTCAGAAAACGCTTCCTAAATGGGCAGAAATTGAAAACTCTGGGTAGTGGTCTCAGGTGGAGTCTTGGATGGAAACAATGAGCTGCATATTTTCTGATTTTAAGGCTCTGATCAGCCAAAAACATTGAACCAATCCAGTCTTCCCCCAGTCTTTCAGGTGTTTCCCCTTTCCTTTCCTTTCCTATTTTACTTACTCTCTTCATTTTTTGAGTGTGTGTTCTAAGATCTGTTACTGTGAGGGTTATTCAAGGATGATGTGATAGAGGCCAAGGGTTGGTTTCCTTTGCAAGTTTCTGTTTGTTGAGTCACAATTCTTCCAGGTTATGGCTGTCTTTGCACAAACGAAGTAAGCATGGGCTTTTTATTTTTCAAGATGAATAATTCCTCCAACCTGGTACCATCAAATAGAAGTTTTGTCTGAAGCATAGCCCCTTGAATACATCTTTAGCGTGTCTTTTGGAAGGAATCTTTTGAGATAATTATTGTTTTCTAGAAAATGCATGTATATGAGCTCTTGCAGACTAGGGCTGGGTCATTGGCATCCTGGGAGAACCCCTGAGCCTGGTCACCTGCTATTCCAGTGTCACACACATACTCTGCTCTGGGAACCCAAAGGTCGCACTGGCCTTTCCCTGGAGCATCAGCCAATTCATTCATGGCACTGGTTTCTTCGTGGTTGTGTTCTTTGCTAATTTCTCCTCTTTCCTTTACAATCCAGAGTTCTGATTAGCAAGATCGCCTTTCATTCCTGTCCAAGGGGCTGAGAGGCAGACTGTTGAAGGCCACCTTGGACTCTGATCTGGTTCCAGTTGTCCAGAGCGGAGACAGAGCTGTACCTTTCTAATAGGCACAAGGACAGTATAGAGGAAGCCGGTTTGGGGTCACCCTCTCCTCATCCACTAGGTTTAAACCACCTGCAGAGAGGGAGAGAGAAGCCAGACATCTTATCTCTTCGCCTCCTCACCCCTGGCCAGGAAGTTGTCACTGATTTTCTCTTCCCCGTCTGCTGCTGTGTGATAGTATCCGATCTGTGTGTGCAGCTCAGCAAAGAAATGGAAGAATATCTGTGAATAGATAAAGAAATACAGTAAATAGGGGAATCCCCGAGAGGTACTCAAGGATTAGTTCTTCTTACCCTGGGCCTGTACATTTAGGCCAGCTCATAGACAGTCATTTAAGGATTTCTTTTCTAAAATAAAGGCAAAAGGAGGTAATAAACCATTTTTGCTTTGCCGTGTATTTCTGTTCCTGTGTACAAATTCCTCCTTACTATTAAAAAAAAGTCTTTAAAGTCAGCCACCCTGGAGTGGACCAGTGTAGTTAAATTATGTCTTGTTAAGGAGAAGAAAACTATTTCTAATTTACAACCCAAAAATCAGCCAAGAGAACACTTGGAAAAGTTTAGCAGCACGGGCATCTCCCTGTTCTCCGTAGCAAGTGCTTCTCTGAGATGCATTTAATTTCATTTTTTATTTCTTTTCCATTGATTCCTTATAAGTTTTGTGCCCCTTGTCTTCATTGCCTTCTTGATTTGCCCTTTTGATGCCAGATGCTGAGGAATTGGGGCTCCTGCTGGCTTTGACCTCTAGTTAGATCTCACCTTTGGTGAAGTTCTCTTCCTCAGGAAGCACTGCTTTTTAAAATCACACCCATAACTGTAGGAGTGTAGAAGTCATCCTGAGTGGTGCCCTGCCAGCTGCTATATCTATGTGTACTTTCACGAGCTGGAGTCTCCTTACCTGGAACCCTGATGCATGGATAAAGTGGGTGTTTGAGGTTGGGGAGGGATCCCTGTTCATTTGATCGGCAGGAGCTCAAAACCTAGTGAAGTTAAATTAAGTAACCAGCCCTTGATCACAGTTGGGAATCAGCGTAATTCCTTTGCCCATCCAGTGGTGAAGCCGTCATAGTTCTTGGTTTTGTTTTTCCTTCCCCTCAAGGCATTGCTGTCCCTCACACAGGCAATGTTGGGGTTGCCTCTCAGTGGCTCCCCGTGAGAGTCTTAACATTGGGGTGAGTGTGTTCAGTCTGTGTTCCCTGTGTGATACACGTTCCACGTTGTTCGTGCAGCATGGAGAGGAATCAGTGACTGTGAGAACCCCAGGCCCATGCTCCAGGGTCACTGTGGATTTTTATGTCCATTCATCACTGGGCCTGGCCTGACACTGATGACCCTGTCCCTGTTTGACATTGCTGTGGACCTGTGAGGCAGGGTCTGTGCTGATGCGTAGAAGCTTGTGGCCCCAGAAGGGGCCAGTTTTGAGTAGAATGAAGCAGGCTTCCTTTTTGTTCCTTTGCTGGGTCCCCTAAGTCCCTGTTCTGTTTACCCCTGTTAAGAAGGCAGCTGTCAAGGACACGGTTGATGCATAGCTGCACCAGGCTTTGCACTGTGGCCTCTTGCTCTTTCCATGCTGAGCTGTCTTCCTCGTGGCTCCCTTGATGTTTCTTCAGTCCTGAGCTCAGTGTGATGTGGGTGCAGAGGAGTGTAGTGAGGATCGGGGCTTCCGGAGACCAGGGCGGTGGGGCTGGTGCTGGGCAGCGTCTGCCAGGCCTCCCCAGCCCTGCTGTGTCCTCTCTTCCAGCCCCGGCAGCAGCCGTACATCTTGCCTCCCATGCACGTCCAGTGCGGCGAGCACTACTCCGAGACGCACACGTCACAAGGTAACGTGCCTCTGCCCTGTCCCCTCGGAATGCAAAGTCAGGCGCCAGGAAGGAGGCACAAGTTTTTCTTTTTCCCAAGTGACAGCAATGCTTTCCTTTGAGCGTGGCCATTGATGGAGTGACAGTAGCCAGGCGTGTCAGGTTGTGAGAAGCCTGGAAGAAAAATTGATTACCCTAGAAACACAGCTCCCGAAATTGGTTGCCCCCGAAAGGGCCAGGGCCAAGGCACTGGGAAGGTTCCTGTCTACTCTGTTTTGTCTGTGGGTCTGGGGAGGACAGGGGCCACACAGCCCACCTTAGCACGCTTGTCCTCATTGCTGGTGACAGCAGGTGCCTCACGGTGACAGAGAACACAGGCTCCAGGACAACTGAGAGAATCAGGCCAGGCTCTTTCATCTTTCGGTTCCTCTCCCCCTCTAGCCTCTTAGCTCAGTGCGATTAGTGGTTGCCTCTCGGAGTAAACAAAATCTGTTTTATTCCTCCTTTCCTCCCAGAGCATCTCCTGTGAAAAACCATGCATGAAAGAGCCCCTCCATTAGTAGCAGCAGTGACAGTGCTGAGCATTACCAGTCCCAGAGCAGTGGCCGTCTGCCAGCCCCTCTGAGCACTTGCTAGGTTGCGTCTGATTCCATCCTCAAAATACATTCTAGGTACTGTCTCCACTGCTGTCTCACAGGTACAGAAATGACACAGAGAGGTGGACAGTGACACTTCTGAATCCTGATACCTGTCCCTTGTCAATAAAGGAGACGAGGTGGCACAGGCCTTGGATGCTGATGTTGCAGTAAATGGATCACGAGTTCCTGTGTTCTCACCTCCTGGCTATTTCAAGTCGTCTGTGCTAGGAAAGTTTGAGTGTGGGAACCGAGACCGTCCACTCTGTGTAATTTATGACAGGAGTGCATTTTATAAGCAGTGTTCCTCTGCTTCCAGGGGAAGGCACCAAACCCCTTTGGGAGGCAGATAAAGCGTAGCACCTTGGCCTCCGGGTTCTCTTAGTTTTTCCTGCCTGGCTCTTCTGATCAGATCTGGACTCCCCACCCCCCACCCCTCCTTTCAAATAGTCAAATACTTGCTGTCACTGCCTCTGTTTTTACCTTATCTGATTTTCCCTTTCTGCCCTACACCTGCTGAAATAGATAAAATGAACATGATCAGGACACAAAAGTGTTTTGGCTAGAGGTGACCTGCTTGAAGTGTGAGGCTGCAGAGGGACAGTGCACGTCTGGAGCGAACTGGAAGTGAGCCCCTTGATGGCTGGGGGAGACTTCAGGAGAGGCTCAGTGAACCCTTGATCCCCATTTTGCCTTCCATTCATGACTGCTGAGAATAACCCAACCTAGCTGTTTCTTGATGACTGCAGAGCGGTCCCTTGGGTAAAAGGACTGGTCTCTTGTAGTCAGCAAAAGCAAGTCCAGATCCTGGGTAATTTCACATCGGCTGCTTCCCTGAAGTTCTTGACTTCCTGGCCCACATATCTGGTCTGTTACAGCTGAACCAGGCACAGGAGGAAATGACAGCAAAGCTCACGGCAAGGTCGAGAGCTGTGCCACACGTAACTAGCTTTGTTTAGGCCTGTGCTTCTCAGTAGGCTCTAGAGGGTTCCTTCTGTGTCATCTGAGATACGACCTGTGGTTCTGTGGAATGTGTGAGTGGCAGGCATGGGATTTCACCTTTTGTGACTTCCTTGAGTTATGTGGGCGGGATTTTAGCAGAGCGGCTGGTGTGAAGGCTCCTGTGTGTGTTTGACTTATAGACAGCATTTTCCACGGGAACGAAGAGGCCTTGTATTGCAATTCTCACAACAGCCTGGACCTGAACTACCTGAATGGCACCGTCCCCAACGGCAGCGTGTGCAGTGTCCACAGCATCAACTCCCTAGGCTGCCCGCAGAGCTTCATCCAGACCTCTCCTGTGTCCTCCAACCTCAGTATCCCCGGGAGCGACGTCATGCGGGCCGACTACGTCCCCAGCCATCGGCACAGTGCCATCATCGTGCCGTCCTACCGGCCCACCCCTGATTATGAGACAGTCATGCGGCAGATGAAGAGGGGTGGTGTGGTGCCTGGAGACAGCCAGAGCCAGTCCCTGCGGAACCTCAGCATCCTCAATGCTCACGCCTACAGCCAGCCTGAGGAGCTAGTGTACAGCCAGCCAGAGATGCGAGACAGGCACCCCTACACCACACCCTATGCCCCACAGGGGGGCTACGGCCATGCGCTGGTCAGCCCAGCTGACCACATGAACCCCAAGGGGGGCGCAGTGCCCAGCAATCCCCGGGCCAGCACCATCTCGCACACGGTGAGCACCCCGGAGCTGGCTAACATGCAGCTGCAGGGGCCCCAGGGCTACCACCACGCGGCCCACATGCTCAGGAACTATCTCTTCCGGCCGCCGCCACCCTACCCCCGTCCACGTCCTGCCACGAGCACCCCGGACCTGGCCAGCCACCGCCATAGGTATGTGAGCGGCAGCAGCCCCGACCTGGTGACCCGGAAGGTGCAGCTGTCCGTGAAGACGTTCCAGGAGGACAGCTCCCCCGTGGTGCACCAGTCCCTGCAGGAGGTGAGCGAGCCCCTGCCGGCCCCCAGGCACCACGGCCTGGCCACCAAGCGCCACAGCCTGGAGGTGATGAGCAGCATGGTGCGTGGCATGGAGGCTATGACCCTGAAGTCGCTGCATGGCCCCATGGTGAGGCGCAACACGCTCCGGGAGCAGGGCCGGCCTGAGGAGGTGACTCCACTGCCACAGTTCCACCACCAGAAGACCCTGTCCGATGCCACCATGCTGATCCACAGCAGTGAGGATGAGGAGGATGAGGAGGACGAGGAGGAGGCGCCTGTGACCGCCCCAGCCCCATCCATGCCCGCGCTGCAGGAGAAGGTGCAGTACAGTGCCCAGCTACAGGCCGCCCTGGCACGGATCCCCAACAAGCCCCCACCTGAGTACCCGGGGCCCAGGAAGAGTGTGAGCAATGGGGCACTGAGGCAGGACCAGGGCGCCCTCACCTCCAGGGCCCGGGTTCTGAGGCATGGAGGTCCAGCCAAGGCGCTCAGCGTCTCCCGGACTGACCAGTTGGCCGTCAATGGCACTGCCCTGGGCCCGTCCATCTCCGAGCCTGACCTGACCAGTGTGAAGGAGCGGGTCAAGAAGGAGCCAGTGAAGGAGAGGCCGGTGTCCGAAATGTTCTCCCTGGAGGACAGCATTGTGGAACGGGAGATGATGCTGAGGGTAAGTGTCCCCTCCCCGCCACCCTCTGCCCAAGCAGGAGAGGCCAGGCAGGTTTGTCTCTTTCTGATTGAATTTTCAAACTTTTATCAGTACATTTTGCAGTGTGTAATGGTTACACTCCTCCTGTGGAGTCGGTGCATGTACTTAACATGTCTTAATTCGCTTAATGTCTCCTCCTCTCTCTACCCTTTCCCACCATCTCTTGATCCCTTTGCTATCTGAAAAAGATCCACCTCTGTTTCCTTTTATTTCACTTTTATTTTACTCTTTAATTTCTATATACTTGGGGTGTCACATCTGAGACAAACCATGCAATAGTTAAGCTTGTATGTCTGATTTATTTCACTTACCATTATGGTTTCAAGGTGTGTGAATTTCCCTGTGTATGACTCAGATTTGTCGTTCTTTATAGCAAATACTATTTTTTAAAATTCACTCATCTGCTAATGGTCTGCTTTTAAAGCATCATTACAAGGTGAGAAGCTGAGGCAGGAGGATCACAGATTTGAGATGAGTGTAGGCAACCTAGAGGCATAGGGAGACACTGTCTTAACATAAAAAAAATAAATAAATAAAAGGGCCGGAGATGTAGCTCAGTGCAAAGGTGCTGGGTTCAATCCCCAGTGTCACCAAAACAAAACCCTCCATTACTATTTTCCTGGAAATATTCACTTCCTCTCAAAAAAAAAAAAAAAAAAATCATTCAGTTATGTAACTCACAAGACCAGGTTGACTTCTTTTTTTATTCTCCCTGCTCCACCACCTGGGAACCCCAGAATGGTTGGGGCTTAATGTTGGCTTTGCTGGGCCTCCTGAGACTCCATTTTTAAGTCCAAAGGGGAAGAGAACAAGGTGGTGACCAAGTTTTAAGGAAGCAGAGTCGCAGGGCTGGGAAACCTAATCAGATACCTAAAGGGTAACAATTTTGTTACTTAGTTACTCAGAAGGAGTCTCAGCCTCTCTGTTTTGGAGAAGCCTGGCAACCCTGAGTTCGGAACCTGTATTAACTTTGCCCACTTTTGCAACCCGAAGCGGTACCATAGGGTGTACCTGGGCCGCCAGGAAGGAAAACCTTAGCTCTTTCCCCTGCTAAGTGTGAGATTAGCAAGGTCCACGTGGCCCCATAACCTCCATTCAGTCTGGCTTTTCCCTTTCTCTCTGTTATCCACATTCACAGAATTTGAAGCCAAAACCACGATGCTGGTTCCCCCACACCCGGGGTTCTAATACTCTTTTCCATCCGCAACTCACAAACTTCACCCTACATCTCGACTTCAAAGACATATACGCCAGGTCTATTGCATTTTCCCTGTGGAGTTTCCTCCCAAATCACAGAGCCAGACACACACAGTGGAACTGTGGAGTTTCTTTCCAAATCACACACACACAGACACACAAGCTCAAGGCTTTGACCTTCAGCCAGAGTCCTGACCTTATGGATGGAGCCCAGGAACCCCAGGATATTAAATGTAGAACCTCAGCCCTCAGCCTAAGGGCACCCCCATCTCTGCTGGCTCTCCTCTGGGTGGGAAAACAAAGGAACTTTAAGGGCGTGAAATGGGGGGGTCTCTGGGGGAATTTGCCCCAGGGCAGCCTTGGTGTTCTGGAGCCCTGGCGGGGTGACAGCTGATTCCTCCTTTGAGGGCCTTAAAGTCACCTCTCAGCCCTCCACCTGGAAGTGGACTGCGGAGGAGAAAGGTATTTTCTACCCGTGCTAGAGCCCGCCAGTGATGGATCCTGGGGTTTTGGTTTCAGTGGGCAGATAGACAGGAATCCTTCTCCAAAAGAGAGGCGAGTTCCTGTCCCTCGTAGGTGCAGTTGGGGACCCTTGGGGTCTAGGAGGACCTCGGCATCATTTCCCCCAGACTCTTGCTTTTTTGGAACTTAGAACTAAGAGGTATTGGGGGGAAGTTAGCTTTACTACTAAGCAATCAACCGAAAAGGTAAACCCCACACCTCTCCCTGGGCTGCCTTGAGTAAGGCTCCTATTAGCGGGAAGTCTATGACTGCTCCTCCCTCTGGTCAGGGCTCACCCAGCTCTGAGATGCTTCTCTGTTTGCTGATGGATCACCCACAACCT
This sequence comes from Cavia porcellus, assembly GCF_034190915.1. Taxonomy (NCBI): domain Eukaryota; kingdom Metazoa; phylum Chordata; class Mammalia; order Rodentia; family Caviidae; genus Cavia; species Cavia porcellus. The sequence goes on from NW_026947509.1 coordinate 11,163,588, forward strand.
GGGGCATGCCCCATTCCAAAGGTGCATTTGGATTGTAGGTGACACTGCTGACCATGCCCTTTCCTGTTGAAAGATCTGCCCATCTTGTGTGATCAAGCACGGGGCTGCAGAGGGACACCTCCCTGGAATGTAACTCTACAAAGGACAGAATGAGAGAGAAGTCTCCATTGGCTTGAATAGAAATGAGGACTAAGAGAAACCCTTCCCAGGAGGGGCTACAGACTGCTGGCACTTCAGTGTCCATTAGAATCTCTGTAAAACTCAGTTTCTAGCCCCAGGCATGGTGGTGCATGCCTAGAATCCAGCTCTGTGGGAGCCTGAGGCAGGAGGATTCCTAGTTTCCGGTCATCCTGGGCAACTCAGTGAGATCCCTTCTCAAGATAAAAAGGGATGAGAATGTGGCTCAGTTGGTTTAATCTCAATGCTGCAAGAAAAACAAAACCAAACCCCGATCACGCTTCTGTCTGTCCTTACCAGAGTCCCTCTCACGCCCAAGATAAAATGATCTTTAGGAACTGCTCTCAGTGGGCTGATACCTCTGTCAGCTTTGAGGACAGCAGGAGAACAGTAGCTGGGTGACTGAGCCAGGTGCAGATCGTAGGTGCTGGCGAGGACAGGATGTGACCAGGAGTTTGCTGAATACTACATCACTCTGCTTCTTGGGATGACCCAATCCATGCATGGGGACCAGAAATTAAATATGCACCTTTAGGATGGAGGCCCAGGAAGTATTTCTTCTGTCATACACCCACCTCCATCCCTCCAAGACCAACACAACAGTTTCAAAGATTTTGCAGCCATCTATGGCAAAGACCCATCTTTGGATTGGATCAGATTATTTGTGTGGCTTTCTCTTTTATTATCCGGTCTTCCTGTAACCCATCTTTTCTAAAGTGTGTGTACCTGCCCCCGCCCCTTTCACGAGCCCTGTGTACACTGTGTGTTTGTTCCTCTTTATCTGATGAGTGAATGAATTACAAATAAAAAGGCAGGAGTCCAGCAAGTGCTGGCTTCTCAGGCACCGTGGGAAGAAAGGGAGAACTTGCAACTGTCCTCCTCATAGGGATGGCCTGCATTCCTTGGCTAGGGAGTTGCAGATTTGGGGAGATTAAAACACATTCCAGCCCTCTGCTGGCATTGTAAACAATGGGAACGTGTCTTTTCTTGCTGCAAGAATCTAGAGAAGCAGAAGATGGCAGGCCTGGAGGCACAGAAGAGACCGCTGATGTTGGCAGCGCTGAACGGCCTCTCAGTGGCCCGGGTCACGGGGCGGGAAGATTGTCGCCATGATGCCACCCGCATCCCCATAGACGAGCGGGTAAGTGACAGACTGGTATGTATGATGTATGCGTCATTCTCGGTGGTCTCAGGATCTCATCCCTCCATCGCAGCCCAGATCATGCCAGTCCTGTTTATTTGAGGAACGAAGTCTTCAATTGCGGAGTCCGGAGACCTGCTCTAAGTGTGTTGCATGAAATCAGTTCTTTCCAAAATTGGATGTTTCTTTCCGCTTTATCAAATCAAAGCGCCAATGCTTGGCTGTTTGGATCAGCCACCAACAGGCGTATGAACCCAGTCAAGTGACTCCATGTCTCTTGGCTCATTTCGAGTTTTTGTAAGATGAGAATGCTAGATGACTTCTCCAGCTCTCTAGTTTTATGACTATGGTCGGGAGCTCCCATTTCTTAGGAAGTGATTCTTTTATCCAGACATCGATAGAGACCATTTACTGTGCTGTCCCCTTGGGTAGCTGTGAATCTCAGCTGATTCACAGTTGTCGGGATGATGATTGTGAGAACCGTGGTTTTAAAAGGCAAACAGCTGTGTGACAGAGTCAGCGGTGAGGGAAGGTGCTGGGAGGTTAAGAGGCTGCTGTATAAATGTAAGTGAATGCTAGTAACATTTGGAGTTAGATTTTCACCGGTGTGTATTCAGTACTGCTCTGAATGCAGAGGGACTATAGTATACCGGGATCATGTGGTCCAATAATACAACTTGTTATAATTAGTTTGACCAGGGAAGGAAGGTAGGGAGGGTGGGGTTCAGTGCTCCGACTTACACTCCTGCAGATCAGTATTAACTTACAATTTATCTCATAAAAAGCAGCTATGCCTGAGAAAGGCTGTGTATAGCCAATGAAGATTCACAGTCTGATCATTCTGGCTTTAAGTAGGGCACAAATATCGAATGTGTCGATTAAGTTTCAGCTCACACTGATTTATTCGATTTCCGGCCAGGGTGATGAGGGAAAGACAGGAAAAGCTGGTGGTCAGATTAATAAGGAGACTGGCTCACCCGGCACTGTAAATACCAGGAAAACCTGGGGCTCCCGTTGGGGTGTTTGGGTGAGATGCTGCCGAGAGCTGAAGGCTCACTTGTGTTGCAGTTCAGAACCCTGAAGAAGAAACTGGAAGAGGGCATGGTGTTCACAGAGTATGAGCAGATTCCAAAGAAGAAGGCAGATGGCGTGTGCAGCACCGCAGCTCTGCCGGAGAATGCGGAGCGCAGCCGGGTCCGGGAGGTGGTCCCGTATGAGGAGAACCGCGTGGAGCTGGTGCCGACCAAAGAGAACAGCACCGGCTACATCAACGCCTCCCATATCAGGGTGAGCAGGGGAGCGGCCGGGGGCTCAGGGCCCAAGGCGGAGCGGAAGAGGTGAAGTGCACGCTGTCATCCAGCTATGCAGAAGGTTGAGGCAGGAAAAAGCCAAGCTGGAGACCAGCCCATGCAGCTTAGCCATTTAGAGGGACCCTAATTCAAAATTTTAAAAAAGTGGAAAGGGTCAGGGTATAGCTCAGTGATGCAGCACGTGCTACACATGTGCAAGGGCCTTTGTTCAATGCCCAGGTCTGTCTCAAAAAAAAAGGGAGCAGGGACTCTAACTGTGCCTCCGGGCCTGTGTTCCCTAGGGGATGCTTTTGAAGTCCATGCTCGGACATCTGTCATCTGTCCTTGCAGAAAGAACAGCTCTCGGCCTCACATCAGCTGTTTCCCAACTTGGTTAGTGCTGAGAGTTTGAGTTTTCCCTCATTGAGTGACAGCCCTCACTAAACTCCCAGGGAAAAGAGGATTGTCCCTGTCAGCCAGTAATTAGCGAGTGGTGGAGACTTGGAAGTCATAGGTGGCACGGTCATTGGCGTTTTTAATCCAGTTCCATAACAACAAAGGCTGTTTTCTTCATTTGAGAGGTTATTCCGTTTTGCACAACATTTAAAAACGTGGACTAATTTAAACCATAAAAGTAAACCTGGAGGCTGGGGATTTAGCTCAGCGGCATAAGCGCCTGCCTTGCAAGCAGGCAGTCATGGGTTCGATCCCTGGTACCGATAGAAAAACAAAAAAAAAAGTGAACCTGGTACTAGATCTTGCAAGATTTGCAGTGAATCGGTGGTATCAGGTTTTTGTAAGTAGTTCAGATATTTCAGACTTTATTATTACAGAGCTTAGCTCGAGCCCAGCCAGCGTTTGAAGTTGAGGGGTTTTAAGTATCAGAAGGTACTGTTGGAAGGAAAGACCAAGAATCATAGATTACATTTTTGCTTTTGGTTTTGAGAATGAGAACCAAAACAATAAAAATGTGAACCCCAGGGAGCTCTTAGTGAACGGGTGGGTGGTGGGCTTAGTTTAGACTGTGAAATAGTGAGCGCTCCAAGATTCAGGGGCCGCAGCTGCTCCTTGATACAGGATCTGTAAAAATCTTACCGAGCAGTGTTCTTCTGGCCTTCTGGTTTGGCCAAATCTCTTCCCCCATTTTCCATCTGCGCCCTGGAAGAGGCTGTCACTATGCAAACGGCCCCTGCGGGGTATGGTTAAGTGTGATGCCTCTCTTTCTGCTCGTTCTCAGAGGCCTGCAGTGCATACTGGGACCCAGGGTAGACGTTGGTGCATTTAACAGACCTTAGAGCTTGCAAGGACTTGTCCTTGTGTTTTCAGAGTAGAGCTGTGTGTTTTGCCAAAGTTTCCTCCCCAGGGTTCCCAGCAGCCGTTAGCGCAGAGCGGAGATTTATTTGCTTTAGTGGTAGATTCACATCTGTGAAATCTACCTAGGTAGCGCTGGTTGTTGAGTTTTTACTGCCGTTTTTAATTCACTCCTGTCAATACTTGGAATCCGCAGGGAGGCCCCAGGCAGCAGTATTCTCTGGAAGGATTTATGGCTCCTATGTGTTGGGTGCCAAAGAGTCTGATGTTTAAAATTGCAGTTCCACAGATAAACCGAATTCCTAGCCAGGGAATATATGAATGTTTCTGTCACTGTACTTGGAAAATGGATTTTTCTTGCTAGCTTTGACCTAAACGTGTCTTATGTACCGAGACAGTCCCTGATACTAGCCTTGCTTGAACCGAGTTACTCTAAAGTTTCATAAAATAAATAAAGGGAAAAAGTTTCAAGCAGTGATTGCATCATTGCCCTAGAACTCTCTGGAGCTCTGCCATACACGAGCAGTAAGAAGATGGCCTTTCTCTGCGAATCAAGGTGCAGGAGTGGCAGAAGAATCCCTGCAGAGGCCACCTTTCCTCTTGTTAGCATGACCCCCGCACCCGGGGCTCAGCTTACGGTTGTGATTCCCTGCGGCTGGTATTTCCAGCTGCAGACTCACCCTCCCAGGATGGTCCAGAGCTAGTCATAAGTTACTATCCCAAATCGTCTCACGACCCTATAGTTCAGTATCTCAGTGCTGCGGCTCTGCACTGGGTGACACTGAGGAAGCACTAAATGCCAGTGATGGGTGGGTTCCTAAGGTCTCTGCAGAATGTGTCAACACAACAGTAGTCGCAGCAGAGGTTTTGAGCCTTGAGGTCTGTGCAGGAGAAGATGCTACTCCAAAAGGCACGATCACTATGCAGTGGTGGATTTGAAAACTACCCTGATGGTCATCATCAAATCTATGTGTTTTGGTAACACAGACTGGGATGGAGAGGAGAAGGCAAATCACAGGGTGCACCATGCTGTGCAGCAGAGCAAACATTTCTGTAACAGATAAATCCCATGAGGTGGCACAGACACTGCTGTGTAGATCTGCGCATGCAGTATGTGTGTCTTTAATGTGCATTAGTTCTCACACACTGCAAGTTACAGACAAGCACAGATAAGGTTAATACATTTGGATGGGTTTGAGTGGCAAAAAGCATCTCTGTGCAGCAGTATGTCACTGGCAGTCACTGACCCATTGGGCCCATGCGTACCACCCAATTCAAAGGTGGCCGCACAGGAGCAAGGGTTTGCACAGGACCCTCTCGATCTTGGGCTCATTTGCCAATACTTCCTTGGTTGCAGGTGGTGGTTGCTGGGGCCGAGTGGCACTACATCGCGACTCAGGGGCCCCTGCCGCACACGTGCCATGACTTCTGGCAGATGGTATGGGAGCAGGGGGTCAATGTGATTGCCATGGTGACTGCAGAAGAGGTAAGGGGTGTGGTGCGTGCCGCGTCCACCTTCTGGGAAAGGGTGACCACCGGGGGTGGCCCTGGGTTCGAGGACACGGCCACCCATCCTCCCCTTGCCCACTCTGTTCCTGCAGAGCCCTTCCCCTTTGGCATGCATCTCTTCTAAGGAAGCCTACTCGCCCCTACACCTGGGTCATTGATTGTGGTGCCTTTTTCTCCTTCCCGTGTCACCGGACTCCTAACATTTTTCTTTGGATTGCTATGCATGACTATGAAAACAAAGCAACACAAAACCAAAAACAAACACACTTGAGTTCCACTAGCCCCCGCCCTGCTTCCCACCACGGAGGCCAGCACCCCTTGTTTCTCCTGGATTTGGAGAACCTGGGGCTGCATGGAGCCCAGCAACATCCATTTGTGGCTCAGGCCTGGCCAGCCCACTTGCCCTGGTGCTTATCAGCTAAAAGGGGACTATAGCCATGGTTCCCGGAGCCGTCTCCCTCCTCTTTCCATTTCTTCCTTTGCCAAGCCAAACACGGTTTTTGTGCTGTGTCAGAGCAGAGGGGACAGCCTAGAGATCTGTGGGACAGCTGGCCAATGTAGGCACTCAGCAGAAGTACAAATTCCGCATCTCCAGGAAGCCTGCTTTGTGCTCGAGACTTGAGGCGCCGCTGTCAGCCAAACCCAGGGTGTGCAGCGTGACCCTTCGCACTTGGTTTACCCACAGAAACTCCTGGAAACAGCCCCAGGGCCTCCCTCCACCCATCCCTGCCCGCACCAGCGCCTCCACTACCAGCCCTTCCTTGCTTCCCACCTCACCCATTCCAGTGAGTTCAAGACGGGTAATGATTGACAATGTGAATCTTAAGAAGAGAGCAAACCAGGAAGGAAGAAAGATTGGTGATGTTGGAGAAGCAGGTTGAACTTTCTCACTTCCATTGTGCAGGAAGTGAGCCCCTCACCCTCTGCAGTGGGGAGACCCCTCCTGCTTCTTTGTCCCCTGTAGCTTTCCTGGGGACCTTCTGTTTGTTGAATACACCCAGTGTGTCCTCCTCTGCACTTTACACTTGCTTTTCTCTGAACTTCCCATTGTTGATCTCAGATCTTACGATAAAGAAAATCAGAACTTCCCCTGGCTGAATTTCCCATTTTGCTTTTGTGTGTGATTCAGGAAGGTGGACGAAACAAAAGCCACCGATACTGGCCCAAACTGGGTTCCAAGCACAGCTCGGCCACCTATGGCAAGTTCAAGGTCACCACGAAGTTCCGGACCGATTCTGGTTGCTATGCAACCACAGGCTTGAAGGTCAAGCACCTTTTGTCCGGACAGGAAAGGACAGTGTGGCATTTGCAATATACAGACTGGCCAGACCACGGCTGCCCAGAGGACGTCCAAGGATTTTTGTGTAAGTGTTTTTCCTCAGTCTTTCTGAAGAGGGGATGCTTTCTCTTCGGTGGCAAAAGTTTCATGACATTGAAGTATCTGTCCTTTCATTACTGTGTTAATCAGAGCAGAGTAATAGATGCCACTGATTATAGATTGTTTACCTTCTATGCAGATGAGCTAAGACTGAGAAACTAAATTAGTTGCTCATTAATTAGTATCTGCTCTGAAGCATACTGCTCTGTGCTTTGTCATTTTCTATTTTTTTCAGGTTTTAATTTTTTTGTGTGTGTTGATGCTTGTGAATTGCGTATGGTAGATAGGTTTTTCATCAGTATCGAGGCTTCCCTCGGAAATGTCTGGTCCTCTGAGATGTCTGCTGGGTGTGGCTGGCTTTTGGCCTCTGTGTTTGTCCCAAGATACTCCCTTCCCAGTTTACTTGGGGTGAGAAACTGCTTTTTGGCTCAGCACCCAGTCCTTTGTGCTGGGCTATGGTGGTGATTATGACCCCAGACCATCACAGTGTTGTTGTACAAGGGAAAACAATGGATTACAAGTTGTAGGTGTGACACCCTGGCCAGGGTAGTGTGTTTACCCATCACAGTAGCATCAGGCACAGTCTAGAAACTGACAAACCATGGTGACTATTAATTTGGTACCTTTAACCAAAGGACCAAGAGCTACAGTTACGTAACAAAATCCAGCATGAACTGGGAGCTTGTATGCAGTGAGTTTCCCCTTAATAGGTGGATTTTACCCTGGACAGGGGGCTAAGAAGGATAGGGGACCAGCAGAGAGGTAAAGGAAGAGAAATACCGAAGAAGCAAGGCTGGAGGACAGGGGATGACTGCCCAGGCTTTGCGAAACTGAGAAGGGAACAGGAGAGAAAGAGTGGAGGAGAAAGTAAAGGAATGTTGAAATGAACCAGAGAGCCCAGAGACAGTGTTCCTGCATATGAAAAGACCAGTAAATCAAGGAAGATAATTGAGGAGAGAAAAAAAGACCAGTGAGACAAAACAAACAAACACCTAAATGACAAAAAAAAAGAAAAACAAAACTACTACAGAAAACTCCAGTAAATTGTGTTGGTACCCAAGGCAGAGCCCACGCCTGTCCTGGGTGCAGGGCTGATCTTGGCCTCTGGATGTGTGGGCTGGGGCCAGTCTCCAACCAGTAACTCTCTGGATGTCCCTCGGTGGCACCCCACTCTCCTTACCCTGTCTGTCTCGGCACCCCAAAACAGAGTCGCCAGGCTGCTCCCAGTCTGGTGTACTGTTGTGCGCCAACCCCCCCTGCCCTGTGCAGCCTCCTCTGTTCCACTCCCCTGCAGCAGTCACCCCTTGGGGAAGGGTGTGAGTGACAGGAAGGATGAGCTTTGAAGACTTTGCACTTCCTGCAGCCAGCCAGGCTCGAAACGCACAAATACTGCATGATTCCTCCCACTCCGGTATTTGGAGTGGGCAAATCGTGACAGAAAGCCATAAAGCGGAATTGAGGTTACAGATGCGGTAAGGGGGGTAGGAATGTACTATTTCATGAGTACGCAGGTTTTGCTTGGGACAATAGAAAGTTGTAAGGATGGACAGCCTCATGGTTGTATAGCATCATGGATATACTAACAGGCCCTCAGTTGTACTCTTAAAAGTGGTTAGAATGGTAAATTTTACATTGCATCTGTTTTTCTTCAATTAGGAAAAACCCACAAAGAAACAGAATAAGAACTAGCTCACTATTTTTTCTTTTCCACAAAGACTTGCGTCTCTCACCAGCCCTGCATTCCCTTGTAGCAGAAATCTCTGCTGTCTCACGTGGGTCTGAGGAGGAGGAGACAGGTGACTCCTATAGTTTGTGAAGCTGAAATGTGCTCCCAGGACAAATGCATTCATTTGTCTCTCTCTGTTCCTCCCTCTCGCTCTCTCTCTGGTTCTCTGCCTCTGTCTTCTCATCTTTTTGTTTTGTTCTAGCTCTAAGTGGGAGAGAGGGTTCAGGTTTTACCCAGGGTCCACTTGAAGTGTAGAGGAGAGCAGCGCAGGGGCTTTTGCAGAACTTTCTTTCCTTGCTGTGCTCTTTTTTTCCTTTCGAATCCTCCTTTGTTAACTGACTTAATCAAATTTTCTCCAAGAGGCAGAAAACAAAAAACGCTAGGAGTCTGTTGGTTTGATGATTGGCAAAGAGCCCTGATGCAGAATGGACTTTACAAGGTGGTCGAAAGGGTAGCTAGGGCTTTAAACCAGAGCCAGTTTACTGAAAGCCAGTCTAAGTGGCTGAAAAATGCAAAGACTATTTTCAAAGGATATAAAGTGACTTGCTGAGTTATTTCCTCAAAACTCAGAGCAGGTATGATGGTGTGCAGGCCTTTAGAAGTGTTGACCTTAGCAGCTTTGTAGGTTTTAAGGATTTTGCCCATGTTTCAGTTCCATTACCTGGGTCCAGGTGTCTGAACCAGGTTATCTTCCAACGCTTCTGAAGCCTTCATTGAGTTACAGCTTCAGAAATTTTATTAGCGTGATCAGTAGAGGGAGCACCCAGTCCATTCCAATTTCTCTACATTTTATTAAAAACTCTACTGGAAAAGCGCCATGTGCTGAGACGCCCAACATTCCTTTTTCCTCTTGAAATTTAGTTTGAGAAAAGCTGGCTGTGCTGTGTGGGACCTCTTTGTCAGGCAAAATAAATAAATAAATAAATAAATAAATAAAAATTTAAAAATCCAGTTACCTGATCCCTTTTCTCCTTTGGGGAGAAATTGCAAAAGGAGCGTGCACATAGCAGGCCATTTCTGCTGGTACCCGACAGTTACTCTCTCCGCACATCTCAGGGCTGGTCTTTTCTTTTTTGTTCTCACTCATTGAGTATTGCTCCTGGTGGCACTGCCACAGTCAGTATAGCCAGTGTTGGGACTCTTCTGCCTGCCATCATCGTAAAGGTGACAGTTGTCTGCCTCTTTGGTAAACTCCTTCAGATTATTTTGTAACTGGAGAGGATATAAAGGAAAGCACAGAAAGGAATGTTTTTGGAGGACTAGAATGGTCCACTGTCCTTTTCCCTTTCAATAGCTGGAGCATTTCTCCCTGTTTGCATTGTTCACCGAGCATGAGGTTTTCTGTGGGTCCAGAACCTTTAAATCTGTCTATCCCCCGAGCTACTGCAACAATCTAAATTATGAGTTGACTTTCTCTGGTTCTGGGCTTTCTGGCGATGGCCTGTGTGTACTTTCCCGTTCTCCATCATCATGGTGGAAAGCCACGGAGGCTTGCATTGCTGTCATTTTTCTTTTGCTTCCAGGTGGAGTTGTGCAAAGACCCCTGGGGGGTGGGCAGATGTTGGAATGGTTGGGGGGACCACACCCCACCCACCTCCTCCCCAAGAAGTGCTCAACTTGGGCTGTTCAGTCACCTCATGGAGTCACTGCTAACATGCACACTCCTCGGTGTCTGTTTTAAACCCTAAAAATGAAGTCCAGGCTTTTGACATCCCCTGGTTCTGTGAGGGCAGGGAAGGGGCAGATGGCTGCTGCTCTCTAGCGGAAATTGGCTCTGACACGAGGGCATTTCAAGGGGACCATGCTGCTCTTCTGATCCCAATCTGTTAATAGTAGACGTTGCTGTAAGTAATGTCTAGAATCATCTGCTTGGGGGACTTAGGGATTTGCAGAGGGGAAAACAGAATTTAATTTTTTAAAAAAGAACTGTTTAATTTAAAGAACAAATTCTCCCTTGGACTAATTGACTCCCAGCTGGTCCTTTCAGGATCCAAGACTGCAGGTCCTAGCCAAATAATTAATGTCTTGTAAGAATTGTAAATTATTGTCACTTTAAAAAAGACAAGAAATTCACCATCAGTCCTGCTCACCCCTCCTTCCCCAAAGTGTATGCGGAGCCACATAGAATTTGGTGACAAGGTAATGCATTTTGTTCCGCAGCCTACCTGGAGGAGATCCAGTCTGTGCGTCGCCATACCAACAGCGTGCTGGAAGGTGCCAAGAACCAGGCCCCTCCCATCGTGGTCCACTGTAGTGCAGGCGTGGGCAGGACCGGCGTGGTCATCCTCTCGGAGCTGATGATCTACTGCCTGGAGCACAACGAGGTGAGTCCATCCACCTGCCTGGTTCCAGAGGACCCCACCTAGGGAACAGGTCAGCACTGTGGTCACACCTGCACCTGGTCATGTATGTTCAGGGCTTCATTTCCACACTCCTAAGCAGAGTTTTCCAGGCTCTGGGTTCCTAGGATGACTGTGACATTTCCAGCCTTCTGGGTGTTTGGCTTCTCACTGCTCGGCAGCAGTCTCCAGAGCAGTGCAGGAGTGCTCAGAAAGTCTGAACCCCAAAGATCAGCATATCCTCCCCAAAGCAGACCATCTGGCCCAATTGGGCAGAATCTGTCTCAGTGGGATGTACTGTCCTGCACAATTCAGATGAGTCTTGCATCTCATGTGAGAATGTGTGCTCTTGGGAACTGTTTTCCATTCTTCAGGGTGGAGTTTCGACTAAAAGGAGTCCTTGCTGTGGTCCAGGTTGCTGGGGTGCAGAGAGCAGGGCAGACAACTCCACGTGGGCATCCGTGGTGGGTGTCACAGCTCTGCCCTGAGCTTGTGCTTTGCTGGATGGCATCTGCTGCCTGCTGCATGGCAAGGGAGTTGCACTGAGAGACATAAACCACAGTCACAGGCTGCAGACCAGTTCTGCCTTCTCTTCAGGTTCCAGGTTTTGGTTTTGAGATTTTCTTTGTGCATTGCTGGGGAATCAGACTCAGGACTCTGTACATCCTAGGCCTGTTCCCTGCCTCATCTGGGCCCGGCCCCGTGCTGTGAGGGCTCTTTAGAGGATGTCTGTGCGTTCCTCCTACTTGGCTCTCAGCTCTGTCTCGGTGAGACATGGGGCACAGGTGGCTCTTGCTTTAGAGATGAGGAGACAGAGGCTCAGAGACAGTTGTGTGACTCTTTTCATGTCCTGTGGCTCTCGGGCAGCAGTGTGCAGGCTGGGTGCAAGGTCTCCCAACTCCTGTCACAGTGTTTCCCACCTTCATTCTGCAGTGCCATGGCGAGGATGTTGGACAGGAAATGCTTGTCATGGTTTGGGGTAAACGGCAGAGTGTCAGAATGGGGCTCCCTAGACCAGGATATGTATCTGCCCAGCACCCTCGGGGTTCAGAAGATGAAATTTTACCCTAGGAAGTCCATCATGTTGGAACTCTCAGGAAAAGAATAAATGCTCACTTTAAACATGTTCAAAGGGTTTTTTAAAAACTCCTGCCTGGAAAGTTAAATTTGGAAACTTTTAGTCTACTTTCCACTGCGCAGTAGAAGCAGGGGGTATTGCTAGCTGTAGCTTAAGGTTTAAACAAAACAGAACTCTCCAAAACTTGTAAATAAGCAAAATGCTCATTATGGAACTAGTTGAATTGACAGAGCAGAAATTCAGGTGTCTTTTCTAGTTTTTGTTTTTTTTACCACTTGGTCTCACCTGGGATTTCTTGAGCATCAGCTCCCATGAGCGCAGCTGCTCCAAGATGTGTCATGATGTCCTTGCTACAGAGAGCCTCGAATCCATATCCCCCTACTGTTTGGAAGGAACAGGAAGAGGCAGCACCCTGCGCTGTCCCAGCCCACACTGCTGGGACCAGTGGCCTGGAGGTGAAAGGGGACCTCATCATCGCTGCCCAGTCCTGATCTTTTCTTCCTCTTGCACCACTTCTGGACCAGTGTCTCCTCTTCTCCCTTCCTGACCCACACTTCCTGTGTCTCCCACACCCTTTGTAGTTTCAGAGGCTCAGTCTCTCGTCTGGCTTGAGCGATGGTTCCATTCCGAGTCCTTGGGGTTCCAGAGCCTTGATCCTTTGCTGGCCAGATGTTACGGGAGCACATACTGGGGCCAGCCTCGGGTGGGGGGGTTTGGGCCAGCAGCACCTTGCTGGGACTTGGTGAAGGCTCCAAGTGCCTGAATCCTCTCCGTGCCCACTGCATGCCAGAGCGGCCTTTGCTGCTTTGTGATCAGTCCGGAAGGGACTTGTGTTCCCGTGGGTGTGCAGAGATAGCGAGGTGACTCATAGTGCTCACTTCCTTTCCCCCAGCCTCATGGGTCGCTTTTCCCACAGTTGCTGTTGGAAGATGGTGATAAGGAAGCTCCTGTGCTTTGCCCAGATGCATATCAGGCCTGGCTGGTTAGATTCCAGCCTCTGGTGGTAGAGAGACCAGAAAATGTTTAGTTCGTTCTTGAAACAGATTTTTGATAATGAGTATAAAGTTATGTGCCCCATTTCTGTCCCTTCCAGGTATTCCTGCCTTGTTTCCACAGCTGGCTTTAGAATAGATAAGATTTTAAAAAAAGAGTAACTTTTTTAAAAAATCAGTTACTATAAAAAAGCAACATTGCCATCAGTTCCCTCCAGAATCCTGCCCCTGGCTTCACATACGCCGATCCCTGAAGCGGTTCTGGAAGTCCTCTTTATGGAGTGTCTTTGTTTGTGCTGTTGTGTGGCTGCCTCTCAGTGCCTTGAATCATTTCAAAATATTTACCTTTCACTCCGACCTGGGGAAAGAGCCCGGAGTCACACAGTGTCAGATCTGGAGGGTGAGGTGGACAGGGGCACAGCGTGATGTTTGTATTGGACAGAAATTGCCATATAACACTTTGAATGGATTCAGGACATCAGGGCTGCCTGACAGCATGACTCGGGATGCTGGGAGCTCTCCTGCTGCCCAGGAGGGTGCAGTGATGAGGGAGGAGGGCTGGGACGGCCCCAGCCGGCTTGGGCACCACGACCCCACCTCTTAGCTTCCTTCACAGAGCTCCACCGAGCTTTGTCCTGAAAGGACTCCTGCAGCATCTCGTTTGATACTCCAGGCATTTTTGATCAAAGGCCTCACCCCCAAGGCAACTGGTGTTCAGAGCCTGTGCTCTGATGTGGTAAAAGCTTCATAGGTAAATACGTTGCCTGATCATGGTGCCAGCCCTAAGAGATGGCAGGAGGGCACTGCTGCTTCAACTCCATAGTTGTTAGTGTGAGGAACATGAGTTGTTTTTATTAAAAACCCATCCTGTGCCAGATGCAGCCCCAAATGCCTTATGGGTGCTTTTGTCATTTGCACCTGCAAGGCAGACACTTGCTATCCCCACATCATTGCCGAGGAAGTGCACCCAACAAGGGCCAGGTGCGGGGGAGGGCCTCGTGATCCTTATTTTACAGATGAGAAAACTGAGACCCAGCGATGCCTTACAGCCCATCCTGAGCAGGGCTGCAGCCAAGCCTACAGGTCCTGTCTAGCAGAACAAATAAACCCTGTGTAAAATCTCATCCAGTGACACCAGGCCACCCGCTCCTCCCCGGGCTGGTGTCTTTGTTTGATGCTGGGCCTGCCTGCGCTGTGTCAGGGAGCAAATGGCTGATTTCTGAAGGAAGGAGAAGGGAATGGCTCCAGGGAGCGGGGAGAGCTTCCTGTCTCAGTCTCTGTCCTTTTCTGTCCTCTTACAGAAGGTGGAAGTCCCAGTGATGCTGCAGCTGCTCAGGGAGCAAAGGATGTTCATGATCCAGACCATCGCCCAGTACAAGTTTGTCTACCAGGTCCTCATCCAGTTTCTCCAGAACTCCAGACTCATTTAGCCGCCCCGGCCAGGGCTCAGAGAGGGACCCAAGTTCCCTCCATGTGACATCGGTCCCACAGCGGGGACGGGGAGCCTGCAGCAGCAAGCCACCAACTCCCAGAAGATGGGAGTCCAGGTCACCTGGCCACATTGTGTATTATTTTATATGAGATAATTTATTTTTTCCTCTTTGGAGTAACTTTTATGAATTATTATAATGCGGCGTTCACAGTAATATAGTACGTTGCATTCGAACCACATTTTTGACTGATCTGCATTGTAAGCCATCAGGAAGGAAGGTTGCCCGGGGGGTCACTGTGGGGACAAAGGCACAAGGGACACATCTCTTCTAGAGAAGGAAGTGGCTGCCAGATTTTTAATCCAACCTCAATTCATTGGCGTAACCGCTCGTGTCCAAAATCACAGATGGTGACAAAATGAACTCATCATGAATTAGAAAGCAAAGAGCCGTGACCTTTCCCAGGGGAAGCAGCACTGTTCCGTCTATCTTGGGGGCTCAGGAGGCTTGCTTAGACAGTTTCCTCTCTTCTTTCTGTCTTTCCTCCGCATTCATCCTCAGTAACCTCTTTCCCACCACCGTACCCCAGTGCCCCAAGCTTGAGTTAAAGGTAGAGGTGGGAGATCCCTTTGAGGCTGTAGAGTTGCACAGCTCTGGGGATGTCTGGGCTCTGGGCTTCCCCCATTCGTTCCCACACCCTGATCACCAGATGGTGCTCTGGGTCGGACTACCCTATAACTCCATCCCTGGTTGAAAGCAGAGAGTGGACCAGTGCAGGAGGAAGACAAGTCCGCCAAGGGCTTTGGAGTTGGGCCTTAGTTAAAAGTGACCTGTGGGGCACTGGTGGCTGCAGGTCTCGGGCTGGGTGTGTCTGTCTTCCCATCAGTCAGTCACCGGCAGAGGGAAGGCTAGAAAGGAAACAGCTGGGATCGCTGATTTCCAGGAGCCACCGGCCAGCCTGGCTCCGCGCAGCCTTCTGGTGGGAGTGGAGTTAACCTCGACGTCTGCCTCTTCTCTTCTCAGGGACTCAGGGTGCACGTGTCACCCACGGCTCCTCTGCTTCCTTCTTTCTGACCTCCCCACTCTGCTTGATGGTGGCCTTCAGGGACCCTCAGCTTGAAACCCAGTTCCTATCTCTTGGCTGCAACTGCACCGGTCAGCAACCTTCTGACTTGCTTAGCTTAGCACAGAGAAACCTTGTCTACCTTGACTTCCTTCCTCAGTGAATTTCAGGGAGAGGTGGTTCCATTCTCCATATCTCTTTTTCTTTGAACACAACTTTTAAATTCTGATTTTGTTCTCAGAATTGACTCAGGTTGGTGTCCTGTGTGCTCCCCCATTACTGTCTGGCTGTGTGTTTTTTTCTGTTTTCCTGAGCTGAAAAGACAGAAACAGAGTGTCATCATATCAGGCGGAAAGACCATGGCTCTGTGACCAGCAGCCATACGTAGGGACAGGTGCCTCTGCCAGGGACTCAGCCCAGCTTCACTTCCAGCCAGCCACAGCGGCAGTGCTGCAGGTATAGACCGAGTTTCTGTCTGGAAGTGCAGCCCTTCCCCTCTCATCTCCTCCAGGTGTGACAGTCAGCTCAGGAGCATCATTTCGCCTAGCTTCGTAAATGCCAGCATCTGGGTGTATGCTCTGGAAAGCAAACCATGGGTAGCACATATATTCCCAGTGCTAAGCAACACTTGTCACTAGGCTGAAAGGATTTTGTTTCCAGTTCCTTAGAGGCTTTTGTGTCCCAGGGATAGCCTAACAGTCAGTCTCAGCCACCAGTTCATTGTAGATGAGGCATGCCAATTTTGGTCTTTCATCTCGGAGCCCCGCCGTGGGCTGTGGTGCAGTGGCTCTGGTGGCAGCGTGCAGACATGATTCATCTTTGAGGCTCATCCTTCAGGGCCTCCTTCAGACCCATCCACTGCTCCCATCTTGTGCTACCAGAATGTTCTTTACAGCACAGGCTGGAGGAAGGAAGTGGGTGTGATGGCCAACTTCCTAGCCAGAGTTTCTATGAAAACCCAAAGGCCAACATTCAAGTTATTCCATACGTTTCATTTTTTAAAAATGCTTCTGGTTCTTTAGCACATTTTACATTCCTTTTTGCATCTCCAGCGAATGTCAACCTGTCTCCTGGTAAATTAGCAGCAGCCACTTAAGTCCTTTTAGTGGCATCTGCATAATAATTATCCAGAGATGCTTTATATCTGGGAAGCAGGCCAAGGAATAAACCTTGAAGCAAAGTGTATTAAATTAGTTATCTAGTTAGAGCTTTTGGAAATGATTTCCTGATGATGTATCAAGTCTGAAGCTAGGGCTGCCAGGGTCTATTGCTGCTTGTATGATTCTAAGCGAGAAATTAGAAATGGAAGAAATAAAAGATGCCATCTCTGAGACAAGCTGTCAAAACATTTGCAGGCCTCTGGTTTTGAAGGTGCCCGGCTGAAATGTTTCATCTTTTCATTTGCACTCCCTGGGCTGTGTTGACCCCAAGCGTGTGTCCTCGTCCCCTGCAGCCCCTTGTGTCTTCATCCCTGATACACAGAGAGCCGGGCTGCCATCGGTGGTGAGAGTTCCAAGGAGATACCACCTTTCAGGAAGAGACCCTGGCAGCATTTGCAGGTCGGGGTCACAGCTACAGCCAGCTCTGCCCCTGCAGAGACAGGGAGAGGATCTCACTGCCTTAGTGAAGGATGACAAATGCTAGGTGGTTTGTTTGTTTCCCATGAGCGTGAAGGAGGATGCCAGGCTCTCTATGTGCAAGCGAGTGCTGAGGCAGGGCGTAGGTGTGAGCATCTCTCTTGGCACAAATTAATTATGTTGACTAATAAGCCTCCAAGGAGCTTAAAGAGAATTTTACTTGTACAGATTTTGTCATTCTGGGTTGAGAAAAACAGCTGCTTTTTTCGGTCTTTTTGAGATAAGTTCTTTGCTATGCAGTTTAGGCTGGCCTTGAGCTCCCTTTGTAGCCCAGCTGGTCTAGAACTAGTATTAATTCTCCTGCCCCAGCCTCCAACAACTGCTTTTGACTGTGATGACGCTGTCCTGCTTTGTCGAGGTACTCAGGCTTTTTCCAGCTGCTTCCTGCATCTGCCCACCGTGTTGGGGGCACGATCAGCTCCACCACCATTGGTTTCACTCTGCCCTTCGTTGGTCTCCACAGGCCGGAGTGATGCTGTGAGCCCCTTGCAGCAGGAATTTCTGGGAGTGCCAAGCAATCACCTCGGGCCTCTCATGGAGTACCCTCAAGTGGTTGGGGTTCCGGCCTTCCGCACCTGTGTTCTGTCTTGTTGCCAGTGGCGTTGATGTGGCACCCATCCTGTTGTTGGTTAGTGACTTCTTCCTTCTTTATTTTATTTTACTTTTTGAGACAGTGGGCCTTGAACTCCCACTCATCCTCCTGCCTCAGCCTCCTGAGTGCTGGAGTTACAGGGGTGCATCACCACACCCAGCTTCCCCGGCTATGCTCTTCTGTCCACTCTGTGTCTCAGCTGTCCACAGTGCTCTTTCTTTCCCTCTCCTAGTCCTGTAGCCCCTGTGAGCGAATTCAGCCTGGTCATAGCGAGTCACTGTCTCGCACCTCTCCAAAACGTGCAGTTAGGAAATCTAATTTTAATTTTCTTTTTCAAAAAGTTTTTAACATTTCAGGGAGTGAAAGCTGGTAATCGGGAATAGCAGCAACGAGAGTGGCTGGGAAGCTGTCAGCGGGCCTGGCGTGGTGACACTCACCCACCTGTCATCACAGCATGCTGCCAGGCTGAGGCAGGAAGATGGGCCTTATGTGACGCTGTCTGAGAAAATAAAAAAGATGGGGTGTAGCGCAGTCCACGGACCCTGGTTCAGTCCCCAGCACCACCAAAATAGAAAGAAACCTGTCCACAACCAGGCAGTCATCCTGAGCCATCTTTGTGCTCCCTGACGGAGACTTAGCTGTCCCTCAATATGAGAGGCAATGAAAGAAAAGGTAGGAATCAGTGGTGCTTAGATTGAACACAGCCGTGGGCCTTGGCACCAGCGTCAGGTGGATTTGCAGTGGTTGCATTTGGTCTGGTGTAGACGTGAGCAATCTGACTAGTGTCTTCTAGCTTCTTCCTGCATGGTGGCCTCTGCACACAGACTGGCCACCTAGGGAGACCGGAAGGGAAGAACTGTCCACCTGTCTGCCTGCCTTCCCATCTCCGTCCTCCAGGGAATGTGAATGCCACCTCCTCTGAGAAGCTGGCATCTTTCTGTGCTTTTAGGGGAAGCTTTGCTAAAATCTCAGGAATCGGCTTTGCGTTTAACCAGGTGGCACTCAGGGTGGTGTCTGGTGTCCTCCCATTTCTCCGGGGTTTTCTCCTCTTCTGCTGCCCCCATAGCTGATGAATACATTGCATAGCGTGCGGCATCCACTGGAAGCCGTGGCATGGAGCCCTCTCTCTCTCTCAACTTGAACATTTGTAAAATTCCACCACAACTTCCTTCGGACTTTCTTGCCACTGTTAGACACCGCAAGGTCACTGTTCCTCAGCGATGGCTTCCCGTGTGTGTCTTTGTGCCTTCAGTAGCCAGCAAGCCCGCCTGCAGTGTGGTGGGTGGAAAGAGGAGGTTTGCAGTGCAGATGACTTTTCTGTAAGTGTACCCTTCCGTAGCTGGGGTTACTCAGTGAGAAGTCGGTCTCGTCCGTTTCGCTGTACTGTTGTACTATACTTCAGTATTTCGATGCTTTTCTTGGTCTGTGTTTTGTAAAAAAAATTTGCAAAGTTTGCTATCCTTCAAAAAGAATTCGCACCAGTTTGGGTTTGAAATGATATCCAAGACCCAAACTTAGGAACCAGTTGGTTCTTTAGGCTCACGGGCCAGCTTCCAGTAGCCGCCTGGCTCCCACACAGCCTGCATGTGGGGAGAGCTCCTTGGTTTTGGAGGCTGACTGACAGGAGTAACCACACCCCTTATGTTATTGTTAAAAATGCATTAGGGGTTGGAGTCCCCAGATTGCAGTCTCCTCCCCAAGGTGACCACTTGCCACTTCGCAAGACGGAAGCCCAATCTCTTTACCACCAAACAACAACCGTGAGGGGACGGAAGGACAGAGAAGCGACAGCATATTCCCGGAGGTGGGGGTGATTTTCTCTAGAGCCTTGTCACCTGCACTTGTGGGCTCCCTTCCATATTCCCGGAGGTGGGGGTGATTTTCTCTAGAGCCTGTCACCTGCACTTGTGGGCTCCCTTCCAACTTGGTGATAGGATGATACGAAAAGCCTTAAGTAACACTATGCATGCTGTCCTCTGTGCTATTCCTTATCAGTAAATAAGCTGACGCTTAACCAGTTTCATACACGCGGATGAGGTGTATAAAACTGACTTCGACAGTATTTTTTGCACTGTTTCCTGTCCGATGTTATAAAGTCTTATTTCAGTATCAGTCTTAGTCCTTACTACCCTCATTGTTTCTGTAAAATGTTTCATATGTGCCTTTACAAATGTGAGATCTTTATCCTAACTTTTTTTTGTAAGAGATATATATTGATTTGCATACACAATAAACCTTTTGTTTTTCAGAGAAAACAGTGAAACCTGATGTCTTTAGCGTGTGTTTGCATTAACAATGCGCACCAGTACCTTTTGCTCGCAAGATTCTTTGCATGGACGGAGGTGTCTAGGAAAGTCTGCTTTCTGGTTTTATAGCCTCCTTACCGCCACTTTTTAGTCCTAAATAAAGCATTGTCGGGGAACTGGGGAGGTGTGAGGGTAGATGGGTGAGAAACACAGAGATGCGGGTCTTTGTCCCGGCACGTTGATAACTCATAGAACTTCCGGGCTGCTGGTGTTTGTCTTCCACCTCTGTGAGAGCTCAGCTCACCTCGCTCTGAAAGCTGCTGCTCCATCCTGCATGCTCAGCCCCTCAGCTGCCATGGCACCGAAAGGAGACCCCTTGCAACCAGGCAGACACTTGCTTTTGTCTTTGATAAGGAGCAGGGCGACACCCTCCACTGGTGTTTCCCCCCCACACACCCACCACACCAGTGCCCAGGCACTGCAGAGCTCTAACGCAGTCCCCAGCAGAGGGCCACAAGGACGCTGTACGCCAGCCACCCTGTGTGGGAGGGGCAGCTAGCAAAGCGCGTGACACACAGCCAAGGTATGGTGCTGTACACGTGTAATCCCAGCATTTGGGAGGCTGAGGCAGGACAGTCACTTGTTCAAGGCCAGCTTGAACTACATGTGGAACCCCATCTCAGAAACAACAAGAAAAAACAAGATAATCACAGAAACAATTCTAGGTAAGACACAAGAATTATAACTCGTGAAAGAAAAGCTACTTTAGGTTAAGGGCGATTATAGACAAAATGCACCAGTGAATGAACGATCATGTAGAACAGAAAAGAACAGACACTCGTTAGTTTAGCTTTTGTGGGCCAAGCAGATAGACCCACTTTATTGCCTGTGATTGACGAACAGAACAGAGTGCATAACTGTGATTTAGAGAGGAAGCAGTGACCGTTAGTAGACCCATTAGTCTCCAGAGGAACTAGAGCTGAGCTTGGGAAGAAAAAATTTTAACATGGAGAAGAATCCTCAAAGCTGGGATTACATACATGAAGCAGAAACCGGAAACCTTAACACTAAAATGCAAATAAAAGGACACAAAAGCAGGATCAAACCCATCTCTTTTGGGTGGTTTTATATTTTGTTTAATTAAAACATTGGGGGCTGGGGATACAGCTCAGCAGAACAGGATCTGCCTGGCAAGCATGAGGTCCTGAGTTCGATTCCTGGTGCCAAAAGAAAAGCGGGTAGGGGGGGGAACCTCACCGGACCTAACAGTTTAGAAACAGCAGGGGAAGAAAACTGGTTTGTAACAGCTACAAAAAGCCCAGCATTCAGGAGAAAGAGGGCTGTGTGGAACTTATACAACAGCTACTCACATTCTTTGCACAACTTGGACAGATGGATAGACTCACCACAGCCTCCTCTAGGAACACTCAGAAACTCAAGGTTCATTGTTTGCACAGAAAAAAAGTAAGACAACAGTTGGTGTGGTGGGTAACACCTGTAATCTCATCACTCAGGAGGCTGAGGCAGGAGGATTGCTGAGTTTGAGGCCAGCTTGGGCGACACAGTTCAAAGCCAGCTTGGACCATATAGTGAGACTGTCTCCATAAAAACCAATCAAAAGAACCTCACAACTGCACTGTGGATGGGACAGAGGACAGGACAAGTCCAAAGATGTCTGGAATTATTTTGGAGAGAGAAATGTGGGAGAATTGTCAGCAAATGTTCGGAACACACAAAAGAACTAACTCTTGTAGACACTGAAAATCCTGCAGGGCTGTCATAACTATTCTAGCTGGCACCAGAGTAGGCAGGTCAGTGGGATGAACTCACTGCAAAAAGCAACCACAGTCACACAGTGATGAGACCTTTCCAAGCTGGCAGGGGAGCAACTGTTCTGTACGCCATGGTAGTGTACAAAGGAACAGAGGGGCGAGAAAAACCAGGAAGAGCTCTTTTGCTGAGCGAGCGGCCCAGCACCCTGGGCTCTCCTAAGGCAACATTGACAGACTCCTGGGTGGCCCTAGGTTGGGGACTTCTCTCCAAGACTGAGGCTGAATGCTCTCTGTCCTGCACCCAGACTCTAGGGACAGTGAGAGCTGGAGCGGAGCTGATCACCAGAGGCTGGGGATTGAATCGATCCCAGGTAACAGGGCCACCATAAAAGCTTCAGAGCACAGGACTGGGGCCTTGCGAAGTTGGTGGTAGGTCGTGTGTATGGGGGTCAGGGCACCCCAGTTCCGCACAGCTGGTGTCCATGGTGTGGAGAACTGGTTATACCTGTACCAACCACCTCCCTAAGTTGGGTATCAGAAATATGAATAAAATACCCCAGCCATGAATGTCAACTCAGACATAATTTCCACCCAGGTACAACAGTGCACACCTGTAATCCCAGCACTCGGGAGGCTGAGGCAGGAGAGCTGTTGTGAGTTCAAGGCCAGCCTGAGCTACACAGTGAGTGCCTCTCCCTTTCCAAATAAATACCTAAGATTCTAAGTCACAAAGTGCCCACCCTGATGAATGCTTATGAAACAAAACACCTCATATATTAGATTGGCCTCACACATTAGATATATTAAAAAATTGATATGGTATTATCAAGGAGAAAAATGACTATTTGGTTGGTTGGTCTCACCATCCAGTTCAGGCCGACCTTAAGCTCACTTTGCAGCCCAGGCAGGTCATGAACTCGAAATAATCCTCCTGATTCAGTTTCCCAAGCGCTGGGATTACAAGCATGCACTACCACACTCGGCCTAAGTGGCTGGTACTTTGTAGCCTTGAGTTTTTAAGAAGAGTTCTATTGGCCCCTTGAGCTGTATTTCTAGGACTACACTCCCCTGTGCCCATCTGCAGAGCTCTGGGATTCAGGCTGGTCTCCCTAGTGGCATTGCTTGCCAGAACATTGGCTGGGGGAAACCGCGTGTCCGCAAACCATGGGTGAATCGCGCAGTCTGCGTGCCCCGCGTTAGTCTTCCCTAACGGAAACGCAGCAAGTCCGCGACGCTAAAAGCGCAGAAGCCCACGCGAAACACGCGTGGAGGACTCCGGAACCCGCGCGGCAACTGCGGAGTGGCCTCGCCTCCAGGGGGCGCCAGGGAGGAGTAAAGCACAGCCCGCGGTCCTCGCTTACGTTTGCATTGGAATTTAGTCTCAGTTTCACACGCTTTACGCACCCCATAAAATGGTCATCCACGGGTGTTTCAGAGGGGCCCTTCAGTACACGAGCATCCTGGAAGCCCCGAGCCCGGCCCAGCAGCCTTCTTCCCCCTGCGCCATGGAGGCGCTCTGCTCTGCAGTCAGTAGGTGCTCAGTAAGTGCTCAGTAAAGGCCTGTGGCGAAGGGTCAGCTGGCCAGGGCTTGTGCGTGGAGACAGGGGGCGACACCGGCGTCCCAGCCATCCACGCTGGGCAGAGGACTGGGGCTGCAAAAGCCGCATTCCCGCCGGCCACGTGCACCAGTCGCTGTTTGCCCACAACACTGCGTTGGCAAGGAGAAAAAAGAAGGTTTTTTTCCTTTCCTAAAAAAGGAGAGCGCTGCACAGAACAATGCACGGAATGGGAGCTGGAAAATCTGCTTTCACAGAGAGGAAACAGGGGGAGGAGCCAGGTGCGCAGTGCAGACACTGCGCCCCCTGGGTGACAGGCAACAGAGGAGAGACCAGCCCGGATGTGTCTTCCAGCGCGCAGAGGACGCCCCGGCCACCAGGCCCCCACCCGAGCCGGGCCTGCCCTCCACTCCACGTGCTGCTCCAGAGCCCTGTCACAGGCCAGGGCCTGCCGCAGGAAGAGGCCCCATCACACTCGGAGATGCCTGGGACCTCTGTCACACACACTACACCCACACACACCCCGCCAAGAAGCCACGCAGCCAATGCATCGCTTTTATTCTCTGCCGTCATTCGAGTTTGTCCGGAGCGTTACTATAGGCATGAAGGGAAAAGTAACCGCAGCTGTGTGAGGTGTGAGACCATGCCATGAGCTCGCAGGAAAAAGCCAGCATCCAAAATTAATCTGACGCCAGGCTGGACGAAGTACGGCCGCTGAGGGTGGATCGGGGAGGGCAGGATCGGCGTGCAACAGGCGTCTGCACCGTGGCTCCTCCAGGCAGCGCAAGATCGGAGATGCTTGAGTCCCTCGCAGGCCGAGTAGAAACCCGCAAGCGGCAGGGGCTCAGCGGCTTTCAATTTCCCGCTTGATCTCGGAGATGTAGGGGTGATCCTTGCCATGAGCCACTTCCATGATGGCGAGGGCCTAGGGGACAGAGAGGTGGTTGAGGGCCCACTGCCAGCTGCCTCGGACCCCACAGCAGGCGCAGCCCTCGAGTCGTCCCCCTCTTCCCGCCCTCTCCCGTTGGGCTTGTGACAAAAAGGAAACAAGATTATGCACAGACTTAGCAAGCATCTCAACATAAGGTGGAGCAAGACATTCTGCAAGGATATCCAGGCACTGCAGGCTAGAGAAAGGATGCAGGGAAACAGCCTCTCGCCCCAGTATTCAAGATATTCAAGATATTTCTTTCCAACGGGACCTGGTGGGCTGATTTACCCGCCATCACTGAGGCCAGAAACAGGTGACCTTGGATAACAAATTCCATAGTCGGAACAGAAAATGTCACGTGGACCTCACACTGCTGTCCTCACAGGGCCCTGACCCTCCTGTCTGAACTGCCCCCCACTTCCCTAAGCGATCTCCTCTAGGTTTGGGGAGCAGGAAGCACCGGGCCTCTGAGCCTCATGGGGGGCCAAAATATTTACAGGAGTCAGTAACATGCCCCTGATCTTTGCTATACAGAAGATAGCCTAAGGAGCTATGAGAACAACGCCCCGTGGGCCGGTGCAAGCTCCTGCGTGGTGTGAGGGTCAGACTGGGCCCACGGGCAGCCACCAAACCTGGCAGCAATGGCTGCCCAAGGTCCTGCTCCCCCCATCCCAGGGGTCGTGGTCCTAGCATGCATGATTGAGAAAAGCCAGAGAGTTCTGCTCTGAAAGACTCCCCACTTTATTGCAATACTGAAGCCTCTGCATGCTAGGCAAGTGGTCTACTAATGAGCTGCCCCTACAGCCCTTTTTATTTTTATATTTTCAGATCTGGTCTCACAAAATCACCTAGGCTGGCATACAGCTTGTGATCCTCCTGCTTCATCCTCCCAAGTAGGTAGGATTACACGGTCCAAGTGTGTTGCCTAGCAGGGCCTATTTGCATGAATTTGAATGAAGGCTCCACTGTATACCCCAGGCTCCCAACTTTTTTTTTTTTGAGACAGGAGTATGCTATGTAGCTCAGGCTGGCCTTAAACTCATGGAGATTCTCCTGCCTCAGCCTCCCAGCCCAGCCAACAGCCTACCCAACTGCCCTGTGTGGTGATGCTGGTCATGGCAGGGGCCGCAATCACAGCCACCCTTCTGCTAGGGTAAATGCCTTCTGCACACACACCCTTGCATTCCGGTCAAGTAGACTAGGCACAGGCCCAGCTCCCCACACCCTGCCCCTGCAGCCCAATACGCACCTTCCTGAGGGCTCTCTCACCAGCAACCCTGTTCTCCAGGCCCAGGTAGAGGCGACCCAGCTTCAGCCACATGGAGGCCACGTTGAGCGAGTACAGAGGGTAGTGCCTGCTGCAGAGAGATAGCAGGTGCCCGTCAGGGAGCAGAGCCCACCCACCGGTTGGGGCAGGGCATGGAGGGCTCGGCTGAGAGGCCTCCAGGGCAGTTTCTGTGTTTTGGAAAAACCCCATCGAGACTGCCGGAGGAATTCTGCATAGAAACCTCTGCGAACACCACTGGGCCCCAACCCAGATCTGTCTCTCTTAGGTAGACCCATGGCAAGGCCAGGGATGTGATCTTTCTTCTACTGAAGACTCAGCTCAGGGTCTCCACATCGAGCTACATCCTCAGCATGCCCTTCCCTTAAAAAATATGTTTTGGAGGTAGGGTCTCACTAAATGCCCCAAGCAGGAACCAAATTTGCTATCCTCCTGCTTCAGCCTCCCAGAGTAATGCACCACCGATTGGGAAATAGCTTTTAAAGTAAATGTCCTGTTGATAAGCTGTGATTAGGCCAATTCTCTCCGATCAGAGTGTGCACATACATGCACACAGCCACGCCCCAACGTGTCTTGTGATGGAAGTTCCGCAGCACAGCCTGCAAACTGGCTTAGCAAAGGAGCAGGTCTCTGATTCGGGACCCACTCAGCTCTTCCAGGATCCCTACCCCCGACCCTATTGTCCAGCAGAGGGCAGTGGACGCGGCCCACAGGCAGCTCTGGCGGTAAAGCCTTTTATGCACAGGCCGGGCGCGCTGAGCTCCTATGGGAAGCCTGGGATGCAGGGCCAGGGCCGGCCGGCAGGAAGGAGGGAGCGCTGCAGCCCAATCGGATGAAGCAAACGCTTTCCCCGGGCACAGGCAGAGCGCTGGCCTCCCCTTGGGCTCCCCCTGCTGGTTGTCTGGGGGCACCGCAGGTAGGTAAGGCAGGGGTGGTCGCAGATACTCAGATTGGACACACACTCAGTGCTCCCAAATCTTAGACCCAGAGGGGTACTGAGGGAATCTTTGGCCCATGAGGGACACCTGGGGTGCTTCTAGACCACAAGGACTTACAGGTTCAGGACCCAGGATTCAACCCACCTGGTTTTGGGCTGACCCTATAAACGCACAGTGTTCATGGGCCCAGCCCTCCAGCGGCTTATCAGACCCCAACGACCAAACCATGCCTTCCTTCTGACGCCCGCCTTTCTGGTTACTAAGCCCCGGAAGGGGACACGTCGCTGGGCTGAGTCATCACTGTCACAAATTCAAACCCAAACTGTTTCATGCCAATGGTGGGGAGGGCATTAGATCAGCACGGCTAATCCTTGTGCACGTGCCTGGCCCTGGATCCACCCCCAGCCTCCACCCTGAACTTCGCTAGGGTGGTGGTCACGGCTCCTTTAAAAGCCTCCAGCTAGCTGGGAGGCTGAGGCAGAATTGTCCAGCCCGGACAACTTAGCAATTCAGTGAGATCTTTCTGGATCCCTTAGGTGTCACCACCTATAAGGAAAGCTAGGACTGCAATGTGAAAAAAGCATGGGGAGGGGGATAGTCACAGAAACCTATTTTGGGGTCCCCTGCTTATTAACTCCTAATGGCAATCAACAGAAGGGGCGGCAGACAGCTGGCTTTTTACCAACAGCCCAAACCCGGCAGCACCAGCAGCCACCCTCTGTAACCTCGCTTTGCCTCCCCGGGGGCTCCTCCGTGGACGGAGGAGGCAGACCCGGCTCAGGGGAGCAGTGCCCCACATCCGCCCCTCCGAAGCAGATGTGGAGACGCAGCCGCGGTCCTGGTCGCGCTGAGCGCGCGGCGTGCAGGGCGAGCGCGCGCAGTCACCTGTAGGGCTTGATGATCTTCTGGCCGTACCTCAGGGCGCCCTCCCAGTCCTGCAGGTACAGGCACACGCCCATGGCCTGGTACATCATGTGCAGCATGTACACATTGCTGTCCTCGAACACAGCGCTCATCTTCTCCTGGCTCAGCTCGCAGATCTCCAGCAGCTCGCTAGGGGGTGCTGTGGAGTCAAGGAAACCGCCGGCCGGGCCACCTGGGGGAGCTGGACTGTTGCCCTTCTCCCCGCCGCCCATTCCCGATGCCCCTCAGAGAGGCGCAGAGAACACAGCCAACATGAAAGGAGGTAGAAGACGCCGGGCAAAAGATCTCACCCGATACACAAGGCCAGAGACCCGGCCCCGGGCTAGGACAGCACTGATGCAATCTCAAGTCCTGAGTTGAGTTCAAACCCTCCTCACCACGCCCTGACCACCTCCGCTGGGGCCTTTCTGTCCTTTTTTCTCTCCAGTACTAGGGAATGAACCACTGGGCTTCCTGACCCGCCCTTGTTATATTTATTTTTAAACAGGGTCTCACTAAGTTACCAGGCCAGGTGTGAATCTACAACCCTCCTGCCTCAGCCTCCGGGCTCTGGGATGCCAATCCTGTGTGTCACCACGACCAGCTAGTGGAGCATTTTTATAGAAGTCGTGTCCTCCAGACAAAGCCTTTTCTTTCTCGGTGCTGGGATGGGATCCAGGGTCAGGCACATGTGAGGCAACGTGACCTGTGTGATCTGCCCCGGGGACAAAGCCAGGCCCCTTCCTGATCCCACAGGGTTGGTGGGCGGAGGCATACACAGGGCGGAGGAGGTGGATTCTGAGGGGCCAGATCCCACGCCAGGAGAGTGAGGTGTGTGAGGGCACTGGGCTGGCCCAAGGGACCAGGCACCATGAGAACAGGTGGTTCCCAGTCTGTCAGCCTCCTCACATTGGCAGGCACCAGGGAACAAGAACAGATCATAAGAGGCCACCACAGGCCAGGGATGTAGCCCAGTGGCCTAAGCACCTGCCTGGCAAGTACAAGGTCCTGAGTTCAATTCCCACTAACACACACACACACACACACACACACACACAATCTAAAACTGTAATTCAAAAAAAATCCAAAAACCAGCCCGGTGGCACACGCCTGTAATTCCAGCACTCAAGAGGCCGAGGCAGGAGGATCCTTACCAGTTCGAGGCCAGCCTGGGCTACAAAGTGAGTTCAAGGCCAGCCTGAACTGCATAGCGAGACTCTGTCTCAAAAAGACCAAAAAATAAAGAAAGAAAATTTAAGAATAAAAAAGGAGGCAGCCGAGCCGGCCTCTCCAGCCTCCCTTCCGCCCTCACCCGCTGCACCCGCTGCTCTGCCCACCCGGCCAGGATATACTTGTAGTGCTTGGCTCTCCGGAACTCCTCGATGACATTGCGTGCGTACCGCACCATGTCCCGGATGGCCTCCGCCTTTGGAGGGTTGCTGAGCTTCCGGATCTCCACCTTGGCCTTGTCCTGAGGGAAATGCCCACAATGCACAGCGTCAGTCCCCCTCCCCCGACGCAGCATCCTCCGGGGTTGGGGCAGAGGAGGCGTCTGCAGCACAGGGAATCCAGCAAGGGACCCAGTGCTGGCGCGGTGAGCTTCCTCCAGACGGGGCAATCTAACTTCGCAGTGAGTGTCGCCAACCGACAAGTCAGGTAACCCAGGGTAGTCCAGACAAGGTCCCAGTTACCTGGACGACGCAGGGCACAGCCCAGGTGCTGGGGGAGCCAGCACTGCTGCTGCGCGGGCTGTACTCACCTTGTCGCGGGTGGTGCACTCCTGGCACTCGCAGGTGAAGAAGTAGGAGTCCCTTAGCCGGTCGTTCCTGTCCTCCGTGGGGTACAGGAGGTCGATATAGCTGGTGAACACCTGCGGGGCCCCAAAAGGGTGACGCTGTGGCCCACTAGGGGAAACTGACCCCGGCCACCCTGGTGGCTCTGCAAACCTCGGAGGAGGGGGGGAGGACAGGGCAGGAGGCCGCTGCACGGAGACATATTGTTCATTTTCCACAGGCCCATCTGTGAGGGGACAGGGAGACCCTCAAGGTGGGCAGGGTCGTTGTCCCCGTCCTCCTCCTGGCAAAGGGTCCAGGAGACATGGATGACCCTGGCCTCCAGGGCCCAGGGAAGGTGGACAGTGCCACCTTGGGGGCATCTGTCCTCTCAGCCCTGCTTTTCTGTAACAGACTCAGCATCACACTGAGGCAGTGCCACCCGTACATCACGACTGTGGGGACAGCCAGGGTCTCCTGGACCTGGTGGAGGGCAAGCAGTGCCCAGAGCATTGACCACCCCAACCTAGGTTCTGAAAGCACTCAGCCAGCTTTCGAGTCACAGGACCTCCTCCTCTTCAAAGTGACTGAGGGATGCAGTGCAATGAATGGCAGCCTCCACGAGATGGCGACAAAGGCCAGTCCAGGGTCGGGTCCAGCTCTCAGCCTCTGTTGCCAGCCCCAAGGCCTGGGGCGGATGATTCTATTGCAGCAGGCTGCGATTAACTTTTAATGGTGACACCGGCAGATGTGGGCAGCCTCCCGCACCCCGCCGTGGGACACCCCCGTTATGGAGCCCCTAGCAGGGGTGTAAAGGTCACCCTGAACATCAGACTTCAGGTCACAGTTCTGCCAGGGTCTAGTTAACTCCTTGCAGAGAAATCCACTTAGTTCAATCACAGAGTGACAGCAGACAAAGGAAGGAGAGAAGCGGGGGACATGCAAGAGGGAGGGTGGGAGGGGGGACTCCTGCCCGTTCACTGCCTCCACCGCACCCACTGGGTCACACAAGGGCCGTCTGACGGCCTCCTAGAATGGGATGTGAAACCCTGTGTCACCGAGGTTGGGCAGCCTGATCCCTTTCTGGCAACAATGCTTGGCCTGTCTGGGCTGGGGGTCCACCGATGGACAACAGAACGCACGGACTCCAGGGGGAATCACGGTGTCCGTCTGGCCATTTGGGAAGCCTCCTTCCTCTTAAAATACCTGCTACACGCTGAACTCTAATTTATTCTCTCCTGCTGCTTCTTGACCCAAGGAGGAGACAGCAGAAGCCCTGGGGTGGGACACTAAGCCCAAGCCACTCAGCTGATCAGTGAGCCCCTGCAGGGCTCTGCACCCTGGCAGCTGAGCCACGGGACAGAGTCCCAGCCCTTCAACCCTCGCTGCCACAGCAAGGCAGGTCCTCACTCACCTCCTCCCCGGGGAGGATCTCCTGCACAGCCCGCACTTCCGCCAGCGTCCCCTTGTAGGTCACAATGACATTGGGGCAGCAGCTATGATTCATCAGTGCCACGCTGTCGAACAGAAGAGAAAACCCAGTTCCCTGTGTGGTGTGGGCGGGCAGTAGGCGGCTGTTTAGCTACTTGTTCACTTAGTTAGAAGAACTGAATCTTTGTAAG
This sequence comes from Cavia porcellus, assembly GCF_034190915.1. Classification (NCBI taxonomy): domain Eukaryota; kingdom Metazoa; phylum Chordata; class Mammalia; order Rodentia; family Caviidae; genus Cavia; species Cavia porcellus. The sequence continues at coordinate 11,194,275 of NW_026947509.1, forward strand.
TCAATCAAATACACACACACACACACACACACACACACACATACACACGTATCAGCAGCTCTGACTGCTCTGAGATGGTTCTGTATGCATCTGGAATAATATCTATCACCTTCAACTTCAACTGTATTAACAAATGAAATCCACAATTCAGAGCGGCGAATTGCTCGCAGGTAGGCCCAGGACTCAATACCCGGTCTCCAGTGCTCTCTGTGACTGCCCAGCACAGCGGGGAGGACACCTGGTCCCCCTCCGAGGGCTGCTGTCAGTCTGAGTGGCTCATTTCTCGGGTGCTTTCCTCAGATGTAGAGAAACACCCGCTGCTAAGTGTGTGAGAGCCTGTGATCCCCCAGGGCCCCGGAGAAGCCCGTCTGAGTTTCCCTGCACCTCAATTTCCTCGTCTGGAAAATTGGGACATTACTGTTCCTGCTGCTCACCGTCTGCTTTTCGGGGACAGCACGGAGAGAGAGATTCGCCCATGTGAGGGGCTTTGAGCTTTCTGATTATATCAAGGTCAAAGTTCTGAGAACAGAAATTTCTAAAGTACAGGGAGAACGTGGTGCTTGATCTCTGAGAACACTGCCTTTGAAATCACAATGCCAACATGATTTCTGCCCAAGGGGATTTTTCCCCCAATTAAAAATGCCTGGAAACTGGGGCTCATGCTCCTGGAGGCATGTGCACCCACCTGTGTCACTGCTCTGAGGGCCACTGCCACCTCCTGGTCCCTCAAACACTAGAACTCCTCTCCTGCTTACTCCAAGAATATGCTAAAGAAAAGGGGCCATGGAGATTGGGGTGCTTGGGGGTCAGTGTGAAGAACTGGGCAGCTGTGTGCCCAGGACAAACAGGTAGCGAGTCCCCAGACGGTGGTTATGTCCATGGGGAAAGCCACCCCTGCATACACCCGGCCCAGCAGGTCCAGCTGGCTTCCTGACACACTGCGGAGAAGTCAGATCCAGGGCATCTAGTGAAGGAATGCCTGGACAGGCTCACAGAAAAGGGACAGCACAGTTCTCCAAGGGTCTTGCAGAGTGTGGCTACTTCTCGGTCCCACCACATACCCGGCTAAGTTAGGAGGGCAGGGATCGGCACCTAAGCCACCTCGCGCTCTCAGGGTGGTGGGCAACGCTGGCCACAAACTCCACTGATCTCAGACTTGATTTCCGTCTCTAGGGTACTGAGAGCAGAGAAGCCTCGGAGCACACTGGGCACCTGAGTTGTAACACAGGTCTGCGAGGTCTCTCCCTGAGGGCAGCTCTCGTGGTATACACACTCACACCCGTCCTCTGCTTCTAGAAAGCTAATAGGGCAGCTTCTGAGCCAGAGAGCTGGGGCGATTCTCCTCCTGACCTCCACCTTCTGCGAGACGCACAGTCTGGCAGTTCACACATGTGCACACACACACGCACACACTCACACACCAGAAGCGTGTGAATGTATGCACATTAGAGGTTTCCTGACTTCCACAGAACCCCTGAAGACTAAGGATGGGTGTCCTTTCCCTGTGGATTAGCTCAGCTCAAGACCAGGGCCACAGGAGCCCAGGAAATGAGCTATTTCGGAAACAGGCATCCCTGGGAGACCAGGGCCCAGCTGACCTGGGGAGCCGCTCGTGTCCCAGCTGCCTGCACAAAAACCCACTCTCAGCGGTGGGCTTTACCTCGTAGGCTTTTCGCCAGTGCAATGCAAGTAATTTTTATATAGTGAAAAAAACCTTAAACAGTTTTGTTCCGTGTCTCATTCTCCTAAAAATAATACCCTCTCTCACTCCACAAATGCTCTGTGAACTGGGAAAGGAAAGAAAAAAAATCCTCCATTCCACAACCGCATTTGGGTAGCTTTTTACAATTTCTCTGAATGTTCCTAAAGGAGAGAGAAAAATAGGCTAGGTTTTTCCAGTGTTCCCCTAGCTCACAGCTGTAGCATAATCTCGCCCAAACTACTCAGTTTTTATGTTGATACTTTTTCTCTCTTTTTGGTCTTGTTGAGACAGAGTCTTCTATGCAGTGCAGGGTGGCCTGGCCTTGAGCTCACTCTGTAGCCCAGGCTGGTCTTGAACTTGCAACAATCCTCCTGCCTCAGCCTCCCAAGTGCTAGGATTACATGAGCACACCACCACGACCAGTTTATATTGATGTTTTCACAAAAAAACCAGACAGGCTCACATATTCTGTACACAAGTCTGCAGCTAATGCCGTGTTTAGCACAAGCAACCCTAAGATTTCCAGAGCTACAAACATGCAGAAGGCAAATCCCATGACAGGGCACGGCTGTTCCTTCTGCGCATGCTAAAAAATATTCTTTAATAACAGCTCTCCGCCTAGCAGGATGTAACAAGCAGCTTTTCCCTTAACTACTACTTTTGGATCCCAAATGCAGGGGAAATATTTTGAAATGTGGCAGATTAAAAAGCTGTCTTAATTCACTTGCCGTTTCATGCCTGCCACATGCCGATAGGTGGGTTACATAAAAAATCCAAAAAGAAAATCAAATTAGTGTTAAAAAAGTACAAAGGAAAGAGACGAAGTCAGACTCAACCTACTCAGGAAATATCGCTGATCCCAAATGAGAAAGTTCTTCATCTTCAATGGTGAAGCCATTACAGTTAACCTGCAGGGATCGGAGAGAGAGACAGAGAAAGGCTTCAGCTTCCCTCCGGCGAGAGATCACTTCTTTAATTGTGACCTTTAACAAGTTAACTAGAAAGATGTTCCGGTTTGGTGGTTTCAAAACCTTTTCTTTGGGTTGTAATGTCCCTTGTTCAAACAAAATTTCCTCGTCAGCTCAATCGTGTAGCGCCCCCATGCAGGCCTAAGGACGACTGGGTCCCCCAAATTGGGGGTGCACATCACGTGGGGCTCGGCAGACCAGGGGTTGGGTGCTTGGAGTCCAACCCCAGTCATGCCACAACTCCGTGTGTGACAGGAACCCATCACCGGGTCGGGTCATCCGCCCTTCAACAAAGAAGCCCCTGAACCCCATGCTGGTCTTGGAGGTGAGGTTGGCAACTCAGAAAACCCTCATTCATCTCATCTGATTGCTGCCCCTCCCGCTGAGGGTCAGAGGAACCAGGCCCTGAGGCCGGGAAGTGGCTCCTTTCATGTCTCGGCCACTTTCCCCTCCTTTCAAATCAATGCTGAGTTAGAAAATGCCCAGGGTGACCACCACCTGCTGGGGTGGAAGCCGAGGGAGCAGGCTGAATGAGGGTGACCCATGCCACCTCTGCAGTCTAACTCCTTCCTCACGGGCGCTGATGGAGAGGCCCAGGTGCAGGCCACAGCGCCCAGCATGGGCCTCCTTCTGGGAGTCACCACAGCGGGTGCTCTTCCTAGGCACCTGACAGCTGGATGCTAATGATGTCACTGCTGCCTCCTGCCCCAGAGACACCATACCTGGCCTTGTGAAGCAAGCATCTGATCACCCCTACCAGGAGGCAGGCCCTGGTTGGACGGTACAACTGACCACCTCACCAACCCACAACGCCCTCAGCCTCACTGGAGCTGCCCATCCTACGGCTGGGGAAACTGAGACCAGGAGGTGGCTAAGTGGCCACACAAAGACATGCAAAAACAGTGAGCACAGGACAGGAGACAAAATTCCCGTGGATCTTCCGACAGAAAACCCTGGCTTCTTCACACCAAAAAAGCGTTCTACTAAATGTTAATGAAGCAACATTACCTAAAGAACGTTGGCAAGGACTGGGGAACCTTGGGATCTGCTGAACTAGGAGCTACAGATGATTTTATGAGCACTATTTGTAACAGGAGACCAGTATGACAATACTCAGCCTTTGAAACCCCCAAGGATTGGGGATTTTTAAGATTTAGCAAACAAATTTTTGTGCCAACTCCAAATACCCTGACCACTTCTGTCACCGGGACATTAACCAGTGGCCACAAGCCAACATTAGGTGTGAGTAAATTCAGATTTTCATTCATTCAACAAAATTTAGTGGCCAGGTACCAAATGACCCATACACAATCTCACACTGGATACCAACAAGCCTTAGCAATCTCTGGTACCCACAAGGACCAGTGTTTGCAGAATGAATGAATGAGAGAATTTAGCAATGATTATCAAAATGAACAAGGACAGACAGGCTGCCTTGGGTGCCAGGTTCCTGCTCCTTGGCCTCTGAAACCCCTCACCTGTGGGAGCCCCCGGACTCTGGAATGCTTCAGGCTTCAGCCTGCTTCAACCTGCAGCCCCTCCGTGGCCCCTCTCACATACAAAGGCTTCTGTATAAGCTCTGTTCCCTTCCAGCCTGCTTGCCCTCCCTCCTGAGCTCTGCCTGAAGGAAAAAAGCAAATTTCACATTAAGGAAGATGCACAGGCCACAGTCCTTTTTCTCTGTCAAGCCATGTCAGGCGAGAGAGCTTTGTGAAAGCTCTTCTTTTAATTAGCACTGAGACTAGATATAGGCTGCACACCTTCCTACCACGCTCAAACTCAGTAATCAGAATGCGCCTTGGCACTGTGGACAGAGTGCGGTGGCCTTGGGCTATCAGCTAATGCTGGTGGCGTGGCCTCTGTGGACCAGGAAGGCCTAGGACTGAGAGGCTGAGCCAAGGGCAACAGTGGACGGAGCCCATTCTTCTCTGCTTTGGACACTAAATCTACTTTTCAAATGGGTGAACAAGTGGAACAGGGCGGGTGGGTGTGCACACACAATCTTGGAACCTACACTGTGATTTGATGAATATCAGATCTCTAAGGGAATGAGTTATCTATAGCTTGTGTATTTTTCAGTTAGACACAAAATGAGCTAGGTTTTCTGAGCAAGTGCCGACTTCAAAGACTGACTGGCTGGAGCACAAATACACTTGTGCTTGTAGGATCACATCTTAAGCTTTGTTATAAACGCAGGGTTCCCCATTGACCCCATCGATGTGGAGAAGTCCTGTCAGTATGGGTTACCATGACAGAGGAAAAGTTAACTGTTTCATACCCAAAGCGAAGGTAGTTTTGCTAGGTGTAGTGGGGCACACCTATAATCCCAGCTACTCTGGAGGCCGAGGCAGGAGGATCACAAGTTCCAGGCCAGCCTAGGGAACTCAGCAAGTCCTTGTCTCAAAAAAATACAGAAAGGCCTGAGGATGTAACTCAGCGGTAGACTGATTGTCTAGCATGCACAGGCCCTGAGTTCAGTCTCCCGCAAAGATGAAAAACAGAGGAAGGGGAAGAGTGAGGAGGAGAAGGAGGAGAGAGAAGAGGAGGGGAGAGGGGGCGGGACAGGATGGGGAAGAGGGGAAGGAGGAGGGGGGAGGAAAAGTGGAACAGGAGGAAGAGGTAAGGAGGAAAAAGAAAAAAGTTTTTTCATTGCTTCTATCCCATCTAGAAAAATAAATCATGGGCTTAGTTTCTCAAAAAAAAAAAAAAAAAAAAAGATTAGTAGAATTTGCTAATTTGCTATGTTCGCAAATCTACCACATTAGGATGCTTAGGAAAATGTGCCATAAATCCAGGACAGCATAAAACTCAGGAAGGTTTCTCGAACCTCTGCTTCGGGCCTGTGATCCATTGACAAGACCACTTTCCCCGGCCGCAGCTCCCTTGTGGATGAGATGTATCCACTCAGCCATCACTGTGGGGATCTTTCAAGGGTGACAGTCACCTCTTGCTGTGTGTGTGTGTGTGTGTGTGTGTGTGTGTGTGTGTGTGTGATTTGTAAACTTGCTTTTCTACCTGCTTCTTCAAGTACTTTGTAAAAGGTATACATTGTTCCTGGTAGAAAATCCAGTAAAATCACCCAGTGAAGGGAAGCACTTTGTGCAATTTAGAAGAAACCAACTGTGAACATTGGTGCAATCTTTGGAGTGTGGATGTTTTCATATTTATACCCTCTCTGTTCTGATTTTATAGCTAGTCTTCATTCCCTGCATCTTCAGGCAGTGTTTGAAACACAGAACCTCCTGCCACGGACTCTGCTGTAATTTATTTAACCAAATGCCTACTGCTGGCCACTTACAATATTTTGTTTTCCCCCTTCCCTCCTCCCTGCCTCCTCCTCTTCTCTTTTAGAAGAACCCTCTAATAAACAGCATGCATGTGAATCTCAGCCCCTAACCCCTGCGCCTCTGCTAAGGACAGATTCCTGGAAATGGAACCAGTGGGTCAAAGGATACGTAAGTGAGGCATATTCTATCCTCAGCCAGAAATGTGCAAGGCTGTTCAGTGCATCTGACACCCACAGTTCCAGCCGGGCAGGCAGCTGCTAATGCCCATGGGACCATATTCACGTCCTCACTCGTGGGGGGAAATCACGTGCGCCCAGCACAGAGTGGGAAGCCCTTGAAGAGAAACCCAAGCCAGCCAGGGTGGCAGAAGGTCCTGACACAGCACTCCGGCCTCAGCCCTTCCGATGGATGGCCTCCGTCTAGTCTGCTCCTTACTTCTGGGCTGCTCTTTTCTAGAAACCCCTCTCATTTTTCACTATGTCTGCCTCTCTGAGGACGCCCTGGGGCCCCTGCACCCAGCGGGCTCCTCTCTGTCCCCTGTGGGCTTCCGAGGGGACCTTTTTCTGGGTAACTTGGTGCCCCCACTTCTCAGCACGGCTAGGTCAGAGCAGGTTTCACAGGCGAGCAGCTAAGAGCGCAGGAACCTGCAAAAGAACTCAGTGTGCGCCTGGGCGCGGGGCCTCCACCGGGCTTCAGGAATGCTTTGATTTCCTTCACCTCATCCTCAGCTGCCGGTACTCGGAGGAGCCGGATCCACAGGTCACCCAGCACAGCTGTGGCCTCCCAGGGTCCAGCAGGTTCAAGGCCTCGGCTGGGCAATATCCCCATGCTGCTGGGGAGGGGTGTGTGTGTGGGAGGACACCGCGCCTTGTCTCACCTGTGCAAACAGCACCACCAGGCTGTCGTGGTCGGGGAACTCGAGGTGCTTGGAGTAGAACTGGTGAAGCATGGCAATGTCGCTCTGAATCAAATCCTTCTTCTCGTTGTCCAACTTGTCCAGATCTGTAGACACACAGGCGCAGCTCACCCTGGAGAAGCCCCCCACTAGGTGCCAGCTGTGTCCTCTCATGGTGAGTGACATGGTGCATGGGAAGGAACATTTTCCCCACTGCTCAGTCTAACAGACAAACCCTAGGGAAAGCAAGCCTGCCCTCTACCCACCAGAGGTCATTCAGGACATGACTTTTCCACTGACCCCTGGCACCAAGGGCAGGGACTGACCGCCAGCTGTTGTCTGCTCAAGGGGCCCAGGGGTCCTTGGGATCTGTGGCAGCAAGGCCACAGAGTGGCCCGATTTAGCACCTTTCAGGAAGAATATCCACTGTCCCCAGGGCTGCAATCCTGCCAAGATCCAGAGACACACAGCATGCTTGGGGACCCCAAAGGCGAGGGCTAGAATGCACTTCTGCGCCCCCTTAGTTACCCCAATGAACTTGTCAACTCGGGGGCAAGTTCAAAGCAGTTTTCAAAACAGCACCCAGTCAGGGGCTGGGGATTTAGCTCAGTGGCATAAGCACCTGCCTTGCAAGCAGGTGGTCGTGAGTTCGATCCCTGGTACCGGTAAAAATGAAAAAGACCAAAAAAAAAACAGCACCCAGTCAATAGAAGGTTGATAATGGAAAAAAATCAGCATCCCCAAGAAGAAAAGAAGAAAACGGGCCACTCCTTCCTTCCTTTCCTCCGTCCTGTCTCATCCACATTAAATCCATGACTACAGTAACAGCCCAGCCCTACACACAAAGACTTACGTGATTCAAACTCCTTCACAGCTAACAACATCTCAGAAGGCGTTCTCTCTGGGTGGATTTTCTAGTAATTGGGGAAGAAATCACACAGACACAGATGTTAACAGCCAGGGTAGAAGGCAATGCTTTCGCTGTGAATCAACACGAAGAAAAAGCGACCACTGTCAAGGAAGGAAATACAGCTGCCCGAGGAGGCACCTCTAGGGCTGAGTATCTGCCCAGCATCCACCTCCGAAGGGCACCTTTCAAAGCTTTGTGCAGAGCCCACTGGATTCCCGACATCCTGAGACTACCACGCACACAGAAAGCACAGAGATGCTCGTTATCGGAAAGAACAGGACAGGAAAACAACTTTCTAGGGTCCTTCATTTAAAAGGCCCGGTCTGCAGACGTAGACCCTATTTATTATTTCTCCTTCTAAAAAGGAACAAAATCCAACCCCCCATCCATTTGACACTTTCCTTAAGCATCAGTAAAATGATCTCAAATTCTGGGTTTCAAAAAGAACACTTTGGGCTGTCTCTGTGAGCCCAGATTCCCTTGAAACGTGTTGCCAGCTTTGTTCTGGACGCCCCGAGAGCAGCTTACAATAGTAAACCCGCCAGGCTTTGAGAACTTGAATAAACTTGGTGTTGACAAGAGTTCAAACGCAGCGCTCCGGAGCTGGCCCGAGGCCCCGGCTTTGTAATCTGGCTATTCAATTTGGGGATACAGGTGGCCTTGCGGGGTGCATTCACCTCCCTAGTTAACATGTTAAGCTCCCCTTGGTAATTTGGTAGCCTGTTTCCCCTTACCCTTCGAAAGCTACTAGAATACAAATAGTCGGGGTTTTTAATCATCGAGTCCTATAGAGATGAAAGACCCTGGTCAGGTAACTTTTCATTTCAGAGACTATTAGTAGTAGTCGTAATTATAATAAAGCCTGAATGAGACCAGTGTAAACTCCTACGACATTCGAGGCTACCGCCTGGTGTCCACACATTTCAACAGCTCTTTCTGGGAGCAGAAATCTTTCATTCACAGGATGTCCTACGCTTAGGCTTAATAAATCATCCAGCCTGGAGACGCATCTGGGCCAGGAAGTACTCAGCCTCTCCCAAGAGTGTGACCCAACACCACCAACACTGCCACCGAGTCAGGGGACAGGAGAGACCTGGAAGGCAGGTCTCCCGTCCTCATACACAGTGAATTACCCACTGCTATGTGACACCCCTTTGTCAACACGTCCAGTCGCACCATTCCTGTAGGCTTTTTCTAGGTAGCCTTTTCCTCCACCCAGCTACTCCGTGTGAACTGAGAGATAATTTCCCTAGGGTGCTCCAGTGTGGCTACGTGGACACCCTGGAATGGCTGTCATCATCCTGAGCGGGCAGACAGGTCTCTCTCTGCATCATCTGATCCCACCAGAGCCCAGTAGGGCAGGAAGGTTTCCATGCGTGTGTGTGTGGAACTGCAGTGGTTTAACTCTGGGGATACAGACACCTGAGGGTCCTTCCGATCACATCTGGCTTAGACTTATAAAAAAAGACAAATGGAGGTGGGAGGGAAGGAAGCAGGTGACAGTTCAGCTTTAAAAGAGGCCTGGCCGCCAATTTCTCTACCAACACGGAGCACGGATTCTGAGGCCAAGTTCTAGGCCAGTGATGGCAAACCTTTTGGAGACAAGCACCCAGACTGTAGCCCCAAACCCACTTATTTAGCACACGTGCCAACACTGCCATTCAACCTGAACACTGAGGTTTCGGTTTAGAAAAACAACCAAAAAGCTTGGCTGCTGAGGCTGTGTGGCCTGCGCCCTAACAGAGAGGGCTCCGTGTGTCCACCGTGGCACTCGTGCCATGGGTTCACCACCCCTATCTCTGGGTATCTTCCTGTCCCACTTGGTTTCTGGCCTCTGGAAATCAGGTGTCCAGTTACTGTGCAACTAAAAAGGGCCCAAGAAAGGGCCCAAGAATCTCAGTCCCGCACCGTCTCTGCCCATTACTTGTTCTTTCCTTCTCTCTTCCCCTCCCCTCTTGCCTCAGTTTCCTCTTCTCCGTTCTGTCTCCTCTTAACTCCAGCCGGCACCCTGGCTCCTCCTTCCAATGCCTTGTCTGTCTGTGCACCAGTGAGAAAGCAAGCAGAGCAGAGCAGAGCGAGCCCAAGCCAGGCGGACAGCGTGCACTCTGCGCGAGGAAGGAAAGCTTGGCCATCCCTGACCCTAAAGACGTCTAGGATGGAACAGGCCCGGCTCAGGCAACGTCCTCATGGCCCAGCTCGGACCTTGGAGAGGTCCACAGGGAGCGTCTCTCCCATCCGGGCTACAGGGCTGAACAGGAAGGGAGTCAAAACATGGCACAGAACATCCCTGCCAGAGGCCAGACACACATTTTCCTGTAATTTATGGAAAAAAATAAATAAAATGCACTTGAATACAATCGTGTTTCCTTACCTGTTTGGCCAGAATCCTTGCTGTCAGCCTTACAGTCTCTGAGGGATTCCAATTTTCTCCAAAAACGACCATGGGAGAACATTCTAGCTTGTGCATGGGCCAATCTTCTTTCTGGGAAGGTTTTTAAAAATCATCAAAACACAGACACAGGCACGGCAAGAATAAAGTATGAGAACGGGGCATGCAAGATGCCTCCCCCAACTGCTAAGGCAAAGTGAAACGCATTTCCTTCTGGAAATGCAAGGATGCCCAGAAAAGCTGGAGGAAAACATCCTTTTGGCTGGAGGTGACCTCATGACCTTGATCCAGGCCTGCCCAGGGTTACTGGGAGGAGAGAACTCGCCCAGCGCCTGGCATGTTTCTGTAGTGCCTCCTTATATAGAGCCATACCCTCACCCTCCCCTGGGCCGCACCTGTGCTCAAAATGCAGGGCCAGCAACCTGGGGACCAGGCCGCTGATGTGACTCGTCCCTCCCGGTTCTCTCTGGCTCTGCTCTCACACGCACGCACTCACAACAATAAGCTTCCAACTACTGGCGGGTTTTTTCATAAAGAGCAGGATGAGGGCTGTGCAAGGGCCCCGGAGGTCTGGGAAGGCAGCTGCTGGGATCAGGCAGAACAGACTTCTCCAGCTCACGCCATTAAAAATAACTGTTTCCTCCCAACCCAGGGCTTAGTCTCAGGCCATGCTCGGTTCCCACAGGGTGCAGCTCCGTGCTCTGGGATGGGGCAGCATTCAAAGAGGTCACCGTGGAGCTCTGAAGTGCTCTGAGGACCGGGATTAAATGTGATGACAAGGCTGGTGACAGGTTCAATGTGAGATGACCCAGAATGGATGGGCAGCTGGGAGTCACTGCTGACTGTGATTAAAGTAGTCTCGGTGAGTGATATGGGCAAGGCTGTGAGGAGCAGGTCCCCGGGCACAGAGGAGCCAGAGAAGGGGGCAGGGACGGGCTGGGTCCTAGATGGGTGCTGTCCACTCACTTCTGCGTGAGGACAGAGCTCTCAGAAACACCCTGCACAATGCAGCTAGGCGCTGCTCGCTCTCCAATCCCCTGCTCAGAAACTGGCCATGGCAACCTCAGCTGTGGGCTGGAAGCTGACCGTCAAGGTGGCAGCCTTGCACCCACTCTGGGGCAATCCCTCCTCTCTGTCCTCTGAACACGTTACACTCTCGGCCCCCCTGGCCACCTGCTGCAGCTCCGAGGTCTTTCACTGAAGATACCACCCTGGCCTTCCAATCACAAGCCAGGGTCTGCCTGAAAACCTGCGGAAGACACACAAGGGGGTGGCCAGAGGGAGCCTGCTGGACAACACTCAGGTCCTGTGGCTCTTGGCTCAGGGACTCCTCCTGGCTTCCCTTGAGGCCAAAGACCAAGTCCTAAGAGGACAGCAGCAATGCCATAGGGCACGGTGCCCCCTCCTACCACAATCCATTCCCTCCCACATCCTCTCAGGACACCGGCAGCCCTTGCCCTACCGTGGGCTGCTCTCGGGCCTCTCTCCCCCCAAATGCCTTTTGGTACAGTGCCCATCTCCCATCCTTGGAGCCCAGGAACTGAAGGTGCTTTGTCCATGGATGCAGCTGCAGGCTTCGCACCTGTGCTGATGTTTCTGGGGCATCCACACAGTGATTGAAGGCATGGAGCTGCCCCACTGCCCTGGGCCCACCCAGACCCTAGGAGGAGGATTCCGCACTGCTTCTGGACTCACTGCCAGGTCCGGCACAGGCCAAAGCTCCAGTTCTGTGCCAAGAAGTTCCACAGAGTTAAATAACGCCAAGCCAAATATAACCAGGCGCTCGGAGGGAGAAGGATGACGAGCGACACTCAGGGGAGTGGGGACCTGTTTTTAGCCAAAGCCTTCAGGGTGCACGCGCGCCCGGAGGAGGCTCAGAGCTGGTAACAGTGTGGCCACGCTCCCTGCCCAGCCATGCATACAGAGCCCACAGGGAGGCAGGGACCCAGGAACCATTTGCATCCTCCTCCCTGGGCTGGCACAGGAGGACCAAACAACAACCCAGACGACCCAGCATGGCTTGGTGTCCCCTGCTGCGTCTACGGTGCTGGTTTTCTGGACTGTGCTGGGGAGGGCTCTGCTCTGGGGGTCCCCAGTGCCAACGAGCTCCTAAGAGGAGGAAGCCAGACAAGACCCTTCATGAACGCCATGAATTCATGCACTCAATAGCGATCTAAGGGATCTGAAATTAATGTTAATAGAAACAGCACCTGTCCCTGGTCTCAAGGGGGGACTTGGAACCCAGGAAGGGGGCAGGATGCTGGGAAGCAGGAGTAAAGGGATCCACTGTGCTGGGGCCTGGAGTCCTCATCTCCTTCCACTCTGCAGCTGCGTGATGCCAAGCAGGCCTCTTAATCCCCTCAACACCCAGCTCCCTGGCTGCAAATAACATGATACCTAAGATACTTAACAGGTCCCGACCTCCGAGTCTGTGATTTTACACCTTCCAGCAGTGATAACCAGACACGAAGCCTCAAGGCTCTCAACCCCTCAATGCAGGACCTGCATAACACTGAGGTCCTCAACAGGATCCTGAAAGGTGACCCAAGTGATGTACTTGGAGCAGGGCCTGGCACCCAGGGCTGTCTTGACAAACACTGCCAACGGTTCCCCTCTGGGCTCATTTAGTCTTTCAACAAGCGCAGCCACTGACTCAAGAGGCAGGGCCAGGACACGAAGTCTTGCACCTCACACCGTTCATGCTGTGTCAGGACCCAGGGTGAAAGGGCACCTATAGTTAGACACAGCACCACACAAAGCCAGACATGGATGGAAACTCAGGGGCTTCAGCAAAGGAGGTACAGCCCAGTAATAAGGTCTTACTTTCAAAACCTGAAAATGATGGTGGGCGACTGGATGAGGGGAAAAATGACAGAGATGAACCACTATGGCAGGATCAGTCTTAATGCTTAAAACACAAAGAAAAGAATGGGGTAGCAATGCAGGTCTGTAATCCCAGCACCAGAGAGGCCGATGCAGGAGGATCGCTGGGATCTCAAGTCCAGCCTGGGGTCACACAATGAGTTCAAGGCTACAATTTGACCTACAGAGGGAGACCCTGAATCAACAGAACAAAAAAAGAAAAATAAAGGAAGGGAAGAGAGAGTGTCCGGTGGAAATAGGAGACAGGCTCTGAGCACTCTCTCCTCCTGTTACCGAGGGACCCCAGACACCTGGGGGCCGAGCTACAGCCCGCCTGTTTCCAGCCTGTGTGGATAACTTTTCCACTGTCGAGATGCCTACAGGTCCCAGAGGACTGGACAGAAGCAACCTGCCCTAATTTTGCCTATAAGGAATTATAAACAACTACACTGGGCAAAACTAAAACACAGGACAAAACAATAAAATGAAACAAAAAACTAGGCTAACCCAGATGAAGAACAATGAATTTTACGAATGCACAAGTTTTTAAAAATACGGGCAGCTTTGTTGTACACAATAGATTTTGCAACTCTTCATGGCTTTTAAAACATTCAGTTTTCCTAAAATATTTTTTTTTTCTAAAATTACTACTTTTCAGACCAGGGATTTAGCTCAGTGGCAAAAGTGCCTGCCTGACAAATATGAGGTTGTGAGTTTGATCCCCAGTCAAAAAACAAATAAATAAATTAAAAATTATTACTTTTCTTCCAAATTCAAGCTACGACTACTACTACCCCCACCCTGATAGCAAACCCTGTAAAATTTTATGTTAAACAGGATCATTTTCCAAAAAAGTGACACACACATATGCTCAGAAAGCACTGAGGAAGGTGTTTGAGAATGCATAATTGATTCTCAGTTCTCTCTCAAAGGAGAAGCCATGCGTCTGGTCTTGGTGTGAGTCCTCTGAATTTTCTATAATGAATACAGTAAAGCAATAAAGTCTACATGTAATTAGGCTGTGGCATTTCTTGATACCAGTGAGCCAAGCGCTCTGCCTCCTGGGGATCAGGTGCCCACCGTGAGGCCACCTTCCTGTCCCCGGCCGGCACTGGTGAACCCAGAGGTCTCCCTAATGGAAGTTGCAAGCCAAGCCTGGCCAGCTAGCAGGCATGCAGATTCGAGGTCCCAGAATGCTGGCCAGTAAGAATATGTCAGAGGATTTCTGCTCTCCGCCACCACCATCACCTCCAGAGGAAGAGTGGGAGGGCTAGGGGGGACCTTTGCTGGGACACAGGGTCTCTCTGCTTTGTCTTCCCAACAAAACCGAGGTGGCTGAACTCAGCCGTTCACATTTTTTCCTGTGCCGATGCTTAACATTTAGAAAATATATCAATAAAATAGTAGTCAAGCTGCCCGAGCTCCTATAGGCTGGGTTAAAAGACACAGTGCCTTCAACCAGGGCTGAGCCTAGGGCTCTGACCCATCACCCAGCACTGGTCACCCACACCCCCACTTGGGTTATTTTCCAGTTGATAAGAGAAGCCTAGATTGTTCCTATATCTTTGGTCACACGGCCCCGTGGGTACTTATTTTTAAACTCTCCATTGGGACATGACTCTTGCTACTTTCAAAAGCACACTCATCAGGAAGTTTTTTTCTCTGTGTCTAAGGTTAAGAAATAGATATCAGATGGTTCTACCATACAATAATTATCCTATGGAAAAACGTCCCCAAATGATTGCCGGGAAGGTGTCATGGTACCATGGAATGAAGTCTGAGTGAAGAGCACACTTAGCTTTCTGGGCATATTTATAAAAATAAATATAACTCTTTAAAAAACACCCAGGTCGCAAAATAACAAGCAGACCTAAAAAAGGAAGCGCTGTCTCTTTTCTGTTTCCTCCCGTTACCTTTTCCATGCCTCATCAATTAAAATCTTTCCTCTGGCTCCGTCCTGCTGGGTCAGGGGAACCAAGAGGGAAGGAACGGTGGGGGATCTGAGGCTGGGGCAGCCGAGCGCTGGAGCACTGGGGCCAGAGCGGCAGGAGGACCTGAGGTGCCCAGCTCCCCGGCCAGGGGACCTCAGGAAGGTGTGCGCCTGCACCCCCCTGTGCCGGTCTCTGCCCAAGACAACCGCAATGGGCCAGCTCCCCCAGCTCCTCTCCGTGACATGGACCCGGGGCCTCCGGAGCACAGGGCTACAGGCTGAGGAAAGCTCTGTCCCCTCACAGCTGAGCCAGGAAGGCCACCCCCACCCCAGGCACGGTATTCTCATCCTTCCAGCCCCCGTGGCACTGACCACCTGTGCACAGCTCTGGGGGAGCCCGGGTAGGAGCAGCCCAGGCTTTCTTGGTTGGTAGGGAATCCCTTGAAGACCTTCCTGGCACCTGCTCTTGTCCTGCACTGCTGGAGATTGAACCCAGGGCCTTCACGCTCTGCTACCTGCCGGGCTTTTTTATCTGGAGACGACCTGCAAGCCCCTGCTCTTACATTATGCTGCACGTGTCCCCCAGCAGAGTCCACCTGAGGTCTTTCCAATGTCCCCCAATTCGGGAACCTTGACTGCGTTTGTGTCCGGGGCCAGTGTTCCTGACACGTCCACTAGGAAGCCCTGGCCCTGTCCTGCGTTTTGAGGCTCCTACTTTTACTAAGCTTCTAAGACCCTGCTACCCCGAGGTAGCGCCCTCACGGCCCTTATAGGTCTGACCCACCCTGCCGGCTGCAGGCGCAGAGGCTACAGGAGCTGCTGCACCGCTTCTCCCAGGAGGGACTACGGACGTGGGACACTGCGACAAGCCATGAAAAGCAGCCCTGCTCTCCTGGCTCTGGGGGTCTTTGTGTCGGACTCCAGCGGTCAGAAGGGCAAACTGTTGACCATGGTGCCTCGACCATCTGCACACCCTCTATGTTGGGCTCCTTACTACCCAAGGTCTCATGACAAAGGCACCGTCGGTACGAATTATTCTGGGGAAAAATGTTCGGAGCCTTGGAGTGCTGGCTGTGCCCTGACCAACAGGCCCCCCACCTGCACGCTCACACACAAGGTCTCCCAGGCGACCATAACAGACACCTCCAAATCCCAACTTGGACTGTGACAATTCATCCCAGAGGTGCCCCCTGCAAGGCCTAATGAAATACAGCTCAGCAGGGTGCCCAGGAGCTGGACAGGCCTGGGGAGGGCCACTGTCACATTTCCTGGTCCCAAATGAACAGACTCCTCTAGCTCATGAAGAGGAGTTAGGACTAATTCAGCTTCTTTTTCTTCTTCTTTTTTTTTTTTTTGTAGTTTGAGTTTTTTGTTTTTTTCTGAGATGATGTCTTGTTACATTGCCCAGGCTGGCCTTGTGTTAGGTGCCCTACATATACCATTTGAGTCCAAAAGTTCTTAGAAGAACTTTTTCTCAGCCTTCTCTTAGGTTCAAAAATCAAGCCCCTTAAATGGGAAGTGTGCTGTTCATCCCTCGCGTAAATCGAAGCTTCAGTGCAGCCTAAACTGCACAAATCCAACCTGACGTGGACTATGATATTATTACTTATAACAGCCCCTCACACCCATCATGATCATTCCATTCCTACAACTCCTCAAGCTAAAACAGCCACATAATTCTGTGTGCAGGTACCAAGACCGAGACTGGCAGATGACCTGAGACTCCTGAGACTCAGCCAGGTCTTCCTCCACCCTGTGTGAGGTCCTCTGACCCATCTGTGAATTTACTGGCCTTTATGTCTCTGAAGAATCAGGCAATGAGTTCCCAGAAGTGTGTGGTTCACACCAAAAGTCACACTGTGTATCTGCCAGGGCCCAGCATCTCTCCAAGCTGGGGACAGATGCTTGTCCCCTGCACCAGGGAGTCTGCAACTCCCACGCCAACCTCCCAGCATGGGCTTCGCTCTGCACGGAACACAAAGGCTGACAATCTCTGCCACTCCTAAGTAAAGCTCTCAGGACCTTTTGGGGGCCAACAGCCTAGGGAGGCGACAAGAGAAAACTCAAATAGTGTGTAATCCGAAGTAGAGAGAAGATGGGCTGGGAGTAATGGGGAGCGGGCGTCACCAGGGACAGCAAGAAATGGCAGACACGCAAATCTGCAGAAAATCCTCCCTGTCACTGGAGCCTCCCTTTCATAGAAGCTCCATGGGGCTGGGGATTTAGCTCAGCGGCATAAGCACCTGCCTTGCAAGCAGGCAGTCGTGAGTTCGATCCCTGGTACCGATAAAAACGAAAAAGAAAAAAAAAAAATGAACATAGAAGCGCCATGTGCCAAGGTGTATCACTCACTCCCTTTAAAAACGAAGCTGGGGAGGAGACAGAGAGCTTAGGAAGTGCCAATACATACTAGCGTGTGAAAGACTACAAGAAACACAGTATGAGGAAATACTCTAAAACAGTATAACCACACAAAAAATAACGAAAGAGACCACACTGGCCATCTCTGACCTCGGAGGCATCTTCTATGTAGCACCAGCCAGCACCCAGGGGAACCTGCATTCACCCTTCAACCCTCAGAAGCCTCACCAAGGGCTCCCCCACCTCTGCCTGCAGCACCCATCATGAGTCCTGGGGCTCACCCGCTCAGCACCTCAACCCTTGTTTGGCTGCTTCGGGGTCACTGGCCTGGTGCAAGCTCAGCGGGGCTCCCTCCGACTCCACAGAGGCCTGCCCGGCCTGGCTCAGGCTACAATCAAGCTGGCCTAGGATGAGGGGCGGCCTGCGGGAGAGATTTGCCATGTGTCCCCTCTATACATCCCACCTGCTGTGGATCACCTCAGGCACACCAGGGACGTGGGCAATACACCTGCCCACCCACCCTGGCTTTCCTGCCTCGCTTCTGGTCCTGGCCAGAGCCTCACACTGATCGCCTGCCCCAGTCTCCTGCTACACTCCTGTAGCACGCGCACAGGTAGCCTCTGGCTGCCGCGGGAGGGCGCTGCAGAACCACATGACAAGGACAAGGAGGACGCCAGGTTCCTGGTCTTTGGAGGAAAGGGGGCCCTCCCTGCCAGCTGCCCCACACCTACCTGACACTCCACATTGCAGTAAAATGCCTGCTTGCATCTTCCGCATTTCGACAATCCTTCTTTCCTTAAAAACAGAAAGGGCACTGTAGTGGGGAGAGGCACAGACTCGTGACGCAGCGCCCCTATCATGCAAAGAACGAAAGTCGTGGGACGGAAGGCAGAGCCACTCCCTTACCTTATTGCCCTGCTTCTTCCCGGGTGGAGGTTCTGCCCAGATCCACCTTTCCCACTCCCCCACAGGGAGGTGGAGCGCACGCGCCAACATCACTGAGACCCACGAGCGCGCAGGACAACGCCCAAAGACAGGAGGGACGGGCCTCCAACCCGGCGGCCCTGACCTGGGGCCCACTAAGGTCACCTCTGTTCTTATTCATCAATTTTCGGAAAGCCAAATTCTCGCCGGATTTCTGTACACTGACATAAATGAATCCGTGTGGCAGCTACTGAAATAACAAAAATCACACTGTCACCTAGCCTGGTCCCAAAACCTATGCTGGAAAATAAGGTGACCCAGCCAGGAGAGCTGTGTTCTCCAAAGCAGTCAGTATTGCTGCTGGCTCTGCCCGGCGAACACACCACAAAGGATCATCCTGCTCCTCCCCAGCCAGGTCCCCTCAGCCTGGTCACTGCTGGACTCTTTCTCTGCTACCCGAAGGACAAGGACAAGGCTGCTTCCCAGCTGTCAGGCTCTGGTGTGCCTGTGTGTGTGTGTGCGTGCACCTGTGAGACAAGGCACAGCTCTTTCCAAATGGTCAGGCCACTGACTTCCATCACCCAGGACAAAAGCTCCCTGTCCCGTGAAGTGTGGCACTGCCACCTGTGGGCTCATCCTCCTGGGAGAGGCGGGCACCATGAGGGGCAATCCTGCCATGGCAGGGGGTGGATCCTGCTACCAATCACCTGGGCCACCTGGTGCCCCCTCCTGAGCACCCTAGTGCAGTTGGCACCCACAGGGGCTGACGTTTTCTAACACACACGCAGGGACCTTCTTGTGGCAGACTCCTCGTGGCTGCTGTTACAGTGTTCCTCCCACGAGCCACTGCCCTGGGAACCGAATGGGCTGCTGGCAGCTTTGGTGACAGTGCTCAGATCCCCAGGCGCAGACCGAAGACAATGTGGGAGGTAAATACATCTTGGGCTGAGACATAAATACCTGAGTCTGCACATCTCCACGGTTCAGACGGGAGCCTGCAGGGATTTTGTAGCCGGAATACATGAGCTGATCCCTGCCTCTGTGTTTTGCAAATGTAACAGAAACGAGGTTGGAGTGGCTACCCACTCCTGTCTTGCGCTGAGGACATCAAGGTCACAAGGTGTACCCCAAACAACTATGAGGTGACACGTCAGCATGGGCAAGGGATGCAGATTGGGGAGGAATGTAAGGAGACAGACGAGAAAGTTGAGACCCACCAGGCAGGGGACTCGGAGTTTGTTCCAAAATCATCAGAAGTAGATAACAGAGGGAGGTGGCATCCTAAGAAAACGTCACTCTGCAACAGTCCTTTTAAAATTGTTCTTATTTTTGTATGCAAGGCAGGGCAGAGACCTCTGAGAATTTAACCGTGGCTATTAATCCTCCCCGCCAACCCATCTTCTCCCTCAGGCCCTCAAAAAGCAGCAGAGAATTGTGTAAGATTTCAAAGGCTGATCAACTATTGAACAACTAAACTCAGACTACCGGAGAGCCTCTGACCCCAGAGGTGAGACCTAATCAAAAGATAGAAAACCATCACATTTTAGAATGCATTTATTAGCTCTGCAACATACGAAAAAGCCAGGTGCACACAGGTCTCCCAAAATCCTCCCCTCCCCTCCCCTCCCCTCCCCTCCCCTCCCCTCCCCTCCCCTCCTCTCTCCTTTCTCTCTCTTGAGATAGGCTACTCTTGAATTCACCATGTAGCCCTAGGCTGGCCTCTAACTGACAGCAGTCCTCCTGCCTCTGCCTCCTGAATGCTGGGATTACAGGTGCATACCACCACACCTAGTTTCAATTCTTTCTGACACTCTACAATGGCATGGGAGGAATGCAGGGAGGATTTCTGCTTCCCATTGAAGTACAATGACCATCTCATGGAAAGGCATCTGCCTGACTGCTGGGGTTATAAACTAAATGTGCCACTTTTTTTCTTGCAATACTTTTTTCTTTCTTATTTTTTTCTTCAAAGAACAGTTCTAGACAAAACTGGTTATTTAGACTTCAGCCTCTGGCAGATGTATTATTAAAAAGAATGAAGCGAGCCCATTGCTTCCTGGAAAATAGTGTTTGTTGCCAACAATCCAATCTGAGCTCTCAAGCAAAAATTAGAATTCTGGAAAACATACAGCTGCACCCTGAGCTCGGCAGCTTCACAATACAACACTTCTCAGCCGAGCCTGAGAAGTATTTCAATATGGTTTGATGAACCAAGGCAACTTTTGGAAGATCTGAGCCACTTGGTGAACCGAATTTTTTCCAAATGATTAAGTAGGATGTTTTTAAAACCAGGCAGGGCCATAAGTCATTGGAAAGGCAAGGAAACCAGTGGATTTTAATGTAACAGAGGATGCAAAGTTGACCAAATGACTTCAGACTACCGTGCAGGATAGTACAGTCCTGCGTGTTAATGCGAATCAAAGAATACCCATATGCGCTGAAAAGGTTACAGAAATCCTCTCCCATTTCCAATCACACACCGGTGAAGAGCTGGCTCCTGGGCATATACTTCAACCCAAGATGCACTGAATTCAGAATTGTATCTGAAAATCCAGTTGTCTTCCACAAACCAGACAAGATCTGCAAAAATTATGAAACAATACCACTAGGTTCATTGATGCTTTTTGTTTTTATCTTGGAAAATATTTCTCATAAAAAGATCTATGTTACCAGTAATGGTGGTTATTTCCAAATGAATAAATATGTAGCCATTTTTTCTGTTATAATTTCAAAAATGCCAAATATGAACAGATAACAACTTATGCAAACTCTCTGGAGATCTCAACTTTTGTTTCCTTTCTTTTTGAGTTCTCAGCTTTTAACAGCAAACACCAGGGGTGGCGGATCCACGCTTCTCCATCATGGTCCAGAGTCCTGAGATTAAAAAGGTGAAAGGCTGTGGACCTCTCATTCTAATCCCATCAGATCGATGAGGAAGTTATCATAATTCCTAGTTTTGAAATGAAGATCTTAAATGTGAAATAAATAATCAGACAAGTTGAGAAATAGGTGGGGAAGGCATAATGTGTCTTCATCATGCAAAAATAACCCTGCCCGAGGACAGCCCTCCTGGAAGATGGGGTACACGAAGCCCAAAAAGCAACCAAGCTGCCAAACAGCCTCCAGGGCCAGCCTGCCTCTGGAGCGAGGAGCGAGGAGTCCTGACAGCTTCTGTTACTGATCATCAATAACACGGATCCGCTTCCACCTATTTTGGTTTGAGCCATTTTAGATAGGAGCAGGAACAGCAGGGAACACGGTTTGAATTATCCAGACAGGTGCTTCTGTGCTTCCCATAGCTGGGGACAGACGTAAACTCTTTAGAAGTCCACTGGCTGAAACCCAGAGCTCAAATCTGCTGAGCTGGTCCCTGTACTGCGTGTGTCCCTGACGGGGAGAACAAGGAAGCCAAGGGCCAAGGGCCTCTGAACATGCAGCTACTGCTACCGGGGAAGTCCAGCCAGAGAGGGGCTCCCAGGGGCGCTGTGAGGACCACAGGAAAACATGACATTTGGAAGAAACCCCGTGCATGCAGCACACACACGAAATGGTCACCTGATCTCGACGGCACCAGGGTGTGAAGGCTGTGCCAAAGAAAGCAAAATTTCTCTGAAGTAACCCAAAAGGGGCAAGACAGAAAAGAGTAAATCACTAAGAACCTCTTGCGGGCAGAAGCACTCTCCTCCTTGGCTGCTGGGTGGGGGCATCAGATTTCCACAGTGCCTTCATACCAAACTACATTTCCAGCCCTCCTGCTGGTTTATTTTTTATGTTGACACAAGATCTCGCTGAGTTGCTAAATGGCTGGGCTGGAATAGCAATCTCCTGCCTCATCCTCCCAGGGTGCAAAGACTGCAGGCATGCTGTGTCAGTCTTCTGGCAGCCTGCAGGTGTAGCAGACTGGGCTGTTTGAGCATCCTGAGGACAAACGTCAGCGTAAGTTCTGACCATGGCAGGAAGCAGTATGACAAGAGGCTGGTGCAAGTTGCCAGATGGAGAGCCTCGGCTTGCTTTCCCCTCTTCCAGATTCCCCCTCCGCCTTTCAGGTGACCACAGTGACCTATGCTTCCTGCCTCCCCAGCTCCAGACCTGCAGACTGTGGGCAAATTAGGAATCCTTGCTGCACCTCAGTTCCTCCCACTGTAAAATAAAGATAGAGCTGGTACCTCCCAGCTTGGCTGCAAGAAATCAATGAGGAACTGTAACCAATGCATATAAATGCTGAGTGCCACAACCGCATTTCTTTTTTGGTCTTTTTCATTTTTATCGGTACCAGGGATCGAACTCACAACTGTCTGCTTGCAAGGCAGGCGCTTACGACGCCGAGCTAAATCCCCAGCCCCATACGACTGCATTTTTAATCCTAAGTCTTCTCTGTGTTTTTTTTAAGGTAACATCAGATGCCCAAATATTCTCAGTACCATCTCAGCAACTTGATGTTTCTCTACCCTTTGTTTTACGGGCAAATACCTACCCAGAGACAGGCTTTCTGGACGTTAAGACATGGTTCTAGCCACCAAAAGAGGAAATGCTACAGAAAAATTCAAGCATCGGATTAGTAGTGACTGGCCCAGTACTTGGAAGACCAGCTCCTGTCCTTTCTACTGGCGGAGACACACGTGGTGATTAATTTCCTTGCTTTCAAAAATCAGAAGCCATGAAGATCAACAAATCAGAACTGTAATTAACAAGTCCTGCTAGTTAGCGCGTTGCCGCAGGTGCTGTTGGGCCAGAAGAAAAGGATCAGATTCTACATGCTCTACGTTCTGCTACTGAAACCAGCACTTCATGGGTTTCACCAGGAAAGAAAGCGACACTGCGTACGGGAGACTGCAATAACAATTATTTTTAACTAACGGTGACAGAAGTGACAAGTAATCTCTGCTGAATAGAGGCAGCCCCAGCCAAAAAAAAAAAAAAAAAAAAAAAAAAAAAGAAGCCCAGCAGTGCAATATCACTTCTTCATAGGCTGAAACCAGACAATCAGAAACAAAGTTAGGCTCCCATGTGGTGCCAGTTATCACAGGAACAGGGCCATGATGTCCTGTCCAAGAGGAATCAAAATTGGAGGAATTATAGCGGAACCACATTAGAACCTGGTCAGGGGACAGGGATAATGCTCAGGCCACAGGGTTTTGTGTGTCACAGAAAGGTGCTCCGTGTGTTACTTTAATCCACAAGGCACAGTGAACCCCAGGCCCGAGGACAGCGGGGGGCTTCTTCCCAGAGCTGGGCTCAGTCTTCACAGCCCAGGCACCAAGCTTTTGTTCTGAAGCTTGTTAAAAGTTAGAGCCGGTGTCCTCAAGGGGATGCAGGAAATGTTTAGGGCAGCAAGGTGGCAACAGGTTTTCCCAACTACTGGGACAGGAGCTGGGAATTCCAGGGAGCGGCCTGGGTTTGGCAGTCGGGGAAGGATGAAGATGATCCCGATTTAGGGTGTGTTTTTCTGTAGACTATGGCCCGGATGGAACTCAACTGGGTCTTGAGAAAACCTGCATGAAGTTTATGGGTAATAGGGGAAAATAGTTCGTCTGTGGAGTGGTGGACATTCAGTTCCACTCTGAGCCCCATCAAATCTCATCTTAGGGGCCCCGTACAGTCTCAGCAACACTTTTGGCTGATGCAGAGAAAGAATGTTTCCACATTTCAAAGCCCGCACTTCCTCCCAGAAATGCTCTCTGTCTTGACTTCTGCAGGAGAGCAGGATATTTCTGTGCTACTCCTTTCTTTTCTAACAGCACTGGAGACTGAACCCAGGGCCTTTGCAATGAGTTACACCCCCAACCCGCTGTCATTTTAGACAAGAGTCTAGGTGGGTCATTAAGGTGTCCAAGCTGGGCTCAAACTTGTGATCCCCCTGCCTCAGCCTTCCACTTGGGTGGAATTACAGGTGTGCATCACCTCTCCTGGGCCTGCCACTTTTAACTTCACGTCTCCAAACTCTACAGACGGAGAGGTCAAAAAGAAAGAAACAGCAAATGTCTTTTTTTTAAAAGTCTGTTCTCTCATAAAAGAAATGATAACAGATGGCATCCACTGTATCTCAGAATGATACGATACAGAGTAAATATTAGCTTTGGAATACAGTACTGATATCATTAGATTCTGTTATGACTGCATTGCTGTAATAGGTCCAACGCTTGTGATTGGATACCAAGGAAAAAGGTAAAAATCAAAGGAATATAAATTTAACCACAGTGAACTATCTCACCTCCTTGGTTTTATTTTCCTGTAGTCAAACAATAGAAAACTGAGCTACTGGTCTCCTTAGGTGAATTACCCCAACTTGCTTACTTGGAGGACTTATCAGCTATGACTGAACAGATTTCACAGAACTATTTCTTGCAGTCCTCAATGGCTCCATTTGTACATCTCAATGAAGAATGTTTTTATTGCACTATAATAACCTTGCCCCAACACACTAAGGCGATAATGTTAAGCTACTATAGCCAAGAAGTTATCAAAAAGTATTATTTTCTATATGCAAAGCACTGCACTGGGCTTTGGAAGAATAACAGTTTTTTGTTTTTCACAAATATGAAGGCTGGGCATGGTGTAATCCCAGCACTCGGGAGGCTGAGGCGGAAGGATCAACACTAGTTCAAGGCCAGGCTAGGCTACATATGGAGACCCTGTCTCAAAAAAACAAACAAGATTAAAAATGAGCTGTTTTCAGGGATGGGCCCTGCCTAGCTAGGTGGCGAATGTATCAGGCAAAGTCATCAGCATCAGCACCCAAGGGCCCAAATGATGCTGGCTGAAACTCAGGATGCTTCCCCTGGGACAAGGCTCCCCCCATGGACACGGGAGTTAGGGCAACAGCACCCAGAAGGAATTTGACTCCAACTGAACCCCCTCTGTTAGAGCACAAGGCCTGGAGTGGGCGGACGTTCAATAAACATAAAGAGCAAGTGTTGTAGTCAGGGCTTGTGCAGAGAGCAACTAGAATCAGGACATGGGGTTTATAATATTATTTTTATGATGGTCACAGGGAATTAACACAAGAAAATGCAGGAAATCTATCCACAACACCAAAGACATAGAATATTTAGTCAAGGGCCTAAATCCCACAGCAATGTGCCACATGAGTCCAGATGAAAGCCCAGAACTCATGACAATGCCTCCCACGAGTCCAACTGGAGGTCTAAAGCCCACAAGAAGGACTCACGCAGGTCTCTTTTACGAATCTGTGCTGGGAAGGCCCAAAGGCCAGCAGTGAAAGCCAGAAAGTCCATGCCAGCGGAGTGAAGGAGCTGTGCTGGTGAGATGGAGCTTAGAAGCACACTCACAGCAAAGACCAGGGCTGTCCTGAAAGGCACCACAGCCATCCTCAGCGACACGGAGGTCCCGAGCTCCTCTGACGACAAGCACAGTCAGGCACATGCCAGGAAGCAGCGTGATGAGTTCATCCTGGAGACCAAGTGGCACACATCTTCCCCTCCAGAGTCAGGAACCAAGGCTCAAACAGCAACTCGTAGGAGAACCTACTATGCCTCAATGCAATGCAATAATGCATCAATGCATTAACAGTCTCCTTCTCCTTTTCCATCTATTTATGCTGGCAACTTTCCTTAGGTGGAGCATCTTTGCTCAGTGCCATGCTGATGTAATCCTGCTGGCGTTAAGTTGACCACCAGTTCTTTATCCATAACAGCAAGCTACTGCGAAATCAGTAAATAGCAAACTATAAATCGAGGACTTGCGAGGAGCTTCCCAGGAGATGGGATTTGAGCTGGGTCTTGGTGCAGGCAGGCAGAGGCGGGGAGAAGGAAGGAGGGCTGCAGACCAGCACCCAGCACTCAGGTCTCCTGAGGGCCAGCAGCTGTGCAGGTCCTGAGGCACAGAGTGCATGGACCAAGCACGGAGGTGCCAGCAGGAATGCTGGGGAGGCGGGAGGGCCGCATAGCAGGGACCAGAGCGGCTACTAAGGCACAGAGGGGCAGCCAAGGGTCTGCAGGGCTCTCGCAAGGCCTGGTTTCCAAGCATGAGCACGGGCATGCTTGTAGGTACGGAAGGCGAGGAGGCCTGCCTGGGCTATGAAGAACGGACAAGTGTCGGAAATGAGATGATGGTTTTGCAACTTTTTTGTGTGATAGCTGAGCACCAAGCCTCCAGCTATGGGGGGGGGGGAGAAGAGCAGAACCCAGTTTTCTCCCTCTGGCAGCCAGTATGGTGAAGAAAGTGTGTGGGGGGTGCTGCGCAGCAAAAGCCAGGGGACTATACAGTCCACTAAGAGCAGGACAGACCTAGACAGTGAAGTCGGCTGGCAGAGGGTTGGAGAGGGGGAATCCACAAGGCACAGGTGTGTGCGGGTACGTACATGCAAATGTACGTGTGTATAGGTGTGTGCATGGTTGTGTAGCAGAGGTGTATGCATACATCTATGTATGCACGTGTAGCTGTGTACCTGTGTGCATGTTTGCGTAGCTGTGTGTACATACACGCAGTGTGCACATGTGCATGTATGTGGGTGCAAGTGTGAATGTGCACGCATGTAACTGCTGTAAGCGCTCTCACTATAGACATGAAACCTACATGGCAGCAGGGGGTGGATGCAGACAGCTCCAGGAGCTTTGCCAGGCCCCACCTAGCCTGTGGCACTGACCACCGCAAAGCTGATCACAGCCAATCTCTGAAGTACCAGAGAAAGCCAGGGAGGGAGAGCGGCTTTGTCCCCTTTCTGCTCCTAGAAAGTATTCAGTAGCTGGGCATCTTGTGGTCTCACCAGGTGCCAAGACCAACTGAAGATTGGACACAACCCGCAGACAGTGTCTAAGTTGTTATCTTTCTTGTTAATCTGATTTTTTAAGGGGCTAATAGAAACCTTTACTTGCACGCACAGGAAAGCAACAGGTCTTTACTTTCCAAAGTACCAGAGCCGCCTTAACACCCAGCCGTGATTTCCCATTCTGCTCCCCCCACAGCTCTCCCCGTATCTGCAAAAGGCAGGAGCAGGGAGAGTGTGGCTGAACGCTGCTCCAGCTGACTGTGTAGAGGTTCCTCACCATCTACCTGGATTATCAGTTTTCAACAGAATGCAACACAAGGCCCTAGTCTACCTGCTGCTCATGTGACATCTGTCAAAAGCTCAGCATCCAGGACATCAGAACAATAAAGATGAATAAAATCCACTAGAACCTAACAGATTTTGTTTTCCTGTCTTCCAGAGCTACAGAACCCATAAATAAGTGCCCCATAAATATAAACGATTTTAAATAAGTAAAAAGAAAATAAAACCCGAATCCTTGGGGAGTCCATCAAGTGTCCCGATAACCAAGTGTCCCGAAGTACTGAGGTGTCCAAGCCCCGAGAGGTCATCACTGTGGACAGCAGTCGCCCAGGTCCTGCAGATTTGTGCAGCTGTTACTAAAGTTTTAGGCCCAAAGTCCCTGGGATCTGGGGATCCCAAGGCTCTGCCACCATCCGGAAGGGAGAAATGCCAGCATCCAAGTGGGGACAGGAGCTCTCCTTGGCATAGACCTGTGGACAGACACTTAAGGAGGTCTTCGGGGGCTGGCAGGAGCCGTGCGGTTTTATAGAAAGGGGAACAGGGGCAAGGGTCTGGGGGGGGGTCTGCACAACTGCTGAGGTGGGTGATGCTGGTCAGGCCATAGGCCAGCTGATGGCTGTGCCCAGACTGGTCAGCAGGTGCCTCTGGACGAGTCCTTATGGCTGTAGGGGGCAGTCTGGCTCCCAGGGGCATGATGCTCCTGCTAGGGTGATTCTGCTGGGATGCTCAGCTTGGGGTGATGGGGTCTGTGAGGCTCTGCTCTTCCTGGAATTGGGAGTGACTGCAGGCTCAGGGCAATGGCTGAGACTCCCACACACTGCTCTGAGGTCTGGGACAGACACTGTAAAACCTGCCAAGAACACATCTCTGTGCGTCTTGCCTCAGTCTTGACGGGTGATGAGACAGCTTACAGAAACCAAGGACAACAGACCTCGAGCTACCAGGTTTTAGACAGAAACCCCTTTCCGGAGTCACAGTGATGTGCAGAACTGGGCAGGGGTCTGACCTGAATTCAGAAGGGATAAAGAAGGCAGAGAGGGAAAATAAGACAGATACACCGAGCTTTATCCATTGGGCATCTGCAGGCCCTGTACAGAACTAACAGGCAAGAGAATTTTCAAATGGCAAATGTGTTTAGCAGGTAGTTAAACACATTAGCAGGACTGAGGGATGGAGGGGGGGGTCCCTAAATAATGCATGGGGCTAGTTAAGCAAGAAAGGGAGACTTGGTGCATAATCCATTTATCACCATGTGTGCTGGGTACTTTTCTCTGTTCCTGGCTGAGACAAAATTTCTGACACCCAAAATTAAGGAAGGAAAGGTTTATTTAGCTCAGTTTGTGAAAGTTTCAGTTCACAATCAGCTGGCTCCAAGGCAGGGTGGCTCATGTCACAGGGGCCACAGGAAAAGGCAGCCAAAGACAGCAAAAGCAACAGGAGCAAAAAAGGATAGGAACAAGTCTTTCTCTCCTCCCTTCCAGAGTAAGCAGGCCACCTGCCCACAACATCTCTGTGCCCTCCTCTTGCATTGCCTCAAGATGTTTACAAACTAAGGCTCCTGGCCCCCTGCTGAATCAATTAGTTAAGCTTCTAAACTGCTCAATTCTCAAGTTGACACAATGTATCAACCATTACACAATGTATCAACCATTACACCATATGTTTGGTATCTAGGCCAGGGAATACAATGCTATCTTAAGGTCATGCAGGTCATCCAACTCCAGGCCAAGGCACAGAGCATTCCCACAGCCCAGTGGCACAGGAAAAGGAATGTTCCTTAAAGACCACCTACCCTGGGCTGGGCCCTGTGTAAAGAGAGAACTTCGCTTCCTTGAATTTCTTTCCTGAGCTCCTTACATGATGGCGGAAGCACAGACCATCCAGAAAGGACAAGAAGATATCCTGCAATTTCAAGGTAACATCTTCCTACAGTGTTAATGTAACATTCCTGCAGCTTCCTGAGCCCCAGCAACAGTTGAAGTGCATGAAAATCCAAACCTGCAGTCAGAGCAAAAGCTTTTGTGGCACAGCTGACCTCCTCATAACTTTCTATCTTTTTTACAATAAACTCTACCTGCACTTCTATACAGCTGCCTATGTGTCTTAAATGAGTTATTTCATCAGACACAAAGAATGGAGGACCAAGAAGTGCAGGGCCTGTCCCCGAAGTGTCAAGGCTGGGCTTCCTTCTGGGTGACAAATCCGAAAGTGTTTCTCCTGCAAACATCATGACCGCACAGAAGGTGAGCCAGTGGCCTACACGCTAGTCTTTCCTGTAGAACGCTGCATTTCACCACGCGTTTTAGCCTGCTCTTGTCAAGGGTCAAAGAGACAATACCTGAGAGTTTTATTTGGTGTGGGTTAAAAAATGCATCTTACCAGACAGATTTTAGCTGAAGTTCCTCCCCCAGGATGGGCTCTGGTCTGTAACCTGGAGTGAATTCACCCTCTCTCCTCTCCTTTCCTCACCCTCTCCTAAGGTTCCCTCTCTGTCGCTCTAAATTTCCCCAGGGACTGACATGCCCGGGCATGACAGGTACTGGCCGGTGGGGGACAGTGTTGTTATTAAGGTGGCATTCATTTTAGGATCAAGGGCTAAGAACTTGCCAAAAATAAGCAAGCACTGATGAACTGAGAGCTCTACTTCAGGAAGAACTGACCCCACGCATCTGAGTACCACGCAGGTTGTATTTCTCCTTAGTCATCTGAGGCCTTCCACTTCCCATAGGAGAGTCACCGGATTCTATGCTAATCCATTGGCCAAAGGACTTCCACGCTATTTTTAAATTTTTGATGGAAGATTCTGAGGGGCACAGCTGGACACACAGGGAATGCGCGCCCTATAGAGATAAGCTATTGCCTCCACCTTCAAGATTTTTTAAAAACACGTATTATTTTCCTGCTAAATTGCATATTCCCGTCCTCCAGAGCAGGCTTGTGCGATCAGATTTCCTTCTGTTCTATTGTGTCTGCGTGAACGCCTTTGCAATTGAAAAGGAGGCCGCAGAGGGTGGCGGAGGAGTCAGCAGAAGTTGCACCGAGTGAGGTGGTGGCGCTGTGACTGGGAGCGCGCTAATGAGGCCAAGGTCTCGGGTTCAAGCCTGAAAAGGTAGCCACTTCAGTCAGTCCCCTGCTGCAGAGCTGCACACCTAAACGACTGCGGATTTCCGAGAAATCCATAGATGTGAGGGACACGATGTGGATGGGAAAGGCCCACAGGCTGGGAACACAAGTCCCGGGGAGGGAAGCGGGGGCTCCGCACGCCCATCCCCCACAGGCCCCCCAGCAGGCCACGCAGGCCTGGGAGGCGGGAGGGCTGGGCAGCCAAAGTCCAGTGAGGTGGTCTTACAGTTCCTGGTGAAGATGGGGCACGCAGACCCGCATTCACAGGTGTACGCCAAGCCCACCAGGGCCTGGCCTCGGGAGGCACAGAAAAGAGGTGGGGGGTCGTGGTTGAGACAGGTCTCCTTATGTAGCATCTTTCTGCCTCAGCCTCCTGGGTGCTGCCGTGATGGGCCTGCAGCACCAAGCCTGGAAGGAAATTGGGTTTTTAAAAAATCAGACTGGCCTTGCACCTGGCCAGAGCCACCGTCCCCGAGCTGGGATGTACTAAGATAGAAGAAATGAAGACAGGTAAAGAGCACACCAGGAAAACTGCACTTTAGAATGGTTCCTTTGCAGAAAACTACAGCTTCACAACATGAAAGTTACTAAAGCCTCTTTAATGCACGTGGGAAAATTCCTCAGGGCCTCAGAGGTGCAACAAGCTGGTAGGTTGGGCTCCAGACCTGGCTTTTCCCCTGTGCGTCGCGCTTCGGTGCACAGTATCGGTGCACGGAGGTGCTCGGCTTCCAGCACGGCACAAGGGTCTGCGTCCCACACAGCTGCCCAGTGGGTGGCACACAGCAGGACGCATGTCCTAGGTGGCCGTCCTGAGGACAACCCAGCTCTGTGTCATCTCAGCCTCTCTCTCTCTCTCTCTCTCCACTTCCCCAGGCCCAGCATGCTGTTTGCAGAATGCGTGCCGCTAAGTTTCTGCCCAATAATTTATTCCCTCTGCGCCTCTTACTGATGCCCCCAGATCTGTTTCCTGCTACTTGATTCTCTAGGGAGGGTGGGTTTAGGGGGGCACCCAGGGCCTGTCAGGTGACCCTGAGCTCCTCCACCAAGGCCACAGTGGGAGAGGAGATGAACCTAAGTCCAAAGAGCCAAACATAAAAGCCCACACTAGAGAAGAGTGTTCGTTTCTTATCCACTTAGGAGCTCCAACTCCAAGACAACGGCTCCCCTGAGCTCTCCACAGCTGCGTTCTTAGAGTGTGAGGTGCTGCTCACAGGAGTCCCTCAGCCTAGTAATCAAACCAGCACCCTGGAACCCAAGGCAACACAGGAAAGACAGCTGAATGGATTCTTCTTTTAACTTTGCAAACAATGTACTAGTTTGTTGAATTACCTGCTGGGGCAGGAGGAAAGCAAAAGAAAAAAACCAGAAAAACTGCATTCACTCTTAGGGCGTGTCAACGCAGGCCTGTATTCTCAACATTCCAGAGGCTGAGGCAGGAGGATCACCAGGAGTTTGAGGCCAGCCTGTACTACATGGCGAGACCCTGTCTCAAAAAGGCAAATTAAACAGAACAAAACTGCATTGGGTTAGGAAGACTTGAGAGCCAGACTGAGTCCCCCAAGTCCTGTGAGAAACCTGTAAATTTAAGCAGACTGAGTTGCAGCACTCAGCAGCTTCAGACTGAAAGAGGTGCAGGAACCAAGTCTCTGAGTAGGAAGACTGGCTTGGACCCTACAGGTCACAAAGCCAGGCCCTCAGGAGAAAATCAATCAATACAGGACCAAAGCCACAGACAGAAGAGGGAAAGGGCTTCGTCTTTTAAACATGCATGTCTTCCTATGTAAAATGGGACAGAGCCCTATCTACATCGACATCCCTGGCAGGATCCAAGTAAGAACCTAGAAGCACCTGAGGGGCTGCAAAGCGTGATGCAACTGGCAGGGATGTCGTTTTCCACATGGCTGCAGACCTTTCTGATGGAGAGAATCCTGAGCCTCACTCTAAGAAGGGGAAGGCGTCAGCGGGGCTTTAACTCTCCTGCTGCTGCTGCCACCTCTTTCATCCGAAATGGCTTCCACACTAGGCGGTCACTGGGCCTCTACATAAACCGGAACAGAGACTATATTCCCCACCTATGGAGAACCTGGTCCATGTGGCCTTAAGGTCAGATCTCTGCTCCCATTCAAAGAACCATGCAGGAGGTAAAGCGGATGAGAAGTCTGTATCCCATGTGGAAAATCTGAGCCGGACATGGTGGCCTATGCTGGTAACTGCAGCACTCAGGAAGCTGAGGCAGGAGGATCATTGTGAGTTCAAGGCCAGTGTGGGCTACAGAGTTCAAGATCAGCAAGACCCTGTCTCAAAAAACCAAAAGGAAAACTATGTTTTCTTTCATTTCTGCTTTAAAATATTTGCTTCATCTCATGTTAAAAGGGTGCTTTGAAGTTAGAAAGCAGGTGTTTGTTTGTTGAGACAGGGTCTCACTTTACACTTCAGGCTGGATTTGAACTCACTATGTAGGCCAAACCGGCCTTGAACTCATGGCGATTCTCCTGCCTCAGCCTCCCAAGTGCAGGGATTACAGGTGTGTGCCGCCACACCCAGCTAGAAAGGTGTTTACCTGCATGTCTGTTGCAGCAGTTTTGATCCATGTTGAAAACCTAAAACACTCAGGGTCCTCATGATTATTATTATTCTGGGGACCCACAGGAGAGGAGCTGGGTTGGCTCTAGCCAGGGGTCCTGTTGGGGGTGACTCCTTCCAGCACCCCTGCCCTAACTGCACCCCTGTAACTATGTCCCAGAAGCCACAGCGTTTGATCCCAGAAAATGTAGACATCTGACTCTTGTCTTTAATAGAACTTTCTAGAGGAGATGTGTGCTTGCTTCAGCAGGACGTACGCTAGGAGAAATACATATGTTTTTGTTTTATTTCTGTGGTGCTGAGGATTGAATCCAAGGCCTTCATGCTGAGTTACATCCCCAGCTCCTTTTTTTGTTTGGAACAGGGTTTCATGAGGTTGCTAAATTCCTCAGGGTGCATTTGAACTTGCAGTCCTCCTGCCTCAGTCTCCCAGAGTACTGGGATTACAGGCCTGTGCCACCACAACCCACCTGCTGGGTACTTAACTCTTCTATGCGCTTTACATAAACATACCCAAGGACAGGGGCCTGCCTCTCAATGTATCTGCTCACTATTTCATTTACAAAAATGAAACTCTGAGGTCATTTCTCCCCCACAATCCTCAGAGAACCTTTTCAGAGCAACAGGAATCCCAAGGGTGCTGCAGACAATATCTTTTTCCAAAGCACAGTTTCAGCAGCCTGAACCAGAGCGCCTTCGGCTAAGTTTAAGAAACAGGAGGCTGAGGCAGGAGGATTGCTAGGAATTCAAGTCTGGCCTGAGCTACATAGCGAGAACTTGTGCCAACCAAACAACACATTCATGGCTCTTAATACTGGTGAAGATCAGCTAAAGATTATTTTGCCAGCTTGAAACAAGACAGAAAAGATAAACACCACTAAAGAATCAATCTGGAGGACATTAGAGGAAAAAAACTTTTTTAACTGCTTATAACAGAATACCTTAATCACACAAAACATTCCAGTTTTTAAAATAATCACTCTAAGTGAGCCAGACATGAAAGAAATCCACTGAAACCCTAGGTTCTCCCCGCTTGATCCCAAAAAAGCCCCATCGGCCGATGTCCCCCAGTTCAGGGGCAGCAAACACAGCATTGCTACCCTCCTGTCTTTGAGTGGCTCGGGAGCCCCAAGAATAAGGACCTGGCGGGGTCGAGTGCTGGCCAAGGACCCTGCAGGTATAAGCTTTTCCACTGAAACACAGGTAACAGGTGCAAGTGTGCCCTTCACAGGCTAACGACACCAGGTGTTCAAGCAGGCCAGCCTCCGACTTTGAAGCTAAGCAGCTTTAAAATTCCACCATAGCAATTCATCAATGACCAAAACGTGTGTAGACAGACAAGCACATGCATGTTAAAATGTACCTAAGAAGGACATGGCCGTGGTAAGGACAGCCCCAACAGAGACACTTGTATTTTATTTAATTCATTCATTAATTTTTAAGACAGGGTCTCACTGTATAGTTTAGGCTGGCCTTGAACTCACTATGTAGCCCAGGCTGGCCTCAAACTCATAGAGATCCACCTGCCTCCCAAATGCTGGAAATCACAGGCATACACCACGGCATGGGGCTGATGCTTGTGGTTTCAGAAGCTTCTTTAGCAGCTGAGGCAAGACACACATTTCCCAACCACCACCCACCCAATGAAGAGAAGGTGACACAGGTTCACACCTCCCAGAAACAAGTCTTCAGACTGTCCTGGGAGTAACAAGCTGCTTCCACACACAGCTAAGAAATTTCCTGTTATTTTTAGCTTATAAAATATACTTACTTCTGAAGACATCTTTCCCCCTCCCCTTTAAAATGAGTAAAATTTTGATACAATTGATACAACTTGGGCAAGGGGGCTCATTTATCTGAAGTGCTCCTGTCTAAACTTCCGGCATAGGAAAGGATGGAGCAGCTTGCTATCCGGCATGTGGCCGGGGAGAGGCCCTGGGTGGTGACTGGGGGGCAGAACCATGTGCAGGATTCTGCTCTTCCTCGGAGGCCTTGGGGTGCACCCTGAGTTCTCACTTTTCCTCGGTGCTACAAATAGGTGACCAAGAAGCGGGTGCTGCTATTGAAATGGTCTCACTATGATTTACCAATTAATCAGACTTCACAGAAACCAGAGCTGGGCATGAGGACGTTTCTAAAGGCCTGCACCAAGGAACAGCACTCCTCACATGTTACTTCAGTAGACTGCTACTGACCCTGGCCAGGATTTGAAGCTCACCCAAACCAGGAGTACAGGTTGCTCCTGGATTCCCCTGCAGGGGCCATGCATGTCAATCAGAAAAATGCAAACAAATAAAAAAAGAGTGGTGAGCGGCAGGACAACTGAGGCAGAATGATCCTTGAAGCTGCCACCAAGTGACACTGCTATTCCAAGCTTGGGGTGCGCAGCAGACACTGTAAAGCCAGCTGAAGAGAAGCAAGCTCAGAACTGCTCCTCCCTGTTACAGCCGGAGATGTGACACTCTCTGCCTCATCAGGGCACAGGACTCGAGGTGCTGCCTGCACCCCTACTATGCGCCCACCAGGCGCTCTCTCCCATCGGTGGCCTCCAGGAGTCTCCAGACCCCCGGTGGGGGCCCCTTCTGAGCTGGGTGATCCGCTCCACTCCTGCACGCAGACACCCACGCTGCCGCCGCAGACTCCCAGCCACAGAGAGGCTCAGAAGATCAAGGGACCAGTCTCAGCAGCCTTTTTAACTTTGGGAAAACCCAATGCTCACTTCACTCAAACGTCGCAAAGTGGTGCCATGACCCTTTAGCTCCTGGCTCACCAATTCAAAGAGCCACATCACATACAGCCCTTCGGCTGCCCACGGCATGATTCTGTGTCTAGTTCCTTTCCAGGTTCCCCCCAAGCGGATGGCAGTTCTGGCAGGGAGTCCGGACAAGATTACTACGGTAGCGTTTTCAGCCTTTGTCCCTCCTTTGCTGGGTCTTACTGCAGAACCAGGCGCGCGGGTCCCGCAGACTCAGAGCTTCAGCAGAGGCTGCACTTGCGAAGCACACTCAAAAAGGGGCGAGTCTTCAGCCTAACCCAGAAACCTCCATGGCAAGGATGAAGTGGGGTGCAGTGGAATGGCTGGCATGAGGGTTAGTGATAGCCACGTCTCTTCCCGGACAGCACTGGTCCAACCCCACCTTAGTGGATTCACCTTAGTGCATCTAGCCAGCTGGCAATAGCAGGGTTCAACCTGGGATTCCTGCCCCTAAGGAATGGTGTGGGCAGCTACAGCCAGCCATGCTGCCTGTGTGGAAGCTGAGGCAGGAGGATCGCTGCAAGTTCCAGGCCAGTCTGGACTACCCAGTGAGTTCAAGACCAGCCCAAACTACATAGCAGACCTCTGTCTCACACAAAACAAAACAAAACTTCCTGTCTGGCTTTAGTCTTGTCACGTGCAGAATGACGGGGAGGCAGGATTGTAAGGGTGTTTGCCTTTCACTCTGAAACTGGTAGATTCCGTGCATGTGACTTTACATGGACACATCCTGCCTGTGACAGGGACACAGACAGGACCACCGCACGCTACCATTCCCATGGTCTCCACCGTGCATCTTGCCCAATTCCCCCGCCCGGCGACTGTGTTTTCCTGAGCACCCTCCAGGGGACCCAGGAAGCCCCAACGACCCGGGACCTCGTAAGCAGAAAGCCGCAGCCGGCAGGGGACGCTGCAGATCCAGACGCCCAGCCCCAGGGGGTGAGACGAGCCGGGGGCAGGGTGGGCGGCGCGGATGGAGCCCACGCGGGGCCCAGCACCGGCGGCCGGCACCCGCGACTCTTGCCGCACGCACGTGGCCACGCGCGTCCCCGCGCCCGGCCCGCACCCCTCTCCCGCCCCTCGCCGCGTCCTCTGCCCCAGTCCTCCCCCCGCCCCGGCTTCCCCCCGCCCCCCGCCGGCCAGGCCAGGCTCCCTACCTGGCAAAGCAGTGCTCGCAGTGGCTGCCGCGCTCGCCCACCGTGAGCACAGAGGCGTAGGCCGGGCAGGCAAAGAGCAGGTCGCCCACCTGGAAGGGCTGCAGGGCGCGCAGCCCCCGGCCCTTGCCCGGGCTGTAGAAGCGCTCCAGGCCGCCGTGGCCCTCGGCCCGCATGGTGGCTACGGCGCCCGGCTGCGGCTCCCGCGCGCGTCACCGGCTGCGGGGGGGTGGGAGTGGCGGCGCCCCGGAAGGGACGGCCCCGCCCCGCCCGCGCGCCCCAGGGGAGGCAAGGGGAGGGAGGGACAGTGGCCCGCGCCCACCGCGGTGCTGCTCCGCGCAGCTACAGCTCAGGGCGCCGCGGTCCCCGTCACCGGGTGCGCGCCGCGGGGAGCCCAGGGCCAGGTGTCCGAGGACCTCCGCCCCGGCGCACGGAAGGGGATCAAGACCGTCCCTCAGCCCTGCGTGCTGGCACGGCCTGGCCACACATCTAGGAGGGCCGCCTCGGAGCCCCGAGGGTACTGGCAGAGGGGGCGCTGATGGAAAAGTTTGGGGTGGCACGGGTTAAAGTGCGCGATCCCGGGTTCGTCACCCTGCGAGAGCGCAGTTGGCCCCGCGCCCCCCTAGTGGACGCGAGCTGCAGCACGGAAGAGGAAATGCGCCGCGGCCGCTCTCTCGGCCTCTGCGGAGGAGCGAGGGCGGCCGGGCGGGCAGGGACGTGGACGCTTCTTCGGACTCTGTGCCAGGCGGCGGTCACAACCCGCCGGGAGCTGGACCCGGCGAGGTTTCGATGAGCTTGGTCCCCCACCCTGCCCTTGGAAAAGGCAATGGAGTGAGGTCTAGAGGCGCTAAAACAGTGCCTAGCCGTGTTGATGAATCCTGCACACGCGCCTGCCTGTGTGATTCAGAGGAGACAGAACAGAAGCCGCCTTCTGCCAGGTAGCTGGCTAGGCTGGAGCTGCTGCGCACGCGGAGCAGGGGGACGGCGTGGAGAGAACTTGGCCAGGAGCTCGGTGACGGCCAGCTGCGACCCATAACGTTCAGGGCTGGATCTGGCAAATGAAAGACGCCTGTGATTTGGAGAACAGTATAGGATCGATGAGATTTTTGGCTCTGCGGTACAATTCCTTTATTAATGACAAAATACATCAGTTTCTGACCCTCCCCCAGGGAAAGGTCACTGTGGATAGGATTTCGCTGCCGGCATTCTAAGAAGTCCAGGCTGACTGCGCCCCAGCTGGGATGGAAAGAACCACCAGATACCCCTGGTTGTTGCTGTTTGTTGTTGAATGCTGTGGGTCAGACATTGTGCTAAGTCAGTAGACACCTAGTTTTGTTTAATCTGGCCCAGTGACACACATTACGTCCCCTGATTCTAATATTAGGAGACCAAGATTCAGAAAGAAGGGTTTCTAAGTCGAGGCCGCGTGCTTCTCTCCTCTCAATGTCTTTTTGGCAAAACAGCACAGCTCACACAGATAAATGTCACTGTCGGCTATGCAAA
The DNA here is from genome assembly GCF_034190915.1 of Cavia porcellus. Taxonomy (NCBI): domain Eukaryota; kingdom Metazoa; phylum Chordata; class Mammalia; order Rodentia; family Caviidae; genus Cavia; species Cavia porcellus. Next base: position 11,232,631 of record NW_026947509.1, read on the forward strand.
ATATTCCGTGGCAATACAGGCAACAAGTGACACATTCAGACCTGGGATCGTTCAGGCAGGTGCTACACTGAAGTGACATTTGTTCTGGCTGAACCCGAAAGTTGGGCAGGAGTTCACCATCTGACAGAGGAAAGACCGTCCCCAGCAGAGAAAGACATAGGGCAGTCAGGGACCTGGGGGAGCTGAGCGCCCTGCTTGGGCTGGTACCCCAAGCCCCAAAGTTTCAGGGGAGGAAGGATTCCAGGATAAGGGACTGCTGCAGAAACGTGTCTTCTCCTGATATGAGTTGCAGCCTCAGGCCCACAAGCGTAAAGCCACTGTAGAGTCCATATTGAGACTGTCGCAAAACAGAAGGAAAGAGGAAAAAGAAATCAAGACCAGTGACATCAGAGAGAAAGATGGAGATGTTTGGGGCAATTCCAGCAGGGCACGTAGGACAGTTTTTGTATGTGGAAGATGACTTGCAGGCATCGGATTGGCACTATAGCGCTAACCTGGCCGGCTTTGTGTGTTCAAGACAGGAGCCATAAATACCCCAGAATTTTTGGAACAGAAGAGGCATTTTTTCACCAATGAGGCAAGTGGGATGCCACACCTGACAGAGGCTGCGCTAGATCGAGAATCTGCGATGGTTTCCTTTGACCTATAAATATTTATTACGCGATTACTCAGTGGTTTTGGGACCTCGGGAGGGGATGGAAATAGGACGGTGACGACAGCTGACTCATTCCTGCCTCTATGGAACAGTCAGCTGGGATCTCCTCGATGCTCAGATCACACCCAGGCACAGCACTGAGGGATAAGCCCTGCTGGGAGTTTCCAGAGAGAGATGTGCTTCAGACCTCAACGATCAAGATCCATCCGGCTAGGGAAGAGGGAGGAAAGGCATCAAAGTGGGGGGAGCAGACTGGCAGGAGGAAGTGTGACCAGGTTAAAAGCCGGCGAGGCAGTGACGGGCAGAGAGTGGAACGAGCCAGGGCTGGCAGGGTGCAGGAAAAAGCCTTGGTCCAGTGTCCCTAGACTCTGGGCGGAAGCCAGACTCTCAATGTGGCAATGCCAGGGCCTCAGGGAGGTGATTAGGCCCTGGGGCTCCAGCCACAAAGGGATTTATAGGGACTGAGTGCTGTAAGTCTAGACTGAATCTCCCCGGATGAGCTCTGTACCCCAGGAGAGAGTTGCCCTCATCTCCCTGGCCAAGTGAACTCTTCACATGCATCACTACCTGCCTGCCTGCTTCTCCACTGTGTTTGGGCCAGCACACCAGAAGCCGTGTAGTCCTGGTGCCAGGCTTTTGGACCCATGGGATTGCCAGCTAAGTAAACCTCTGTGTAAGTTACCAAGCCTCAGGGGTTTTGTTACAATAATGGAGAGGAGACTGAAAAACCAAGCTGCAGGGTGGACTGAGCCAAATTCCAGCCACCATGTTAAGTGAGTCACAGACCACATTGCCGTAGTCAGTGCTGCCCACTGTGAAGGGAAATCTGTCTCTCGAATGGGAAGGAAAGTTTCTCCTGCCTTGGAAGTTTCTGGATGTCTTACTGCCTATGTGAGTCTTGGATACTTCTGGGCTCTATAATTTTGCTTTTTAAACATTGTATTGATTCCCGATACCCAAAAAAACTAAATAGACAAACATTGTAATCTCAGGGAGCTCTAGCAGAGATGAAAAGACCAACACAGAAGTAAACAGTCTGATGTAATCCCAGCACTCAGGAAGCTGAGGCAGGAGGATTGCCGCGAATTCAAGGCCAGCCTGAGCTACCTAGTGAGTTCAGTGCCACCCTGCACTGAACAGCAAGTTCCATCTCAAAACAAAGCAAACCAAACAAAATGAATAAGCAAACAACATATGACTTATAATATGGTAGACGATTTATACTTCAAAGGATTTATTGTCCAAAGTAATGAACTTGTCTATGTTTTTTAAAGGTTATGAGTAGCTTTATTTATTTATTTCTTACTGAAATACTGGGACTGATTCCAGCAACCGAGGAGCAAGCCACAGAGCCATCTTCCCAGGAAGTAGAGTGTGGCACCCTCATCTTGCAGGGGTGGCACTGGCGGCAGTCCTAGGACTCCGGAAAAGCAGCAGCCTCAACTCGGAAAAATCCCGGGGGTGAACTTAAGCGACTTGAGCTGGGGACACAGCCGCTGAAGCAGTCAGTGGCTGAAGATTTAGGAGCTGCAGTGATGGGGAAAGCTGTGTTTAAAATAAACAGCGTGGGGCTAGCAGCCCAGCCGCCGGGCCAGACTGATGACAGCACTCTCCATGCAGCTCATTCTTGTCACTCTGCCACCCTGAGCTCTCACATTCCATGACGGGAGCCCTAGTGCTGCCAGGGGCCTCGGCTCCCCACCGCCCCTTCGCAGAGAGCTGGCCTGGAGAGGAGCTTGAGGCCCAGGAGATGCGATGCAGGGCGCGGGCCCCTCGGCTCCTTCTCTCCAGCAGGGAAGTTGATCAAATGCAGGAGCAAAACATCCTTCCAAGTGGGGATTAGCATGTGGAGGAAACAGCACGGCGCCAGGGAAATAAAGCCTTATCGAGGAAGGGATCCCGGTAAACAGGGACGGGGGTGCCTGTACCTCTGCTGTGCCTCTGTGTGTGTTCCACTGACTGAGTGCATATTACTATTACAGGGTTCCTCTGGGATCCACCCTAGTCCTCCAGAGTTGAAAGCAACACTCAAAGACTTCAAGGCCCTGTCCCTGGAGTCTGTGAAGGTTGCAAAATACACTACATGGGTTTTGTAGAACTTTTAAACGAGGGATTGGTACTAGAAGGAGCAACCTGTGTTACCCAAGTGGTCCTCAGTACAAGCATGAGGCTTCTGAGAGTAGAAGCAAATGCGATGTGGACGGAAGAGGAGATGTACATATGACCAAGAGACGGAGACTGGGCTGATGAGGCCATGGACCAAGGAGTGCCAGGCACCACCAGAGCCTGGCAGGGAGCAGAAGCCCCCGCATTGAAGCCACTATTGTCCTGAGCCCTCCTGTTTGTGGTGATCTTATCACAGCAGCCATAGGAAACTCATGCACCCTGTAAAACAATAAAATGTGAATAGCGCCCTCTTCTGCCAACAAAGTACAGTTGAAATCTGACATTTGAGCCCCTTGTAAAATGAAGAATAAAGATCGGACAAGGAAAAGGGGGCCCCCCGCAAAAACACTTTACAGTGGAAATTCCCTGGGATCGGAGAGAATCTGGCAAGGCTGGAATGATTTTTTTCCTTCTAGTTGATAGCCATTAATTACTTACAGAGCTCAGAGCAAGTCCCAGGCTCACCTTTAATATACATTCCCACTTAATCCTCCTGCTGACATTTTATGGGTGAGGCCCTGACGTTAAATTTCTTGTTCAAGCAAATGCAAGAGCTCTGGCCTTGAGCCCGTGCCTTGGACAGCTCCACCACAGAAAGCTGCCTTTCTCTCCAGCCAGAAGCACAGCCTCAAGCCAGGGGTGTGTGTCAGGGGAGAAGGCCTCCAAGCAGGGGCGAGCCGGCGTGAGTAGGCGTGGGGTGGTGCTGTGGAGACCAGGAGGCTTTGGGCAGACATGATCAGATTTTCGCTCCCGACAGGTCGTTGGCACGGCTGAATGGAGAATGACTTAGACGGGACTGAGACGAGAGTACCAAGAAGTGGGACTCGGCATATGGGCAGACGTGGAGGAGAAATGTGACTGGCGTGAACCAAGGCTGTAACAGTGGCAACGGGGAGGAGGCGTGAGAATTGACCTTGTCATCAATGGGACCTGGGACAGGCAAAGAGAAAGGAGCAGGGATTGTGCACCATGCCTAAGGAGTGCTGGTGCCACCTCCATCCAGTCCCCCAAGTTCATCTCTGCAGCTTCAGCTCTCTGTTTAAGCCACGAACCCGATCTTGCTGTTTCTGCCCTTGTGTTTCCTGTTTCCTGTCCTTTCATCTCCACTTTTGCCCCTGAGCCTCCAGCTTTGTGTCCCTGTTAGTGCAGAGCCCGCTGCACGGCACGGTGGGGTCACACCCAATGTTAGCTCAGGCTCACGCCTGGACTCTGCACTTGCTTCTGCCTCTGACCCTGGTGGCGCTGACTTGGGGAAGAAATCACACCACAGACAGGAGGGGAAAGGTGCTTGGTGTTCAGAAACCTGGGCTTTGAATTACAGAAGCTTCCGGGCCTGTAGGCTCTGACTGTAATAAAGTTGCGATGCTGCGGGACAAGGGCTGCCCAGGAAGCGTGGCCCAGGCTCAGGGGTCAGGGAGGGCAGGGAACAAAGCCAGAGGGAAGCAGCTGTGCTGTTGTGAGGAAAGGGCATGCACCACCACCTCAGGACAGAGATCATCTGCGTCCTGGTAACACACAGACCCCAGAGTCCCCTGTGCCATAGGGAGGGGTGTGTGGGAGAAATGACGGAAACCTTCCTGAGGCGTCCCACAGAAAGTACGTGACTTTCCCTGCTCAGCAGCAACTGCAGAGAGCAAGGGGGCCACCTACTGTGACCTGAACATTTGTCTTACCCTGAAGTTTGTGTGTTAAAATCCTGACTTCTAAACTAGTGGCCTAGGTATGGGTTAGATGGTGAGGTTGGAGCCCTTATGAAAGAGGTTAGTGCCCTTGTAAAAGAGGCCGAGCAAAGAGTGTTTCCCTGCCTGCTCCGTGATCACACGCTAGGAAGGTGCATGTAAAGAATGAGCCCCAGCAGGCCCAGGGTTTACTTGGTCCTAGATCTGGGAGCAATAACTGTGGTCCTTTGTGCTACGACCACGGCAGAAGAAGACCTCATCCAAGCGGTCACTGGAGGAAGAACAAGCACCACTGTCCAGGGGTCAGTGCGCACAGATGACCAAGGACCACGTGCTCCTGCCCCTGCCAGACACTGAGCCTTAGCATTGTGGGGCCCCCAAATGCAAAGGGGCTAAGTTAACTGAGGTGACATTTGCACCATGCAGGGACCTTGAGGGCTCCTAGCACAAATGGTCCCGATTTCTGAAATACATGAGTCTAGAGTGAGCTCCATCTCTCCGGCCTCTCTCTCTTCCATGTGGCCAGTTTCTGCTGTCAACATGCTGCTTTCAGATAACTGCTGCACAGTGACCCTGGCTACTGAGGCCACCGTCACTGTTGACCCATCACGGCTGAGCTCTTCTTTCTGGCTCTAGAAATCTTATTCATCTGAATCCCAGCTGTTCTGAGAAGCTGTCTCCGGCATTTCTCCCCATCAACCTCTCCTTCATCAGCTAGGCCTTGTCTGTGCCGTGTGGGTGCATAATCAAGTTTATATACAATATACACTGCGTGTGTACAGAAAGCTGTATACTATGATTATAACACCACAGTGTTACATTACTATGATAGCAACAATATGTGATGATATGAACAACATAATATATTAGTAACACCATTATAGTATGATACTAATATTGCATATTAATAACATAAAACTATGTTGATTCAAAGTTCTTGAAAGGAAAATGGCATATTTCTATGTAGCTCGTAGTCTCTTCAGTGGATGGCATGATACTTCTGATGGGCTGAATTCTGAAATATTTCCTGAGTGACTGAAATACGAGTGGGCGAATCACATTTTAAGTCTGTCACACTGGTGGTGTTTTTGACATAGCCCCTGGACTTCGTTACAGCCTATCAGAGAAGGAACAAATAGCTGTAGGTAGCAAATCGATGAAGAGTTTAGAGAAATCAATTTTTTTATTGATTGGCTCTTTGTTCTGATGGAGGATAAGTGATGGTAAAAGCGATGTAAGTTTTCGAGGTTGATTCAGAGAGGGAATGTTATACTTTTTGATCTTGGAGTTCCAGGTGGCCCAGGGCGCCTCTGTGGTGCTTGTTGTCCCCCCCGGCAAGCAAAGGTGTGGACTGGAACAGAAGTGGAGCTTTGTTCCCATGTGGAGCTGAGCTCACAGGCTGGTGGCTCCAGCCTTGGGCTCCCTGTGGGGCTTTGCCTGGGCCCAGTTCGTTGGGCAGACACTGTCTGTACCAGGAGGAAGAGGGAGCAGCCAGTGAAAGGGGACATAAATGCATAATCAAGGACAAATGGATCCGTTCTTCAAATGTGAGCCATATTTCCTTGGATTTGGGGTGAAAAAGAAAAGAGAAAAAAGCTTCTTTCAATCCCTTTACCTGCAGGACTTAGGTAACATGAGAGTTCTGATCAGATACTGAAAATCAGATGAAGAGCCATTGAAGACCCACAGGAAGGCCCCATTTGGTCCTCGCCTGGATTTCTTAACTGTATATTTTCTCTCTGGGAGGTCTTATCCCTCCTCCCCCATGACCAGATTCATGTGGATTCAGAAGTTTCTTATTTCTCTCCTGCTGAGAACAATGGACAGCTTATTCATAGGGAGGCAGTGTCACCTAGTGGCTGGAGGAGGGGCCTGGGGATGGAGTTTGACCTTGCTATGGGAACTCCTGACCTTGAGCAACTCGCAGGAAGCAGATTTCAGTGTGCTGTACCAGGCTGGGAAATTCACACCAAGGACAGCAGAGTTCCAGAAAGAGAAGAGGTGAGATGCAATATTTAAACTCTTAAAGGCTTATGCTGACCTTTTATAGGCTTGAGCTTCAGGCCAACTTTGAATACATCAGTATTATTTATTTTATATAATAAAAATAAAGCAGGCAAAATTAATAGCTGCAAGTTGAAAGATAAACATAAAACCTGAACTTGGCCAGACACCAGCACTCCATACAAAAGCCAAACCTGGTCAAATGTTAACATCACCGGGAGGAACCTCTGCAACATTTGAGTCAAAAATCTTTTTATTGTTTCCTAATAAAGGCTAAACATTTAGTGACATTAGGTGTTTGTGATTTAGCAGATCCTAAAAATTTCAAAGAAGACACATTTTCTTAAGCTGAAAAAAGAGGATTCCTTGTTTGCCTGATCACAAATGGATTGATGCCTTATGATCTTTGAATGCCTTAGTTCAAGGCCTGCATGATTATTTGAATGGTTTTCAGAAGCATAAAGATGTTAAATTCCACGTGGCTGTGTCTTATAGGCTACTTTTTATGAAGTTTCAGGCATTTATTTCACTGGTGTGTGTTTTTGAAACAAAGCACTTTGCGGCAGGTGAAATGTTCATCTTTCTTTCTTGCATTCATTGCTAATATTTGTTTACTGTCAACTACAACTTTGTCTTTCCTGTGCCATTTTGTAAGTTGAAATCAGAAAAACTGAAAAGTGAAAAAAAATAAAATGGGTGAAAAAGCTAAATAATAAACGTGGCTTTCAGGAGCAGGGGATAAACCAACGGAAAATGTGTGCCTGCCTTCACTCTGGATGCTTTTATTGATTAGTGGTGTAAAATATCCTTGTTGGTCTGTGGGTGACTGGAATTGGGAGTCCATTTTTTTTTTTTAATTGGTACCAGGGATCGAACTCATGACTGCCTGTTTGCAAGGCAGGCGCTTATGCCTGCTGAGCTAAATCCCCAGCCCCTGGAGTCCATTCTTGCCTCTAGGAAGCTAAAATTCAAAAGATGAAGGAAGGCATCTATTTGGAAAGCTATGCAGCCCTTTTGGAAGGCAAACTACATGAAGTCAGGATGCCTTAGAAAAGCTGTATCGTAAGGCAGTGTTGGCACAAGGTAATCTCTCCGAGCAGTCACTTGATGAACGGGTGATATAAGGCAGATGGTGGTGAGCCAGATCAGAGCAGAATAAAAAAGAGTAACATTGTAAAGGCAGGCACAGACACTTCCAGCATCGCTGAAATGCTATCTTTGACTTCCAGGTCATTCAATTGGCAGTCAAACTGTACAGAGAATCTCCTGGGCATTGCTATTAATTTTCTTTTTTAAAGTATTTTTTGGGGGAGGAGTCTCACTAAATTGATACATTATCCAAGTTGTGATCTTGTGGTCCTCCTGCCTCAGCTTCCCGGGGTGCTGGGATTATAGGTCTGCACCACCACGCCTTGCTGCTCTCTTGCTGTCAGCTGTTTTGTCATCTGTGTCTGCAAAATTCTGAGCACACAGCTAACACCCCGGGCCTCAGTGAGTTACAGGAGGGTTTGTGGGCTCCAGTGGGCAAAGTCTGATTAAGTGGGTAACGTGATTAAGTGTGTACTGCTAGCCTATCAACCCTTGATTTCATAGATACATTTGTCTTGGAGGGAGGCCTAAAGGAAAAAGCATTAAATCATAAAGGTGTCGTGCAAATACGACAAAAATAAATGACTGAAGTTTGAGGAGCATGAGAAGGTCATGGAGGTCATTTTAGTTTTAATGTTTAATTATTTAAACCAACTGCAAACAAAAATAAAATTGCCTTTGCTCCACCGAAATGATATCAGACCTATTTCACACTCTGAAGTCTTCTGAAAGTGTATCACTACTTTTTGGACACAACTAAAGATGCATCCTGTCTCCTTGCCGTGGGGTGTTTTCCTACTCTCCAGTGTTGGCTAAGTTTTCACTGATCTGCAGCAAGATGAAAGAAACGTGACCAATGTGTTGATTGTGCTAATAAAGCCAAACTGATTCCTCTTACAAAGCTTTGAAAGCAAGTTGAGGTTGGCTGGAGGGTACTTCAGTGGTCCAGCATTTGCCTAGTGTACCCGAGAGCCTGGCTTCATCCTCAGGGCTACAGAGAAAACAAAACAAAACAAAACAAAACAAAACACACACGTACACACACACACACCTCTGCTAAAGGAGGGGGGAACCAAGCTTAAGACATTTTCAAGGTTAAATGTCTTTTATTTTAAATGATGGAGCCCTATAGATAATACTCTTTATAACATTCCAGGCAAAATAAAAATTGTCAGCTCTCTGTGAATCCCTCGCTTATTTAAAAGCATTATACTCATCTTGAGATTTTAGAGGCAAGACAGTTATACACGGTATGGCAGAGACTATTTGAATTCATCCCTCAACACGGATTGCTGAGTCTTCCAGCTTCTGCTAAATCTACAGAATTCTAACACCTTGATTTCTTTTTGATCTCAGTTGTGCAGATTGGTTTGTACCTAGACCATTTAATATGCCAACCTACTGTATAGTAAGACACACATGGCCACATACAATCAAATTAAAACTATCATTCTTTCAAGGTGTTTAAAAAATATTTTTCTCCCCTAACCACAATTTTATTAGTTTTGGAAAAGAAATAGCACTATTAATGCTACCATATTAAGCAAATATAGACATTGTTTAATTGAATCATGTTTTTTATTTTGTCATAAATTATTTGTTTATACTACTCAGAGTATTAAGAAAATAAGCTATGGGAAAAATTTTACAAAGCCACTAATGTTATTGCTCTTTAAGTAATGTATTTGAATTTTATCAAGCTTGAAAAAGAGATACAAACCCAGCAATTACCAAACAAAATCTTTGTGGTAGATTCCTCCACAACTTTCCTTATGTATATATAAATATTTTACAATAAGATGGAATTAGATTGTACATCTGTATGTTGTATATTGTATATACAATATATTGTATATACAATATATTGTATATTGCTGTTTTGTAGCCTGTTATTTCAACTTAGAAATAGACTCTAAATCTTTTTCCAGGACATTAAGTATTTGGCTCATCATTTTAACGGCTTCATGTTGTAGTTTCTACAATAATACACTCGTCTACTTAACTGCTTCCTTGTCGTCTTCTGTCAGTGTCCCGATTTTTAAATTTTAGTGCTGAAATTTGAATTTGTGTCTTTATCCAGTTAAAGCTTTTTCAACAATTTGTTAGGCTAAGTCCTAAAAGTAGAATTTCTGGGTAAACTAAATTGGTAACACTTGATATCTTGTAAAGAAGTGATATGAAGTGTATGCATTTATTTATTTGCATATTTATCTGTTGAAATGTTTACAACCTATGTTGGAAGTAGAAAAAAATAATTTGACTCATTTCATATCATTTCCTGCATTTCATTTAAAAAAACCACTTATCACAGCTAACCTGAGACATCTTGGATGCAATCATCAAATTGTGGATAGAGGTACCCTACACAACACGTACGGAGTTCAAAGCCTCATTAACCAAGCTGAGGATGCAGAGCCAGAAGCCGGCACACTTTCTGTGCAGAGTCCTAGCTGTGTGACAAGGAGCAGGGCTGATCTTGGCCTCTCCTCCCAGCATCCTTTGGGAGGCTCAAGTTACTCTTTAGCTAGCTGAGTAACACTTGAGAACTGGAGTGGGAAGGGGGGAAATAGGCTCTAACACATAGGTTTCACCATGCTTTCGTTGCTGCTGCTATTAAAGAAATAGAATATTTAAAAATCACCTTGTATTTCAAATACTCAGCTTGGAAAAGCTTTCTAATAGTTTGTTATTATCTGGAGTTTTATACCAAAGGCCCTTGAGCGCTATGTAATTCCACTGAATGCTCCTTATATTTAATTGTTTAAATGGAAATAACTTTACTGATATTTTCTAAGAAATATTAAGTGTAAAAATAATAAACAAAAGTTAAAATGTATAATACAAAGTGAAAGTCACATGTAATCTACTAGACAAAGGTAAGTACAATTAGCTTTTTGGTATACATCCCTGATATCTGTCTCATATACTGTATATGCCTTTATACTTTGTGATCGAGCCAAATAGATAGTATATAAGATTTTACAGTGTTATGTAATCTGATTTTTTACTATGTATCATTGACACATTTTAATGTCAGTGTTAACCTGTATCATAATCTATAATGGCTGTAGTCTTATTATATTATAATTTATTTAATCACATCAGGTTATAAATGTTGGGATTATTTAGAGTTTTCAAATAAAGTCTAAAAACGTTGCAATACACGGTCTTTTAAATATTTGTTTAGATGTCTAACTAGTAAATAAGCCACTTACTTTTGGGAAACATTATAAATAGCACAATTTCCAGAGATTATCAGTGCATATTTGTATAATAAGCAAATACTTACTGAGCACTGATCAACTCTGCTAGAGTAAAGTTACAGTAAAGAAAGCTATATAAATTTGCTTCATTTGAGGCTTCCTCAGACTTTTATATACTTATTTATTTATTTTCATCCTTCTTTTCATGCTAATCTTTCACTCTCTCATCTGGAAGAGAATTTGGAAAACAATATTGTACTTTCTATCTTGTTAAAAACTGCTAACTGCAAGCTATACCTACCTATCACTTTTTTATGAACTCTGAAAAAAATCTCAGGCATTATTTAGAGAAAAGATAGGTTTTAGATATTTCAGAGAACACATCTTGGATAGAAATTGCCAGATTAACTTTCACAGTCAGGAGTGCCTAGTTGGAGTGTTTTGGGAGGAGCCCTGAAGTTTTTGTTTTAGTGATTTATGTCGTTAGGACAAAAGGCGGACATGAAGGGAAGGAGGGGAGTTTGAGATGTGCTTTTGGGTCATCAGTGGAGTTAAGATGAAGAGAGGTGAATTCTCTTACAGGGCCCAGGAGGCAAGATTCAAAGAGAGTAGAGATTATTAACAAAAAACAACAATTAAGGAGGGAGGTTAGGAAGACTCTATGGCATCGTGTAAAATAATTAAAAGAAACTGTGTGATAGGAAAAGAAGGATGTCCCTTCCTAGGACATAAAAGCCAGCGAGGGGGAAAAAATACAGTCAAATCATAGCGTTTGGACTGGGTTCTTTTTCCTCTCTTCTCTAATTATCGTTTTCATTTTTATTTTTTAAAAATATATTATGAAACGGAAGGGAAAAGGGGGACTAAAGGATCAGACAAAATTAGGAGAAGCGAGGCTTATGGAGGAGGAGGAAAATGGTGGTGGAGTCGAACAAAAGCGACGAATAGATTAAAGTGAGCGGGGAGAGAAGAGGGACCATGCAGCTTGGCCTGGAGGAGATCATTAATGGCCAAGCGCTGTGAAGTGGACAAAAGCCAGTCTGCAGTGGGGTCAGATGAGAGAGCCAGGGAAGAATAATTTTTTTAGGACCTAGGATCATAATAATTCACTTACAGGTCCTCCCCCCAGCCCCAGCCACTGTTACTTTAGTTCTGATTTTATCATGTTGGGATTTTGCCTATATCAGTTTTTTCCCCCAGGAGATGATAAATGAAAACCTTAAAAAAAAAAAAAAAAAAAGATATCCTATGAGTAAGTTTCTTTGCCCTTATTTTTGAACTGAGAAATAAAGAAACGGTAAATTCTCTTTCTGAGCTGTCCTGTGTGCTGGAAATGCTGCCATATAGAAATCTTAATAATATAGTCTGTACATGCCGTTTAAAAACAGAAGAACTTGGTCGACCAAGGTCATGTCAGATGCCTTTTTTTCCTGTTCAGTGGTTTGTGTATATTTTATCCATAAAAGACAAATTATTATGAAAGGGCATGAAATATAGGTTTAAGAAACTCAAAGAACAAAGTGCATTCTTTGCTCTTTGAATTTCTTAAAATTAAGTTCTTAAAACTCCTGCTGCTTACCTTCAAACAAGCCACCTTGAAACTACTCTGTGGAACCCGGTTAAAGGACAAACCAAAGAGTTTCACTTATTTAAAAAAAAAAAAAAAAAAAGCACACAGAAGCCAGAGCATTTCAGTCCCAGTATCCATAATTATTAGCTCAATTGAGCATCCACGGGGGGTCTTGTAGGAGCCCCTGAGGCCTCTCTGCATGGCATTCCTTGTCATTAAGGGCAAGGGGACCGCCCTTAATGTAGGAAGAGGAGTAATTATGGAGCCCTCTCTCCTTCAGCATCTCCCAAGATTTGCATGTTTTTGGCTCTGTTTGTTCTGCACCCCTGTATGGCTGGCTGCCTCTTTGACTTCAGTCCTACAGGTCCCCAGTTCTGTTCCAGTGATGACCAACACTGAACCAGAACTTACTAGGCAGTGCTGTTGTAAATGCTCTGGGTGTGTTACCATCACGGTCACTCACGCGTGCCAAGGTCTGTAGAGGGGTGAGGGCTGAGCCCCAGAATGGACACTGAGAAGACCATTAAATACAAGAGCTGCACCCCCAAGTGGCCAAAGGAGGGTGTCCAGAGCTCATCCAGAGAAGTGGGATGCTGGCTGGTGCTCTATCTGTCCCAGGTGGGCTCTGTGTGACCATCAAGGCTACTGAGCCTTGGCAAGGTCTGCAGGCTCATAGTGGGCAGCCGGAGTTTGAGCCCTGCAATCTGACCGTCAGTGCCCAGGGCTGACCCGCCAGCAGGTACCACCTGACCTTTCACTGTGCTGTGGGATCACTGCTCATTTCCTCCAGTGTTTGCAATAGGAGACTGTTGCCACAAACTATTTGGATTTTACTGGGTTTCCCAAAGTGCTGAGAATACGGGTGGGGTGAAAGTCACCAATGATCCATTCAACTGTGCTTCAGGTACCCAGGAGCCCAAGCCAAAGGGCACTCAAAAAAAAATTAGGATGTCAGTGTACTTTTTGTTTTGTTTTGTTTTGAAACAAGGTCTCACTATGTCATTCAGTCTGGCCTTGAATCCTCTGTGTAGCCAAGGCTGGCTTTCAGCTTGTGGTGACTCTCCTGCCTCGGCCTCCTGAGTGCTAGGATTACAGGCCTATGCCTAATGCCAGACTCATTGTGGGATATTTTAAACTTTTACTTTTGGAAGATTGGCTTTTTAAAACTCTTGTATTAGGATCAAGAGTTCAGTCCCTTGTCCTTGTCAAGATTACAGATAGAATGAAAGTGACAGTGTGGCTTAGTGTACCCTGAAGAATGTACCCTGCTGAAGTTGGGTGTGGTAATGCACGCTTGTGATCCCATCACTCAGGAGGCTGAGGCAGGAGGGTCACTGCAAGTTAGAGACCAGCCTGATACCAAAGTGGGCTGAAGGCCAGCCTGAACTGCAGGGTGAGATTTTGTCTCAAAAAGATAAAAAACAAACAAACCAAAACCAACCAACCAACCAACCAAACAAACAAAAAGCAAAAAACCCAAGAAAGAATGTATACTCTACTACTCTGTCTAACAGAATCTACTTGGTCTTTATAGCACTATAAAATGTGATTCCTTAAGTCTTTCTTGACAAAATGTACTTACAGAGTTCCCGTTTCTGCAGTAGGATTCTGCTTGCTTAGAGCCTGTCGTGACTCTGCATGCATACCCACCATCTTCTTACCTCCCCCTCTTCTAAATTTAGTTTTGGTGCAACTACTTTCTAAAACCTTTTAAAATTATTTTTTCTTTTTGTGGCCACTGAAGGAGCTCTCTTTATTTTTATGCATTAAAAGAGGGGTTTGTATAATATTTGTCTACCTCTTCCCCCTGATAAGAGAGGGGGCTCTTATGCATAGTAGTGGGTGCCCACAGGAGGAACCTCAAGATTCTTAGAGGAATGCAAGTGAGCAAGAGAGAAATAAGTGGTAACACAACCCGTGTGGAGAAAACCCAGCAGGTCCTTAGGGTCCCAGGGAAGATGGGGGAAGATGGCCCGGGGACAAGGGGGCTGACAGGGCAGGCCAGCTCTGGAGAGAAAGGCGTGGTAAGTGTAGGTCGTTTTTTCCTCTGTGTTCCTCCATATAGCTGTGGAGGTTGCAGCTCTGTGGGGTGACTGAACCCTAATCCACTGTGCACCATTATAATCTAGGGGGAGACAACAGGTAAGACTCCTCCAGTGCCTGCCGGAGATGCCCAGATCCTGGATGGCGAGCCCTCCCAGGCCCAAGTGCAAGGGACAATGGGAGACACCTTTCTTCAGTTCCCCTAACAACCTCCACTAGGCATTTTGCTTTTGGTCCCAGGAACCAGGGATGAAACTCATGACCCCTGCTTGCCAGGCAGGGGCTTATGCCGCTGAGCTAAATCCCCGGCCCCACTTTGCCTGCAATTTTAAAAAGAGTCTGTATCCAATCCTTGCTGTCAGCTACAGTATAGCTGGAGAGCTTCAGTTCTGGTAGCAAGAAACATTTACAAAATTGTCTTTGAAACTGACCTGAAGTTATAGGCAGGTAAAAACTTGGAGCACAGAAATGAGGCTTCTTCCTACCTCTGGGGAGCTGGCCCTGCAACAGTTACTTAAGTCACTCCCAGTACTCAGCTGCTCGCCAAGAATTAAATCGCTAGGACTGGCTCTAGCTCGCCTCATGTTACCAAGGTTTGCAAGAGGTGAGCACATTAGTGTGATATATTTAGTCTTCAGAAAAGTACCCGTAAGATTAGCTTGAGTACCCCAAAGATGATGTATGCTGGCATCCCTCGGGGTCATGGGTTCATTTCCCCGGTAAACAATCACACAGCCAAGCAGCCCACAGGGTCCAGCGGCTTCCCGTCCGGTTAAGGTTTGCGGACCCAGTGCCTGGGTTCTCTAGTGAAGGAGGCAGGAACCGCGCTGCCTCTGCTGCCCTCTAGGGGCACGTCGGGTCCAGGCGGCTCATCTCGCAGTGGCGCTCGGTGGAAATTTCAGGCCTGCCTAAGGAGCAGGAATACAGCTAAAACTTGCAAAGCATTTGCCACAGGCGCCAGGCCCACCTCGTCTAGTACTCTGCCTGTATTGATTGACTATCTACAGCTGGGTCCTGCGAGGCGGGGGAGTGCGACCAGCCCTTCCCTGTACACAGTGCAGCAGACGCTAGGGGTTGACATGTAGTTTTCCCAGGTCCTGAGTGGTGCTGCTGGGTTCCGGTCGGGGTAGCCTGGCTATGTGGACATGCTTGTAACCCCTTCCTTCATTTGGGCTGCTTCTTTATGGCTACTGAGGCACCCATTAAAACTCTAACTTTTAGCTAAAACTTTTGCTGGAAATCTTGAACCTTGATCTGGTAATAAAGAACCCATTGGCTGGGACACAAAAAAAGTGAGAGATACGGCTACTAAAATATGGTTTGTTGTCTATGATTAAGCTATCTATCAGTCTAACCATAAATAACATTTTTGGAAATTTGAATATGGAATATATATATTGGATAACGATGTTACATTTTCTGAATATGATCCTTTTATTGAATTAGATAGAAAGAACTACATCATTCTGTTTAAGTAATACTTGATGAACAATTTAGGCATAAAAATTGTACGATATGATCAAATAACTATCAAACATTCCAGGAGGAAACCGAATTTTTGAGAGAGAAAGAGAAATGAAATGAGGCAAAATGTTAAAAATCAAGAAACTGTGTAAGGAAAATATAGGATGTTTGTGTTACTATTTTCTGTTTTTCCCCCCTAGGCTTGAAATTTTTAGAGTGAAAAATAGAGGAAAAATATAGCTTATCTCAAGATGTGATGCAGACATGACTGTCTGCAATGGGCTGAACGGAGAAAAAGGACAGAAGTTGGGGTGTTGGAATCTGTGGGCAGTTTTGAAATCTGTACATGTGTGCTAGGTGTGGTGAGTGAAATATTAAAGTTTATTGGTATTTTTCCATTCATGCTAGGTGTGACATGTATCCACAAAGCCTGAGTTAGTCTGGGAAGTTTTCCATTTTCATCATCAAGGAATATGATATACCTTTTCTATGCATTCATTAAATATGACTTGATTGTCCTCTGTGTGTCCAGTGCAATGTTTGGAGACGTGAGAACGAAGCAAGACCCTTGGATTCATAGTTCTTACTTTCTGGTGAGAACAAGACAGCAAACATGGCGGCTTGGGATGGATGATGGTGATGATGGCCCAGGAGAAGCATAAACACAGAGCAACCAAGTGGGAAGCTGGCACGGGGAGACCGCACAGCAAAGGTTTGCAATTTTGGTTTTTTTTTGTCTTTTTCGTTTTTATCAGTACCAGGGATCAAACTCACGACTGCCTGCTTGCAAGGCAGGCAAAGGTTTGCAGTTTTAAACAGGACCCCAGGCTGGGTTTTCCTCAGCTCTGACCACATGGAACTTTTTGGGAAAGTGGAAAAAAGAGTGAAGAAGAGCCCAGAGAGAGTTTGCCCTGA
The DNA here is from genome assembly GCF_034190915.1 of Cavia porcellus. Lineage (NCBI taxonomy): Eukaryota > Metazoa > Chordata > Mammalia > Rodentia > Caviidae > Cavia > Cavia porcellus. Next base: position 11,249,419 of record NW_026947509.1, read on the forward strand.
GTGGGCTGTGGTCAGTGAGACAAAGGCATGAAATCAGGAAGACTAGAGGCTGAGGTCCGGGAGGCCACCACGACAGCTTCAGTTCAAATGCTGAAGCAAGCAGGATACTATTGGGTGATTGTGAACAAAGGATAAGATGGTTTGATGTCATATTTAAAAGAATAAACCTCGGAGGGGTCCAAATGTGGGAGCAGAGACTGCCATGGGGAGCTATTGCAATCATCCTAGCCACAGCTGGCAAAGGCGCAATGCTAGTAGAATTGGCAGTGTGGAGACGAGATTGGATTCTGGGTGCGTTTGGGTGGTAGGATTGACTAGAAGTCTTTACTGATGAGTTGGATATGATATTTTTGAAAGAAGGGAGTCTGGGATGATTCAGCACCTCTGTCCTGAGCAACTGGAAAGGTGCAGTTATCTTCCGCAGGGATCTGGGATTCTAGGTAGTGTGAATTCCAAGGGAGAAGGACAAGAGATAAATTTTGTGCAATCTATTGGACACCCCCAGGGAGCCATATAAAGTCTGTTGGATGCGAAAGTCTTGAGACTGGAGGGAGTTCTGAGCTGGAGATTTAAAACTGGCCCTAACTGGTATGATAGACGTGGTGTTTAAAGCTATGAACCCGGATGGGATAACAAGGCAGTCAATGTAGGCAGGAAAGATTATTAACGACCATGCATTTGCAATGACTGCTTTATGTGTCTGTTAAGTTTCTCTTTTGTTCATAAAATGATCCCACTGCCCAAAATAAAAGGAGAATTTGACAGTTACCTAAATTACTTTAGATAGCCAATCAGATAATTAAATTGGCATAATATATTGACTTTGCTTAATTATCTGATTTGACTTTTGACAAATGTCTGCATTATTCAGCTCTGAGACAGCTATGTTTTGAGTTGCTTTATCCTTGTGTTATTTAATCAATAATATATTAATCTTTGGGACAGTAAAGTTCAAAAAAGCTTTCAACTGATTCTCTACAGGGAGTAAGTCTCATCTGTGTTTACTTTCTGAATTAAAATCAAACGCGGCGCTGAAATGTGATCCTTCTTTCCTGTTTTGCTAATGCTTGTGACTTGGCAAGTGTCATTCCAGGGATAGCATAAATGGTTTTTAAAAGTTATGTCCAAACAGAGTTCTTGTTAACTAAAGACAGAAAGAGAAGGTCTCTAGGCAAAGACATTTAAATATATTTGTTGTTTTACATGGTAGAAGTGACCAGCAAAGCTAGCTAGTATTCACTCAATTGCAAATGAGCCCATGAGTGAGTGGATTTTATCAGCACCATTTGAAATTGAATGGCAGGATCCACTTCACACTCTTATTATAGTTAATCCAGTGTGCGCAAGCTCTCAGGACATTTTTCCCTCACGATGATTATAGAATAGTGATAAACAATTTGGATAATGTTTCATATAGAGAGATGAGGTTTATCAGTCCAGAGAGACCCAGCTTAACCCAGCTTTTAGAATAAATTGGTTAACTCATATATTGGAAAACACAGTGGCAGACTAGGCTTTGGGGTTTGTTGAGCAAGAGTGTGTTTGTTTTCCCCCTGCCTCTCTGCCGTCCAAATTGTTGTCTTCAACTCGAGCCTGGCTTTCTTTGCTGGCCTCAGGGGGCTGCCAAGGGCAGCTGGGCTGTTTGTTTTGGTGAGCGTGCCCAAGGAGAAGGAATGCTCTCCTTCAATTATCAGACAAGTAATCTGCACACAATGCCAAGCTCAGAGGCAGGAGAAAGTGCTGTGTGCTGACAGCCAGCAGGCCTCCGGCACCTGATCCCTGGGACCAAGTCAGAGGGCTTCCCTGGCTTGCTTAGATCTGTGGAGATGATGGTGAGATCAGGGCCCTCTGCTGTGCACAGCGGGGTACGTGGCACAGTGTGGGTGCCGGGATCATTGCAGTCACCCCACGGGGCAGGAATCACCCACATGACCAAACTTAGTCTCATCCCCGTTACATTTCTTGTTGACACTCATCTTCCAACTCTTCTTCTCCCGCAGGGCCTCTCTGCATTGGGTATGACAGAAAATCACCAGGGTCCACTTAAGAAAAAAATCTGAATTAAGACTCACAGGCCACTGGCAAGAGAAAAATGTTTACTTTCTCCTAAGTCATCAGCTAATACAAACAGTTTACACCTTGCTGCATCTACAGAGAATTTATTGCTTTTTTCTTTTATTGAACAGCAGATATTTGAACAACATCTACACAGAGACCATTTTTATATGGGTATTTTTCTATTTGGACAAATTTTTATGCTACAAGGTTGTTTTCAATGCTGTTCTATGAGTGATTCCAATAGAGATGTCACAGTTAGGTCACAGTTAAGTGGGGGATTTCACTAAAGTCAGTGAGTTAACAGGTGCAGTTACCCCAGCTTCCTCCCAAAGCCACACTCAAAGGGGAGTCAAGCTGTATTGAAAGGGGGAACTCCTCAAGGACAACCAAGGACAATGGCAACCGAATACAGGAGCTGGGCAGGCCACAGACAAACAGCAGACCATGAGAGAGGGGAACTGTTATCTGATTTGAGCCTCTGATCATGGAAGGGGAGGTGCTGGCAGCACAAGCAATCTGGAAAGTGAGGGGAAAATTGGTGTCAATCAGCTGAGCCTTAGGGCAGGCTTCTTGTGCTGGGTAGTTGGTCAGTACCCTCATGCTGGGCAGGAGGTCAGTACCCTCATGCTAGGTAGTGGGTCAGTATCCTCATGCTGTGTAACTACAACTGGTCGGTACCCTCATGCTGGGTAGTTGGTCCCTCATGGCTGAGTGATTCTGTGTCCCTCCACACCATAATATGCAGAAGGGAGAAGGATTTTCTGGAGCAGTGAACGAGAGGGTCCTGGGCCAAGGGGTCCTGCATAGCTTAGGGGAGGAACGGCCTGCTAAAAGCAGGGCAATCATCCCAAAGCCTGTGTGATTAAAGAAGAGGACTCTAGCTGCACCTTTTCACTCACCAGCAGGAGGCCAGAGTGCCTGCTGAGCACAGCCCAGGAGCTGCCTGCCAGGCCAGCAGTGGAGTGAGGTCCCCTCCTGTCACAGACTCCAGGCTGCCAATCCGCCCTGCACTTCTCCATTCAAAATATGAACAAACTTCTACCTGTTCAAGGGAAGCTGTTAACAGAAGAGAGAGGGACCGAATAACAGCAAAGGGATTTTGTAACTAAACCATGTGTAGACCAAACCCAGCCTAACCCAACCCAACCAACCCACTCAACATATCCAGCTCACACAACCCAATCAACCCAATCCAATCCAATCTACCCAACCCAACCCAGACAACCTGACCTAACCAACCCAACAAAACCCAACCCCATCAAATGAAACCGCCATCACCACAACAAAAAACAAAACTGTGAAGCAAAAATGATTTCATAAATATAAAATGTCATTGTAGCTATGGAACAAGACTACGGTATTATAAAAAAAAAAAAACTGAGAATGTGAACATCCCTTGAAATTAAACATATGATTGCAGAAATAAAAAAATAAAAGAAGAAGATAAAATACTGGAAATTTTGAAAAAAGTAGAATAATTTGGCAAAAATAGAAAATTGAAAAGATTTTAAAAGTTCAAGTGTTAGTTCAGGAATTCCCATGGTTAAATAGTAGGGATCCAAGAAAAATAACTAGACCAGAGGATCCAGTTGTGATGATGCACACCTATAACTCCAGCATTGAGCAGGCTGGATTTGAGCTTCAGACCAGCCTTGGCAATACAGAGAGTTCAAGGCCAGCCTGAACTAGAGAGTGAAATCCTGCCTCAAAACCAAACAAAATAAAACACAACATAAAGCAAAGGAAAAAAAAAATAGATGAAAAGAAACAATAGTAGGGGCTGGAAATTTAGCTCAGCGGCATAAGCGCCTGCCTTGGAAGCAGGCAGTCGTGAGTTCGATCCCCGGTACCGATAAAAAGGAAAAAGGAAAAAAAAAAAAAAAAAAAAAAAAAAAAAAAAGAAAGAAAGAAAGAAAGAAAGAAACAATAGTCATGAGAAGAGAGAATTTATAAATTTCTCTCTGCCCCTGTGTGCACCAGTGGCATCTGTGTCTCCTCACTGGATGCATCTTCTACCTGCATTGAGGGCTTTTTCTGTGTTCCTGCATCTTCAGTTACATTTGCTGCAGTACACCCTCCTCTCCACCTTCTCATTAACCAACGTGACATGGTGCCTTCTACTCCGGGGCATCTTTTTCTTAGATTTCATAAAGCGCTTTGTTATACTTTGCAAGAAAATATTGAATTGCTGGTTTTCTTCTAGTGACAAACATTTACTTTGGTAATAGCAAGTTTGCTCCCTACCACTCCTTTTTGTCTGTGTGCACAGCTCTCTTACAAATGCCATTTCTTCTTGAAGATAGTTTATGTGGCACTTTCACTCAACATGTGTGGTACCAACCACGCATGAACTCTGCTGAGTGATGACACTGTCAACAGCTCTGGGCAAACTTCTGCACAGGCAGCAGTAACTACAGCCCAAAGTCCCAGGGCAATTGAAAGACACTCGGTTCTCAGAGATGTTTGAGCAGATCTGTTTAACTGACTCTGGGGTCACGGAATCTTTTTTTAAAAAATTTTTTATAAGCCTTAAGCTATATTTCAAAGGCTGAGAGCAATTGAAAGATACACCCAGTTTGCAGAGATGTTGAAATATAGGGGAGAAAAGCATCTCCAAGTCAACTTAATGAAGTTGCTTATTTAAGACTAGGATGAACATAAGAATAACACTATGAACACTAAATAGGCACTAACTGAAAGGTAAGATATAAAGATATTAGGGGAATAGGAGGGTAAGAAAGTACACATGCACTTATACATACATATTAAGTCGTAGGTACACAAATACATACATGATATATGCATGTTACATATGAAAGTATGCATATATATGTTGATAAGCTGCAGAAGGGATGAAAAGAAGCTAATCCTTAATTTCTAAGGTGAAAAAGCAATCCTTGATGTCTAATCTAGAAAACTCCTTTTGTTCAAGTAAACTTGTTATTGAAATATAGCATAGGGGCTGGAGATTAATTTAGCAGCATAAGCGCCTGCCTTGCAAGTGTGTGGTCATGAGTTTGATCCTCGATACTGATAAAAAAGAAAAAGACAAAAAAAAAAAAAAGAAATATAGCATTGACATAAAATAAGGAGCTGAAAGTCCTCAAGACTGATTGCTTCTAGTGAACAGGCCTCAGTCAGAGACTATTATTGATTAATAAACCTTTCAACTATCTGAAAATGTAAACCCTATGTATAACTTTGGTACAAATAAAATTCAAATTTTAAATAAATCAAGGATTTCTGGTAACTTTTCTGTTTTAGAAAGTTATCTTGAAGTTTCCTAGTTGTATCTGATATTTAAAAAATCTCAGTAATAACTACCAAACAGTATATAAGCTACATAAGATATAATCTAGGTACACTCTAGACATTATTATTCTTATCAAGATATATACTGAACTAAGAAAGGAACCTCCTGAGTTGTTACAGAAAGGGAATTTTTGTAAAATTTTGGTTCAAATCTAAACGACCTACTGATGAGTAGAAATGAAAAACTAGGAAGGAAGACATTTATAGCTGTGAAGATCTCTGCCTCTTTGCATGCCAGTAACCATGCCTGTTGGGCATGGTTTATACCTTGGGCAGATAAACCTTTGTCCTTTACTGTGACTGCCTATTGTTTAGATCTCTTTCTTTTGTTCACATCTTAGGCTGTTTGTAAGCTGGTGAATCAGATTTCTCAGTTACAAGCTTATATCTCCCATCTGTAATTAATCTGAGTCCTGCTAATTAGTAAGACTAAAGCAACATGATTCATTGGGAAAAACAGTAGATTCACAGTTAAGAGACTTGGTTCTTATCCCAGCTGACCCAGCTGAGCATGTCATCTCTCTGTGCCTTAGAGTTTTTGTTTTTCAGTAGAAACATTTAGATTGAGGTTTTGTGAGACATTTTACTGTTACACTGGTGACTGACTCCAAGGATATGTTTGTTTGAATGCTTTAATACCAGTCTGAATCACAGTATAAACTATTATGACTTTCTAAAGCTCTGTGTATTGCATATGCAATCTGTTGTCCAGAACTTGAAAGAACAATGTAGACTTAAGTTAGTGGGTAGAGAAAATATCTGAGTAAAGATCATACACAGTTTTTAAAGTGAAAAACACGATTAATGTTGCAATTTATACTTGTCATTTAGATACATGACCTGCTGGGGATAACATCTTCTCACCTGGTTACAGCCCAGTTGTGAGAAAATAGGGAGCATGTTTTCTATTATGATTTGTGTCTAGATGTCCCCCAAAAGCTTCATGTGCTCGTCGCAGGGGTTTTCAAAGGCTGCTGAGCCTAGAGTTTGTGATTGATTCATGGCCCAATCCTGATTAAGGGTGTGAATGCTACACTAGCCCTAGGCTGAGTAGCCTGCATACAATATAGGGGACAAAAAAAGAGGCTTGTCCCCCGCTACTCTGTCTTGTTGCTTTTGCGGTCTTCTGCTGCCATGAGCAGTTGCCCCTCTGCCATGTGCCACCCTGCCTTTGAGCCAGTAGATTCTGAATGAAACCTCCACAAACTGTGAACTAAATAAAACTTTCCCCTGTTAACTAAGATTGTTAAGTATTTTTTGTCTCAGTAATGAGAGCAGTAACTAAGACATTGTCTAAATATTCTTTCTAACCAACTTAGCTGCTTTATAGATTAATACATTTAGTTTTATCCCACAAATCACCATTTGTTTTATGTAGGCTCTGAAGTTGCCAGCTAAGGCAAAGCTGACTTTGTAAAATCAGATGAAAACGTGTTACTTAGTTAATTAAAAAACTAAAAACTACCCTAAAAAGCAGTATCAGTCGCTATGATAAAAATGATCAGGAGGTATCTGTTATGCATAATCAAAGAAAATTGGCTTCAAGTTAACTACTGCATTTAATGAAAACAGTAAGAATCATTGCCTGGAATCATAGGCGCTATGTTTCACCCAGCAGGGTGTACAAGGCTCACCTTCTCAATGGTGAGTCCAGGTACTGTGTCTGTGCTATGGGGAGAGGGCAATTCACTTCTCCCTTCTCAATTCTGCTACCTGGGCACATGCAACATGGGAAAGGGGGACCAGCTGACAACACTCATTCATTCTTGGTTGCCAGAAAAAATCATATGGAAGGCCACTTCTTTGTTCAAACATTTGCACATTATTATTATTACTATTATTATTATTATTTATGTGAGACCCTTACATTGTATATGGGCCAAAACAGTATTCCAATCATTCTTGATGTCTGATTACTACATTGGAATTATCTGAGAATATTATATTTTTTGAGTTCATGTGGAGAATTCATTTCTTGATATTGTGCTCAACCTTTCTGTAAAATCTATATTTTTGAAAACTATTCTAAGGGCTTATTTGAATAACAACTCATAGTTTAAAAAGATTATAATGATTAAACCCTCCGATGAAACAGTTCTGACTCAACAACCCATTTATCCTAGTTTAGGTGAATTCTAGACCTCTCCTCTAGATTCATCCCTCGGGAGAGACAGGTTAATGTGAAGTCCCATTGGCTCCTCATTTGATGGCCTCCTTGTTTTGACACGATTTCATTGTTTCAAGGAAAATAATTAGCTGTATTGTACTTTAATCATCTTCACCTTTTCTCTTATATAGGGGATTTTACTGAGTTATTTATTCTATATTTTGCAACATCTGGAAGCCAAGAGATCTGGGAGTTTTAAGACATGACATATGAATAATTAAGGAAAAAATTATATTACCATTGTTTAAGATTTTCTTTCCTCATTTGTGCATAGGGTCGATGTAATATGTGACCATTTCTTGATTATGTGTGATTTTAGAACGACATTTTTGCTTTGTTATCTTTCTAGATCCCCTCAATTCCTTTTTCCCTAGCCGTCATCTGGTACAGTAGGTAATTAAAAGAGGAAAAAGAAGTCCAAAGGGATTTCAGGTGAGTTCTTTTTTCTTTACCATCCATTTCATTTCATTTTCTACTATTCACGAAGAGAAAGAACAGGATTATAAGGTATGGGAACAGGGACCAGAGACAGGGGTTGGGAAATCGAGCCACACCTTGTCTGGTAGGAAACAGATTTTCTTAATACAATTGTGTCCCCAGGGGACCTTGGTGAGTGGCCTGCTTGGGCATGGACTGGAGGTTGTAAGAGAACATCAGTCCCTCAAGGGGCGGGGACCGGCGAGGTGGCCACAAGGTGGCTGTGCTGCCTGGGACCTGTTGCCTTCATGGAGCTGGGTCCCTGCGGGACTCCCCATGGCCTTTCAATCGCCAAGCTCAATGCCCTCTCTCCTTTCACTTCTGGGCATGGACACAGCCCTAGACTCCCAGGCTCAACTCACCTTCCCAGGTTTTAGAGACCAAAGACTTTCTTGGGCCAGATTCACCCCCGATCTTTCCCTAGACACATTCTTTAATTCACACACACATGCACAGCCTTTCCCTCCCAATGAACATGATGAAGGGGAGAGAAAGAAAGGCGAAGGATCCAAGGGAACAGACAGCTCCTGCCTTTCATCTCAAGTCTCTTTGCTGCTATGGTTCATGGGACTTTGGTTTTGGAGTCGCAGCCCAATTTTAACGTTCGAGCTGCCTATTACTGGTGGAAAAGGGGGGCAAAAAAAGAGCCGCTTCCCCGTCTCTTTGCCTTCATCTGCCGTTCACGTGGAAGTGTGTGCGTCTGACCCACACCTCGCTGGCATGTCAGCGTGCAGCCGCAGGACGAGGGCGTTTGATTTATAAATGGAATGTATAATAGGCACCGTGCCTTCTGAGCCGAACGTTCACGGAAAATCACATGCCGCTCACATGAGGGACCGAGATCTTTTTTTATTATTTTAATGAATTGAGTTTTTTCAGTGCACCAGGGAGATAAGAAGATACCTGCCAATAACCCTCTGATTGTATCCTCGGCCGATTGGTGGGCCTGGGCCTGCGCACTCCTCTCGTCAATTGAGTTTGTACGTTAAGTCAAGGTTTAGCTTTGGATGTGAAGCTCTCGCTCAAACAAAGCCTCAGACACTCCGACAGTGGAAACCATCACATAATTCTCCTCTTTGTTTCTTTAAAGAGCATGGGGTTGGTAAAAAAAAAAAATCCATTTTGGGAAGACTAGGTCTGAAGATAATGATAGTGAAGATGAGAAAGGACAGCAGGTTGCAAGTTCTGGCCTAAGTTTGGAAAGAGGAAGGGGGAGAAAGGTTGAAAAGGTAATAAACTATAGCAAGGCCAACAGATCAACCAACATGAGAAAAGCCAACAGGTAACAGGGGGCTCTGGAGCTTTCTGAAGAACCGAGATCAGGAGGAAAGCGTTTTGAATGAGAAATAAAATGTTCCTTCCTGTCAGGGAGGAAGGGAGGTGTACCGTGCTTGAGAAACGGGAAAAAATGCAATTAAAAATGAGATATGAATAAAGAACAGGTGAGAGAGGATGTCACCCCATGGCCTCTGGAACTGGGTTTCTGCTGTCTCCAGAAGTTATTTTTTTTCTCCCCCTGCAACAAAAGAACAATGTTGTGGAAAAGTGGGAGCCAGATCCGCTAGGAAAATGGGACACGGTGAAGCAGATAAAGGAGACAAAGACAACTCGGTCACACACTGTAACCTGGAGGCAGCCGAGGTCTGAGACAAAAGGCCAGCAAGATTCAGAGCCAGCAAGGGGACTGAAGCATGGGAAGGAAGGAGGGGAAGATGATTCACAATAACGTTTGAAAGACATTGGCTTGGATATCTATTAGCCTGTCGCACGCTGCTTGGCCTTGAGGGAGGCCTTTGTTCAGTGAGCCATTTCCCAGTGTTGAGGCAGTAAACAGGAAAGGAGTTTGAAAGATGGCTGCGGATGCTCGGTAGGTAGTGTTTGAGAGGGAGGCTGAGATAAGGCTTTGGCTCTGATGAGGGACAGATTGGAGACATTGTCACCAAGGAGGATCATCTCCCTCCACCACTGACCTCTGAGAGGAAACATGTGACTGAAACGCCAGGAGAGGAGGCCTCTTCATGAGACCAACGTTTCCGCCACATCCTCATCTGAGGTAATCGCACTTACATTTATTTCATCCCGGATACAGACAGGAATAAAGAAGCTAAGAACCACTGTAGGGGAGCGGAACATTCTGAACTCAAAAGGAATTCTGCTCTGGGAACTCGAGCCTATGTCTGTGTCCATGTTCTTTCATAACAACAAGAACAGGAGACACCATTTTCTGTGAGACGTGGTCCATCTATTAGGCCTTTCTCCCAGAAAATAGGATGGTCAGATAATTTGTGGAAAAGGATAATCATTCATTATCTTTGAATCATCCCAAAATATAATATCCTTCACCCTTCTTTATTGAACATGGTGGCTCTGAAAGGAATTTCTCTTCTGTTATTTGTTCTCTGTAATAAAATGGATTTCCCCTCAATCAGTCAAGGAGCAACTATGTAGTTGGTGTTTATTTCAGCAAAACAAAACAAAACAAAACAAAACAAAACAAAACAAAACCAAAACCTATTCATAACTACAGAGTTGGTGTTTAGGGGGTCTATTGGTAAAAAATTTGGCCAAAAATGGGAAACAAGAGGATCTGGATACAAATGAAAGAAATCCAAAGTTTGTTTCCCATGGAATTGAGACACTGCCAAATGGCACATGAAAAGACACAGAAAGAGCTCAAAACAAACCTGGGAAACAGAATTGTCTGAGGTATCAGCAAGGCCCAGAGTCACCTGCGTGTGTGTCTGTGTGTACCCAGTGGAACGTGACTGCCCTGGCTAACCTTTTAGAGCATTCTGTCAGGGAGTCAGTGTACCAGTGCTGGCTGTAAGGACAGAAAGGCATTTGGGTCTTGGCTGGCAGATGCCCAGGGCTGTGTAGGCTCCCAAGGGACCTAGGTTGCTAGCAGAACAAACGTGAGTCCAAGGGGCACTGGAGAGAACAGCTCAGCAGAAATAGGGATTTGGAAATTAAACGCACATTTTGGCTCTTAGCCCACACAAAGGGCTTGTTGCCGTCTTGCGTCTTCCACAGAGGGTAGCAGAAGGGCCTGGAAAATTGAAGGCCTTCGTGTTGTCCTCTGTCTCCCTCTCACTCTAAGCATGTCTTCTGAGACTTGAGGGAAGTGGTGAGGCCTTAGGGCAAGTTTCAAAATAGTGCCTGAGACTCTCAATAGTGCTTGAGGGTCTTGCTCTGCTGAGTTGGGAAGCTACTGATCAGACTTCCTCAGCTAGTGGTGTGGAATCACTCCGTTGTTCCATTGTGTGCCAAAAGCTACCATTGATTCTTCAAAAGAAAAACCAAGGCAGAGATATTTCCTTCAGACAGAATTCTAGGCTTGAGTGTAGAGGACCAGCAATGACGCATTCTATCTGTGCGGCATGGTCTAGCTTTCGCGTGTTTCTAGAATGCACTCTCTGGTTTAACACTTGGATGGTTATCTGCTTTGACTTGGTAAGATGTGAGCCACAAGCTCTGGGTCTTATTTGGCTCCTTATTTCCATGACCACTGTTTAGCAGTGCACATGGTAGACCTGTGATTAGTGTCTGCTAAATAACTAAAAATATTCATTTTGCTTCCAAGGAATTTAAGTGAGTCTTTAATAACTCAGTCCTAGGGGCTCTGGTGCCCTATGCAAAAAATAAGATGTTTGCACTAGGTGTGCACACATTAGTTGGATAGCAGAGCAACCCTGGGAATGTATTCAGTGGACATTTACACCAGAGCTCCTCCCCATCTGCATAGTCAGAATCTCTGAGAGCAGGACCATCATTAGCGTGCTTGAGAGCCAATGCACATGGTGACCTCTGAAGTCTCTTCCACCTTAAAGAGTCTCTGAGATAAAATGCTCCCAGCCCGCTTTCATGTGTTTACCATCAAATTGTTGTAGAAAGCTAAATGAAAAGAGAGTCTTTCAGGTCTTTTTCTATAGAAGTAACGATAATGCATCTTTAAAGTTATTGTGTAGAGAAGTAGAAAAGGAGAAGAAAAAAATACATGCTTGACTTACGATTTCATTTTCACCCATTTTCCAGAAGAAAGCTATGACTACTGTTGGAATGCCCATCTTTATGTAGTGTGTTGGCAGTGGCTTCCTGTCACTTTATTTGTGGTGCTTTTCCACAATGGTATCCTCCGATGCACACGAAAAGGTCGAAGAAGAGCGGATCGTGGAAGAAGCAGGCAGTACAAAAAGCTCAGAGGTGGCGTCCTTGACCGCTATCATCCAAGAGTCTGCTTTGTCTTGAGTCTGCGGTTGAGTCAATGAGCTAATTGCAATTCTGACATTTTTCAGTTTTACCTGGGTGACTTTATCCACACTTTTGGTTCATGGCTATGAAGCAGATAGTGGTTTTGTCTTTTGCAAATGTGGGGTCACAGTAAATTGTTTTCACCCCAGAGACTGGGCTGGGCCTTCTGGGAAGTGGTGAGGCCTTAGGGCAAGTTTCAAAATAGTGCCTGAGATAGCCAAATGGGATAGGAGGGAATGTGGATGAGGATTCTCAAGAAGTCTAAATGTCTCTGCTTGGTTTTTTGTTTGTTTGTTTTCTTAGGGCAGAGATGAGCTGAAGGGAGGGCCCAACCAGTCTATCTTAGTTCCCTAGTAAGTTCAAAAGAAGAAGAAAGAGTTACGAAATCGTCTTAGGTGAGTCTACCCAAGAACAATCCTCAGCCAGGTAGTCCTGTAGCGTCCCACTTGAACCCCTTTCCTCATCATCCTTTAGGCCTCTGGTTTGGACAAAGAAGCCACCGGAAAGCCCAGACTGCAGGCAGATGGGCCTGTGTTCACGGGAGTAGGTGGAGCCCTGGAGTAGGAGGAGGTGGCTCAGAGGGCAGAAGTGACAGGAGCAGCCCTCCTGGGGGTGCCATGCAGAAGGTGTGTAGAGTAGAAATTCAGGGCCCTGAACTTTTGCATTGTCATTAACATACGTAAATTACTACAGTGGGAAAGTGTTAGTGGCTATCCATACCGACAAAGGTAAGGAGCTCATTTAGAGTGGTACCAAAAATTTCAAATTTCCTATTCTTGTGTGCGAGAATTCAGGAGATTTAAATGCTGTACATCAAAAGAGCAATGCGTCAGAGAATTAATTCATGTGACAAATATTGATTGGATGGACATATGTTACAGGTACAGTGGGTGGCACTAGAAAGGCTGCCTTGGTCTCCCGCATCTGACTGACTTTGCCATCAGCCCTTAGCCTGGACCATGAGCGACCTGATGAACTGAAGCCAAGAGATGCAGCCTGATGGATGTTTCTGTAGCTCACTGATGCTCTTTTCTGGAGGTGCCTAGAAGTTGGGTCTGAATGAATTCAAGAAATGTCAACAAATTGATTTCTAAATAATATTTTTTCAAGTTGACCTCATGAATAATACGAAATGGCTTGCTGATTTCCAGGAGGTCACTCTGAATTATTGATACAGTTGTATGTCTGGGCATTAGCATTCTCATTTCCTTCCGTATGGAGTTTATGCATTTTAATTTTGTTGGAGATAGGAGCTCACTACAAAGGCTACTCTGTCTTTGAACTCTCAGTGTTCCGGCCTCAGTTTCCCAAGTGCAGGGATTACAGGCACGTGCTACTGCACCAGGCTCCAAACGATTGTTTTTGGAAATGGAAATGTATTTCTCATCCCTTGACATCAAGGCAGACAGAGATCAGTCAATATACACAGTTGGATCAGCCCATGTTTTAGGGACTTTGAATACTTTATCTTTTGTATCACTCTCTTTCTCTACCACACACACACACACACACACACACACACGCATGCACACTTTCCTTGAAATTGTTCTAGTGTTTACAGCATTAGTGTCTGCTGTACAGTGCTTGGTTTTCTAGGATTAAACATTATAGGATGACTAAAATTTGGCAAATGTTAAGACATGGCGTAACATTAAAAAGTACAATGGCTGTGTCTGAGTTATTTCCCCAAATGTTTGGACCACCTGCATGGAAATGGCCTGGAAGGACAGATTGAGGTGCGGAATGGGGAGTGGGAGGGCAGGGACGATCTTTAGTTTCAACAAGAGCCTGAGGAATTCCGGTGCCTGGTATGTAGTGGGACTTAGAGCTGCGGGGTGAGTGATGAGGATGCTCTGCTGTCTCTAATTAGAAGATAGAACCAAGCACAGGTTACCCACTGAGGACCACTGCCATCTTCATGTAGCATTTGCAGGGCTGGCTCTTGCCCTTGACATCGGTGCTGCTGTCTACCAGAGAGAGCCCTGGCACTGTCCTGAGTCAAAGGCATCCTACATGTGACCGGGGGTGGGGTGGGGTGGGGGGAATAAGGCCACAGACTGCACTGAGCTTGGGGAAGTCTGTCTCCTGGCAGTGTGTGCCTGTCTGTCCGCAGAGCTATCTCCCGCGGAGATGCTTCTCTCTGCCTTATGGTCAGTCAGGGGCTCAGTTCCCATCTACATGGGCTTTATGTAACCGTGGCTTCATTTTTCAAGCAGCAAATCAAAATCTCCAAAGATTTTCATATATAATTATAGGTCCAGCTTCAAGTTCTTTAAAAGTCTGGAAGGGAGAGTGTGAAGATTTAGCAGGATGCGGTGTCACAGTCACTTCAAAGGATTCTCATTTTGAGTGAGCCGATCAGTGCTGGCTTAGACCCTGGTGTTGTGGGGGACCTGCTGGCCTACCTCTGTGACTAACTCCGCCCCTCTACTGCCGAACACTCTGATCGGGGTCCAGGCAAGGGCCCTCCCAGGGGTCCTTTTCTGCTTCTGCTCTTCTCTCCCCCACCCCCTTGTCATCTTCCCTGAGGGTTCTCTCGGTTAAATGAAGTGCAAACCTCTTCCTTTCTGTACCCTTTTTCCCCCTTCCTGTTATTGTTATTTAGAGATTGCATTCATGTTCATCCATTCATGATGCTCTTCGGTGCATCTCTGTTCCAAGTTTTCACCAAGCTGTCCAATATAGCATTAAAAATTATATAGTGTGAATGTAATATTAAAATACATGCACTACAGTGTAGATAGGGAGTATATATGGATTAGGACACACATAGTCTATAGTCACATGTAAATGTTTGCTTACTAGCTTTCCTTTCATCTTCCAGGTTTCTACGGATTCCTTCAGAGGTCTTAACACCGTGGGGGAAAGACGAGGGGATGAGATCCTATGAGTGTCCTCGTCTCCACGCTTTTCTGTCCCTGTCTCCGCTTGGATAGAGAAATACAGATGAGTGGAGTGAGTGGCAGAGACTCCCAGCTCCCCCAGGATGGTCTGCCAGGGGTTCCCGAGTGATCGTAACTGGTGGGTGATAATGTTGGTAATGATGGCAGGGTTGATGCTGGACATTTGCACCCACTGATGCCAGGTTTATGCTGCCAAAGCTTCTAGTTAAATGTTGTAGGTTTGGGTCAGTTCTTTAGTCCTGGTACTTTGCTATCCAGAAGGGCTGCAATATGTCAGAGCTGGTTATTCTTCTCCTAACAGGCAGATCATTATTTTAGTAGAGATAGGAGACAGCAAGTGACATGATAAATGTAATACATGTAATCCATGCTACTTTTAAGTTTGTGATCCAACTGGTAAGCAAATATTTACACATGAATATAAACAGATCTCTATCTATATGCTTTGGTGCATATATATTTTAATGTCTTATTCATTCTTCCATTTTTGGGTAGCCTGATTTGAAAACTGGAACACAAATGCCCCAAAGAACATTTACAAATAAATGAATGTAAGTGTAATCTTTAAACAACAATGACGGGGAGGGAAAAACAAAGGAATTATTGTACCATGTAGATTAAAGAGATTAACTGAAGTGAGTAATTTAGTCTATTGGTATGGCATATCATGAAACAGGAAGTGCTCAGTAAATACTTTGTAACTGAGTAACTTAGGAGTTTGTTTGCATTTTCCTTATTAAAATGTGTGAGTAAACAAAGAGAAAAGTATGCTGTTCTCCATGTGGGAAAGCCTTGGCCACTGAGAATTAATCTGCTTCAAATATTTTCCATGAGTTACCAGCTACTCTGTAAAGATTCAAGGGATTGTTGACATTAACCAGGATTTCCAGGAAATCAAGATTTGGTTTAAATTGAGAGATGTAAGATTTTATGAACCCAAAGATTTAAAAGGCATTAAAATAAATGTTGACTAATCCCTTAGGGAAATCAGTCTAGGATTAGATTATGTTCCAGTGATAAATCAGAAATGCTCAAGAAAATGGACCTAATGCCAAGCACATATTAAAACTTATGTTTCACCTGGAAAATATAAAGAACAATATATTTACATTATATTTTTGTTATTTGTAGCTAATCCTTGCAAAATTTACTCAGTTTTGTTTAAATATATATTTCAGAACAGTGCGATGACTACATTGGGTATTCTATTGCTATTTCCAGAAGGAATGCTTACATCTGAATATTAGAATACCGAATGCTTACATCTGAATATTAGAATACCCTTCCCCCAACCCTGTAGGATGCCCCTTCCCACAGGTCTCTGCAGAAAGGCCTGCGTGCAAGGTCCGTGGCTGATCTCTTTCCCCATTGCTCTCTTTCACAGATGGTGCTGCAAAATGGAGAAGCAACCAGCTGACTTGTTTCTTGAAAAATTTCCCAGTTAGTCTAAGTCACTTTGTTGCTAAAAAATGTGTTATAAGAGAAAGCAGACTTTAATTCCTTGCCAAAGAAAGAACCAATTGTTTACTGAAATTGGAGTAGAATTTAAGGGAAAAATAAGACTGCAGTGAGGAACTGCACACTAAGGGTGATGTGTTAACGATCTTAAGTGATGTTTAATCCCACAGATGTTGAGAAGCATCATCTCATTTAATAAACTCAATAACTAGATAATACACCTGCTATTAACCACATGGCACAGATGAGGAAACAGATTCAGGGAGAATAAATATCAGCATCAGGCTGACTCTTGATGCTGAACCGGCACTTTAAGCTTTAGACTATGTCCTAGAAAGGAAAGAAATTTGCTCTGTGATCTGGAAAAGAATCAGCAGGTATAAGCACTAATTTAGTCATCTTCAGGAGTCAGTGAAAATCTGCTCTAAAACTACATCTGAGAACTACACTTCTCTTCAACCTTGAAATGAAGAATTTTCTTTCCATGAACTATAAGAAAATGTTTGATCTTTTTTAAATTTTTATTTTGAAAAGAATAAAACCAAATGAGAAAAGAAAAGAAAAAAACAAAATGGGGTCATTCAAAACAAAAGGATGGACATAGTACATAATTTAAAACCACAATACAAGGAGATCTACAATGGTTACCATGATGTCTCTTGTTATCTTCAATAAAATTGTCCATATCATCAGGTACAATAAAGTTGAACATAGCAGTATGGAATAAAATCAATAAAAACAAAACATTGGAGACATTATAGGACTTCAAAAGAGGGTAATAGTCAAACCAGAATGCGTATCATAGTGGATCTTATTGTCTTCAGAGTCATTGCCCTCAGACTTAATACTATCAAACATAATAGATTCAAATAAAATCAGTCAAGCCAAGACAGCAATTGAACAAAACAGATTCAAATGACACCAAAACAAGGCAGTGAAAGCAATACAGGGCTTCAGATTAAGTTAATAGGAGATTAAAAATGTTTACCATAGTATATCCTGCTGTCTTTGGAATAGAAGTCTATGCCCTCAAATCTAGTACAGGTAGACAAACTGGAACAGAATATAACCAAACTAAACAGAGTGATGAAAGCAATATGGGTTTCAAATCATGATACAAGATTAACAATGTCCTCTGCCTTCCCTATTTAGACAGTTCCTCCCCTTTCACTTTCCCAGGGTGCACTGTACATTTTGTGTCCCACTAAATTCTTTAGTTTTTAGGTTAGGGAGACAACCTGCTATTTACCTAAGTGGTTCTGAACCTTTTTACCCCCGAGCTTGGTCTCAAGTTATATCCATTTACTTACAAAAGCCTCAAGGTTTTCTTTCCTTACAGCTGAGTAGTTCTCCATTGCATAAAAGTGTTATGTCTTGCCAACCAATCTGCAGCTGATGGGCGAGCTACCCTCACTTTATTGTGGTTCCCTGTCATATAGAGCATTATTTTCTCATCTTTGACTTCAGTCCATAAACCCTCTTTCAGGTTAATTATATTTCTTATATAAAGCATCTTGCTGGACCCTGTTTCCTGATCCACTCTGCCTGTATTTTTTTTTATTAGTGTATCGAGGCCATACATTTTAGCGATTATGGCCAGTCTTTCTATCTCTGCCATGCTACTTTTCTGCTGTTTGGTTATCTACTTTCCCCTTCATTACACTATCTTCCTCATTCAGTAAGGTTCCTCTGTCGCCGTTCTTGAAATCATGGTCTTTTTTTCTGTCTCTAGAATGTCTTTCATTTTTTGTAGGGTTGGATTGATGGTCATGAACTCCCCCAGATCCTTTTTGTTGTGGAAGCATCTTGTTTCTCCATTAATTTTGAGAGGTAGTTTTACATCAACCTGGGTTGGAGGTTATTTTCTTTTAGGGCTTGGAATAGTTTGCTCCAAGCTCTTTTTGATTTGATGGTTTGTGTCGAGAAGTCTGTCATGATTCTGATGGGGTTTCCCTTTGATCTGTTTCTTTTCTCTGACAGCTTTTAATATTCTGTTCTTGTGTTGAATTTCTGGGAACTTGATTATCATGTGCCTGGGTATAGATCTATTTTGGTTATAGCTGCCTGCAGTTCTGTACGCCTCATATATCTGGATATCATTTCCTTTTCCTATGCTTGGGAAGTCTTCTTTAATTATTTCTGTAAATAGCCTTTGTATTTCATTTGTGGTTACTCCTGCTTCTTCACTCATGTTTTTTATTCTTAAGTTATAAATTCTCTTGACATCTTCTAGCCTTTGTATTGTTACTTCCTGGTTCCTTGTTATCGTTAAGAGATCTTTCCTTTCACGATCACATATTGCAAACCTGTCTTCAAGGTTTGATAGTCTATCTTTAGTTTCTTTCAAGCAGTTTTGCCAGCTTTCAATGGAGTTTTTAATTTCCTGGTAGTCCCTTTGAGCCTGTTTGATTTTTTAAAATATTTTTCACCAAAGGTTTCTCTCCTTTTTCTATGTTCCTCTATTCTTCCACTGTGTCTTCTTGACAGGTACTTAGCATCTTTTATTATTTTTCTTATATCTTCCTTTACTTGTATTAGAATTTCTGTTTTGAGTTCTTTTATAATGTCACAAAGATAATTATGCCAGATGCTGCTTTTTCAGGTGCTGCAGGTGTGCAACCCCTGAATTCTCCTGTGTTTATTTCTCTTGGGCCAGTATTGTTTGGGTTGAGGGTTGGAGACTTCCTTTTGTTTCTTCCTCTTGTCATGTTTCTAGTTTCTTCCAGAGGAGTGGATAATGGGGGTCCCTGGCACTTCCTGTATTGGCTATGATTACTCTGTAGCGTGCTGGCTAGGGATTGCTGCCCTTTCCTGTCTGCTGATGACCACTGAAGTACAAGTAGGGATGGGGCAGGCTGGTCCCTCTCTTCTGACCTGGTCAAGCTCTGGGAGTCTTCACCACATTAGTGTGTGCTGCACAAACGGGGCTGGTTAAGGATAACTTCAGGGAGACCTTGTCCTTTGCTATTGGATCATGCACAGGGGCAGGATTCAGTCCAAGCAATTCTCACCAATCTGCTCTGTGCTAGGAGTTGGCTGAGTGAAGCCGCTGCCATTCTGGTTCTGGGCTTAACCTGCCCAACTCCAAAATGTCACCCGGCCAGTCACCCACTCCCTTGGGAGGACCGATTTCCCTGCAAGCACCACGAGCTGGCACGGATCTCTGAGCTGAGCACTATTCTCCATGCTGCTGCCACTCTCTGCAACTGCATTCTCCTGCTGAGGCCCTTAGGCTCGCCAGCCTCCAGCTTCACCTCGACCACATGTTTTTGGATTCCAGCAGCTTTTCATTTACAATGGAACCAGCTGCAGTGCAAGTGCGTCTGGCTACAGTTTTCCATCCACAACTTTCTTTTTTTTCTTTATTTCCCCCCCTTTTTCTCTCCTCTTTTCCCTTTTTCCTTTAGTTTCTTCCTGGGTCGAGAGGATCCATCCCCTTCCATCTGGTCTCTCCAGGATGTTTTATACCAGCATCTGAGCTGTTTCTCTCAGAGAGGCTTTTTATTTTGCTGCTTACTGATCCACCATCTTCCCAGCTCCCTGTCAGTGCTTGATCTATGAACAAGATCACCTTTGTTTACTACCTTTCAACTGGGTGACTTGAAATCTGAAGTTGGGGTGTCTCCAGTCTGTGGAAGGGTTGGAATGGAACAGCGCTACACATGCTAAGTGAGCTGTCTACTACTGAGCCGCACCCCCCAACGCCCCTGAACTTTTTTATTCTTAGAATTAATAATAGCATCTGCTCAGTTAATATAGTCACCATAGACCTGACTGTGGACACATTAACACCACAGTGTCACTGGAAATCTATGACTGAAGCTTCGTGAAGATAAAGGTCATGAGAGTTTGTAGATATTTCATTTTTGGACAGAAAAAAAAAAGACAAAGCAAAGGACACCTCGCATTTGTTCTCAGAAGCAGCATCTACAGTGTGTAGAGAAGACTGCGTTACTGTACCTGAGGATTGTCCTAGTGCTGGCTGTCTCATGAGACGGAGGGACACTCAGACAAGCCCCAAGGTGCCATCTTCCCCAAAAGGGCTCCAGTGTGCATGGATCCACAGAGCCAAGGCTGTAAACCGCTGTTTTGGGTCACATGCAAATCTCACAAGTGGCTCTTACTTCAGTAATTCAAAGCTAACTGATGTTCCAATCATTTTACAACTCGAGAATGTGCGAATCACAAATGGATCAGCCCTAACAATTGCACTTACATCAATTTCTAAAATAATGAAGTTCATTGACTGAAAGAGTGGGATGGCGCTTGCCATGGAACAAGGGGAGGAAGAAACGAGGAGTTACTCATCGGCGCACTTGCTGATCAGCAGGCGAGACCCAGAGTGGCATCGGTAGCTAATGCTGTGCTGTACTCTATTTGCTGAAAGACAGAATTGCAGGTTCATTGTTCTTATCATAATAAAAAGAAAAACTAATAAACAGCGACTGTTTTCTCTGACTGCTCCAGATGAAGGGACTGTGGCTCAGAATGAAAGGCCCCCAGGGACACAGCCCCAGGGCTTTCGTTGGATTAGCAACCAAACTTGAGAGACTCAGGACCCATTTATTGTCTCCCTGCTGTGTGTCCTTCCAGGCCCCAGGTGTTTTTGGAGGAGCAGTTGTGACATTACTGGAACCCCAGTTAGCCATGAATTATTGAAGGAAGACCCACCCTCCAGATCTGAGAGGACAGTTTGAAACTTCAAGGCAAATGGAGATATCAGCTTACTTACTTTCAGGGAAATCCATGAGAGCAGGAAAAACCAGATTTCACCACAGTGAAGAAGAGGCAGTAAGGAGCCACTGCAGGCCAGGAACCCAAAACCGGCTTTGCCAGGGGCAGCAGATGTTTCCTCCCCACACCCATTGGATTCTGTCTGTGCTGGTTTTGTGCCAAAGTCTGCTCCCTAAGTGCACACTTCCCTGGAGCCCTGCTCCCCACAAAGCCTTTAAATGACTCAGAGGCCAGAAGCTGACCCAACGGATGTGCTGACACAAGAGATCACTATTCTGTATGTAGCATCTACTTATTCACAAGGGTGAAAATGCATCCTTATCTACCGTCACCTCACCGAGTGACAGTTCCATGGCGTCCTCCGAAGGTGTTGGCGTGCCCATGCTTTCCAAAGCTGGGAAGTGAAGAAGGAAAACTCCCCCGAGGACGGGAGATTGTTGATGTTGGCAACAGCCATGTATTTTGCAGACTCGGTTGCTGGCGTTGTCCTTGGAGCTGGTGAAGAGCGGAAGTTGGAATGGTGTGGAGCGGAAGTTAGCGTCTTCTGCTTTGCAAAGGAGGGCAAACATTCTCATGGCTCCGATGTCATCTCCTGTTGTTATTTTTATTGGACTTCTGAAAAATAGGATTCCTGGCACATGGATTTATCTTAGGACTCAGCACTGTCGTGTTTTGAGAACAAGAGCGGCGATGATGATAGATTTGTAGCTGTTGTGGTTTTCTGGCTGATTTGCTGTGAATGAAATGAACACTTGGGGACACCAAAACGCTGTTCCCAGGATTTTACATTCTAACTAAAAATTCAGTGGAAAATACAGGAGAGAGAGAGAGACAGAGAGAGAGAGAGAGAGAGAGAGAGAGAGAGAGAGAGGAGACTTTATCTTTGATCATTTATAGGAATAAATCCACTTGCGCTTCTTCTGCCTTTTACAAAAATGTAGTCTTTAATATTTATATATAATCTATTATATATTGTATATACATTTATATATAATGTATATTATACATAGATCTATTTTTTGTATGTATATTTTGTATACATATATTTGTATGTATGATATATATAATATATATATATATATATATGTTATATATGCACTTTTGCTAATGTAAACTACCTGGCTGCCCCTCAAGCCTCATGGATGCATAAGTTAGAGTTTTCACTGTCAGCCTCAGGGGAGGGAGGGGGCTCCCCTCACTTCTGGGCTCTGTTTTCATCTGGACAGGCGGCCAAAGCAGAATATGACAGGCCGGGTGGTCTGAGCACAGAATTTATTCTCTCACAATGGTGCAACTGAAGGTCCAAGATCAAAGTGTCAGCAGCCCTGGGTTCTGGGAGGGCCTCTCTCTGTGACTTATATAGATGGCACCAGCCCCATGTCCTGACCTGATCTTTCTTCTGTGTACCTGAGCTATGCTCCGTCTTCTCTTCTGCAAGGGCACTAATCCTGGAGGTTCAGGCCCCACCCTTAGGATCTAATTTAATCCTAATAACCTCCTCCCTGTTTCCAAATATAACACAGGAACTTTGGTGATGGGACACAATTCTCTGATGTCAGCTCATTATACACAAAGGGAAAAATATGCTTGTAAGAGCCTGAGGTTGCTGCAGGGAGAGGGAAAAACAATCCTAGTTCATGTGGCTGAAAGATGGACATCTGGAATTTTTTACGGAAAATGAGAATTAAAAATTTACTATTTCTCTTGCCCCAATAGAAGTGGCACAGGGCTCCATTCTTTCCTTCATGCAGTGCCATGGGGGCTCTGAGGCTGGGCAGCAAGGCAAAGTCCCTGCAAACCAAAGCTAAAGCAAGGGCCTCTGCTCACCGCTCAGGGTGGGAACCGGGCTGAACTCAGTC
The DNA here is from genome assembly GCF_034190915.1 of Cavia porcellus. Taxonomy (NCBI): domain Eukaryota; kingdom Metazoa; phylum Chordata; class Mammalia; order Rodentia; family Caviidae; genus Cavia; species Cavia porcellus. The sequence continues at coordinate 11,272,635 of NW_026947509.1, forward strand.
ATCACCCGTAAGATGCAGGCGGACGTGGTGCACTGACTGATCAACCAGCCTGGGCGTGAGGCATCACCTTCAGCATGTCTTTTGGATGGTATTCTCCCCTGAGGAGAGAATCAGCGGCACAACACCTGAGTTACTCAAAGGTTTCTTTCAACTCAAAGTGTGTTATTTTGTTGCTTGTTTTTCACTGGATGCGGCAGAATGAAAGACACAGCCCTTGTTGTAAACACTGCAGGCATGTACTACTGTGAGGGCTGTAGAAGTGAACTGTTTCACACTCATCACACCCCCTGCTGCAGGCCACTGATGTTATACTCATTCGAGAGCTAACTCGTTCAGAAGGTGACACTTTACTTGAGTTTCCATGGCAGGAAAAGTCAGGGTGATTATCATGCCCTCTCCAGGGCTGAGGTCCAGAGTGAAGGGTTTTGTCTAAGCAGCCATTGGTCTCTAGAGGTTTTCTGAGGCTTCTAGTTAGGGGCCCAGGAATGGCTCTTTGCTTTAAAGGAGATCACTGGGTTCCTGGGGAACCCAGTTCCAAGGGTGGAACAGATTAGAAGAGTTGACATCTTTTTTAAAAAGCAGATCTGTCTGTCTATGTCTCTCTACCTCTGGGTATCTATCTCTGTCTTTATCCTTGTGTCTATTTCTGTATCTTTACCCATTTCAATCTATATATATCCATCTAATTTGGATTTCATAATGCTTATTTTAAAAGCTTAAACATGAGATTATTTCATATTTTGGATCCACATAACTGGAAGTCATGCATTCTATCTGACGGATGCATGCAAAAATTATATTATTTAAAAGAAAATAATATGTAGATGACAGTCTCATGCCTGGCCCTTCACTCCAGTGTGTCAACCAGCTCACAATGTCTCCTGAAGACTCAGGGTCCTCACTGTGCAGACAGGAAGTTGGTTTGGAGTGGGTCCAGGTGTGTGTAAGGTACGGATCTAGCTAGTGTCAGAGCAGGGAGTGGACCCTGTGGGTGGCTGGCTGTGGGACCGGTCACTGCCTTGCATATTTAATTTTAGGTAGAGTTGAGAGGGTGAGATGAAGTTCCCAGGACAGGAGATCATGTTGGTAGGGCCTTTTGGATTATGTTAAAGGCAGCACCTTAGAGTCTCTAGGTGAATTTCACTGAGAAAATTATTACAAACTTCTAATTCCTTGGACAAGGACATCCCATACACTGTACCTCTGTTGGTGAACTCACCTCTTTCCTGCTTTTTTGGATGGATCTCTCACTCTGTCCAAGGCAGAGCAGCTCTGGGGCTCCTATGTCTTAATAGTGGCCAGCAGGTTGCTTCCAGAGACCCCTGGGGTCTGGGTGTCACCCTCTGGGTGCTGGGATTGCTGACCCACAAGGTCCCCTCCAGCGTTTTCTCTTGGAGGAGTCTCTTTTTCTCTTAAGTGGTTGGTTCTCTTCTGAGTCTGTATGCTGGAATGAAAAAGAAAAAGATGAGATAAAAATGTGACACACACCCCACTCAGTGGTGTCACATACTCCTTGCCTGATGCACCCAGAAGTTGATGGATTTTAAAGAACTTCAGTAGATCTGAATTTGGAAACTGTCCTTCAGATATTATTTTCCTCTAATGATAGGATTTTTGCTGAACAAGTCAAACTCTGTAGGCCTTAAATGACCTAAACCATGAAACAAAGAGGGCTGAGTAACCTAACACTCAAGGTTATTAAAACCCGAGTGTTGCTGACTGTGACAGTGCATACCTGTAACTGTAGCACTCAGAGGCTGAGGCAGGAAGATTGCCATGACTTGGAGGTCAATCTGGGCTACACAGTGAGTTCAAGTGCATTTTGAGCTACACAGTGAGGCTCTGTCTCTAAAAACAAACAAGTGAGCAAAATTAAAAAAAAAGAAATCTTAGTTTGAGCCAGGAATGATGGTGTATCCCTGTAATCTCAGCTCTCTGAGAAGCTGAGGCAAGAGGATCACAAAGTCAAGCCCAACCTGGATAACTTAACAATTTAGCAAGACGCTATCTTAAAATAAATACTAAAAAATGTCTGGAGAGGTTCTGAGTTCAATCTCCAGAAACACAAAAAGAGTTTCACGTCCAAATTGTGTGGGAGGATGTAGATCCATTTTAAAGCAGAATGAGGCAGCAGCATAATCACACAGACCATGAGTTCTTCAGGAGCAGGGACCCCTCTTTAACTTCTGTTGATTCTGCCTAATGCTTGGTGCTTAGCACTGGTCAGGTGTTCGCTAAGCACTCTGGCTGTCAACCCAAGTGTTAATATGCAAGGCTTTATTAGTCCTGTGCTGGGGCTGTTCCAGCCGAAGTAGGCCAGTGAATTAAAGGTCCTATAATTAGACCTCAAGTGTGACACTGGGTGTTGTGTGTCTCCGCCTGTCAACATGACCCCACAGTGACGCAGGACAGTCACCAGTCTCTCTGGGGCCTATGCTCAGCGGGGGAGAATGTTCACTTCACTTTATTTATATTCACGACAGAGGAAAGTCTTACCCAAGCCACGCTAAGGGCCATGGCTTACAACTCAGGAAAGAGACTCTCTGCTCTGCAAGAGATGTGTGGGAAGTTTAAAGCAGAAATTGCCAAGAGGTTGGCTTATTTATAAAGTCAAGAAAAGTTGTCTCTCTGCTTCCTCTCATTCACTGACCACTTTTTATACCTCAGGAGTTTCTCACATCATATGCTATCATTTTCCTCTGTCTTCACAAAAACCCCGTGGTAAAGCTACTGTATTATTTTGCCATTTTACAGATGACAGAATAGGTTCAGAAAGAGAATGGCTTGCCCAATGTCCAAAAGTGATGGTAAATAAAACTCACCAGAGGCTGTTGATTTGGGCTGAAGTTGCAAGGAAAAAAACTGGGAAAGAGAGATGTATTTCTAATTTGTTCAAGTGGTTTCCTCTTCTGTTCCTATTTCCTTAGTCAAAGCAAAACCAGGCTTTGCACGTGGGGTGGGGATGTAGGCAATTGCAGTGATGCACCTGGCTTACAACCATGTTACCCTTCATGGGGTCTTTGCTGGGCTTCTGGGAGGCAGGTAGGGATGTGTGGCTGGTATTGAGCCTTCAGGAAGAGGAAGCTGCTGTTTTCAAGGACAGGCACAAGGTCATTCCAGTGGTGACTAAAACACCACACATGCATCTAGGTCATTGACTGTGCACCTAAAATTGACGAAAATACAGCTGAGTATGGCTTCCACGTTCAGCTCTCAGCACTCTCCAGGGCATCTGAGGCTGGCACAGACTGGCTTCATCCAACTTCCTCTCCATCCCCAGCCCTGAGCCTAGCAGCTTCTGGGCTGGCAAGGAGCTCATCCGTCAAGGCCTTAGGCTCCACAGGAATTCCAGCAGCTAGGCAGGGCCCCAAAGAACAGAAAAAGAGCAGCACGAGAAAGGACACCTTACAACCACCAGGCCAAGATCAAGAACAAGGGGAACCAAGTGGTGCTGCCTGGGAAATACTGCTTGACCGGAAGATCAGCAAATCCTCTGAAAAGGTAGCCTCCCAAAATACTTTCTAAGCAGATGCTATGATCTGAAAGATTCAGGCTAGTAATTTGGAAGATCAAGTAAAGGATAAATCTTAAAGCAAAAATGGAACTAAAGTCAACAAACCAACCAATAGCCAACCAACCAAAGGGAAGAAACCAGAGTAAAGGTGAGGGCAGTTGCCAGTGGGTCCTGGGTAAATGTGATAATGAGGAGTACAAGAAGGCTAGAATAGAAGAGGCAGAGGAGAAGCAATAGTTAAACAGGACAGAACATTTCTGAGTTAAAGCTATTGGGAAAACTGAGAAAGATTGCGGTTTTGGACACTTCAGTAGCCCACTGGGTTTAGACCCTATCTGGTCAATAATTTGGAGGTGCTACTAGTTTGTGCTTGTTTCTAAGAACTGAAGCATTATATGTGTGCATGCATATAAATGTATAGTCTAGGGTAAGAAGAGACATATTGATGGGGAAATCTATGCATAAAATTCATATCATTCTGTATGTGTGTATGTATAAATATGTTTGCATATGCATGTGTGTATATGTTCTTCTGTGCATATCTCAATCCCAGGTAAGTAAATTTGTGTTTTTTATAGGTTTCTGTGGTGGCTTTGCATTCTGAATTAAGAAGGATTTATGGGTAATTTATTATCTTCCTGTCCCACTTCTTTTGGTTTTTACAATGGATCTTTATAACTATGTGTTAAATGTTTTCTGATTATGGAGAGAAAGGAAGGAGTCAGGTAGTTACAGGAGTCAGGTAGTTACAGTCAGGAGTCAGTAGTTAGAGCTACTCAGGAGGTTGAAGCAGGAGGAACTCTTGAATTGGAGATCAGCTTGGGCAATGTAGCAAGACCTATCTCAAAAAAAAAAAAAAAAGAAAGAAAAAGAAGATGAAGGAGAAGGAAAGGAGGAAGGAGCAGAGGACTAAGGAGGGGGGAAGGGAAGAAAAAGGAGGAGGAAAAGGAAGAAAAAGAGCAGCAGCCATGACTAGGTAGCCACTATTTTTTCCTGAAAATCTCAGCAGCTCTCAGGGAAAGTTACGGTCCCCTATGACTGAGCAGATGGTCCCCCACCCACCCATTTCTGTCTCAGACTTTTCCAGCACGATATTCAGATGGGAGGGCGGGGTGCACTCACTGGCTCTGTAAATTTCTCTTCTCTTCCAACCCCCCCAAGTTTAAAAGATAATAAATGAATAATCTGAAGATGAAGACAGATTTACGGTGCTAGTTTAGGCCTTTATGACTTGTCTTCTGGGCTATCCAGATTTTGACATGCATGGGTGCAGATTCTGGTGAGGAAGGTCTGGGTGGGATCTGAGATGCCTACACTATTTCTATGCCCACATCATGCTAGGGCCTCTTGAATCCTTGTTCTTGCTTCTTCTTGAATTACCCATGTTGATTTTCTTTTTTTTGGTCTTTTTCTTTTTTTATCGGTACCAGGGATTGAACTCACGACCATACACTTGCAAGGCAGGCGCTTATGCCACTGAGCTAAGTCCCCAGCTCCACCCATGTTGACTTTGAAAACACTCCTCTCCCTGGTGTGGCCCCTCAGTGTGTAGAGTGGCTGGTGTGAAGAAAGAGGGAGCACATGGAAACACAAAGGTTGTTTCACTCTGGTGTGAACCCGCTCTGCCTGTGAGTGGCTGCGTGACCTTGGGTGAGCTCCTCCTAGCCTGAGCCTCAGCTTCTCATCCAGAATGGCACACTAATGCCTTCCTCATAGACCTGGGAAGGTTCATTCCTAGGATAGTGCTGGGGATACAACCAGTCACAATGCATGCACAGTGAGTACAGTTGTCCCTTGATATCTATGGTGGATTGATTCCAAGACCCTGAAGACCCCAAGCCTTTTGGTTACTCAAGTGCCTTACATGGAATGGCTTGAGAGTTCCATAAAGCCTATGTACAGCCTCTCAGATACTTCAAAGCATCTCTGAATTACTTATAATATTAAATACCTCATAAATGCTATGAACCTAGTTGCTACATTGTACTGCTTAAGGAAGAACAGCAAAAAACTAGAGTGATACCTTTGTTCCCAGAAGTCTGGTCACAAACTGAGCTGAATGAGAACTGTGTCCAATTCAGTTGTTAGGTTCAACATTGACCTTATGAGGAAATTTGATTCAGTTCTCATTCAGTTTGGTGTGTGACTGGAATTGTGGAGAGAACTGAGGTACCATTGTAGTTGGTACATATTGAGTACAGACCCAATTTGTGTGTGTGAGTGTTTTTGATCCACTAGTGTTTGAATCCATGATGCAGAACCTGCCATAGTGATGTAGGAGATTAGGGTAAATGGGTCCAACAACTAGGTGGAATCTGTCAAATTATGGACCCAGGGAGCATGTGTGGGACACAGGACCCAGGATGACTCTGAGGCTCCTGAGCATTGTATACAGAACCAACCAGAAGAGTACAACTTTCAGTCATTCATTTCCATCTCACACAAAGCCAAACAAAACTTTTGATAGGACAGTTTAGTCCTGGCATCAGTTCAAGTGAGTTTTTGATAGATCCATTGTCCCAATGCCTTATTTGCATGGAAGAGAAGCCAATTCAAGAATTTTCCTTATAAGTCAATGTTTTTCTTTATACTTGAGGCTGTGAGCCTTTTTATCTCCTTCCTGTTACCCTGAAGAGTGTACTTCTTTTCCACCATCAATGAATGTCCCTCCCCACTAACTTTCCCATGTGTGTTGTTGGGATCAAGGAGGCTGAAGGGAGAGATTTACTTATGAAGTCCCCAGAGAAAGCACGGAGAAGCATACATTACATCAGCACAACAGCAGCAGGCAGGCAGCAAGCAGAGGAAGAAGAGGCTGCATTTTTATTGGCTGGCTCTTACACATGTCCATCTCACATATTTACATTCTTGTATGCTTACCCATGCTATACATATGCACTCGTCTATGCTAAGTCATGGTTACATGTGCATATTCTGCTCTGCATCTCCACTGGACAGCAGGTTCATGTCCTTAACACATCCTCAGATGCTCTGAGCTCTGACACAATTTGCTGTGGTTCTTCACGTTTGTCCTATTCTTTGCTCAGGACACTAAGAGCCTGGAAAGAATAACCTTGACACCATCATCCAGTAACAATGGGGTGGGCTGACTGCTTTTTGCTCTTTCCTTCAGGTCACTTGGTAGCTCAGAAACATATGGACAAGATTCAAACTCATGACTGAACATCTAACTTGGTCAGTGAATGAATTTTGATTGGGCTGAATGGCATTTTTAAAAATTAAAGCTATCATTTAAATACCCAGACAGTCCCATAAAAAAGTCTAGAGCTTGGCCTCTTTGAAAGAGATAAAGCTTAGCAATAATAAGCACTATTCAGTCTGTGTGGAGCTGAGAAGCTTTCTCCTTTTATAAAAAGCCCAGAGTTTCCCTTTGATGGGCATCTGCCACTGTCCTCTTTGTGTCCTAAATCCATGCCTGTGTTACCTGGCAGTGATTCACATCATCTCCGGGAGCTCCATAAATGCTAGAGTTTGCCACACCTGCTCTTAAAGCCCAGCCTCCATCTGTTCATCTCCAGGATCTGGCTTTTCTCTTTCTTATTTCCTTCTTTTTTTTAGTTTGTGCTCTGGGCATGCTACTTCTTGCCATTTGTCACACAGACTCCAAACTCACACACAATAATGTCCCTGCTTCCTTCGAGGGAAATGACTTCCTTCTCCACATGATGATGCTCATAGTTATTCATTCAGCATGGGGAAAGCAGGGGTAAGGGACTGAATTACGTCCCCCATTCATATGCTGAAGCGTTGACATCCACCATGTCAGAAGGTGACTGTGCTTAGAGACAGGTCTTGAAAGAGGAAATTGAGGCTCAGGAAGGCCATTAGAATGGAGCTCAATTTGATCTGACTGGTGTCCTTGTAAGGGAAGCAAACTGGGGCACACAAAGATACCTAGGAGGTCCTTACACAGAGGAAAGACAATGTAAAGACCTAGAGAGACTGTGACTGTCTGCAAGCCATGGAGAGTCGCCTCGGAAGACGCCGGCCCTGCCAATCCCTTAGTGTTGCACTTTCAACCTTCAGAATTGTGAGAAAATAAACTTATATTGTTTAAGTCATTCATTCTGTGGTACTTTGTTATGGCAACTCTCGCAAAGTACTATGGCAGATAAGATGTGTTGTTGTTTTGTTTTGTTTTAAATTGAATAGATCCTTTAAAAGAGGGATCTAGTCAGTGATACAGAAGAATTCAGTAGCTTCCCATGTCTTTTAGCTTTGGTTTGTTGTGAAAAAGGTTAATAAAAGAATTCTTTACTTTCCATTTTCCACGCTGACATCTATTTTATGTTTCCTATCAGTTCTGTTATCACTATCACTGTGGACATATTACGGAATACCCTAGGTGTAAGTTGGCAGGTAGACGAGATGGCCTGTAACTTTGAGTAGAGGCATCCTTAAGGCACAAGAAAGAGAAATCCTTAAAACCTTCCTTGGCAGCCAACCTATTTTAAACTAACTTCTAGGAGTAGAGATGTTTCAATAATCATTTCTTGGAGCAAAGGAGATCTTTCTATAGATAACTTAATTAGCAAAAGAACAAAGGAAACACTTAACTGTACTTTGAGTGAAAGCCACAGGGTTAGTTGATGTAACCAAAAACTTCTGAAGAGCATTGACTTCACACCGCTGGGGGAAGATTCGTCATGGATCCATCAAAGTCCCCTGGCATGAATCACATGCCCACTTTCTCCGGTTCTTTTTTCTAGAGCATCAACACCACAACACAGAGGCAAAGTCAAACCAGAGCTTGCTCCATGGGTGGATGAGTGTGCCTTTGGGGGACCCAGGTCCAAGCAGCCAGGGGAGATGGGGTACTGGGGGAAGTTATACTAGCAAATCCCGGTGTGCTAGCAGGAGGATGTGTTTCCATCCAGGCAGCCACGCACCTAGCTGAAACTTGGGATTCAAATATGAAGACACGAAAGACAGCAAGCTCTGTCCCTGTTACCAAGTCCATGACTCTCCTTGTAGTTGAATTGGTCCAAAACACCCAATGAGGCTTGGTGTTGCACGTGTATGCATGAATGCATTCATTCCTTGATTCTAAGAGTGGCCATTGAGATTTTTTCTGTGTGCTGAGCAGCATACGATGTGTTGAGTCATAAGGAGTGGTATGCTTTGCATGGGCAAGCAGACAAACTGACAGCTGGGGCTGTGTCTGTCTCCACTAGTCAGACCTCTGCTACTTAGCTGCTTCCCTGTCATTCATAATAATAATATCTAGCATCTATTGAGAGCTTCATGTGTGTTTAGTACACTGTTATTTTATGTTTATAGTGTCACATAAGAAGGCTGCATTTCTACTGTTTCTCATTTTATAGAGGAAGAAACTGGGAGTCAGGGATCGAACTCACGACCGCCTGCTTCCAAGGCAGGTTCTTATGCTGCTGAGCTAAATCTCCAGCCCAGTACTGTTGAATACTTTTCTTCAGTGCTGACGACTTCAGGATCTGATACAGATACATCTGACTCAAAGCTCACGATGTGTCTGCTTGTTTGTGTTGTCTCCCTGAAACCACAGCAGTGGCTGAGAAGGACAGAGATTTCTCTAAATGTGGGAAAATCTTAACAATTTAATTAAAGATACAGGTGCACGCAGTTTAAAAGTCAAGTGGTTCTACAAGGCGCTTTATGAAAACCACCCCTGCACGGCCTGCTTCTGTGTCCACAGCTGTCACAGCTCCCAATTCGCCTGCCTTCCGTCTCATTTTCATGCATTTTGCAATTTTTCACTTTCAGTGAATTTTTGTGACGGAAGACAAAGGTTTGTCTCTTTCGTTGGCTACCTCAGCCGTGCACATATTGCTTCCTATCCACCCGGCAGCATCCTCATACTATAGTTAAATCTCTCCTTCCTTCCTCCTCGTCTCCCTCGCTCCCTCTTCTTCCCCTCCACATTTTCCTTCCTCTAGGTCTACCCCTCCTCTACCTCCAGGAATGGAACCCAGGGCTTCAACACTGAGCTACATCCCTAACCACTTTTACTCATTTACTTATTTTTAAAATTTGGAGACAGGGTCCCCTACGTTTTTATGTTGCTTGGCTGGGCTTGAATTCCTGATCCTCCCACCTCAGCTTTCCAGAATACTAGGATTATAGGTGTGTCCCTTCAAACCTGGTTTAATTCGTACTTTAGATTCATATCTGGTGTTTACCCTATGTAAAAGGTATGAATGGTAGTCACAGGATTAATCATGCTCCATATAGTATATCATGATTAAGTCTCTTTTCCTGCACAACTATTTGCTTTCCTGTGTTAATAATTTTGCATGATTTGCTTTACACTGTTTTTTATGTGCTTACCACTAATTCATCCTTCTGCCTCTCACTCCATCATCTCATGCTCTCTCTGTCCTTTTCTGAGGTGACAGCTCTCTGAGAGTCTTCTGACCTTGGTGATTCTGGGCTGAGATGGAGCAGTCATTCCAGAATATTCTTTCCCTAATGTCTTGGGGATTTCCTATACTTTCCTCTTGAGTCAGATTCCCATTTTCATGGATCCATTATCTTCCTTTTCCTTGTTCTAGAAACATCCTGAAAAACATTCACAGAAGGAAACTTTTTTTTTTTTTCTGGTACCGGGAATTGAACTCACAACCACCTGCTTGCAAGGCAGGTACTTATGCCGCTGAGCTAGCCCAACAGAAGGAAACTTTGAGACCTTGAATGTCTATGTCTTTTCAAGAGTGTTACTTTATAGAGAATCCTACACTGGAAACAGTTTTCCTTTAATGAATCATGTCTGCATTTTCCTGCAATGTTAATCTTATTCCAGACCTTTTTGATAACTTTCACTGTACCAACAGAATCCAAGGCCTTGAGCACTTGCCTAGCATGCTGAGCTGCACCCTCGGCTCTTGCTCATCTTTTAAAAAGAAGCAAACACACTTTTCTCATCTCTAGAGGTTGGATCTTCTCTTGGTCCCCAGTGTTCTGAAACTTTACCAGGCTGTGTCTCATGTTGCTTTATTTTCTGAGTGCTATGGGCTCTCCATCCAGACAACTCAGGTCCTTCAAGGATGGGAGTTTTTCTAAATTGTTTCCATGATTGCCTCTAAGGGAGGATATTTCTTGGAACAGTGGGCACGTCTCTCTTAGTTCTCATGGGAAAAAATTAAATTTATCTTTATATCATTTTAGCAATAGCACTGGGTATCAGTGGTGCCAAATAATTGTTGGTACACTCAGCAGAACTGAGATGAACATCTTTTACAGCTTAAGACTTAAGATTTTTAATTTTTGACCATACTTGTCACATTTCGCATGTGATTTGGAGTCCTGAGTGACTATCTTTGGGGGGGGGTCCTCTTACTCCGTTTGAAGGTTCAGCCTAACCCGATGTCAGAATGACAACCTATTATTAGGAGCACTCTCAGCCTCCCACGCAGTCCCTGGACTAGCTTATCTCTTCCCACAACTGAGCTGGGGAGTGGTGGTCAAGGAAGGAGGTGAGAGATGCCTCCCTCCAGTTTCCTGCTGAATTGGGGAGGTTCTTCCTGTCTGACCTGCCCAGCCCTGAACTCCAGTGATGAATGGGAGAGACAGGTGGAGGGGAAGGCTGGAAAGGATAAGCAAACCTGTGGGGAAAATCCAGAGGAGTGGAGGTCAAGTGCAGGAATTGCTGAATTAAAGTGGAAATCCTTTGGAAAGCTTGCTGGGGGAAGTTTATCATTCAGCTCAAGATTTAAGCTTGAAAGGTTTATGGTTCCACAGAAGTGCGTTCAAATTTCTTCTTTAAGCATAACCAAAATGCCTTTCTCTAACACTCTTCCTTGAATTTTGGTGATAGAGTAAGGAAGACCCCTGGATGGAACCGAGCAGAAGCATGAATGAAGAATTTGGGACCCAGGCATGACTGACACTGTATCTCAATCTGCTTTCCCCATTTATGTCTCCTCCCTTAGTTGCTGCTTGGGACATGTGTCCCCCTTCAAGTGTGTCATGCATGAGAAGGGCCCATGAAACCTTGACTCCCATATGCAGGGTGTCCTTATAGGGAATCCTCTTCTTAGGTGACACATTACTCTGCACTAAAAGTTGGAGTTTTCTGTTTAAGAATCTTGTAGCATCCTCCCTGTGATATGCATGATGCGAAACAGCTCCTGACCCTGTGAGATTCTGTCTTGTTAGCACTGTCCTTCCAGACTATCGCTGTATGGGGACCACTCTGTTACCAGCTTATTGCTCAAGAGAGAGTCTAGTTAAGTCTTCAAACTTAAAGATAGTCATTATGTTTCCAGCACTTTGTTTAACTGTAGACAAAAATTACAATGCAGCAGATAATACTTGCACTACCTGAATCTCCAGGCAGCCCAGAGTCCTAGCTGATGTGGGGGCACTGCAGGCTGAAGGATGGAATTCTGGGTAAAGAGGGAGTCTAGCTGATACTGCTCTGTTCTATGCCTGGAGCAGTGCCTGCTACACGTTAGATACTCGATAAATGTCTGTTTATTGAAGAAGAGCAAATAGCAAGTGAAATTTAGTAACTCTCCCCAGTCTAATGGCATTGTTTCCGACCCATATGATATTTAATGGGCTGCAGTGTATACAGGGCCCCACACTTCACATCTATTAACTCATTTTACCCTCAGAGTCATCCTATGACCTTGTTTATGCAATCAAACCTAACAATTAGGGTGCTCTCATCCAATTGGAGTAGAATATGTTTGTCCACGTGCTCAAAACTTTAATGCCAAATTTCACCCATGAAAATTGCAGGCTTCTTGGGGAATAATTCCAGTGGCCATTTGACTCTCCCTTTTTTGAAGCCCAACACATTTTTCTGCTTCAGTCTAACCTCAGAGTAGAGCTCTGATCATTACCAGAGCACCTGGCTTCTTTGCTTCCCATGTCCTTATCTTTTTTTCAAGGTTGAAAAAATATTGCTACAATAGTAAATATATTTTGTATCTGAAACACTACCCAAAGCCCAATATATTAAAGGCTTGGTCACCAGCTTGGAGCTACTGAGAGGTGGAGGACCCTTTAAATGGGGCCCACTGGGTGGTCCTAGGTCACTGGGGGTGTGGCCTCGAAAGGGATTGTGGGATTTCACCTTTTCCTGCCTCTGCTTCCTGGCTGCCATGATGCAAGCAGTTTACCCATGTTTCCTGTCATAATGTGCTCCCTCTCCACAGGACCAGTGCAAGGTGGCCAGCTGACCTTGGCTGAGACCTCTGAGATCTTGAGTGAGATCTCAGGTATTTGTGACAGTGATACAAAGCCAATTAACATGTAGTGATTGCTTCCAGAACACTCAAACAGTGCAGAAGTATGAACTAAAGAGGACTGTGCCTCTTCCTCCTTCCTTCCCCAAGCCTCTCTCTGCAAACTGTATTCCTGGCAGGTTGCTACCACAGCCACTCATCAGATTGGGGTGTTTCTCCAGACTTCTTTTGGGCCTTTTTCTGAGATCATATTATTCATATTGCTTTCCAACCTTGGATTTTAAATCTGACAGCGTGTTGTAGACATATTTTGTACCAGTACATTTGCTGTAACTGATTCTTTTTAACAACTACAAAGCAATGACTAGCTGCCAACGACTCACCTTTATTGAGTGTCTCTGTACACCAAGTAATGGTTGTCACTGTATTATATTTTCACAAGGGCCACATGAGGAAGGTGTTTTATACCCCCTGCTTTTTTAATTTGAGAAAGTGGAGTTAACCAGTTCCTTAAAAGCCCATTTAATGGGATGTGCATATGTGAGTGTAAATATATCTGTAGGACAAAGTCCTACATAAATTCATTCTACACCTATTCTTGAGAGCCAGGTGTGTACCGGGAAATGTCCTTGGCCCCAGGGTGCTGTACGGAGGGCAATGCAGGTTCCTGTCCCTGGGGTTCTTACTGGCCATTGCTTATACAAATACGAACAGGTACCCAGATACGGTGACAGGAAGTACCGCAGATCTAGGGCAGTAGCACAGGGAAAGCTGTAGATAGTGCTAGGCTGCTCCTCTAAGGCAGGTGGTCAGGGAAGGTGTCTCTGATGAGCGACAAGAATAAAGCAAGCGAGAGGACTTTCTAGAGCAGCAAAGCAAAGATGGAAATGTGACCAGAATAGAAAAGAGTATCAGGGAAGACTCCACAGTGAGGGGACTTTGCTGAACGCTAAAATTCCTTGGAATTGCTTTGTCTGTTTATTAATACGTGTTTGCAGTCCGTAATGTTTACCTTCCTCGCATAGAGTTGGGCCTTTTTATCACGCATCCCAATTCCCTTTTTCATTCCCTTGCCTTTCTTTCTCTTCCTCTCCCTTCATTTCTTGGTCCCCTTTCACTCTGAGAAAGATCTATCTCCCTACTTCCTATTGTCTAGCTTTTTGTTTATACTTTGGGTTTTTCATATAAGATAAAGCATGTGATATGGGAGCTTGTGCGTCTGATTTCTGTGTTTCACCTAACGTTATGGTCTCGAGGGACATCCATTTTCCTACAATGACTCCAGCTTGTCATTTTTTATGGCCAAGTAGTACTCCATTGTGTATAAACAAAACATTTTCTTTATCCACGAGGGGAAGGGAGGGGCTTGAGAAGATGGGGGAGGGAAGAAGAGTCCCACCATGGACTGGGGTGCTGGGTGGAGGTGATCAGAAGAGCCTGAGGCAGGGAAGGGAGGGCAGGTGTGAGACCCAGTTAGGTCTCAGTTTGTGTTTAGGAGAGGTTGTCCCAGACAAGGGGTTGCATGTGGCCTAGGGTGGGGCTGAGGGCAGGGAGGAGAGAACCTCTAGATCGAGCAGAAGCAAACAGGCTCCCAAATGTCAAACTGTTCTTAAAAACATTTTGCAGACTTCACTTACCTGTATCCCAGGAGATGGCCAAACTCCTGAGGTCCTATTTATTTTTGTGGGTGAAATCAAGCACTTTTAAGTATTTCACAGGCCTTAACTCTTTTTTAGGTTATCAACTTTCAACAATGGACCCTGGCCCATTAATATGATTGATTTATAGAATTTATAGACATAAAACCTTTCTGGGCTTAAATTTTGAATTTGGAATTTTGTTTATAGTTAAGATATTAGTCCTTTGTCACATGATCAGCACTTTCTAATTTTTCACTTGATTGTTAAAGTGCTTCTTTGGAGTGCAGAGGATTGAGAAATTTATGTAAGCACCCAGTATCCCATATGGCTTCTTGGCTGAGGTCTTTCATCGTACTGGACGGCCCTAGAGGAAGGTTGGTTTTCTTGTATTTTTCTTATAGCTCCCAGTATGTCTCTGGTTTCTCTTATTTTCCCAGCAGGGCCCATGGGGATGAATGGAGAGACACTAGCTTCTTTCCCGGCTTCCTCGGCCCCCAGGGCCAAACAGCTGGGTAGCGAGGAAGGTGCTTTCGCTGCACCCTGAGACCAAGGCATTATCCGCTGGTTTTGAGCTTAGCAGGGGTCAGCAGAGTCTCTGCCGTGTGCCACCTAGCACGAGCTTCCCTGCAGGAGGAAGACGCCAGGTCAGCATGGAGGAGGATGCACAGAGGTCAGCTGGAGCTGTGGCTGGAGCAGGAGGGCAGTGCTGGGCAGGGGGCGCCCTAGGAAGCTGCCGAGTTGGCTCCTGCTCACTGCGCCAGGACTTGGTGAACGGAGCGTTTCGAGACAGCATGATGGTTTCTGCTCCGGAGCCGCCCGTGAGGGAGGAATTATTACTTTAAACAAGCCACATCACACTCAAGTTTGCATTTTGTGCTCCCCCACTTGGGGGCCGCTGGGGGTGGGGGCGTCCCGCTGGGGTTTCCAGTCCTTTTCTTGTCCCCGTCTGCCATCTACCGGCCACGGCGGGGAATACCCGGGGACGCCTTCAGAGGGTGCCCACGAGGAAGATTCTTCTATCACTGCTCTGTGTGGCTGAGGCTGAAGTACCAGACAGGTTGTGTAATTCACTAGGATCCAGAACTTATTTCCCTCAGAGCCACAGTTCCTAGAAGACTGAATTCCCTGACAGATCTCTTTCTGATTCCCTGAATTCCCGCCACCTGTGTTGACCTCGCCAGACTACACTCACTCACTGCGTGGATGACTAGAGGCAAGAAATGAAACCTTGTGCCTCAGTTTCCTCATTTGCAACCTGGGGTGCTGCCAGGTCTTCTTTCTTCCGGCTCTGACTCAGAGGATGTGAGCTGTCAAACGCGAAGCCTGTTCTCTGCCCCCAACAAGCACTTCCTGAATGTTAAATTACTGACTTGCTTGAAATCTACCTAAAAATGTAGCTGGCCATCGAGACGGAACATGCAGTGTTCATTTGTAACTTAGGGGCTCAGCAGTATTGTTCCAAGATGCTTTGGTGTGAGCCCTGGATTCTCAGCTGAAAAGCAAGAGCCTTTCTCACCCCCTGTGGGTTCAGTCCCTGCTTCCCCAGGGCCTCTACTGTGCTGTCTCTGGACCTCTCTTGCATGGACCATTTCTGTCTTGGAATCCTGACCTGCCTGGGATTCATCATCGTGTCTCACGGTGTGCCACTTAGCCGCTGCTCGAGAAACACTTGTTGAAAGGCAGAATGGAGAATCGCTGATTCCCCAGGAACCTGGAGTCCAGTGGCACCAACGCGAGTCCATGCCGTGGATTCGGAACAGAAAGATTTGGCTGGCAAGGAATGGAATGGTGGACTGAGACTGGATGCAAAGGTCAAGGCTCACCCTTGGTCTCACACAGCAGAGGGATGTGCTGAAGACTCATCTGCTGAGAGGAGGGTGAAGGGCGGGGTCGGAAGCTGGTCCTCCATGCCCATCTGTGTCCCTGAGACCACGCCTTCACAGGCTGACACCAAGCTCCTGTGGCCCCACTGCCCTCTCATTTGTGCTGAAATGACCAGTGCTTAAGATCTAGATGTCAGAATATGTCTTCCCCAAACTCACTAGTAAATCTGAGTGGTGACAGAATGCCACCAGCACTGCCTGATACGCTTTGTCAGGTGCAAAGATCCTAGCTGTGCTGAGTGCCTGGGACCAGGTGGGCATCTCTGTCCCACTTTCCCCCATTACTTTTTATTCTTTGTCCCCACAGACTGCAGCCAAACGAGTCTTTCTTGATAGTATTCAGTGGCCATTCAGCAGATACTCACTGAGCCTCTGCCACAGCCCCTACTGCTGGGAGCTCAGGGGAGAGATGACCCTTAAGCTCTTGCTTACAACCTACGGAAAGCCAGTTGCACATAAGAGTAAGTGATATCAGAGAGTTTGGAAGATGTGAACTAAACTATTTTAAAGCTACATCTCTGGGTGGTTTCAGTCCCCAGAAGGCTGACTGATGAAGGAATCTGCCCTTCTCTCTAGCTTTCTTGTCTAAATTCACACTTGTGTTCTTTCACTAAAGGTGACAGAGTTTTAAAGAGCGGTGTCGCCTTCCCACACTCTCATCGAGTCACTTCCCCAGAGGAAAAGGTGTAGGGCTGAGAAGAAAAAATGGAATGCTTTCCCCCTCCCAGCTCCAAGAGGCAGCCTTTCCATGTGCCTGACGTCATGTCTTGGGTGTGTAGGGAGGTGGCAGCGAACTTCCAGGCGATGCTGTACATTCTAGTGGAGCATCCTAACCCTAGAGCCGGGGTTGGCCCAGGACAGTGTCAGGACCCGGTGAGACACTGCTGTCCTGCTGGGAGCTGAGGCTGCTGAAGCCAGCCCATCTTCCACAGACACGGACACACAGCTGTGTGGAATTTTTTTTTTTTTTTTTTTTTTTTTTTTTTGCAGGGGAATCAGGAATCAAACTCTGGACCTCGCTCGTGCCAGGCAGTCACCGTGCTGCTGAGCTACTCTCCCAGGCCAACAGTGTGGAATTTCAAGCACTGGATAATGGAAAAAGTCTGTCCTTCATGGCGCAAGGTGGAAAAACAGGAGGCAGGCAGAGGTGTTTGAATCCCCCACTAGTCATCCACCTCTCTGCAGGTTTCTTCATCTGAAAAGTGGGGATAATTTCGTATTTCTTTCAGTACTAGTGTAAGGATTATTGTAAAGCACAGACGGGGAAGAATATGCTGTCTTATCTTCAAGGGACTTTGGAAAAACAGGACCCTTAGAATAACAGCAATAATCACAATAATGTGATCTGAAGCCAGCTGATACCTTCGCAAGTCAGATGGGAGCTGAGAGGAGGGAGAGAAGCATTACCCCACCAGATTCAGTGGCGTCTGTTCAGATCCACCCAACATAAATCTACTAAGCATCTACCGAGGGCAGGCTATGCTATCCTCAGTCTGTATGGCGGAAGTTAGAAAGACCTGGGTTTGTATTCCGTCTCTGCCTCTCACCAGAGATGTGACTTTGATGGTGGCTGAGTCACTTTGGAGTTTCTCCCTGAATAAGGCTGGTGATAGGACTTGCCTCATTCTGAGAGGGATAAGTGAATTAATGTAAATAAAGGATGTCACCAAGTCCTGGGCACTCTCCACCGTGCTCAGCAAAGAACAGCTGCTACCACGGGCGTCATCATCACCCCCACCCCCACCATCACCACCAGTCCCTGGGCATAATACAAGGATTTAAAAAAATGAATCAGGTATATTTACTGCTCCACACACCTCTCAGCTCCCCTGGGATCCAGGGGCAGCCTTTGGTAGGTGATCCACGTGGAATGTAGCCTATTTTTCTGGAAAGAATTCTCTTGGGAAATTTGCAATAGTTGACTGGCTTTTTCCTAATCACATCTGCTTGGAATTACGCTTCCTTGAATCTGGGATAGGACCTGGGGTCTCCATTAGGCCTACTATTTTTTTTTTTTTTTTTTTTTTGTACTGCGGATCAAACTCACGACTTGTGCTTGCCAGGCAGGCACTTATGCCACTAAGCTAATTGCCGAGACCAGCCTACTAGTTTTTATAGGGCTGAAACCTATCCTGTCTGGTCTTCATGGTTACCCAGGTGGACAGATTTCTAAATTAGGAGACCCACTTGGTGTACATTTTATTATGTATTTACGCAGGCTGTGGTTTATATATATCTGAGGGTATTCTAACATTGCATAAAATAAAATGCCAACTGAGTGCTATTGTACTGCATAGGATTTGTCAAATTAGCAAGGTAGCTTATTAATCATCAAAGCCTCATAAAAGTTATAAGGTGAGTTTCAGAAAATAAATTCCAATCGCGTGTACTCAGAGTATGGCTTTTGTTCCTGGTTTATGGTGGGGAGGGGAACTGGAGCCCAAGAGCTCCTTAAAGAGGTCCTGTAATGGAGGCACTCGGGGATGTTTCCAAGGGGGCCTGCTCAGAGGAGGGGGGCGGTGCAGCGCAGTCAACGGTAAGATTTCTTTTGCATAGTGTTTAGTTCAGTTGGTATAAGGTGAGCAGAACACAGAAGAGTTAGCCGGGGACCCTGTCAATTAGAGGCTACACGGAGTTCTCTTTAAGTTTTTCAAAGCTGTCCCCAAACTACCCATACCAGGTTCACATTCACCAAGGAGAAGGACATCTGTGTATTTTTAGATAGAAAAGTGCTGCCTCCTTGTCATTTCATAGAAAATGCTTTTTCTGCGCTTCCCTTCGCTGGGCCTTGTGGTATCTCAGTAGGAAAAGGCACTACCTGCTAAGTAAAGATAAGCGGTGCTTATTAGCAGAGATTTGCAAGGAAGAGGCTGTTTTAAAATGGATAAGGAGGTCACCGTGTCCCTCTGGTTCTGAAGCAGTAACTCGCCTTCCTTGGCCCGGAGCGGCAGCCCCAGGAGCCGTGTGGGTTTGCTGGTCTCACAGTGGGACCCAGGTGTACAGCGTAGCAACCTGGCTGTGGACTTGTCCGGACAGCAGGTCCTGCTGGTGCGGGACAGATGCTATGCAGCTTACTTGGGTTGTGCTCTGGTAGAAGAGGCACCTGGATGCCAGGGGCTGATTCTGGGCTTGGTGCTGCCAGGTAAATTTTGTGGTGTCCGTGGCCTCTCAGGGGTCAGGAAACAGCTGGCCATGGCAGTGGTGGATGATGGGGGAGGCCGTGTCTCTGTGCCTGACATCGGTTTCACATTGAATGCACTCAGCTATCCAGATGTTTGTGCAGGCACAGATGCTGGCCCACGGGAGGACAAAGCAACCTCTCAAACCCTCCTTACCACGTCTTCCTGCTAGTCCTGGAGAAACGGGTGGTCACTGTCATGCTCCTGTTTCTGTCTAGATCGGGTGAAGCAGTTAAGTCTGAAAAAGAAGGCGCTGAGCTTTCCATGCCCCAGTGACCCCTGCCGACTTCTCTGCCACTCCCGACACCAGCTTGGCTGGACCAAGCAAGCAGGAGCCCAGGGAGCTGTGTCCACTCCTTGCCCAACACGAGCTCAGCTTAACTCGACTGTGCTGCTCAAAGCACTGGGAAAACGACCTGGGCCGGGAAGGCGAGCTCAGGAGGGGTGACAGGGAGGTCTGCCTGTCCCTTATGGTCCCGTGCTTTCTCCACCTGCTGCCTAAAGTGTGACAGCGGATGCATGCGGCTGCCCTGCCGCTCGGTGGGGTGAACTCAGGGCCGCTTCCTGGAGGCAGAGGAGGTGTCATCACCTTCCTCACACGATGGCTTTGCTCCAAGCCTTTCGGGTGTCATCTGCTTCTTTGGCTACTGCTCTGGAATAGAGAGTAGCTGTAAAGAGGATGTGACAGAAGCCACTGCGCACAGCTGTGAGCACAGCTGCTTGGAGACGTGGAGAGTCTATGTCTAAGTGTTCCAACGCCACTTCTCTTGGGCTCTTCCTTTTCAGGGTTTAACCATGAGCAAATGATGCTTCGCCTCTCTGGCTTCTCGCTTTCTTATTTATTTATGTTTTCTTTCTTTTTTTGGTGCCAAGGGTTGAACCCAGGGACTTACACTCTGCCACTGAATGTGTTCCATTCCTGGCTTCTCACTTTCACAGAGAGTTTTCAAGGCCTAGCAGGGGACCCACCAGTGTGATCACACAGGCTCATACAGTGGTTCAATGCACAGAAGGAAAATCTTTCAGATTCAATTTTTCTTTAAAAAACAAAAAGTCCACCCCAATGCTATAACTGTTAGGCCCTTGAACAATTAAAGTGTGGCTGAGCATTTTATTATCAGCTGTCAGTCTTCGTCTTATTATAAGAACACAAGTGAGGCTAAGGTAGAGAAATTTAGAGGAGGATGCTTTTTAAAAATCACTGTTATCCTCTCAGTATGACGTTTATGTCATTTTGATTTGTCTCGAGAGAGACAGTTGCAGACAATTGACGGGCTTCTGGACGCTTCCTGATGTTTAATAATGAGCAGGACAGTAACACCTCCTGTTCATGAAGGAGAAGGGCTGCCTCTCTCTCAGTTAGTGGAACATTAGTTATTGACCCTCCCCAAAATTGAGGCATGTGCCCGGGGGCTGTTTCTTCACAACACGGAGATGTGAGAGCAGGGTGGCACACCACTTGGCTGTCTTGTTATTTTCTTGGCTCTAGTCATGGATCCTTTTTTTTGAGTGTCAGGGTTTGGACCCAGAGTTTCCAGTGGTTGGTTCTGGTGACGCAGTGCTTCCAGAGGATCAGGGAGCAAAGATAATTCTCGGGGCAGCCTGTGAGCTGGGAACTGGTTCAGAAAGTCCTTGAAGGCTCTCTGTTGCATACCCGGAACTCTGCCACCTTACTTACCCCATGCCAAGGGCAGCTGACTGACTTGGAGAGACAGCACCAGGGAGCTGTTTGTGCCCCAGGACTCAGCGTGAGAGTAATTGAGGCTTCTTTTTTCTCCTGGCATCACCCCGTGTGTTAAATTAATGCAATGGCAGGGTGAGTGGAGCACTCTTCTGTTTGGTGAGCTTTGCTTCTGTGAGCTGGTGGTGGGCTCGGGGCTCCCTTGGTATTCAGATAGTTTTCCCTGTGACAGTGTGAGCCAGGGCTCTTTAACTCTGCTCAGAGCAACTCCCCGACAGTGCAGTTTAAACAAAGATTTTGTTGTTGCTGTTTCTGTTGTTCACCACTAATCCGACATGACTGTTTCTTTTCCAGAGGCTTCCCTGGGAAGCTTTTCTCAAAGCTTTGTCCTGGGGTTGCAGAAATTTTTCATCTTCTGTCGATGCCTCCTTTTGTGCTTGGAATTCTTGGGATATGAGGAGGATTACACACAAGAGGATTTTGTGCACCACAAATAGAAGTGGCACACCTCGCTGCCATCCATGTTCCAGTCTCCAAAGGAAAATCATATGACGGTTCCCCAAGCAAGGGATGCTGGGAAATGTAGTCTAGCTGTGTGACCTAGAGGAAAAAGGAAATAGGATGTCAGACCTCAGTCAGCCTCCATAGGAGTCTGGCTGCAAACACCAACTACAAAGGGAGAATGTGAAATCTTGTTTGTTTTTTGGTCCTGAGGACTGGACCCAAGACTTTCACAGTGAGTTACAACCTTAGCCCCATTTATTTATTTTTAAAAATTTGGGATAAAATCTTGCTAAATTTCCCAGGTTAGTCTTCAACTGTCGGCCTCTTGCCTCAGCTTTGTGCCTGGCTGATATCACAGGCCTGAGCTACCATGCCTGGCTGGATGTGAAATCTTCATTCTTCAAAGTTAGCATTGCAGGATTACTCTGCTTGTTTACCCTCATGCAAGTTTTAATTTTAACACAATTAAAATGACTCCAGCATTCCATGTTCATACAGATTAAGCCAATGACTTGATACATATTTCAATTCATGGTGGAATATCCTGGAACATTCCTGCTGGATACTAAGAAGTTATATCCTAAGACACTATTAAATCATAGAATAGCAAAGAACTAAGAATTATAATAGAACTTTAGAATCAGAAGAACCCTAGAAATTATCGAATCCTTTCCAAGTGTGGTTGTGCCTGCCAAAAAGCCCAGCTACTGCGAAGGCTGAGGCAGGAGGATCACAAGTTTGAGAGGAGCCTGGTAATTTAGTGAGACTGTCTCAAAATAAAAAATTAAAAATAAAAAGGGCTGAGATGGAGTGCAATGGTAGAGTGCCTACTGGCACATGTGTGTGGTTCAGAGTTTAGTACCCAACAAAGAAAAAAAAGTCCATAGTTTTAGTGAAGGGTGAAACTGAAGACAAGACAGAGAGAAGGCATGTTTCTTGAGATGCATCAAATGCTGCATCAGATGCATCAGAACTCTGTCCATTCTGAAGAGACGCATAATGACAGGACATACCTGAAGTCACCTGCCCTAAGAGAAATGCGCCCTGTGCTCACCTCAGGCGGTGACTTCTCTTCCTAGCTGTTCCTGTGAGCGGTGTTCACTGTCCTCTGAAGCTGAAGCATGGTATGGTACTGTGTGCATGATTTTCAACACGCTCAGGGCTGCATGGCCATCTGTGGTGTCCCAGCCGCAGTAGGATCATTTTCCAGTTCCGAGAGCAGTGGGATTTTCTTTTCACTAGTGTGGAAAGGAGCACATCTTGGGGGCTGACTTCAGAATGGCTCATTGTCCCAGCCCTGACAGGTGCCGGCTTTGACACCAAGGGTCGGATCCTGTCATGACTCACGCTGCATGGATCACTGCCCCCGAAAGGGGTCTGCGCACACATCAGTGTGGGATCTGTCCCCTATGAGCCGTGGCCACTCCTCTGAATGGCTATCTGCGGAGTGAATAGCTCTTCACCAGCGTCCCCCATTCTTCCAGGCTTACTGCAGCGCCTCGGTCTTCTCCTCCTGCTCATTAGAACTGACACTTCCCAGGCCAGGGGTATGGCCAGGGTGAGTCACCAGATGAGCACTCCATCCCGAAGGCAGGAGTGCAGGGAGCAGCTGGCCGGGCAATACAGGGCCAGCACCCGGAAAGAGCATGCATTCCACTCCCGAAAACCCAAGGAGCTAATCAGGTGATTTTAAAAAATTAAAACAAACGAATCCCCAGCTCTCATGTATACACAGCTCTTGCCCACCCCTGATTTCCCAAATTAATGGGCGTTTCCCCCTGAAGTTGGTTTAGCTCTCTCTATTCATCTGTTTACTCTGTGTCGTAGCCAGTTTCCTATTTATCACTGTGACTCATTTCTTGACATGGAAATTGAGAGAGGCACTAGAAATGTTTTACGAATCCAGCTGAATTCTGAAGGCCTGCGGCCTCTGTGTGGCTATTTCATGGAGGAAATCTGTTTATTTACTAAGGGGTACAAATTAGGCATTGAGCACCCCTGAATCCCACAGGTGTAATCACTTGCCCAGCTGGTTTTTCCCTGATTGACTGAAGCAGAAGCATTAGATATAGAACCACGGAAGTAGCTTTGGCCTAAAGAGGGAGATGCTTTTCATGGGTTTTGGTTCTCCAGCTGTTCCATCTCTTCTGATGGGAGTAGAAACAGTCCGTGATCTGGGCAAGAAGGGGAAGGATGATGCTAGTGGAGAGGATGATCTCCTATTGCTTGCATACTCCCATGGAGATCGGAGGGGTCTTTTGAAAAAGCAACAGTGGACACTTTTCTGTCATCTTAAGGAAATAGCACTGGGGCTTGCTCGTAGTAATTGTTTATCATTTTAATTCATGTGAACTTCACTCATGTAGTAAATGATGGAACCCTTCCCAAAGTTTTGGAAGACAAAGGCAAGCTCGAATGATCCTGGCCTTCAAGGAGCTCGTGGTTTAGTGGAGATGACAGACAGACACCACACTGTGTGCTAAGCTTGTGTACATGCAGAGGTGTGAATGAGTCTGTGTACACAGGGGCTTCAGGGACAGTTTCATAGGGACATGAGGGGCTGGGGGGAAGTGAGTTTTTCCTAGGAAAGTCAAAGAGGAAAACTTGGAGGAATTGCTGTGGAGGCGGGAGAGGGCATTCTCAGTACAGGATGTATGTGCTCTCAGGGTGAGGGTCAGGGCACGCTCAGGGTGAGTGAAGTCTTCAGGGCAGCCTGGCACAAACTGAATATGGGCTTGGGATTCTGGGCTAAGCTGCAAAATACAGAAAAGTAATGATAAACATTTTAAAAAAATGTCTGTTCACACTTTTAGGTGCCAGAGGCATGTGCCCCCATTTATTCTCCTATTAATCAACTTTGTGGTGCTTGGTGTTGGACTCAAAGGCCTTCACATTACGTTATTTTATTTACATTTGGAAATAGGGGCTCATCGGTCTCTAAACTGCCCCACTGGACTTGAACTTGCAATCCTCCTGCCTCAGCTCCCAGCGGGCTGGGATGAGAGACCTCACCTCTGCTTCCAGCTTCAATTCTTTTTTTGAAGCTCTTGTTCTACCTACTGAAGAATATAGAATCGCCCTCAATCCAGGGTCTGTCTCTGTTTGTTTAAATTTTCCCCAAGTCTCGGGGCTTTGGGTAGACATTGGTGGGAATGGAAGATCAAGAGGTGCCTGAGCCCTGGTCAGGGGCTCCTGTCTTTTGGGGAGGGAGGCAGGAGCCTCTCAGGCATGGGGGGAGCATGCCTGCCTTTCCTCAGGAAGAGTGGGGGCTCTAAGCCCCCAAGCCCTCATTACTTGTTCCCTTCTTTCTTCTCAGCCAAGGCTTTTTGCAACCCTCAGGGATGTGTAGTATGCAGGGGCTGAGGTTGAGAAACTCGGCTTTTAGTCTTTATGTATTTTCCAAAAGCTTTTCTTTTCAATCCTGTGTTCTTTCCACAGGATAGGTATTTGAAGCTAAAAAACCAGAAAGCGATTCCTCTCCCCTCTCTTTCCTACTGTCTTAGTTACTTTTCTCTGGTTGCTGAGACAAAATATCCAACACCTAAAGTTAAAGGAAGAAAGGTTTACTTAGTTCACAGTTTGCAGAGGTTTCAGGCTGGCTCCAAGGCAGGGTAGTGCCCAGCAGAGAGGCAACTGTTCATAGCCATGGAGGACAGCAAAAGTAACCAGCAGAGAGAAAGGGAGAGGGATAGGGAAAGGGAGAGGGGGAGAGGAGAAAGAGAGAGAAGAGAGACAAGCTTCTCACTGTCCCTTATACACCCTTAATCTCAGCATTGGACCGTGAATCAATCAAAAACTCTAAATGAAGCCACCTCCTGAAAACCCACAGCCCTTTGACCACAAGAGGCTTTGGGGCCATCCAGACACAAACCGTAACACCTGCTTTTTCCCTTTCTTAAGGTTAGGGATCCAGGAAGGTCTAACTTAGACTGTTCAGTCACACAGGTACAGGGCATTCCTAGGGCACTGAAGATGAATGCAGATGCAGGAGGTCCACTGGCTGAGTTGATTGCTCAGGAGAGGGCATGGGCACAGATGCTGGTCTAGCTGTGGTCAGGTTCAAGAGCTACTAGTTTAGCTGAGTTGCTAAGGACAGGCCTAAAGTATTACAGGCAATGCAGGAAAAATACCTGTTAGAACCAAAAGTATTAGATGGGCAAAGTAGGCCAGCACTGCATTTGAAAGTATCCAGGCCTGATAGGGAATCTCTGGTTTATCATATTGAGAATGCAAAACATTAAAAAAATTAACTTGTGTTTTTTTCACCTGTCCTAAGTGCTATGCTTTATTAATTTATTTTACAAATTTTGTTGCAAAATGAGGAATTATACTTGTTTACATTTATGGCATGGTGTTACGATTTATGAGTAGAATGTAAAATAATTAAATTAAGTCACTACTATATTCATTACTTTTTGTGGTAAGAACACTGGAAATTTGCTCTCAGTGATACTGAAAGGCACAACTGAACAATGGGCCTACAAAACCCAGGTTCTTCTTCCAGGTAAATCGAGGCTTGCTATTCACTCTGTGCTGACCTCTGCAGATACTGCTCTCACTCCTGAGCTCAGCTGTTTGCCTTTCCACATTTGAGTGAGAACACATAGTATTTGTGTCATGCCTGGCTCGTTTCACTTGGCACAGTGTTCTCCAATTCTGTCTGTGTTGTACCTTTCTTTTGTAAAGCTGAGTAGGATTTCACTATGGAGGGTATCACATTTCCTTTTTCTTTTTTAGAGACAAAGTGTTGCTGTGTAATTCAGGCTGGCCTGGACTCACCACATACATAACCCAGGCTGTTCTTAAACTTGCGATTTTCCTCCTGCCTCAGCCTCCCAAATGCAGGGATTACAGGAATGCACCACCACACCCATCTCTGTATCACATTTTCTTATCCATTCTTTTGTTGATGAATATTAAGATACACATGTATATCATATATGGTATATGTACAATAAGACATATGTACAATAACTTCTCTGATGTGGATAATGTTGTAATGAACACAGGAGAGCACACATCTTTTTGACATACTGATTTTTAACCTTTTGGGTAAATATCCAGAGGTGAGATTGCTAGATCATAGGGTAATCCTATTTTTAGTTCTTTGAGGATTGCCACACAGTATTCCATAATGGCTGTATTAATTTTTATTAGCAACTACAGTGTATAAGGGTTCCCTTTTCTCCATAGCCTCACGAACACTTGTTAATGTGTATCTTTTCTGATAATGAACATTCTAATAGATGTAAGGTGATATTTCCTGGTTTTATTTGCTCCTCTCTGGAGACAGTAATGTTCAGTGCTTTTTATGTATCTCGTGGCCATTTGTACGTCTTCGTTTGAGAAATATCTATTCATGTTCTTTGCCCATGATATGTTTTGTACTTTAGATATTTAACAATTTTAGCCTGAAGAAAAGGAGGTCTTACTGCCAGCAATTTTGCATGTGGGAAATAGAGCTTTCAGAGAGGTTATGTAAGTTTCTCAAGGTCACTGGGCAAGAGAATGAGCACTGATTAGAATCCAAAGTTTTTCAAAACTCGAGCTGCTCTGAAATACTTTTGTCTCCCCAAGTGAAATGGTAAGGTAGTTAATAGGATATTAATTAACAATTAATACGATAAATTAGTAAAAATTTCTGTCAGGAAGCAGTTGAAGGGCAAAAGATGACTCCTAAGGAAAGGGATTAGCTTTTGGGCTTCACTGAATGGTCGCTTTGCTGAGGTCATACATCTTCTTTCTATACAGATAATTAAGGGCACCAAATTTAACAGGACAGGATAGTCGCTTATGTGTGTTCTGCAAAAATCTAATTCTTTACTAAGCAATCCGTTTTAAATAATCAACTTTGATATCATTTGCGCAAGTAGAATATAACATCACAACACAAAGACAGGACTCCAAGCTGCAAATTATAAAGCACCCTTGTTACCGCTGTGAATGTGATTTATAGAACCTTTTCCTTTTTTATATTCTTTGAAAGATCTTTATCTTGTTTTCCTTTGCAGTTTCCCTCAGTGCATTTTCATGAAAGTTATGACATTCGTCATTAAGAAGTTGCTAATTTTCTTAACTGTGACAAATTTCTTTCTTTCTGTGTGTCTTTATTTCAGGCATGTGAATGTCCATGCTTCTGATCTACATT
Source organism: Cavia porcellus (assembly GCF_034190915.1). Lineage (NCBI taxonomy): Eukaryota > Metazoa > Chordata > Mammalia > Rodentia > Caviidae > Cavia > Cavia porcellus. The sequence goes on from NW_026947509.1 coordinate 11,300,375, forward strand.
TTTTCTTCTTTAAGATGAAGGCAAAATCCTGAAAAATTTATTTGCTCAAATAACTTGACAGGGAAAAGGAGAAAGGAAGGAAGGAAGGAAGGAAGGAAGGAAGGAAGGAAGGAAGGGAAAAGAAGATAGAAACTTGTACATATATCCATAAGATAGCTAAGACGATTGTATTTCTAATTCTATTAGTTCTCAGAACAGCACAATTTAATACTCACAGGATTAGGTCAATTTTGCATTCTATGTCAGGTAATCTGAGTAACTCTTTTGAAGATAGCTATGCAAAATAAAAACCATTGTTAAGTTCCTATCATCTTATTTTGAAAGCCTATATTGTTATTGTTTTGGGTTTTTTTTTTTGTTGATATTTGTTTGTCTCTTCTGTTTCTTGTTTTTCTTGTATTTTTGTTTTGTTTTGTTTTTCCCCTCTTTAAAATTAAAATAAAAAATTGTCCTCCATTTCATTAAGTGCTTTTTGTAAGATAGACCTGGAAATGAATATGTATTTAACACATGGCTTTAGCCCAGATTGGCTGGTATACATTTACGCTGCCCAGTGGTCCAGACCTGACCAGGGCACCCAGCAGAGCTCAGGACACGCTGGCCCTCATACGGCCTTCATACGTGATCAAACAGTGTGGAAGAGCCCGTTGGCTGTAGAACGCACAGGTCCTTGCTCTGCCCCAGGCGTCCAGAGGTATAAGATTCTGATGTGAGACGGATGCACAATGTTACCCCTTTCTTCTGATGTTGAGGTCATCAGTGCACAGCATTCCCACCTTCGACATGATGATGAGGTCTCCTTTGAAGTCCCACAATCTCCATATTTGTTTCATTTCCTCTTCTAGACCCACACACTTACTTATTTCCCCGTGTGTGTCTTGGGGTGTTGGTACCTAGCAGAAGAATATTTTCAATAACCTCTCTCGTTTTCACTGTGTTTCTTTCTATCAGGCTTACTCTTTTATTACACAAGTTCACCTGGGCTCCATCACAGCAGGAAGGGGCCTTCTCTGAGAGCCTGACCCAGGTGAGACAGAACAGAGGCCCGCAGAGGTGCCGGGAGTTCAGTGCTCCAGGTCAGGCAGTCAGAAGGGGCACGTTAAGGTGGGAGGCCCCAGTGCACGGCAGGAAGACAGAGCAAGCAGAACGGGGAATGTGTATTTATAAACCACAGGGTGGAGGGGAGATGGGATCTAGGGTTCAAAACATAAACCCAACGATTCATTGTAAGGAGTTTGTAGTAGAATCCTGAGTTTTCAAGTTTCAGATGAGTTTACCTGGCTTGTTTAGATTTGACTTTTGTTGAAACCTGTTGTATTATTACTAGATTTTGCTATTACCTCCTTAGAAGCTTACTCTGTTGTTCCTCCCCTGTGCTAGAGTTGGCTGGGAGAGCAGGAAGGAACAGTTTTTGAAAATTTATCACCTAGCCGAGGGATGGCAGTGCATACCTTAGTCCCAGCACTCCGGAGGTGAGGCAGGAGGATCTGGAGTTCAAGGTCAGCCTCTGCAACTTTGGGAGACCCTGCCTCAGCATCGAATTTGAAAGAAAGTGGAACTTCAGAAGCAGTTGCTGTTTGAAAGTTTCCTGGTTGGAGAGGGAGAAACAACTACTTTTGTCTTGGAGAATGAGATCTGGGTCAGTTATAAGTCGCTGGGTTGGCATAGAGGGAAATAGGATGAAGGAAAGCACTAACAGAAGTGTGACACGAAAACGGTCTCCTTCAGATTAGACATAAACATACACAAATCACGAATCCCACTCTCCCAGGTTCCCACTTAGATGGAGTTCTGTTCCAGCTCAGTGAGTCCATTGTCTATGAAAACATTTCTATGTCCTCCCCGTGACATTCTCCTTCCTTCCACTGCAAAAATATTTTCAGCATGGTTTTATTTCTTTTATGGACTCTGTATTTTAACTCTTTAACCTGCGTATTTCAAGTCTCTAGTAACGAAAAGGACTGATCAAAAACTACGGTGAATTTTTTTTTTCATCCAAACAACATTCTTAAATTTTATTTTGAAGGTAGTAAAAATACAACAGAGCAAGACAGAACAAAGCCAATCGAGACAATGCAGTGAAATTGGTACAGAAGTTCACAGCAGGATACTGGGATGGTAGTAATAGGTACTATCGTATATCTCGTTATCTTCACAATAGTTGTCCAGTCAATTAGATATAATGAAATCAAACCAAAACCAGAACATTAGAAAGCCAATTGAGAGTATTGAATAGAGCAAACAAAACTAGACAGTGAAAACAACCTTTGTCTTCAAACAGAAGATAGAATGAAATCCCCCATGTTTGCTATATTGCATATGGTCATCCTCCTAAAAGATGCTGAGACATCTATTTCAGGTAGCTACGGTGTGTGTGTGTGTGTGTGTGTGTGTGTGTGTGTGTATGTGTGTGTGTGTGTGTGTGTGTGTGTGTGTGTGTATGTGTGTGTGTGTGTGTGTGTGTGTGTGTGTGTGTGCTTGATTCTCAGCCTGTGCGCCTTTAGGCTCACAGAAGCCACTGGTTCTCCTCCTGGCCCACTCCAGGGGCGCTTACCAAGAGGGCAGAAGAATAAGCTGCCTAAGTTCCACCATGGCTGGATCTCGGGAGCGCTGGTTCTCCTCCTGGCCCATGCCGGGGCTATGGTGAGTATTTTAATGTTTAAAAACATTACTGTCAAGCACCTTAAATGTGCAGTATTCTTTATATTTTGAGGGGGATTAATGGTAATGTGTCTTTTACAGTAATGCATAATACAGTTTTTAGCATTCATCTTATTTCTGATCACACTTCAGCGATCAAACATTTATTCAGTCAAACATTTCAATTTCTGCCAAATAACAACACTATGGTGGGCCCTAATCCATCTTATTCACTGAAGCTGGCACTGTGTGACTTCTGGCTCTTCCCCAAAGTACCAAATGACCACGAAAAAGAAATGTTTTAATTTGATTCAGGACACAGACAGCCACTACAGTGCATGCGCAGATGCTCCTGAAAAAGGACTTCCGGCACTGCAGTGGAAGAAGCCAAGCATGATGGGAAAAGTGTGTCAGAACGAAGCAGAAGTATTTCAGAGGGGATTAGTGGCAATGTGTCTTCTGTGGTAATAAAGCAACTTTATTAAATTTAATTGAATGTTTTCAATTAAAACATTGAACATCTACTTTGTTCACCCCTTGTATTTTTGAATTGAATGTATGCAAAATGCACAGAAAATATTGAAGAAGTGATTCCTTTTGGTCTGAATGTGCAAGACCTGCTCTCAGTCTGTAATGATTCTGTAGCTGTTTATTTCTCTATACACACATGTATTTACCTTCACACCTGCACACCTGTATCTGAAGGCAGTGGTAGGAGGAGGTTTGGCATTCAGGCTCTAGAGCTACCCAACTTGGCATTTTATTTTATTTTTTTGCAGAGGTGGGGATGGAACACAGGGCCTCACACATGCTAGGGAGGTAGTCTACCAGTGCACTATACCACTAGCTTGGCGTTGACTTTGAATTCTGGATTTGTCACCGTGATACCCAGCTGTGATCTTAGGTAACACGTTCCACTTGTCTTGTCGGTAAGGTCTCCTGTACCACTGATACCAGCATCAGTCTCCTAAGACAGGAGTCAGGGCAAAATGATAGGATGCTTCTCAAGCGCTTAGAACAATGCTCCTCAGTAATGAATTCGTGATCCACAACAGCGATCCACATTGTATTGAGAGCTGCCTGCTCACAAATTCTTTTCATCTGTGTAAACCTTGTGTCTGACCCCAGATTATAAATTTCCTTGGGGTGGAAACTGTTTCTCTCTCTTCTCTGTTTCCAAGCTCAATCCTAAGCAGAAAGTCAGCCTTTAGGGATGACGTATCCCTTACTTGTTGGAATTAGAGGAATACCTCGTAGCCTGGAGAACTCACGGAGCCTCCCGACACCTCCCTGAAACATTCCAGGCAGTAAAAGTGTAAAGGTAAATGATAGTTCTGAACCAGAAGAATCCCATATTTGGTCAGAAAGGCCACTGGCCTCTGGAACCTTCCGAGATAGTCATAAGAAATATTTATGGCTATAGGCAAATCCTTTTTCAACAAATAGCATTAAAAAGAAACTATATATATTCCATGTTCTAACCAGGCCCATGTTTTAGGGAAACTACATTCCAACCTGGGTGATGCATTTGGACAATATTTTTATTTTTTCTCCTCTCATTGTTCTTGTTTTATTTTAGTAATATGAAGTTAAGTTCTGATTCATCTCTATGCCCTGTCTCACCTAGGACTATGATGGTTTCTAGCTGGTGCAAAATTAGATTATCTTGGGACTATTTAAAGCAAGTTTTCAGGCCCTATTTGAGGAATAAAAGGAAGAGAGAGCCGAGCAAGATTGTGGTATTGGAAAAACATGTTCATCTCTTTTTCAAACATTTTGGGATGAGCGAGACCCCACACATATCATTCATAAATACCCCTTGACCACAAAACCATCGAATATTTCAAGGGAAATGGAATCCTTCAGACCCCGATTCATTTACACTGAACTCATCAGAATCTCCTTTCCTAAGAGCAACTCGATAGCTCAGGACTCCTCAGGGCCTTTCTTCCTGCACTAAGAGGTCACATTTTTTCCAGTGCTCATCGCAACTTGAACCGGGAGAAGCTCAAGTTCAAATTTGGAACCCGCAACCTTGAAGAGTCATCGGCCCTCTCTGCAGATCCACGCACAGTCTGTGCTTGGGGAGGAGAGGGCAGAGAGGCATGGGTGTTGGGCCGCTGGAACTGTATGCAGTGGGTCCAGTCTTGGGTGGAAGTCAGCTCATGCTGTAACCTCCTGGGAAAGCGGGGTGGGCTCTGGGGCAGGGCCCCTGAGTGCCGGCCCCATGAGGGTTAAAATGCCAGGGTGGGTCTGTGACCTGGGCTGCCCTGAGCTCTCCAGGGTGAGCACTTACAGCGTCCTTCAGGAAGGGGGTGCTTTCACAGACATTGTACAGACTCTGGACACACAGAGGTAAGCAAGGCAGGAGAAGCCCCTTGCTCAGAGATCAGCAAAGCAACTAAAGTGATGAGCACAGCTCTTAAACAGCTATGAAGCTCCCAACGGGGAAGGAACTGAGCTCAACTTCCGCTTGTAGATTGGTTACTGAACAAATGAAAAGCAGGATGAGGGGGGGAGATGTGTGAGAGGGGACTGGGTAGAGCCGGGGAAGTGAAAATGTGTAGAAGTTGGGGAGAGAGGTAGATGTGATCATTTAGCTTATAATCCTAGCACCCTGACAGGCGGAGGCAGGAGGATTTTGAGTTTGAGTCCAGTTTGGGCAATTTAATGAATTACAGAAGATTTTATCTCATAAAGGTAGGGGGAGCTGAGGTGTAGGTCAGGGGAAATGGGTTCTGCCCCAAATACTGGAGAAAAAGAGTGGGATTGGGAGGTTGGTTCATGAGAGGCCACTTGGGTTTGCTAACTGAATTCCGCCCTTTGCAGAGATGGGACGGCTTGGCTGTGTGTCCAGGTATGACACCATATGCCCTGGTGGCAACCTTGAATTTTCCAGGTTGATGCTTTATGGGGCAACAGTGCTGGCTGAGGGTCACAGCCCTGGGAGAAGCAATGCAAGCTGCTGTTCTTAGTCAAGACTGAGGCCTCGAGAGAGGAAATCTCCCAGGAGCCTGGTGAGAGTTGGGAGAATCTTCTTCCCTTCTCCTGGGAAAAGCAGGCACCGGGAGAGCAATACTTTCCTGAAATGTTTTACTATTCCTTTATGGGAAGAGTGGGATTAGCTGACTGGGGAAATCCTCTCTGTGTTCAGAAACCTGTTAAGATGCCTGAATGTTTCCTCCCCAAACTTGGCATCCCAGGACCAGCCAGGAGGACTATGGTGAAGACAGAGGTCTTATTCTGAATTCCGCACTCTCCCAAATCAAGGGATCAGATAGGTCACTTCAATCCACAGCGTGGCTTTCTTTCCTGATTTTGATTTTTACTGGAAGGTTTGAAAGCTTTCAAAATCAACGCTGGCCTGGAGTCCTGAGATGGTGTCTCAGATGGATGTGTCTCTCTCTGTGACTTTCTTACCACTTTGGTATTTTCAGAGTGGGACACTCAGTGTCTCTGGGCACAGTAAGATAAGAGCAGAAGTAGATCCCGAGTTCCGGCTTCACTGTGGTCGTACTGTCTGTGTAATACAGGACAGCCCAGCGTTGGGGGCTTCTGTGTCCTGCTGTCCGCCCGGTGGGCTGCACTGCGATCAGCCAGAGAGCTGGGTGCTGGGAAGAGCCGAACAGGCTATGCACCTGCTGGTTTCCCTGAATTCTGCTGCACGATCGTGCGTGGAGTCTCCTCCCGCCACAAGGTACCAGCTGGGATCTGAGTTCGCAGCGACAGAGCTCCTCTGGGCCTCTTTCCTCTTAGATGAAATGCTGCCGATTCCCTCTGGGAGAAGTGTTTGCAGTTTGAAGGGCATTAATAACAGCAATAACAAAAATCACCAAAAAGCCCACATTGGTGGAAATCCCAGCCCTGATTTTCCTCTGGCTCAGAACGCATGCTGTCGCAGCAGCAAGTGACCTTCCATTATTGATGAACTACCTTGAAATTTTCTTTCACAGCTGGCCGCTGCCACGCTCCACTGAGCAAATCCTGCTTACGCCTCTGCTCCCCGGGGAAACGCCTCAGGACCACACCAGAAAAAGCAAATGATCGATTCATGATGGCATCGCCAACTTGCCAATAACGATAAATTGCTTTGTTGATCCCACAGCAAGGACGCCAGCTCAGTGTGTTGCCTGTGCCTGGTCACAAAGGACCCAGGTCAGAATTAACACAGGCGAGTTTTCAGGCCCTCAGTGAGCCTAAGGTCAGCAGTAGGAGAAGCTCTCATGTCCCTTGTTTCTGATCCACTTAAAATGGTTCACAGTCTTGCGATCAGATGTTTATATTTGTAGGGGAAAGGCAAGGCTCTTCCTGAATCTGCAGAGGATTAGCCATGGTGGGAAGCCAAACTGGATCCCAGTAATCTTCTCTCTCCTGTATCTGAGTAGACAACAGTATTATGGATGAATATGCAAATTTTAATGTGAATGAAATTCTCCAAAGACAACAAAACAACTAGAAGATCCACTGGGAATCTGCAGTCCTCTTGGGAAATCTCCACATGAAACACGAAAATAAATACAAAACAACATGTCAACAAAGACGAGTTGACATACACAGTGACTGTTTTTATTTAGTGTTTTGGAAATCACAGCATGAGCTTCTCAAAAATTTAACAGTATTAATTATACAAACTTTGAGAAACGTAGAAGATAATAAATGAAAATAAAAACAAAATAGATATTAGTTGTAATCTATCTCTTAGGGAAAAATAAGAAAAACACTTGCCTACTATTTTAATGTAATTTCTGGTCTTTTTTAAAGATCTAGACTTTCAGAAGAGTACTGTATGCATACTTGGTTTACTATTTTTTATTTTAATTCAATTGTGGTAAAATACATGAAATTTATTGCCGTAACAATTTTTAAGCAGTCAAGTCAGTGATATTGGTTACATTCACATTGTGTGATGGATTTTGTTCTTTTTAAAAAGACGTTGTTAAAAAAGTAAAAAGACATCTTCACACAGCTATGGTAGACCTTTAATTTCATTTTTTTTTTTTTATCAGTACCAGGGATTGAACTCAGGACCACACACTAGCAAGGCAGGCGCTTATGCCACTGAGCTAAATCCCCAGCCCCTAATTTCACTTATTTTTAGTAGTAGTAGTTTTTTTTTTCTTTTTTTCTTTTTTTAATACCAGGAATTGAACTCAGCACCTTGCACTTGCCAGGCAGGCACTTGTGCCCCTGAGCTATATTCCTGGCTCTCCACTTATTTTGATAAGTAACATTTTTTTCTTAGTATCAAAATAACTCACTTTTTGTATAGAAAATTTAGAAAACACTCATTCATCTAACACTAAGAAATAAATAACAGTCAATTTCACTTGCTATCTTTCCCGTCTTTTCTCATGGGAGTACATGGATATGTGTAGGTCCGCATGAATCCAGCATCAAGATTTATAATTATGATGACACTGTTATGTAAGCGACATCATTTGTGTTTTCCTTTCTCGTTACTGTATAAGTTGTCTTATGAAATTAAATCTGCATATACAACTTTATTGCTCGAGGTTTTTTTCCATTTCACATTGCACTATGGCGGTTCACAATTTCTGTCGGTGAAAAGGCAGTGATGTTGAGGTGACTTGTGTTCGCCAGAGAGAGCTTTCTGGGGTGGCAGTTGCACCCTCTGCCCTGCTGTTGGCTGTGTCCGGAGCTCACACTCCAGAGACCGTGGACCGAGGGCTGGGCCCTGGCTGGCTGCACCACTGGCAGCTCAGGCTGCTTGCCCCCTCTGCCTGTTAGAAACCCACTCCTTACCACCCTGTCTGGAGCCTTGGCTTCGGCCCTGAAGCCTAGAACAGATGATGCCGAAAGGTGAGTGCTTCCCCAGTGCCTTCCCTGAAGATCATGGTTCAAGTACACACAATTTAAAGAGATGCCTTAAACTGCGAAATCGTTTCCAAAAAAGGTCAAGTCCTTCGTAATGAGTGTGGGTCGGGCTGATGCCAGGGAGTCTCAATTGTACCCTGGGGCCTGACAAACCTTCTGTGCTGGGTGCTGTCATCTTTCAGCAGCTGCTCACAGGAATTGGTTCATATCACCAATCTTCCAGCCGACACGTAGGAGAGCTGAGAGGTTTTCTCTCAGGTTCTAGGAGGGGGTGTAAGTTACAGGCTACAGGAGTCAGTAATTCACTGCCGAGAACAGTGCTAGATACTACACAGTGCAAAGAGATCTGCCTTCTCCATTTAGTTCTTCTATTTTGTTTCACTCGATTGGAATTTATTTTACTTTGTGCCTTGAGTTCCTTCTGTGTGGAGTGGGTTGGGTACTGTCCAGTTTACCCACTGCAATTTTTTGTAAGGCTAGAATTTGTTAGTAGATAAGGGAAACACTTGAAAATATAACTTAAAAAATCCTATGAATAGTTAAGGGTCTTGTTATATGACAGCCCATAAGATGATTTGGAAAATGAACTAAGAGTACAAGATTGGTTTTCCATATGAATTTGAGTAGTTGACTGACTGTTCAGTCTGGCAGTGTGGGAATCTGTCTTTGTAGATGTGTGCATTTGCACAAATTGCTCATAAGAGAGATTGAGCATCTTTAGAATACACATCTAAAACACTATTAAAACACACATATTAAAACATTAAAACTGAAACACACATATTAGATACACGTATTAAAAGATAGCTATTGCCTATATGGCCTAATTTCTTCTTCATCTTTTACTTATTGGTGTATGTTTGCAGCATGTAATATTTATGTTCATTTTGGGGAATCAGTGTATATAGAAACCATATATGGAACATTTTCCATCCTTTGTTCCTCCCTTCCTTCCTCATCTTTTTCCTCTATTGCAAAACTAATTTCACCTCTTATGATCAGGTTTGAATTAGCACCAAGGCATCTGTTTGCTGTTGGGGTAAGAACTACGATCCGGCTCCATGCTCGTCTCAGAGGCTGCGGAGCAGGGTTTCCATGCTTATTGAACGAATGGATGAACTGGTGCTAGACATGAGGTTTCGAGGTTAGGAGATGAGATGGTCCGTCCCTGACATCTGTTAGAGAAAGCAGTATGTCCCGGAGAGAATGCGAGGCTTCAGGCTTCTGCCCCGTACACTTTAGTGTTTATAAAAGATCCTTGGAAAAGTATTCTATTAGCTATTGTGCAATGATGACTGTGTACCCAAAGTACAAATGAAACACTGGTTGTGTGTGTGTGTGTGTGTGTGTGTGTGTGTGTGTGTGTGTAAGCCATGAGCTAGGTTGCACAATTCAGCCAAACCACAGGATATCCGGCCACTCACCAGCAAATAAACACAAACTGACACAAAATGCAGATATAACGTGTGTTCTCTTCCTCGGACTTTATCACAAAGACTAACAATTCTGAGGCAAACTAGGAAAGAGCTGCCTGTGTGCTTCACGGTAGAAAAGAGCTGCTGCTGACTCGGCTGAAGGAGACCCAGCAGATCAGCACGGTCTGACCTCCTCTGATGGGGCACAGGGCCCTGGCCGTTAGTCTGGGTTGGAGCCCATGGGTGGATGTGCGGCACAGACCCTGGATTTCACAGTTGGACCCCAGAATGGTATTCAAAGAGTGAGTCTGAGATGCTGGGGGAAGTTAGCACAGGGTGTCCAGATCAAGAAGCAGCTCCTGGAGGGCTCCCCCAAATGACACTGGGTGGTGAGGAAGACAGTCAGTTTGGCTTGGATTTCTACTTTAAAACCCAGAGAGGCGTGAAGACCAGGTGGAGTCCCGCTGTTGGCATTTTGCTCGCTGATACTTCTGTCTACTTTAAATTTTCACAGCCTCTTCCACATTTGACAAGACGGAGAAGCAGACAAAATAAGTCTTTTTTTATTCTTCCCATTCTGCAGATGTAGAAACTGAGACTGACAGTGTTACTTGCAGTCAGCAACAGAATAAGAACTTTAAATGGAGGCACTCTTTTGGTCCTGGTTTTGAATCATTATAAAACATATTAAAAAGGAATTGTTGTGGCACATAATAAAGGATGGAAATGTGTGGGGGAAGCAGCGTTGATGGCCCTAAGGATCTACAAGTGACTTGGATAGACGGTTAGGGACTCTTGGAGACGGACAGTTTCCAGTCTGGGGACCTCTAGCCTCGACCACGTGGAATTTCAAGGTCCCATGTGAATCGCACTGCTTGGGATGGGGATCTTCCCATCACCAAGGAACCTGCTCTTTTTCACACAATCGATGCCCATGAATATGCACAGTTCACACAGGTCATTTTACCCTGAATGAACAAGGTGTGATCGACAGATACGGTGATCACTACAATTCAAACATTTTATTCCAGTGAAGTTAATTGTCACTCATCTGCCTCAGAGTCCTCACGGTCACTGTGAAAAGCTTGTCCCAGGGTCCTGGCTGCTTTCTGAAGCAGCTCTGAAGTCCTCTTTCCTGAGTGTCTTTGTTTGCACTGCCAGGGCAGGCTGGATGTCCTGAATTAATTAAAAACCTTTCCCTTTCCTGGTGATTTTGACTTTGAGGAAAAGTGAGAAGGTGCACAGTTACGGAACTGGTGAACGAGGCTGATGAGGACAGCAGAATGTTTTCATGTCACACAATTTGCTGTAATCATTTGCTTGAGAGGTGATCAAAAAATAGGTGAATGTTTAAATCAAAGAACGTAGTACAAAAAAAAGACGCATTACCATTCATCTACCCGAAATACTCAAGCCGCTTCCCCCTTGCCCTGAACACAATCAGCATTCTTGGCCATGTGTCTTTTATTGTAATTTTTTTGGGGTAACGTTTTAAGGATTCACTATAGTTGCCGATCACCCTGCAGTAACAGCTTTGCATCTCATATGTAACATTTTATTGTCCTTCAAACCGTTCCGAGCATCCAGGGTGCTAACTGCACGGAGGGTTGTGCAGGGAGGTCTCGGGGGTTGCATGCATGCATTTCTGAAGCACTCGCAGGCCAGCTAAGCGCCGGCTGTTTTCTCCCGCATCCAGCGCTGCTGGCCGAGCCGAGCTGTTCCCGCGTGGTGTCCAGCACCGCTGCCCGTGCCTCCCAAGGCTCAGAGGCGGCCCGGACACTGCCAGGCGCGGCCGGCTCGGCTCCCGCTCCGCTCCCGGGTGCAGCCTGTGGCCGGCCGCGGCCAGCGCGCCTCTTCCCGCAAACGCGCCTGGCGCTCTGCTCTGCCTCAGCTCCCCGGGCGCCCTTGCAAAACAACCGCCGCATTTCCAAACACTAGCACCGGGGGCTCGCAGAATTACAGCAACAAACGTTAGGAGCTAATATTTTCCAAAGAGGAACGCTGAAAAAAAATCCAAACAGCACCATTAAATAATAATCCTCATTAAACCCAAACCAAACCAAACAGTCGTTCTTAAAAGTGTTTTAAAAGGGGGGGCCCCACAAACGTTTTAAGAGAAGATTAATAATATGCTCATTAATTTGATTGGGTAATTACACATCATTGGTGTTTCAGAATAGTGAATTTTAAATATTATTATTGAAAGTGCCTTTTAGATTTTCTTTTCCCCATACGATGGGCTCATCAGGTGTGCAGAGGGCTTTTCAGCATGGAAAAATGAATCTCAATATTAGACAATGTGCCGTTTTCTCTGTAAGGAGGCAGCCTTTCCTAAAGCATTAATCTCTGCAAAAAGATGCTGATAATTTAGGAGAAATTAGACACGGAGTGTATTTAGCATACGCCTCTACTCACGCTTCATTAGTATGTATTTTCTGGTAGTTCAATTAGCCAAAACACATACGCGTGCTAGCAGAAGCATTCACTGCTTTGGGAGCGTCAGCAAAGCTTTAAGCAGATCTGAAATAAAATTGCATAAACGCCACGTAAAGCTCTATGCATACAAAGATACCTTCAGGGTTCTAATAAATTCATGAAACTTTTTAAAGTATGATTTCCTAGCAGGCAATCACTTTTAATTAACAGGATCACCTACAGCAACACATGTCCTTCAAAAACTTACATTATTTTTTCTTTTTGAATTTCAAAGTTTCTGTAGTAAAAGTTGAATAGCTGAGTAGCTTAACCTCAAAAGGATTCCAGGCTTTTATGACAGTTATAAATCACCGTGGTGCCTTCTTTATAAGAAGAAAAGATTCTTAACACAACAGAGAAAGAAGGAAATCTCTTTTTAGTCATAGCTAGAAGCAAGCATTTTCTCCAAAGGTCAAAAAACTTTTCCTCAGTTAAAGAATAATTTTAAGGACATTGCAGCTACTTGTACAAGTAATCTCTTGTAATTTACTTTATGAATTAAACATTCAATTTCCAGGATTGTGGTTTGACATGGGACGAACTCTTCTTTCTGGAGCTGGCTTTGTAGAGTTTTCCCTCATTCATTTTTTTAGTAAACATGGGTCCTGGCTGAATGTGGGGTCTTAGACTTAATGAGCCCTTCTCCTTGAGGAAAATCGGATTTATACATCCACCAAAAGATTTCCTTTGAGTGGTTCTTGCCATCTTTTTCAAGCCTTTGTTTGGGAGACAGAGACAAGCTCAAAGGCTGTCTAGGGGTAATGATTGGGTTGCAGAAACCTGAAAGAGAGACTAGACAATCCTGAGATGAGAGTAGACAGAGGGACACCAAAAAGAAACCTGGTCGTCTTTCCCTTCTCTTGTCCCCAAACAGCCGGGTCCTTGTCTGGGGGTGGATATAGCTCTGACCATGCGACTCCCTGACCCCCTGCCTACCACCCACCTCCAGCCTTCTGTCCCAATCTTCTTCTGTCTGGAGACACCTCCTTTGTTTTATGATTTCCCCAAATCCTAGGGGTACAGTTTGAGGGGTGGAGTTAGGGTGATGACTTCTGTCCTTATGGGGAGGTATGAAGGTGCCAGGGTTGGGGATGGCATTGTCCTGACCACTGGGTTGAGGGGTGGCAGCCTGGCGTCTGCAGGGGGTAGGGTGGTGGTGACAGATTCGAGCACTTCTTTCTGCCCAGGTGACTTCTGAGGCCAGCCCCGATCCTAGGGACAGCAGCCACCTCCCTCATGGCCACTTGTGTCCACACCCAGCACCATTCCTTGGTGCTTTGAGAAATTAGCCTGGTCACACACTGTATTAAAGATCACAGACTTATTTAAAACTCAAATCCGGCCCTTTGCTTCCAAGCTTCGTTCTTACACTGGCTTCCCGCTGCCCTTATAAAATGGAAAATCCCAAGTATAGCACAAGGCTCCTCCACTCTCCTCCCTTCTGCTTCTATGTCCAGCCTTGACTCTTGCCCTGGCCCTGGGGCATCTGGATTGGAGTCCCGCCATGTTGGACCCAAGGCCCTGAGCACTTCTCCATAGCCACTTCCTTCTGTTTTCAGTGGAGCCTGTTAGTGCAGTTCGTTCTCTGGAGGATCATTTGTTCCCCCTCCATTTGAGTCAAGGGCTACCCAAGTCGGTACCTACTCATTCTCCAAGTTTGCACTTGGTGAACATCCTCTTGTGCCTCTGGGGGAATCCTTCCCCGCTCCCCCAACATCAGACCCACCTGGCTTCTCCCAGCACATTTTCTGTGCTTTCCCAGGGCGACCTACATGAGTCAGTGACTGTGATTAGGCATCAGGTACTGTTCTGGAGGCAGAATGCTGACCAAGACAGACTTGTGCTCCAGTGGCGGAAATGAAACACCACGTAACTGTTCCAAGAAGGGCACAGTCAGTAGCTAGAACAATATGTGTGCACGGCGACCTTGATGGAGACAGGGTGAATAGCTGAGGTCTTGAAAGAGATTGCAGTGGAATGGAAGCCTGAACAGTGACAAGGAGCCAGCCTGAGAACGTCTAGCAGGGGCCACCTCATGCAAAAGGAGGCCGAGCCCTGGAGCCCGGAGGTGAAAACAAGCTCGGTGTACTCAGTGCACAGGGCCGGCCTCACTGCTGTCTACAGCCACGTTATTAGCAGATCCACTTGGTCTTCTCTCTGAGCAAGCTGTTACAGTGAGGTCTTCATTAGAAATAAGGCAGCTGGCTTGCCTTACAATTGCTACTTCTTTTAAAAATTGTACATGTTTAGATACAAACATGGTATTTCTACCTACATCCACGTAATGAATTTTTTTTTTTTTCTTGGTGCTGGGGATTGAACTCACAACCTTGTGCTTGCCAGGCAGGCACTTATGCCACTGAGCTAAATCCCGAGCCATGCAATTATTAGTATAACAAAAAATTAGCATATTCTCAGTTATCTTTTAAAATTTATTTCTTTATTTTTGGTATGGCAAAAGTTCCTAAAATATACCCTCTTAAGCAAATTTGTGATATACAATACAATACATTAGCTGCAATCCTCATCTTCTATATTAAATCTCTAGATCTTCTATATTAAATCTCTACATAACTGAAATTTTATTTCTCAATTTGTTCTGGGCCACAAACTCAGAGTAGACTGAGGTTCCCTACTGGTCCCTTTAGAGATGTCAGCATAAGTGACTCCATCGTGCATGTATTTTTTGCCAATGTATGACAACTTATGTCTTTATTTAGTTTATAGAGTTTGTGTGCAATTGTTCTAAAACTTTTGCTAAATAATCTTTTCCCACTGACTGTCCGGGCTAACTTTATTAGGAATTACTTTCTTTCATGTACTTGGGTTTCTTTTTTGGCATATGAGTAGCTCTTTTTATGTGTGCTTAATCATTTACCTTTACTTAGCTGTTTTAATTAATTTATCTTCATAATGCTTCATGTCTGACTGTATTAATTGTCTTTCATTATTCTTTTTTCATGTGATTTTCTTAGATATTTATGTATGTTGCTTCATATTTATCTAAACATCTTTTCATTTTTTCTTAATTTTTAACAATGGTTTCTCTAACTCTGGAATTATAGCTTGAAAGTTTCCCTTAGCATTATGGAAAATGCTATTGCATTCATTTCCAACTCTATTGTTGGTGTGAAAAGCATGCTATCTGTCTATCATTCCCTAGTATGATACTTAATTGTGGTGCCTAGGTGAATGAGAAACAGCTAGCAGAGTAGTTTAGCACAGTCTTGGCTGTCTGGATGATTGACTTATTGAAGAGGAAGACCCACCCCGGATATGCATGGTGCTAACCAATAGGCTTGTAGCTTGGATGGAATAAAAAGGGAAAGAAGGAAGTCTTTCTTTTGCTTCTTTGGAGGAGTTTCAGTGTCCGCTATTGCCTGTGGGCATCCAGTGCAAACTTTTCAGCACAGACTCTTCAGCTTTTCAATGCAAACATTTGGCTCTCTCATATAGGCTTACACCAAACTGCAGTGAGCTATAGGCCTTTGACTTTTGCCTGGAATCTCCAGTTCTCCAGCATACAGATCATCCTTTTGCACTCTTCCGCCTGACTCTCCAGATGGCCATTAAATGCTACTTGAATAATCTAATCTAATCTAATCTAATCTATTCTTGTAGTGAGTGCTAACCAATATACCCATTCTGTTTTTCTTCTCTGGTTGCTTTTAAGAATTTCTTTTTGTTTTTGCTTTTTTATTACGGTATGTTTTGTTGAAGCTCTCATAGGCGCCTGGTGCCTGTGGTTATCAAGTCTGAGGATTCATATTTAATTCTAGAAAAGAAGCAGTTGTTTTCTCTCTCAAATATTATCTCCGTTCCTTCCTTTTGAAATTCTACTGTGGTGTGTGCAAGACCCCCTCTTGTTTTCTCTCACATCTGTCAATCTCTCTGTACTTTTCTGCTCTACTTTTAAATTCCAGAGGGCTGAACATGCGATCAACCTACTTTCTCTTCCGGGACCAGTTTACCTACTTTCTAGACAAACACCATTTCTATGGAGATGAGCCTTAAATTTTATTTTCTTCTTTGTTTATGATCCTTCTGGTACATATATTTGCCTCTTGGGTATGCAATATCTTTCTCCACTAGGTGCTTTTTAAAGTTTCCTCCTTTTCTCTTGTTTGTAGCAGTTTAATAGTAACTCCCTTCATGTGGTCTGCTTGGGGTTTGTTAAAATTCTTGAGTTTTGAATTTACCCTTTCAAGTTTTCAAAATTTCCAGTTGTCATGTATGCAAATAGTTTTTGCTCCTCTGGTATTTCAGTCACGCTACTGATATAATGTGATATATATATATATATATAATGTGATATATATATATATTTATTATATATATATATAATATATATATATATATATATATA
This sequence comes from Cavia porcellus, assembly GCF_034190915.1. Classification (NCBI taxonomy): domain Eukaryota; kingdom Metazoa; phylum Chordata; class Mammalia; order Rodentia; family Caviidae; genus Cavia; species Cavia porcellus. The sequence continues at coordinate 11,317,106 of NW_026947509.1, forward strand.
TATATATATATATATAATGTGATAGCCACTGAAACTCTTTCTTTCCCTTCATGTTTCATTTTTAGATGGTTTGTTTTGCTGTTTCCTCGTTCGCTGACTTTATTTTTCAAAGCGTCCAATCTTCTGATAACTGGTGAATTTCCCTTTGGAATGTAGTTTTTCAGTGACAGAACTTTCATTTAGTTCCTTCTTTTACTATATTCCACATATTTCTTTATTATGTCTGTATCTTGTACATTCTTTGCTGTGTTTATAACAGTAGTTTTTTCTGTGTTGTGACTTCTGTCACCTCTGTCATTTCTGCACCTGTTTCTATTGACTTTTTTTCTTTCTGGTTACCAACCACATTTTGGGGTTGCTTATTCTGTCTTGCATTTTTTGGTTGAGTAGTGGACATTGTAAATTTCATCAACTGCCTGGAGTTTGCTGTTATCTTTTAATTAGTATAGAATTTTGTTATATTAATTCTAGGTCAACTTGATTTTTTGCCTTTATTTTAAAACTTTTCAAGTGTGGCTATAGTAATTGTTGTTCTAAGAGTAATTTCGCCCTAGCACTCATAGCTAAATTAAGGTATCTCTGGAATCTCTACTGAATGAGTCAGATGTCTCTATTTTTGGCTTATGAGAATTTGAATTTCATCTAGTGCTATGGAAATGTTAAGTATATTCAAATTGCAGTTCCCTACTTGTTTATTGTGTGGCTTTATGAATATTCAACTGTGTATCAACACTGTATTCCTCATATTTAAAGTGTTTCCTATATAGATCTTCTTTAGCTCTTTCCTAAATGGTGCCTCTCTGGTACGCAGCTTTGTAAATTCTAGATGATTCTGCTTTTCTGAACTCCTGTCTTGGTCTTCTCCATTCAGAGTGATTTCTAGGGTTTGCTTGGGTGCCTTGTGCTGCAGTCCAGAAAATACCCTTAACTAGGAATCCAGGATTAAAAAATCTAAAGTTGCTTATTTGGCATATGACAGATTCTACGTTGCAGCCCAGTGCCATAACTCTAGAGCCCGCGATCTCTTTCCTAACTACATTACAAAGCAATTCACATGGGTTTTCCAGACTGTGAGACTTCGAGGCCACATGAACGAAGGCCTGTGGTCTGAATGAAGTGACCGGGGAAACTACACAGGACTGTGTGGTGAAGGAGAGGAAAAAACTGAGCTCATCGACTCCGCTATGGGAGAAGATAATCATGAGGAAAAGAGATACATACATAACTGGAGTGGTCACCTGATTGCCTTTCACTTTACAACATTTTATTCAATTGATAGGTAATAATAATATATTATGGCAGCAGGTTGACAAAAATAATACAGTGCGTGCTTGCTTGGCAGACCAAAGAATTTGCATCTTGAATCACTTTTCTTCACAGGACTTGACACGAGGATATGTTTTTAAAATGACAATATATAGATTTCACTTAGGATCATTAAAGTTCTTTCTCTATGGTTCCTTTTGCATTCACTTTTTTTCAGACTGACCAAAATAATAAAAACTTAACTAAATCAAATTGGGGAATTCTAAAAATAGCAAAAACATCTGTGCCCAAGCTTGCTATTGTTCTATTTGAGAAGGATTTGCCAAGCAGGTGGGTATATCCGTGCTCTCAACTAGATGAACTCATTTTAAAAGATATTTGTCTACTCAGTAAAGCTTTCACTCAAATGACTTCTTGAAAATTTCTTCTAGAGTAAATTATGAAAGTGTAAATTATTAACAAGTATGGTTACACGGAGACTTTCCAGCAGGTCACACCAGCTTTCTCCCTTTGTTACACCACATACTAGTGCTTTGCTATGTTTACGGATTCACAGAAATGATTTTCACCTGCAGTATAACAAAGCTTGTTCCCAGATGCTGTCAGCTCCCGGATAACATTTCTTTCCTCTGTTGGCTAGGGCTGGCTTCCTAAAGGTTACCCTGGACTTTCTCATTTTTAGCAGTTTCTGCAAATACCACATAGGTAGAGTCTGGGGTCTCCTCCTTTAGTGGGGGCCGTCTTCTGACTTCATTTTAGCCACGCCACAGTCACTTTGTTCAATGTCATGATCATCCGGTAGGACTTACCTCCTGTGGTAAACTTTTTAGGGCTTTGCTGCTACGAATTTTAAAGAGCTTTGGATAACAGAGATTTATCTGACTTTCCAAACCACTTAACAGAGACACCAAGTTTGTAAATAGATATCTGAAGATGAAAAGGTGTCCTAGTCTCCAGAAGTATTTGATTCAGACGTTGTAAAAGAAAACTAGGATGAGAAAGTGAGGTTGGTAGCTTGCTGGTCTCTCCTCTGAGCCCTGAGAGACGATTGAAGAACACTTTCTGAAACGTGACTGCCTGTGTCCAAGGTCACGTGTCTTTACCTGCCTGGTGATTGTGCTGGTGGTTTCTGATTGCTTGAGTTTTACCTCTTCAAGGTCTCACTTTGGGATGAGAGCAAAAGTGGGGGTTTTGTTGTTGAACACTAGTTTAAGGCATGCGGCAAACTATTACACATCAGAAATCTGACTCACTGTCTATTGACAAGCGTAGCGTATCATTCCAGAAGGTCGTGTCTGAAGCCAACAATTTATTCTTTCTCATGATTCTGTAGTTTAACCAGGTGGTTCTTCAGCTTCAGATAGTTTGTTTGGGGATTCCTCAGGTCCTTATATCCTTTAGGGTCTGGATTTTTTTCTACAGCAAAGAAGAGAGTAAAGAGTAGCAGTGGGCAGGGTTAAGCTTGCCCTGCAGCTAGCATACACCACTTCCACTGCATTGGACTGGTAAGAGGCAGTCTCCCTGTGAGCCCAGGACTGAGGGAGGTGGTGAGTTGACTCTACCTCTTCCTAGGAAGAGGACAGCTATGTGGACTGTGGACTGTAGAGGGAGACCATCTTGAGACATCCCTAGTGGTACCTGTTCACTGTCCTACAGCAATTTCTAGTACCTCCCCCTCTGCTTACTCTCAGAATAGTTTGGTTTGGATGATAAATTGTAAGGTCACACACTCCTAAGCTTCTGAATCCTAATCTTCTGAAATGTGTCGTGTACATTCTAACTAGTAAGAGTGACCAAGAACCGAGAATTGCGCAAACCACACTCTTTCTTGGTTTAAGCTCTAGCAAGGTTTTCCTGAAATAAAGGCAATGATGCTGCATCAAGCCAACTTTGTATTTCAGAGGCTTCCTCTGTGACATTGGTGAAGAGGATTTTGTGCCTTTGAACACTAATCAGGGATTACAGTGACTACTTTTATGTGGCTCATGGAGGTGTTTTAAGTTTCTTACATCAAAAATTTCCTCTCCGAAGAGGAAGGAAGAAGAGAACTTGAGGCTAGTACACTCTGTGACTGCCTGAGTGGTGACTATTACACTCAAATTAGTTATGACACAGTAAAAGGCTAAGAGTTTATAGGTTATAGGTGCGCCCCTACTAGACACTTGTACAGCCATGAGGTGGGTGATGTCCTCACCTGTCCATCTCTTACTTCATGGTCTTCTGGGTGAGTTGGCCACATGTGTGCATAATGTCCTCATGTCATCACTCATCCTGACCTGCAAGACAGAGATCCCCCAGGTAGAACCCTCTTCCAGGTGTCTGATCTTAGCTCGTTCTCTCCTGATAAATGGCAACCTTGGTGTGTCCTGTCCACCGTCTTTGATTTTGGAGTTAATGAACAATGTGACACAAGGTGGAATTGTCTGTGAATGCCTTGCATCTCCTAGGAATGTGATTCAAATGTTGACAGGGTTCTTTTAATTAGTTTCAATGCTCCTCATTATGTGCTGCCCATAGCACAAGACAAAATTTCTCAGTGTTGATCCACACCTTAAATCCATATTTTCTCCAGGACTCTCTAGGTACTTGGGTCTTCTTATCAAGGATTGCTTTCTGTCTCTGTCTCTCTGTGTCTCTGTCTCTCTCTCTGACACATGTACCCATTTACCCTCCATGTCACTATCTCATTATCTCAGTCCCTCTTTCCACCTCTTTCACCTTATGTGTCCCTAAACCAATAGTCCTCCTTGGAAATCTTTAGTGAGAAGCCATATCCCGATCCATGGCAAAGTCTGGAATGAATCTTGTGATCCCAAAGCAGATGGCTGCTGGGAGCTCATGTTTAGCACTGTCAGAGGTTTGTGTGATAGTAATGCACTCTGTGGGCAGGTGGTGTCTGCAAAATATTTGTAGCTGGTCCACAGGGCTGAAGCACAGACACTGTGGTCTATGTACCTGTGGCCCCATTTCATCAGGCTCTGAAGCTTCTCGTATGTGGCAAATGTATCTGTTGATGTGACTTTGTAGAATGAGGCTTTGAGACAGAACGCAGGTAGCATGGGTTGGTTGTTATTAACTTCATTTGATCAGAAGCTACAAGAAAGAGATGAATTCAGAAAATAATGGGAAAGAGAAAGAGGATCTATAAATTTTGGGATTTGCTGATGTAACATGTAGTACTATTTTTTTCCTCTCAATTAAAAAATTATCATGTTATCATAGACCCTGAGGGTAAGGGCAAAATGAGGCATGTTGTCCCTGAGAGACAGCCCAGGAACAGACTAATCAAACAAAATCGAGGCTTGTACACCTTTTGTCCCGATGTCGGGTTGGAATCATAATGTGGCTCCCAGGACATGGTTTCAGTTGGACAAAATAGCTCAGAGCAAAAAACAAGGGCATGGTCCCACCGAAACCTGATAAACTAAAAGTACCTGCAATTAAGGGAGAAAAATACATGCAGAGAGAGATACATTAGCACAACAGAATTGTGCATGTGGCTATCAACAAAGAAATAGGCTGGAACAAAACAGATCAAAAGAAGGAAGCAAACAGAAGCCCTTGATATTCAGAATAGTCCCATGTTACCAAAAAATGTGGTGGTGTGGGTTTACAAAGACTTTGCTGAGCTACAGGAACCTAACTTTGTAGAGACAGAAGGTAGCTTGCCCATGATCAGATGCCTGTATTTTCTGATCACATGGCCAAGGATGTGAATAAGAGGAGAGGACTCCCAGAGGAAGGAGGAGGAGATGCGGGAACAGCACACTGGGACAAGATGCGCAGGGTGGGGGAGTGGGGCCTCAGGAGGGGACAGTTCTACCTGCAGGATCTGCTCAGTGTGGCTCAGATTGGCTGTGGACTGGTGCTTTGTTGCCTCCCTTTCTGAACTGGTGTTTTCCCTGCTCTTGACTTAGCTCTGGGGTCAGGGGTGTAGGTGGTGGTGGTGGTGGTGGTGGAGACCATTTGTCCTTTAGGGTCATGGCCTCTGGATCCAGAGGAGCTGCAAGTGGCCTCGATGGCCACCATGAGGATCTGGACTTTAAACTGGAGTACTTGATTGGATGCCACTTTGGTTCTTGGAAAGAAAACCAAAAGGTCCTGGTAGATAGTATTGTTTGTTTATAGTTGTTCACTCTTTGGCCTTGCTTTGCTTTCCTTGTGTTGGAATACACTTTTCTAACCCACCGACTGCTTGGTTGGCTGTGTGGTTTTCCTTGGAAGGAGAACATGAGAGGACAGGATGCTGAGTCCTTCAGGCAGAAGCTTTAACTGTGCTTCATGGACTGGTCTGCCTTTAGCATCTCTCATTCTTCTGCGTCCTCCATGGGAACCACACACTGGGGTGACGGGTGCTCCTTGGTTCTGGGTGCTGAAATGGGAAAACACGTGGAATCAGATTGAGTCCAGAGGGGTCCAGAACATCTTGGGGAGGCCCGTTGTTCTCACATGTGTCCCAACTCATACTTGAGTGAGCAAAAGCATTTATTATTGTAAGACACTGAGATTTGCACACTGTTTGCTGACTGGTGTGCAAGGTTATAAACTGGAAGAGGAAAGCATATAGGCAACAGAAAAAGAAAATATTACACAGGTCAACTAGAGGGTCAATTAGATTGTGCCAAGGACCAAAGTTATGTTGAACTATAACACTCAGCACATGTAATTTTTAACTGGTTATGAGATGAAAGACAAAACTGAGAATTTCAGGAGTTTTGTATCTGAGATACAGGTTTCATTGAGGAGTTGAAGAAAACATCTTTCAAAGTTAGGTGCTCGTTTAAAGGTTGTCATGAGCCAGCTTTTGATGATGGAGCTGCCCAGGCTGACTGGAGAACGAGATGCACATGGTGTGTGCTGCCGACACGCAGGTGTATTCTTCACGTAATGGTGCAGGCATGGTTTGAACTTCTTACTAGAAGACGTGATGTCAACTGATCCCGAGGATGCTCTTTGGGACAGTTTAAAGATTATGTACTATATTTGAAGCACCTAGGTACAAAAATATAAAGTTTGATCTTACATCTACTCTAGATGCCTAAGAGCATGCTAACCACATGCTGTTGTAGTAATCAGATTTGATTTATATAAGATAGGAGTTTCACAGATGGGTTAAGCAAAGCAATAGAAAGTTAAATAGAATCATAGATGTTGGCAAAAAGTGAAATTATGTTTGAATTTATGCTATGTGTGGTTATTTGGTAAGTATAAAGTATAAGCTGCTGTTAATTTCATGAAAGATTACAAAACACTCAAGTAAATCTAGGCTTGACCAGTTCATTTTTTCTATAAAAAATAAAGAGTTTAATTAGTCAAGAAAGAAGCAGTGATATTCACTTTTATGATCAGACCCACATGTATTATGTAAGGACTGTAAATCAAGAAGTAAATATGCATGTGTATGTAAGTACAGTATACTTTTTTTTAATTTTAAAGGGGGTAAAATTAAACACAACAGGGGCTAGGGATTTAGCTCAGCGGCACAAGCACCTGTGTTGCAAGCAGGCAGTTATGAGTTCGATCCCTGGTACCGATTAAAAAAGAAAAAGACAAAAAAAAATTAAACACAACAAAACAGAACAAAATAGGACATAAGAAAGCAATGTAGGAGATATAAATTTCAAATCTAGACGACCTGAGATCTTCACTGTCTATCATATTGTCTCTTGTTTTCTTCTAAATAGTTGTCCATGTCTTTGCATACAGAGAATTCATACAATACAACATACTATAAAGCTGATGTGAACAGAATGAGGAAGGTGATTTAGGTCTTCAAAACCAAACATTAGGGAAGTCACTGATGGTTGTTGTAGAGTCTCTCATTCTCTTCAAAACATACTTTCATGTATATTGAAGTTCAACAAAACAAAACAGGCAGGGGGGAAGTGTTGCTTGGTTTCCCAGCACTCCAGGTCCCAGCATGGCGTGGGTACCAGAAAACACCAGTGGCTCCCGTCCTGGGCCACTGGAGCCTGCCACACTCACAGCTGCTCACCGGGGAGGGAGGGTTTGCTTCAAGTTGTTTCTTTCTAATGAATTGACCATTTCACTGCCCAAGTTCTGAAATGGCCAACGGACCATAGAAAGACATCTCTTTAGGCTCCTGCTTGAAACCAACAGCATCAGGAAGCTGCCGGCCTTGATTCAGGTCCAGAATGACTAAAATATTTTAAACTTACAGAGAAGAATAATTTTTCTACATAGTATTGGAAAGAGCATGTGTGACATATGAAAATGACATTCTAGTAAAAATAAAATTAAAACAAAGAAAGGTGAACATTTGCATGACTAAGGAAAAGAAGTGGCAAAAAGTAGTTTCAGCTGAGAGAGGATTCAAACTGGGGATCATGGGACATTCCTGTAACTCTAGGACTCAGAGAGACTGAGGCGGGAGTGTCCCAAGTTCAAACCCAGCCCTGGCAACTATACCATGTCTTAAAATTAAAAAGGGCTACAGCAGTAGCTCACTGTGAGGTTCCTGAGTTCAATTCCCCGTACCACAACAAATAAAGAAACAAACACAAAAAGAAAGAGAAAGAGATTTAATTAAGTTGATTAACACATTACAGATTTTTTTCTTTAAATACTCAAATATTAGAACATCGGAAAGGATTCAAGAAATACAGTATCATTCTAGATACTTGCTAAGAGATGATGAAAATTGCAATATGAGTGATAATTTTAATGATTGAAATCACATATTTTCTATTCTCTGCAGTAAAGGTGACCTTCAGTTATGATTCCATATCGAGTTTATGTGGGACCCTGTAACACTCACGGTTCACTTCCCCATCTAAGTACTGCTTTCAAGCTTTTTTACTGACAATCCCAAGTGCCACTCTAAAGTTTTCCATTTTGAAACTAATAAAATAATTAAGAAAGACAATAACTCAAGGAGCTTTATCTAAATTGATGTTATTGACGACAAAACATAGGTGACATGAGAATCCTGATCTTCTTTGCTGAGATAAATGTTATGGATGGCTATAAATAATGTATGTTTTCTCTCTTTTTCTCCCTCCCTCTGTCTCTCCTTCTGGCTCTGCAGTGTGTGTGTCTGTATATACGTAAGCACACACCCATGCCTACCCAGGTAAATCTAGATAGACTTTATTACACAGATGCTTCTGGCTTGTGCATGTAACATTCAGACTAGCTCAATCATAAGTTGTGATCCGTGTCCCACCTGGTTGTGTGCGTGTGCGTGTGCGTGTATTTTAGCTTTCCCTCTCCTTCTCCATAGTTCCATTATGAAGACACACTTGCCAAGGCAGGAAACAAGAACACTTTGTATTAGAAAGTTGTTAGTCTGATCGAGCGCTCTTAAATGTTCACACTTAAGACCTATGGGTTTCCCTTCGTACCTTTGTCCTCGACCCTGGAGATGACAGCAGGATCCTGAGTCAGAAGAACCATTTTTGAGAGTACATCGACTCTTCCTCGCTGCAACCCCTTGAGCAGATCACCAAGCCCGCCTGAATTGCATGTTCTCCTGCACAGGTTTGTGACAGCGTCCCTCCCTCTTGTGTTTGAGGATGGCTTTGGGAATCAGCTGAGATGACAATGGCGATGACTGCGAGGATGGTGGTCACTGCAGCTGCAGCAGCTGCAGAGAGCTCTTAGTGCTTGTGGCCGCCATTCATTAAGTCTTTAATCATCGTAACAGTGCTATGGCTGCCAAAAGCTGCGCAGTTCCTAAATGATGGAGGCATGATTTGTACCCAGGCAGCCTGTAGTACCTAAAGGCCTTGCCGTCATTTTCTTCATTTGAGTGTGTATCACGTTGGCTTCTTCAGCTCCTGCAGCATCTGCATGGTTGATTCAATGGTAGAATTTTGCCTTTCAGCTCCTTGTGGAAGAGCGACAGGTATGACTTTATAGTGCACAGATATTCTTGCTAGAGTTTACAGTGTAGGCAGAAAATCAATCTGGACAATTTTACTTGCCATCACCACTTTGTTAAGAACTATTAAAAGTTTTGCCTGGAAACCAGTGTAATCTTTACACTGGAGCAACCATCAGGTCATGAATTGAATGTGAAACCACAGTAGCTCCATTCCTGGTGTTCAGGTTACGTCGGCTCCAGGCATCTGATTCGAGTCATGGAAGAAACAGAAAAGTGACAGACGATGAGCCAGTTGCAAATCAGGTGAATTGCTCAGGTAGCGTGAGGTCAGAGATCCTTTGGAATTCTCCACTTCAAGAGAGAAATATTGCACAGAATTTTTCTAATAAATGCAGCAGTGTATAACTAAAACCCTTAGGATCCCTCCTAAATCCTTCATATTTTTAGAAACTAGTGATTTATAGAGTTATTTTATGTTATTTTCAAATTTTAATTACTATTAGTACACATTTCTGGTACATAATTACAGTCCTCATGTGGAGCTGGTGCATATACATAACACACCTTGATTCTTTTCTGTCCCCTCCCCCATCTCTTGACCACCTTCTCTTGGGCAAAAGATCTACCTCCTTGATTGTAAGGATCTGTTTTTTATTTTGCTCTTCAATGATTTATGATTTGGGTTTTTTCCACACAAGAGATACCATGTGAGATTTAAGCTTGTGTATCTGATCTATGTCACCTGACGTTATAGTCTCATTTTCCTAAAAATAACTTGAATTTATGCTTTAAGGCAGAGTAGTACTCCTTTGTGTGTAAAGACCACATTTTCTTTACCCACTTGTCTGTTGATCGATGTATAGGCTGCTATTACGAATTGTACTTCTATAAATATGGCTATGCATGTATCCCTGTATTCTGATGTCTTGGTGGGTTTAACACTTGGAAGAAGACAGGTTGTTGGATTACAGGGTCCTTTTCAAAGAGCTGAATTTTCTGACGTTAAATCCAGCAGAGACGAGGTCCCACCATTAGTATGACCACGTATCAATCGCAGGCTGTACAAGTGAAGAGATTGATCTTCACACAGATACAGAACTTTGGTAACCGAACTGGAATTTAAGCATTTGTATAACAGTTCTCCCTAGGTATTTGCCTTGGGATACTGTAATAGTCAGTTTTCCATCACTAGGATAAATTGCCTGAGATGATTAACTTAGAAAGTATTTATTTTGGTTCTCACTTTTGTCCTTAGTCCAAGATTTTTCTTCACGATGTCTATTTGTTATACAGAGGAGCAGTCCTAACACACACTATCTACTATCTGTTGGTGGGTTTCTAAAGCACACTATCTACTTTGCTGTCCTGTAAGCCCCCCCTTCCACTCTCTCCTCCCTGTTTCCTTTCCTGTTCTCTAGTAAGCTCTCTTCTCCTTCAAGTCACCTCTTTTTTTTTTTTTTTTTTTTTTTTGAGACAGGCTCTCGCTATGCAGTCAGGCCGGCCTTGAGCTCACTTTTTAGCCCAGGATGATCTCAAACTCACAGCGATCCTCCTGCTTCAGCCTCTTGAGTGCTGGGGTTACAGGTGGGTGTCACCATGCCTGGCTTCAGTTGTCTTTTTTCCCTAGATTCCTCGTATGGGAGAACATAAGCCATCTTGGTCAGGTCCAAGATTGGGGTCCCTCTTGCTTTGGGGCTCTTTGGGAGGATCAGGTGATGGCAGTGGCAGAGGCTGTGTGGCCGGGCAAACTGCTTAGAGCTGGGGTCAGGGTCCTAGGCTCCTACATTGCACAGTTCCCGTGGCTTAAGATCCCGCCACGAGGCCCCACTCCAGATTTCCTCTACCTCCTTGTGGTGCCATCTCACAGCCAGGCCTCGAGCACATGCAGCTTGGGCGAGATCCAGACTAAAGCCCAGGCCACCCTCTTATTCCTTAGTGGCCTCCACTTAGACATCATTTCTTTGGAGGAAAGTGTTGTAGATGCTTGTAATATTTTGGGGGCTTGAGTTACTTTTGCTGTATGAGGTGCCGGGAAATCTGTTATGATCTCAGCCACGGCCCTCTGGACTGTGGGAGCCACCGCTGGTTCAGGCTCCATCCCCACCAAAAGGACTTGGGAAGCGCCCTCCCTCGCCATCCTCATAGCCTGGTACCTGAAAGGAGCCTCACGAGTGCTTTGCAAAAAAAAAAGCTGATGTTCAAATAAGTTTGGCTTAAGAAAACCAAGTGAGCCTGCTCCCCAGGCTGCAGGGCTCCCCCGAGCATTGGGTGTGACTGTCATATGGCACACACTTCACCGGGCCTGGCTTTGCAGTACCACTTTCTACGTCCTAGGCGGTGCCTCCCAAAAGATTCGGCTCCTTTGAAAAGTTAGGGAGTGTACTGTTAGGGCTGCAGCTGAATGCACAAGGAGTGGAGCAGAGCCCTGCTGCCGCCTGCACCTGTGGGCCCCTTCCTCTTCCCAAACGCAGGAGCATGCATGGCTCACCCCACCCCGCCCCAGTCCTTTCTTCCCCCAAGAACAAGGAGCCGGGCACTTGGAGCAAACAAAGCTGTTTGTGCAAGGAATGGGGCCCAGTGGTGCGCAGTCGCTCTGAGACTCTTGCCTGAATTAAAGGCGAGGCCACGTACGAGGGAATAAAAGGGTCTCTCTGAGATCAAATGCGGCATTTGTACGGAACCTTATTCAAAATGAAACAAATGCATCAATTCCCCAGAATTATAGGTGAATCAAAGGGAAATTACATCCAAGGAGATAAAGCGGCAGCCAGCAGTCTAACCACGTATGGAGGGAGCAGAGATGCAACTTTGAAGCTTCTGGCCTGTCATGCCAAAGAGCCAGGTGTGGCAGGTGGAATTTCAGCACTGTGGCTCAGCATCTGCAGTGCATAAATCTGTCCTGCAGAAAATTAAGGGGCGAGCAAGAAGGTGGCGGGAATGACCAGTAGAAAATGCAGTTTCGAAAGAAAAATTGCTTTGAAGCCCATAGAACATTCATTTTAAAAAGCAAGAATAGGGCTGGTGTTGCTGTATTTATGGGTGGTGGTGTGAAAGGGTCGGATGTCAGGGTTTCTTGGGTTTGAACGAAGCAGTCCTCCTGGGATTTCCTCCCTGGGCTGTGGAAGGTGGTGTGTGTAGGGGGACCCAAGGCTATGTTTGCTGTTGCATAGACATCATAGGCGTACATGTGAAAAACAGATGATGTTCTTGGCTGTTTGAAGCGAAGTCACCCCTGAATCCTAAAGATCACTTTCTTCCCGCAGCTCTGGGAATTGAGCCCAGGGCCTTTGCACTGAACTGCATCCCCAGCTGTTTCTCATTTTTAAATTCTATTTTCAAACAGGGTCTTCCTTAGTTGAAACACTTGAATTTGGGATCCTCCTGCCTCGTCCTCCCACACTGGCTTGGATTCCTGGTATGGCCACCATGCCCAACCTGAAGGGCTCTTTCATAGTGTGCAGTGACTGTCCTTGTGTTCTTCTTCTAGGAAGGACAGGTGAGAGAGGGGCTTATCCCCAGTGTCAGGGAGGGTCAGGGTGACGGGGTCAGCACCATCTCAGGGGAGTTCCCTGGAAGGTGACCACTGCATTCTCTGACAGACCCATGGGGAGATTCTGAGAATGGAGAATGGATACACAAATAACTTGAGAACACGCACGGAAGCATCCTGTATCTTGTGCTTCATGAAGACTAAAAGAAAAAGATGAGATCCCAGATGGAGAGTTATGATGTCAGACACCAACATCCCCAGCTCTGTTCTCTGGGGAGCACCCCAAGCTGCACAGGACCGTTTACTCTCTCCACACCACCTTTGGTCTCATCTTTTGGACCTGTGTTTGGAGGCAGGGATACTGAGGGTTTAAAGCATTTGCCTTAAGGCAGGTGCAAGGCACAGCTGTCTAGGGCGTCTTGTGTGACGCAGGGTGCTGGGGTCACTGGGATGCTGCCAGCCCCACCCAAAGCCTTTGTACTCCTTGGCTGGGCCAGAGCTGTGTGAGGTTAAAGGGAAGCTGGGCGGGGCAGGGATGACAGTGCTCACTGATACAGGGCCCAGGGCAGTGAGCGGCCGGGATCGAGACTAGATGTAAGGGACCTTGTCAGGTGACAGTGCACCAATGTGGTGGCACTCCAGGGAGGTGATTCTTTGTGATAACAATGGTGGCGACATCACCCATAGTCACATCAACATCTTCCTGTACTTGATATTTGGCTTCCAAGCGATGCCTGTCACTGAGAGAAAGATAAAAAGCTTTCTGTCCTGGAACCCTGCCAGCTAATCTCAGCGCTCCGGGACAAGGAGCAGGCAGCCGTGTCTTAGCAAAGAAACCCCTGGTGTTTGGACAAAGGCTAGTTCAGGTATGAAATACAGTTCTGGAGGAGGTGACAATGTCTGCCACATGTGTGGGCAGGAAGAGACCTGCAAGTAGGGGGGTGCTGCCTCTGCTTTCCTATTTTATTTTTATTTTCAGGTAGGGTCTTGCTAAGTCACGAAGTCATCTGGGTAGGGCTTGAACTTGGAATCCTCCTGCCTCAGCCTCCCAGAGTGCTGGGATTGCAGGTGTGCACCACCATGCCTGGCACTGCTGCCTTTCTTCCTGTGGGAATATTGTGCTCCCTCAACTCTGTGAACCCCAAGGTGCTAGGCGTGCACTTAGTTCTCCAGGTGCCTAGGGATTGGTGCATTTTAATTCAGGATCAGCATCTGTTTCTTAGCTTCCACCTAAGTTCCATTGGGTGCCTCGAATGTACCTTTAGGCCCCCTTGGAGTTATCTGATGGGGCAGTTGGTCCCCTGCATAAAGTGCTGCATTTGGAACCAGATGTCCCCAGATCCGTGTAGCTTTCAAGATTGGCCCCGTGCAAGGTCACCTAGAAGCATCTTGTTTTCAAGGTGGGAGATGCTCATTGAATTCATGTTTTAAGATCACGAATGCTCAACAAATTGTTGTGCTTGGCTGAGAATACATATAAGGGTGAACTGGGGAGTTTTTTCTTGCTTTTATTTTTTATTTTGAGACAGGGTCTTGCTAAACGGCCCATGTTGGCCTTGAACTCATGAACTTCCTGCCTCAGTCTCCAGAGTAGCTGTGATTATAGGCATTCGCTACCATTATCAACTTCTTTTTTATTTTTTTATTTTTATTTTTGGGGGAACTTTTTAAAAGGATACTTCTCAAAGCTCACACTTTTCCTGTCCTTCCACAAGTACCCCAGTGGTGCCTGTTTAGAGAACTACTAAGTATCTGTATTTTGCAAATTTCCTGGGTAATGGGTGGCTCTGGCTGAGCACCCTGCAAAAACATCATTGCTGTTGCTTCTGAAGAACCAAGTCTAAGAATTTAGCACCTCAATGATCTATGCAAAAAATTGCTGTGCATTATGGTGTGGCCCTACCTAATTCATTAAAGCAGATTCTCCACTTGGAAATGATTTAATAGTTTCACATCCTGCAACCATGAATATTTTCAAAAAATATTCATGTATATTTTATTTCATTCCAATAAGGATTTGAGATGATTTCTACAAAATGACTTTTTTACATAAAATTTCCTCTGTTTCAGAGTGACCTCCATGCCTAATGAGGTTGAATTAAGGAACTTTTTTTTTCCTTGCCAGTGTTTTGAGAATTAATGTTTTGCCCCAAGTTCATTTTACTGAACCTGCCGACTGTCTTCTTTTGATTTCTTTCTCAGGATGGATATGGCAGGAATGGGAAACTGCAATAGGTCTTGGATTGCCTTAATAGAAAAACAGAAACCTCCAGATTGAGGAGGCTGCATCAGCTTCTATCAAAAGGATTTGGCTAAGCAGTCCCAGAGCAAGTGAGAGGGGAGACCAGGAACTAGAATACAAATGAGCTCATTAGCACCTCAATTTCCCATCCTTCGCCGGGCTCCGGAGTTTTTGCAGGTGCTGTAGCATCCAGCATGTATTCACCTCCTTTCTTCCCTGTAGTGGAAAGGTTGCTGGGTGCCGCTGTTATCCCAGAGCTTCCTCTGCCTTGTTTTCTCCGAAATCCCACTTTCCCAGAGAAGAAGAAAAGCAATTGCCATTTGCAGAGTGCCAAATAGTCTACGGATTAGTTTACTCTGAAAACTTACAAGGAAACTGAAGCTGCATGGGTGGAGGTCGTGCAATACAATACACCAAGTCACATTTACTAAGAGCAACTTAAATACACAAATAAATAAGCTAAATTTAATGCTCAGGGCTCGTAGAATGCAACTTTGCTGTTCCCCTTCTGTTTCCTCAGAACGGAGGGGAAATCCTCTGTCTTATTTTGGTTTTGTTTGGCGCCAAGTTAGACAAACAGGTTACTTTCTGAAATGTGGCTGATAAATTAATTACGTCGAGAGTGCAGACATTCTTTTTACAAGTGCGTAGATGTCAGGCTGCTCATCAGTGAATTTTGAATTCTGTGGCCGTTTCTCTCTTTATTCACCACCAGCAGCTCCTCCTAATCCCCATCTCTGGCAGGCAGGGCAGAGGCCGGGTGGGCCAGGCCGCCAGCTGGCAGCAGGACTCTGCTCCTCAGCCCCTGATGGGTTCTCTGAGGCATTGCAGAAATGCAGGCTTACAAGCACACACAGAATGAGCAGTTACTATCATTCGAATTGGGGTCCCATTGTGTGACTCTCCCTGACCTATGGAAAAAGAGGTTCCATCCTAAATATGGTCTTTAAGAGAATTGTGGTCTTGCAGTATTTTCATTTGCTTGCATGTAAAGTTCTAAAAGAATTCATAACTCCTTCTCAATTGTCACAGGATTCCCATTTATTTTTACCCACATGAGCTGTGAAAAATGAAAGTTTGCAAGATTCATCCTGCTTTTCTTTTTTCAGACCCCACGTGATTCATTTTTGTAATTCAATTAAAATTTTTTTCCCCAATGGCCTTTTGATGACTGAAGTGTGATGTGGACAGGGAGCACTGATTTTACTTCAGGCTGCAGGGGGTGACACACTCTGGGATGCAGAGGCGGGAGGAGCAAAGTTCCAGCCCACGCCCTGGAACTTAGTGTATTAGTGCAAACTTTTCTCAAAATTAAAAATAAAAAGGCTGGAAATATAGCTCAGTATGAAGGCTCTGGGCTCAGTCCCTAGGACTGGAAGCAAAACAATTCTGAACATCCAGGTGTTACAGGCAACAAGTTAGACAGCAATATTACAGGCAGTTAGACAGGGCTGGGGCCTCAAAGGAGCCAGTGCAGGAAGCCAGATACCTTGCAGCTGTGAGAGAGACAGACTCCTCTGATCTGCCTTAAAAAAAAAAAAAAAAAAAAGATCAAGCAAACGTACCCACATACTTCCTAAGGATAAGCATCAGGGGTTAATATTCCAACTAGGTCTCTATCACCCTGAGGAAGCCAGGAGTCACTCTCAACCCCCTACAGGAAGAGCCACTGTTCTGTAAGCATGCCCCCTTCTATGTGACTTGCTTCCCCATTTGTCCCAAATTTGGTCAATTTTTATCTGGACAGTTAATCTTATTGGTTGACCATAATTCTGTCCAACCTTCTGTGCACCTTTCGAGGACCTCTCTCACCTCAGGGTTTTGTTTTATGAAATCCCTAGAAAACAGTCTTTGGCAACCCACTTGAGACCCCTTCTGTCTCTTTCAGACAGAGCTTTCTTCCTACCAATAAATATATTCGTTCTTAACCTCCATTGTTCCTAAAATTCATTCTTTGATTTTAGGGAATGTAAACTCATCCTGGGCACCTAGTAGGATGGGAGTTTCGCTTCCCTGTATCACACGTGCCCTCCCTGAGTTACACCTACGGTCTTTGCTTCTGTTCTTAAGACCTCAACTGTGAGAACCAACCATTGCCTGTGACAGTTGTGGCACTTAATCATGTTGACAATGAAGAAACTTAATGTATTGGAGAGGGGACAATTCACTTCCATTTTTCCTAATCTAGATCGCTGCTTTTCTGTTGCTTGGCTGGAGCATATTCATTAGGTGTTGAAATCACTAAAGTAGATCATGGTTGACATTTTAAAGGAAAGAAACAGAATGGACGGGACTGCAAAATGTAAAATTGTCTTGGAACACTTTCCATATGCGTGTGTGTGTGTGTGTGTGTGTGTGTGTGTGTGTGTACGACCTGGGAGCAGTCATGGTGAAAAAATATTTGAAGAAACAGTGATTGCAATGATTTGTTTTCAAACAGTGTGTTCTGGAAAAGCATCTTGGGAAGGCTGGCAGGAAGGGAGCCTCTAGGACAAGCTTAACCGTTTGAAAAACTCTCATTGGTTGTTTTATAACCTGAGCCTAAGATTTTCTTTAGAGAAAAGACTCTGCTTCTAAAGAAAAGAGCTTGACAACGGCCGGTCGGCATCCACAATAGCGTGCAGGCTCTCTGTTAGAATTACACGGCCTGTCCTAAGAACAAGCACCGAGCAGCCCCTGCCCTTCTTCCATGGCGAGCAGTCCTGCTGCTGTAAATGTTTGCTTGTTAGCTGCCCTTTTGCTGTGTTTCTGTGATTCTCATCACATATGAGCCTTTTTTGGGTATCTCTCCCTACTTCTCCAAGATTGGGGGACAGAGAGCCGTAGTGCTCTCTGTTGGGTGGTTTCATCCAGGTCTTTGGGCAGGACATGCATTTCCACCTGGTCCTCTACTACCCTTTACTGTGCTGTGTCTTTGAAATCTAAGCGAGGGGGTCTCTACTCAGACAGCCCCACGACGAGAAGCCAGGCATATCTAAAGCTCTCTAGATCTCTCTCCCCCTTGGCCCATGAAATAAAGGGTTCCCCATCCTTCTGGTTGTCCCAACACTTACCAGCGACAGGGAGCATCACTGAATGGCAAATCCACCGAGTGACAGAATTTCATATTTGAAAAAGACACAAACATCATTTATAGAAACTCTCATTTTTGATCTTAGAAAATGAAGGCTCAGGGAACCAACTAAGAATCACTTTTTATTAGTGTATTCCCTCTGTGAGCAGAGGCCACATTATAAAATGCTATTACTTTGTGTGAATGACCAACATTTATTAAACATAAGAGTTACCCTGAGCTGAAGGTTTAGAACTGTGCAGGCTGCCATCCACTATTTAAAGCACAAACAAATACAGAAAAGCATACATGCAATTGACCGTATATACAATAGCCAAAAAAGTCACACAATAATATACACACCCTAGCCATAAGCAATGTGTTCTGGTATTCTCTACCTTTTGTGTGTATTGGGCATATTCAGCTGCCATGGCACAGAAGTCCAAATGCTTGCCTGAAATGAGATAAAAGTCTCGTTGTTTCCCATGTGATGCACACTTCAGGACTGGGAGACAGTTTTGCCTGACACCTGTCCTTCTACGTTACTGGACTCCTTTGTCTTAGTGAGCTGTCCTTCGTTTTCAATTTCTTGAATTTGGTTTTTTTTTTTTTTTTTTGTCTTTTTCGTTTTTATCGGTACCAGGGATCGAACTCACGACTACCTGCTTGCAAGGCAGGCGCTTATGCCACTGAGCTAAATCCCAAGCCCTTGAATTTGGTTTATGACACATTCCCATTCTGGCTGCAGTGAGGACAAAGGAAATGTGCTGGCCACATAGTTTTGTCACGAAGAGATGACCTGGAGGTTGCATGCACGTTACTCCTTCTCATATCTTATTGGTCCAAATTTAGCCATGTGGCAATGCCCGAAATTTTACTCTGGCTTGTTACCATGTAGCCAGCAAGCATGCAGAATGATTTCTTAGAGGATAAAGAGCAAATGGGTACTTGTGCAAAACCAGTGGTTCCTGTTCCCATCCCATCTCATCCCGTCCTGTCCCATCCCATCCCATCCCATCCCATCCCATCCCTTCTCATCCCATCCCATCCCATCCCATCTCATCCCATCCCATCCCATCCCATCCCATCCTATCCTGTCCCATTCTGAACATGTTAATGATTATTCTAAGTTGACCTCATATCCTGCTACCAGGCCACAATACACAGATTCAAAACCATTGTACTGAAGGCTCCATATTATAAACAATGTTATTTTAGCTTGGCCTGATAGCTTGTAGGCCCAACACTTTGCCCAACACAGTCTATGTGGTGATTTAGGGAGCCATCTTAGAATAAAAACTAAAAACATGGGCTGGGGGTGTGGTTCAGTGTAAAGGCCCCGGCTATAATTCCCAGTTCTGCAAAGATAAAAAAAATTACCAAACCAGTTTACTGAGAAGTTAAAAAATAGATATGCTCAAAATATTATGTATTAGCTAGTGCTAATGTTTGTCAAACTTGCAAGTTGTTACTGCTGTAGTTAGATCTAAAATGCACCCCAGACTCTCGAGTGTGTGTGGGACTGGCCCACTGATGAGTCCAGCACCTGGAGGTGCTGTGGGGAGGTTGGAAAGAAGTCACTGTGGGTGTGGTCTGTAAGGGGTGTTCTTGTCCCTGTCATGGGCTGAGCACCTTTCCTCTGCCATCTTGCTTTTTCCTTGGAGCCAGCTGAGCATGGAGTGAAACCAGGAGGTGGAATAAACCTCTCCTCTTAGAAGCCACACACCTGAAATTTATGAAATGATAGCACTGGAAGGAAAGGAATGAAAGGATTTTGCCCTAGATAGATCATTACAGCAGAAGGAGGTGGGACCAAGAAATGTTTATCTTGAGGTCACTTTCCCCGCCCCTATGCAATTTGCCTCTGGTGCGAAAAGAGTCCCAATCAGCTACTTGCGCATTAGCAATGCCACCTTTAAGCACCACCTCAGCTGAAAACTATATGTATGCCTCCCATACCAGAGAAAGCCAGACCCTCATTGGTCATGGGATTCTCTTCGTGTTCTTAGAATAAAGGTCATTTTTTCTTTATATTCTTTCTTTTACCGTGCCAAAAATCCTGTCAAGGAATAGCTTAGTGCTAATACTGTTTGGTTAACTTTGCAGCCTATATCTGGTAGTCTGAGCAGCTGTCTCAACAAGGCGCAATATAGTAACTATTGTTGGTTTCCTGCTGTCCTGTTTTTTTTTTTTTTTTATTTTGAAGAGGATAAAATCAAACAGAACAAAACAGATCATAAGAAAACAATTTAAGAAACACAGATTTCAAAGCAAGACCACCACAGATCTCCACTATCGTATTGTTTCTTGTTTTCTTCCAAATAGTTGTCCATATCTGCACACACAGTGAATTCATACTGAACAAAATAGTACTAAACTGATCAGAACAGAATGATGAAGGCATTTTGGGTCTTCAAGACCAGACAATAGGGAAGAACAATGGTTGCCACAATGTCTCTCGTTCTCTTCAAAATAGCTGTCCATACGTTTACACATGTTGAAATTAAACAAAAGAAAACAGAGTAATATCACTCTGAACAGAGAATAATAGTATTGCTAGATTTTATATCATGATGCTACAGAATTAGCACTGTACTTCAGTGACTCTTTTTCTTCAAAGTAGTTGTTCATTTCATCGTGCATTATATAATCAATTCTTGCAAGCTATTTAGAAGTTCTATGCATGCACGAGTCTCTACATGTATAACTGTCCTGTTCCAATTAGAGGGAAAACCAAATCAAAACAAGACAACAAAGCAAATTCCTAGAAAAACATGAAATGAAAAAGACATAAACAAAAATACTAGGTGATCTACAGTAGTTACTATGATGTCTCTTGTTATTTTCAGTAGAATTGTCTATATCATCAGGCATAGTTTAATTGAATATAGCAGTACATAGCAATATTAATAAAAACAAAACATTGGAAACATTATAGGACTTCAAAAGTAGTTAATTATCAAACTGGAATGGGTATCCTATTGAATCTTGTCATGTTCAGAGTAGTTGCCTCTACTCTCAGACTTGATACTATCAATCAAACCAGATTTGAGTAAAATCAGTCAAGACAAAACAGTAATCTAACAAAGCAGATTCAAATAAGATCAGTCATAGTAAGACAGTGTAAGTAATACAGGGCTTCAGTTTAAGTTAATAGGAAATTAAGGATAGTTACCATAGTATATCCTGCCATTTTGGGGTTAGCCGTTTGTGCCCTCAAATCTAGTATGAATAGACAGACTGGAACAGAATAAAATCAAACTAAGCACAGCAATAAGAATAATCCTGATACACTATTAATAATTCCTCTGCTTTTCTTTTCTTTTTTTTTTTTAAGACAATTCCTCCCTTTTCACTTTCACAGGGTGCTTTGTACATTTTGGCTCCCACTAACTCCCTTAGTTTTTAGATTAGGGGAGCAACTTACTATTTACCTAAGTGATGCTGAACCTTTTTACCCCTGAGCTTGATCTTGAGCTATATTCCTTTACCTACTAAATCTTTGAGGTTTTCCTTCCTTATGGCTGAGTAGTTCTCCACTGCACAAAAGTGTCATGACTTTCCAACCTATCTGCAGCTACTGGACAAGCTGTCCCTATTTCTTTCTGGTTCCCTGTCACATAGAGCATTTTTTTCTCATCTTTGACTCATTAACCCTCTTTCAGGTTGATTTCCTATTCAGAGCATCTCAATGGACTCTTATCTCCTGATCTACTCTGCCTGTGTTTCTTTTAGTGTATCAAGGCCATCTATGTTAGAGATTATAGCCAATTTTCTTTGCCTCATCTCTGCTATGCTATTTTTCTGCCATAGATTGTCTACTTTTCTCCTTCATTCCACTGTCTGCTCTGTTCATTGAGGCCTCTCTGCCACTGTTTCTGGAATCCTGGTGATTTTTTCTCTCTCTCTAGAATGTCCTTCTGTAGTTTTTGTAGGGTTGGATTGGTGGTCACTAACTCCCCCAGTTCCTCTTTGTCATGGAAACATCTTGATTCTCCATTAATTTTGAGAGACAGTTTTCAGGGTATATCAATCTGGGTTGGAGGTTATTTTCTTTCAGGGCTTGGACTACTTCATTCCAAGCTCTTCTTGATTTGATGGTTTGTGTGGAGAAGTCTGCTGTGATTTTGATGGATTTTCCTTTATAAGTGATCTGTTTCTTCTCTCTAAGTGCTTTTAATATTCTGTTCTTGTGATGAATTTCTGGGATCTTGATTATTATATGTGTGGGTGTAGATCTGTTTTGGTTATAGCTGGATGGAGTTCTGTATGCTTCAGACATCTGAATATCATTTCTTTTTCCTGTGCTTGGGAAGTTTTCTTTAATTATTTCTGTGAATAGCCTTTGTATTTCATTTGTGATTGCCCCTGCTTCCTCACTCACATTTTTTATTCTTAAGTTATAGATACTTTTGTAGTCTTTTAGCCTTTGTATTGTTACTTTCTGACTCCTTGTTATTTTTAAGAGACCTTTCCTTTTATGATCACACATTGTAAATCTATCTTCAAGTTTTGAAAGTCGGTAGTTTCTGTCAAGCAATTTTGCCAGCTTTCAATGGAGTTTTAAATTTCCTGGTAATTGCTTTGAATCTGTTTTATGTATTCTAGATTTTGTTTATATTTTTCATCAAAGGTTTCTCCCTTTTTTCTGGGTTCCTCCATTCTTCCATCTTTGTTTTCTTGAGAGGCACTTAGCAGTTCTTTTATTAATCTTCTTATATCTTGCTTTACTTGAATTAATATTTCAGTTTTGAGTTCATCTATAATGTCACAAAGATATTTCTTTATGTCAGCTGATGCTATGTCTGGTATTGCATGTTTGCTGCCCTGTATCTCTTCTGTATTTACCTCTCCTTGACTTTTATTCCCTAGCTCAGTGACTGGAGGCTTTTTCTTATTTCTTTCTCTTGTCATGTTTCTGGTTTCTTTCAGACAGGTGTATGGTCTTAGACACTTTCCATATTGCTTACAGTTTTTCTGAAGCATGCTGGTTAGGGGATTGCTGCCCTCTCCAGTTTACAGTTGATCAGTGAGGTACATGCAGGGGTTGTGTGGGCTAGCCCCTCTCCTCGGAGCTAGTCAACAAGTGAGTACTTTCACCACATTAGTCTGTGCTGTGTGGACTTCACTGGTTTAGGACAATTTTGTCTCTGGCTATTGGGTCCCGACCAGGGGCATGACCCAGCCCAGGCAGATCCCACCAGTCCACTTTGGGCCAGGAGTTGCCCCATGCCAGTTCCAGTCTCTATTGCAGTGCATCCTCCCACTAGGCGCCTTGGGCTCACCAACCCCTGATTTCAGTGTGACTAAAACTTCAGCACAACTGAGAGTTGTCTGACTCCAAGGCATCCAGCACAGCACGGGACCAGCTCTGGTGAGAACACAGCTAGCTCTAGCCTTCTGTCCATGTTTTTCCTTTTTTCCTTTTTCTCTTTTCTCATTTTTTTCCTGGGTTGTGAGAATCCTTCTCCCTTTGTCTGGTCTTCTCCATGGTGTTAAATTTTAGCATGAGTTTTTTCTCTCAAAGTGGCTGTCTACTTTGCTACCTATAAATCTGCCATCTTCCCAGGATCCCTTCCATCTTGTTTTTGAAATCCAGGATTGTTCTCATTGTTTTGCTCCATTTTATTGTTTTGTTTTATTCTCTTTAAAAACAAAAACAAAAGGTGACTTCCAGGAGAATATGGCAGATAGAAAACAGCAGCTATGGAGGCTCTCTGAAATAACCAGCTTAGATTCCAGGAATGGTGCGGTGTGGGGAGTCCTAAGCAGGGGGAGATATACCCTGCTGACCCAGGAATGAACTAAGCTGAGAGAAACCAACTGGAAATTCAATCTCAGTGCTATGACTGGAACAGTTAAAGTCTCAGTGCCAAAGCTGGAACCCGTGCCTCTGGAAACCGCAGCTTGAATTTCCTGCCACTGCTGCTGCATCTGAATTGGCACGTGAAAACTCTGAGAGTGGGAATTGGCAAACTGAATTGAGAGCAGAGCTGGCAGGGAGCCCTGAATCGACCTGTGATGAGTGAGAGGAGCAGGGACCCTTCCATAGATTAGGAGGCTCCAACAGAGGACATTCTGGGACCGGGCAGATGAGCCAGAATAGGATGCTGCAGTGACTTCAGTCACATATTTCCCTCTCAAGTGGGATTGGTGGGGAGCTCGTGACCTGGGTGACGCTGTGGACTAAGACCCAGTAGGCTAGCCCAAACCTAGGGCAGTGCACCCTAATGCAGTGAAGCCTTCAGCAGGTTGACTGACCTGGAGGGGCGGGCCCAGCATAGGCTGCCCAGGTCTGTGTCTCCCTGTACACTGCAGTGGGCAGGAATACCTAGCTGGCGTGATTTAAACAAACTGTAACAAACAAAGAAAGAAACTGGGCCTCCTATATACGCTTGTATGGAAGGAACAAAAAGTATGAGAAGAGAGAGCAACAAGAAAGGGTCCTCAGTCCCCAATCCTGAGAACACTGATCCAGGAAAGGCAAATGCAAAGAAGAATGAGGACAGAAAACATGCGCTATCAGACACGGCACCAATAGATATAAAGTGATATCTCTGGGACCTCATAGATGAGTTCAAAAGTGAAGTATTTAACCAAGTAAGGCAAGATATAAGTAAAGTAGTTAGAGAAATGCTAAGCACCTCCCAAGAAAAAAACAGATGGTGGAATGGAAGAACAGAAAAAAAAGGGGAGAATTGTTTGATGGAGAAAATAGAAAAAATGTAGAATACTTGAAGCAGGTTCAAAGAGATTACCAGGAAACTAAAAACTCTATTGAAAGCTGGCATAACAGTTTGAAAGAAACTAAGGATAGATTATCTGAACTGGAGGACAGATTTGTAATGTGGGAGCATGAAAGGAAAAACTTAAAAATAACAAGGAAACAAACAATAACAATACAAAGGCTAGAAGATGATAAGAGGATCTATAACTTAGGAATTAAGAATGTAAAGGAAGAAGCAGGGATATAAACAAATGAATTGCAAAGGCTATTCACAGAAATAATCAAGCAGAAATTCCCTCATATGGGAAAAGGTAAAGATACTCAGATCTATGAGGCATACAGGACCCCAGCCACCTACAACCCAAACAGAACTACACCTAGGCATATAATACTTAAAATCCCAGAAATCCAATATAAGAACAGAATATTAAAAGCCATCAAAGACAAGAAACAGATCACTTCCAAGGGAACACCCATCAGAATTACAGCAGACTTCTTGGCACAAACCATCAAATCACGAAGAGCATGGGGGGAAATAATTCAAGCTTTGAAAGACAATGACCTCCTGCCAACACTGATATATCCTGCATGACTGTCCCTAGAAATTAATGGAGAAACAAGGTGCTTCCAGGATAAAGAGGAACTAGGGGAATTTGCAACCACCAATTCAACTCTACAGAGAATACTGGACATTCTAAACGAGAAAAATACCAAGATCCCAGAAACAGTGGCAGAGAGACCACAATGAATGGAGCAGAAAGCAAAATGAAGAAGACAAACTGACAACTAATGACAGAAAAAGAGCTCAACAAAAATGAGGCAGAGAAGGTTGGATGGTATGAACAGCTATTTTGGAGAAAACAAGACATCATAATAGCTAGTGCTGATTTAATATCATCTTGTTTTGAAGTCCCATCAAGCTTTTGTTCTTCTGTCTCCATCAGTCTTAACAGGTTGTATCTTATTGGATTTTATTATATGTGATAATATAAACAAAACTTTTATAGACAAGGATATAATACAGAAACCATTGTTTATTTTCTGTTAGTTGGTTCTAAATACCCTATAATACTGTCATTCTCTTGAATGGTTTTACATTGTCCTGATATGTTTGATGGTACAGTATATGAAGTTATACTCAAAGATTTCAAGGAAAGAGACACTATGGCAACTACTTTTATGTTGGGATATCTTGTGGTGAAACACTATTTTGCTTACATGGTTATGTTCTGACCTGTGCTGTTTAGTTGTTATGTCCTCTTTTATCTCAACCTCCTTTTTTATTATTTATTTTTTATTTTTATCTTTTTAAATAAGGGAAAACATAAATAAAACTATCAGGATATATTATAGCAACCCACTTTGATTTCCTATTAACTTGATTTGAAACCCTGTATTGCTCTCACCATCTTGTTTTGACTGATTTTACTCTATTCTGTTTTGCTAGATAGTACCAAGTTTGAAAGTATAGGCAACAACTGTGAAGACAATAAGATTCACTATGATGCCCATTTTGGTTTGACTATTATCTTCTCTTGAAGTCCTGTAATGTTTCCAATGTTTTGGTTTTATTGGTTTTGTTCTTTACTGTTTTGTTCAATTTTATTATAACTGATGATTTAGGCAATTCTTTTCAAGATAGCAAGAGGCATTATGGTAACCATTGTTGATCACCTTGTATTCTGTTTTTACATTATGTACTATGTCCATCCTTTTGATTTGACTGACTCTGTTTTGTTATGTCACATTTGGTTTTATACTCTTCAAAAAAAAAAAAGTAATAAGAACTGTGGGAGTAATAAAACCCAAAATGTGTAACTGTCATTGTAAAAAAGAGAGGAAAAGAAAGTGCTCTAAAGCATATAACTGCATGTATATTTAAGCGTATAAGATAGATAACCATATTACCGAGTTTTTGTTGGATCATTGAGCAGAACAGTTTGCAGTCTCACTGTTTGAATATCCACTTTATATGCTTTAATTTTGTAACTTGAACAACTATTTCTAAGATGACAATATGTAATCAATTAACTAGTGATTTCCTACTGTTTATTTTTTTTAAAATTCTGTATAACTTGTACCCTTTTACTGTTTTTTTTCCTCCTTAAATAAAATTAAAAAAAAGAAAAAGAACCTTCCCTCCCTTAAGTCATGTATATTGGGTACTGTATCCAGCAACAGAAAAGTGATTAAGACGGTTACCTAAGACGTTTTCCTGAGATACACACACTTTGTCTCATTTTTCTTTTCCTGTTCCTTTTTTTTTTCCTGGTTTTGCTTGCTTTCCTGAAGATTTTAACACTTTTTCCAAGAGACTTTGGGGTGTTGTTTGTGGATTTGTTATTCTGGCTTCTTCAAGTTGCTCTCCTGCTGTTTGCTTTGTTCTCTTGGTCTTGAATGGCCCATGATGCTCAGTGTCTGTCCACATTTCAGAAAACGGCTGTGAGACTCCCGTGGTGAGGCTGTGCCTACGGGGCTCTGGTTGGGACATTCCTTTGGGGGAACTCAAGAGCCGGCATCTGTGGGGCTTTTCCCTTTGGCTATGCTGGCACCTCAGGGAAGTCTTCGTGATCATCAGGTGGGAAGGGCAGTGAGTGGCGCGTGGGACTCCATAATCGTGGCAGGAACTGTCTCCCTTTCTGTTGTCACTACAGTGTCCCCAGTGGCAAGTGTGCTTTGGTCTCCAGCCCAGAGCCCTTCTTTAGAGAACAGGCCTGCATCTCCTTAGCTCGCCTCCCCCCACCCCAGCCAAGTGCAGTTCCACTTCCAGGGGCTCCTGCTTCTGCCAAGCTGCGAGAAACAGGCTAATTATCTGTTTAAATCAAGCTGTTTCTGTTTTATTTTGGAGGAGGGAGAAGGATGCAGTTTTTTTGACTGTGTTGTCAGTGACCACCTGGACATCTGCAGTCTGCCTCCCAAAAGATGACTTCGTTTTTTTCTTCTCCATTATTCCTGTGGGTCCTTTTCTCAAAAATGAAACAAAATAAAGTGTGAGGTTGTGAGTTTGATTCCCAGTACCAAAAAAAGAAAAATAAAAAGGTATAAAACAACACCCCCTATAATTTCATTATTCTGCCAGAGCATCTGAAAGAAGCAAAAGTTCAATCTGATATGGTCACTGCTATGTCTAAACCTTTTCAATTATTTTAAAGAAATCGTTTTAATCTTTTTCTCTCCCCCACCTCTTTCAAAAGCTGACAGGTAGTGTCACTGTCTAATCTGCATGTCATCACTGCAGTGTTATCTTTTCTTCTCTAGCAGAAACTCTTCAATGTACAGCCAGGCAGAGAGGAGGAGGAAGAAAGTGGGGTCCCTTTGACTCTAGCGGGGATCTAGCCTATCATTTTGGAGGACTGATGCATAGAACTGAATGCTGGATGTCGAGGCTGCAGTTTCTTCGCTGGGTCATGAAATATTCAGGGGAAAGCTCTGCTTTTTGAGGTATCTGACCCTGGATGCAGGCACTGAAAACCGTGGAAATGTCCTGGACCTTTTAGGAAAACACACTCCTGGGTGGTGATATTAAGGCTGAGAGTGCTTGGGTCAGTGGCGCCTGGACCTCCGATGTCCTCTGCTCACAGCGGTGTCGCAGGGGAAAGGACACTGTCCCAACTCATCTCTAATCCTTCGTCCTGGCCAAGAGTGAAACAGGTGTACAAGTGTGAGTATCTAAGAGACCTAAAGGCCACAGCTACCTCTCTCTGGCTTTGTCACTCAGGGGCTTCCAGTCAGTTAGTGGCTCTGAGTCTCAGTTCCTCAGCTACCAGTTAAGGATGATACTGTCTTCTCTGATGAGCAGTGGACAATGTTGTCAGTCTCTAAGCTTGATGTCTGATTCTTTAGAGAAGCCCAGGCGCAGGTAGCCACCGCCTGTTTACAGGTGAGAGCAGAAATGCAGACTTGTCTTCCTGGAGGATAGAAGAGTGCAGAGAAGGTGTGGGGCTGGAGATGCAGAAGGAAAACAGAAAAACCAGAAAAGGGTGGGGGAGAGACCAAGAGAAACAGAGACCCAGAAAGAGAGAGACAGAGATAGAGACAGAGAGACAAAGAGACGGAGACAGACAGAGAGAGACAGAGACAAGGAGTCAGAGACAGAGACAGAAAGACAGAGACAAGGAGACAGAGACAGAGATGGAGAGTGAGCCCCCAGTTGGGAATTGTACCCTCTCTCAGTGGGATGGAACAGGAACCATCTGGATTAGGGAGCCGGGAGGTGGGGAAGTGGGGCGTATAATTCAGCTGCTGTCCATTAGGATGGATCAAGTCTCCTCTGCTTCACACAAAGCTCATCTCTTGAGCTCCATTTAAACAGCACGCTGAGCCCGAGCGCACATCAGCCCTCCTGGCCTCGTCCTCGCCTGCAAATAGCATCCCCCACCCGGCCCCGCCACCAGCAGTAAACTCTGAAGCCTCCAGAAATTAACGTGGAGTTAATTTTAGCAGAGACATAGCATCAGGCTGCTGGATGGGAAGGAGGAGGAGGGTGGGCACCATCACCGAAGTAGGGCAGAAGCAGCACTTGAGATGTGACCCAAGAGGGATGGCCACTCCTCGACACAACCACGAGATGTGCGTGTCTACATGTCATGGGCTGTGTGTGTCCAGCATGTGTGGGTGCACACAGACATGCATGTGGCAGTTTTCCCAAGGCCGTGGAGGTGGGATCTGGGCACAGAGGGATCAGGCCAGCGCATTGCAGACACGAGACTGGGCTGGGGGCACCCACCGTCCACCTGCTCTTTCTCATCCTTGATTTGTGTTGCTTTCTACACACAAAAATGGAGTTTTCCACAATTTCAAACCATGAAAAGTAACAAGACAGCCTTGATCTTTTGTTCCAAAAAAACTTAAAAAAAAAATCCATGAGGGAAGTCAAAAACCAGAAATTTGAAAAAAAAGAAAGGAAAGGGGGGGGGTCCAGCCAAAGCCAAACCCCTTGATGTCTCCACCAAAGTGTTCGCACTTATTTCTCTTCTTTCTAATTGTCGTAAAACAAGCTTGCCCTGGATGGCGGTGCCTTCGCTCTGAAGCGACTGGGTTTAACAAGACACAGCTGCCCTGTGAAGAAAGCCGGCTGCCGCACTCAAAAGGTCTCCTTTTATTTGTTTCTAATTTTATTGACCGCAGTGAGCAGGTTGCCCTATTTTACAGCTACCGTCAAGGGCTTCGGGGTGGCTCAGAAGCCACCGAGGAAGGCGTTGGCCCCCCGAGGGACTTAGACCACGGCTGCCACTAGAGACTTCAAGTACAAGTGTGAAATGTGGTCATTTGGGTTTTGGGTCATATTTAACCTTCTCTTTAGAGGCTGAAGCACTTTATTAGAATAAGTGCAACCCATGTCTGATAAATGAGGGCACATCTGGCCCCATCCTGGACCCAAACCTCATAGTATTAATTATTCTGATAGTTAAAGCTGAGAAGGGAGAAGAACATTATTTATAGTGATCTTCGCTAAGTAAATCATTTAAAAAATGGCTTTCTAAATGTAATATTTCCTTTTTAAGAAGCCCTCCAGAATTAAAGGGGCTTTGCAGGGGAACAGGAAGCATATTGTAGGGGAGTGAGACAGAAGCTGTCTTGATTAATGCCCGTGATTATCAGCGATGCAAATCGCTTTCACTTATTAAGTCTTGTTTAATATCCTAATGAAGGCTTCCTGAGCAGATTTGGTAATTCCAGAGAAAGTGCCTGTGAACTAATGCCCTCTCGGCGCGTGGAGAATGAGCCGCACTAGAAAGAAACCTCATTTACCGTAATTCCTCCCTGCCCGGGACCCCTTTTCTCAGCTTCCTCTTCGCAGCAGGAGACAATTAACCTTTTCAGTGCCAGAAGTGATTCTCGGCACCTTCCAGCTGCGCAGGCCAGCGGGGTCAGGGGAGGATGGAAGTTCTCTTTAGTTTGCACTGTCATGCAGCAGTTCTGAGGAACTGGACTGCGACGAAGGGTTTCAGATGCAGCTGCGGGCTCGGTGATTTGACGTGGGCATACGGGGTATCTCGCACCCTGCCCAAGTCTTTTCAAACAACCCAGCCCAGCCAGTCTGGCATTGCTTATTCAGCTCGAATCAAAGACTGCCGGAAATGAAAAGAGATAACACTGAAGGAAAGGCCTAGTTCACCCCTAAATGCCGGGCTGCCTTTGTGATCTGTCAGGAAGTAGGTTTTATTGAGGTTGAAAGTCTGGGAGGTCGAGCTGGGGGCTCGCCTTTGGCTGTCTGTAGAGGGCCGGGCTCCCGGATTGGTTGGCTCTGCTGGAGCCTGGGGCTATGGAGACAGCCTAGACCTGGCCCGGGGTGAAGCCCTTCCCTTGGTCTGATGGCCATGCTCATCTGTGGACAGGTAGTGATTTTTGTCATTGTCACCACTTCTGGGAGTGATATGTAGAGGTGAGAGAATGGAGGATCCCGCTGGGGCAAAGACAGGAAAAGACTGCAGGGTTGGCCAAGGCACCCTCTCTGTATGCCCACTTTCAGGGCCCCAGGGAGGTGGGCCTCCCACTGATCGTTCCCCTTGGGCTGTAGGAATGCCCTTCACTGTATTTCTGCACCTCCATCTGCGTGTGTCAACCTATGTGCTGGTATAAAGAAGGTAGAGAGGATTTGCATCTGGGTCAAGACCAAAGGTCACCTCATCAGTTTCCAGGTTCACTTTGGAATATTCGTTCCAAACTGACCACCCGCTCAGGAACTAAAGTCACCTTTTCACTGCTGGAAACCAATGGCCAAACCAAAGGTGGATCACTCCTAATGCCAAGCATGAAACCCGCTCGTTTCACAGCATGTGATGGCTTGATTATTGCTCATGAGAGAAGACCCATCCCTCTATTTTTCACGCTAAGGATTTTCAGGGCAGGGCAACATCGCAAGAGAAGATGGTATGGACACAGAAGGGGCCAGTGAGGGTTTGGAGGATGAAATGCTTGTTCTCTGTTGAAGAAAGATCGGATAGGAAGCCCTGCCTCACCCTGCATGTGGATGTGGGGGAGATGCTGCCCACGGAGGTGACCTGATGAGGGGTGGAGGTGGGCCCAGCCCAGATGGGCTAGGGGGAGCGCTGGCCACACAGTGTGGGATCGGACCCAGGATTCCAGGGCTCCATGAAGTGGCCAGGATGGTTATCATCTCAGCTCCTCATGCTGGCCTTCAACCTCATGATACATTTTACTGCCTGCCCCTCCCCTGAAATTTCTATTTTCTTTCTTTCTCTTCACATTGCATGTTTTATCTGTTTGTGGCCCGGGACCTACCCATTCGGCTTGTTCACTGGGAGATTTCTGTTCTGCTTGCTGGGATGGATGTGTCACCATGGATGTTTCATTTGTGTGCTTAAAACAGTGCCCTGGCAGGTATTCAGTAAGGGTGCGATGAATGGATGGGGTGGTTTGGGGATAAAAACTCTGTGCTTTTGTTTGGGACATTGGAAAGATCTTA
The DNA here is from genome assembly GCF_034190915.1 of Cavia porcellus. NCBI lineage: Eukaryota > Metazoa > Chordata > Mammalia > Rodentia > Caviidae > Cavia > Cavia porcellus. Next base: position 11,349,158 of record NW_026947509.1, read on the forward strand.
GACTAGTTCTTTAAAAACACTCAGTTCATGCCGGCTCGGATTTGTTAATCCGTTGCATGTTTATTACCTTAACTTGGCTATCTGAGCGCTGAATCAACAGACCTTTGTCCCTGAAATGGAGAGGGCTGTGGTCTGGGCCCTGCCACCTGCCAGGCCCGTGGTCTCTGCTGGGTGTTGGCTGAGAGCTGCGGTGATGAACCAGGTCTGCATGGTTATCTGGGTCACGGGCCTGCACCTACATCAGCTTCTCTGAGCCTCGCTTCCTCCATTCTCTGTTCTGTACTCAGAATTCACACGTGTCCCTCTCTAAGCAGTGCACCCTGATTTCTCAGACACAAGTCCTCTCCCTGCATGGTCTGAGCTACAGCTTCTTTTCAATGTGTCTCGCTGTTATCCCAGGTGTGACGGAAAAATACAACACGCACTTAAATACAGTGAAGGATAGAGGGCCATGAATGCCTCTCCAAATCCTCCCCCTTGCTTCTCACACACCTGTCCCATCCTCCCTGCCACTTCTGAAGCAGATCTAGAGTCCTCCCTTCTGAGTGTCTTGGGTTGCCCAGAAGTGGCCTGATGCCAGATCCAGTGTACCAGGTGGCTGGGGACGCAGCGCCATGTTTTTATGAACGCCCTCCCTTTGTATGGCACTCAGCAGCAGTGTTCACTGTATTTCTTATTATACCTTGGAAGATCCTCGTGAAGAGGACATCCAGGACTGCTTCAGAAAGTGGCGAGCATGGTGGGATGATGTATGTGAAGCAGGATGGAGTATTTTGAGGGGGATTCAAGGCCATGTGTAATACAGTTTTTTAACATTCATGATATTTTTTGATCATTCCTTGTATCTGTGTGTACTGCTTCTCTGAATCTGCAGCATTAATGACTCAGCTGACATTCTTGGGTGCCAGGCACCCTTCTCAGTGGTGCATCTATTAACTCACATCAAACCCGAGCAACCTGTTTTACAGAGAAGAAAGATGAGGTACAGAGACTCAGTCACCAGGTCGCAGGGCAGGGGTGGGGTGGCCAGGATTTGACCTGGGTGGTCAGTCTGTGGCCTCTCTGGCACTGGATAAATGGGTGGACCTATGGCGTGGGACAAATCTTTCTGTCCTGTCTACTCCCAAAGGGTCGTTCTGAGAAGCAAATGCAAATGTGTGTGAGTGGCTTTGTAAGGGGAACAGCACTAAGCACTTAGAGGTTATTGTTATAATTAAATATTTTTAATGACAATGAAAATAGAAATGTCTCGAATGTAGCTAAAGAAGCATCTCTGCAAACGCTCACCATCTGTTCTGGGGCAGTTTTATAAATGCTCCATGCAATGGCTCATAGATTTCCAGACTTCATTTTGACCTCCTGCCAAATTCACAGGTTAATGAGATTTAAGTAACTCTGATTTTTACCTTAAACGTTGTATTAAAAAGTTTTCTGTCTTAAATTGTGGTAAAATCTATGTAACATACAATTTACCGTCATCACCATGTGAAGCATCCAGCTTGGCAGCGGGGCACACATTCACAGCGTCACGAAGCCATCACCACAGCCATCTCCAGAACTCGGGGCACCTGTAAAATGGGAAGTGTAGACCTGTTAAATGGTGACTCTGCTGCCCCCTGTGTCACCTTGTGTCTCCCTCAGCTTAAATGCTGGAGGCTTTTCCTATAAGTGGAGTCGGACAATATTTGTTCCTGTGTGTCTGAGTTGGTTCACTGGTCACAGTGTCTTCCAGATTCTATCACATTGTCCATGTCTGCTTGTCCATTTGTCGGCCCTTGGTCATTAGTTTGTTTTCACTTTGGACTGTAGTATCATATAGAAATGTCTGTTGGAGTCCCTGTTTCAGTTCTTTCGGGTTCTTATCAAGCAGCACAATTGCTAAATTATATGGTATTTATATTTTTAATGTTTTGAGGAACCACTGAGAGATTTTCTGCAGGCAACATTTTACATTCACACCGGAAGTGAACGAGGATTCCAATTTCTCTGCACCTTGTTAACAGGTGTTATTTTCTCTGTGTTTTTCAAAGTCTTCCCGGTGAGTATGGAGCAAATCACTCAGAATGTCTGAATGATTCAGTTTTACCCCTTTGCCTTCCACATCTCTGAATTATTTTTCATCACTCAGAAACGATTCTTGCCACATTAAACAGACTTGGCTCTGTCATTTTGGACCTCTTCCTTCATCTGTCCAGCCTTCAAGTAGATGGCTTGGTACCTGCTCGCTATCATGGTAAATTGTTGGAAACAGAGAGGTAGGACTCTGGTATCTCTGTAATAGATTATGGTGGTGTTTGGTCAGACAATACATAATTTTGGTGGTTTGCCGTACAAAAGTATAAATTTTCTGAATTATGGCTATATTCAAAGATATTGTTATGTTAGTAGGCTTTCTGTATCAGTAATAAAATAAATACCTGATAAAAACAACTTGAAGGTAAGAAAGGTTTATTTGGGCTTGTGGTTTTAGAGATTTTGGATGAAGTTCCTTAGTCTTGTTGCTCTGGACCTGAGGTGAGACAGACATGGTAGGGATTACGGGTGGAGGAGGAGGCTGCTCACCTCATCGTGCACAGGAAAGACAGGAAGAAGGGCGCACGTAAGTGACCTAACTTCCTCCCACTGGGATCCACCTCTTAATGGTTCCTCCACTCCCCTGGCCTGCAGGCTGGAGATCAAGCCTTTAGCACATGAGTCTTCTTGACACACTTTGAGACCTAATCCTACAGTCATCATTTAAATTGTATAGACAAAGGCTTAACCACAGATTAGTTATTATTTCTGGATAGCCATTCAGTTTTCTGTATGTATGTGAGCTTTTAGATCTTAATTTTTTATTTTTTAAGTGAAGTTGCTTTGTTGGAGAGACCAGTATCCACACACTCTCATTTAAAAATTCTTTTAAATGAACTTTTATGTTTTAGAGAGATTTTAGATTTGGAACTATTTTGGATGAAGTTAGTATACCGAGTTCTTATCAATCCCATGCCTTACTCACAGCATCTCATGGTAACAATATATTTGTCACCATTAATGACAGAGACATTATTCTGACCTAAAGTTCATGGCAGATTAGATGGCTCTAATTTTCACATCATGTTGTCCTTCTTTGGGGACCCCACCCCTGACAACGCAGTGTGCCTGGTTGTCCCATCCCCTTGGGCTGCTCCTGACCGTGACAGTTTCCTAGATTTCCCTTGATCTTGATGATCTAAGACACACAGACCAGGCATGTTGGGGACTTTATAGGAAGTTCCCTGATGACTTTTCATGATGAGGTTATGGGTGTGGTGGCGGTGGGGAGAAGGTCACAGAGGTCAAGTGTGGTGTCACTGGATCATATCTGGGTGTCTTCTGTTCTGGGACTTACTGCTGACCGTAACCTTTGTCCCCTGGTGGAGGAAGGACTCGCCAGGCTTCTCCATTGTAAGTTTTTCTTCTATTGCCTTCTTCACTCCTCTTTGAAAGAAAGCACCATATGCAAGGAGTAGAGAGTTTCCTCCCCTTGCCTCTTGATGACGTGCATGTAGGTGCCTTATTTAGAATTTTCTGCCTGAGAGATTTGTCCCTTTCCCTATACTTGCTTATCTATCTATTTAGAACAGTATGACCAGTGGATACTGATCTTATACACTGGGTCATAATCTAGTGCTACTTGTGTAGTGGCCCCAATTATTCCAGCTTTGGGCCCTAGGAGATTTTGTAGATTTGTATCCCATTTGGAGCTCTCCCGGATCACACTGTGTGTGTGTGTCTGTGTGTGTGTAGTTGTTGTTTTGGACTCTTTCTTACTTTCTGGCCCTACACATTGCCCAAGACTCATTTTGTTCGTGTCCTGCCTGGGCTCTAGACCCAGCCGTTTGTCCACAGAGCCCTGCTTCTGTTGGCGAATGGGATTAGGATCCGGGTTGCTGGGTGCGCCTGTTGCTACTGGTGGCTCTTTCAGCTGTCCCCTAATTTTGATGATCGCTTTAGGTATTTGGGTTAAAATACTGAAGACCTATACCATGTGCTCTCCTGCATACTGAGCAGAAGGTGAGCAGCGTGTTGTCGCCTGTTCCAGAGCCTCTGGTTTGTCTGGAAGGCTGAGTGTCCAGCCGAGTCCCTGAGTTCACTTCTGTTCTCACTGGGCTTTGAAAGACTATTTTTTCCTGCACCACAGTGCCACGCTGTCATGCTATTTGAGTTTCATTCTTGCTTTTTGTAATCTTTCTAATCCTTTTCCTCCTGGTATTTTTAGTAACCCCTCTCTCTCCTTCTCATTTACTCTTTCTAATCTACTGTCTGCATAGGAGTTAGAGAACCAAACGTGGTTACCTATCCGTGAAGCCAAGCCAGGGTCCTGCAAAGGCTCTGAGTTTGCACAGGCAAGGATAGTGGATCAGGTAGCACTCCGTGGAGACTAGGCAGAGAGAGCTCTTTTCTGCTATTTTGTTCTCTCTCTCCATTTTTCTGCTGTGTCTTTCTTGGATAACAAGCGCATGTTAAAGGTCAGCAACCGATGTCCGTAAGGTACTGCTCTTCCTGCCTGGTTTGGTATCCCAGCTCTCGGGTTATACTTAGAGAACTCCAAAGTGCGGGGAAAGGACATGGGCCTGAAGTCCACAGACCTAAGAAGTGTTCGGGTGCAGGCTTCCTTGCTCTGTGACTTCAGCAAGTCACCTGACCAATTTAGACTCAAGTTGTTGTATGTAAATTGAAAGGGCATCCTGCAGGAGGCCTAGGTTCCTGTCTACTGGTCATCCTGTGGCTTTGGAGTGGTTTTATTAATCACAGGTGAGCAATGTGATCAAATGGGCCAGTGGGAGTGTAATCTCAGCTAAGCTGCCTACGGACGGGGTGACCTTGGGGGAGTCACTCTAAAAATACCCAGCTCAGAGACACACATGTGTGTGTAGGCACGCGTTGTGTAACAAAGAAGGTGCTTCAAATCAGGGCGCAGGGAAGGGAGCCGCACCTGTGGTGAAAAATACCAGGAAAATGGGGAAAGAAGCTGGCCTGTGTATCAGGCTCCATCCCTCCACAAGAAGGTGATGCGAGATACGAGAAAATCCAGCAGGACTCTGTGATCAGGGATAAGGGAATGAGAACAAATTTCATAGCTTAAGGAGAACAATGTCCAGAGGAGCTAAAATCAGTGCCATCAAAATTCAGTGTCTCTCAGGAACATGGATGGATGCAAAGTGGGACAAAGTACACAACAGGATGTGACAGATGGTGTACAGCGTTCACTTCTAGTATATATTTGCATAAACATCACCCTCCCTGAACCCAAAGCTCTCTGGGCAGGTAGTCAGCGTACAGCACACAGTAGGCATTTGTGCCAGTGACTGGATGAATGCAGGTTCCGGGGTTTCTGTGGGGATGGCACCTGGTCACAGGCATAGCCCGTGAAGTTTATGAGCATTGTCTTGGAGTGACCCTTAGGACCCATCTACACTGCTGCTTAGCAGTGTCCTCTGCCTTCATAGACATCTTGATAGGGGGCTAAAGAGATGGAAGCTGCAGATCATTCACCCACCTTTCCTGAAATGCCTGTGTAGGCTCCTAAGCCATCATTACCATCTTGCCAAAGACAGAGATTTTTATGCTTTGCTGGCTTGGATAAATATCAAGCGCCACAAGCCCTGAAAGAAACACTGGGGTAGACTAAGACCATCAGAGCAGGCATCTGAGAAATACTAGCATTGAATCTGGCTTTGAATGATTTCTTTTTTATAAACATCAGAGAAGTAGACAATTTAAAGGACAGTGCATTTCATGAAATAATTTAGCTCAATGAAAAATTTACTACATTCTCGCATTTTTCTCTTCCATTTTTTTCTATGGGAACCTCACTGCACATGGGGCATTGGCTCATGAGCCTCTGGGCTTGATCCAGATTCAGTGCATCAAGTCTTCGGTAGCTCTTGTAGACCTGGAGCTGCTCTCCGAACCTCTGATTTGCAGGGAAGGGAAGCTTTTCCCAATCCCATACACTAAGTTCTTTGGAAACAGCTCTCAAGGTCTCCTAAGTCCTCATGGAAAATTCCCTCTTCTTGTTGCCAACGATGGGCCAGTTGGCAGAAATTTAAAGAGAAAATTTCTTTGGATTTATTGAAGGGCAAGAAGTGCTTTGAAGCTAGGCTGGAGAGGAGCTGGACTTCATCATGTCCACATCCCAGACCTGCTGTGATAGCACCTGAGCTACCTGAGTCCTGGGGGTAATACAGGGGGAACTGTGAAGACCTACGTGCTCTGCAAATCGGCTGCTGGATTCTCGACCCAGCTGTGACATGGGAGCAGACTTGTGCATATGGAGGCTGATTCCCTCGTCCTTTCCCAAACTGTCCTTATTGATAAACACAAGGTGCCAGCAGCCAGTGATTAGCAAAGTGCTGCATACAATGCTCCATCCCAACAGCCTGGGGACAGTTCACCTCGCCTACTACAGGGGGAAAAAAAAGCAGTAAAGAAATACATGCAAGTTATAAAAGGCTAAGTTGAGGTCCATTGAAAGAACTGCACAGGTCAAAAATAGAAGAGGTAATTCCTTTAGCTCCTTTGACTTATTTTTGAAGGTCTCAATTCATTAATAATTTTTCAAAAAAGTATAATCACTCCAAATATACTTTTAAGTATCATTCATTTTCTCACATATCCTGACGAGGCCTTAGAGAGAGAGATAGAGATAGAGAGATAGAGAGATAGAGAGATAGACAGAAAGACAGAGAGAAAGCCACACCGGCAAAGCTGGTGACCCCATGGCTCTTTCCTGTGTGGTGAACTCACAGCTGGCCATGGTACAACTGTGCAGAGTAAGGTGGCTTTGGATTAATGGTGACCCAGACCCAGGAGCCCAGAATGAGACACACACAGGTACCCATATCCATGTACATGTGGGAGCAGCGTGCTATGCACAGAAACTATGTGGATAGATGCAAGGATGAAGGGAAAATTAAACTTGAAAGCAGAAAACAATCAATGAGATTTTGTTCCTGCGTTACTCAGATTGGCCAGCTCTCTTTGTAACTTCCCTCTGTGGATTGTTTATAAAGGGGACAATATGTATCTTCCCCATTAAAAGAAATGGATAGGAGAACCACAGTGGAGCTCAACAATACTGTGGGTAAGGCATTTACTTCAAGAAAGGCAGAGGTGATGTCACAGTGAAAGAGGGACCCAAGGTTACTGGGGTTCTCAGGTCTCTTGAGTCCCCAGGGTCTTCAGAGAACCTCCATCTTTCTGGGTTCTGAAGTCTCCTCTCCATACCCATTTCCTTCTCCTCCAGCTATCACTCTTGAGATAATTGTCCATGAGGTCCTTGTGAATGATGCTCTTTCTGTCCTATCCTGCCTGGCTCTCCTTTGTCCACTGAACAAAATGCAGACTCTTTAGACTTGAAACTCCTGCTATGCCGCTACTTAGGCTGTCATTTACTTTCCGAGCTCCTGATGTCCTGGTTTTGTCTTTGAGTACCTTTCCCCATTGCCCGAGAGGACTCCTGCTTCCTTCGAAACTTCTCTTCTCCTGCCTTTTTTCCTGATGGTGCTCAGCTCTGTTAATTCCTGCCATCTCAAGGCCAGTTCCAATGCCCTGTTCTCTACAAATCCTCATCTGGTAGCCTGCTTTATGACTCAGTGGATTTTTAAACTCCTGTACCAATCTATGCTGCTTATCTTATGGCGTTGGTCACACTTCCCCTGTAAGACTGCTATAGCAAGCAGGAACACTAAAATCACACCCAGGATTTGGAGGCAGATTTATTTACGTCTACAGGCCTGATTGGAATCATTCCCAAAATATCAGGCCCTGATCTCTGGTGGTCTAGGGCTTATACGGGATAAGCAAGCAGGAAGTACAGAAGCAGGCTTGTCAGCTGGGAATTAGTTCCTACAATATGTATCACATTGACCAGCTATAAATCACAGTGACCAGTTGTTTCTAAGAGGCAGAAGCAACCTGAACTGGAACAGGAACTGTTACCTGGGCAACTGAAATACACTGGCTGGGGGGAGCATTTTCTGCTACAAGATAATTTCATCTACCACCTTCTCTCCTGAATGCAAAAGTCCTTGGCCAGTCTTCCCATATTTGTTTCTCTTTCCTTTTCCTTTCTTTGTCATTTTTATTCTGCAAAGTACACTATGACTATAAAAGTGTGCATGAGCTAAAGGCACTGCTGCTTGAGAGACTGTTACAAAGAGAGCAAAGAGGAAGGGATCCCCAGGAAGAGGTAAAACACTGACGATGCCCAGCAGTCCTCACCGTTGGCCCCCCTGCTCCCTTCCCCTCTCTGGCCCACCACTTTCACATTCCCTTTCTTAGAGCCTGGCACAGAGGACTGTAGAGTGAGTGGCCTAGTGAGTGGCCAGGAGATGCTCAAGAGATGAATGGAAGCAGGTAGCTGTGCTGGTGGCCCATCTGTTGAAGGCCAGGCCTCAGGGCAAAGATGGGATGCCCACACCCACATACCTCCTGGATAGGAGGATCTGCAGTAATGACCAATATTCTGAACAGGCTTCAGGCACCCGGGTGGGGCCAAGACACCCCTGACCCGTCCCTTCCCGGAAAGGTCCTTGTTCTGTAATTTTGTACCCACCTTGTGAGTTTGCTCTATAAAACTTTCTTTGAGGTCTGGGAATTTAGCTCAGCAGCATCAGCGCCTGCTTGGCAAGTGCAAGGTTGTGAGTTCGATCCCTGGTACTAGAAACAAAACAAAACAAAAGAAACTTCTTTTGAGAAATGGGCTCATGGGCAACCCCCTTTCTGGTCCCCCATTTCTCTGTTAACTATGAGCTTTCTCTCCCTCAATATTTCCTACTCTGAACCTCTACTGTTCCTCACAATTTGTTCATTGATTTTGGGGAACACGAACTCAGCATATCTGATGTCCAGCAGGTTGGGAGTTATACTACTTCCCTTATACCTTTATTATTCCTATAACAAGGGCATCACAGGCTGGAGATTTAGCTCAGTGGCATAAGCATCCGCTTGGCAAGAACGAGGTTGTGAGTTCATTCCCCAGTACAAAACAAAAACAAAAACAAAAACCAAGGCCATCACAGCCTCCTGAATGAGGACAGGCATTTCCTTGCTAAGCTGCGTTTTGAGCCATTGGGAACTGAGAATTAGTGGCTTGTTGCAAAACCCACTCAGCCATTTGATTCTTGAGAAACAGGACCAGAGAAAAGTTCAGCTTGTGGCTCAGCTCCCCGAAAGGTCAGGATCCTGAGGGTGACCCCGATTTTCAGGATTGCTCAGAAACCTCATAGCAGGAGGAGATCTAGAAACATCTAAGACTAAGAGAACCAAGGGCGGATGGCCACTGTCTCCCAGCATCTTGTTGCTGTGCGCGGTCGTCTTCTTGGTGTTTATGCCTAATTCTTCTCCCTGTATTAGTGAGGTTATTTGTGCGCGGCCTGTTAAAACAGTTCTGAGGGAAGCACGCTCCCAGATGCTTTCTGCCGTTTTCCATCTGCTGCATTTGTACGCCCCGTCTGCCTTTAACTGCTGGCTGTGGGTGTCACTGGGATTTTCTGAGGACAGAGAAAAAATTCCCTGAGGGTGGGTTGTGAGTTCAGTTGATCTGAAAGCAATGATCTTGGTTAGCCACTAAAAAAGCATTAAACCTCAAAAGTGGAGGAGTCAAACAAGCAGCCAGTATCTTGAAGTTTTAAGAGTTAACTTGCTTTGCTTGTGTATCTTTGTATCCTTATAGCCCTGCACCAGTACCCTTCCTCCCTTTTAATCTTAAATATGTAAATCCTCAATTTATCTGGAATTACTTAGTGAAAGGCTGATGTGTGAGTGTGGCAGATTATAATATTCCATCACCACCCCTGATCCTCTTTACCTCTTATTCTTTTCATAGCAGATCAAAAAAAAAAAAAAAAAAAAAAAAAAAAAAAAAAAAAAAAAAAGCTGTGTGCATGCCGCAAGAATATATTATTTTAAGAGACTTGGACTTAGAAATTGATTTTCTTGATGAGAAAAAGAAAAGTCTCCTTCTGACCCAGGGGGTCACTTAATAATCCCGTCACTCAACATCAAAAAAGCCCCCCCTCCTTTTTTTTTTCCTTTTAGGAGAAGATGAGAATATTTCTGAAAAAGAATTAATTTCATAGTAAAAACAGCAACTTGTGGGCTTAGCTGTTGAGAAGCACTTCCGGTTCAGAATACATCCCCTGTGATTGGAACAAGTTCCCGATAGATTTTAGAGTCAGGAAGTTTTAGATGGAGATTGGTATTTATAGCATGGGATGAAGCTGATGTACTTTCTTGATAATTGTAAGACTGAAGCTAGACTCACTTTCCTGCTCTCTTTTGTAAAAGGATTTTGCTGCTTTCACATATATAATAATGACAGCTGATGTGAGCCGGCAATCCTCTGTGTGTGGATTTAAATTAATAAGCTATTAAGCAGCACGTGATTTTCATCACCATGAGACAGAAGTTCAGCTCTCTGTGCTCTCCTGTGCCGTCAGGATGCTGAGCCTGTGACTGATGACCCTGCCACACATTCAGGGTACTGGAAAGCTTTCCAGATTCTGGGTACCCATGCCAATTTGTGAGAATCTGGTTCCATTTATCTGGGACCCAGCTATACTGAGAAGGTTCCCAAAGTGATTCTACTGCGTTGCAGGTTAAGAATCCTTAACCATGGTAAACGGGAGCTACTCACTACGTTCCTGGTGTCAAGTATATGCTGTAGACCCTGACATCTGTGTTTCTAGAGATCACTGTTTAACTTGGGGACATAAAGGTGGTTTTCAGGGAAGGGCTTAAATCTCTTTACTAATGTGATGCCTCAAAGCACCGAGCTGAATCGCTCATGTTGTAGCGTCTACTCTGTGGATGGAGATGATGGGTTAGAAATCACTCCTCCCAGTTTATAGGTGTGTGTGTAGGCTACACACATGTTCATGAGGGTGAGAAAACACGAGTGGGTGGTGAGAGCTCAGTGAATACTGGGAAGAAAGTTCATGCCTGCGCTTTCAGCTCCATCAAAATTATCTCTGCCAAGGAGCCCAGAAATTCCTCCACCTGTGGGTCCTTTCTTAATTTTAAGCTTGTCACCTCAGTTAGCTATCTTTAAAACCATTTGACTGCTGAGGCACCAGCCAACAGGCCTAGTGTTGCAGTGGAAAGAGCATGTCAGACCTTTCTAGGCGGGGGCTCCTGGAGGACCCCATGGTCAGGGCTGGCTTTGTGGGTATGAAGCTTATGCGCAGGACACCATGCTTGCGCAGGACACCATGCTTACGCAGGACCAGTGCTTTCATGCCTCGCTGTCACCATCTTCAAATGACTGTAATTATTATTAGTATTATTTTTGGGGCTGGGGATGGAATCCAGGACCTCACGCATGTTTAGCTTTACCCGACTGCTGCTCATACTCCCAACCTCTGGAAATATTTCACGATTTTTTTTTTTTAAACAATGGTAACCACTGGTCCTAGCAGTTCCCTCCAAATATAAACTGTTAGTTTCCACTGTGATTGCTACCTGGCTCTCTGTGGCTCTAAATAATCAGGACCAAGGAGCTTGGGACTTGTCTATTATTTCAACGGATTCTTAGACGTGTGATGTGGTGTCATGTGTGGTCCTCAAGTCTGTTGTGAACTATCACTCATTGATAAATCCTTGAGCATATTTTAGTACTGACTGCCTGCCAGAGACTGGGATGAATGCTGAGGAGGTCACAGGAAACATTCCAGTGCACTCACCTGATGGGAAATGCAGGGTTCAGGGGTGTGGAATGCACCGAGTACAGCTGTAGCATGGGCAAGGCCACCAAACTCAGTGTGCTAGTCGGTGAAGGTGGTGTGCTCAACGTTAGGTGAAAGGATGATTAGAAAACAGCTGTGTCTAGAGGAGGAATTATAATGTGCCAGACAGGAGGAACAAGTGCAAAGGCACAGGGGCACCAGGGAAAACTGCCTTAGAAGAAATGGAATGAAATGAAATTGAGCTGGGCCAGGAGCGTGTTACACAATCCACTGGAGAGGTAAACAGAGAGAAGCTCGTTGCTAGAATATGGATTTCAAATGGCTCGTACAGGTCCATATGGTAATGGTTAAGCCCTCAGTTTGTGGCTGTTTTTGGAGTGGTGGAATCTTTAAGAAGTTTGTGCCTGGCAACAGGAAGTTAGGTCACTAGGGGCCCTATTGAAAGGGACTGTGGGACCCTGGTTTCTCCCTTTCTCTGTTCACTTACTGGTCACCATGAAATAAGAAGACTTCTTTTACCATGAGTTCCTGCCAATGATGTACTGTGCTATCACAGGCTCCACCAACAGGACCATCAGCCATGGACTGACCCTCCCTAAACCATGAGCCAATAAGTTTTTCTTCTTTATAAGGCAATTATTTATAAGGCAATTATTACCAGTGTTTGTTACTATAGCAGAACACAGACTAATAGAAAGCTGGTTTAAGTCATAAAAAGTAAGCAAAGTGACTATATTTGAACTACAGAACCAAGGGCTGTGCATACAGCACACATTTCAGCCTTGTGGGTAGTTCCAATTAGTCCCACTTAGAAAGGAAGATACGGAAGCAGAGAAAGCTGGTGAATCAAAGAATTAAGATTCAGATACAGATGCACCTCACAAGCCAGATCTTAAATTTTTATATGATTGGAAATTTGAACAGCGCTTGGTTGTGTTTGGTGACTCTGAGCTCAGTTAATTGATTTATGATTATTGATTTGCCCTTCTTCCTCCTTTGGCCTATCTTTTGAAGCCTGAGCCCAATGAATGTGACTACCTTAATTTCTAGTGGAACTCTTTAGATAAATCTGAGTGGGTGTGATAATCCTATTGCATCAAATTCACAGGATTAAGGAATCAGCAAGTTAGTAAAGCACCAACCTTGAGGGCATGATCTTATTAGTTGTGTCTACTTCCTAGCCTGTTCTTTTTTGGCACGGTCCCCCTTGGAGTCCGCTGGTGGATGGAATCCCCCCAAACCGTGAGCCAACTGCAACTCTTCTCCTTTACTTTGTGGGTCCCAGGTGTGGTGTCCCAGGGATGAGAAAGCTGACTAATATGGTTAGTCAAGTCATCAAATCTCCAGCTTAGAAATGAAGCTCTCAATTTGTCATAAAGGAGAATTATTCCAATGTCACAGGCCAGTATACATAAGCAGGAAAATGATCCCAAGTGACAATTTTCATTGTGCAATTAAAGAAAATATTAAGTCCTTAGAGTGTCTCAGAGGAGCCAGTAAAAATAAACACAGATAAATAAAAATTGACTAAGATCCTCTGTGTGATCACATCCTGCTTTGCCTCCTCTCCATGTCCCTGAGGGGGTTCTACTTCCCCCTCCCCAGTCTTTCCCTCTGGAGCTGTCATAGCATCGTTGTCTTTTCATCTGTGAGGCCTGGGGTTCGTGATGTTCTCACCTTCCTTGCATTCCATGAGACAGCGTGACCCAGAGGACGGAGCCTGAGGACCCTCCATAACTGGGAATCTCTGACCCCAAGGCTCTTAGTCTCCATTCCTTCATCTCAAAAAAGGTTAAATTAGTGTCAGACCACAAAGTTCGTTGGGAAATAAGGAACACCTAGTACTTGAGAGGATTGTGTTCCTCCTCTATGCATGGGGATTATATTCTAGACTGGACACTGGATGACTGGAACCATGAAGGGTGCCAAACCCTACATATAGAAGGTTTCACTATACATATAGATCTGCAGTAAAGCTTAATTCACAAACCAAATGCAGTCAGAGAGTAACAATGATAGCTAATAATAAAGAAGAATTTTATTAAAATAACAAGAATATTTATTGTTCTCACCTTTCTTGTGGGATGGGCAAGATGCGATGCCTCTGTGATGAGATGGGGTGAATGACATAGGCACAATGGAAGGGCATAGGCTACTGCTACTAGAACATAGGCCCTTCCATGCTGCTGTAATTGATCTATGTCTGAGACAGCTACTGGATGATTAATGGGAAGGTAGCATACACAGCTCGGATACACTAGACAAATGGATGATTCATTTCCTGGGTGGGAGGGAGAGGAGTGTCTCAAGGTTACATCTCCCTGCTCAGAATGGTACACAATTTAAAACTATGATTGTCTACTTCTGGAATTTCCATTCAATGGTTTTGGACCTTGGCTGTGCTCAGGTAACAGACAGTATGAAAAGTCAGATTACAGAAAGTGCTGTGGTAGAAAGTGGACTGGTGGATAAGGGAGCTACTGTGCATGATTGCCTGTAGATCCCTTGTTATCTCTTTTCCTTCCCTTCCACTGAGACCTCAGTTCTGGTGATCTGCCCATCTAACGTTCCACTCAACTCCAACCATCAGCCCCCATGACTTTCTCTCTTGGGGCCCTACTCACTCTCCCTTAGCAACCAGAGGTCCCTTGGTGATGCCTGCCTGCATCAATGGTGTGCTTCTTCTAATGGGTATATTAGGAGATGTTATGGTCTGTGTCTAGATGTCTCTCCCCAAAGCCTGGAACAGTCAGAGTGGGACTTTTTGGAAGTGGTTGGATTTAGAGTATGTGATGCTGGGGTTAAGGGTCCTAAACTTGGGTGTGAGTGCTGCCCACCCTAAGGAGGGGTAGCCGGCATAGAATAGAAGGGACAGAAAGAGGGCTGCTGCTGTGCCATGGACTGTTTCTCCTCTGCAGTGCCACCCTGCCTTGGGGTCAGCCAACTATGAACTGAAACCTCCTCAAACTGTGAGCTAAATAAACCTTTCTCCTCTTAACTTTGGGTGTTGAATATTTTATCTCAGCATTGAGAAAAGTAACAAATATTGGAGCCTCCCGAGGCTGGCTCCTTGAGGACAGGAGCCAAGTCACATGAATTTTTGGAATAATCTTCTGATGTACTTGACAGGGAAGGAAAGTCACAAATGCAGCATCCATTGGTCATTGGATAGAAAGAGCACACAGAATGCAGAGGGGGTGGACTTGCATTCCACAGCTAATGTCAGTGAAATCCCTTATACTTTTTGTTGCATGTTTATCCAGGAAGCATGACTCTGCCCACGCTTTCTTATTTATCAGTTACTGTGTCAGCACTATCAAGTTCCTCAAAACATGACCGAAATACAAGCTTACTGTGTTTTATCCCAGCAGAGGCAGGTGTGATTTCACTCTGTTTTGATGGAAGAGCAGAAGTCTCAGGATGTGGGACTTCCTTTAACCCACAGAGAATGCTAGTTGTTTTTATTTAAAAGAAAGAAAAAAAAAAAAAGAGCCAGGTATGGTGGTTCAGGACTGTAAACCCAGCACTCAGGAGGCTGAGGCAGGAGGATTGTTGCAAGTTCGAGACTAGCCTGGGCTACAAAGTGAGCTCAAGTCCAGCCTGAACTGCATAATGAGACCCTGTCTCAAAGAGACAAAAACAAAACAAACAAAAAAAAAAAAAAAGAAAAAAAGAGGGGAAGAAAAACCACAGAAAGGAAAAACAAAAATCAAAAGAGACAAACAAAGAAACAACAACAAACCCCAAACAATAGCAAAGCAGGATTTCAAAACAAGATGATAGGAATTTAGCGATGGTAGTTATATTGCATATTGTTATCTTTGACAGAATGCTTAGATAAGAATGTCAATTTTTGTCCCCCCCCTCCCCTTTTTCTACTTGAACTTAATTCTATTGGAAAAGAGAAACCAAAATGGGAAAAAAAATATCAGTGTCTGGCTAGGCTAGGTCCATGGCAGTCACCACCACACCATGCCCTAATGGCCACAGACAGTGCCCTGACCAGGAGCCGGACAGTCTATCCGTGCCTTCCCCATGGGAGTTCCTTTTGTCTTCCCAACAATTCAGCATAAAGTTTCTCACCTCCTCACTTTGCAGGTGAGAAAACTGGTGCAGAGAGGTTAAGTCCTTTGCCTCATCTTACACAGTCACAAATGCCAGAGGTAGGATATACATGGTCCCAGACCCTGCGTGTGTGAGCCTGTCTTTCCCTGTCCATGCAGCAGTGACTTACGACAGTAGACTTTTTAATCACAAGGATCTCAAGAAGCCTAGGTCCCCGGACCACTTGAATACGGAATGTCCAATTTCTGGAGAAGGAAGACCAGGGTCCCAGCCACCTCGTGCTCAGCCTTTGCAGGCCCATGGGAGGATCCCAGGATGCACCTGGAAGCCCTGGACATGGACGCTGAACTGCACCCTCGGCAGGCACTGTGGGAGAAGCGTCTGTCTTTGGCCTGCCCCAATCTCTAACCCCCTTGGTGGAAGGCAACTCAGTCCTGCTCTTCCTTTTGAGACAGGAAGTGGGCTTGAAATGCCCTGGGAGGCCACTTTCAGGACCTGGCATTTGGCCTGGCAGATGAAATCTGCTGGTTATGCATGCCCTAGTGTACAGGCGTAGACAGCTAGCCATATTTGTATTAAAATCATGTACAGTGCTCAGCATATTGTTGGTTTTCAATGAATGAACAACTGAATGAATGAATGCTTATGGAACTCCAACACATTTGCATTTACCATATGGATTCTACCATGACTCTGATTAAACCAATGGTTTTAATCAAGGCAGAGTATCTTCTTTAAACACAAGGATTAGCCTCTATGAAAAGAGAAATGTAAACAGGGCTCTAATTAGAGAATTTACTAATTATTCTTCCCTGCTGAGGACATTAGCTAGGGTTTAGTTTTGAGCTGTGACAGCCATATGACTTTTGCTTTATCTCCAGGAAGGGAAAAATTGACTAGAAAGATTCATTTCAATACCCTGATTCCTTTCCTGCTCTCTTTCACCCTCGAAAAAAAAAAAAAAAAAAAAGAGAGAGAGAGAGAGAGATATTCCAGCATGAAAGATCACAGACTCAGCCCAAAACAGTGGACCCAGGTTGAGGGCATTCAGAAAACTGCTCACTCCTGGAGCCCGAACTGCCGAGGAAAAGATAAATCGGCAGGAAGATTTCTTTGGAATGATGTGAATTTAATGAATCATGAAAAATATCCCCAGCTGTTCTTAAATTTAAGGGAGATTGAGTGATAACAAAAGATAGTTTCCCTTCCTCTTAGATGTAGGTTGGAGCAGAAAGAGCGGTGGTTTAAAAAAAAAAAAAAAAAAAAACCCAGAGGCCCAAAGCTTTGCGTTTCTTTTCCATCTCTCCCATTGTTACAGGAAAAAAGCCGTCTGTAGTCGGCAGCCACTGCCGGGCGTGATGAAGAGTGTTTGCTGTTCCCAGACGTGAAGAATCCTCCATGCCCATGGCGGAGATCCCGCAGGCCCACATGAGCCTGGGGCTGGGCTCTCCTCTCCCCGCCTCCCACCTCTGGCCTCTCGCACCCTGCTCTTCCACCCAACACCTTCCTGAGCAGATGGACTTAGGATGGCATTAGGAATCATGGTTCCCCCTTGCCCTGCCTGACTGTGGCAGCCCTCGCCCCTGCAGCCCTGGGGATGTGCAGTAACCTGACTGATCTGTGTGGTCTCTCCACTCCATCCTCTGCTGGGGACCCCGGCCAGGACACTGTAACTGTGGCAAAGCTCCAGGGATTCCTGGCTTAGATCCCCTGGGGCTCCCGAGTGACTCTCTTCTCTCCTTATGCCTTGGCTAACACGGGTCCCCTGCTGCGAGCCATGCACCCCCCAGAAGGGCAGGCCCAGCATGCTTCGCGGGGCCCAGTGTCAGCTTGCTCTTCTTACTTGCACAAACACAGGTCAAAGGAAATGCCTGCTCACCTCTGCTGCGCTGGAGTCTGTTTCCTGTCTTTCCATACAGACCTGTTTCTTTCAAGGCAGGTCGCGCAAGCAGGATGGTTACTAAGCAATATGCTTTTCTTTTGGAGAAATGTGCTTGAGGGGTAGAAACGCTGGCCCTGTATGACCATAAAAAGAGGATCAGAAAAGAATACAGATGATGAAGATGATGCTAGCGCTAAATACCAAGGACAAACAATTAAGACTGAGGACTTAGAAATGTACTAGGCGTGATGTCAGATGCTTCTTATTTGTGCTGAATTAAAGGCACACACAAGCCCCAAAGAGAAGAAAACAACAGCAAAACCACTCAGAAGCTGATCATTATAAGTACCTAATGCATCTACTGCACTTAGATTTTAGTAAGGAGAAAACGTATTTGGCTTCCACTATTATCCAACTCATATCAGATCACACAACTATGCAGTGGTATGTGGATTTCAAGAGCCACGAGGATAAGATTCAGCAGAGACAAAAAAAGAGAAATAGTTACCTTTCATTTTAGCAGTTTAGTGTGTTAATAGAGTACAGGAGACTCAGTTCGGTGTGGAGCGAACTGGAGATTACAGAGGCAATAAGAATTCTATTTGCACTTTCCATTATGTGTAGTAGGTACACGTACGTATGTATGTGTGTGTGAGTATACACAAGATAGATAACTATACTACTAATCTTTGTTAAAAAGAACAGTTTGTACTTTTATTGTTTGATCATTTTTTCATGCCTAAATCTTGTAACCCCAGCAACCACTTCTAAGATAACAATATGCAACATATTAACTATTGTTAATTTTCTATTTTTTAAAAATTCTGTCATTTTAATTTTTTTGTTTTTTCAAAAAAAAAAAAGAATTTTGTTTGTGATTGTTTTTAAACTAAAGTCTGTGAACTCTCCAGTCCACACCTACACAATTGCTACCGCTTCTTCAAACCACGAACCCAGGAACATCAAAATGACTCAGGCAAGTCTGACCTCATCCTGATAGGCCCATGGCATAGTCCTCTCCTGCCCTGGGGCGGCAGGCTCATGATGCAAACAGCTGTAAAGAGGGGGCTTTGTGGGAAGGAACCCATGTTCAGGAGACAATTTGGGTAGAAGACACCTATAAAATACAATGAAAGTTCCCGGATGTCACATATAAGAAATGGGATGGGAATTCGGGTTGAAAGGTGGAGATGGAGGAGGGGGTGGAGCCTGGAGCTGCAGAGCAGAGCTCTGGCAAAGGACAGGGAACACCAGTGATTCCAGCTGTGTTTTACCGCTGCTGAGGTGTGACCGCATCCATCTCCCCCACCTCCCGTGAAGGCTGTGAGCTCACTGAGGAGCGGAGAGTCCAGGGCAGGGCAGGGCAGGGCAGGGCAGGGTGCCCAAATCTAAACTGGCGAGAGCACATGGCAGAGACGTGGGTAAAGATGGGCGCGAGACCAAGAGCTTCATGGAGCCCTGCACAGCTCCACCCCCTCCCCCAGGAATTTGCAGCAGTCTTGAGGGGGGCATTCAGCTTCCTGCTGGACATTGCCCAGTCTGCCTGGACTGATTTTATCTAAATCACATGTGACAGGGTGATTGCAGCTGACATCTGGGTTGCGCTCAAATAACCCAAAGTGCTTTCAAGAATCTGCTTCGTAACTCCTTCGTCACTAAGCTTTTGATCCAACTTGCTGAAAAGAGCGGTCTTGACATTTCTTCTACTTGAGTTTCCAAGCCTAGCTTTTGTGAGACAGGGCTAGAGAGGGACAAAGTCAACACGAGAGTGTGAGATTCAGGCCGGGAGCCTCACGTGGCGTGAGTAATGGGATAAATTGATGATCGGCTCACAATAATGCAGTTTGATCAGTGACTTAGCAGAAAGCTGGCTCTGCGTGCGTAAGTGTGCAGGGCTGTGTGTGAGAATCATGCTTTCCAGATTTTCATGTGCATGGGAATCACAGGGGGACCCTTCAGAGGGGTGGGTGGCGCTCAGGGATTGTGTATGGCTGCGTGCATGCAGCCTGTGGCATCGCGTGCTTCAGGAGACAGTCTGCAGGGTCGTGTTTGAAATACCAAGGTGTCAGAGCATGGGGCAGTCACTCTATTTGACAGACGTCAAAGGAAAATGAGGAGATGAAAACAGAAGGGTGTAGATGGAGGGGAGTGGAGATGGAAAACTAACAATAACAGCAGCCTGGAATCAGGAATCTCCGTTACGAGGACCAGAATTCACCAGTAGTTATTTCAGAACCCCTTCCTGTACATCTCAAGGATGTCAGCTGCTTTGCTCTGTATCAAAGAATGGAAATTCTTGAAGCCTTCACAGCACTGAAGTTGTGAGGGTGGAAAAAGCAAATGTTGGGTTCCCTCGTCAAATCTCAATTACTCATTCAGATGTGACGTCACACAGCCCCTGGCTCCCAAATTGCGTGGCCTGCGCCTCTCATAGATACGTATGTTAACAGGAAATGTGTACTTGCAGATAAGCATCGATAGTTTAGGCGTCATGTTGCTAACTGGAAACAAATTCTTCCTAAATATTATCTACACATTTTAGCACATTGCTAAATGTAACTTAATAGTGAATTTTCACCCTGACCAATTTTGCAGTCTGATCGACAACTCTAAATAATGTCATGGAGCTGAATTTCCGCCTGAATTTCTCAGGCTGGTAACATACACGTTCCTTGATGCTTGCCTACACTGTAACTTATTATGCATATCCAAGTTCATGAGTCAACTGGAATTTGCTTCGGGAGACAGTCTGGTGGTAACAGGGTGGTGACAGGAAGGGGGACAGTGAGCCAGGGTTCATGCTTAGCTTTGGTGTGTCCTTTCAGCAGTCGAATGGAGCGGGGCCATCCGTCTCCTGGGAGCTCCCGTGAACAGTATGCCGCTCAGGGACTTTAGCGCTGGGCTGGGCTTCCAGTTCTTCATCCTTAAGCCTGCATTCTCCCCCTTGGTACGTGCCATTTTCTCCTTTACAAATCTCTTTCCCTATTTTCCTGATCCCCAGTCTTTTCATCATCTTGATGCCTTTACAGTGTGTGTGTGTGTGTGTGTGTGTGTGTGTGGACAGTTAAAATCAATCCCGATATCAGTTTTCCTTTTTTGCTACTCTTTGTCTGGTGCAATGATTCCAGTCCAGGTCATCCAGTTTGCTCATCTCCTGAGGCTCTAAAATGCAGAGCTTGGGAGGGAGCAAGGGAGGAGGATGTAAAGATGTAGATTCTTGAGAGCCGCTTAATTTTGAAGATTTGGGGTACAAATCAGTCCCTAGAGGGCGGCCCTTCTATTCTCGAGTCTTAACCAGCTGATCTGATAATTCTACATGAGGAGAAAAACAAGGATCAAAAATATGTTTCCTGGTTCTATCGATGACAGAGTTGGGCTGGGAAACACAACAGGAAGTGCATGCGCTGTTAAAAACAGGAAGGTTCCAGAGACCACAAGAGCCAAGAGACAAAGGAGCTGACCCGCAGCAATGGCCTCTAGTCCCCTTCCCAAGCTCGGCGTGTGCTGGAGCTGAGAGGACAGGCTGGAGAAGTCCTTCCAATTTCTGTGCTCTTCCCCTGTGTCCATGGGAAGATGTCAGGCTGGGGATGTCCTTTACAACCCCTCAGTTACCGAGCAAGGGTCAAGATAGGGCTCAAGGGACAGTGCTGCTCCAAGATCATGGTAAGAATGAGGCTCCCCTGGCCTTGTGCTCTTGAGGGTCAAGATGGCCATCTTCTGGTAGTGCCCCTTCCTCACGGGGACAAGGGAAGAGCCCGTCCCTCAGTGGCCCTACACCTATTCCAGAGATTGTTTTGGCTGCCACCAGGTAGGCTGCATGTGTCTCCCTGGCTGCTGTGGCCCGGCCTTGAGCTGGATGCCACCACCACTGCGATAGAGGCCTGAAGGACAGAGAGGTGGCTAACGGGTGGAGACAAGCCATGTCCGAGAAGCTCTGGGCATGGTGGAGCGTTGATGTTCAGTGTAGCACTATGGGGTAGGGACGGGAGAAAGGGCAAGCCACAGGCTGATGGCCCGTTCTCTTATAACCCCAGTGCTCCAGCTTAGAAGTCAGGAAGAATTAAAACTTACCACATTTTGGAATTGTGATTGTCAACATGGGGAGCAGCATGTTATGTTGATTTACAGCCTTCAAATGGCCTCAATCCATGTTCCGTCCCCAGGTCCCCAAATGTTGGAAACAGGAATAGGAGGTCCTAGGTGTGGCTCTTGTCTAGGTTCCGAGGGAGAGAGTAAAGTCTGTCTTGCTGCATCGCAAAACACCTCAAATTTAGGTCCTGAAGAGACAAGTTATTTTGTTATGCTGACAACTTCTGAGGATTACGAGTGTGGCATTTGTGTCCCTTGGAGCCTGGGCACTGCCTGGGGAGTACTCGAAGTCTGGTGCTGATGGCTTGGCCCCTGGCCGATATCACACTCACAGGTCTACAGCTGACACTAGTGGGGCCCCTTTGCTGCAGCTGTAGGACACAGTTTCACATGGCTCTCCCTTGAGGCCTGGGCATCCTCACAGCCTTGTGGCTGGGTTTAAATTTGAGCATCCTAAAGAGAACCAGGTGAGAACTGTCGCACATTCTAGTGTGGCCTTAGAAGTCAGGTAACATCAAACATTGCTTCTCACGGTGGTGGCTCCACTCCAATTCAAGTGGAAGAAATACAGAACCTCCTCTTCAGGGGAGAAGTGTCAAACACATTGCATGCGGGCCTAAAGGATGAGAGACATTGCTGTGGTGCATCCTGAAAATGCAACAAGTCACGGTATCCTTTGTTCAAGAAAACAGAGCAGAGAGGGGTTTGGAAGCCATTTCTGATTCAGGGTTTCCAGTAGGATATTGTGAGTTAGCTTATGCTAAAGGCTGAGAATAGTGCTTTGGCATATGATGAGACTCACTGAATAGCAGTTTGGCTTTCATCACTGCCATCACTCACCACCACCACCCCCATGACCGTCATTACCACTAGCATCATGATCACCCTCATCTTCATCACCATCACTACCACATCACCATCATCACCATCACCATAACCGTTACCACCATCATCACCATCACCATCATAATCACCATAACCATCACCACCACTGTCACCATCATCATCATCATCACCATGACCATCACCACCACCATCATCACCATCATCTCCATACTCACAACCATCACCACCACCACCAGCATGATCACCACCATCTTCATCACCATTGCCACCACCATCACCATCACCATCATCAACATCATCACCATGACCACCATTACCACCACCACCACCATTATCATCATTGTCACGTCTTTGAGGAAGTATCACTAAACAATTCAGTGATGGTTCTATATTTGAACTTGAGTTTCTGCTTCCTATTAGAAACCCATGCAGTGCCAGTTCATGGATGCTGCAAAGCCTGAGTTATGTATTATGAGAGTCTAAATCAGCATCTCAGGTACTGCTTCTGTTTGTCTGTTATCAGCAACTCTTGAGAACATTTGTAGGTGGATTTTTCAGGCCTCTTTTAAAACACAAAACAGCCCCCCTCCTCCAGCAACATAGCTGAAAGTTCTCTAGTAAGAGTCACTATTTTGGATCATCTACATGTTAAAAATTAGACATTTTTGGTTGAAGACAGTGTTTTCTATGGCAGTTAACAAGATGAATTTGTAGGAGGAAATATTTATTAGAACAAAACTTTATGCAAATACTACACAATGTATGAAATGGGATAATTGCAGTATTTCATCACTTGTTCATTAAATCCTATCTCAAGAACTTGTTTGGCAGTATAGTGCTCCTTTTGTCGGTGGTTCACTTGCTATAATTGCGGTTACTGATGGTTAACTCTGGTCCAAAAGTAGTAAATGAAAAATTCTTGAAGTAAACAATTCATGCATTTTAAATTGAGAGCTGTTCTGAGTCGTGTCATGAAATCTCATGCCATCTTGCTCTGTTCTGCTTGAGGCACAAATTGTCCGTTTCTCCAGAGTATCTTCCCAGTATACACTGCCTGCCCGTTAATTGCTTGGTAGCCATCTCAGTTATCAGGTTGAGTGTCACAACATCACAGTGGTGGGTTGAGTAATCCTTATTGTAACCAATAAAGGTCCCAAATTATAAGAGTAATGATGTTGGTGATTCGTACATGGCAAAGTGAAGCCATAAAGTGATGCCTTTAAGTGAGAGGTGAAAGTGCTTAATTTAAGGAAAGAAAGAAATCATATGCTGAGTTGCTAAGATCTTCAAGAGCAATGAATCTCCCATAAAAGTGTGGAGAAGGAGAACATTTGTGCTGGTTCTGCTGTCACTTCTCAAGTTGACGCACAGTGTGGTGAGTGCATCTGCTAAGATGGAAAGGATTCGGTGGCAATTCCATACTACTCACCCCTGAAAGCATCCCCTGAGGTTTTGGAATGATTTCCCAGTGAAAAAGGGTGCCATACCATACAGTCTTATTTGACAGTGTTTAGTTTTTAAAAGCTAAGCATTCCTTTAAAGGATCTTCTGTAATTCCACCTAGTCCCTTGCAAATTAATTTTTCCATAAAAATCTGAGATTTTAAGATTGTCTCTAGCCTGGGCATTTTGTTTTAGTTTGTTTTGAGTTTGTGCTAAAAGATCTGGTCTTCCCTGGAGGGAACATAAATGGCAAAGCCAAAGCAATCAATACCCACTTGTGTCTGACCCAGTGGAGCTAAGGACAGGGCCTTGGGGCTGGGGTAAGGGTGACTCAGACGTCCCTTTGACTTCTCTCCCGGAGAACTTCAGTGTTTGCTGTGGGGCTCCAGAAGCAATTTGAGGTGCCAGAAATGTAGGTCAGCATGACATTATGTAACCACCCCCTTTCCATGTTCAGTCGGGAGGGCAGGTCAAAGGTAACCATTCACAGAGGCTGTACATCCACACTGGAACTGGGGCCTCTCCAAAGAGTCAGAGTCTAGCTGATGTTGGATGTTCGCTGACTGCTGTCAACAGAGGCGGGCACGGTGTTGAAATCCTCTACTCAGGTTTTCTAGGCAGAAACTGCAGCCTCACTGTGGGCATCAACCACTGGCTGTCCCTTTCGGAGGGAATCTTCTGGAACTGGAGAGCCTGTGCTTGACACTGACTAATCGTATGGCCATGCGAGCGGGCTTTGATGTCTTCAAATTTAAAATGAGGGCTAGAGGAGTACGTGCCTCACAGCTTCATGGGAGGTGACATGACCAAAGAGCCTAGGAAATTATCTCATCTGTCTCTGGCCCTCAGTCCATGCTGCTGTTTCTCTGCCCCCAATACCAGCAACAACCATTTTATTGAGAATTTGTCATCAGGCAGGGCAGGTGCCAGGTTCAGTCAGCCACGGATCACTTCATTTTGTCTCCACCACAACTTCCCATGGTCATTTTCTGCCCATATCACAGATGAGAAAAGTGAGGCACAGTGACATTTCATTTTGCTCCCAGTTCTACATTAATGGGTAGAAGAAGTGAAATGCTCAGCCTGTTGTGTCTGGCACCAAACCTTGTGATTGTCACCCTACAAGAAGCTGTGACCAAAACGAAACACACGAAAGCAAAGCAAAACAACAACAATGAAATATAAAATAAAATAAGATAAGATAAAATAAAATAAAATATTCCTGTTCCCGGCATGCTTGGCATTCCTTGAGGAGGTTTCCAAGCTGTTCTTAGACTCTGTGCTCTAAAAGTTGTCTCTGGCTGTGTTTTTCTCTATATAATTTTCTTCAAAGGGCCCTATTTGAGTTAGCCTATCGCAATTACTCTCCCATAAAAAGCCGAAATTCTAAGCTTTTGCCTGGCTTACGTGTCTTGCATTGCTTTGGGTCAGCACAGAGAGAACTGATCTTTCCCTCATGTGTGGCAAAGCCAAACTAATCAATACCCATTGACCTGATTCAAAGCTGCGTGCGGAAGGCACTGACTAAAGGGCTTTCTGTTCCAGCTGTGACTGTCCCTGCCCAGGACACTCTAAAGTGGAGCCTCCGACGTGGCCTGTAGCGAGGTGGCAGGGACCCTGTGTGTGACAGGAAGCTGGAGGCCAGGAGCATCTTTTGGTGGTGGTGGGACTTGGGGAGGACGGGGAGGAGGCTAAAGCCCCTCCCAGGAACCCTGAAGCTCGTGACTTGCACCCGGTTCCAGGAAAAGTGGAGCGCACGACCCTTTCAGGGCCAGTCCCCCAGGGCCGGTCACCTTGTCCACTGCACCTCCCGCCCCTCACGCCGCTTTTTCCTCTCCGCCCACAACAAGGGAAGATTGATAGCTGGAATGGAAAAACCCACGGTGTGGTCTGGGGTGGGGGATCCTCCTTCCTCCTCTGTTTGTTTAGAGATAAAGAGGCCCTTTCAGGCCACGTGGGGTCCAGCAATTTAACCATAAACTCTATTCAGAGATGCCAGAAAGTACCTGCTCTTGGGTGGAGAGGGGAGGCACGTGGGTCTTCCAGGCCAAGCTCCCCCAAGCTCCTCCATCCACAAGTGCTGCTTTTTAAGTGTGTGGTCTAGAGTCTCCTTCCCCATGGAGTTTCCTTTTGCTTTTTTCAATTTTTAAAAGGTCTCTTGTATTTCTCACGCCAAGAGATCCTGGCGTTTGAGATCTGTCAATAACATTCCCTGCTACAAAGACAGAAGAAAAAAAAAAAGTCATTTTTTTCCCTTACTGGAATTTTTTCATTCCTTCCCACCCACCCCACCCCCATTTCTCATTTCCTCAGGAAACCATTTAGCTGGAGACAGAGAGAAAGTTTTCCAGCACACATTCCCAGCCCCCATGGACCTCTAGGGAGCAACCAGGCACCAGACCATCTGTGGGACCTGCTCAGCCTTGTCCTAAGCACGGCTGTCTCAGTGCTCGGGAGCATTTGGAAGGCTCCATGGCGAAGGCCGCCTTCTTCAGTCTTCATTGGGCCAATGCCAGCCCTCCTCTGGGCCCTTGGAGGTAGTCAGACTGGCCTCTGCCCGTGGCCTTTTTGGTTTGGCTCATCCATCAGGGAGGCAGAGACAGATAGAGCCTCTGTGGAGTTACAGGGTGTCCTGGATGGCTCCGTCCTGTGGGCTCTCTTGGGAGAAGGAGTAAACGTTTGGACTCCTGGATCTAGGAGAGGCTGTGGAGGACATGGTGGCTTCTATTATTGGCACTGGCTAGTGCTCTAGCTTCTGGGGATGTCATGGAGGACACGACACGTGGGTTCTCTGCTCTTGAGTTTATTTTCCAGTTTTTAAGAGCAAGGGTATATTGAGGACAGGAGGTGAAACCAAGGAGCAGGCAAAAACCAAGAAAACTGATCAAGGAATTCATGCCACACGTTTAGACAAAAGCGCTATAAAGAAATCATCGTATTTCGTAGTGACTCACTTCCTTTCCACGAGGGACTTTTAGGACACGCCCTTTCTTAACCACTGATACTTTGGAGTCCCCTGACTGACTGAGGTTGGGAGAGTCTCCTTGGTGGATACCTCTGTGCCATCCAGAGCAAGGATTCCACATTTTTTCTTTAAAGATGGTGTATAAGGACTTTTGCGAACATGGGTTTGAGATCTCTTGCATTTCCACCAGCATCTGGTTGATCTTAGTGTGCATAAAGGCAGAAGAGCAGGAGAACTTGCAAGGACAACTTCGCATGGCGAAGAGTCAAAGAATAGAGAACTATTTTCAGCTGCAAGATAAGGGTTACCTTTAAACCAAAAGGGATTCCCCTATGTTATTCATTTCCCATGATTCATCAGGTCTGCCGGATCAGATCTGACCTGTATCCAAAGCCAAGGAGTGTTGGGTGCATCCAGAAAGCTGGACTTCTCACTCAGGCAGGAGGACCCGTCCTCTCAGGGCAGGTGGAGATGGTCCCCAGTGCTTCTTACTTTGCAGAACTGCTTTCTCTTTGGGAAAAACAAAACAAAACAACAGGCTGAGTTCAATTGGGAGGGTTTACTGGAACCAGAGATGAAGTCCTCTAACACTGAGCTTACACTCTGCTTAGCAACCACCAGATGTCAGCAACTCATCTGATTTTGCTTCCTTGCAAAGGGAAGGGACCCAAGAGGGAGGAAGGCCTGCTTGGGCCAGCAGGGGCTTTTCTTAAGCTTCAGGTGTGAATGCCGCGTGCCCTCTGCTCTTAGGAAAAGTGTTAATGGCTGATCTGAGCTTGAAGCCTGGACCCAGGGTAAGAAGAACAAGAACTAAAGCTCAGAGTGGGAGATGAGGGTACTTTGGAGGTTTCTAGGAAAATGTGTGAGTCCAGTGCCTTGAAGTAGGGTGGTGGGCTGAGGATAAGCAGGACGGTCACACACGTCCATGTGGTGCAGATCTGCAGCTCCGTTTCTTGTGGGTATTTAAAAAAAATTTTAAGAAGTAATCATTAAGATGGCAAAGTTTGTCAAGAAATCGAGAAGCTTCATTGGGAAGCTTTTTCAGGCTAAATGCAACCAAATAGATTAATATGCTTTCAAGACTTTTTTCACGTCTTTCAAAAAAAAAAAATCTTGCTGGATTCTACTTTTATGTTTTTTTGGTACTGAGATCAAACTCATAACCTTGCACTTTCCAGGCTGGCACTTGTGCTGCTGAGCTAAGTCTCCAGCCCTCCCAGATTCTTGAGGAAAAACTCAGAAAAATGCAAAGATGATTTCAGAGAGGACTCAGCAAGAGACACAGAGGCTAGAAATTACGAAGAGGAGCTTGTGTGAAGCTGATTTACTTTGCAAAACAAGGGTCAGCCCTCAATATTAGAGTGAGACAAAAATATCTTTGGCGAATTAGACTGACACAGCTAACATTGCCTGGGGTTTCCTTTTCATTCCTGGGTTTCACAGGCCTGTCTTAATGTGTCCTTCAGGAGGCCAGGCCCAGGTGCAAGTGTGTGAGGTCACATCTGAGCACATTTCTCAGGTTCCCGAGACCCTTGTGATGGGGATGCCCTGTCCATTCTTTGCTTAGTCAACCTCCGATGTACCCTCTCCTGCTTCACACTTTAAGTCTTCTTGTTTTTGTTGTCAACAAACAAGGTCGAGGCCAAATCTGCACAACTCCTTCTGGTTAGTCATGTCTTTGTGGAGCAGGGGTAGAGCAGGGGTCCTGGGCCCTGTGTCCTGACTCTGAGGCATGAAGGCTACCCCCAGTGGGGGTAGGCTAGGGAATTGGGGGCCTCCTGGAAGGCTAGGGTTTGAGGGCTGACCCCAGGCTTTAGGGTGGCTTGAGACAGGAGCCTCAGAGGGACTTTGTCCAAAAAGTCACTGACTCATTGAGCACTAAGCTTGGCTGGGGACAAGAAGTCACCTGTTTACAAAATAGGGCACACCCTGCCTCTGTCCCACTCCTCCTTCCCTCCAGATCCCTTAGATAAACCAATCCTGTCCTTCGGGAGTCTTTCCTCCAGCCTTTCCTGCTCAGCGCCTTGGGGTCCAGTTCAACAGCACCCCTTCACTAATGCCTGTACCCACCGCTCCAGCCCGGGCTTTTTGGTCTTTTTCATTCTTCTGAGGTCCAAGGTGTTCCTGTATTGCATCTTTAGTTCTTTTCGTTAGCACCTTACAAGACTGATTATATAGATTAGTAATTATAATCAGTAATTCATGGGAGGGCTAGGGAGGAGAGAGTTATTTTTTGTAAAAATAATTAAGGAGTGTCATGTAAATGGACCAACTCTCCCTAATGTGGTCACTATGTATTGCACACATACACATAAGAATAAAAGAAATTTAGCAATCTCATCTAGTATTCAAAAATTCATGTAATATGGGACCCTCTTTATTATAGCACCATCTGTATTATATAAATCTATTTTTTTAAACAAATTTTCCTCCAAGATAGATCGTATCTTTCTTGAAGTTTAATATAATTTTTAGCCAAAACTTTTACAGTTGGCGGGATGCTTCCCAGGCCCTTGTTCACTGAAAGCAGAAATATTCTGTTGGCTGATCGCAGCTTCTACGGTCCATGTCCCCGAAATGAGTCTCTAAGGTAAATGAGAAACAGAGCCGTGACCTTGATCCTTTCCTTGAAGGGGGCCCCTGGGTGAGATCTTTCAACTTTCACCCTCTTCCTGAAGGTTCCCTTTGCCCCTGAGGAACACCCAGCCAGATTCCCTGGCTGGTAATCTGATCTGCTAATTATGTGCTAAGATTCAACTCCCTAAAAGAGGGTTTGCCTCCGAGACACCTGGGAAATGTCAACAAGGGGCATTATCTCCCTCTGAGCGGCTTCTGCTGGACAAGGAGGGTCAAAAGGAAGGCCAGGTGAGTCAGGGATATTGTTGTCATCAGAGTCGACAGGGTAACGTGGGTGGGGCATCTCGTGAATATCTTCCTCCACCTTTGATCTGGTTGCTGAAGTTGAAAAACTTCACTTCATGCCGTTATATAGAAAACCTTGAAAAGAACAGGAAGGTAGAAAGCCCAGAAAGATTTGGACGGCAGGGCTGCTGGGGAGAGGGAGCATCTACCACTGCCACCACCTGCTGGGGTGAGGCCATGTCCAAAGCCAGGGGTACAATGGGGAGCTGTCCTGCCTCTGCCTCCTACAGTATCAGGCTGAGGTTTGTCCAAAGGCAGGGTAGTTATTTGATTGTGATGACTTACGAATCCAGTCAGCCAGTGCTTGCTGTGGACTATGTGCTCACCACAATGCTTGTAAGCGTGCTATTATTTCCCTTTAATAGAAAAGGAAGTTCATAGCAGCACAATTTACAATAGCTGGAGCTTGAGAACAGCATTTATCTGGGCCCATCAGCAGTTAAATGGACGAGGAAACTTGTCCTGTGTTTATACCCAGGGGACAACTACGCCAACATAAATGAAGATGCACCTGAGGCCTTTGTTAGGTAAAGGGGTGCAAGTGGAGAACCCGATGTTAAGTGAAATGTGGCAGACACACAGCTGATGATGCTTGGTTTCTCTCACTGTATACGAGAAACTCTATAGATGCAAGCACAGACATGAATAAAGAGCAGACTAGAAGAGAGGTATATAAGAATTAGGGAGAAGTTCAAATACTCCCCTAGGTTACCTATTCCATTGTTTAAAAAATATTTCTGATATGATATGGAATAAAATTATTAAATTGATACCTGGAAAAATATTTCTGTATGCACACAAGTTTATTGAAGAGAAAGTTTTGTGCTATTATGTTTCTTTTTCTGTAGGAATCTTTTTGGGTTATGTCTTGAACTCTGAGTAACTAGTTTGAGGATAATGATACACAGCGTAATAACTATTATTATTATTCTCTTATTATTTGATTATGAAATTTGCTTTGTTTTTTCATAAAATTAAATAGAAGAAGAAGGAGGGGGAGGAGGAGGAGAAGGAGGAGGAGGAAGAAGAGAAGGAGGAGGAGGAGGAGAGGAGAAGGAGGAGGAGGAGGAGAGACAAGGCATTGGAGCTCGGAGTGGTGAGGATAGGCTGTTAGTCACACAGCCAGCCAGGAGAGGAACTGGGTTTCGGGTCCCAGAAGAATGTCTGGTGCCTGGGATCCTTGTCTTGATGTCATCTCTCCCTGGCTGTGTGGCTTAGAAAGGGACAATTCGCGCAGCACTTCTGAGCCTCTGTGTCTTTTCCTTACAGCGAGGGAACAAGGCAGACGGTCTGGGCGGTCACCCCCTGAGTGTGGTGGTCACCCCCTGAGTGTGGCAGCCCCTGCCCCATCAGATTCCAGCCAGGTCGTCAGGGGATAATGCATGCCATGTTCCAGCGATTTAACACAGAAAACAGAATCTGACATGTCTCAGTTGTTTTAAATATTGATTACTTTTTAAATGACAGCACTATAGTGAAGCTACATTATTAAAATTAACTTTCCCTGTTTATTTTTGCTTGAGGAAGTGTACTGACCAGAAAATTGAAAATCACATGTCCGCTCACACGTTGTCATGTTTCCCTAGGATAGTGCCTTCTAGACTCTTCTTCTAGGGGCTCATGCTGGGGATTGAATCCACACTGCAGGATATGTATCTTTGACCCTTTAAAATATTTTTTTGGGACAGCTCCATTAAGTTACCCAGGCTAACCTGAAACTTGTGATCCTCCTGCCTCAGCCTCCCATAGAATTTTTTCCTTGTGATGTATCTCTGAGGGTCACGGGTCTCCAGAGCTGACTTTCCTTGATGACTCCTGGCGTGGATTTGGAGCTGGTGATGAAAACAGGAACTGAACTGAGGGGAGCGCACGGCGGAGGAACCCACAGGTGTCGCCTTAGCTGTGACCATTGGAACGGATTCGCCACTGGACTTGGTCAGAATGGACTTGTATTCGACACCACACTGACCACACAAGTAGGTAAGTGTGCTGTTGGCGCTTGTAAGCGCGGGTGACCGCCATCACACACATGCGTGCAATCTTTTGCCTGGACGGTTTCACACCATCGTCACGACGATCCTGTGGGAAAGGACTCAGTCACTGAGGATGAAGCCAAAACCTTCCGAGTTAAGTAACTGCCCTGCATCACCAAACTGGTTAGCGACAGGGTCTGGTTCACAGGCACGTCTGACTCACGTCCTTAAGTGAGACTCACCCAGGCGACCTTGCTTCTCCAAGTGTAAGCACGTGAAAGGGGAGGAGATGTCTGTGTCTTGG
The DNA here is from genome assembly GCF_034190915.1 of Cavia porcellus. NCBI lineage: Eukaryota > Metazoa > Chordata > Mammalia > Rodentia > Caviidae > Cavia > Cavia porcellus. The sequence continues at coordinate 11,381,357 of NW_026947509.1, forward strand.
GAGGGGAGCAGCGCTGGGAGGACCCTGTTTGGAACCTCGTGTCACCACCCACCCTCAGGCCGAGGCGCTGCTCTGGGCTTCTGGGACTCTGCATGCAGACACCGGGACACGGTGGTGACAGCAACGGATGAAGCTCTGCAAAGTAACTGGGCGACGCTACAGGTCCGGTCCTGAGAGAGAAACCACACCGGGATTGGAGCATGAAAAGTAAGCAGCGTTTGCACAGCATGTGTGAGGCCCTGGGTCTCATCTCCAGAACCAAGAAGGAAGAGAGGTAGAGAGAGGAAGAGAGAGGGAGGAGGAGGAGGAAGAGAAGGAGGAGGAGAGCAGCAGAAGCTGAGGAAGGAAAAGAGGAAAAAGAAGAAAAAGGGAGAAAGGAGGAAGGAAAAGAAGGAGGGAAAGAAGAAAGGAAAGGAAGCAGGGGAAGAATTACTGCTTGGAATAATAAGGGATTGACTAGGACTCAGTGAGAACACAGCGATGGCCACTGTAACCTGCATCTGATGTTCAGTGCTGAGGCAAAGGCCCTGGGGCCGCCTCTCCATCTGTCTCCTTTCTCCAGGGCCCGAGACCTGGGTGCTATTGGGAAGAACACAGCTGTGGATGAAAAATGAGCAGGTGACTGATGGAATTGGATGGAAATTGGCTCCCTGGAACCTGCTGTTAATCAGTGCTCTCAGCTGTTCAGGAGGAAGTGACCGGAAGTGCTGGGGGAAGCTGGTAGTTGTGAGGTTCTAAGGGGGTGTTAGAGAGGCTTCTGACCCCCAGGATCTGCAGATCCAGAGCACCCAAACCTGGAGGGAGACGCCATCTGCAGGGCTGTCTCTACTGACCAAGACAGCACTGTACCAGCAGGCTAAGGGGCTCAGATTCATTTTCACAGAGTGGACTGTGAAGGGTGAATTTGGAGCTGAATTGATAACTGGCCAACCACACAAGACTGGTCTTTACAGGGTAGAGTACAGAAGCCATACAGAAGCACTTGTCCTAGGGTCCTGTCTTCTGTTTAACTTATCCACAGTTACACCTGATTGTCATAGTTTTGAGAGGTTCCCAGGTAATTTGGATGGATGATGAGCTGCCGTCAAATTTCACTTAGATTACAGCAGCAGCCTCCTAGTTGGTGGCCCTGTGTCTGCTAATTCCTGTAACATATGTTTTTCACATGGCAGCCACGAGTTTATGTTCAGTTGCTGTCATTAAAGACCTGAGGCTGGAAAAAAAAAAAAAAAAAAAAAAAAAAAAAAAAAAAAAAAAAAAAAAAAAAAGAAAGAAACAAAGAAGAAATGAAAGAAAAGAGTTTTCTTAGCTCACAAATTGGGGAGCTGGAAGTTTAAGACTGGGCAGCTCCACCTCTTTGGCCTCTGGAAAGTGACCATTTTGGCTGGGTCACTGCACAGTGGAGAAGCAGACAGGGAAGTGGGCTCATGCGGAAAGGGCCAGGTGTGAGAGGTCCCCTTGCTTTATTATGACCCATTTTTACTAGGAGATTTATTGCACTCCCAGAGATGGGGCAAGGCTGCCCAGGATGTAGTCATGCTATCCTGGGCCCTGTCTCCTAAGGGTTACACCATCACCCTGAGACCAAGCCGTTAGTACACGGACCTTCAGGGTACAGACGCCATCCGGACCAGAGCAGCAGGCAAGAGACCTTGTTAAAAGTGTGATCACGTGGCCCTGGGCCACACTGGCCACCTTCTGGTACCACAGACACCCCTGGTCCACCTGGCCTCAGCATGGCTGCCGTTCTCCCCCCGTGGTGACTTCTGCTAGATTTCTGCAGAGCTCCCCTCCTCACTGTCTCTGGCCCTTGCCTGGTTGATTTCTTCTCGGTGACACTGTCTTGACCACTCTGCTGACCCTGGGCATGCCAGGTCCTTTCTGTCCTCTTTCATGGTTGGATTTTCCTCTATGCCACTTGTCACCATATGTATTCCATGGTCCATGTATTTATTTTATTTTTCAGTCTTGTCTTACTAGAATATAAATGTCATGAAAAAAATTTTTAATCTCTTTTTGTTTACTGCTGTACTTGCTGGGAACCTTGAAGGGTGCCCAGAGCAGTTGTTGCTCAATGAATATTTGTTGGATGAATAAATGCAGCCTCACAGTGAGAGATTTCTCTATGGAGTGTGGAGATCGGGTGGAGGCTGCAGCCGTTCTCACACACGGTAGAGTCTGCTCATCCATACACACAGCTCTGGATAAGCAAGATGCTTCTCTCCGAGTCACAGGGCTATAGAAACAACCCAGGTCATTGAAGAGCATGTGGTGCTTAAGAAAGAAAATGACAATTATGTAAAATGCTTCTTTCTTTCTTCTTTCTCTTTCTTTTATGAGTGCGTTTTTGCAGCAGATAATGATTACGTTCATTGTGAGGAGCTAGCACACTTCCATTCTTCTTACGCACCTCCTCCCGAATCTTTCGGTTCCTTACCCTTAGCAAATGTTCTGTGTCTCTGTTTCCTATTATTGAGGTTTTACTGTGCTTTTAAATTTACTTATATTTTAGGTTTCTCAGGTAAGAGAAGCTGTTCATCTGATCCCCGTCACTTAGCGTTTGGCTTCAGGGTGCATCCATTTTGCTACAGGTGACTCAGACTGACCCTTCCTTGTGGCAAAGTCACTCACCACGGTGTATAAACACCTTATTTTCTTTATCCCTGCATCTGGACAGACAGGCTGCGTCCAGGGTTCAGCTGCTGAGTTGTGCTGCTGTTGCAAGGCTGTACATGGGTGGCTGGGATAGGACGTCTCGCACTGCTTCGGGAAGAAACCCAGGAGGGGAAAGCCGGACAGAGCTGCTCAGCGTTCCTCCAGGTGTTTCCTGACCCTTTGCTGTTTTCTGGAGCAGGGACTGAGCAAAGTCTGCATTTGCAGCCCTGCTCCTTTCCAGAGGCCTTGGATGGAGAAGCGTAGGCTCCAGATACAAACCAAGTGCATCTGCCTGCCTGGTTCTCGCTCTTGAAGGAAGGAAGCAGCCTCCTGCCGGTATTTCCCCTGGGCACTGCGAGCTGCTGTCCATCACTGTCCAGGTCAGATCCCTCCGGCCTGCTCTTACCGCTGAAGGACTTGGCGACTTCCAAGGGCAGCCTTGCGGGTTGACTCACATCCCCTTTTCTTGTGTTGTGGACCCTTTTAGCCAAGGATACTCAAGAGCTTCTGGGTGTTATTTAAAGGAAGGTGCAGAGAGAGATGAGAGGTACGTCACGAGTTGGAGCCATACTCCACGAGAAGGATCGGAAGCCATAAAACAGGCGAGGTCCATCGCACACATGAACATGCAGGGCAGAACAAGGTTCGAGTCGGATTTTGGAGATAGAAGTCAACAGAAAGAGATTGTCCTGTGACTGGCAGAAGGAAAAAAATGAGACAATTAGCATTGATTTACACTTATAGGGATTATTAAGTCTTTTTTGGAATCTAGATAATGTGATGCCAGTGTAACTACTATATGAAGGGTTAAAACTCACAAACAAGGTGTCACTGGCACATGTAATATTCTGCTATCCAGAGGAGATCTTGCCTGGCTGTAGGATAAAACTTGTGAGTTCACAAAAGGTTGGAAATATATTCTCTCTTCCAGGAAGCTGTGTTGGTTCCCACTGAAAACTGCCTAAGAATTACCATGAACCTGAAAAATAATCACACTGGCTCATTAGTTTATTGTCAATATTTCTAAGGCTGAAGACATATTTGTCTTGTTAGGAAGATCAAAGAAAGAAGTCCAGTGGGGATAACTGACCCTCAGGGAGCCAAGAAGAGAGAAAGGATGTCGGTCATTCCTCCCCAGGCCTTGGGCTCTGCTGGAGTGATTTTCTTGCCTACACTTATAACGTGTGTACTCCTCAGCCAGCCAGACCCGATGGCCAAGTTTCAGATCCATGGTTGTTCTGTGGGCAGCAGCAGTGGACAGGGCCAGCTTCTTTCTGCCTCTCTCCTTGGGTTATTTATTTACCTCCCTGCCTGCTTCTCTTTCCTTGATGGTTTCCTCCTCCCTTCTTGAAGATCTATTATTTGGAAGGACTGAAGTTTTAGCAAAGATCTCATCTCTGTGGTAGCAAATCCCTGCAAGATACACGCGCTCTGGCTTTCTGTTTCAGACGATGTCTTCCAAGAGCTCTCAAATACCCCCCCCACGCCTGGCCTGTTCTCTGAGCTCAGGCGCTGCAAGCTTTTTACTTGATACGCTGGCATGAGTGACGGGTAGGTATCTGACTCATCGGCCGACCCTATTGGGTCCCCCCCAAACAGATCTGGAGTCCACTCGTAGTTTCCCCGCTTTGTGCCTGCATTGCTGTCAGCCTGGCTTCCCCCTTGGATTACTGCTCAGCCGTCAGCATCCTCCTGTTGCCTCGGTGTGCCCTCTCCCCTTGTGGTCTCAAGGTGGTGACAGGAGTGACACTTTTGAGATGTAAATCATGCCCTCAGTTAAAACTCCTCTGGTGGCTTTCCTTCTTGCTCAGAGTAAAAGCCAGGGTTCTGGAGGGGCCCCCAGGCCAGCGTGAGCCTCCTCAGTCCAGCCCATCCTGGACTGATTTCCTGCTGCCCATCCGATTCCTTGTATCTTCTTGGACTCACAAGCCTTGCCCTCAGCTCAGCACCCATCCTGCTGTGGGAACCTGTTCCTCCAGTGTCTCCTTTCCTCTCTGCTTCCAAAGTCTCTGCCCAAGGTCCTCTACTTTCCATGGCCATTCTACAAAGGAGCAGAGGTCTCAGCCATGCTTTACTATGCACAGTGTAAAAAATGGCAAATAATAGTATAAGTCCTCCTACCACTCCCCTTCCGGTCACTGTGAGGCTTCCCTGTGCCTCTTCTTCTGCTCCGGGACTGGTTGGGGAGCTGACCATGTGCCCTGATGTATATTTACTTGCTTATTTATGGTCTGCCTGCCCACACTGAAATATTAGCTCCACAAGAGCCAAGGGACTTGGTCTCCAGTGAGCACCAGTTGCCTCCAGTGTCACCTGGCACAGAGAAAGTGCTGGACAAACCTTGCTGAATGAACCATCATATAAATAGAAAGTGGTTAACGGGAGATTAGGGTGTACAGGAACAAAGGCCCCTGAGCTCGGGAGGGCTGGGTGGAAGGGAGCATCCTGAGAGACCTAGCTCACAGAGCTGGTTTCTCCCCTTGGAGGACTTGGACCTCAGAGTTGAAAGGCTTCATCTTGGGGACAATCTAGACACACGCTTGTCACACTGGCTCTCTTAGTGCCTGTTTGTCTCTAGACCAGATACATGATCTCACCACGCCTTAGTTTTTCTCAACTAGGGATGACCCCCAAACCTACTTGGCAATTATTGGGAAGAAAAAATTGGCCTAAAGCATGGTTAGTTTGGTTCCTGGATAAAATAAGTGCTCAATAAATGTTAGCATTATTATTTTCATTTATGAAATAGAAATGTTGGCTGGATGTACCCTAAGACAACAATAGCTAGCCCGATGTTTGCAGTGGTGGATGGTTTTTATTTTCTTCTTATGGCCCTATTTTCCCATTTTTAAAAAAAGCAATGAACAAGCAGTATTCAGTGAAAACAATGGAGAATTAGTCTTTAAAAAAAAAAGAATTAGGTCCACAAATGTGCTTTGTGTGGGTTGGGTCAAGTAGACCCTCTGAACAGGTCTGATGGTCTCCTCGGGTCCTGGTTGGCCTATTTGTGCTGCTCTTTCTGAGCCCAAGGCAGGCGTGGAGGAGACAGGTTCCGAGAACAGGGTGGCGGGACGAGAGAGCAGGGTGCTTTCGGTTGGGCGCTGAGGAGGTCCAGATGCCAAGGGAGGGCATTCTGGGGCTCGGGCTCCGTGACACGGCTTAGGGCCTTATGTTGGGAAAAAAAGAAGCACAAACCAATTCCTTTAGGTCTAGCATTAGAAGGCCTTGTAAAGTGGCACACTCAGGCTCTAGAGGGGAGTAGATTCAGTGTGTCAGCTAAAGATTCTGTAGAGCTGTGCTCTCTGGGAGAAAGAGTATGTGAGCCCCCAGGCCAGGCTGTTTCCTAGCTGACACATTTAAAGGGGAGGGGAAGGAAGCAGGTGAAATGAGCTGTACCCCATTTCAACAAGCGATACTGGTATTGAAAACTGATTAACAAGCTCTTCCTCCAGCACTTCCTCCTCCAAGATCCGGGGCGTATTTGAAGTGCACAGTGTATCTGGACTAAGACTGGGCCTCCTTTTACATGCTCAGGGATCAGTGTGGCCAGCAGTCACTGTGCTGGACCCGGAAGCTTGGGTCAAGCGGTCACCCTCCAGGGACAGAGCCCCCCAGCTCAGCCAAGTCCTCCCTTCCCTTCTCATATCTTATCAGCATCTCTCCTAAGAGGCCTGGAGTAGGTCTGGCCATTTCCTGCCAGGGTCACTCTCTGGCACTGCCAGGCCTTCCCAGAAAAGGAGCAGTTCCTGGAAAAAAGGGGGCCTATTGAGAAACACAGAGGGACAGGCACCGAGCCACTTAGAGGACCCTCCTTTGTCATCCTGGGCTGTAGGGTAGCCAGGACATTGCACATGGGTCGTGGGGAGCTGGTGGTCACCAGAGCTGGGCTGAGAAGCCTTCAAGGTCAGCAGTGAGCCCAGGCAGAGCCTGCAGGGAGCGATCACATGGCCTGGCCACCTGCAGAAAAGGAGACCTTGGCTTTTCCTACTGCCAGCCCCCCCCACCCCAGGCCCTTCAGGCCCCTGGCCCCACCCTCAGCCCCTCTGCTCCCCACTCAAGGGACTGCAGGAGAAAAAACCACATTTACTTTGCCCCCCTGAGGGACGGGTGGCACTACCAGGACTTTTGTCAGCTGCAGAGCTGGGCTTAAATACAGCAGCGTCATTTGCCACAGGGCTGCCTTTATCTGGCTGTGGAAGATTTCATTTTTCCCAATGAAGAGAGGTCTAATGAGGTCTAATGGGCCTCAAGGGCACTTGTTTGTTTTCTGAGCCCCATCAAAGCGGGAAACTCAGGGAACCTGGGGCGGCACCTCCCAGGCACTGCCCGCCATGGGGGCATCAGGCAAGGCCAGTGCCCTTCTCACCCTCATTCTGCGGGTTGCCAGTGGCCTTGGGAGGCCCAAGCTCTTCCATTCAGGGGGCTTCCTTCTGGGGAAGCTCGGTGACAATGATGTTTTTCATTACATTTGTCATAATCTGCACCATCTTTTGTATGCGAACAGGGCAGATTCAAGCAAAGAGATGAGCAGCAGGGCTCCGTCCTGCCTCCCCCTCTCCTGGGTGTTTCAAGAGGGCCCCTGTCTAGGCAGGCCCGTGGGCTCCACAGTGTGGGTGTGTGACATGGGCAGGCAGGGGAGAGAGAGAAGGGGAGACAGAAAGACAGAAAGAAGATGAGAGGAAGAGAGAGAGGGAGAAGAGAGAGCCAGAGACAGAGAAGGAGACAGACACAGACAGACACAGAAGGAGAGAGAGAGGCAGAGGCAGAGAGAGAGAGAGGGAGCCGTGGATGGGAGGAGAGGAAGGAAAAGGGGCTTTCCAAGAAATGAGGAGGAACGGAGGATGGTGAGGGAGGGACAGGTGAGACAGAGCAGCATCAAGTTGTCCTTATTGTCATCTTTATCACAGGCGTCATTTCTGGAAAACACCCAGGAACCCTGCTTTTGTTTTCTAGCTGGGGAAACTGAGTCAAGAGGGGTGAATGGCCGTGCTATAGCCGCACGTTTGATGGGCCTCATCTACCGTCTGTGCCTCCATCCTCTGCGGTGACTGCAGAGGGCAGAGGAGACAGGCACAGGCGGGGCTGTGGTAAAGCATTGGGGGTCAACACCGCTGACCTTGGGAAAGAAAGAGCCCCTCTTTCTTCTGTCCCCTAAGCTGCCACCGCCACCCACTCTGTGGTGCCATTGCTGCTCTGGAGACTGTGGGAACCAGGATCCCTATTCTGGTCTAGGTTTTCCAGGCACCTGGGTGGAGGGGGATGAGAGAGAAGAAATCTAAATCCAGTTTTGTAAAACGTTAGCGATGAGACTCAGCACACTGCAGCACCATGAGAGACCCCCGGGGTGCTCATGCTTCCTTCTGAGGCTTCTCATGTCAGCAGATTATGTGTACACACACACACACACAGACACACTCATACACACTCACACACACAGACACATACACAGACATACACACACAGACATACTCTCACACAGACACAGTCACACACACTCACACACACACACACACACACAGGAACCAGCTCCAATCCCACCTCTGCTGGGAGCTTTCCAACCTCTTTTCTCCCTGCCTTGGTTCCTCTTCCAAGCCTTGGGCAGGCCATTCTGCTGACCTTGAGTCCGTCCCCTTGGCTTCCCTATCGAGTAACTGCAAGGTGCGAGGTAGACTCCTTTGGGGGGAAGCACTGGGCTGACGTAGGCTTGTGATCAGGCACATCTTGAACTCTCTGGACCCCATTTCCCGTTTCTGAAACACAGATCCAGTGGCTTCCACCTCATAGGATTTATTTTTTTGTGTTTTTGAGACAGGGTCTCACTGTGCTATTCAGGCTGGCTTTGGGCTCACTTTGTAGAATTTGTAAGGATCCTCTTGCCTCAGCCTCCCCAGTACTGAGATTACAGGAGTGCACCACCCCACCCCGCTTCCATCTCTTAGAATTTTAAGGCTGAGAGAATCCAGGAGGGAGTGGCCAGCAAAGCCCTCTAGGGTGTGATGTGAGGGTCCTTATTTCCTCTTTTCTTATTTATTGTCTGTCTCTTTGGGAGGGTGGAACTGGAGTTTGAACCCTGGGCTTCGCTGCTGAGCCCTTTTTTATCTGCTTCGTTCTGAGACAGAGTTTGGTTAAGTTGCCCAGGCTGGGCTTGGACTTGTGATGCTTCTGCTTGAGACTCTCAGCGGGCTGGGATCACAGCCCTGCGCTGTGGCGCCTGGCTTTGCTGAGTGATTCCTTTAGTCCCGTGGCTTTCAGACCAGTGTGAATGCTGCATCTGGCTTATCTTGGTTTGTCAGTGAAAACAACGCGTCCCTCTTCCTGGCTGATCATTCTGCTGTGTCTCCTTGGTGGCCTGGTGCATGTGTTTATACTGGGGTGTGTTTTCCCTCAACCCGGAAAAGTCAAGTGTTAAACCCTACTAGCCCTCTGCTGTACCTGACTTGCCAATTTTGCATAGATTTACTCCCTTTTTTTCTGTATTTTGAGCATATTTTTCATTTATACAGCAACTACTTATTTCAAGCCTACTCTGCATAATAGCAGCAGAGAGGGTAGCCAGGTAAAATGTCGGAGATCAGTTATATTCCAAGATCAGAAAAACCATGAGCAATGCTTTTGCATGTACTGTGCATAGCTGACATGCACTTAAACTGTAAAAAGTTTGTTCTGTCATTCATCTGAGATCAAGGTTTCATTGGGCATCCAGCCTTTCTGCTTGCCTAGTGTGTCAACCGTAGCGAAGAAGAAGCCCTCTGTCCCTGGGAAGGTGATAGGGGTGTAGCAGGTGCTGATCTTAAGAAATATGAAATCAGAGGGCTTCCTGGGTGCTTTTCACACGTGACCCCATCTTCATCATCATCGTCAGTGTGGCTTGAATGTGTTCCCCAGGATAAATGTGTCAGAAGTTTCAGGTCCAGTGCAACAGGGGTGGGAGGTACGCATCCCTCGTGAATAGTGAGTACGTGAATGAATGAATGAATGAATGGATCCCACCGTCACAGGAGGTGTGGGAGAGCTGGGCCCATCCTGCTTCCTGCTCTCAGCTTCCTTCGTTCTCCCTGCTTCTGCCGCTGGACAATAAAGCTTGGTGGCCTTCGCCAGAAGCCTGCCCTACAGAACCTTAACCCAGAGAAATCTTTCTTCTCTTAGGATGACCCAGTTGAGGGTATTCTGGGCTGCAGACAATGCACAAAGACAGTCACCCGTCCTTTATTCCATGAGCAGCTATTATATACAGGCAGCAAATATGTGGGCTTCACCAGGGGCTCGGAGGACTTAGTTCTCACGGAGCTCCCGGCTGGGTTGGGAAGGGCAGACAAGAGACAGAGTCAGAGTCACAGTTTATCAGGAAGGAGTAAGCCTAATGGAGAGGAACAGAGAAGGGCAGGAACTGAATGAAGGTGGTCAGGGAAGAAACGCTCTCGGGAGCGGCATGTGCTGGCCTGCAGTGTCCCGTGCTGTGTGTGACCCTGGTCATCTGGGAACTCTGGGGTGGTAGCACTCCCTGCCCTTTGCAGGTGAGTGAGCTAAAGATCAAGGAGGTTCCATCTCCTGCGGAGCTCACGCAGGAGCCTATGGGGTCCCCAGGGCTGGCTCAACCACCCAGCACTTTCTTATGCAGCAGTAGTTTTAAAAGACACCTGCGCCAGCTCTGGGGAGGCCCCTTGCTGGCTGCTGGCCTCAGTGGGTCTTGGCCCGGTCAGTCTTCCAGCCAAGGGCCCTCCCTCTGCCTTGCAAGTTGGCTGCCTGGCTCTGAGACTGCTCTCCCATGGGGCCAGGGGTGGGTGGCGGAACTGAGGTCCCACAGACTCTGTCCTTGCACCTAAAAAGGATACATTGTTTCCCAAGGCAGCTTCCTATTCCTGCCAGATAAACCAGCGTGTCCACAATGTGCGCAGGTTGTGAGATGTTGGCCAGGGTTTCGTTTTTAGCAGCAAACTTTTGTCAACAGCTTGGCATTTTTCTCTCCATTCACAGGGGCCGGCTCTCCTTACAGGCTGTGCTCTGGCCCCTGGGTACCCAGAGCCGCACACCCGAGCTTGCTCCACCTCCAGCTGTGATAACACGGTTATTATTAGCCCTGGCCTCTGGAATGCTAGCGTTCATTCCCGAACCACGGCTCTCCTGGGTGAAACAGGAGAGCAGCCCCAGTTATCTATCACAGCGCCTCCAGACTCGCGAGGAGGCCCCGAGAGAACCATCTTTGGGGCATTGTCAGTTGCCCAGCTCACCTTTCTTTCTCCTGGCTGCTTGGTCCCCCATCTGCAGGAGACAGGGCCTCAGGTTTGTCCACCCTTGGACTTGCTGTGGTCCTGACTTCTTGCTCTGCCCTGTGCCACTAGCTGTGTTCCCAAAGTCTCCTCTTTCTGCTTCTCCACCCACAAGACCCTGGAGATTTCTTGTACCCAGAGAGCCTTCTGTATGCAAATGGCCCTAGGCACCCAGTGCAAAGTGAACTGCTTCTTATTTGGCGGTTTCTTCCTAAGCCTGCTCTCAGGTCTGTGTATTTTTATCATGCAGTCAATGTCCCTAAGTTTTAAAACGAGTCCTCCCAGCCAGATGGTACACGGGGACTCTGCATGCTCCCATGTCCTCTCTGATGCTTAAGTATACCGGAGCAGCAGGTTCTTCAGGGTGGAACAAGTGTCTCCTTTTCTCCCCACTGAAATATAAATGTTTGCAATCAAGTACACGGTGTGTGTGCACAGATCGTACGTGTACAGGTCAATGCCTATTGATACATGTTTGTACTTGCATACATGTTCTGATCGAAAAATACTGTGACTGTTTAAATTTTAAAATAAATCATTGCAGTAGAAGACACATTGCCATGGACTCCCTGCCTCCCCCCAAATTCTGCTCCTTTGGATGGACTCACTCCACTGGCCTTGCCAGGTTCCGAAGCAGTTCTGGCAGTCCTCCGTCAGGAGTGTCTTTAATTATGCTGTCCTAGCTGCCTCCTTGTCCTGAATCAATTTAAAATGACCTTTCACAGTCATGTTGACCTTGGGGCAGTGCCAGAAGCCTCACAGTAGGGGATAAGGTGGACGAAGACATGCTTACTGCCTAGGAGGCTGTATTTCCATTGGATGGCAATTGTCAGTGGCATTTGCCATATTTTTAATTACATCTTCTAAAGACACTCACGAAAGAGGACTTTCAGAGCTGCTTCAGAAAGAGGCAAGGAGCCTGGGAGAAGTGTATTTGATGCGAGAAGTACTCATGGCAATGTGCCTTTTACTGTAATAGAATGTTATGGAAGTTTAAATAGTCACTTTATTTTGATCGTGCCTCATTTACATTTATATTTATATTTTGTATGGTATTGTATCAAAGTCAACATGCCATGCCCAGCCTACTCTGAGATACCTATTGTCCTGGCTCCTGTGAGATGTCTGTCTGTCCATCCCACAAAGCAGAAGCTTGACATTCACCTTACCTGTAAGCACATAGTGCTTTGTGGTCAGCGTAGGGCGGCAGAGTTCATGCCCAGCATCTAGGGCCGCTGTGGCTCTCAAAGAGTTAAGCGCCTCCCCCAGGGGTTGTGATTTAGGGGCTCTGCTCGTCTGCGTGGAAGCACAGCGGAAAGCAAGTTAAGGGCAGGGCTGTTCTGCGTAGCGGGATGCCCACTGAGCCAAGGAGACCCATTCATTTTTAATTGAATTAAATTGCTCACAAAATGAAAGTAGCATACTTTCATTAATATTTAATTACTTACAGTGTTAAACAATGATCACAAAGAAAACTTTGCAGCTTTTTGTCTCTGTTTTTTTTTTTTTTTATTGCTTAGTTGAACAAGATATTCTTACTAGCTGTCTTTTGCTTGGAATTTTAAGGGCCTGGCTCTTGTGGCACTTGAGAAGGGCTTAATTGGCAGGACTCAGCTGAGTGACGAGGGACTTGTCTGTGATACTGACCACAGGCATTGGGTGTGTGTGTGCGTGCGTGTGTGTACATATATTTGTACATACATTTGACCACCAGGCTAAAAAGAAATGTCAGGACCTCGGGCCAAGAAAGTACACATTTTGGATATCTTGGAGCCAACCAGTCAGGCCCACTCCTTCAAAAATTGCGAAGAAGACATTGCTTTTGCAAGGCATCTTCCCAGAGGAAATAGTGCTCTATTTTGCATAACAGTTTATTTCTATATTTTGTCAGATTTTTCTCACAACATAAAAAAAAAAGATTTCCAAAAGTTTGAAGTACAGTAATTTCCTGAGGTGACTGATGGGACACAGATTCCCTGATGACATGACCAGAGATTTTAATTTGGTCAGGCCAGAGAATCTGAATTTTCTCTAAGTGTCCAGGTGTTGATTGTGACTCAGGGAGCTAGAAATCCACACTTGGGAGAAATGCCTTCATGACAGTGTGGCGTGGAGTGGAACAGATCACCTGGTCTCATTTCTAGCAGTGGAATCAAATCCAAATCCAAATCTTAGGGTCTCCATAGATAAAACAGATGAAAGGACTGTTTTTCTGATGAATGTTATACAGGGGGGGCGGTTCCAGGGTCTCCTGTTCACCTGTGTCCCCCTTACCCTCTCCTGGGGCTTTGAGCCATCTCGTTAAAGCACTTGGAGATACAGTTTGAAAGCTTCCCATTGTAAATACACAATGGAGATTTTGCTTAGATACATTGATTTATAGCATCACATGGGAGTTGTCCAAGAGTGTGTAAAGTCAATGTAGCTTTCCAGAGAAGCTGTGCAGGTCCCTCCATCAAGAGAGCCCAGTGGACCTTCTCTGCTACTCACTGTCCTCTTGAAACCTGTGTTCTAGGCGTGGGACAGAGATGGGAGACAGAAGACAAACCCCAAGGGGAGGAGAGCACTGAGCAGTCGTGTGTGAGCCAGGGAAGCTCTTTGGTATCGGTGACACTTGAGCTGAAACCTGGGTGATCAGAGGGGGCCCCACAAAAAGGTGCTGAAGGAAGGGGGCTTTCTCTAGAGTACCAGAACTCAGAGGTGGGGACAAAGAAACGAGAGGTCAGTGCAGCTGCAGCATAGCAAGCAGACAGTGTGTGTCACAGGCACAAGGCTGGCAGGGCTGGAGCAAACTCCAAGGCCAACTGTCGGAGTGACATAGAGGGCCTTCTAGCTGGGGGTTCCCTGGGCCAATGAACACCGCCGGCTGTGTTTCCGCAAGATGGAAACATTTCCCATCTCCCACCTGCCTCTGCAATGTCACTGGGCCTTTCCTCCACGAAATGAGTGGGGTTTATTTCTCCACCCTTGGAAATCTGGGAGGTGACAGCCCTGACTAATAGAACACAGAGGAAGTGACGCCATGATAGTCCTACTCAGAACCTGTACCTGGTCTGCCTTCCTGTCTCTGACTGCCTGGAAGGGTCCCTCTTGGGGGACGCACCTCCCCAGAGCCCAGTGGCCATGCTGTGAGGAATCCTCATCACAGGGAGAGATCAGTGGGCGCTCTGATTGGTGGGGTTCGCTGGACTCGCAGGCACTTGTGGGGGTGGGGGGTAGGGGAGGAAGTCTTGAATGAGGGCTGCCTGGCCCTCAGAGCCAGGAGAAACAGAGAACATATTAGTGTTTTAAACCGTTATGTGTTGGACTGAATGTGTATCAGCCTGGCATGGAGGTGCCTGATAACAGAAGTCGAGGTAGTTGGTCCATTTTCCTATCCTCCTCTGTCACGTTGCCATAAACCCTTTAGAGACAAATTTCTGAGCCAACGAGAAGCTAAGAAGGGCTTTTAAGACAAGCCACTTGCAGAATTTAAGTGGCTTTCACTTTGTGTGAATAACAAGAATGCCCCAAGAATGTCAGGATTCTAAAGGCTTCTTTTCTTTGAATGCATTCGTCTCTTATTCTAAGAGATTAAGCATCACAGAGAAATGGAGGCTTTGAGGTGAGAAAACCCTTCTCTAAAAGTTCTTCTTCTTGGGTAGAGGTTGCTTGGAGTTAGCTGCGCACCCCAGAAAGCCCTGGGCTTTGGATTCAGAAGCAAGTTGATCCCTGTGCTTCCGTCCCTCCTTGTCCTCATTGTGTGACTCAGGTCAAACAATGGAAGCCTCCAGCATCTGTTTTCCCACCCTCTGGGAGGACAGAAGTGAAGAGCGCGGAGACAGGGCTGGTGAGAGGCCAAGATGCACAGATGCTTTGCAAATATGACTCCCATTTTCGTCCTGTGCTCTCCCTCGGTTCCCTTCTCCTTCCTCTCCTTCCTTATCCCTTTCTGCTGGGACACAGAGGTTTGGAACACAAAATGAAGGGACAGGGTAAGTGCAAAAGCCACCAGCAGAGGCTGGAGTCTGACAAGCATGACGCTCGGCTTAGTCACAGAGATTGAAAAGCAAGCAAAGCTCCCCCCCAAAGTCCTTGGTGGCCGAGGTTTCTCCCTCTGCTGGGTGACTCATGATCTTGGGCTATTTCAGGTTATTGTTAATTGGCCTTTTGATTTCCAAAGCACTTTCATATACCTTACAGCATTTGATCTTCACAATAACCGCAGGAAGGCCATTATTTTCTTATTTTTACAGAGCAACCAAGTGAGGCGCCCAGTGGGGAAGAAATGAGCCCACAAACAAAGGGTGAGAGGTAAAATCTGACCCCGAACCGGGGTGGTTTTGCTCCTCTGATATTCCAGCTCCACTCTGCTCGGCCCAGCTCCTGGAAGTCACTGCAAGAGGGGAGTGGAGTAATGGGGCACTCATCCAGTGATGTCTGCACAGGGGCTTTCAAAAGGCATTTCTGGGAACACACAAATTAGTACAAATCATGACCCCTGCTTCGGCCACAGCACTGACAATTAGGAGAGAGATGAGAAAAGAGCTTTCTTTTCTTTTTTAAAAAAGCTTTATTTTTATTAGTACACGTTGCATAACGGTTGAATTCATCATAGGGAGCTGATACAGGCACATAGCACATCTTAATTCGTTTTCATCTCCTTCTTTCTTTCCTCTACTCTCCCTTCATCTCCTGGTGTCTTTCCTTCCTGCAAAAGACCCACTTGCCTACTTCCTAGGACCAATCTTTTACTTTGCTCTTTATTTACAGCTTGATTTCTCATGTAGGAGAAAGCAGGAAATATTTAAGCTTGTGCATCTCCTTTGTTTCACTTAACATTAGGATCTCTAGATGCTCCCGTTTCCTATGTATCCTTCTTAATGGCAGAGTAATACTCCACAGCGTGCAAACATCACCTTTTCTCCATCTGTTTATCTCTTGATGGACATATAGGCTGCTTCCAAGATTTAGCTTTTATGAATTGTGCTGCCACAAACATGGTGCACTTTTTATCTTTCTGGCTCTCCCTCCTCAGTGATCACTGTCACATCCCTTGATTTCACCACCATTTTATTAATTTCTCGTTTGCCTTCGTGCCTAGTTGAGGTTCTAAGGGCCATCCTCAGAGTTACTCCCTTCTGTCACATCTCTTCTTGTGCCTTTTGTCCTCATTGACCCAGTCTAACAACACTCCAACCTTGCTTAAATTTAACTCCCAATTTCCACAGTACTGGCCTCTTCTTAGTTGAACATGGCTGGAGGAAATGGTACCACTATGGTGAGTGGCCTGGGTCTAAATTCAGGGCGATTAGCTTTCAGTTTGCTCTTAGAGAATTCTGCTTACCTCACTGTGATTGCCTAGACCGTCTACTCTCCTTCGGGTCTAGACAGTGGTTCCACAGCTCCTCGCCATCAGTAAGCACCGTCTCCCCTCCCACAGGAGCTCGGGAGGGAAACTGCACGGCCTCTGTGGCTCTGTTACGGATCCCCGCTTTTGTGCTGTGCGCTTGGCCTCTGACAGACAGGTTCCCAGATAAGGAAAAACCCTTCAGTCCTGCTACTTGATATCACAAGCAGCCTTGGGCCTTGTGTTCAAGGACACCACCGCCACGGTCCCTGCACGATTCCTGTCTTCCTTCCTAATGCGTCAATCCCATTAGCAGACAGCCATTGCTATTTTTTTCCCTTCTTAAAATGATCCCCGCCTTGACCCCGCTTGTGATCCTTCTCTGTGTCTCTGTTTCCCTTTGTGGCGAACCTCAAAAGAGTTGGCGATATTCAGTGCCGCAGTCCTCTCCGCCCACTCAGCACTGCCTTTTTCCCCACGACCCACACTGCTCTCATGCTAGTGGCAATGGTGCCCGTGTCTCTAAATGCTGTGTGCCCTCTCAGTCACCACCTTTCTTGAATCTCAGCAGCATTTTACTGCAGAGGACGGCCTATTTCCTGAAGCATCTCTGCCAAGAGGAGATCATACACTCACGGGCACTCTGGACTCTTCTGCCAGATTGTTTCTCTCTGACTTTTACACACAGATGAGTACCACTGCTCCATCTTCAGACCTCTCCCCATCTCTGCGCTCACAGATCTAACATCTAATCTCTTTCCGTAAGCTGATGATTCCCCTAACGGCTGAGTTGTGTTTCTCCAGAATTTGCATGCTGAAGTCCTAATCCTCAAAGATGGAGGTGAAGCCTGGTGAAGTAGGCTGTCATCCAGCCTGGATTGTGTCCTTATAAGAGGAAACCTGGACACACAAAGAGGCCACAGGAAAACATGCACCCTGAGAAATGACCCCATCGAGGACAGAATCAGAAGGTCATTCTGTGGAAGCCTCAAGAGAAACCAAACCTGCTGGCATGGTGGCCCTGGACTTCTTAGTGGCCAGCACTCTGAGGGATAAGTTCCAAGGGTTTGAGCCACATAGTCAATGGTGTATCGTGGTGGCGCTTGAGCAAATACACCCCAAAATTTTCATCAGAGGCCCCGAATTCTCCAAACTCCAAACTCCAAACTCCAGCGTCTAGCTGCCCATTTGCCCCTCCCATCTGCCCCCTAACACCGTCTCAGGCTTGATGGGGTCTTGCTCCAAGCCCGTTTCTCTAACAGTCTTCGGCATCTTAGTAAAGGGCAGCTCCAAACTTCTAGCTCAGGCCAAAAACCTTAGAGACCCTGCAACTCTCTCTCCCCTCATGTTTCACATTGAATTCGTAAGTGAACATATCCAGCTGTATCTTGGAATTATACCTAAGGTGGGTTTTTTTCCACCATCACACCCCACCTTGGTCCAAAGTTTGTTATTGGTCAACCAGAAGTCCAGACCCTCCTATCTGTTCTTTCTGCTCTCAGTGTTTTCCTGGAAGTCCCTTTATAACTGCAGCCAGGACGATCTTTAAAGTTCTCTGCTAAAAGTCCTGAAACACGCCCCCCCCCCTCGAATAAAGCCCAGAGGCTTTCTGTGGCTCAGCTCTGACCTCGTCCACTGCTCTTCTCTATTTCAGTCATTCGGCCCCAGCCTCGCTGGACACCAGAGGCCCCCCGGGCATGTCCTGACCCCCAGCCTTGTAATCTTGGGGTTTCCTTGGTCTTGGGTGCTCTTCTCCTCAGACACTGCACGTCCTTCTGGAGTCTGTGTGGTGGAGATGGGCGTGGCAACTGGAGTTTTGGAAAAGGGGCTTCTTTGCTTAACACTTGAGGATACCACCAAGAAAGAAGGACTGGATGGATGACTTTAAGAGAACAGATGAAATCATAGTTCTGCCAACATTTTATTATGTGACTACGAGCAAGTTACATAAACTCTGGGAATCTCGGTGTCTTTATTTACAAAAGAGACATTGCAATACTTGCTTGTACATAAGAATTGTGAAGATTGAAGGTAGATAATAAAGGTAGAGCTTTTCATGGGAGAGAAAGGAGAACCCACATAGAAAGGAGACCATAGTGTGTGGGAATGTGTGTGTGTGTGTGTGTGTGTGTGTGTGTGTGTGTTGGATGGTGTCATGCATTGAAGGTTACTTCGAGCTTTTACTATCCAATGAATACTAGAAATAGATGGAGGCAGCTTCTGGGAGAGAGTTCATTCAAAAGAAAGCAAGAAACAGTTATGAATTTAAGGGGGAAAAAAGCCCATGAGAGGGAATTGGGTAAATCTAATAAAGCTAAAGTTGTAGAGGAGATCCCAGAAAGTCAGAGATACCAAAAAATGTAATGTCTGCCAGAAGAGGGAGCAGACTTAGTCTAAGAGAGACCATTGTGGGTTCCAGCTAGCGAGGCCGAGGGGTGGGGCTGCCAGGCCCTCTGGTGCTTACATTGTACCACCATGTGCCTCAGAGGCTGGACATGGAGCTATGGAACCTAACATTTGCTGTTGGATTTCAGCTTTGTTTTATTTCAGTTCTTTTCTACTTCCCTATTCCTCCCTTTTGGAATGTGACTTTTGAAAAATTTTTACAGAAGTTCATAGCTAAGAGTTGCCTTGAGTCTCAGAAAAGACTTGGACTTTTGAACAGCGCGGGAGCTGTTGAAACTTTGAGGAGGGGAATGTGGCATTTTCAATTGTGTGCAAGACAGTTGTATCATGTCAGGCAGAATTATTAACTTATTACTTGGAGATTAAATATAGTTTCAGGAGATACTCTTGGGGTGCCGAGTGGACAAGGGCTGATATGTGATAGCTAAGCTTTATTGTCAGTTGGAGTGGTTGGGAGCTGGCTAGTAAAGCTCACTTCCGGGTATGTCTGGCTGGGACAGGGAGGTCCTTGGACACCAAATATGGTCGCTGGCCTCTTCCTCTCTGGTATGGTTCCCTTGCTCTGATTCCTGGTAGCCATGAACTCAGTATCTTTGCCCCACCACACCCTCCACCATGTTTCTGCCTTGGAAAGAGCTGACCATGGGCTGAATTCTCTGCACTGGTGAGTCAAGTTAAACTGTTACTCCTTTAATCTGAGGTGTCTGGTGTTGTGTCTCAGATGTGGGCAAGCAACTAATACAGAGATAAAGAGAAAATCGTACCTCATGGGAACTTGTATTTGGTGCCAGGAGAGAGTTACATGCATAAACTAAAATGAAAGATAGGGAAACTTTCCACTGTCTCAGTCTGTTTCAGCTGCTATAACAAAATATCTGAGACTCTATTTTATGAAAAACAGAAACTTATTTCCCATGGTTCTAGCGGTTGGGAGTCCAAAGTCAAAGTGCTAACTGATTTAATTGTTAGTAAGAGCTGCTCTCTGCTTCCACAGAGGTGCCTCACTGCTGCATCATCCAGAAGCAGGAACCTGGTGGAAATTGGAAGTCAAACGAGCAAAAGAATCACATGCCATGGGAACTGTCTTTCATAAGGACCTTAGGCTCATTCACAGAGAGGAGCTTTCATGGTCTAATCACTTCTTAAAGCCCTGCCTCTCAATGTCATCATATTGACCCATATGTTTTGACACCTGAGTTTTGGAGGGAACACAGTGAAAACATAGAACAAAAATATTTACAAAGATACCAGGTCGCAAGCAGTTGTACCCCCTGTTTATATAAAACCTCTCTCTCAGGGCCAGAGATGAGTTCCCACAGAGGTCAGATTTCCTCTTTCTTTCTGTATGAGCTGCTTTCTCATGTCTGAGACACAATATCAGACACACATAATTTAAAGAAGGAAGGGTTTTACTTGGTTCACTATTTCAGGGAATTCAGTCCATGGTCAGTTCCTTGCAGTGCTAAAGCATGGTGGAGGAAGTGGCCAACAGACTGTAATTCAAAAAGATAATAAATCAGTATCACCAAATCTTTATGAAACTGTAACCCGCTCTGGCACACTGAAGATTCTAGTTGGTCAAAGAGGGACCAGTGCTTTATGGAAGACTAGCATGGCCCATGGAATGTGGTAATGGTTCCTGGAACAGGAAAGTGGTTGATACCCAGAAATGTTTGTAATTGTGCTCACCAACAGCAATTTTACACAGTGGAATTGGCAGTAAAGCCTGGCAGATGACATAAAGTAATTGAAGGAATGTATACACTTGTAAATGTGAGACACCAACAAGGACTTTTCAGACAGCAAAGCAGTGATGAAGGGAAGAAGAGTGGGAACAGTTCCGATAACCTGCAGACCTGCAGAAGCAGACGGAAGCAGAGTTGATAGTTATGTTCTGTGGGATCTCATCATATCCAGAGCTGAGAGACACAGAGGGAATTTGGTCTGCTGAAGACAACAGGCAGATGAGGACCTGAACACAGGTCCACACCCAAAGCAGTTCATATATGCATGGACGCCATTCAGCAAATGGGCTTATGGAGGTATGTCACAGACTCTGTGTTCAGCCCTAATCCCACTTTAGCTTAAGGTTTAAGTCAGTGGTTTATAGACTCTTACCAAGCTTGTTGTTCAAGAGGGATGACTTTCGTTAATGACAGTGAACATTTATCAGGCTGTTACTGCATGGCAATTTCATGAGGCTTGGCCTTACCATGTGTGAAAAAGAGAGATTCTAATTAAAGTAAAAGTTGATATGTAAGAAAAATTCTGCATGGGCACACAAATAATGTGCACTTAAGAGAAAATAGCAATAGCTCATGTTGAAAGTTAAGGAAGTGGTTTTCTTGTCTTATTGTGTAGCATTTAGAAGACACATGGAATAGATGATCCGGATAATGCACTTTAAAAGGAATGAGTGAAGAAGAGCATGTTTCAAAGAAGATGCATGGGGTAGAGAAAGGCCTTATAACCAAGAGCTATGCAGTGTCCTGGAAGACAAAGGGCATTTTTAAGCTGGGAAGGAAAAAAAGATTCAGCATGTGTGCGCATGTGCACGCATGTGGTAATATTGATATTTTTGCATACAGCACTTCTCAGGAAGGAGAATGGTTAGGCTTGCTTTGGATGCCCCCGAGGGCTGGGGCTGGGCACAGCAGTGAGGGTGCTCAGACCCAGATCCCCACACACAGCGAGGGAAGACCCTTTGAAGGGGATGGTACAGCACTGAAATGGGAAGCCTCAGACGCCAACGAGGCCTTTGTTGTTGGAAATCTCCAGTCCTGCCTGTGTCTTTGTGACATGTGACCAAAAATACAGTGACTGCTGCTGCTGAGGACCATCCGATGGAAAGGCAGCTTGTAAAAACATCTCAGTGCATCCTGTCTATCTTATCCAACACATTTGGCACTGTGTGACTTCTCGATCTTTCCCAAAGCCAAAAGGACCGTGAAAGGCAAACATTCTGAATCCACTAGTACATCAAAGTAGCTACTATGGAGAAACTGAAGACACTCGGGAAAGAGAACTGCAGACCTGCTTCAGAAAACGGCAAGACAATGGGATAAGTGTGCTGAGAGCACAGGGTGAGTAGTTTGAGGGTGTCTTTGACTGTAATAAACTATTTTTAACTTAAATGTACACTACGGTTTTCTACATGCCTCAAACGAGCTAGAGAGTGCTCAGAAACATTAGGGAGCTGAAGCCTCATAGAAAGAACAGTTAGTGACGAGCCCCTGGTGACATGAATAAACACCTCTCTCTTCAAGAAAGAATTGAGTGGTTAGCTTTGCTATCTGCCCTGAGGGCAGCCACAGGAGCCCTTCGATATGACAGAAATCTTTAGTGAAGTCTGCTTGTAGAAATTTGTTCAGTAAGGCAAAATAGGCAAAGGGAATGTTTGTTAAATAGGCAAAGGAAATCGTCTCTTTAATTTGGGGGGGTACACACAGTACGAAATGTGAATGAAATCCAAGAAATACATTTAACACAAAAAGAAATCCATAGACTAAAAATCAAAAGATAGAAAACAAAATTCTATGGAGTGGAACCCCCAAACCAAACCAAGAAGGAGTAGTGAGCATATTTTCACACAAAGTGAACATTAAGTCAAAGCCAATGAAAAGAAGCAAAGGATATTCTGTACTAGTTAGTGTAACTATTCACATGATAAAATATAAAGATGGCTGAAAAATCGTTAGATGTAGGAAGTACTGACCAGCGTGACAAGCTGGAGTTTATGATTTCCAGAAAGTTCTGGAAAAACTGGAGGACAGTTCAGGTTTCCTCCTAAATGGTGAAAAAGAATTTGAGTCATTTTTTACTTAAGTCCTAAAGGACTAGGAAATCTGTGTAAGCTGGAGAATTTGAGGTTAAGCACATAGCTGATATATTGTTTCACAAAGAAGTGGAAATAAAATTTGGCAAAGCTGCCACATGTGCACAGAAGAGAAAAAGAAGGATTCAGATGCCAAAATTTCCTTTGAGTGAACGAAAGACAGTGCAGGGCTGTGGGTGAAAGGAAACGTGTAAGTGCCGACACGAGAACGGATGGGAGTCATGGAATTAGCAATGACGGCAGAATATTTTAGATACACTAGAGGAAGCTGGCAGGCCAGAAGCTAAGTCAGATTTGGGGATATAAACAGGAGGACTAGGTTAAAGGTGGTAATGGGAGCTTTGAAACGGAGGGCTTTACAAAGCTGATGTGTTACATCCAAAGTTAAGAGATGACAGAAAGCCAAAATAATCAGGGAGAATGAAAAGCACAGAGCTAGGAGGAGACCCCAGACACCATGTAACCCAGAAGAGGGGGCCTCTGATAAGTGAGTGACCAACAGCACCAAATAAACTCAGCAAGGACATGGTGGAAGAAATGGATAACAGGAGCCGGTTGGATTTGTATTACCATGTGAACAAAATGTTGTATTCAGGTTTGCAGGATTTGGATATCATGATCACAATCAAATTATGATCCCACTGTGAGAAATCAGGGATTGCAGAAAATATTTATATCCTTAGGGGTATTCCTAGAGTGTTTATTATCTAAAAGATAAGGCAGAAATTTGACAAGCACAAACATGTCCATACACACATGGGATAATTATGATAGTACTTGTAAAACATGAGATATGTCCAAGTTCTTATGAACTACTGAAAGAATATTTGATACAGATAATCTTGAAACCAACCAAAGTATTTGAATTGTTCCTTAGAATTCAACATAACATGGTAGTTCTGAAGCAGAAATAGAAAGAGAGACAGATTTTAGAAAGGACTAGCGTTTAACCTGTCCCTAAAAAATCCACCTAGCATTTAAAAATAAGACAGAAATCTGGAAAGTTGTACAGCTGGAGGCTGATGCTCTGCATAGAAGTAGGTCTTGCTCTAAAGGCTCCATATGCTTATTTTGCACCAGCCGGGCTTTCAGTGGGAATGCCTCCCTGGCCACTTGCCTCTGAAGATTTCCTGTTGTCTTAAATTGTTCTTTCTTTGCTAACTTTCCCTTTTTTCTTCATGTCTCAATTCCTGTTCATTTCTTGTTTCCTTCTATGCAGAATTCTAGCCACTTCTCTAGTTTGTACTCAAAAGACTGAGGACAGTTCATTTCATTTTCTACTCAAGAGACTGAGGACAGCTTTTCATGCATTAGCCAGACCTCTTGCCTGCTAGTAAGGTAAGCAATTTGCGTGGAGTTATAGAAGCAAGAAACCAGAAACCAAACACAGATTCTCTATTTGCTATTTTTAGAATTCTGCCCCCGCTCAGTGTTCAGGTTGGATCCTCGATAGTGTGGTGACCTTGACATTGAGCTTGGTGGGCCTCTGACCCCAGGGAGTGAGTGTACTTGTGTAAGGAACCCAGCCACTCCGAAACCTATCGGCACACTCGCACAGGACCCAGCCATGACCGAATGTGGCAGGGATAATAAGGGGGCTTGAACGCTAGAAGACACCTGACCCCTTGGTGGGTCATTTGGAGGATTCTCCAGGGTCTTGCTGAGGCTTCTTTAGTCCAGAAGCTTCCACTCAACCTGCCCTCTTCTCTTTCCCTGGGTGGGACAGGCCTGTATCACTGTCTGGCAGCTCTTCCAGTCTTTTGTGGTTTCTTCACTGCTCTCTGTCACAGGCCTTTCCTTTAATAAAATTCTTGAGCCTATAATAATCTCACTTTGGTGCCCACTTTGCAGGGGAATTGGACCAACACGTAAGCCTAGTAAAAGAGCAAACGTTACACGCAGTAGTCCCTGAACCTCGCTAGTCTCACTAGCATTTGGTTCTGCTCACGCAGCTTACATTAAAACAGTTGAATGAAAGTGATCTTATTTGTAAAGGAGGTGGTGGTGGCTAAACAAGCAAATCTGGAAAAGAGTCATAAAAATTTTTATTGAGACTTGTAATTACAAAGTCAAATACTGGAAGACTTTTGCGGAACTTTATGTGTAACTATATGCTCTTGGCGTTGTATTTCTCACCTGCTCACATTTCCCCCAAGGGACAGGATTGAGTGAATGCACATTGGTTAAGTAGAGACAGATTCTTTGATCTCTTGCAGATTTCCTCAGTCTTCACTGTATATCTGGGGAAAAGACTAACTCAGTATTACTGAGAAATTGTCTTCACTCAGAGAACAGAAAGGTAAAAATATTTAGTTTGCTACAAGTGATCTATAAAGCTCTGAGATAAAATTTTTCACTTATCAGATTGGCAAATATTTGAAAGATTGATTTCAACCACTGTTGGTGAGGGGACAAAGAAACAAGCAACTTCTTTATGCACACTAGGAGTATAAAGTAAATACTCTGAGTAAGGTCTGGATCTGTGAATATTAAAGACGAACGTGGTGTATGGTCCATCTCACGTTGGGCTCTTCCCAATGGAAATGTTTGCATAGGAACACAAAGAACTATGTTCAGTGATGCTTCTCATTACAGGGTTGTTTGCACTGACAACACAGGAAGAAATATCAGTGGTCAGCAAGGCAAGATTGGTTAAATAAATCATAATACATCCACCCCACTGAAATATTATATAACTGTCAACAAGACTACTGTTAGCCCAGAGGCTATTTTGTATAAGTTAGACACTGATATCCTCGACTCTACGTGGACAAAACAGATGCCAGGAAGCACAACTTGGAGAAAGGAGCGCAGGCTGGCTTGAGCTTCCAATATTCTTCTCCAGCAGGGATTCCGTCACAGGGCACAATGGGCACAATACCCACAACCCTAGATGTCAAAAATAATGAGACAGGGTTTTCTACATGAAGACAGGGCAGCCTGCTTGTGATGCTGGTCACCTCTCCTCTCCATGAAGAGAAAGAAAAATAGAAAAGAAGTAAAGAAAGTTGGACAAGGTGTTAGTATCTACCCCTTTATAATGGATATCATTAAAATGCAGTATCTTAGAACAACAAAGAGTGTGGTGGGCACTTGCCTAGCATGGGCAAGGCCATGGGTTTCATTCTTAGCACTGTAAAATGGACAAACAAAAGACCAGATATCAATGACCCGAGAGTTTCCAAGGGTCAGGATTCTCCGTGTCACTTCTCTGGATCCTCTGGGTCAGGGTCTTCTCACGAGGATATAAGCAAGGTGCTGGCCAGGGCCTTGGTCACCTCAGCTCCAGGGAAGCATCAGCCTCAGAGCTCACATGGGCAGCTGTCTGCTGCTGCAGCCTGGCTGGAGTTTGGATCTGAAGTGTCCTCCAAAGGCATGCAAGTGAAAGGCTGGATGTGGAGCTCAGCACTACTGGGATGCTGTGGAGCCCAGTGGGAGGTCTTCCAGCCCCTGAGGGACATGTGGGACCCCAGTCCCTTCCTTTCTCTTTTGCATCCAAGCCTGCGAGGTAAGCTGTCTTGCCACGTGCTGGTGCCATAATATCCTACCACAGACCCAAGTGCAGTGGGGCCAATGTGTCCTGCACTGGATGCTCCAAAACTGTGAGCCAAAGTGTGTTTTTGCTGTTTGTAAGATGATGACCATGTATTCATGATGGTGATGGAGAGCAGCTTGCAGCATGGCAGCCAACTTCTGGCAGCTTGACTAGGGGGGAAGAGACACAAAGAAAGTGGGAACTGAATTAAAATCACATGTTTTTTGTGTATGGTACTGGACATTGAACCCAGTGCCTTCTTACTGACCTACAGCCCTAGCCCTTTTTCACTTTTGAGACAGAATCTTGCTAAATAGCCCAAGGTGGGCTTGAACTTGTGAGCCTCCCACCTCAGTCTCCCAGAGATCTGGGGTAACAGGCATAAGCCACCGTGCCTGGACAGTCATAGTATTTTATAAACTAATCTCTGAAGTGACATTTGTTGTTTTTAGAGTGTTTTTGTTGTTAGAAACAAATCCCTTGCTTCATTTCACAAAGAAAGGGAGATTTTTCAACATAGAAATACTCAGGCTGGGGCATATGGAGCCATCCTAAAAGTCATCTGTCACGGAGAGCACACATCCGTCTGCAGATGTGTAAGAAGTTCTCCTGGGCAGAGAACTAAAGAGGGTTTGTTTTAAAAATAGTCTTTCACACTTAAGGAAAAGTTGTAAGAAGAGTCCAAGGACCTCGTGTGCACCCATTTACCCAGATTCACTGTTTTTTCTATCCCATTTGTCTCTCTCCATACATGCGTTTGTCTCTGTGCATCTTTTCTTTTAGAATTATGGGAATAAGTTGGAAATGCCAGTGTCCTGGAGTAACTCAGTGGTTTGCCTTTTAAGAACAAAGTCATTTTCTCACATAATCACCGTAGAATATTTAAATCAGGAAATTAAAAGCTATACTGTATACTATAAAACCCGTACTCTAATTTTATCAAATGGCCCAGAAATTCCTTTACAATATTTTTCTTTCTTGGTTCAGCATGGGATCAAAGATTATTCATTTCACTCAGTTGTGATGGCATTTTAGTGCCCTTCATCTGGAACAGGCCTCTGACTCTCTGTGTCCTCCTTAATCTCTGTGTTTTTTTTTTTTTTTTTTTTGACAGAACAGACCAATTATTTTCTAGAGCAACCTTCAGTTAGGGTTTGTTTGGTGTTTTCTCAACTTTAGATTAAAGTTATTAGTTTGGGGTGGGAATACCACCAAGGTGCTGTTGAACATGAAGTATTAGAACTTGTTCTAATGAAGACCAACTTTGTGATTAAACTGGAGATGTTAGCATGAGGAAAAACATCCCCTCTTTCTCCATGACCAACCAGACGGCCTCCTTGACCCCGTGACAAATGATAGGATGTTGCTGAGGTCTTGACAGTGGATGTGACCATAGGGTTATTTATCCTCACTATCCTGCTCACAGTGCTCAGCCTGGGTGCTATGAAGAAAGCCACACAGGGGTGACAGCCATCAGTTCAATAAATAAATATTTAGAAAACAAATTGTAACATGGAATGACTCACTAATCTTTGGTGATTGTCAAGTGGGATATAATCTATGGCTAGAAGAATAGAAACAAGACCTAGGGCAGTTCCATTTCCACAAGGAGAAGAAAGAAAAGAAGCAGGCTTAGACAGGAGCACATTAGAGACCAGGTTGGAGAATGCACATCATTCAGAGATGTGCTGTTTCTCTTTGGTCTTCTACTCTCTACCCTGCCATGGCTGCTGACACCTTCTATGATGCCCGACCGTTGGGCTTTTGGGCTTCTGAGCAAGTTACTCACCATAGACTGTGCATGCAGCCAGGGCCCACTGAGCTACTCAATAGCATTAGGTTTTGCAGCTGGAATGGACCAGAGGCCCTTTCTGGAATGTTCCCCTGGGCCCTTGAATTCACCAACTTCTTCACACCATTTGCCACATCCATCCCGTCGTCAGCCTTGGTGTGGAGAAGAGCTGCCCGCCGGGAAAACTGAGCTCAGAGCCAGGCTGCTTTGGCATGGTTGTTTACAATTGTTCTCTTTCTTGCTCGTGAATATAGGGCCGGATTTTTGACCTCTCCTGGCACAATTTCCACTCTCCTCTTTCCCAACTGTCTCGGCGCAGGGCCGGAAGCTGCCACGCTCACTTTCAGCCCCTTGATTTGCGTCTTATTGTCAGATTTTCTCCCCTTCTCCTTAACCCAGAGACTCTGGGAAGGGACTGTTTGGGCTGGAATTTGACAAGGCACAGGTGGTTTACCAGCTGCAAGTTCTTTAGTTCTTGTTGGCCGCCCACCAACTCCTGGTCTTTTCACAGT
The DNA here is from genome assembly GCF_034190915.1 of Cavia porcellus. Classification (NCBI taxonomy): domain Eukaryota; kingdom Metazoa; phylum Chordata; class Mammalia; order Rodentia; family Caviidae; genus Cavia; species Cavia porcellus. Next base: position 11,409,688 of record NW_026947509.1, read on the forward strand.
TCTGTCTGTGGTGGTGGAGGAGGAGGGGGGCAGGAAGGGACAGTGGGTCCTTGATGTTGTTGTCCAACATCAGCAGCTGTCTCAGGTTGGCATTGAGTCCGGAATATTCTTCAGGAAGGGTTGTTTTTCTTTTTTTTTTCCCATTGAGATTGGAGAGAGCTGAAGGGAACAGACAAAACCCGATGTCTCTGCTCTGGCCCAGTCAGCGGCTGGGGTGTGAGTGCACCAGGCCCCTGGCACACACCCCTGTCGGGCCAGTCCGGCTCCCCTGCTCAGAGACCTCAAGTCTACACTTACGCCCGGCTGCTTGGAGTCCCCTGACACCAGAATCGCCTCCCAAAATAGACAACAATAATCCGTGGCTCTGTCTCTCAAATGCTTCTTTTTTGAGGGAAGAAGAAAGGGGCTCACGACTTGAAAGCATTTTTCCTTCTTCCTCTTCCTTTCCTGGCATCTTTTTGATAGCCATAATACAACACTTGAATGTGCTGTTTGACCTCCGGGACCAGAGAAGTCACTGTTCTTCTGTTTTTTTTTTTAAAGATGATTATTATTATTCTGAAAACATTAGTGTGACCCCCTTCCTTCATGCAGCTTCAGCCCCTGCTCGGGTTTCCTTAGACTCTTCCTTCTTGTGAGATCCAGCTTGAAAAGCTTGGGTCTGCACTGTCCTTGATGTGCGGGGATATGTGCTTCCCCTATTAATCTGGGCCCATGGGAAGGGGACACTGAAGTGGCCTTTTCTTGGTTAATGCCTCACTTCCCTCCTTCCCTGGATCTTCTGTCCATTTGTCCCTGTCCTCCTCCTCCTCCCTAATTGCCCTGAACACAAGACACTTAACTAGCACCTTTGCCCGCTGAGCCAAGGCTGTCCAGCAAAACCCCACACAGGACAGAAGTGGACCCCACTGAGGCCTGCATGCACCTCTTGGGTCTCTACTGTGCCTCCTTTCTCCTCCTGCTCCTCTGCAGCTGTGCCGGGGGCTGATCTGGCTCTCCGTCCCTGAGACAATTCCCTGAGCACCTTTTGGGATGTCCACACTGCAGCACCTTCTTGTCCCTCACTCCTGTGGCATGTCCCGGGGGTGTTCCACACCCTTCCCAGCTCCCATTCGCAGAAGGTGCCTCTCTGCAAGTGTGTGGGTGCCGAGCTGGGTCTCCCACCTCTGAATCAGCTCCCTCAGAGAATGCAAGGCTGTGCGCTGCTTCCCCATGCTGTGTTGATGGTCCACTTCTTTTCTGTTTGCTGTGCACACAGAGCTTTGCTTTGAAACCCAAACAGCCTGGAACGGGGTACAGAAAGACAGGAAGGTGGCTGCGTGGGCGCGTGTTTGGGGATGACATGTGAGACCTAGAATGCAGAAATGGTTCAAGGAGGGAAAGGGAGGAGAAAAGGAAAGATGGGAAAGTGTTTGCACTTCCTAGTTTTCCTGGGAGAGGACACAGTGACCCTCAGGTTCCCAGGCCCTCAGAGACTCACATGGCCTCAAGAAGTATGAACATACCTTTTAAATCCCAATATAAGCGAGTTTTGCATTATTCACAACTCTGGATTTTCTAAAAAAATTTAAATCTTCATCAACTAGAACAATAAGGGATGGATACTATTTGATTTGGCCAGAAGCAGCATCCTGAAAAAAATAAACAAAAGAGGGTAGTTCTGCATTATATATCACAGCAAAGTGTTCATCATATTTAGAGGATGCTGGATACACCTGTCAGTTCAACAGAGAAAATATGCATCTTTCCTAGCTGCTCTCTGTGCTCCAAGGGCCCAGGAACGCTAATCTTCAGCAATACCCTTTTCCCAATAAGGGCTCGCATCCAATCTGAATGCTAAATAATGTTGTCACGGGGTTGCACGGGCACTGGTTAAGATCTATGCCCAAACTATAATGAATCTCTCTTCTCCGTAACTGTTATTGTGGCCAAAATTGGTGAGCAGCCCATCCTCAAGGGAGCAGGGGGAGGAGACCAGAATATTGTGTTGGATTCTGTCCTGGACATATCTCCGGCTAGACTCCTGGAGCAGTTTAAATCAAGGGCTGGGCTGAGCAGGCCTGAATGGCTTTCCAGTGACAGGTTTATGGAGGGAGGCCTAATTAGATCATGGTAATTTGTAGGATGACAATATCTTTTCCTCAAGATCTCCAAGCGAATTTCTGCCTCGATAGGTGGGCAAAACAAAGATCCACAAATGTCAAAGGATGTTTTCAATGTTCCAGAAAAAAATCCTTGGGCAGCCCAGACAGGAGTCCCACCTGACGTTTGTTAAGTAGTTCTGACACATATTCATATAATTTTGTGTCACAAAATCTTACAGCAGAGGTAGGAAAGAGGAAACTGGGGCACGGAAGGAGGAGGTGAGTCTCTCAAGGCCACAGTAGCAAGGTCAGTAGCAGGGCTGGCTTTTGTGTATTTCCTTGAATTAGCACAGTTTATGTGGAACTGAAGTGGAGAAGCCTCCTAGCAGTAGGGGAAGCAGGAAACCTTGGAATACTGAGGCCCTGATTCTAAAAACTGAAACTGAAGGTCGGTCAGAGGGGCTGGGGATTCGTCCAGGTCCAAAGCTTAAAATCACCACAAAGGAAAGTGTTAGGAGTACACAGAACCCTAGGTTCCCACATCATGGTGCCGCCTTGACCAAGTATTGTTCTGTGGACTCTGGTGACCCATTAGCCATCTGCTGACAAAGGGGACAAGGCCACATCAGTGGGTGGAATTCCTGAGTGCTCCCCTGATCTTTCGTCTGTAGGCCCAGAGAGCTCCTGACAGCCTGGTGAGAGTGCCCGTGCCAAGTGGCCGTCCACCTATCATCTTCATTGGGAGCCTACTTCCTGTGACACGGTGATGACCAGGCGGAAGGTAGTATCTGTAACACACAAGGCTTGTCTGAGCCCGCTGTGGTGGCTGTGTCTGCAATCCCAGCCTTCTGAGAGGTGCAGGCAGGAAGCTTGCAAGTTTGAGCCTAGCCTTGACAATTTAACAAACTAGCAAGACCCTGTTTCAAAATAAAAGATAAGTAAGGGCCTGAGAATGTAGCTCAGAATGTAGACTTCCAGATCAAAAGCCAAAATACAAGCTTGTCTTGGTTCCTTGTTTGCACTCTTTGCTTATAACTGGCAGCACCTGTGTCTTTCAGAAGTGGGCCATGGCTTATTCTTTTAGGGTTCCCAGCAGGACCTGTGTGTGGCTGATGCTCATAAATATTTACTGACATCCAAAGGATGGTTTTGCCCCTCCTTTGGTTTCTTGAGATCTCTTCAGAAACGATCTTAATAGACAACTGACCTGTATCAGTAGTTTGAATATTTATTCTTCTTTTGCCATCTTTCTATCTCTGTCTCTAAAGATGAACATACTGTCATTATAAGCATTTTTTACTAGGATGTGTCTGTGGTACATAACAATTCCATTTATTGGGGGAGTCAGCACATAGCGCATCTCCTTCTCTCTTCCTGCTCCCCTCCATCCATCTCTTAGTCTTCATACGCTGCTGTTGTGAGGTTGAAGCCCATACCTAGTGCGAACTGCCCCATCGGGATGAAATGTGATGGCTGCGAGGTCTTGTCCTCTCCTTCTTCCATGTCTCAACATGTTGGAGCACTCTCTCAATCCAGTTACCCGTGTTTGGGCAACTCCAAACACCTTCGTTCCTAAGGAACACACAAAAAGAGGTAAGGCAACTTCTCAAGGAGTTGGAGTCCTGCGGTCCTGGTCTGGGGTCACCCTGTGTCCTCCTTGGAGTTCACCAAACAGTGGGAGGCGGTTTCGGGGACCTCATCGTCCCGAGGCGAGGCGGCACTCCCCACCCCGGCTGTTTAAGCACAAGGATTGTGTGGAAAAACACAAACTGCAGGCTTGGCAGATTCTGCCAGCACACAGGGGGAAGGCAATAGCCTGCTCCCAAGTCAGGAGAGATGGGTATTGAATAAATCACAACAAATATGGGATCTGTCCTGAGAATGATATGAAAAATTAACTACAGAGCAGAGTGAAGACAAGGCTTCTTGGATGACAGAGCTGTGCTGAGTGGGGAGGGGAGGCACAGGAAGGGAGGGGACAAGGCAGCAGGGAGAGGGCGCAGGGTGCCAAGTGGGTGCAAAGGAAAACACTGATGCGGCGCAGAGTTTGAGCGGTGACAGGTTTCCCTCCTCCAGATGGCGGCTTTTGAGAGCTGTCCTTGAGTTTTTGGATCCAGCAGCCTTCACTGGGGTGCTGTTATTCCTGTTAGAGAGCGGGGCTCAGGCCCCTGAGTTCTTCACAGTGTGGCTGACACTGCTGTTTAGGTGCAGGAGAGCTCAGAGGTGCAGAAAGCCGCAGACAGAGCTTTATGGGGGAAGTGGAGAGATGGTGCCCAGTAGCCCCTGCTGCTGCCCCCATATCCTGGGCTCTCCCTGTGCCCTCCCCTTGGGATTTGCCTGGAAGACAAACACCTCCTCTGGGTGCCTGTGAGCAGGTGCTGCCTGCCCAGGGCTGGTTCCTAGCTGCTGCCTTGAGAGTGAGAGACGCTCTTTTGGTCTTGTTGGAACCAAGAGATCAACTAAGGCTGGGCCCTTAGGAGACAGTGAGCTCTCTGTACTACTAGGAACCTCGGGAACCGCTGGGGCGTGCAGATTATGATGGTAGCTCTCCCATGAACAATGACCACACATCTTCCAAGATTGTTCTTGCAATGCAGTTATCATGCAGTTCCGAGGTGTGTCAGAGTCACTCCCACGGTAGGTCGGTGCTGAATAACTTTTCTTAGAAAATCCTTAGCAAAAAGAAAGTCCTGGGAATCTTCTCTCATCTTGATACTGGAATGCAGGGGACATTAAGGGTATATTAAGGGGGGAGGCAAGAAAACTATCTTCCAGACTGTTCTGCTCTTCTTAAGACTTCTGGATGACAATTTGCGTCATGTTCCTTTGTTCAGAGATGTCATCTGTGAGTCAGGGGTGAAGCTCCCTCTTGGTTCTGGTTGTCACCGATGTCTATTTATAGGCAAGGCCAAATGTGACCTCATCCTCTAGGTTTTGCAAGCTCAGCGGAGCGAGGCTGGGTTCGCCTGGCCGCAGGTCTCCGAGGAGGACCCCAGATGCTTCAATGTGTCTTGTCAGCAAGGCCAAGGCTGCTCCCTTTCAGGGCTCCTCAAATGGCTTCGGCTCAGCATATCTCGGGGCAGGCTGGTGGGAGGAGTTGTCTGTGAAATCAGAGCAAACGAGGCTCCTGTACCTATGGGAGCTGCCAGGCTTTCTTTCTTTTCCCTCTCTTCTTCCTTCAGTCTTCTATTCTCTGCTTTTTCTCAGTTGTCCTGCTTTTTGAAGAGGTAGAAAATGGCAGAGCCATTGGGCAAATCCCTAGTGAGTTGTCACCAGGAGGCCAGATTGCTAAGAGTTTCCAGGGATTCAAGCAGGACCTCGATCCTTTCTCCTGAGTATGTAAATCCTGGCACTGAGGCTGACCACACAGCCGAGACAATGACACTCTTGTCTGGGGCCGAGGGAGCCACTGTGTTACTGAGTGCTGCAGGGTTTCACAGTGTGTCTCTTGGGCTCCTTGTTCAACAAATCACTACTGAATAAGTGCCACGTATATGCCAGGCTTCCTCTGATGTCACCAGGCATCTCTTTTCCTGGAGTATTTTAATATCATTAGTATGAGAAAAACATTCGGTGATGACACTGGAACTTTATCTTTGAAGGACAACTATCCCTCCACACGGGTTACTCCACTGAACCAATGAAAAGGCCTTTTTCCTTTAATCCAAGTTCTGTATACAGCTGGTGATCTCTTCCTTCATATTGCATTTAATAATACGTACCCAGCATGACCGACGTAGTACGTCTCCAACGTGACAAGTAGAGGGGATTAGTTAGTTGATTTAGTTAATTCAGTTGAAAAATCTACTCAGCCAGTTGTCAAAAAACTCAACTATGAAGCCAAGAGTTATGGCTGCCCACCGAAGCGGTGAGGATGGGTGACTTCATGTGGAGTTTCGCATACAATGGTTTCCATGGAAGTTGCCCCTGCCCACCAATTTACCAACACAGACTAAAATTTAGGGCGCTCAGAGAACCCACAGAGACTCAGGGAAACAGCTCAGGGGTGCAGACAGTTCTATCACATCAAGGGGAAAAGCCAGGAATCTCATACATGAGAAGAGGAAGACTCTTTGTCTTCAGTTTCTACCAGCAAAAATTATATTCCCAAAAACTGTTTTAAATCCCACTCATGTCACCGAGATGATCCCGCCTAACACGAAACCCATCTCGATTTTCTGTTGCGCATTTGCAGCTGAGATTTCTCACATGAACCGAGCCCAGAACAGAGATGAACAACAGGAGTGGGAACAGCAGTGCAATGGATTGGAACATAGCAATACAAATATTTCTTCTTTACACCATCGTAGTAAGCGAAAATCCGAAGCATCTCTTTGATTTCATTTCTGGTCACTGCAACAGAACCCTGCAGCTGGACAACAGTGTGTGTGCGTACCACGCGTTGGCCCAGCGTTACACACTGCCAGGTGATAGCCGCCGCAGCAGGGAGGACTGGCTCTCACACGGACCCTGGCCAGCCTTGAAAGGCAGTGGCATTTATGATCCTCTATCCCGGGAAAAAGAAATGAACCGGAAACTGTACACCAGGCGGATCGGCAGTGTCCACTGAGTCCTGATTTTCCTTCTCACCCTCCTCCAAATAATTCGGCTTTTGAAAATCATATCTGCTATTTTTCCTTTAGTAGATATACAGATTATACAGTATCTAATTGTAATTCTCTTTTTTTGCCTTCTCCTCCTAGAAATCTCATTTCAATATAAATCTGCATATTTAACAGAACAGTGAAGAAACCATTACAGAAAAGTCTCAGTCACATGGTGTTGGGGAGAGAAAGTCCATTTTTGACAACTTGAATATAAATATTTTAGCAACTATTTACTCCAGGCTGGTTTACCTGTCCTACCCAGAACTCTCTAGATCATCTCCCCAGGCTCTCAGCAGATATGTTTTAAAGAAATTGAACCTTATTTCAATATTTACCTGAGCAGAACATGAATAGTTCTTATCCAAATAGAAGTGACTTTTGTGGATTTCTTGGTGTGGGTTCATTCATGCAGCTCAGAAGTGAGGAAGGACCTCGCTCATCGGAGTGAAATGTGGATGCTTGAATTTGGGCTCTCTTGGAGAGGGGTCACCAAGGATCAAAGGGTCAAGGATCTTTTGAGTTTACAGAGTGATTTCAAGGGGCCGGTGACTTTCTGTGTCTACAAAATGTCATCTGTGTACAGAATGAATGTCATATGATACCAGGGGTCATGTAGGGGTTTTCTGAAAGGGAGAAATCTTTCTTAGAACATACAACTCTTGCAGTATAGTCCTGGGCTTTAGCCCAGTTCCCTTGAAACATTAAGACTCTGGGCTTCTTGCTGGCAGGAATAGACACCTCCCTTCCAGGCACACATTACTCAATAGTTATGACATGTTTTTGTCTGGGGATGTGTTTTGGTATATTTGATATTTAGAACCATGCATATACATATAAACCAGCTTAAAACATATTCCAACATTTGCTTAAGGTCAGACAATAATTTCTAGCAAGTATTAACTAACTCCTTTGGGGGTTTTCAAAATAAATTGCTTAATGAAAATCGATTGTTGCTTTATCCTGTTCCCTGCAAGACACGCAAGGGCTGGGTCTGCCCCTGTCTTCCATAATATCAGGCCAGCACTAGGCACTGACTGAATACAATTTTACCTACTTATATACTGCGCATAGACCTTAGCACTAATAGCAATTTTCACTAAAATGTAAGTACTGTTTGTATCTTTTAGAACCTACGTAACTACCAGAATATTAGGTAGCTGCATGGTGAAAATTAGCACTAGAATAAGAAAACAGTAGAAAAATATGCGTAAAGTCTAGTGGTCCTTCAATGCAGTTGACACAGCCCAAGAAGTCAATGTCTGGCCCTCTAAATAATGATCAGCCAGCCCTGTTGTGCTAAAGTGGGTTTCTATAAATCCTGGGTTATCTTGGCCCGGCTGGGCTTGACCCTGAGCTGGGAGGAAGAGGAGCCACAGACACCTAATAGCTGCCTGTTGTCCAGCAACTGATCAAGGGCAAGGGCACTGACCAGCAGAATCAATCACCAGACTCATTAACCTGGCGCCTCCCCACCCTCCCACGCATTCCCAGCATCACCGTTAGCCGCGGCCTCCTTGCCAGCAACCCCAGCTCACTGGAATCACCTTCAAGGGCCACACACCTGCTCACCGCACTGCACTTCCCTCCTGGCCTGCAAGTCCTTGCCAGTGTGCAGCTGGAACTTAAAAGAGGATGTTTCCAAAATAAAACCCTTCTCCCAGCACACACACACATGTATACACACACACAGCCGTGCACACACGCCCTTCTCCCTGAATCTCCCAGCCCCTCCACCCTCTGTGCCCCGCCACCCCACGCCCTCCTGCTCTGTCCAGGGACACCGTGCAATCGCATCCTGAGACCGGTGGGCCTCTGCCTCCCCTCTCTCCTGCTTGGAAGCAGCGGCTTCCCACCCTGGCTCTGTGTGCCAGCCCCGTACTGTACTTCATTAGGCAGCTCTATTTAATGGTTTCAACAAAAGCCATCATTTTAGCCCAACTGCCTCGACTAAATTAAAATTTCCAATCTCTGTTTTAGTGTTCTGCGACTGATGTATACATAAGCAGAACTGGTCAACATCTGCCAGGGGGTTGGCCAAAAGTTCTGTAAAGATGTACTTCGCATTTCTGAAGCATGTGCAAAGTAACAGCATCCTTATCCTCCCGAGGGCTCTCATGGCTTTACTTCACCATTTGTTCAAACACACTTTAGCTGCGTCGGAGCCATGCAGTTGATTCTCCCCTTGGTTGCCGTTTTATCTGTAGTGTCATTTTGAGTAATTGGGGTATGGTCGCTGATCAACTTACAGGTTTCTCATTGGCAGAAAGGGACCGAATTGGCACCAAGAAAGAATATGATGGGCCCTCTTGGTGCAGAAGTAAGTGTCCCTCTCTTGCACTTGGCTACCCAAGGCCATTAGGAAATAAGCTTAATAAAGGCTCCAAGGGTGTGTGTCTCCGCTCCTCCCTGGCCGAGGGAGGCACCTATAGAAAGCGAGACTGCACACCAACGTGGAAAGATGGTCAGTGTACATATTTAGTCAGTGATCTGTGAAAGTTTTTGAATTAGTTTTTAAAGCTTTGTTAAGACCAGAACGCACAGATGTTGAAAACAAGTTCAGATGTAGCGACAGATGGTATTTGATTATGAAGCAGACTGTTCATATAATACAAAGATGCTGCTTCTGCCATAGACAAGTAACTGCAGAGAGTGCGGTAGAAATGTTGGAAGGCAGGCGCTTTGAGAGGGTCTATGTGCGGCAATAACTTTCCCATTTTCCAGCAGTGCTGGAATTGCGATAATTTTCTCCTTTTCTTTCCATCGGAGCCTTGCTCTGCTCTTCCACGCCCCACCTCCTGGTCCAGCCTCTTTTTCTCCAGCCTTATAATCTCTTCTGCCTTCGGCGAATTGTCTTTTCTCTCCATCACTTCTTTCACAAGAGCTACGCTGGTCCAGAGAGCTGAAGGCCATGTTGGAGCCAGGCCCCCTCCCAGGACTGGGGGCGAGGGGGATGATCGCCAGTGTTTCCGCAGTCTTAGGAAAAAGACTGCTCCTTGTGTGCACTGTGCTGGGGACCGAAATGTGGGCCACGTGCACCCTAGGCAAGTTCCCCACCGCTGATCCACCCCCAACCCAAGAGAGCAACGTCTTTGCACAGCAGCCAGGACTATGGGCCCCAATTTACTGTCAAATAGGAGAGGTACAGTGTGCTGCCAGAACAGTATGGTCACCATGTAGACGCATCCTCCTCTTGTGTGAAGTGGGTGATGGCTGCCCCATTCATCTCTGGGGTGCCAAGAAGATGAGTGAGGAGGCTGGATCAGTGAGGGTCTTGAGAAACAGGAAATCCTATTGATGTGCATGTGACTGTCACTGTCAGAGTTGGAAGTTGAGTCTGAGAATGTGAGTGTGATGTCTTCGATGGAAAAGACAGATTGCCCTGTACTTGGGGAGTTCCTGACCACAGGAAAATGCTCATTCAGTGAGCTGAGGACAGCAAGATCCGGGCTAGGGGCCACGCTCTTCAGTTAATTATCTCGATTTCTTACGCTTGGGACATGGGAGGCTCAGCCATTCAGAGATCCTGGTGTCCCTGGATCCTGGCACCGGCTGTCAGGCTAGGGAAGGAGACGGGCTTAGAAAACATGGAGAATTCAACAGGCTTTGTCTCTGCCCCTCTTGGCACCCATTTACTCTTTTAAGTCTAGGGAAGTTGCCAGGCTTTGTTTGTAGAGAATTTGGGGGGCTTGAATGGCATTTGCACCCCTGTGTGGGTATGGGGTTTCAGAGGGAAGATTGGGAGCAGGATGGGGAGTTGGCTGAGCTGTGCAGCCTCATTCCTGCACAGCCCACGAGCCCACTGCCCCTCTCCGCAGTCCAAGTCTCTTGTTTGAAGAGCCTGCTGTGTGCCAAGTAATATTTAGCAAACACAGATGATCAATAGGAGACGAGGGGAGGGACCAGCATGCCAAGACGCATTGGAGGAGACTTTGAGGGAGCTGGCCATGACTCAGCTTCAGGGGGGAAGGGAAGGGAGTGGAGAGGGGAGAAGAGTTCAGGGCAGAGGTGAACGGAGAAGGAGGACTCTCCAGGCATCCCTCTAGGTGGCAGGTCAGTTGTGACATTGGTGACATTTCACACACTGTGTCTACAGACGCTGCCTTCTTTCTTGTTGATTCCACTGGTCTGCAGGCCAACAGTATCAACCTAGAATACTGAGGATAACACTGACATGACACTATGTTATCATAAATGCCTGGGGTTGATTAGCTAATGAAAATACATTCCATTCTCCCTCCAACTCACAAATGTGTGGTAACGTCTGTTTCCTGCAGACAGCACACAGGTGACATGATTTGCAGAGCTCAGGCCAAAATAAAAATGTGTGGTCCTTGGTCCAGAAAAGATATGAAGGGCTTCAAGAGGGTGGCAGCAGAGTGACCATGCCAGGGTGGACCTTCCTAGCAGGGGCTTTGCTGCATGAGCCTGAGCTGGCCCTGCAGGATGGGGATGGAGAGCGGATTTGTCTATCTGCTCCCACACCTCTGTAGCCCTCGGGGACTCTGGCAGTGTGAACTTCGAGCAGTGAGCAGGTTGTGGGAATGAGGAGGATGCTAGATGGCAGGAACCACTGGTTCGTAGCAGAAAACCGGGTAGAGTGGACAGCAGGCCGGGCGAGGATTCACAGCCCTGGCTTCGCTCTCAAATCCTGTCGCTAATCAGATCCGTGCATTTGCTCACGAGAGAAGGATCATCAGGCCTTTTTGCTCCAGGAGGGTCTCAGGGTTGAAGTGGCCTCCAGCTTGCCAGGTGGGGGTCAGCTTGGGGGGTTCTGGAGCTAGCCAGTCTTTTGGTCCAGACTGAGCAATATGGGAGGTGGGAGGTAAGGCTGGGAGCTCCCCAGCAGGAAGCATTGGTGGGGTGTCCTCCGTGCACAACAATGCAGTAGACGCCATGGTCACTGCAGTGAGGAGTGGAGAGACGCCTGTGCTAGAACCAGGCTGGATTACCCTTTGCTGAGTATTTCCTGTTTCTCAGACCCCAAAGACTGTGCAAGGGATGCTACCAAGTCCTTGAGAGGTATTTAAAATATCATTGATTGTCTCTGCCTCTAAGGAAAGTAAAGCTTCTGCCTTGGTGAAACTGCTCATCCCAAACGGGACTGCTTTGGGGTCATCTTCTGGGGAGAAATCCCCGCTATGACAAGTGGGAGGGCCCAGCCAGCCCGTGTCCACTGCTGACCCACGGAAAAGACATTTTGTTTGGTTTAAATCATTACATTTTTTTTAATTTTTAAAAACAAAACAAAACAAAAAGGCTAGAAATGATACAGAAAAAATAAGAAATTAACAGTAGTTAATATATTGCATGTTGTTATCTTAGAAGTAGTTGCTCAGATTACAAGATTCAGGCATGGAAAAAATAACCAAACAATCAAACAATGAAAGCACAAACTGCTCTTTTTGATGAGCTTACAGAGATTAGTAGTATGTTCTCTATCTTGTATATATACAAACCCACATATATATGTATGCTATAGACACATATCTCTTTCTTTCTTCCTTTTCTTATCTTCCCATTCCAGTTATTTTTTCCTTTTGAGCACTTTTCTTTCCCTTTCATTTTTGCAGTATCTATTGTGCATTTTTAAACCACTAAATGTTTGATGGTTTTGATAAATCGATCAATTGATTTGGTAAATAGTTTTGATAAATTATTATGTAACTATAGAAAATTAATCTTCATGGTAATGTTTCACTATCGTGAGTAATAAATACCACTTACCGAGCGGCTGTTGTGCACCTGCCTCTGGGCTGGGCTGTGCTCTGTAACTCCTCATAGCAGCCTGCTGGAGAGATGAGGAAGCTGCAGTTTGAGAGCACAGAATACCGGCTGGCCTGGAGGACTGGAACCCTGTTTTATTCTAGAGCTCCTGCTGGCTCAAGTCAAGGGCAATTGTCTTCTGTGATTCCTACCCTGCCTTCCCAGCTCCCATTCAACTGTCCCATGGTTTTGTGACATTGCAAGACTCTGCTCTGTGCTTGGATTTTCATTCTGCTTTCTGCAAAGCATTTGGTAGCTGCAGCCAATACTATACATGAGTCATTGGGTGTCAAATCCTCCTCCAGAGGCACAAACCACCCCTGGCCTCTGGCAGGTTTCCCTCATGCTCTGGTTAGCTGGCCTGTGTCAATCTGACTGGCTCAAGAGCTGCCCGGGGGTTGAGTGAGAACATCTCTGGGTGTACAGGGGCGGGCTGTGGAAGTGTGATCTTGGGATCTTATCTGACCCCTCCCTCCTTCCTCTCTGGCATGGTTTCCCTAATCTTCCTGGCTGCTATCAACTTAGCTCCACCATGCTCTTCCACCATGATGTTTCTGCCTTGAAACCAGGGCAACCAAGCACTGAATCCTCCGAAACCATGAGCCAAATACTTGCCCCTCCTTTAAGCTGTGGGTGTCAAATATTTTGTCCAGCAAACTAATGTACCTCATCGGTTACCTTTGCTGCCTCCTGGGAGCCCTGTGGACCTGGCGGTTCTTCTCAAGGACAACAGTATCTGGTGTACACCAAACCCCACTAGATTGTCATCAATGTAACATGTGTTCCTTTTCCATGGCTTTCTTGCAAATTAGAATACATTTAGTGGTTTAAAGCAACACATGTTTATTGGCTCAGTACTCCCAAGGGGCAGTAGGCTGGGCCTTCTGCTCATGACCTCACCAGTTGAAGTGACTATGGGCTCCCTTCCAAGGACTCTACTTGTTGGCAGAATTCTGTTCCTTGTGGCTGTTGTCCTTGTTTTCTTGTTGGCTGGCAACGAGGAACCACGGTCACATTCAGGAACTGCTGTGTGGCCCTTTCTCTATGGCCTCACCCATGGACAGCTCGCAGGGTGATCGTGTAAGTGTTCCACACTAGCAGGAGCCTCTTGTTTAAGAGCTGAGGTGATCACACGGACACACACAGGATAATCTGAGTTGTTGATGAACCCGGCGTTAGCTGCTTAGGAAGCTTAATTATGCCTTTAAAATACCTGTGCCTTTGCCATGCAGTGTGACCTAATCATGGGTATTGTCTCATCGCATTTACAGATTCGGCTCCTATTCAGAGTGAGAGGACTCTGAGTATACCAGATGGGCACACTGCCCATAGGACCATTGGGGTGCCCAGGTGCCACTGAGCACCCTGAACCAAGGGGACACAGCTTCCTTCAAAGAGTGACTATCCCCTAGACATCTGTGTGTGCCTGTTGGCACCACAGTACTGGGGATTGAACCCAGGGCTTTCATTCTGAGCTACATCCTCAGCCCTCTTTAATTTTTTTCAAAAAATTTGAGACAGGATCTCACTAAGTTATCTAGGTACCCAAGCTGGCCTTGAATTTGTGATCTTCCTGCCTCAGCTACCCCGAGTGTGAGGATTACAGGTGTGCCCCACCGCACTCAGCATGGTGTTATTCTTACAGATGCTACAGGGAGCCTTCATGTGGCTGGTGGCAGCTGCAGAGCCTGGTCCTCTGACCCAAAGTGTAACACTGCTGGCTTTGGTTCCTGTCCAGAAATACTTAGGGTCTTTTCTTTCAATTTGCAGCATCCTGCTACTGGAGTAGCATCTCTCCCTGCTCCATCCTGCTCCTCTTGTGTGACCCAGGGCACAGACTGGTAGCCTTTCCCAGTAAAGCTCGCTGTGATGAGGGTGTGCGGTTTTCCTCTTGCCCCGCTGCTTGCTGACCGGAAGTGCTTATTGTTTATAGAGGCAGCTCTGTGGCAGGGAAAATGAAAGGAACCTGAGACCTCTCAGAGCAGGTGAGTTAGAGACGCAGCGCTGGAGGCAGGTGCACTAGGATCACAGCCACTTTCATCCCTTACGGCCAGGTGACTTCAGGCAAATAACTTCCCTCTACTCTTATGTCCTCACCAGTGAGTCACACAGTAGTTCCTCCTACCTTATACCATCATTTCAAGAAGCTGGAATTTCTAGTTATTATTTGTTAATTATTTGCTATTACTGGAATTCATGGGATAGAGTTGAGTAAGTGATTAGGGTGGTGGAACAAAGTGTACAGTACCTAAGGGTTTGTCACCTTTGGGGTAGAAAGGAGAAGTTAAGAGAGGATGAGCTGTTTGAGTCAGGGTCATTCTACACAGCTCAGGCTGGCCTTGGACTCACAGCAATCCTCCTGCATCAGCCTCCCAAGTGCTGGGACTGCAGGTGCCTGAAGATGAGTTTCAAGAAGTATCTGCTGCTTGGGAGACTTTAAGAGGAGCAGGGCCAGGAAAGAAGAGTTTTAAAGTTTACTGGGCTTTCGCACTTTGTTTTGTAGTGTTTCATCCAGAATCTGTGTGCACAGATTTACCACATTCTTCATTACCGTTTTAGGAGAATTTGTTTAAATGCACTGTCAGGCTCAGCCTGGGCTGTGTGGGCTCGGAGACCTCAAGTCACTGCTGGTATCCAGCAAACACAGTCACAACCCACGGATTGTGCTGGAACTTACGAAATACATGCAGTCTCCAGGCTCAAGAGCTCATGGTTTGGATATGTATCAAGTACAGAAGAGCAATCTACATGATCATGGCTAACATTTATGGAGCTCATGCTGAAAACTGTGATTTTATAATGTTAAATTGCAACTAGTGCCTACCTTCTAGGACTCTTTCGGTCTAAACATGTAGCAAACAGAATATAGAGAGATACATTAAATAATAGCAGCTAACATTTACTGGGCGTTTAATATATGCTACACCCTATTTTAAGCTCTTACCTGGACTCAGTAGCCCTATTGTGTAGGGAACATCATCAGCCCCGCTTTCTAGGCTGTGGAAGGAGTCAGGAACCTTACCGCAGTGCCAAGGTAACATTCGCACCCCAACGATCTGACCACAGGTCCCCATCAGCTCTGCCTGCAGGAAAACAGTCCCGGGGGACAGGAACACAGGTCAGAAGCAATTCTGAGAAAGGTATAAATAATTTTGTGTGGAAGAGATTCACGGAAAGTGGCACAAAAATTAAATTTTAACAATGTAAGCAAGGTCCTAGAACATATATTAAAAAACATGGAATAGTACATGGTGTCTTCCAAGAATAGCAGCCGTCCCTCCTCTTCTGTCCTCCCAGCGTTTCTCAGCTTTGATTAACTTGCTGGGTATTTCTGTAAGCGTCAGTCACCTTCCTGCTTTAGGAACGGGGACTTAACTCATGTAGGTGCCATCCTCGCCCTTGTTCATCACCCCCTTGATACTGTTGATAATTTCAATTTTTCCATGCACCAATCCCGAAGTGTCTCTTGCGGAGCTCCATCGTGAGGATTGTTTTCGGGCATCAGGAATCAGAAAAAGATGTCCCCACCATCTCGGGACTTAAATTCTGTGGAGGGGGACATTTTCGAGGTAGATCGAAAATACATACGAAGAAAGTGAAGAAACCAGGGCCAGGAGTGGGGCTGCAGTGACCGAGGGGCACTAGTGCTGGGAATCCTGCTCATGGGGGACACTTGGGGACCGTCTCGGGAATGAGGTGTCGTCAGGTCCGAGGCTGGAGGACGTGGGCAGCGGGGTCCTGTGGCTGTCTGAGGGCCAGGCCTCTCAGATGCAGGAGTAGCAAGTTCCAAGGCTCTGCGACTGGGCCGGTTTCCATGTGTCGGAGCCACAATCAGGAGACCCAGGGTGTCAACCCAGGGACATGACAGAGGCGAGTGGAGATGATGTCAGAGAGCTGTGAGGTCCAGTTAGGCCAAACCTTTCACTCCGAACAAGACTACGGTTTTTAGCCGGGTGTGGTAGCATACACTCTTGACCCCAGCATTTGGGAGGCTGAGGCAGGAGGATTGTTGCAAGTTCAAGACCAGCCTGGGCTACAAAATGAACTCATGACGAGTGTGAACTGCACAGTGAGACGCCGTTTCAAAAAGCCAAAAAGGAAAGAAAACAACACAAACAAACAAAACCCCCAAAACTACAGTTTTCAAATGTAAAGGGTTGTAAGCACAGAAATGACATTGTTTTACAGTTTTTTGTTTTGTTCTTTTTGGTACTGGAGATCGAACTCACAACCGTGTGCTGGCAAGGCGGGCGCTTATGCCACTGAGCTAAATCCTTGGCAATTTTACGGTTTTTATTTTTATTTATTTTATATTTATGGACTGCTTGATAAAAAGAAAAGAAAAATAGTACCTTAATTTTAGTCCTCCATTATTATTAATAATCTAACTTTTTAATTCCCCCTAGCATTACCATTTTTTTATTTTAAAGAAAAAAATGAAACGAAATTTCAAAACAAGATAGTAAGAGAGTAACAGCGGTTACCACAGCGTATATTGCTATCGTCAGTGTAGTTGCTCAGAGTACAAGCTGTGGGCATGAAAAACTGGCCAAACAATATTAACACAAACGTTTCTTTTCAGTGAACTAAGAGAAATTGGTAGTACAGCTATTTTATCTATCCTATAAGAGGAAACTGTTCTAAAAGGAAGGAGAAACTGGGCTGAGAGAAAGGAGAAAAGAAAGAAGGGAAGAGGGAAAAAAATATATGTATACAAGGTAATTAAGATGGTACGGTTTTGAATGGAACTGTGCTACGCGGTTTTCTGATAAAATGCTGATAAAAATGGCTGAAACAGCGTAGAAGGAGGAAAGATTTATTTTGGTTTCCAGATTCAGGGATTTTAGTCCCAGGCCCCCTCAGCCTCCTGCTGTGGGAGAAGAGCGTGGCAGGGGCCGGCTGTGGAGCGAAGCCGGTCACCTGGGGGACGCAGGGAGAAGAGGCGACAAGGGACCAGGATCCCAGGGCCCCTCCCAAGGCCGCGACCCCCGGGACCTAACTCCCTCCACTGGTCCCACCTGCTTAGTGTCCTGCCACCCCCGATAGCTCCAAGCCTTCAACAGGGAGCTTTGGGGGGGCATCCAAGGCCAAGCCAGAACGGGGTGGGTCTGGCAGCCGTGTTGCAAATGTTCTTGGGGCGAGGGCAGAAGCAGGAAGACCTGCAAAGAAATAACAGGGCTTAGGTCAGGGATGTGGAACGAGGTGGAAAGTTCTGGGGGGTCCCTGCGTGTTTTTGAATGTGGAATTTACCATATTTGCTGATGAGTCTGATGAGAGACAGGGAAAAGGAGAAATCAAAGGCCTGTCGGACGCTTCTACCCTGGGTGACCAGAAGGATGAAACCGGGCTCCCAGAGCCAGGGAAGGTGATGTTCCATGGGCTTGGCTGGGTGGAGAAGTTGGGAATTCAGTTTTGGGAATGTTAAGCTTGCAGCGTTTATAGACATGCAGGTGGAAATGTTGACTAGGTAGATGGTGGGTCACAAGCATCTGGGAGCGACACGTTGGGAGTCACCAGGGTGTGGATGGTATTTCAGACCACGAAGCTGGTGATTTTATCAGGTGAGGGGGGCTGTGCTTCATGGGGCAAGGCCGGATGACTGTTCCAGGGTGCTCCCCGTCCTCCTCCTGGTTACCTTTGCAACACTGAATGCCACTCTCCTGTCTCTGGCTCTACGTCGTTCAGCCTTGGCTTTGGCTCCCAGCACGAAGAATAATGGCTTCACTTTCTCTCTGCCTCTAGCTCCTAAATTTGGCCAACCATACTCTGCTTTGCTGAGGTCAGTATTGACAACACTTACATTCCTCTCTCTAACCATGTTTTGGTCTCTACCCTGTTAGGGCAGTATGCTGTTCTCAATGGTAACAGGAAAGGAAGAAGCAAATTTCTATAACTACAATTTATAAAGTTTGGATACTGCTAAGTCAGGTGGTGAAAGGTACATTTCCTGCTTCCCTGGCTAGAAATCATCTACTATTTATCGATTGCTTTAAGGGTCAGCAGTATAAGAAAACAGACCATCTACCCTCACCATGTTTACCTCCTGATGCAGACTTCATATCATTGGAGTGTAGTGTTTTAGAGTTAGTATAAAAGTTTCTTCGAAAGCATTTTCCTTGGTGCTAATACAGGACATTTGATTTCATGGTGACATTTTCATACATGCATAACACATACTTTGATCACGCCATTCCCCGTGAGCTTCCCTGACACTTCCTCTTGGCTAAGAGTCTCCTTTGTAAAATAATTTTTGGAAACCTCTAATCAGCCCATTGCTCTGATTTTGGAGTTACTGAACCGGCCTTTGAGGCCAGTGTTTTCACTAAGCATAGATACGTGATCTTCTCTTACGATTTATCAATAGTTTGAAATCGTGTCAGACCTTAGTTTTATTTAATTTCACTTTCTTTTACTTTTACCTTTTTGTTTGTTTTTTTATTCTCCTGGACTTGCTATTTGGGGTGTGTTTCCTTATTAGGAGAGACTTACCCAGCAGAATCTTTGTTTTTCTGAACTCACCTTTCTTGGAACCTTGGAATTCCTGTTCTAATTTGCACTAATTCCCTCCTTAGCCATTTGCACAGCTGCTCACTTGGTTTCTGTGTTTGTTTTGCTATTTTATTTCTTCCACGCCTTTCTCTTCCTTGGTGTCCACCTTCATGCTGTTGGACTATGCTCAAGTAAAATTGCCAGAGAGAGGACACGGAAATGAGCTTTTGAATCAACTCATAATGGAGTTTTTATTCTTATTGGTGGTCAATAGCTTGATGGACATTTTATTCTAGGTTCTCAGAGCAGACATTTAAATAGTATTTTAAAGAGTAAAAAGAGTTCAAGCAGCCAGTAAGAAAAGGAAAACAAGCCAGATGTGGTGGTGTAATCTTAGCACTCAGAGGCTGAGGCAGGAAGATCATATATTCAAACCCAGGCTGGATGATTTATCAAATTAGCAAGACCCTGCTTTAAAAAAAAAAATCAAACAAGGGCTAGAGCCACAGCTCAGTGAAAAGCCCCTGAAATTTAACCCCCAGTGCGGTGAAGAAAATGAAGTCTTTCAGCTATTCTGGCAGTCTGCTTCTGCAACTGTACCAAGGCCTGAAATAACGGTTTGTATTGGGAACCAAGTAATTCAGTATTGCAAGGCATAAAAGGCAAATATCAGATCAAAGAGAGAAAGGATGGGAAATAAAACTGAAGGAAAAGGCAGGGCCGTGTCCCGGAGCCTCCTGGGGTTTGGGGGTAACACTGAAGTGGAAGGAGCCCTGAGATTAGTCTTCACCCAGGAACCATCGGGGCTGGCGATGTGACACGGAAAGGGCGGTGATTCATAGCCAAGCATGGACGGTGGCTCCCGGATTGGAAGAAAAGGACCTAGCAGACAGAAGGAGCTCATCTGGCAGGTGGAGAATGGACAGTTAAGCGGGGGTTACCGTTCACAAGGGTGCTGAGGATGCTATTCCGCACCAATGACGAAGACCTGCAGATTGTGAAGACAGGGATTCATGCTTTAGATCAGTGTCCCAGGAAGGTCACTCTGGATGCAATGCTAGAGGAGGAGGGAGAGCTGGGACAGGCGGAGAGGTGGAGAGGCTTGGTGGAAGAGCTGGTGGCGATGCTGTGTGTTACCACTGCGGGATCTCAGATGACAGCTCAGGAGGTGGGGAGAGGAGCACAGATCCCAGTGGTGCACGGAAGGTGCATTAAAAACCAAATCTAGACTGATGGGGTGTGGAGGCTGAGAAGAAAGGCAGAGTGAACTGTGGGTGTTCGGTTTGGGCTGGTGGGTGAGGCACAGTTCACCTGGGAGGAGACGTTTGCGGGGAAAGAGGACATAGACTGGCATGAAGCATGTCCTGGATATGGATCTTATCGATCGCTTTCCCTTTCTTCTTAAATTTCAATTATTTTTACCTGTCTAGTGCAGCAAAGGAAAGACCTAGTTCCCAACACACATCCTCTTTTGGCTCATAGCTCCACAGCAAGTCTTTCAGACCTCAAAATTCTTCATGTCCTTTGACCACAGGGCTTTTGCATCTGCTGTACCCTGGCTTACATCAGTTCTCCATCTTCTTTGGCCACAGTGCATTTACTCCTTCTTCCAGGGGCAGTGGCAGTCACTGTCTCAGGGAGGTCAGTCCTTTCTTGTGACAGTTCCAGGGTCTCTTCCTCCTCTATGTGCTTTCCTTTCCATTACTCTGCTCCTTTATCAATACTGAGCAACTGGTCTACCCTACACAGTTCATTCATCTCCATGCATAACTTCCTTCTGCATGAAAGGCCTCCACGAGGTTAAGAACGATGTCTGTTTCACTCACTGCTATTTCCGTGCTGCCGGAGCAAATGTCTATGGAAAGAATGGATGAGAACAACGTCCTGCAGCTTAACCGTGGCTGCAACCACAGACGCTCTTCTCCCAGGGAGAAGTGACAGCTCTCGGACAATTCTCGGCAGCTGCTGGAGAAGCTGCACAGCTTATTTCCAGACAGCAAATCACACGGGCTGCCCTGAGCCCTGCACAGTCCACGCAAGATGGTGCCTTCAGGGCCCTAGGGGGCACTGCTCCAGGTTCAGAGTGGGGGAGCAGCTTCTTCCTGGCTTCTTGAGTGTAGTGTGTGTCATGCCCGTGATGTGTCCCTGGACCCGGACCCCAGTGAATGCTGAGTGCATGAGATGAGCTCAGTCAGTAAGGGGTAAATAAGCAAATGAATACAGTAAGATGTAGCTGTTTGTCCGCCATCTGTCCATCCATCCATTCATCTGCCCGCCTGTCCATCTTCTGTCTCTGGAACACAATGGTCCAGAATCTTCAGAAGCAAACACAGGACATTTCCTGCCATGCTGTGCCCTAGCCGTATCCACCACTGTGGGCTGGACATGTAGGCTGTGTTATCTGGGATGGGGGTGGGGGTGTCGCTTTCCCTTGAATTGATTCTCATGGATCCGGGAAGACGGGAGAGGATAGGTCTTTTGGTCTCTAGTCCACGCATGTTTGTTTCCAATGCTTCCTGCTTCTAACACTGCTGGCTGTGCTATGGCAAGCTTGGCTGTCACATCCTGGGTCAATCCTTAAACACCATGTATTGAACACCCAGCCAGCAGGGCCCCTTGTCCTCAGGCCTCAGGGAAGAACCTTCGGCCTCCTCTGAGCCCAGTCACTGGTTTCCCAGCCTTTCCCAGGGGCCCGGGCATGGGGCTGGTCTATCTCACAAGTTTCCCTCTCAAGCACAAAGCCTCCATCCCTCCCATCTCCGGGACACACCTGCCAGTTCACTGATCTCAGGGTTCCAGGCCTGGAAAGTCCCCCAGAAGGACTGAGCCAAGTTCCAGAACATAAAAAGATAAGGAAGAATAATCTGCTCCTCCCCTTCTTTCTCCTCCTCTCTCCTTGGTTTCTTCTTAAGATCGGCATACACTAAGGCACTGAGAAAGCTCTCGATCATTTGCTCTGCAACATTAACTAGCTCATATCACTTCTAAAGTAGATCAATTGTAAGGCACACCCTCTTATGCTCTAATAAAAAGAAAAAAATGTACTTAACATAACTGTTAAACACTGTTGATCACATGGGTTTAACAATTTCAGGGGCAATAATATCTGAAAAAACATTTTTAGACTCAAGATAATGTTATGTTACCGTATTTGCCCCTAACCTTTTAAAATTATAATTTGCCTCAGACAGCTTTCTGTGCTGGTCTTGTAGGATTTATTTCATTATAAAATTTTTCTATGGTACTCCAATGAGAAGATAAAATAATTTATCTGAAGGATCTTATTTTTGCATTTTAGAACTATATATAAAGAGGATTCTTAGGCATTTTTGTGTATTTTCTGAATATTTTCCGTTTTTAGAGGTAGGATTACGAATCACATTGAGTTTTGACATTACTGCCATTTGTTCATAAAAAATACCTATTTATAATCGTGGAAGAGTGTCTGAGTGTCCATTTACCCATGCCCACGATAAACATGGATCAATATTTGCCGTCTTCCTAACCTAATTGGCCAAAAATAATATGGTTGTAACTTGTGCCGCTATGACTGCCAATGAAATTAAATGTATTTTCAAATATTCCTTAGTCATTTTATTTCTTTTCTGGTATTTTGTCCTATTTTACCAATTGATATATTTATATATGTTTTTTATATAGTAAGACTTATAGTCTATATGCATTCAATATATATTTTCTCCCTGTTTATTTTCTCTAACTTTCCCCATGATTTTGGTATTATTACTGCTGAGATATAACTTTTTATGTAGCCATACATCTTAGTTACTTTTTACTCATCACTGAGACAAAATACCTGAAGCCCAAGTTGGGAAAGGAAAGGTTTATTTCTTATAGTTTTTGGAGGTTTCAGTCCACACTCAGTTGGCTCCAAGGCAGGGTGGCATGGCTGGGCCACAGTTCATGGTGGCTACAAACAGCAAGGAGGAACCAGCAAAGAGCAAGACACACCTTCTTCCTGCCTGCCATTACATCACATCCTGGCTCCACCCCTATGTGGGTGGAGCACTGACACCATCAATCCAAGCACTAGACAATGAATCAATCACAAATGCACAATGCAAACTCATGAGGCCTGCGGACACAGACATAAACCATGACACCATACCTTCTATTACTTGTCATGGCTCTTAGATTTTGAGTTGCTTAAAATGTCTGCTAGACTATAAGATTGTAAAGTTTAGTTTTCCAGAACATTCCATGTGTGTTATGTTTCTGTGTATGTGTGTTTGTGTCCATCTGAGAATATACATATTTTCAAACTTTTGTCTACCAAGAACTTATTTTTGCCTATCTTGTAAATGGGAATCTGTCTTTTTCAGGTCATTAGCAGGAAAATTTTCCTAACTCTCTTTGTTGAATAGTTTAATTTTTTTCTGCATAGAAAATCATCATTATTATAGATTGGTTATCTCTTCCTGGAGTTTCAAATCTGCTTTTTTGAATTATTTTTCTCAATCTTTGTGTAAGTGTCACAGTGTTTACTGAGATTTTGTATTTTGTCATTATCTCTTTTTGGGAAAAATCACAGGAAACAGTATTCCTTAGTCATTTTATTTCTTTTCTGATATTTTGTCCTATTTTACCAATTGATATATTTATATATGTTTTTTATATAGTAAGACTTATAGTCTATATGCATTCTCAGTAAATTAATATTTATTGAGTGTGCTCAGTGCTGAGCTCGTGTAAGTACTAGAACATTTCTAGAAACTTCGTGAACTTTAGTTTTAAGAAATATCTCAATTTTGGTAGTTTATTAACTGATCTTCCCCCAGTCTAGTATTTCCTTTTCTTGACCAATTAAAAATTTTTTTCTGGGTAAAGTTTAAAATACTTTAATTTCCATAAACAGTTTTCTGAAATTTAATTGTGATTATACTAATTTATACAGTAAATTTATGTTATTAATTTACAGAATAAAGTAGTAGAGTAAAAAGGAGAAGTGACCACATTTATCATTTTGTCTCCTCCCATCCAAAAAGTCACCTTACCTCGTTGCATCCCAGCTCCCTTATTTAAAAATGAGGGTAATAATCTTAACTGCCTTATACCATTTCTGGGACAGTTACGAAATCATCTGTGTAAAAACTCTTATCTAATTCCTGGCACATTACAAGAACATAATAAATGTTAGTTACTATTATTATCATTATTATCATTATCATCATTGCCTATCTTTTGTATTTATGCCTTTATAATACAGTTCATAACTTTATTCCTAATGTTTGATAGGCCTGATCACTATTTTATTTCCAGTATATGTCCCAGTTATTTGTTGCTAGCACAGATAAACACACTGATGCGTGCATCTATTCTCTGTATGCTTATGAAGTCTCCCGTACCGTCTTTTCCGACTTCTTCCTCTGGTTTGGCTGTGGTAACACAGGGAAATATCAAGAATAAGGTACAGGCCAGATTCAGAAGGGGGTCACATGTGGTTTCCTTACCACACTGATCTCATTTCCAGAATCAAACAGAGATACGGTTCCCTTCTGCACTGGTCATAGAAATATTTCCTATGGCCAGTTCAGCCAGGTCAGAGAACTGACTGTGGATATCGAGCATGAGAGTAAAATCACTGCCATCAGGATCTCGGAACACGGACTGATGTAAAATACTCCTTTAGCCCTAGATGCTGTGGACAGTCTTTGTATCTCAAGGTTCGAGGGAAATTGTCTTGAGTCACCTGAGTGAATTCAGGATGTCCCTGAGAGGCTATAGCATTCATGTGATGTCCAAGAAAAGATGCGACTGCTTTGTGGGAATGTGTAGATGTGACAAGCAGCGTGGCTTGATAGAACTCAAGGTGGACAGAGCAGCAAACTTTGGCTCACCCTTGAGCACACAATCAAGTGATTTATCAGCTCATTGATATTCAAAAGAAGAGTATAATGGCCTTTGTCATGACTAGATCTGAACACTCTCCAAACAGAGGTATCCACATGGATGACTTTTTCCTTCCTCTTCCTCTTTTTCTTTTTTTCTTTTTTATTTTTTAAGGCTGTGTCCAGACCCAGAAAGTCGTCACAAAACTTCTTTCTAAATCTGTCTGCTTTTGCATGTCGGTGGAGCTCACATGGCTTCTATTTAGACCAGTGGGAAGTGTGCGTTGCTATTCTGAACTCTGTCAGGTCTTTTCTTCTCTCTGCTCGTTCTGATGGGGCCGGTGTCCCCTCAAGTGTTGCTGGCTTGGTTCCACCACGTCAAATGTACGAGGCAGAGAAAGGGGATCCACCAGCTGCTGGAGTGGCCGAGCGAGCGGAAGGAAGGAGACGAAAACACAATTCCACTCCAGGCAGCAGGCACCCTGTTGAATGCTTCCAGATACAATACCAGGATTAATGCCCCTGCCCTGCAAGAAGGGTATTGCTGTGATGGTTTTCATCCAAGTAGAGATCAAGCCTCAGGAAAAAGAAGATCTGAACCAAGATCTGTTTAATTCCAAAGCCCACCGGTCAGAAGCTATGGCTCATTCTGCATTCCATCCTGAGTTCTGAGCTCCAGCTCCTCCAAAGTACCAGAGAGCTTGGGTCAGGTCTCCAGGAAGCCTGAAGATCAAAACCATGTAATGTTAAGGTCTCAGTTAGCTGACCCACGCTATAAAGCCAGGCACTGGTTTATCAGCAATGTATTCTACCATGAGCTCCCCACCATGGACAAGTTGAAATGCTTTCCAAGCAAATCAAACCTTGTGATCATCAAGGGAATGCTTCTACGGTGCCACCACTTTGCTATCTCAGCTCAAAACTCCTCTTCCCAGAAGCAAGCGGGTCACATACTTCCCATGTCCAGTTTTGCTCGGGGTAAGAAGATGAGACAAACAGGGCTGAGGAAGCTGCAGGCAGACAGAATTAGTGGTAATTCTTTCCCACAGCACTGCCCTCCATTCTTCTAACATACCTCAAGTGCATGCCCTCGGCCAGAACAGAGCCGGCGAGAGGAGATTAACAATGATGACAAAAATAGGCCCTGACTTGATAAAGCAAATATCAACCGGGGCTGGGGACCAGAGCTGCCCTAACCAAGCGTGGGATCTAATACGTTCCTCATTAGCCCAGGATTGCACCATCTTAAGTATTTCACCTCATGCTAGCTCTGAAGTCAGACCTTCCCACTGCCCTTGAACCTTGTCAATATTTGCAAACTGTGGAGGGGGGAGGGGCAGACAGACATGGATCTTCATGAAGGGTCAGCGGCAGATATTTTGGAGTAACTGCTGGTTTTCAGTGAACTTGTAATTCTTGATCTGTTGCCGTTTCGGTACCTACCTTTGCAGATGAGGTTACACATGTGAGTGTTTTCTGTGACAACCTGGGTGTCGTGGAGGTGGTGGTGGTAAACGTTCATGGAATAAAATGTGGCTTTGTCTTGGTCCCAGCTCCCCAATTTCCTCTCAAGATAAGGATGAGCTCACTGAACCTATCATCTCTGGATCAGTAAACACTCTGCATGGGTCAAATTCCAGCTCTAGACCCTGGGCTCCTGTACTTCGGAAACACATCGATTTCCCCTTTCCTGAGGTCAGGGCAGGTGGGGGTGTGGGTGGCCCGATTTCCTCTGCCTCCCAGATCCGTCTCCCTCGGAGCTCGGCCCGTGTGGGTGTTCCCCACTGTCAGTGCCCGCGATCATGCACTCCCTTGGCGTCTCTTCCCCTCCCTCCTGTTGGGTCATGCTCACACAGACTCAAGGCAGGATTTTAGTTTGCTGTTGGGCCATGCTGGCGATGAAGTCCAGGGCCTGAAGGATGCTCAGCTCCATGCTGTCTGATTTTCAAGCTAGGTTTCTTCCTGAAGACTTACCCTGTGCACTCGGGTGTTTCCTAAATAAAATCTCCCCGCTCCACCCACATCTCCCTTACTTGTGGTGAAAACTGCAAACCCATCGTGATAAACCCAAGCACGGAGCATGGGAAAATGTGTTTCTGATGTCCTCCCTTCCTCTGTGTCTGACCCTCTGAAGACAGGATACACACACACCTGACCCCACTCCTGAAGGTTAGCAGGAATTTTTCCTGAAAATGATGGAGCACCTGGTACCTGGGCTCACCCCACTGCACATCTCATTGGTGCTGAGACTTGAGGGGCAGGCATGGAAGAGCAAACCAGGATGCAGAAAGCCGAGGTTCCGAAGCAGGTCTTCCCAAACTGCTAGCCCACACTGCTCACCCCCAGTTTCATTCAGGGGCATTGCTGACCCCGGGGCCAGCAGGCAGGTTCAGACTGTCCCCAAGGCACACAAACCAGCAGGGCACCATGCACCCAGGTGAGGGCCTGGCATCTTCTCTGGCAGCCAAAAGTGACTGTGGTTTGCACAGCAAAGTTGTGCTTGCACACTGGAAAGAAAAAATCAAACCCTGCAGCAGCACATAAGCAGGGACATTGTCCCAGATCCACACCCTTCCTTACTGCCATCTACTGATTACAGGTAACACTGATTGTGCTGGCATGTGTTCTCACACATTGTGTGCGTGCGCACATACACACCGGTGTGTGTGTTCACGCTTAGGAGATATTACAGACAAACACATTGCAATCTGGGAAAAACATAAAGATGGGATCCACGTTATACAAAAGCATTTCCATGCTTACTTTTAAAAGTCAACAATGTATCATGGCCAACTTTCTGTCTCCCTGCATGCCTACCTCAAACTTACCTCTTTGCAGATACATACAGTGATATAGGCTGTGGTTTTAAAATGTAAATCGTACAAGTAAGGGAAGTCTTAAGAAAAGGAATGGGTGTAATTTTGTGTGGCTTTGATGATATCACAGGGAAACTGTGGTGTTTGGGATGAGTTCGCCTTAGAGAAGCAGAAAGCCACACAGGTTAACAATGCACTGAGTGACGACGTTTGCTCTGCTCATGATTTTCCAGGATCACATCCAGTCCTGCAAGGAACATGCCGGATGGGGTTCAGACACACTGACACAGGTCTCCTCTGCTGCACACTCACCACCAGGGACTCTCCTTGTTCAGCCAGGTGCAGCTCCGCTTCTCCAGTGGACGCAGAGTGGAAATGCAGAGCCCAAGCCACCACAGTTTCACTGTTGAATCTTAAAACTCAGTGCTGAGACACTAGCCTTGAAAGTGAAGGCTTTAATTTGCCAGAGCCTGACTTTGCTTTGATGTGTAAGAGTTAAAAACGAGGAGGAGGAGGAGGAGGAGGAGGAGGAGGAGGAGGAGGAGGAGGAGGAGGAGGAGGAGGAGAATAAGAAGTTGTTTTTAGTTTTGAAAGCTCAAGCACCAAAGAGTCAAAGCATAAAGCTCAGTGTATACCAGAGAGTTAATAGGTGAGGAGCTATCCTCCTCCTTGTCTGGAAGAAGTTCATTTGAGCTAAAGGACAAAGCCACAAAGAGGTGTGCAATCAGACCCTGTGGCTGCAAAGTGTCCCTTGTGTCTCGGGCAGAGCTTGGGCCTGGGAGCAGATGGCAGATCTAGAATAGCCATGCATTATTATCATTATTATTATTATTATTTTTCAGTATGGGGTATCGGACCCATGGCTGCATCTCCCGCCCACTGTTTATTCACTTTAATGCTTTATTAGTTCATGTGAGCAGCCACAGTGCTCACACTGCTTGTGTGGAATTGGCACCCGGTCAGGGCCCATCTCAGTTCTTTTCTCATGCCCTTTCTTTCTCCTCCCTAGCCCTCATATCTCCAGCCCCTTTTCATTTGCAGATGATTTATTTCCCTACTTTCTATAATTTGCCTTTCGGTTTGCTCTTTATTTATATTTTGATTTCTCATGTAAGAGAAACCATTTGATACTTATACTTGTGTGTCTGATTTATTTCACTGAACAGTACAGTCTCGAGGTCCATTTTCCCACACGTGACTGGAGTTTGCCTTTCTCTGCAGCAGAGTGGTTCTCCACAGTGTGTAGACACCACGCTTTCTTTATCTTTTATTTTGTGGATGGGCACAGAGGCTGCTTCCAAGACTTAGCTACTGTGAATGGTGTGGCAGGAAACGGGTGTGTGCATATCACCTCCACGTGGTGTCTTTACCTCTTTGGGATATCTTCCTGCATCAGCATCAGCATGCTGGGATTACAGGCGTGTGCCCCATGCCTGGCCACGTCTGTGTCCTGTGTGGCATCTAGAGTGGAACAGACAGCCAGTGCCCTGGGCAGCATGGCATGGCTTGTGTAGGGTGGGGAAGACCATGTAAGTGTCAGTGCCAGGGACCTCAGCTGTGGGGTGCTCGACTCCCCGCAGGGCATGGGATGCTGGAAAGGGAGCCATCGAGGGTTGGGGGATCTCTTTGGGCAGAAGCCTGAAGGTCAGACTGGCCGTGTAGCAAGTGTGGTGCTCAGGCAGAGGACCCCGGAATCAGATGCTCACGACCCTTGCTCCTGGACCAGAGAGTGTGACCTCAGGCATGGAGATGCTGCCACAGGGAAGGGGCAGAGAGAGGTGCTCAGAACCCTGCAAGCGATAACATTGCTTCTGCATCAGAAACCACAGGGCCCCGAGGCAGAGATTACACAGAACTTGCAGAAAACAGTCACCCATTTTCACCAAGCTAAATGTGGCCCTTTCTGATCCTGAGCTGCTGCTGTTTGAAAGTACTGATAGGAGCCTGGCTGCCGGATGCGAAGCTGGCGAGGAGAAAACATTCGCACCTTAAACTTCCCCGAGTCCCTCTCCCGCATGGGGCTTCTAGCCACACAGCTCTTCACCACCTCCACTGTGGGGGAAACATCCATCCCTTTTCTCGTAGTAACTTTTGCCAACTGGAAAGGGGGAAATGTCATAACGGGCCTTTGTGTCATTGTCTTTTGCTGAGACATTTTCATCCTAAATGTCCTGAGACTTTTCTTCCTCTGTGGCCTCAAAAGGGGAAGATGAGAAGGATGTGGTTGGTGACATGGTTGAACTGTGACAGGTACCATTATACTTACACTGAGAAAATTAAAGCTACTAAAGTGTTAAAAGCAAGAAGATGCATTTTATGTATTTTACCTGCCCAAGTCTTGTTAGGAAAAATGCCACTTCTCATAAGGTCCATCAAATGGCCTGTGGTTAGTGCTACCCAAATAAAACTTTCTCAGAGCCTGGTACTTTATTGCTCACTTTTATTTCAGGGCTAGGGATTGAATCTGTAGCCTTTGCACTGAGCTATATCTCTAGCTCCTTTCATTTCTGAGAAAGGATCTCACTAAATTGCTAAATATCCCAGGCTAAGTTCAAACCTGCATTGTCCTATCTCAGCCTCCCAGCTGGAATTATAGATGTTTTTCCTTCATACAATATAAAGAAATAGGTTTGAAGTTTTAAGTCAGAAAATACAAATAGCATGACTCCTTTGATGAGCCTTTCCTGAATGGGCATGATATTTCTACATTTCTCTTTTCTTCTTCTTTAATTATTGAAGGACATTATTAAAGTGACTCTAGACCAAACTGGCTTCTGGCAGAGACTCAGAGTTCTAAGAAACCATATTATAGTAAGACAGGCAACCCAGCAAGCAAAAGTGGCTAGAAGACCAAAGGCTACTTGGCCCTGATCAAGAAAAATGTCAAGGGGCGACATTTAGCACTTCAGTTAGCTGACAGCCCTAGAGTGAGCCTCACTCCCATTGTTACTAGCTATTAAAGACAAGTCAGTATTACCAGGGACCTGCCCCCTCTTTTTACCTAGGATTAAATCTGAAATGTCTGATTGGGGTGTGGTGGTGCACACCTGTAATCCCAGGTCTCAGGAAGCTGAGCAGGAGGATCACTATGAGTTCAAGGCCATCCTGCACTGCATGGTAAAACCTTGTCTCAAGAAGAAAAAAATCAGGGGCTGGGGATTTAGTTCAGCAGCATAAGCACATGCCTTGCAAGAAGAAAAAAATCCGGAACATTCTTAACGTCAGCTCTACCCTTGCTTATTTGTAGTACAGTATCCTTTTCACTATACTACTGGTCTGAATTTGCTCACTTTGATCTGTGCTCATAAATGTAGGCTTTGTAAACAACCGAGTGTTCACACACACATATATATTGGATAAGCCATAGAATTAGAATACAATCTATATTTTAATGTTCGGTAGAATTCACCCATAAAACCATCAAGGCCAGGTACCTTTTGGGGAAGAGAAGAGAATTTTTATTGCCACTTTGTTTTCTTGGATGAGAATTTCAATTTCTCCTCCAGCCTAGATTATATTAAAATGCCTTCCTTCCATATCCTCCTCTTTTTGGCTTCCAAAAACATTCCTTTCACTGATATTTTCATATATCTCTATATAAGCATGATATCAATGGTATAATATTGGATATTGAATAAATTATATCAAACCGATGATCTGGGTTTCGTTCATGACATTTTTCCAAAATGCAAATTCCTATACTTGCATGTGTGCATCTGAACTGTGTTGGATGTGCAGTACAGGCCAAGCCTTGTCTGTGCCAGGCTTCCAGGCCTTTCCTCGATTTGGTGTCAAGTGGGAAGCTATGGGCGGAAACCAGGGGACACATTTTTCCTCCTCAATCCTCAAAAGTTTCCCAGTTGTGATTAATAGGAAACAGGGACATTGGTTTGCGGAATTATTTCTTAATAGGTCAAAGATAACAGTCATGACAAGAATTCATAGTTCCAATTTTCAACATCTCGAGCTCTGCGCACCAAGGAATTTCCAATAGCTGTAAAGCACAAGGTCCTGTTTGCACAAACACTGGGGAAAACCCAGTGCTTTCTACACCAGCAGATTTATTTGCAGAGACGCAGGCATGTTTTCCAGGGAGGCTGCCAAACTATCTCCTGAGCCAGTCTAGCTAGCACCTGGGCGACTCCGCAGGGGGCTTTGCAAATAATACCCTCCCTCTGCCAGGATGGAGGCCGCCTAAGTGATTTTGTTTCAGTGTGTTAGGGCACCTTAATCTTCCTAAGCTCTTCTCCTACCCCAGGCCCACCGAAGCCCCTGCCACAGGGGGGTGTGGCCACCAGGCTCTGTGCCCAGGCAGATGGCAGGGGCCTGGGAGCTGCAAATGTGGGGCAAAAGCTTTGAGATCCTAGGATCCTTCTGTATTCTTCAAAATGTGACTGTCTTGGGAAGGTGGGCTGGGTCTGGGTATAGTTCTTAGATTAAAATTTAAGACAAGATGACCAGGTGACAAAGCTACTGACTGAGGAAGAAAGAGAACTAATTGTGACTGGGAACAAACCATGCGCTAAGTTCAGAGCCATTTCTGTGACACGATCTCTCGTCTGAAGTTTTATTAGAACTTGTGTGCAAGATTTTAATTTTCATCCTAAAGAGCCCTCACTGAGTTGTCCTTGCTTGGCAGAGAACCTTTTGCTTTAAGTTTCCATAGAGCCCACTGTTGCTTAATGCCTACCTCCAAATAAAGCATTTTAAAACATCATAACCAATGAGATAATTGTTTTAAACACAGGAGTCTTTTTCAAATGAATGTCTTTGGTGCTTCCTTATAAAGCCAAGCTGTGTATGCTAAAAGAGGTCTCAATCTGGGGGCTGCAGAGATAGTCTCATCCTGCTCTAAGAGCTAAGCAATAAGAGCTACTGAGTTTGATTACCTCTAAAATTTCTTCAGTGTGAGCCATTTTTCTTCGTAATGAGGGAAATGGTCTCTAGTGGAGAAGTATTCTTCCTTATGCATGATTCAGAAGGACTCTTAGATCACGGATGGGACTCAAGTCCTCAAGGGGAACAGGAGGGAATCTGGGCACAGAAACCTTTGGTCGGACCCCATGGGTGGAAGGGCAGCCAGGCGCCCATCTGGAGATGGGGCTCACCTAAGGTGGGGTGAGGTAGGACCCAGTAGGGAACTGCTCTGCAGGTATTCCTGCACCTCTGTCCTTTTTTTTTTTTTTTTTTTTTTTTTTTTATCAGTACCAGGGATCGAACTCACGACCACACACTTGGCAAGGCAAGGGCTTATGCCGCTGAGCTAAACTCCCAGCCCTGCACCTCTGTCGTTTTAAACACATTCTAAGCACGTACTACTGGCAGGAGAAACACACTGAGACCTTGATATCCTAATGCTGCCTTTACAGAGAGGTGACTGGGATGTCACACGCACCCAGCGCTTGGCAAGGGGCTGAGACACTTGCAGAGGGGATGCGACCTTTCCTAGGGAAGGACCCAGTTGTGCTTGCAGCATTTTGTCCCTGCTTTGCTCTTTGACCTCCGCTGGCCTGCTTGGAGAAACAAAAGCATTTTAAGGATCTGTGTTAGTCTGGATGTTTTTGCACCTAGAAATCTTTTGGAGAAAGTCAGCATAGGCACCGCACTGACTCTAATGGTTCTTTAGCCTGTAAAAGTCTTGTAATTCCGCTGGGATATTCAAAATTGGAATTGCACAGAATGCTGGCAGGTGTTCATGCCCCCAAAGTGTGCTCCTTGGGTGACTTCTTCAGCGTCACAACCTGCCCTTTCGTCTTCATTCTCGTGCAAATTGTCCCTCCCGTCGTCGGCAGGAGCCACAGTACTGTTACTTCTTTACTGTCTTTCATAATTTTGCCCAACTGTCTATTGGCTGTTTTCTAAAATCTAATCCATCACATTTACTGATATGCTTCTTATTTTATGCCTTTTAAAAATCAAGAATGTTGTTGCACCCCTGAATTTGGCAATAGCTGGCAGATATTTGATGTGTTTCTGCAATGTGCACCAAGGAGCATTTACTGGTACTCTCTTCGGCACGTGTTAGTAAATTCAGTATGAATATGTGTGGATTTTTAGCTAATAGTTTTAAAGAAAAATGTGTGAATTGCTTCTAATCGCTTTAAAGGAGATAAAGATGAATGCTGATAGCCTTTTAGAATTATCAGCATGCGAAGTTTGTGTGATCCACCGTGCAGCAGGCACTCGGACCCTTGGGACGTGTGTGGAGAGGTTGCAGGGAGGAATCAGGGCTGGTCAGGGTTGAGGATGGCCTACTTAGGGATCCTGGGCCAAAGCCATCAGAAAATTTAGAGTCACAAATGTAAGGATCTGAATATATATATGTATATGTTTTAAAATTAAGTTTATTGGTATGTTTTATATAAACATAAAGATCATTTTCATCATAGAGGATTTATACCTGTACATGATATATCTCAGTTCCTCTTTTTTTTGAGGGGGGAGGTACTGGGGATTGAACTCATGACCTTGTGCTTACCAGGCAGGTGCTTATGCCACTGGGTTAAATCCCCAGCCCTCTTGTTTTTTTGATCCTCTTTTATTTTTATTTATTTATTTTTTTGAGCAGAAAATATTTATGTTCTGGAAAGAAAGCTTTCTTTGTTTCCAAATCCATTTTTTTTTTCAAGGATAAAAAGAAAAGAAGAAGAAGGAGGAGGAGAGGAGGAAGAGGAAAAAGAAGAAGAGGAAGAAAAAGAAGAAGAGGAAGAAGAAGGAGAAGGAGAAGGAGAAGGAGAAGGAAAAGAAGAAAAGTACAACAAAGTTTCAAAACATGTCAATTGGAGGCAACAATGTTACAGACATTAAGCATTGCCATCCCCAAATCATTCACCCAGAGCATAAGACATCTGCCTTCAGTTGTCCAAACAATGCCAGCACAAATCTCTCTTTTCAGCGAACTCAGAGAACTCGGTAGTATAACTATCTTATTATTTTCTTTATATATATATATATATATATATATATATATATATATATATGTATATAACTTTCCTCTTTATAAGTTCATTAGGTCAGGCCTTTGTTACAGTGATGGAAAGCTAACACAGATGGTAGTACTAAAAAGATTACAGAAAAGACACTACAGACCTCAGGGCAGCTTCCAAGGGGGAGGAGCAGGCTCTGATCAGGAAAGATGGATCCCACCAAGGGCTTTGGGGGTGGCAGCAACCATCTAGTTTTTGACCCTGGAGGGTCAAGAGTACATAACTGTTCATTTAAATACAAGTTGTTCCAGTGTATATTTGTGTTTCATGTCATTGTGCATGTGAAGTCATATATTTATTTATTTATTTGCTTGCTTGTTTATTTATTTTTTTTGGTACCGGGGATCAAACTCACAACTTCATGCTTTCCAGGCAGGTGCTTATGCCACTGAGCTAAATCCTCAGCCCTAAGTCATAGTTTTAAACCTCTGATCAGGAAACATTCCTACCTGCTGTAACTTCTAAATGATTAGGCTGTCATGTGAATTTTCCAAGCTGGTTTCAAAGCAGATCGGTGTTAAGGTAAGTCGCTGTATCCGAAAGAGTCACTCTATAACTACTAAAGCCTTCTTTATGAAAAGGGTGGTTGGGAAAGGGCATCGAGGGGTGCTTTTAACCTGATCAAGGAATCAATATTTTGCCATAGAGAGACATAGGTGTTTCTTTGCACAATTTAACTAGACTAGAATTTAACTTTGCAGTGGTGTTGGTATGAAAGAGATCAGAAAGGAAAAACACTATTACATTCAATAAAGTTTTGATATTGCATGGACTGCAGGCAGTCTTGCATTAACAGGATTGAAATAGAAGGTTCTTATCATTTTGGTGAAGGCAGAAGAAGAGACCTGAGAGTCTAAGAAGCCTTCAACAGCACTGTGGACAGGACGGTGGTGTGGCTACCGCCAGCGGTGAGTAGAAGGGTCAGTCTCACTAGGAAAACGATTTCTGCTGATTTTTCTTATTCCTATGCATGGCTCTAGTCCATTTGGAAGTGCTTTCATAAAATACCCGAGGCCTGATGTTTTATAAAGAAGAGAGGTTTACTTAGCGCAGTTTTGGAGGCTGAAAGTCAGAGATTGGGTGCCCCCATCAATTCCACCCCTCTGCAGGTATCCTGCTAAGTGGTGCCACTGTGGTTAGAACAGGTGTGGGAGGAAGATATCACATGACAGGACAGGAAGACAGAGGAAAGGAGGGGCCACGCCTGGCGTTTCTATCATAGCTGATCCTCATAAGAACCCATCAGGCTCCCAAGAGCCCGCATCAACCCCTTCCAAGGACAGAACCCAGTGACGAAATACCATGCACTGAATGCCAGCCCTTAAAGATTCCTGCAGCCCTTGCTCTCAAGGGCACATTCAAATCATGCCGGGAGACGTGACTCTCAGACAAGTGAAGGAGGTTAAGCCAAAGTGTCTAACGCCTTACTGTCAATAATCTCAGTGCGAAAGAGGCTGCCAGTAATGTTTCAGAGAGATTTGAAAATTTTCCCTTAATGCTTGGTTCTGAGTCCAGCCAGTGCAAAAATGACGTGGGCACTCACTTCCCATATTTGAAAGAATGCATCTGTCACTATGTTAACTTTTGGCAGTGGCTTTCCTGGTTCTCTGAATGGTTCACTTGACATGACCAATTGTTGAAGGGTTATAAAATATTTCCTCAAGCTGGCTTATTAATTAATTAATTTATTCTGTAAGTTTGAGGCCTAAACAAAGTGCAGTCTGAGAGCTTCCAGGGCACCATTTAGCCACTAAGGGTAAACACCTAAGATCGAGGGGTCATTTTTCTGGCAATGCCTGGATATTGGGCTCTAGGACATTCAGCGCGGGAAAATCACCATATCTGATATTACAGTCACAACTAGCTGATCGCCGTATAATTAATTAGACACAGGTTCAAAAATGGTACGTCACGTGCTAAAAAAAATCGAACGGCACTGAGCTTGTAATGTATATTTTATTTTGCACAAGCTTGCATATATACTGCACATACATTCAGTTTAAGAGAAGATGGAAGGCACACAAGGCAATTGGACTACTGTATCCTTTAAGTGGTACAAAGCAAAAGGTAAAAGTTTGGAGAGTATACAAAAGCTTAAAACACACAAAGGAAAACCCCTTCCCACCCCCCACAACGATGTGTTTATTTTTCCTCCTGTTTTAAAATTTAGTAGCTGCCAAACTAAATTTTTTAAACTTTTACTTTAAAATCAATTGTCTACTGCACCTTTTTTATTTTTCTTTTTAATATGGACAGGGAGTCTCATTGTTTTTTATCATATCAATTAATATTACAGTACATCCTTGGTAATACAAAATTGTACACCTTCATCAAATAAATTAGGATAAATTAAACCAATAAATTATGCAAAGTCTTCAGAACAATAGACAATAACAAAAATCCACAATTGAAATTGCCTCTAGCTAAAAAAAAATCAAAAATTGACTTTATCAGTTCAGTTATTGTACTATATTCAAATCAAAGGGTCTTTATTACAAAAGAAAGAGCTTCATAATGCTATTTACAACATATTGCTAAATAATATAAAGGCAGTGTTTTGTCACGGTTTATACTATTTACATATGAGAAATGGCCGGGACGTTGGGGAAGCCACGATCTTTGATTTTTCTAGGTAGCTCTGAGACCAACCCCAAATTCGTTTTTCCTGTTCTACCTTTGAAGTGGTACTGTACAACTTTCATACAGCTTCCTTATCTCTCTACATGGAGGAATTGTGCATTGAAAAAATACAGAATGAGTACATTTTCGCAAAGGAAGGCCAGCCTGTCCGCCTCTTCCGCATCTGTCTGTGCGCTCGCGAGGTGTCCGATTTGAGAGAGGGCTCAGCTGAAAAGACTCAAAGTCCAGTCGCTTCCGCATTCTGTTATATTCTTAGAAGGAGAACTACAATAAGACGCAAAGGTTAAATACCAGTTTTGATCCCAGCTCTGAACATGAGCATTTGAACTTTAGTTCTTATAGATGGTTCACAACCAACAGATCTACAGAAAACAAAACTGCACTTCCTTCAACAGAACATTTAAGTGCAATACAGTAACTGCTCACTCATATCAAACAGTTATGTGTTTTTAAGGGGAGCTTTTTAAAAACAATGCTTCTTGGAATTTGCAAACACAGAGTTTGTACTAGAAGGAAACATTTGTACTAGCCACACCAATGAATATAATATACATGGCAAAGAGATTTTGTACTCTCTTCAGATATACACTGCTCTCAGGGGGGTCTGTAAACCACTTGTTCGCTGATGAATCTATGATTGTTTTGGGGGGCATCCTATCTTAACCCCCCCAAACCTTTAGCTTAATGACTCTATATTAACCTGCATATGTGTGGGCATGGGGCACTTCCTAAATGTCTTCATGTACATAAAAGAAATTTCATAAATTTACAGAAACTGAATTACCCTTGCCCTTGACATCTGATAAAAGAGACTGTTATCTTTTAAAAGTAGAGAGCAGGATTTTCAAGAATGCTTTCAACTGTCTATACAGTCACTGTAGTGTTCCTAATAAATTCAACAGATGTTGTGAGAATGTAGTTATTTATTAAAATCTCATGTCTTACGTAACAACAGCCATGAGGTTAAATATTTACATTGCTTTATAAAAGTTCCCCTCTTGCTTTAGTGTTTATCCATTTTGCTTTTTTTTTTACTGTTGTTTTAAATCTTTTAAATGATATTCACCCACGTTCCCAGTACAGTAACAAAGATTCTGCAAACATAAAACACTTTAATTAAATAATACTCGGAGGCACAAAGCAAACTTTAGGAATCTGTGGGTGAAGTTACTTAAATAACTGCTACTTTCTAACATCTTCCACATATTTTACCATTTAATGTGAAACATCCTTATTAAACAGCCAGAGAGACGGTAAGAATTAAATTTTTGTTGTCGCAAATAGAACATTCTTCTCACAAAACATAACAAATGTCTAAAATAGGTTCTCAAATCTAGATAGGAAAAGGAAAGTTTTCCACTTCACACGCATATATATATTTTTACATGTGTGTGTACGTGTGGATGTGTTTCCGCGTCCACACATGTGCACACACATACAGAGCACACGGTATGAAATATTGCTTCTATACTACTTTTCATCAGGCTAAGAAAACACAAGATTTGCACCACAGTTACAAAAAATTGGCTTCTACAAGAATTTTCAAAACTCGGATGCTGCTCGAACAATTGAGGAAAAAATAATTTGCGGTATCAAACGGTTCTAAAAATTCTCTTCTTCAAAAACGTATTTCTCCCGCTTCGTTTTAAAAAGACACAAAATATGCATAGCTATCAACGTTATGTCAAACAGCCAGGAAAAAAAATCTAGTGTTTATTGCAGCTGTAGTAATTGGAAACAAAGTCAAAAAGATGAATTCGAAAGCCACAGAAGGCACAAGAACAATTGTACTTTGTGGGAGAAAACTGGTATTTTGAAGGATTTTTTAAAATCCCCCCGCTGGTGCATTTTTAGATCTAGGCACAGACTATAACCTCAAGTGTACACGCAGAAAAGAATTTAGTTAACAGAAAGTAAGTGGTAGTGTGGAATTGCAACGTGGACTTTGGACTTTTTTCTCTCCTATGTCAACTGTCCCCCACTTTCACCCTCCCACCACGGAAAGTCAGTTTTCTCCTATGGACCCCACTTTTTACTTGGTGAGAGCTGACCTGAACTTTGGAAGGTGGTGGTTTTTAAAAAACACTGTTCAATAAGCGTTTTGAGAGACAGGCTTTTGTCATTCTCCGGTGTACAAGATTCTGATTGCCTAAGTGGAGGAGAGATCACCTAAAAGCAAAGACTTTGAGAACCGAGGTGTGTTTATCCTCACATTGCGATTTCTACTTGGAACTTGGAGGGTCTCCTCGGTAGCTGAGATGTTCGCCTGCAAACACACACGTGTTTGATTTGCCTATTTAAATTACAAAGGCAGGGGAAAAGCACATTCAAAATCCAAATAAACTTGGAATCACTACTTCACTTGCCACAGATTGAGAGGCGATAACTCGCAGTCTGTTTCCCAAGGTGAATCTGCTACAGCTTCTTTGCCTTTTACCTTGCAAAGAGCAACGTGCTGCTGATGTGAATTACACGGAACAGCAAAGATCTCATTGTGCAGTGAGTGACACAAGCAATGAAATCACGTGATGCCAAATAAGCAAGTCAGAAGTGTGACCAGAAGTGGTGATAAATAGGTGCTGATATATATGTGCACATGGGTGGGAGGATGCCACTGGGGGGTGGGCATGGCCCCGGACGCAGGGTAGATGGGTCAGTGTCCCAGCCCCGGCCACTGCAGGACCTGGCCACACTTCCAGCGCCTGTTAGTGTCCGGGCGATCAGGGCACCGGAGCACTGCACCACTGAATTTAAAGTCAGCAGGTTTTAAGGCTTTGTGCTGACAATGACTGTGTTCCCACATTCCCATCCATCAGCAGAATTTATAAATGACGTTGAACAGCAACGATCCGGCCTGGTCGGCAGTCACAAGTCTACCTGCGTTCTCCAAAGTCAAATGCATCTTTTTTATGAAAATTAAGGGGGAATGGCATTTATCTTCTGTGTGATTTAAATACCAGGTTTGGTACTGTGTCGTTTTAGAGCCGTAGATCAAAAGGGAAGGATGGGCCTGGAAAACACTATTAAAGAGAATATTGGATTCTTACTGCGTTAGAACACAAAACCCCACCCAAGGAAACAAGTGTGCATGCCGCTTGACTTTTAAAACGCAAGTATGGGACACTGCATCATTGAAAAACTGGAAAAGAAAGAAAAAAGAAGAGACCCACTGACGAATGCACGGTTCAGCAGCTAGCTCTCTTAGCTGTGCTGAAATTGTGTCTTTTGAGTTAACCCCAAACTTTCCTATGCGTCTCACATTTTGGTCAATATTAGCTTCTGAATTAGAAGAGATAGTATGGGCTGCTTTAAGATGTGATAACTACAGTGAAGAAACACTTAGCCATCACCACTTTGAATACCCATCCGTGTAGTGTGCAATCACACACGGACACAGACCAGCTGCAACTTCTAGCGTAGGTGAGGATTGTATGGTCCATTGGGGATTCCTTTATTCCTTATTGTAGAAAGGCATTCAGAAAATGAGGGTTCAGAAAAAAAGTTAATTGAACAGAAATAACAATTCTCGTAGGCGTATCAACAAAGTGAAGCAGAGTAAACCTCAAATGTATGTGCCTTTTTAATAGCTGAAGCAAAATAAATAGAAAACGATAGCAAAGCACAGCCTTTTTCTCTATGAAAACCGACCTAAAAGCTCACTTAGTAGGAAGAAGAACCAACTACAGAGTCTGGAGAGGTGGCCAGAAAGCAGGTATGGGTTTCAAGTCCCGTCTTGAAAGAGTCAGTAGGGTACAAAATCGCTTTGCCTCCATTAGAAACTGGTACTGCTAGTCGGGAGGGGGGTGTTTGCCATTTCTCTAAGGAAGGGCCTGAGAGCAATTATTTTTCTTTGCAATTTGGCCTTTGGGGGTATTTTTGAAAAGTGAGCTCCTCATTTGTCATTGGTGTTATTTCATTAAGAAAGAAAGAAAAAGCTACTTACAGAGTTCAAACCAAACAAAATATTTAAATGTATGAAGTGGTTCCTTTGCATTTTTAGACCTCCTTAACAGTGA
This sequence comes from Cavia porcellus, assembly GCF_034190915.1. Lineage (NCBI taxonomy): Eukaryota > Metazoa > Chordata > Mammalia > Rodentia > Caviidae > Cavia > Cavia porcellus. Next base: position 11,450,935 of record NW_026947509.1, read on the forward strand.
AAAGCAGAGACAAGCCACCATCTGTAGTGCTGTGCAGTGTCATGGCGTGGCCTCGGCCACCACCATTTGCAATATGCCACCAAACAAGCAGAGGCATCTTTGCCAAATGCCCTTCTTGCGAACATACTTCACACACTCCAGCATTCTTTTTCCCTGAAAATTAACCCTCTGTTTTAGTCTCCAAATGTTAAGGGCCTCGGGCAAAAGTAAACTAAAGGAAGAAGGAAAATAACCATCCCCTTGTAATGCAAAACAATCAAGGGAGTGAGAGAAAGATGATGAGGGGGAATAACCAGCTGATTTCATAACATACCCATGCCTCCCATACACACACAGATGAAATCAAAATCCAGACACATACAGGAAGTCAGACATCCAAAGGGGACCGCTACTATTCATACATTCAAGAGTGGTCGAAATCTCTACTCATGAAGCAGCTCTTGTAGGCAGTTCGGGGATTTGAATATCTCAGGGACTTCACTATCCAGCTTGCAGATGACCTTGTATATGGCCTTCTTCCAGGAAGGATCAACATCTTTGCCTGCGATAATGGCATTGAAAAACTCTCGTAATGTGATCTGCGCAACTTCCAGGAATCTCTCTGGAACCTGCTGATACAAGGAGACAACGGCGTTAATAAAGTTTTCAGTTTCAAGTCCCTAGTTCTTCAAAGGAAACTGAGCTAAGTTCATTCTTTCAGAAAGGGGCTTACGTGGCACCTGTATGTCTTTCTAAAAATGGCCGGGTCTCTATTCTCTTATGTAAAGTCGTTATATATAGCAGCATTGTAATGTGGGACGCGGCTTTGTCAGGTCGGAGGAAGAGGCTGTGCAAGGCATACAAGCAGACTTACCTAGTGAGAAGCTAGCATTTCGCTGGGGGAGGGCTTGGGATTCCTCACTTCTTCAAATGGACCCATTCAAGGCCAAAGTGTCCAACTAACTTTCTCAGAATTTCACTTATCTTTCTTTTGATTTCCATTGTGAAAAAAATATGTTCATCAAATTTAATACTAAGTATTGGGCTTCTATATAAACTAAAACTGTATTTTTCAATGAAGAAATTCTCTAAAATCTTTAATGTCCCATTTGTATCAGATAATTATGAATTTAATATGCACTTGCATCTTAATCTGCCCTATAACGTACTCTCCACATACAAAGGAGTAAGATAATGTCATGAACATGAAGCCATAAAATGTAAGGTGCAAACTGAACCCTAAAATATTGACTCAGAACTACTTTACCTTGAGATGAGAATGGACCCATAAAAGATTGATGTAGGCAGCTGATCGTAATTATAGAAATAAACATTTATTGAGTGCTAATTGTGTACCAGGCACTGGGCTGACTTATTAAATGTGAATGTCACTCCATTTTTCCAACTGCAGTACAAGCTTTTATTATCCCACTTATATACAACAGGTAAACTGAGATTCAGAGAGATCAAGGAAATTGCACAAAGACAAACATTTCTCAAATACTCTTTTTAGAATCCTTATTGTTAAGCGTTTTCTTCCACAGCAATTAATATGTATCTGTCATGTATATGTATGTGTGTGTCTGTGTTCTCTTGATTTTATAGCAGGGAAAAGGGTAGCAAATGAGGTATATACTTAACAGTCTTTTGTAAGCTACTCATGGTAAAGTACTGCATAACATCCCCTACACCAACATAATGGATTCACAGAAAATATTTCTATGAACTCCTAATTTTTTAAGTATATGTTGATACTCAGTAGATTTATTTAGTGGGGTACTTATGCCTTGGCAATGTTTTATTTTTACAGTAAGTGCATTAATGTACCAGTAATATATGTAAACTCGTCTATCTACACATATATAGAGAGGAAAGATTCTCATCAGAGTTCAGATATCCACTTATCAAATTTAAAGGGGATACTGTCATGCTGTGTATGTTCAATTCTTTTCTCCCCACTTTTTCTCAACTGGTGCAATAGCCCTAATTATAAGGCTAGTAACTGGTAAAGCAAGCTAGAATGGTCACTGGACATCCCTGGTTTTCACATTTAAAATTGTACAAACAAGTCTACTGGTCCCAATAGCAAGTCCATTGTCTTTTTATGGAAAAATCTAATGAATCCCTAGGAAAACAGAGCTTCACTTGGGGTCCAATGTTGAGCAGCCTTTCCCAAAGGCATTCATACTGGCTTGTCACTGAGGTGTAGCTCCCACTCTGCTGGAAGGTCATCATTGTCTCCCATGGGTGTTTGCAAATGACCATTCCCTGCATGGGGAACTCCCACAAACATCAGTGCTTCCCCCCAGTCTCTGATGTACCCAGTTGGGGGGGAGAACTGAGCCCTCCCACTCACCTTAACCCAAACAGCACTTATGATTGTGAAGCAATCACTGTGAGCACTCCTCCCTGCCCCTGTCAAAGACAACCATCCACATCTCATCCGATGGGCACGGATGGGCATTACAGAGAGAGGATCTGGCAAGTGAGGACCGCAGTGTGCCACTCCCCACTCTGATTACCTGGTTTGGGAGCTGTTACCCAAATGCTACAGAAACATCATCATTGACATATATTAAAATAAACATTTCAAGAACTGTGATCTCAACACAGCCTCGATGAAAATCTATGCTCCTTGAATACTGAGGAAGGCAGTAGGGCTCTAGGATTGCAGGGTGGCAGCACCCCAGGAAGTCCCGCCTACTCTAAGGACCCCACAGGAGTGTAGGGAGCCAGAGGCCAGCAGAGAGGGACTCCTTGGAGACCATCAGAGTTGGGGGACACATTCAGGACAGAGGAGTACTGTGGGAGAGAGCAAGTCTATGGTCAGGCTGATCAGAGAATGTATCTAGGTGACCTCAGAGGTTATGCTTGTCTTTCTTGTTCTGATTGCTTACTACACTTTTTAATGGGGTTAGTGGGTTTTATTCCATCTTAAACATTTATTTCTTGCAGTTGTCATCATGGGCTGTGTGGAGTCCCTTCTGTATTTGTGTCTGATGCTATTTAACTTTTCACCAACTTATATCTAGCTGCAGTGGGCTTATCATTGGTGTCTTTAGATACGAAGCCATGGCTTTGACTCCATGAGCCACTCGGCTCAGTGACTTTGCCAGAGTAGTTTGATAAATGCCATGCTTCATAATGACATCTCACCTTCTGCTCTGTGTACCACTGCTCAGAAGTGGCACTTCTATTCTTCCTCTATGCTTTTAGAATAGGCAACTTAAAATAATAATAGAATTTCAAGAGCTGGAGATCTCAGAAATCATCATTTTCTAGACAAAGACACATTCTCTGAGATGAAGAAATTATGAAATAAAGGAGGGTGACACAAGGTACCTTGCCATTAAACTGGGGTGACCTCCGTCTAATACTTTTTAGAGAAATTTTGACTTGTAAGAGGCATGAAACCCTCATAAAAGCTGTGGATCTGTAATCAAGAAAACGTACCAATGAGTTAGCGCCTTTGAAATTTATGGAAATGGCATTAGACTCCCCAGAAGAAATTGTGATGATTGGTTTTTGTTGGGAAAGGAATAATTCCTTGTTTTGTTTTTGAGAAAAGGTCTCACTGGGTTGCCCATTCTGGTATCAAATTTTTAGTGATCTGCCTGCCTCTGCTTCCCGAGTGCTGGGATTATAGGCATGTGCCACTATGCCTGGCTGATTGGGAAAGAAAGAATTCTTTGTGAAAAAACATAAAGAGCTGTTTGGTGAGTGTTTAATACTCCTGTAGGCAGGAGAGCTGGTAAGAGGACGTTATAATGAGATTGTCTAAGACGGGAGCAACTGATCTTTTCTGCAGGCTCCAGTGTTGGGTAGCAACTGATCTGCTGAGAGGGCGCCAGTGAATTCCATCCACAGGTAGAAATATCACCCTGCGCTCTCTGTCTGAACTCTTACCCCAAGTCCTGTTACCGGAGGTCCTTCTAATGTATTGCAGGGGTATCTTAGAATTCGGGGTTCTGGATGGGCATGATCTCGCCCATATTTTTGGCATCTCCTCACACCTTAATGGCTTTCCAATCACTAATAAACATCTGCAGAAAATCCCTTAGTGACAAGTAATCCCTTATCTTGGTTTCTTTTAATAGAACCCAACAATCTGCAGAATGAACCCTAGACTCCATCTCCTCAGCATCAGGTGGCGACGGTCAATCAAGCCACTGGAATGCAAGACAATGCAGGCTGCGAGGGCGGGGGCGGGGAGCCATGCCTTTGGACAGGCCACAGGGGACAAACAAAAGGCTCCCAAAGTCTCTGGCTGGAACTCCTGAGGCTATTGTGGGAGCTGCTTTGCCTGCCTGCAGGCGTTCTTCAGGAGACCAGAGTGGAAAGTTTGCCGTGATAAAGAGGCATCCCAATATAGGCACCTCACCCCACACCGTCTTGCCTCGGTATGCTGAGGGGAGCGGGCTGGAACCCGGGGAACTGAACATACTCATCCACTTGCAGGGCGCTGGCTGTCAATCCTGTGCCTTTGAGACTCCTCAGAGCAAACCAGGACCTCTGGGGCTTTGGACAGATGGAAAAGTGAGAGATGGTCTCCGGTCCACTCCACCCAGACCTGGGTCACACACACTCACGTGGAGTGTTTGGTCTGTGGTCATTTTGTGACCCTTTTTTTATTTTTAAATCAGAATGAGTGGCAAAGACATTTTCCCCTGTCTTCCTCCTCCTCTTCCCAGTTGCTTTACCTTCAAGGATGATTTGTTTTATTAAACTGACTGTCCCTAGCCTCTGCAGTACATAATAAAAGCCTGACATAGCAGGCTGCCCGCCTTCTGTGTCCTGCAGATAGTCATCATAAGTGTCAGGACATACCAAGGTTAGCGGTCACTGGAAGTGTGCTCGCTGGCCCAAACCTTGCCAAACGCTCTTGGCAGCTGAATGAATGTCACAGAGAATAGAAGGGGAATTACAAAGGTTAAAAAGAAGACAGCCTCTCCTCTTTTCTGGAGACAGAGAAGCTGATTTTTCACACCTCTGAAACATCCGTAAGCTCATTCATCAGCCTCTTGCGGGGGACCGTAACCTTGGCCCCTGTGCGGATCTCCACGGACATCCCTCCATCCTTGATCCCCTTTAAAAACCAGTCCACTGAAATCATTTCATCAGTGAAATCACCTTCACTGAGAGGGATAGAAAACAAGCCCGCCCCCTCCCGAGAAACCACAGGTTGAGGGGGGCTCCCGGAGCAGATGGATGGGTTTCAATTGCATATAGGGAGCTCACCCACACAGTCCCTTTAGGCTAACAATGTTTTCAAACTTCCTGGCCCAGGGGAAAATAGAGGGGTGCATCTGCACAGGTGGGAGTGGCCTAGGGATGAATAAGTAAAACCCCCGCGCAGTGTTTTGGTGAATTTGTTGGCGTTGGGCTGCCTTTTTTTTTTAAATCCACCTCCATTTTTTTAATACTATAAAAGGGCAATAAAATGCTGACTGTGGGAAGACAATGTCAAGGAGAAAAGGGTACTGGTATTTTGGATACTCTTCACTGCTCGCCTTGGAGAGGGAGTTATTCTTGTCACAAACCCTTTTGTCTGCATCTGCTGACTGCTTGCCCGTAGCCAGCAGCATACTTTAACTGTTCTGTCACCTCCTAACATCACATGCATCAGCTGTTGGGCTTTTGTTACGGGTATTGTAGAGCTAATCCGCTGTGGCTGTTCCACTGTGCGGTCAATAAAACAGAGACGGGCTTCTCAGACTCTTCTGCATGAATATTTCAGATGGCTTTTTACAACTTCAATTCACAAAATCAAATAAATAAATAACTCCTCCAGCGCCCCCAGGGCCCTCCCCTCGCACAGAAACAAAACCCCCTCAAACTGGGCCCACATGCCTCCAAGTTAACCTCATTGAAGGCTCCCGACTTGAGCCTCCCAGTGATTGTTTCAGCAAACTTGAAAGAACCGGGCTCTCCCCACTTCAGCAGCGTGGAATCTGAACTTACTATTAGAGGGAAGCGCATCTCGGGCTGCAGGCTGGCGGAGCAGCTCTGAAGATGTGGAAAGCTACTCTGGAAACTTTTGAGCCTTCAAATGTTACATCTGTCTGTCTGCCTGTCTGTGTCTCTCCTTCTCCCTGTGTGTGTGTTTGTAAGGGCATCAGAACTATATAGCATCGCCCAGTGAAGCTGCTTCTATTGTTCCCATCTGCATTTTCTTCCCCTCCATTCATCTGGAAGGGGCCAGGGGAAATGGCTGATGTATTTAGCTCATCCTAAGAGCCTTTCCAAAATGTTCAGCCAGCACAGGAGCAGAGAAAGAAAATCAAACGCTCTGGGTTTGTTTTGCAAAACTGCATTACACCATGATGGTGTAAACACTGTCCTAATCACAGAGGCGTTTTTCTAGGTGACTTCCAAGCATCTTTGGAGAAGTTCAGAGGAGAGAGGGCACCTCCATGCCTGTATACACACACACACACACACACACACACACACACACACACACACACACACGAGCACATAAAGATCCTGGTGAAGGAGACAAACCATTGAAGTACTTTCCTGGCCGTTCATTCACCCCGGTGTGAGCATGATTCCTCTAAACAAACTTGCCCGTCCCTGCTGTTTGTTAAGTCAATATTGATGGAGGAAAGACCTATCTCCTGACGGCAGTGGTACAAGCTAGGGACTTGTACAGCAGACAGAGTGTACTCAAATGGATAAACTTGGAGGCTTTGGTAACTCCTTGTAGGGATTATCAGATGGAAAGGCAAGAACAGATACATTATGACTGCTCCTCTCCTGTCTCACTCACGCTGAACTCTGCTGCCAGAGGCAGAAAAGAGGAATCACGGAGCTATGAAATACGGTCCCAAGACGCTATTACGAAGGCCTCCTTTTGCACTCATGCATGCATTTATCTGTGTGCACAGGCAGGGCCTAAGCGGCCCTTCAGAAAACAAGGAGCGGTGTGGGCTGCACTCTGGTCCATCGCCCCTCCTTCTAGGATAGGCTCCAATGGGAAAGCCACCACGAATGTGCTTTGGGAGGCGTAAAACACCATCCCAGTGGAAAGTGGTAGTGTGGGCTTCAAAAAGGAGCCCTAATTCCTAGGGAGCATCTCGCTGTGATTAACAAATGCATTGCAAAGCACTGGTCTGAGAGGGACTTTGAGGTAATTTCCTTGGGCAACTGTATTGGCTGAGTGGACAAAGTGGGAAAAGTTGCCTTGTGCTTCTTGAATTCCGTGTTGCTTGTTTCAGGAGGCTGACTCCACCCCAGCCTCCTGCGCTACCTGTACCTGCATGCATGTGTGTGCTTCCCTGGGAAAGTCAATTTCCATACTGAGATGAGGTTTTGCAGATTAAACTGCAAGTGCCATGGTCAAAGAGCAAGGTGCTAGCCCTAGAGTGCTCGCTGAATGGCTGAAGGGCCTTTGGATTTTAGTAGGATGGTCCAACCTATGTTTGGGAGGACGAGCAGGAAGCACTGGCTGCAAAGCTGCCTCCAGACACCTGCAAGGTGACAGCAAATGAAACCGAGGTACATTCTTCATAACAACTGGCCTTAGGTCTAAAGTCCCCCTCCTTCTGCTGCTCCAGGGCCACTCAGCTTTGGGGGCCCTTAGAGGATTAAATCACCTTAAAATACCCACGCTGTTTGGGGCCTCCGAGCAGGTCTATTTCCTACTTACATGTTTTGGTACTTAAATATGAAGAGAAAATGCTTGTAGGCAGTGGCTACAGTTCAAGGCTGTCGTTTTAGAAAAAAAAACACTATGTTTCCTCCACCCAAGCAAAAGAACACATGGCGGTAACAGTCTGTGTCATTTTTTTTCACAAAGCTTCAAAAGAACAATGTTCTGTTGAACAAAATTCAGTAGCATTCTGTAAACATTAATTTAAGGAAATCAATAGACTCAGTGAGCTAAAGCCATATTGCAAGATAAACTGGCCAGAGTGCCACTTTGTCAAATAGATTTTCGTTTTCTCGGCGAGATAAAGACAGTTTCAAAATGGGGCAGACGTGTTGCAACCAAGGTTTGAAAAGTATGTGGCCTTCACACAGTCTGTCTGTTCCTACCACAAAGCTGGATAAACATACTTTAAAATGATAAGATTGATTGGGAACTGAGTTGGCTTTAAAATTTTACATACGGTAGGTTTCTTGGTGGTTTTGTAAGACAAGAAGAAGAAGAATAAAAACACTGTGCGCTCAGAATAGAAACTATGACGAGAAAGGGGTTCAGTTGTTTTGAGAGAGAAAGAGCTTTGGGAACAGTTTCAGGTGATATCTGACTTTAAAAAAGAAAGAGAAGAAGAAATCTTTATTCATGCTGACCGGACGGGCAATAGGCCTTCTTGCTGAAACCCCAAAGCCAAAGTTACGAGTGGGTTTGGGATCAGAGGTTTCAGCCGGCAGAAGGGGTCCATGCCCCCTGCCCAGCAGGCAAAGTTGTGTCTAATGTGTGCCCGGGCTGTGGGGCTGAGGGAGGCAACCCGGGCAAAGGCGGGAGAAAGAACTCGTGGGTATTCGCCCAAGAACCTCCAGGTCTCTCTCTGCTAGACTCAAAGAGCTGTAAAGATAACTGGAGCAAGTGGGGAAAGGAAAGCAGGTTTTCTGTCTGGCGTCACAGTGGGGAACTGCATGGAGTTGGGCAGTACGCTTCCGAGTTCCGAGTTCCTCCAGTGCCACAGCAGCCCTTGCGAATGCCCGTCGAGTAGCAACCAGCTAGGACCCGGCAATGGCCTCCAGAGGGAAGGTAATGAAAGTATGAAGTGCCCCCTGGAGACTTCCCAGGAGGGAGGGGAAGGGTGTCCCTACAAGGGACGGTTGGACTCCTGGGAAAGAATCACAGGAACTGGACTTTGGCCTGCAGAGGGAGAGAGGGCTGCTGTTGGCCATGCCCTTGGCCCGGCCACTCTGATGACAGTGGGATTGAAGGAAAGAGGCACAGGTTGTTGGGTACTTCGCTTCCTCACCTGAATTAAAGCCTTTGTCTTTTAAGAGCATTTAGAAAATACAGAGTTCCCAACAAAACTTCTACAACTCTAAGATGCTCATCATATACATAAATAAATAATTATTCACAGTGTGCTACAACTGAGTCTGTTGAACAACTGTGACTCTCAGGTAATAGAGAAGGAGCGTCTTCACACCTGCTGCTCTGCCTCTCAATAAGCGTGCACACATGTAAACATTCCACGATCCACTCCGAAGTCACGTGCGAAATAAATAAAACCATCTTTTCCCTCGTCCCTGTAAAAGTATACAAGCATGCTGAGAGCAGACTGACAAATGTGTTTGAGACATTGTCAACATTGTTTTGTGGGGCTGAAATTTGGTTCACTGACTATGCTTGAGGTAGCAACTTTATTTGCTCATGTACGGAAGTCCTGGTGTTGGAAGTGTCAGGAAACAATGATTATCTCGTTATTTATTCATAGGGTCCAGTTTCCTTGTCTCCTAAACTGTATATGTCTCAAAAAAGGACTCCAGGTTTAAACATGCAAATGAAATTCAAGGAAAATCTTCAAACACTAAAACTGAATACTTTCCCCAATGTCTTGGAGACACTAGACAGTACTTTTAAGATCTTAGACAGAACAAGGGGACTCTGCTAGAATTGCATTCCTGGTAGGCTGTGGAGCTAAGACGGGACCAAGATTATTCTATCACATAATCATAGAATTTCAGAGCTTTGGAACCAAGAGGGATCTCAGAGAATCCCAGCTCCCCAAGAGAGAAGCAGTCTTCAGCAAGGGCCCAGCAAACTAAGCCTGCAAAGGGTCAGAGCAAAACTAACCAGGCTCAATGGGCCACATTTGGTCTGGGCTACATATTCTCTTTCCCCTTCTTTTTAACAACTGTTTAAAAATATAAAAGCCATTCTCAGCAGAGGGCCATGAAAAACAGATGGCGGGTCAGATGCGGCCTACAGGCCGCAGTGTGCCAACCCCTGCTCTTAGCCAAACTTGAGGGCTACTGACTTTTCTAAAAGCTTAATGCTCTTTCATTCCACACTCATTCTGTGGGCCACCCTGGGCCAGCAAACCAGTTGCTGTTGTTGGAAAAATGAGCGCTCCCAAACTTAATGGCAAGGCAGTGCATGAATCAGGGGCCACCGGTTTCTGAGCTCAAGACAAACAGACAGCCCTAGACGTTTAACTTTTGCTATAATTACCAGGTGAGGTGATCACATAAACAGGGCCAAGCTTGGTACCATCCTGGGATGGGAGATCATCCAAAACCAACAGGGCCTAAAGACTCCAATATTGCAGAAGGGGATGCTGGGGCACAGATAATCCATCCACAGTTACTCCTGTTTCGTTGGAGAATGCATTACGTGATTGTTATCTGCAGCAGCTTTCCCTTCATAATTAAGTTTTGCTCGGGCCAATATTAAGCCAGGTTTGCTGCCCTGTGCTTCTGCTGACAGGGCAGTCTGAAGCGAGGAGCCTCGGGAGAGGCTGAAAGGAGGGAGGACCTGGCAGGATGAGGTGAACACCATCGCCCGGGCAGCCGAGAGAGCCCTTGTGATACACAGAAGCATCGCACAGAGTGGCAGAGCACACCAGACCCTGGGGATTCAGCACTCTGCTGGTAATAGTATAACATGACACCCCAACTCATCTTTGATTGTTAGACGGGAAAGATTACAGTGTATCAACCTCTAACCCATTACTTGTCTTTAACAGCCAGGGTTTTATTCCATTGGAGAAATTTCATTTTGCAGTTCTAGAGAATTTGGTTGGTCTTTGCAGCATGGTTACAACTGTATAATCAAGGAAGACTTGCAGGTGACCCCTCCGTAGCAATGGGCTCTACCCTCTAGATTCAACCAACTGCAGATCAGAAATATTTGAAAAAATAAAAATAAAAAGCATCTGTGTGTATTTAACAGATGCACTTTTTGTCTTGTCAAGAATAACTAAATAATACAGCATAACTATTCCCACAGCATTCACATCATGTTAGCAGTGACATATAACTCAGAGACCATTTAAAGCACGCAAAAGGACATTCATTGATCATGTGCGATTACTGTGCTTTCTCATGAAAGGGACTTGAGCACCATGGATTTTGGCATCTCGGGGAAAGCGGGTCCAGGAAAGAACCTCCTGTGGGTCGGAAGCTGTGTAAGAGTTTCTGAAGGGCTCTGCAAGTTCTTTTTATGAGACATGTAAATAACTTGGAGATGCATTTCATAGTGGACTTGGAGACACCCAGAGACTTAGGAGACCTCTGCCAACTCAGGGGGTTGGGATAAGCTTGGGTGGGAGCCTTAGCATGCTGGCAACATGAAGCTCAGTCCTGCTGAAAGGCAGGCTTGGGAGTCTGTCTAGAGATCGTCTTGCATGCCTCAGGTCACTGCAAATGACCAACCTTCCCATCATCTGTGCATTAAAGGGCACGCGGGGACCTTAGCACCCACCTTCCCTCCTTCCCTACCTATGCAGCATCTGGGCATTCCTCTCTCTTCATCCACTCCTCACTCCTCATTCTCAGTGAAACACTGCTTTTTATTAACCGTCACTTTTAGTTCTAGGTTTTAATTAAAAGCATTAAGGCAGCCTTAGTAGAACAGTGTTTGGGTGCCATCACCCTAAGAAATATGAGAAGAATGCATCTGCATGTCATGATGAGGATTTGATACCTCTGCATCACAAACCCACACCTACAAAACAAATTCCCAGTGGGAGCAGAAAAAAACCAGTCTTATAATTTAATTACTGTCGCCAGGAATATTTAAAAGCAAAGAATGAGGTTGCTCTGCGGAAAATTATCAACCAAGCCTAGTAATAGTGATGAAAGTTTGTCATCTCAAACAGCTAATTCTATCCTGAAAGAGGGGGGATGCTATGTATCGCACAGACACTGACGGGTCACTGTGCTGAGGTGTGGCCTATATGGCATTAGTGCGCTCAGTCTAACCAACTCCTTAGCCCACAGGTATGAGGGTGCCATCGGTCCATTTTGTAACTGTGTGGCCACTCCTGCCAAAGCAGCAAATAAAGTGGGCCACAAGTTAATGCCCAGTGCCAGCTCAGTCAATAAATTGCTTACGAATTTGAAAAATGAGTCTCTAGCATCCCAGAAAGGGAGTTGCCATGTCTCCAAGGGCACTATGGAGATTTAAATCTGCAAAGAGGGCCTTGGGAGGAAGCCGCTGTGGGCACCCTGGAGATTTCCACCGAGATAATTAAGCTGCAGCAGAGTCACCAGGGTAGAAGTGGCCCCACGTGGAAGCCATCTGGATTCCCAGGGCCTCCACACTCCAGCGCACAGCTCTGCTTCGTGACCAGGGCTCAGGAGACGTATGAGAGCGAACACAGGATGTTGCCCCTTCCAGGATTCCAGCATCTCAGGGCCAGGATGGAGCTCTGTGTTGCATCACGTCCCTTTCCAGGTGAGCAGAGTGGAGTGCAAGGTGTGGCTAGAGGCAGCGGGGACCTGGCAGCTCCAGGCCAGTGCCCCTCCACCAGCCCTGGCATCTGCAGAATCCCCGGGGCCTCTCCAGCCTGCCCTGTCCTCTCCAGCTATGTATGAGGAAGGAATCATGCTCTCTTTTTACAACCAGGGTTGCTGTGAATATCCACCCTCATTCTGATGAGAGCTCCCACATGTTTACTTCACTGTCTGGGGTCAGCAGGAAATGAGCAATAGCTGGGCTCCTGATGACGTGGCAGCTACAAGGTTCCAGGTACTTGGCGCTGCGGGCCAAATGCCTCGAATGCTGACATGGCCCTTACTTTGTGCACAGACTGCTGTAGATTTAACTCTGCACAGTAGGTGCTATTGTGTCCCCTACTTTACAGGTGAGGAAAGCCACAGAGAGAGCAGGACCCTTGCCAAGGCATCACTGCTGAAAAAGTGGCTGGGCAGAGATGTGACTGGTTTCTGGTCAACCTTCTTGAATTCTACAGAGGTCCTGGTCCAGGACCATTAGCAGTGTCCAGAGCATTTTCCCCAGAGCATATGCTTTGTAAGATTTCAAGGTGATGCTTGTGTATAATACAATGTCTACTTGCAAGCGAGCATTTTGTTTCCTGCCTGAGAATCGTATCAAATAAAGAAGACCCAGAGTTTTCTTGCCGTAGTTGCTGTTTTTAGGGACCCAAGTTTGAGACTAAGGTTTACTTTATCTGTGAATGCTGACAATATCTGACAAGTGAGGTGCACCTGTTACTCGCCTGAATACGTCCTGCAGATACAGATTTCCCAGAACACTTGCCAAGATGATAAATTTGTCTTTCAGGATTATTTTAACCAATAAGTGCTACTGAGATGCTACTCAAGAAATCCAACCTGGGAGGATAAACTTGTATGACAATCAAAAAAAAGTCCCCATTTGTTTGCACAAGGCACAATCGCAAAATGACAGAATAGTGTCCCACACCTGGAATTCTGTCCTGTGGTTCAGTAACTCTAACTGTCCTTTGGAACAACACGGGCAGCCCAGAAGCGAATTACAGATGCCAGCTAAAATGATAAGGGTCAGTCCACTTTCGCAACTAAAGCTTTTAAAAAGGATTAGAACTCCTTAATCTGGGGAGATGAAGATTAAGATGCATGAGGGGCTGGGGATTTAGCTCAGTGGCATAAGCACCTGCCTTGCAAGCAGACGGTCGTGAGTTCGATCCCCGGTACCGATAAAAAAAAAAAAAAAAGATGCAGTCATGATCAAAGTCTATGAACTCGGAAAAGAAATGGAGAATAGGGTCGTTCCCCTGTCCAAAACCCTGGGCTGGTGTAACAAGGAACACTGTCCCCTGGAGTTCCTGGAGAACCTCTTTAAAACCCACAAAGGGAAGGTACTATTTTCACAGCAGGTGCTAAATGTAGAGTTGTTATCTTGACAAGTAATATATTCTGAGAATGGGGTTAAGTCTAAAAACATTTAAACAAATCCATGGGTGATAAAACTGTAATGATCTAGGACTGGGAAGTTAGGAACATTCTAGAGACATTTGAAAATTAGTCAATCTGTTACAAGTACCAGCCTTGCCCAACAAGCTCCCTGCCCAGGGCTGAGTGGAACACGGATCTGATCACCTCTCTCCATAAATACTTGGAATACACTCATGCTAGTTTTTGTGTGCAGTTTTGGTGTGGGTTAGGAAATCTCAAAAAATTAGTGAAACAGAAACAACTCATTTGTTACAGAGGGTTTTCCTTAATCTTTACCAGAGTCTTTGTCCTAAGATTTTGAATTAATATTCAGGACAATGGCCTGATTACAATCCCCATTAAAAATATGAACTTACTCCTTTCATCTAAAACCGTAATCCGGAGTTGTACTCAAAGATAGAGTCCTTTGAAACATGTTGCAGTGGTTACGAGATAAAAATGGATTCAGCTCTATTGGGGAAGCTGTTTGTCACACACTAACACAGATCAATTAATTCAAATTGAAGGGGAAATTAAGCCTACCAACTGGGTAGCACCCACCACAGCCCCGGATATTAAACCCTAAAAGTGGCCACAGCTCAGCCAGCACACATCAGCAGAAAGCAGGAGCCCTGGTAAATATATAGGATAAAACTTTGCAGGGGGAAATGTTTCAGCTGGTTTCCAAAACAGCCAAGTGTTAATCACTTTAAGTATCTAATAATAGGTCATTGTTGGGGGCTGGGGAGGCTTTGGTAACAGAAGGAGGGGGCGGTGGATTTGGGTAGAGGGCAGAGTGGAGATGAGGAGTCCCTTTAGCCAAAAGGAGCCTTCTGAGGACCACAGTTTGCACACAGCAAGGCGTGCATACTCACATTTTCAACTGCTTTCAGAAGATTGGTGAAACGTGTCAATATGCAAGGAGAAGAGAGAAGCCAAGGAGAGAGGGCAGGGGGGCAGGAGTGGGCACAGAGGAGAGGGACATCCGTGTCACAAACCTTATCTAACAACCCCTTGCTCTCGCCACGTCTCCTGCCACATCCGGGAAGCCACCCCTTGGTGTCTTTTCAGATCGCAAGTTTGGAAGCGTTCATCCTCGAGGCGGGGAGCTATGCAGAGCCGCCATTCAGGCGAGGAATGACACAGTCGCCAAGGTGGCGCAGGGGTGGTGAGGGGCGGAGGGGGCAAGAGTGACCTTGCTTCTCATTGTGGACTTTGGAGCGATTTGGGCAAGAAAACTGGGCCATCTGGAGTTCAGAAGTCGGGGGAAACGGGGAAGGAGCAGGAAGATGAATACATGATGGTCGGCCACACAAAAGAACGAGGCAGAAAGAAGCCTGGATTCGGGCGCTCGCGTCTGGCAAGGAGGCCGGCAGCCGGGCTAATGAAGCATTTGCGGCATGGGACGTTTGCCAGCGCAACAAAGAAGATGTGCTTGGGCTCTGCAGATGTGCCAGGGCCCCCAGAGCAAAATAATGACATAATCACCATCAGTGTCACAGACCAGACTGTACACAAGGTGACAGGGGAGGGGAGGCCTGTAATACACACACAGGGAGGACTCGCCTGGTCCAAAACGGCTGCGGCCCGAGGGCCGGGTGCAGGCAGGGCCTCCGTGTGTGGACCCCAAGGTGTAGCTAGGGTCTGTTCTTGCTGGGCCTGCTCCACCCCGCCCCTGCCCCTCCAATGAGGCAGCGGAAATCTGCAAAGCTTCAGAGAGCCTAGGACTCCATGCAAGAGGCTGAACAAAGAGGGGCAAGGCCAGGAGGGCGGGCAGAGAGCCTTGGGGAGTCCAGTTCCCCTGTTCTTGTAACTTGCATTATTAAAACTTGCATGATTAACCCGACTGCACAACCCAAGGCAGACAGGGCATCCAGGATGTGCGCATTTCAACTGGGAAGAAAATGCAAGAAATAGTTTGAGGAACCTGGCGGGGAGGGGACACAAATTAGCACTAAGTGGGCCACCTCAAAGTGAGCACAAAAGCAGCCAGGAGGCCAAGGCAGCCGCCCCTGCTCATTTGAAACAAGGTCTCCCAGCAGGGCCCTGTCACCTGCAGGTGCCTCCAGCTCAGTAAGGTGGGTGTGTTAGTACAGCTGTCTGGCTTTTAAGTGACTTTTGTCAGTTTGAAAGTGAAAGTCTGTTTGAGGAGCTGAAAGAACAATAGCTTTGAGCCCGGAAGAAGAGCTCCAAGCACAAAGGACTTGGCTACACTAGTGTCCCTTTTCATTGCTTCTCATGAAAGATTCATAAGAATAACTTTAATTTTTTATGACCCCCTTTTTTTGGTATGACTATATTAGTTGTGTCAACTTCCAAATTCAGGTTGTCTCTCCAAACCAAAAGGCCGGTTGTTTTCAAAGAGCACCAGAGACAGAGTGGACAGTGGCCGTCCCGAGGGTCTCTCCCTCCCCCAAAGAAATCAGGTGCACAGATTTCCTTTAAATACGGTCCCCCCTTCAGCATTGAAGCTACCACGAGGCGACCTGGAGTTATTTTCAACCTTACTGATTTGCTAGTTCAACGGCTCCTCGGAAGAATGATTATATTTGTTTTTCTTGGCTTCACCCTATTTAACAGAAAGAGTGGTTGGTATAATGATCATTAATGGACACTTGTCCTTTTCCTAGACTTCTCTGATGGCTGTCTCCACAGCATCTTTATTCTGCGTCTCAGCCAAAAAACGGGAGGGGGTGGGGACAGAGCGTATTTGTTTTGTCATGTTGCAAAACAGCCCTGAAGATTGGCTGAAGGCAGATTTAAAAAAAAAAAAAAAAAAAAAAAAAAAAAAAAAAAAAAAACTAAAACAATCTCCTTTTAAGAATTAAACTCCAGGGCGTCACTGGGAAAGAAAAGCTTGCAAAAACATTTATTGTCACAAATTGACATCCACGCTTTTTGGAGAAATGAGTGAACATTTCTGCCCTGTGACTCACAAAGACCCAGAGTTAAGAGCTAAATACCATGGTGTGTGTGTGTGGTGGGGGGACAAATATGATTGAAAATGTTATCTACCCTGTGAAAAGTGATCGGCAACTTGGAGCAAGTTTTGGTTTGCTAAGTGAGGCTGTTTAACCCGGATGAAGTAAACAGGCTTGATTTCAATAGGCTGTTAGAGGATTTCCTCCAGACAGGATGCGCTGAGCACAAAGATTCCGTCCCAAGGAACACTCCAGCCACTCTCAGCTCTCAGAAGGGACCGGAGTGCTGGGACCCCTGGATAACCCTTTGTGGGGCAAAGAGAAACAGGCGAAGCAAGGGGAACTGAAGGTCACACAATGGACGGCCCTCCGCACACTGCTTCTGAACTTTCCCCATCTCTGAAGCACAATTAATTAGGAAGGCCTTAGGGGTAGACTGGGGCAAGGCAAAGCCTGCAGCCAGGCCGGCACCCCAGCCGCCTCCTCTGTGTTTGCTAAATGCTTCGCCTGTTGGGGTACAGCCAGCGAGGAGAGTCAATAGATCATGGGGTAGGAGGAGGGGGCTGTGTGCGGGAGGTGAGGGAGGAAAGCAAAAGATTTTTTTGTGTGTGCGTCTGCCCTTGTATAATTCTATTCTCACTGTGAACTCATCCATACACAAAACACAAGGACAATTTTTTTTTTTAAAGAGAGAAAAGCCACAGGGTAGGTTACAGTCAGAAACGGGCTCTCCATGGTGTGTTAGAAAGGATGGTCTTTTCACCAAATCATTTCACAGAGGCAAAACAGACAAACACAAAGAGTTGAGACTTTTTCTCCTACATTAAATGCAGTAACTGATAAGGTCAGACATATGATACCTAAAGACATGAGTCTGTGAACTCTTGAAGTCAAAGGGCCTCTCTGTGCCGAGGAACAATCTTTCAAAGGAAATAGATCATAGAACTCCACTGAACCCCCTTTAAACTTTATGAAGCAGGAGGAGAAAAAGCTCTAAGTAGGGAAGCTTGACAGAAGAGCCTTGAACTATTTTCTGAAGGAAAGATGAGACCCTCCCTAGGCTGCCACAAAACATCTTTTTTTTTTCTAAAGGCTTCTCTGAACTTTGATATGTGCCAAGACACTGCCATTGAAAGCTGTATAATTATGTGCTATAGCCACTGTAGAAAATGCTTTGTTCGCCCCAACAAAGGACAATAAGCGAAGTAAAGCGACGTTACGCTGTATCTTTTTCTTTAAGAATGTTAAGAAAGGTCATGGAAGGCTATAACTAATAAAGCTGTCGAGTAAGAAGGTTTTAAAGTTGCTCTTACTGTGCTTGAATATAACCCGATGACAAAAAAAGACCCAGACAGCTAAAAATGCAATGACATTACCAAATAGATGATAAATCAATGGGTCTGCTTCATTATACTGATGAACACCTTCACTCTCAAAGGACGGGTGGCACCGAAACGGAGCCTCACGTCCCTCGGGGTGCCACCTCCAGCCCCCCAGCCCCTCAGCCCCTCTTCCAGCCTGCTGGGGGGTCCTGCGCGCGCTCTCTCCTTCCATTTCAAGCTATCACTGCAAAAGGAATACGTTCCCAGGCAGCCATGTGTGTACATATATTTAGGGAACATTCATTTAGTCGCTTCAAAGATCAATTTGGCTTGTCAATAGTGAGACTGGCACGAGAAGAAATGGTAAGTGTTTCTCTTCCCCTCTGCCACCCACCAGGAGCGCGCGGTGCGAGCGCTTCCACCGCTCAGCCAAGAGACAGTGCGCAGCGAGAGGTCCGCACGCGCGTGCCAGTTTGCCGAGCTATCGCTCATATTTAAGTATCTGTTTGGAGGACAGGAAAGCGCTTCCTAAATCCACCTGTCCTCATTCTGCTTTAAAGAGACCACAGATACACTAAATCTTCTTAAACGCAGAAGGGGGCGGGGCAGATGGAGAGGGTAGCTGTTCGGTGGGTGGGTGAGGGCACGGTTGAGGCAGGGTGTCTGCGGGAGGGGGGCCGCTGCTTTTTATTTTTCTGTTTTCAAGAAGAAAGTGAGAGACTACACGAAGGGGTCAGTGGGAGGACCCCTCTTGACGGCCACGGGTCACCTGGATTCTGAGGTGGACCGTGTCCCAGTGATGAGTTATTCCCACCTACATCTTATGGAGTGACATTTCCAAGGCCCCTGATGAGTGAATCAAGTTTCTCTGTTCAGTGTATTTCCAAACCTTTCACACCCAAACCCCGGTGTTTCCCGAGGGCGGGGGAGATTACTCATTCTTACAACCCGGACTCCGCCCACAGGGACATGACTGTAACCGCTTGGGATTGTTGGGTTTCCAGGGCAGGTGAGGGGGCGGCTGTATCATGGTACCCCAGACTGAGACAGAGCTCCAAGTGCCCAGTGAAGGTGCCCCACAGTCTCTCCTCCACCTATGTCCACCCCTCCTCCCCATTTTCCTTTCTTAGCTGCACCCCAGGAAATAAGATCAGACCTCTGGGCTTTTGCTCCTTTTATGGTGAATTGTATCAGTTGGGCTATTTGCACAACGGGTAAACCAGCATCAGAAATTTGACAGCACTCATGACCTCTCTTCCCTGCTACAGTTGTGAGGGAGACAAGTTAGAAAAAAAACAAAGGCAATGGAAAACAACTCATCCGCCCTTAAAGTCAGAAGTATCCAAGTGACTTAAAAATGGGGAAGGATTGCCAAAGCTCTCTCCCTCTCCATACAAAACAAAAGGAAAAAAAAAAAAAAAGAAATATTTTGGAAGCTCTTCAAATCATGGCAATATATACCGTCACACCTGGAAAGATAAATTCATTGTTGCCAACCTCACCAAACGTGAGAGGCAGGAGTGAGAGACACGGCCAGTCAGGGAACCCCTCCTGGGTACACCTCTGCCACCGCCCGCTCCGAGGCCAGGCGCTGTGCCCAGCCCCACCCTGGGCAGACAGTGTCCCTCTGTCCAGCACAACCAGAAGTGTGCTGCTGCTGCTGCTGCTGCTGTTGCTGCTGATTTTCTCTCTCCCCTTCACTGTCTCTTCTTCCACATCCCCTGGGACATCTCAAACTCTCACCACCCTAAGCCTGGACACCGTGCCAAGAATCTTGGCAATTGTGTAAACTGATACAAAAGGCAGAACAAGCTCTCCTGTCACTTAGAAGGTTCTGACTCATAAAAGCCAGGAAATGCAGGGTCCAGAAGAGAGACGCAAGCCACTCCCTCCTTGCCAGTGATAAACCTTCCCCATCTGCTTTATTTTCCCATAGGCCAGGGGTCAGTCACCTCTCCAGCCTGGAGAGCCCAGCAGCAGTGGGGACGGCAGGAGGTGGGTGCCAAGCAGGGACAGAAGAGCCTCAGCAAGCTGTGACAGAGGCAGAGACAGACCAGAGGGCTGAAAAAAGCCCAGGGATAGAGAAGAGAAAGAAAGGCAGGAAGAACTCCCAGCAGAGGAGAAGCTCTTCAGTAACTCCCCCACCCCCGTCCATTTAGCATAAATTTCAAAACAATAAAGTTTTAATCAAACTGGACTGTTTCTCACTCTGTTAATGTAGATGTCATTACTACTGCCTCCGTAAGTAAGTTACTATTGGTGAAACACTTCAGAAAACGGCTGGAACATTAGCCAGCAGTCAATAAATGTTAGCTGTTTATTGTTGCTATAAACAACCGATGGAGAAATGCAAACACGCAATCAATAAGACATTTTGTTCTTCAGGCCACTCGTACTCAGGTGGGCTAAAGCATTCCTTCGCATCGACTGGCTCCTGGGCAGCAGGTAGATGCAACTTCACTCTTGCTACCACAGTGCAGGTCTTTTGGAAAAACGAAACACACAAAAGGGTTTCTACTTTGCTGTCTCCTTCTACTTGCTCATACCTAACCCACAGCCCTGCTCCATGCAATCTTAAGAAACTTTGATGTGAAAGAAAAGCACAGCACACACTATCAGCTGAGGTATTCAGCTCGAGGTGCCCGGTCCACTTTTGGCTTGCAGCCACTGTCCATGCTGGGAAAGCTGTAGTGATAGGGACAGTGGCTTTTTAAGCACTGCACTTAAGCAGCGATCTCCGTGCTCCACAGGACGGAAAACGAGGGGCCCCTTTATCTGAGACTTTTGTTATTACTAATAGAAGAGTAATAATGAAAGTGGCAGGCCGCAAGGCTCAATTAAAAATGATATTTCCCACATTTCTGCAAAGGGTCTGCTTTTCAGGGAAGAGAGAACAGCATAGTCCAATAACTTGTCCAAAGTCACATGGGAAGTGACAAAATTCCAGCCCAGGTCCCAGGCTCCTTGCAAGGCAGTCTTAAAATAGACATTGTAGATAAAGGAGAGGTGGCCTGGCTGGAAGTGGGTATGATTCACAAAGACAGAACTATCAGATGTTAATCATATTAGAGCAGGATTTAGACGAAGCTAAATGGAGCAGCTTGTTGGGGACCTCTTGATGCCAGAGTCCTGTTTATGTCATTTTGGTCCTTGTGCAGAGAGTGGGGGATTAAATTCCAACCAGGTAAGGTTTAAACAGCCCTGCAAGCCTAATGTGCACTTTAAGGATTTGTTGCCTTGAGTACATTATACAGCAAAAACGCAGAAATCCTCTGATGAATCTCAGGTGATTCTTTTATGAAGCCTGGTGTGTGCTGCCGGTGAATATTTGTGTCATAATATCATGTAAATAATTTACTAGCACACAGCAGAAGTCTCTTAGCTTAAGGTTTAGGGTGACAGACTTATCAGAAAGGGAGGGAAGAAATGAAGCTCTCCGTGAAATGGCTTTAAAATGTTTGGCTGCGTTCTGTTGCTTTAGAAGAAATTTGCTTCTATCCTGTCAACATAATAAACCAGGGCTCTGTTGCAACAGAGACTTAAAAATGATACTGATTTCAGAATAGTGGACCAGGACTCTAAGAATATCTGTTTTTAATATGCTCAGCAATGGAAAAAGTTCATCTACAACATGTTTGGCAAGAAATACAGCAGTCTTAAATTGCAAAGGCACGTTGGTAGCCTACAGTACGACCATTCAAATTTCCAAGGAAAAACAATGGCTTCCCAGCTGCTAAGCTCACATACTTTGTTCTTTATAAATCCCCATCACTGATCTTCATTGCCCTGAACACTGCCCTGAGCTTTCTGGGCATTCCTAGGTACCTATCTGCAGGACCCCAGCAAGGATATTAACATAAGATGCGGTTAAAAGCAGGTGTAGGTCCCACACTCAGGGTGGCGCAGTATCTAGCTGAGATGACACAGTATGTGGACCCACTTTGTTAACCCAGCATCTGTCTCTCTTCCTCACTGGGGGTTTGGTCTGTAGAGCTCTCGCCACATTCCCACCTCCAGCTATTGTTGTCTTAGCCCGCAGGGCTCAGCAAAATGCCTTTGTGAGTCCTGGGAGATTTTCTAGTGCTGTCCCATCGAGGCCCATCACATGGTGATGAGAACCGTTTGCTGAGGCACAGCATTAGCCAATAAAGAAATGCCTTACTCATAGCTCCGATCCTTATTGTCCCTTGGGTAGAGGCACAGCTTACCGGGAATTGTCCATGCCGCTTTGTGAGTATCTAGAATGTGCATGCTGTAGACATACACGAGGCTGTCTATGAGCACAGGAACACGGGGCACCTCGCTTGGGAAGGTGCGCACACACCATCAACACACAGGTCTCTCCTCCCCGAACCACAGACACAGAAATAAAACCACCCTCACAAAAGTACGGATGAATATATATTCAGCAAATTCTCATACCATTTTTGCTTCCCAGGAAAGGAAGGTCAATTCAGATTAGAAACCATGGGATCACTCCCCCACCGACAGCTCTAGACTTTTTCAGAGAACTATTTTTTTTTTAGCTACTTTTGCATAGAACGTATATCAACACTACTGATACCCAAGAATCTAAGTATGGAATCTAAGTATGAAAAAGTACAGTGGAGCACGGACCACTTTCCTGGAAGAGAAGTCACTCCATCTGCTCCTTTAGGCCATTCCTGATGGTTCTTCGGTTCTCTTTCCTGTGCCCAGTGGGGCAAAGAAGTTAGGGAATGGGACTGGACATGGCAGTGAGTTCCCACTCTCTGATTCTGATGCTGCTGGTGTGGTTAAGTAAGGAACCATTGCAAAAACTCATGGAGAAACATTTTTAAAGAAAGTCAAACCAACAAGATAAAAATGAGAGGACCCAAAAATGAAGATTAGTTCCTACCTCAAAGTCATTTGCTTTATTGTAGTGCATGTTCAGGGCCCTGTACAGCTCACAGTCTCTGGTTATGGACAGCTCTTCTGTGCTGGTGACCCCGTCGTTGATGGCTTGGCGGGCGTACTTCTCCATTTGAATGTAGTAAAACTCACGGAAATTGCTAAACCACTTGATCAGCTGAGAGGTAATGCATCTGTTGAACTGTTAAATTCAAATGTTTATAAAAATAAGAATATCACCATTTTGGTCATTCATTTTTTAAAAACATTTGACACTTTTTAAAATTTCCCTCCCCTTCTTTACTTGGAAATATAAGCATTTGCACCAAAAGGGTGGCAGGAGAGGCAGGAGCAATGATATACATAGAGAATTTCTCAAAAATGGATCAATAATGTAAAACACACTGTAGTCCTCCACACTTCCAGTGCAAAGCTCACATACTGAGTCAGATGTTCCTTGAGCCAGATAGCTTTAAAAAGATAACATTACTTTTCATGCTTCAGTAGCACAAAACGCATCTGCACACAAAACATATCCACACACTTCTTATGGAAAATCACTCAAGTCCTCGATTCCTTGGAAGAATTGTTACTCTCAAGTATGAAAGACAGTGAGCCACATCATGTAACACTAGTGGCATCTACATTTTTTTTCTGTGCTCTACATGTTTAGAAAAGATAGTTTGCTCTGTCACAGAAGCACCGCTTTGACACAAGAGAATGGCTCTCTGACACAAGAGAGGAATCTGGTGTCTGCTTATTTTTTGGCCCCAGAAGGTCTCCACTCATGCCCATCTAGCTCCAACTCCACTGACTGTCTGCCCACTGAAGAGCTTCTGGGGTGGTCTGCTCCAACCTTGGTACCTATTCCTCTGCCCCCAGTGGTCAACTTCAGAGAAGATCCATGCCCCATTGCCCTTGGTGCCTATGCCTCTTGGGAGGACGGTGCAGAGTCCCTGGATCACCGAGACACTGCCTTTATTGCATTTTTTAAAATGCCAAGTTACTGTTACACAGTTAAGCTTTAAAACTGTGTTTACCAAGGTTTCCCAATGACCTTTGCAGTGACGGTGGCTTCCTGGGTGCACTGCAAATGGTACCCTCCTTATTGACAGCCCTCTGTTTGAGTAAAGGACAGATGTGTCTCAACTTGCCAAGTCAAAACCAATAAATCCAAAGCTTTATATTAGGCAGGCTGACAGATACCCCTGCCTTTTGTCATCTCTTCTCTGGGCCCCCAGAAAAAGATGTACATTCATCAAAAATCAACAAAGAGCACTTATCCAACACTGGCCATGAGAATATCCAGACCCTAACAAGATGACAGCTAAAGTGTGTATTGGGGCTGTAATTACTACACAGAAAGTTGTTTCCATACTAGCAAAGATAATAACTGAATGAAAATTTATGGCAGAGAATGGAAGTAACAAGGAAACAGAAGCAGGGAGACTGGTGTTTCTCCCAAAAGGCCAACTTGCATCATAATTGCCATGGAGTTGCAAGGGCCCTTACAGATAATTGACCAGAAAATGATTAAGTCATCAGCAAATCGCTTCTGCTTGCAAGAGTTCAAACATGTACTTAACCTATCCAAGAATTATATTTTCACTCTGTATGCCTGCTCTGTCTCTATTCAGCCTCGCGGGGAACCCGATTAAAAAGACAACTGAAGGACCCCCGTTATCTGATCTTCTGGTTGCCGATTTCAATAGAACTTAAACCCATTACGATTTGCTGAACTTGGAGTTCTTTCCATTTTATCTCAGCAGTAAAATACACTGTCCAAATTTCCAGACACTGAGATAAGGACCACAGGCCCCCGTGACGGCTTACTGTTCCTTTTTAATTCTTTTAGAATAAGAAACAAAACATTACAAAATGATAGCAGGCTGTGCACTGGGGAATGAAAATTGCTTTGACATGGAGATTAGGCTTCTGTATTGTTACAAGACATTGTCTCATATGGACAAGAGTACTGTAGAGGAAAAAATAGAAGGGTATTTTTTTTTTCTAGAATGGTCATGAATGACCTAATGGGGCAGGACAAAAAAGTAAGTGCCCTTGCCATTATTTACGAATGGGACATAAAGGGAGATTTAAAGCTTATTGTTGAAGAATGGAAATACCAGAGAGAAAGAATGGACAGGAACAAGAGGCCCCAAACACGAGGCAAGCAAAATGACCAGCACCACAGCTTGAGGGACAGGGCTCCCCTCCACCAGAAGGGGACTGAAATCCGCCCAGCGTTTGCTCCTGGCAAAAAAAAAAAAAAAAAGCAAACCAAGCTGTCTCTTCTCTAGATATTTGTGCGGGGGGGAGGGAAAGTGTTAAACTTGAAAGAGTTAATTTCCCTCCTTGCATAGTGGCTCACAAGAAAAGGATCAATTGTTCTGTAAAGGCAAGCTCTGTAGTGTGTTAATGTGTTACTGCAAAAACTAATCGCTACAATAAAGAGCCTGTGTTTCCACAGTGTACGAGTCTCTGTGACTTTGATTAATGCTTCCCACGGGACATCTCAGCCTCAATATGGGCTGAAGAAACTTCCTAAATATTCAATGAGCATGGTCAAAAGATGTATAAAACAAATCAACCTGACACCTTAATCTGGCTAGGCAGCGGTTGACTCGAGGGGTGGAGGGAGGAGATACATCATCTAACACTGCTGGCTTGAAAGGCTGTGAGCGTCTGTTCTTCAAAGCTGAAATGACACTGAATCTGTTGTACTTAGTGCTCCAGGAGTTATTAGTTTGCACATTAAAATCAGCACCCAGTGGTGAACAAGAGAAGCAGTGTGGTCCACCCACCCCTGGCATCTCTCTCCCTTTTGGCCCACTTGCCCTTCTCAAAGGATCTGAAGCCCTGACGAGCTGAGCTTTGTGTCTGGTGAAATGTCACCGTGAGGGAATTAAGTTGGACTCTCGCCGTGAGAACATAGAACTTCATGGGGATCCTGACTCTAGGAGGTAAAGTTAGTTGAGCTGAGACTCAGCTTCACATCCAGGGTCACTACAGAACGCAGGGCACTCACATCTCTAGACTGGGCATGGTGTCCCACCAGACTCCTTGCTGCACAGGAACTGAAAGGCATCTACTCCTGCCCCAGTGGCTGCTCTTGGGGAGAGTTGGACACTGGGTCTACGTTTAGAAAACTACGCTAAGAGGACGCAGCTCCCCTCCTCATTTACTTTCTGGGCTGGCCTGACATCAGCCTCATCCTGCACCACCGTCCACTGTGACTTTGAAAAATCCTTTCCACCCATGCCATTTTCCTGGGTTTATTTACATGCAAAACTAACTTCTCACCACTACTTGAAGTGAAATGACTTTCCAAGTTGGAAAAGTGCATCTTACTAGAATTACGAATTGTCTTCCGTGGATGTGGTTACAAGCCAAAGCTCATATCATCATGACCAGCATTACTTGGTCCATAGACACATGAATATGTCTTTTTCAAGATTCCTGATATGAGTTTCATGGTTAACAAAATCTTAAGGTCCCTTTTATCATGTCTAGGGACCATTCAGTCCTGCAGAGTTTCCTTAAATCCCAACCAGACTAAAGCTTTGAAGCATATACTGATAATCATCCAGATCTTTCAGGCCTGCAAAGAAGTACTCACCTGTGTCTATTTACCAGCTAGATAAAGATATACATGTGCTTATCTAGCACGGTGTGCGTAGATACAGCATTATATATGTATGCTATGTGTGTATGTGTCGTACACTGTCAACATTCAGATTCAGAACTATGCTTAATACTGACAAAATCTCAGAATATTCTGTTTCTGCTTTGTGGAAGTCTCTAGACCACCATTCCTGCACCACTCTACCATGCTTGAGTTCCTCTCATCATCAATGGAAGCCCAGGAAATACAAATTCATTTATTATTGGCCAAATAAAAAAACATAATTAAGAAACTTAAAATGTATAATTCATTTGAAAATTCGTAGAAATGGCCTTCGGTGGGTTCCCTTCCATTAGGGTGGATAATTATAATTTAACCAAACCCACTCATACTTTAACAGCCTTCTCTTCCCCTCTGAAGGTATGGGTGGAACTGGAAACCCAGACACTAACGGTTTTTTAAAAATAAAATCTTCCACCAGATATTTAACTGTTATTTGTAGTTCCTTGTAAAGCTGAATTCCTAGATAGGTTTTGAAGGAATGTGGATGCTTTCTCACTGGTTTCCATTGCACAGAACTTGTGAAGCTGCAGATCAATACGTTTCCCCGCTGGGTCCCCTCCCCAGCACACAGGCACACACAGCCTGGATTCTGGTGTTGGCATCTACTGGGTGCTGGCTCAGAGTGCTGCTGTCCCCCTCTCCCAGGTGGCTGCGTTTCAGGGTGGGTGAGTGAGCCCTGGGTGCGTGGTCTGTAAAGCTCTTTGGCCTCCTTCTGAATGAAAGATGCTGTGTAAATAGTACCAGCAACTGTGCTAATTATCACAACACTGGCAATGACTGCATTAAGAGCAATAAAAGAGGTAACAGGGTCACTCATGTGAGTGTGAGTGTGACTGCGTGGACACAATAACTCTGCCCCCTCCCCTCGGCATCCTTCTCTTAGAAACAAAGTGTGCTAGGAGGAGGCCCTGAAGACAGGCTTTGCCAGTTTTTGCCAGGTTCTAGAAGCTGCTCAGTCCTTAAGGAGCTGGCCAAGTCCTTCCATAGGTCTAGTCTAGATGTCCCCACTAGAAAGCTCAGACTCTTTCTGGCCTCCTGTGTGCATGGAAGTGATCTCAGTCAGCCTTTTAGATCATGAACTTTCTCTGCCTCCCCCATCCTGCCCCCTCCCCCCAGTCTGTTGGTGCTAAATGAGGAGAAAACATGCCTTCCACTTAAGGAACACAGCCAGGGAAGAGCACGATAAAAGGCTGGCGTTGATATACAATTCAAAGGCAAGCAGGAGGGGAAACAGAACTTTCCCGACAAGGCCAAATAAAACATCAGCAGAGGAAACCCAAGTGAGCTGGCCTGCAAAATGGGGCCCAGGAAGCAACATGGTCCTGGGGCACAGAATACACTGCATGTAGGGGAGTGGGAAAGAGCCGGCCCGCGCTGGCAGCTTCTGAGTTCTCAGTGGCAGAAAGAACTTGTACATATGGGGGTGGGCAGAGAGGGGTGGGGGAACCACCCAACCCTAATAAACTAATCTCAGCTAATGTAATGTTTATCAAGTTCCTCGGATAATGATGCCATGCGTGTCATTATCATCAAAACCCAATCTACGTTTTAAAAAGTTACAGATGATTAACGCAACATCAAGTTGATGCAAACAATTACTTAAAACTCACACACAGACATGCACACACACGCGCGCGCACACACACACACATGCATATGCACACACACAGGACCAGGAGGTCCCAGTATTCTGTGGATGGGGGAGGCTGCAGCTGTAAGCCGACAGCTTTCATATCCTCATTTGAATAATGTGTCCTGAATCTGTCACTTTATTCATTCTCCTTATGCTCAGTGTACTCTACATCAACAACAAATTAAGTTGTAAATAAGAGACAATCATCACTTTTGTTTTTAAGCAGCTACTGCATAGAGAATTTCAATGTACGCTCCTTTCCGACAGGGGGAAAAAGAGGTGCTAGAGTCTGCTTTCATAGGCACAAATATGGGGAAACCAACAGAAACAAAAACAGAGACTGTTTACTGCTGCAGCGGTGAGGGAGAGAATTCTCTAACGCGTATCCATCCAGTACCACCAGAACTTTCTCCCAGGAAGCTATGGAAAGCTATAAAGACAGAAGCCGGACTAGGCTGGAGACCTGTGAGAGCCTCAGGGACACTGGTCCTTCCATCTTCATGTACGGGGGGGGCACCTCTGCTCCCACACATTTAGACAAAGAACAAGCACATTCACCCCATTACCACACAGGTGTATTCCACATTCCTCTCCATTAACTTCCCGGAGTTCCAATCATTTCCACATGTACAGAAGATGAAACAAAACAAAACAAATCCGATAACAGTAAAAGTCCCTACCTTTACATCGGAGAAGTAAGTCTTCAGCATATTGGAGCTGGGGTAACGGGTATAAAAGAACATAAGCTTTGCTTTTTTCAAGTGATTGGGTGACAATCCTTCCTGCATGTAGGATGCAATTGGTTAAGGCAAAAAAAAAAAAAAATCCATAAACAACAAGGACCTGTCCCAGCGGACCCCATAGCAGCTCACCCCCAGAATATATGGAGCCCCCTCAAGCAGCCCTGGCATACAGGGAACTCCACGGCCCTGCTCTGTTGCCTGCCAGGATGCAAAACATAGTCACAGAGTCTCAGCTACGTGGTGGGGAGGACGGCCTTCCCCTGGTGCTAGGCCCGTGTGTTCTCCATATGCTCACGTGTTGCTAAGGAGACACACGCACCCAATATGGGCCACCTCACCCTCATCCCAAGACTCTTCTTCCTTCTCTGCAATTGTAGTTCTGATTTTCTTCTCTTCGCATTCTGCAGTTCCCATAAAATGATCCCATGGACACACGTGAGCATCTAAAATGTGTTATTTTGAACACCGCTGCACAAACTTTACATTTTACTTTTTCCTGCATTTCTAGTCCAATGGGCGCCTGGACTCCACTGCTCGATATCTCATCATCGCCTCCTTTCAACAGTTTCCTTTAAAGTAACAGCTAAGACTGGGGAGGGGGTGGTTTTGGCACACAGAACGGGGTAGGGGCGTCGCTTTTGTGAAAGCAACCATCCAAAACCAAACACAATTTGCCTGTCTCGGGTTTATAGTTAAGTCCTCTGAGAGTGACACAGTAGTTGGGGCTAACAAATCAATACATGTGGGTTAGCAGATCAATAAATGGCCACTTACCCCAAATAAGAAGGCCTATTTATCTGGAAACATCATTACCTTTTAGATCTGTAAACAGCAGTAACGAAAACAATTCCCAAGAGAAAGCGAGGCGAACCATAACAATCCAGGCTTCCTGATTCTCGCCTGGATTCTTGGCACTTCTCTGCCGACTCAGGGCTGGGATAGCTCTGGTCACATCTGTGCCGCAGCCTGGCCCTGCCATTTCCTCCGCAAATTAATGGCTTTATAATTTATCAGAAATGAAGATGCACGTGGAGAAAATCAATGTGGGCCCCCACAAGGTCAATTAAGGGTCCTTTCTAGAAGCTTCTCTAAGGATTCTCTCTTGAAGGAGAGTGGGAAAAATAAGGCCAGAAGGAAGAAAAAAGAAAATAGATGTGCACACATCCACGCAGATAACACACCTTAGCCAATCAACAGAAATTTCACGCCTTCCGAAGAAAGGTCAGATAAACACAGCTAGGAAAAAGAAGGCTTTCCCAGGGACCTCCGTCAGGTTTGGCACGATTGACAGTGACAAGGAGGGAAATAAAGGCATGAGGCACAAAATCAAATTAATATTGATAAGCTCTTCACTCCTTATAACGGAGTCATTAGCCAAATATTCTGCTGAGAATTTGTCCAATTAACATTTCCCCCCAGATCCCACGGAATTTAAGAAAAGAAGCGTGCCTTGCTTTGCACATAGAAAAGCCAAGCACCCCGGTTGTGTGTGTGTGTGTGTGTGTGTGTGTGTGTGTGTGTGTGTGTGCCTGTGCGTGCGTGCATGTGCGGGTTTTAACTGAAAATAAACCCGAAGGAAATTTTGATTTTTCTCTCTGTGAGCCAAAGCAGCTTAACCGAACTTGTGTTTTTGTTTGAGGTCCTTAATGATTACAAAGACGATAATTTATGACTGACATACTTCTTGTGCCAGCGAAAGAGCTGAAAGGCCCTCCCGTAACCTCCATTAGACTGATAGGGAAGACGAAAGGAGCCCAGCACACTTCAGGACCATCTGTCCAAACGGATAAGGGGAATAATGGTGGCAAGCTGTCTCCTAGTGCCTGGCAATAAGAGTTTTAGGCAAGTCTGAACTTCCACACATTTACTCGGACCTGGGTTCTACTCTTTTCTTTCAGACCAACCCATGAAAACAAGCCTCACCCCGTTTCCTGAATTCTAAGTCCCAAATCTTTCAAAATTTGGTCTCGTGCAAAACAGAAGCTGTGTTTTGCTGTGTTTCTCACACAGGCATAGAGCTACTAAAACTTCCCGATGCAACCCCCTTTCATCTAAATTGTGCTAAGAAGTCTTCGTTCTTTTTATTTATTTTTTTTAAAATATTCATTGTTTTGATTAGGCTTTAGGGAGTCTTTTTTTATTTACTGGAAAAAAACACTTTAGATTTGGATTTCTCAAGTTCATTTTTGCTTCAAAATGTTTCCTGTTGGCAGTCCTTGGAACTGATCAATTGAAATGGAACACAGAATGAATCTTTATCTCTTGTTCATTGTGTAATTAAGATAAAATTCCCATAAAATATATGTTTCTAATAAACTATTAAAAATAGCTAATGAAACATTTAGAAGCCAACAGTTAGATAATCCTCTTTCTTTTTCCTCCTCAAAATAAATCTGAACTGACCAATTGGTTAATTTCCCTTTTAAGTGCTTGTGCTCCAAAGCAACTCTTCTTCCAAGAAAGCACTAGCTGTTTCCTGGATACTTACACACGCACAATGACTCACGATGGAAGAGATTCAGTAAACACACAGCTGTACCGAACACGAGCTAAGCTCCATTCAAGGCCAGGAAAGAAAATGAGCACAAATAAATATTAAGGAGGTACGGGGGGAGGGTGGGGGGGGATGGAACGCAAACAAGATCTGTCCCCGCAGCTCGTGTGGCTTTGCTTCAATTCTCTTAGCCATAGCTTTGTGAAGACAGATGACATTCAATTCGATGTGTAATGCAAAATAGACAATAACTGCTGAAACTTGAGACAGCTGCCAGGTGTAAAAAAAAAAAAAAAATAGGAAGAAAAAAAAAGGAAGAAAAAAAAAGAAAAGATGATAAATCCATAAATTAATGAAAGACATCTGCTTGGGAATATAAACGATCAGAGAAGCAGGGCCGTGCAGCTGATCCTACAGCAGGGCCCAAACAACCTGAGAATCTAAGTGATGTCTGTTTACCAAGCTCGAGATAACCTTACCTAACGCGGCAGCCGGAGGAGCAGCCGCCAGCCGGAGCAGCAAAAAGGCAAATGGAAGCATAATAGGTTGTGAAGGCTGCAAGGGAAAATTCTTTTATTTTTTTTTCCAAGAGAAATCTATACTGGCGAGGTGGGCTGTGCGGCAGTTCTGAGCACATGCCTCGGGTCCCTTTAGGTTTCCTAAAGCATTTTGAAACCTGCAGAATTTTGATTTTCTCCTTATTCTGGAATTAACTCTTTCTAGGGGCTTGTGCATGAAACCTGAGATGGGGAGCTAAAATCTCAACTCTCCCATTTCATGACCATGACAAGAGCAGGCTGGGACTCTACTGAGAACTTCTGCATCCTCAATGGAATATGTGACTTTTAAAAAGTTTATATATATATATATATATATATATATATATATATATTTTTTTTTTTTTTTTCCTGTAGGTTGAGGTGGTGAGAAGTCATGAATCTACATGCGTCCCTATCACTAAAACCATGATGGACCCCAAGACCCCAAATAATGGAAAAGAAGGACTTGTGTGGATCGTTCCACAGCTCAGAGATTCATTTCTAACCCATGTCTTGGGGGTTGGATTTTAATTTCACACCCTTCAAAAGCTCTCCTTTCTAAACTTTGAGTGCTCTCAACCTTCTTTCCAAGGGCGGAGGAGGGAAAAGCTGGACTCCTTCACCTGTGCATCTTGGTGGCTATAATACGGCTCTTGTGCTTTAATTGGGGGTATGCAAATGTCTGAGGTCTAAACAAGGCTATTTTTCTTGAGATGCAAAGAGGATGAGTGACAAGGAACATCACGAAGAAAAGCAATTGGCTGTCTTGTTTCTTTTGGGATTTGAATAAAACTTAATATTTGGTTAAATAGATTCATTTGCAAAGATACTGGAACACGTTTTTTTATATTCAAGACACGAGCTCTTTGACCAGGTGCACTGACTTTTGGCTTAATGTGCACACAGCCTGGGTTTCCTTCTTCCTCGAGGCGTGATGAGGGAGTGCATGTGTCTGTAGCCAGACATACTCAGGTGCTCAATTTAGAACGGGCCGGTTTGACAAGCTGGAAATTTCTTCAAAAATCAGATGATGCCCTTTGGCTTTGTAATCATTCCTTAAGAGTTCAATTATCTATAGCAATTCAAAAAACCAGAAACTCAAAAAATAGAAATGTACTACCATCGATTGTAGTGGTACCAATTTCAGCTCATTTCTATTGCTCTTTTCTAGGCATCACTGTACGATAGGTTCAACGATGGCCCTGTATCCCTAAAAGTGGAGTAAAACACCACTCACTGTGATGCCCAGAGATTTCGTCAAACCAACCTTGAGAAAGCTCTCTGTGATAATTGGACCAAATAATTGTGTAGAAGCGTGGAATATGTGTACCATTAAGTAAATCAAGGGAGGGACTCATAGGAGCAAAGTGGATACAATTCAACTCGCCAACAAATACTTGGATTCTCAGCTGCTTCCTAATCGTGAGACTAACTCAGGTAGGGTGGCGCACTCCTGTCATCCCAGCACTTGGGAGGCTGAGACAAGAGGATCGCTGAAATTCAAGGCCAGCCTGGGCTACAAAGTGAGCTCAAGGCCAGCCTGAACTGCAGAGTGAGACCCTGTCTCAGAAAGACAATAAAACAAAACAAAACAAAAGAATTGTGAGACTATAGGACAGGTTGCTTGCTTATCATCTTCCTGGGAAACCATTACGCCAATGAGCAGAATGGTTACAAGTAAAATGTAGCGGAGGAGGCAGAGAAAGCAGTGAGGTTAAGAGGTCAAAAAGCCAAAATTATAGTCATTAACTACAGCAAGAGGCTCACAGCACTCAGCTATGTGAAGGAAAGACCTCCAGGTGGGTTGGTAACTAACATTTCACAGGAGCATGGGTGTGTCCCACCCTGGCTGCTCCACGGTCTTATTGGCAGGACGCAGGAGAAGTTACTTGTTGGTGGGAGAAGTAACTATTTTCTTTACATTTGAGATCTATGCAAACATAAGGAACTTCTTCCCATTCCAATCCTTGAAATTCCTCCAGGGATTTAGAAAGAGGCCCTGAGCAACACAACCTGTTCATGGCTGACACCTAAAGCCATGTAAAAGATGAGTGGGTTTTTGTTTTTTGTTTTTGCCTAGAACACCAAATTAACTTAAAAAAAAACACAATTAGAATTAGTTGGTGATAATGAGGAATCTAAGTTAAAGCATAATATAGCACTAGGAACAAGAGTTTTAGGACTTTGAAACCTGGCTTCGAATGTTCACCAGAATGGGCATTCATATTATCTCTCTGTCTCTGTCTCTGTCTCTGTCTCTGTCTGTCTGTCTGTCTGTCTGTCTGTCTCTGCGTCCCGTATTCTCCTTCTCTCCCCTTTTTCCTTTCTCTGTGCATGAAAGGAGAACCTAACATCACTAACAAGTACTCAGCAACCTAACAAGTATTTTCCTACTTCTTTTAAAATGAAATTCAAGGATCTCTGAGGTCCAACAGACCTACAATCTGGTGCAAACTCTGAAAGATGTTCTTCATGTAAAGGGGGAAAACCCATCCACCTTCTTGGGTCCCCCCACTTGACCTTTCTCATCACCAACACCCCTTATCCCCATCATTTTGACCAAAGTCTCTTGCCTGCTTGCAATACATGAAAAGCACAGTGCTTTGTGACGGGTGCACTGAACTTTAGATTTCTGAAAGTCCAAGTTGAATCAGCAGCCACGCAAGGACTCAGCTCTCTGACCTCTGCATCTGTCTCTTCCCTTTATCAACTGACTTTTCGTCTTCTTCAGCACGGACACAGACTCCAGGTCCAACCACCTCAGGGGTCTCATGCCTGTGGTTCCTCTACCTCGCCAAAAGGCTGCACCACTACCGTGAGAGCTGGCTGGGAAAATGACCCAGGAAAACATCTTTCTGCCATAGCTGGGACTTCACACTTACGTGGCAGCCTCTGGAGTGGGCTCAGAAACTAAAATGTCAGTTTCTAGTCATCAAGATGATTGCTCAAAATCCTCAATTTAGTAACAGCCAACTTAATTGCTAAATTTTATATCCATCTGTTAATTTATTATATAAGAAATATTGCCTCCACCTGCCCCCTAAATGCTATTATTCTAATACCCCCAAAAGACTAACCATCATAAGAGTTTCCAAATATTTAAGAAAAGGACTTCTTTACAGAGAAAAAATAAATCAGTTAAAAACATCCAGAGTTCAGGGTATGTTGACTAAAACAGATAATCAGCATCTCTACATAAAGGTCAGGATCAGAATGTAAAGGAGTCAGAAAAAGAGCCATTTTTAAGTTGAATACTGCTGAGTTTTATATTTAATTGTGCTCTCCTGCTTTCCAAAATAATTTGCTTTGTGTATGTTAGGACAAAAGATTTCTGTGTATGGCTGAGCAGAGGTTAATCATGCATAGAAGCAGCTGCACCAGGCCCAAAGAACAGACTTTGGGTGAGCGAGAGAGGCTGATGCCATCTGAATAAATCAGTACCTGTGTATTTCCTTGAAGAAAAAAGTCTCACTTGGAAATTAAAAGTCTAGAGAGTCTAACTCCTCACCCAGGGCCGCCTTCTTCCTACTCCAACTGCTAAGCAGCTGCCCACCAATGAAGTGTGCTCCTGAGACCTAATCGGGCCTTCAATACAAAGTCCAGGAGATTCGCAGATGGCTTAGGATGAGAGTTCCACTTAACGGATCTTATAGATCTGAACTCTGGCTTTTCTCTGTACTGCATAGCAAAACATACAGCATCTTTACGAAGCATCTGCAGTTGTTCAATGTTTACAGTGAGAATTTTTTGTGTGTGATCTTTGAATCTACAGAGAGAAAGGGAAAGACAGAACAGAAAGAGTACAACACACACACACACACACACACACACACACACACACACACACACGCTCCTGGGAAAGAGCATCAGATACCAGCTCCTGGAGGCAATTAACAACTTATGAAAGTTGCAAGGACTGTTTAAATCTAAGCTTTCCTGCAATCAGAAATGCCACCTGCACGCTGCTAAGAGCTGTTACATTGTATACCAGGGGAGCCTGCATGCTTAAGATACTGATCTACCTTACCCTACAGGCTGTGTCAAGCAAGCCTTTGGGGCAACCTTTCCCTTTGTTTTGTTGTGCTTGTTCCTCCAGGGGAAAAAATAAAAGGATATTGCACTTCCCGAGTAGGGTGAGATTTCGGACATGTCTTGAAGATCCCCGCACTCGGACTTTATGAGCGACAAGGAGAGCCCTTCAGCCGCGCTGGGTGGGTGTGCTGGTGAGCAAGCGTGGTGGCTCAGGTGGTGAGATGACATCTTGGTCCTCAGGCTCGTCGTGTCCCTAGTTAAGTCTAAGGATTCAGGAGAGGCTCTGTCCTTTCCCGAGAAGGAGCCGGAGGGAGCACCTAACGGACTCTGAAATGGGTAGGCCATCAAGGGGAGGGGGAAAGGGTGGCGGAAGGTGGAGGTGGTGAAGCCCGCAGTGGCCGAGAGAGGCGACTGGTGCAGGGGCTGGTGGTGGCCGCCAGCGGCCGGCCCGGAGGCAGACTGGTCAGAGGAGTTTTTGCGGACCACCAGGGGCAGTGCTTCTGTCTGGTCTGTGGAACTGGGCATCTGCACGTTGCCAAAGGTGTCCAGGGGGTTTGGAATGATGACGTCGCCAAAGCACTGCAGGCGCTGGTTGGCAGTGTGGAAATTGTGGTTGTCCCCATTGACTGCAAACCTGGCCTGGGGGATCTGGAGAGGTGGGAAGACCTGAGGAATCTGGCGGGAGGGCTTGGCCGAAAAGACTTTGACCACAGTGTCTACGACTTGTGACATGGCAGTGTTGAGCTCCTGTTTCAGGGTCTCAGCCAAGTGCTTGCCTTCCGGTTGCAAGGAGTTTGGCCCGTGCTCTCTCTCTTTGTTGCTGCCTTCTCGCTTGGGCTTGTTTTCTGCCATCTCCTGCTCTCGGATGAGGGCCCGCGCCCGGTCGATGAACTGTCCCGGGTCCAGCTCGCACATCTCACTGTCTGACCTCCCCACCGAGTCCTGGGCCCGCGCCTCCAGGATCTCGGAGCGCATGCTGTCTTCGGACAGGTTTCCATCTTCATCATTTTCAGAATCGGTGCTGTCGTAGATCTGGTAGAACTTCTCCTGCAGCTGCCGCAGCTGCTTCTGCATGTCCTCCAGCTGCTGTTTCAGCTGTCGGCGCTCCTCTCGCTTCTGTTCTTTGCGGGCTGAAACCAGCTGCTGGAAGCTCTGTTGCTGCTGCTGGGGCAGCTTTTGCTTGCGTTTGTTTTCTCGGTAACTTTCTCGGGGACTCACAGACTGCGGGGCCATCTCTCTTTCATTTTCATTGCCCCTTAATGCCACACTGGGGGAATGGCTCATCCCCCGGATTATATTCTCCACCCGGGCACGCTTTGCTCTCAGGTGCTCGTCACATAAGCGATCCATATCAAACTGGCTCATAGTAGGCCTGCCAAAAGGGGAAAGACACTCAGGGGGGCTGTCTCTTGAAGAGTTGCTGCATATATCCTCCTGATGTACTTCGGAGCCCGTACTGGAGAGACCGCTGGCTTGGAAACTGGGCTCCGTGCCACCATTTTTGTTCATGTTATTTTTCAACAGCTGGGAAATTATGGTTGCTCCTGGAAAAGGCATCATGGCATCTTCATACGAGTTCGCCCTCTTCAGCAGCTTGCGGAGTACATTTGACTTTTCCCCATCTGCATGCTGTACCACTGCATACTCAACATCCTGCTCGGAACCTTGGGGATTCATGGCACTAAAAAACGTCGCTCTTGCCTTAGCAAAAAACGCAGATGCTGTCCCTACCGTCCTTTTCACTCCAATGTCAACTCTTCTCCTCTTGGTTTGCCGGCTTAAGAGGGCTGTGCTGTCATGGTCAGGCATCACTGGACGGTTATTGTGCCATCTTCAAAAGCTCGTCAGCTGGGCACAGCTCAAGAATCCCGGGACCCTGGCCAACAGAACAAAAGGACTGATGAATCATTTTCTTTAAATTTCTCCAAATTTCCTGACCTCAATCCTGAATCAAATGCAAAATGCATAGGCTCTGGGATTTATGGCACATTACAATTATTGCAATTTATTATGCACTCTGCTTGAAATGAAACATTTTTAAATATTTCTGCTCCACTGGTTTAAGATGGATTAAGATTAAAAAAAAAAAAGCAAAAACTGCTTAAGCACCAGTAATATGATTCTCTTTCACAAATGCCTAAAATGATACTGTTTATCTTCAGAAGAAACAGTAGATTATAAGAACACAGCCTCTGACAACCAATTGATTAAATTTTGGGCTTTGAGATTCATATTATAAAAGAAGATGAAAGTGGTCTATACTTAAGAAATAAGGTTAAATTTTGAGGCTGCGTGAAATTTGGATGATAAATTCCATTTCTGCATTAAAATTATTGTGGTCTGAATGCTACTAAAGGAAAAGACTCTGAGGTAAATGCAAATATTCAACACATACCTTTTATTACTGAATTTTAAAATATTTTTGTCATATGCGAAATGGGAAGAACATCCTATTCAGCACCTTTCAAACATAAATGAGCAATTCAGCATCGAAGTCAATGCATAAATACTCATTTTACAAGTCTGTTCATTTAGCAGAGTTGCACATTGTTATTATTGAAGTCACATGTGATAATGGTATCTGTTGCCCTATGGAAATGTCACTAGGAGCACACTTCTAGATTTTCATATTGTCCTTCTGATGGCTTTAATTATTAGAAAATTGGATTCACTGCAAAGGAAGGGTGTTGTCACATTGTAGCATAATAAATCACTGGATGAGGAAAAGATAAATACATCTTCAGGACTAGTTTGCCTGGGTAAAAATCTGCCAAAATAGTTCTCCAAATGCCTAAAGAAACTCTTTAATGCTCATCATTGTGCATTTTATTTCCTCTGCCAAGTAAAAGGAAAGAAAGAAAAACAAAACACCACCGAAAGATACAGGAGGAAAGCAACAAAACATCAATCAGCTATGTGAGAGGGGGGAATACTTTCTTTGATTCTTGGGGACCGAATACAAAACAGGAACATCCTTGCTTGCCTTTTATAAAAGGCACTTGACATATGTGTGACTCATTAACTAGCAAGGCTGATCCCAAATTTTGTATCTGTGTAAGATGTCACATCTTTTTGTTTACAATTAACATTTTATGAAGAAAATGAAAAAAAATGTTTTGCATGCCAGGTTTATGTGCTACTGAACTTCACGTTCGCTGAGCAGAGCGCATCTTCACAATAACAGGCTCTGTTGCCAAAGGCAGCGTGCAGAGTGTCTGGAACGGCTCCCATCTCTCTCGGTTCACCTGTAAAAACATCTACGTGCTCCCTAGGACTGCATCTGCGGCTAGTTTTAAAGAATGACTACCCATGCAAATAGGCATAATTTCAGCATGAGATAACCTGTAAAAATCAAGAAAATGCTCGGTGCTTACATGGCAACAATATGTATGCTTTTTAACCTGGCACAGGTTTCATCATGCAGTATTTGATCTTGGTGTCTATGTGAAAATGTGGCTTTTAAAAAAGCCTGTGTTAGAGTATCATGAAAGCCAGATGACCATTCTTTCTGCAGGTTTTTGTAACCTTGAGGATAAAATGCTTCCTTTACATTTCAGGATGAAATGTCCTGAACTCTGGATGGAAACAGAGGTCTTAATAACTTTAATCCTGGGCTCAAAATTGGATTCAGAATGATGGAACTCCTCACATACTACTAATAAAATTGGAATACAAAAACACAGTGACAAATATTTCACTGACACATTAGACCTGATAAATCAGGTAGAGCCATCAGGTGAGAGAAGAAAAAGGTTGAATTATTTAAAATATCTATTAATTACAGGGACATTTGAATGGGGGGGTCACAACAAGACTCTTTCGTGTGTATATGAGCTTTCCAAAAATACAGCTTACGATTTAAAACTATGATCCCTTTCTTTTTGTGTACAAATATTTTTTCTCTTTAATATATCCAGCAGAGCACATGGGTCTCTATTCAAAATGCTGAGCAAACTTCCTGCCATATTTCCCCCTTATTCTCCTTTGCACACAAGCTGGACTTTGCTCCTGCTCATCTTGCCATGGGAAGATGTAGCAGAGGCTCAGAAAGGACATGCTGGTGTCCTTGATGAGCACAAGGTCATCCCAGGCATCCTTCCTTTCCCAACTGCCACGGACCTTTGCATCAACTACACTTCCTCTCCTCTATCCTAGGTATCAACAGCTGCATCCCTGATCCTGCCAGAGCCAAGAAGAGGGCTGGGCTCTTCCTAAGGTGGAAAGACATGATGCTTTCTTTCGTCTCCAGTGCAATGTGAGTGTTAATTCAACATGTTCACCGAGTCTGTGCACACCAGCCATCCTGTAACTGTCTCCAAATTCATCAGACCAAACTGATCTTTTACAATTGTCTTTCAAGCAGCGATAATTTTTCAGTTAAATACAGACTTCTTTCTGTTTTGAGCTAAGAGAATTTCAATAGTTTTAGGCCCTATTGTAAAATATCTAGCTGAGACATAACACGAAAGACAGGACGACTGGGGGATAACAGAAAAACTTATATAATCCAGCAAGATAAGGCATGATAGTATGAGGCACCAAGGAAAACAGCTCTGCTTATGGCTTGGATCTAAGGTGAGAAATAAAGTTTATCCACACTGAGACCAGGGAGGTTATAGCCAAGGTAAAGAATATAACTAGATCACACAGCACTTTACTAGTGTCGTATTTCATAAACAATATATACCTATGAGCATATTTACTCTATAATAAAATGCACTATCAAATGATCACAATGTATCAGATCACTTAAAAACATTTCCCAAGTGTTTCTATGATTTTCCAGTGCAGAATCTAAAGGATGTTATGTAATGACTTTATTACTTATATGTCCTTCCTGTACATTAAGATTTTCAAAAACTCCTGCATGTCTCAACATATGTATTAAACCTCAACGTTGTCACAGTAAATATTGATTCTCATATTTTCATTTTAGCATTAATTATGAATGTAACCAGGCGACATGAAGCTTTTTGATCAGCGTATGAAAATGGGGGACATTAATATCAGCAAAGAGACAGAAGAAAACACTGATGTGGAAACTGAACCCAAATTATTAAGTAACTATGCTCTGTTCTTATAAACTTCTCTTTAATTAATATACAATCTATCTATAATTTTCAATTATTATTTTGTTGTTCTAGCTGCCATCTAAATCTAGGCAAATGCTTTAATAACTCCTACACAATAGACAGCATAGCAATTCTCCACAGAAAAAGATACCATTAAGATATGATGAAGTCAGGTTTTTAACTGCCTCACAAGATTCTTCATTAAAATCTGAATTATCTGACATTCTCTTTAACATAGAGAATCCTAAGGATACTGAGTTGGCAGAAAAGCATTTTCAGTAAAGTATTTCAAAGGAACATTGCAAGATGAACAGAAAGTGGTTTAGAGCTGCGCTTTAATAAAGAAGTTATTTGGGAGAAGGAGATGCAACTTTTACTGCAGCTATCTGGAGTCCAGACCCTGGACAAAGAAGTGTTTCATGATGGTAATTATCCAGATAGTTCAGACAAATCTTTTCTGAGATAGGGAAAGTGTAAGGTTGGCTGGCTTTCCTGCTGGATCGTTTAGCTTATCTGTTTTTGTTGATAAAATTATTTGAAGAATTTACTTACATGTTACTTCTTTTAGGATATCAGCTTTAAATGTGCCTCGAATCTGCTTGGGGTTCACCTGCTTAGGTGATTTCGAGTGGTATTTTATGAATACAGAGCACTGAAAGTCAATCTGGAAAATCAGTAACTCAAGAGGGACAGAATCGGACGACTTGATGTAGAAGTTCCCCAAACCACTAAGGTGTCTGTCCTCTGTTCACTGTGCTCAGGAGTTCATCACCGCTAATTAGCAACTTTTCCTTTGGAGACATCCCTGCTTCCTACCAGGTTAAGAATATTTATTTTGAAGAACCCACTTGGTATAAGTGAATACTTCAGATAACAAAGATTACATTGACAGGTTTTAAAATTTCCTATTATGACAGAATTCTTAAATTGCCACCGTTTCATTTACGATTCTCCCATCTTATTAAAAATTCCATATATTGTTCACTTGCAAAATGAACGTGTAACATTGTCTGAGACATGCCTGAAATATTGATTTCTAATTATTGAATTGTAACAATTCATCAAATTGGGTAGTAAAAGTGTAAGAAATCATCTCACAAATATACACTTACACTTGTTTTTTTTTTTTGCAGAAAATTGGAATACTCTAAGCATCCTCTGAGATAACACGTTAGGAACACGTTAGGCAGTAAGAGTTGGGAATTATATGTCCCTTCCAATTTATTCAAAATATTTAATTAGAACTGTATAATAGTACATCACACACAACCCATTTCCATAGTATTGCACCACTAACATTTTATAAATTCTCTTTAAAATTCTAAACATAAAAATCCTCATATTAAGATTGCAAATTTGAGACCAGCCCTGAAATGCTACACATAGGAAGTTGGTGGGGAAAAGGCCTTTTTGAGCTTTGAACAGATAGAGAGGAAATCTGGCAACTTACAGACTAAGCAGGCTGAGGTTCGAGCCCGCACATGCTGCAGAGGGGAGCCCATGCTAGTGAGGACTGAAGTGGGGACAAAGATGCATGTTGTGTATGCGTGACTTTTTTCCCACAAGGTGGTGATTAAACTAAATAGACTTCTGCATATCGTAAGTGCCAAGCATAGATAACCTCTATTAAAAACAAAGTAAATGAACATAGCCATAGATGACATTTTAATCACCAAAGAACTTCAGAAGCATCCAAGGAAAATATAGGGGGGGGTATTGAAGTTTAAGTAGAAAGAATAAATGACATACTATCTCATTTTCTTGGAAACAGTGATAACCACCCAAACCACAAAAACCTTTTACCATTTAACCTATTTCCATGCAGCTCAATTTAAAGAAGTAGCCTGACATTAAAAAGATTTTTAAAGATCAAGTTTTAAGAATCCAGACACAGGTTAACACTGATCCTCCCCCCCCCCCCCCATCAAGCCACAGTCCTTAACTTCAGCTGGTTTGCCCTTCTACACCTATGCCCTGCCTAGGCTAACCTCAGTTCTCTCCTTTTTTCTTCCTCACCATGCACAGCCCATTTCATGTCACAAATACTCAGTAAGAACTCTGAGAAACTCATCATAGACTGATTGCCCAAATCTTGTATGAAATCGAAAAACACAGTTAGCTCTCATGTGCATGAGATCTTCCTCTCCATCAAGTCCTCTCTAGGCCCTCTGGCACAGGTCTGGAACACTGACAAGTGCATTCTTACTTTAGGAGATTATTTAACATATACCTTGAAAAAGTCCAAGCACGTACCTATTCTTTCTGGGCCGGGAGGAACCAGCACATTAAAAGACAGGCTTTCACACCAGTAACACTTTCAGACCGACTGTGGTATTTTTGGCAGTTACACATCACCATAGTTGTCCAACACACGCACACACACACACACACACACACACACACCCCAAGGTCTGTCTCTCTCTCTCTCCCTCTGTGTGTGTGTGTGTGTGTCTCCCAGTCCCTTCTCCTCCCTCTCTCTGCCAAGTACAGACCTATGAGACAGGCATAAACCGGAGGGAACGAAAAGGAAAGTCAGTCTCCCTTCCACCTGCTGCCTGAAGTGGGGGTTCTTTTGGCTCCCTAGCAGACAGAAGCCTGAAACACAGCCTTAGCAGCAGCCTGCCAACATCCTTAAGAAAAATAAACAAATACATACCAACTGGACACCAGCACTCCCACCCCTGCTCCTCCCAAAGAACTCATATGGTGGGCCTCAAAATACAACAGTCCAGTAGCTAGTAGCCCCAGAACCCTTAGGAGCCAAGACAACCATAAATTCATAACCCTCTACAGCCCTCCAGCAAGCCTTGAGGTCTGGAGCCCTGCAAACAGAGGAAATTTACACCTGTCTTTCTTGACACAACACACCTGTCAGGCCCTGCCCATGCGTACTCTGCTAATAGGCATCTGCCTACCTAGTTTAGGAAAGGAAATGATTTTTTTTTTTTTGTACCAGAAAGCGGGGGTGGGGTGGGGGTGTGAAAAACGAGACTCTTCTAGCCTTGACTTTGAGAGGAGGCCACCCCAGCGCTTGGTCTGTTTTCATAAGCTTAAGGAGACAACACAGACCTTCTCGGAAAAATAAAAACAAGCAGGTGAGCTCTCAGTCTTCCCCAGGCAGGGAAGGGCACCGGGCTGCCAAGAACAGCAGTTTCTCCCTGCAGCCCGGCTCCCGGGCTAGAGAAGGCTGTGGCCCGTCCTCGTCCGCCCCCCTCCCGGTTCTGCTCCCCGTAGCGCCTGGAGGAGTCTCAACTTGGGAAGAAGCTGGGAAGGAGCCGGGGCCCTGCAGTCTGGGAGCTGCCCCCCCCCCGGCCCCCCATCCCTGTCTCCACTGACGCCGTGCGCGCGAGAGGACTACTGGCCCGCTCGCCAGGGGAACAGACAACTTGCTAAACTGGACTTCGGGTGCTGTCCACCGCCCCCTCCCCCGTGTGCTCGGGCAAGAGAGTGGCTCTTCCTCCCTCTTCCCGCCCAGCTCCCGGCGCTTCCAGCCACGATTCCTCTCACCTCCTCCGCTCTCTTCCCTCCCCCATCCTCCGCCAAACTGGGGCGAAACAGTAGGTACCAGCCGGACGGGACCTGCCTGGAGCTGCGCAACAGCACAGAGCACCGCAGACGCCTGCGGGGTGCCTCGACCCGCACCCGAAGAACACCCTTCCCCGCCTGGATCGC
This sequence comes from Cavia porcellus, assembly GCF_034190915.1. Taxonomy (NCBI): domain Eukaryota; kingdom Metazoa; phylum Chordata; class Mammalia; order Rodentia; family Caviidae; genus Cavia; species Cavia porcellus. The sequence continues at coordinate 11,495,750 of NW_026947509.1, forward strand.
AACCCTGCTTCTTCGAGGCGCGCGGGCCCCCCAACCTAGCGACCCCCGGGCTTCGCGGCGTGGCCTTACCCGACTCCACGCGACCCCGGCGCTCCTTTCCTGGGACCCATCACTGTCCCGCTCCAACCCCGATTTCAACACTGCAGCTCGGATCGCGTAGGGAGAGCAAAGTCGTAGAGCGCCCCCTCCCCCGTGCGCCCTCTGCCCAGTTCCCGGGCCTGCGCCCCGGTTAAAAAGGAGAAGTGGAAGGTATGCAAATGACAAGCAAATTGGAAGAGCTGGGAAGAAAGGCGGCTATAATAAACAAGACAAAGGGAGAGGACGTGGGGAGGAGCCCCGGACTTTTCGCCCAGGGAGATGGAAGGCTGAGGCTCGCCGGAGAGCAGAGACCCTGGCGAACAAAAAAGCGACCCGGTCCCCTCTGCAGTCCTCTCCGGGGAAGAGAGGGCAAGAGAAAGCAGGGAAGGAAGCCGATGCCTCCTCGCACCCCAGAAACAAGACACAAAAGGTGACAAGATCAGCGACAAGTCCAGCCTCCCCCACGTCGCCAACACACCACCCCCAGCCACCAGCAGGAAAGAGAAAGAAATAAAAGCCAAGCGGGTCACTTACTCGCGGGATGGGGGGGGGGGCGGCGGCGGAGCGTCGGGTCCCACGGTGGCTCCTGCTTAGAAACTGTTTAGAGGCTATTTTATTAGGATTCATTTAAATAACACTTTCTCCTGGAAAAAAACTGTGCGCACGGGCGTAAGTCCTGGGAGGCTCTTTTCTCTCCGTCTCATTCAGGAGCAAGCCAGTGCAGGAGGGTCTGGGGAGGGGAGGGGACTGCGAGGGGGAGAAGATACTTACGCGGCGCAGAGAGCGGTGGGACGGAGTCTCTCTCTCTCTTCCTCTCTCCCTCAATCTCGCTCTCTCTTTCTCTCTCTCTCTCTGTTTCTCTCTCTCTTTTTGCCGGCAGAGAGCGGAAAAGGCGCGCGCGCGCACGCTGATGGTTTGCGGGTGATGGATGTGAGATCGGACCGGGGCCGGTGAGTCGCAGCGAGGGCGAGCTAGAGAGGAGGGCAGGGCGGGAGCGGGGCGCAGAGGACAGAGGAGAGGAGCCGAGGAGAGCAGCGCCTAGGAGGAGGAGGAGGAGGAAAGGAGGAGGAGAGGAGCTGCGAGGGCGCAGGGGCGCGCGGAGCGGGGGCGCGGGGCGCGGACCGACCGGCCCCGGCTCCTCTGCGCCGCTGCGCTCTCGCCCGCTGCAATGGTGTAGGGTTTCAGAGCGCTCCCTCGGCCGAGGGCTCCGCTCCACGACAAGATTTACTTTAAGACACAGCTGAAGGAAACAGGAAGACTGCACGTCACAGTCTGACTGACGTACCCGGCCCCAGCACCCAATCGCGAGGCGCCTTCGGATTCAAGGGGGGATAGCGAGGCAAGAGAACTTGGGAGGAAAAAAAATATATAAAAAGGGGTGGGTGTGGGGGGGTGCGGGGCTGGGAAGAGAGGAGGGGAGAGGGGCCCCGCGCTCCCCCTCCCCGGCCCCCACCCACCCCGCCCGCGCTGCTCCGGGCGCAGCGACGCCGGCCCGGCCACGGCGAGCCATCTGCGGGCGCTGCGCACCGCTCTCGCAGGACGCAGGTCTTCGTCGTCTTCTGTGCGTGCCTCTGTGTGTGTGTGTGTGTGTGTGTGTGTGTTCGCGCGCGCGCGCGTGTGTTTTCCATTGCCCAGATACAGCTGATCGAGTTCGCCAGTGGCCGAGCGAGCTAGAGCTCCTCGGACTTGGGTGCAGGGAGGCACGGAAAAGTAGCCTGCAGACCAAGTGGGGCCTCGAGCGTTGGCGGTGGTGGTCCAGAAGGAGGGAAGGGGGGATCCACAGATCATTCTGTTTTAAAGCGGTCCTGCTTAGGATCCACCATACCTGTCGCCCTTCCTTTTACAGAGGAGGTGGACGGTGAAATACAGGTAGGTTTGGGATTAAACTGAGAGGTGCCAGAGGTTTCCCACCGAGTTCGCTGCATCTGATATTAAAAGATCAGCACTGGCTGAGTCCCAGGCAATCACCGTCAAGATTATTAGGGAACAAGGCTATTTACCCTCGGTCACCTCTAACGATATTATTTGGACGACTGATACAGCAGCTATTTAAAAATATATGTAATAAACATGATCTCGCCATGACCCCCTTCCGTCTCAGTGACCCCACACCGACTAAATAAAGCAGTTCAACCCGGGATTTACGCGATGTGGACGCCAGAGTAACAAAGTTTAAAGTTGATTACGCGAGAATGTCAAACGCTAAAATCTCGGACTTTTAACTTAAAACCGAAGAAAGTTTATTTCGGCTTAGTTTATCTTAGATGAGAAATAACCAACACGGGTTCTTTAGATAATGCGGTTTTGGGCTTCGCAAAGTAACAGACGCTGAAGACAGAGCCTCCAGCCGCGGCTAGGAGGTCCCCTGGCTGGGGACAGCACACGACTTTTAAAAATGCAGCCGCGTTTACGGCTTAAAGATCCTATAAAAGCAGAAACATCCATACGTACTCCATTAGGTACTATATATATATATATATATATATATATATATATATATATATACTTGGATGGGGACAAATAGTTTTCTCGTGTCCCTCAAAATTTAATCAGACCAAAGGTTGAATCATGTTGTGACCAGAGTATTTATGCGGTGCATAGCTAGTACACTGGGCTGGCCAACACAGGGGGACACCGGTCCTTTCTAGGACATTTACTACAATTTCAGCTTCAGATTTATCACCCTGATAAGAGGATATTGTTTCCTCTTTGAATTAGAATAGCGATGTTAGTATGTCCCAGTCTGTACTCTGTAGGAAACTTTTGGCACACATGGTATTCAAACATTACGAAGAGGAGGAGAAGGAAGAAGAGGAGGAGGAATAATTAGGTTAACCATGGTGTCCACAGTAAGAAACTCACAGGAGCAATGCCAGCCTTCGGCTCGCCTCCTTCGGCCACCCTCAGACACTGGCCTCCCTTGATCAGGAAAACCAGAGGGGTCCACACCCCGGGCTCACACCTCCAGTGACAGGCTATTGTACCCAGTGTTCTAATGAGGATGTGATGGTTTAGACTGGGAACTGCAATACCTCTAATATGCCCATTGGATACAGCGTGGAACAATGCTTCTATTGGTTAGGTCCCTTCGAGGTAAGCGGGGACTTGGCATTCTCTGAGAATGGCTCCAAAGCACCTTTCCCCTGTCTTAGTCTTCTTCTTTATGAATCTGTGAGTTAGTATACAGGTTAGCATCTATCCACCAATAAAACCGGTAGGAGTAAGGGCTGTATACCCTCCACACCTTAAAACCATCTGTTCAGCTGGCCATTTAAATGAGACGCTTAGGGGAGGAACAGAGGGGGGAAGCAGAAGACGGGAGTCCAAGGGAGAGAGGGAGAGAGAGAGTTAGAGAAGATAAAGACCCTGGAAAGAAATGGCTTAAACTTCAGCCCGCAAGTTTGTGTCGGCTGCACCTAGCGTTTCTCTGCACGTTTAGCACGCACCTTCCCTAGGCAACCCCAGTCAGTCCTCTGTCACTCAGGCCCCAGTCAAGTGGGGTAACAACCTGCTGGGCAAACAAGGAGACTCCTGTGCCCAGCCCGGGGTGGGGGTGGGGGTGGTGTTCAGCGACTCAGCCCGCCACTCTCGCAGGAGCGGTTTGCAGCCCGTCTTAGGGCGCAGTTGAAATAGGAGCGCGCGCGACACCCGGCAGGCGGACGAGCTCGGTCTCCAGACCAACTCCGCTGGCTGCCACTGTCAGACCCGTCTTTTCCCCTCCTGGTGGGGCGACGTGCAGGCCGAGCTCCAGGCGACCTCTCTGGCCAGGACTGCGGGGCTTTCACGGGTTCAGTGGCCCTGGAGCAAGGCGTGAGGCCCAAGCCCCTATCCCGGGTGACTCTGTTTTCTGAGAGGGAAGAAGGGATCCGTCAGTCCGGAGAGGAGGAGAAGCCTGAATATTGGTTCCATCTCCGAAGCCGGAGGCCAAGCTGGGGTCAGCGCAGCGCAGCCCCGTCCTGTCTGCCCCTTGGCCGCGCTGATCTCTGCAACTAAAAGTCAGCGCAAGTTGTGACCGATCGGCTTCTAACCAACCCTCCCGGTGCAGACTGCGTTTGCTTATTTATCTGAAAAGTGATTCGTGTGTTCTTAAACGGCTCCTGCCGGTATCACCCTTGTCAAGTTTTGGGCTAAACACACTTGACATTTCCTCTGCCCTGTTCTTTCTTAAAGACAATAAGTGGGGGTGGGAGGGAAGACGGTGCGGAAGGGTAATTAAAAACCTTCCAAACAGCCATCCTCAGAGCCTAAAACCAGCTCTGGGAATTTCACCTAGATTCCTCCAGGGGCTACCTTGAGTGTGGGTGTGGAAGAGAAATGATCGAGAACCTGCCCGGTCACCCACTCACCCTTGCCACCAAGCTGAGCGTGGGAAGAGAAAGAAACCCAGCCCCGGGGTGCAGGCCGGCCTGCTGCAGGTCGCTGGTGGCAGACTGACTGCTGGCCTCTCTCTCCCCGACCGTCACCTCCTCCCCCTGCGCTGTGTGACGCCAAACTCAACCTGGATCTGTTCTGAATGGGGTGGGGGTGAAATGCCACCAGATCAGTAGGAGCAGCAGCTGTGGCGCAGTCTCTGGGGAACCCCACGCTCAGAGCCTTCTATCGAGGTTTGTTTAACCAACAGCTTTCAAAGTACACAGAAGCGAGCTCCAAAGAAGTCGAAATATCACCCTTACAAGAATTTGGAGCAAGGGGTGTTAACGGGAGGTGGGTTAATTTTTAAAATAATAAACCCCCTGTCCCCAAATCAGCGTCCTCCATTTTATCCAAAGGAGCACAGAGGGGTCAGAAAAGTCTACATTCACGGGAAAGACCGACTCCTGAGAAGGTGACCTCCAAGAATCTCTCCCCCTCCCCCACAAACGCACACCAGCGGTGGGTGAGGGAAGGTGTCAGTGATCTAAGGCCCCATTACTATTTGATTTTATGAAAGTGGGCGCATATCATCAAGGGTGTTGCGTTCCTGCCCCGAGGAGGGAGGAGTAGGCTGGGATCTCTTCGCCGCCAGCCCTGCTTTGCCTCAGGCCCCGAACTTTCCAATATCAAAATATTAACAGATGGTGGTTCAGCGCACGGAGGTTGTTACTTACATAATCCAGTCACTCCGCCGGGCCGCGCGGGGCCGGAGAGGCGCCCACCCGGCCGCGCGCGCGCCATTCGAGGGGGACTCTTGCTCCCGCAAATAATTTGCTTTTCTTCAACCCCACCCGGCGCTTTGTGGGCTAAGGTTTGGAAAGGCCAAGTTTTCTGTGTACAATGTACCTCCATCTGGGTGCGCTTTATCGTTTTTAATCCACAATGGTGGAGAAGTTGGAGACTCAAGGTCAGAGAAGTAGAGGGGATCCCTTGGGGGAAAGCTGGGTGCGCTCCCTCTGCATCTGGGGTGCCAGAGAATGGGATTTACGCAGTGTACACCTCTCCACCTCCAGCACCACCACCACGGCTTCCCATCAGCCTGTACCAAGGCAGGCTGGGCGCAGCCGAGCGGGAGTGGGCGGCGGTGGGTGTGAGCGGGCGCCTCTGCGCGCGGGGGCGCAGTGGGCAAAGTTAACGCGCAGCCTCTGGGCCCCGCTGCCCTTCCGAGCCGGGGCTGGATTTTTAGCGCTGGTTCCAGCGTCCCGGGAGTTCCTTGTCGCTGTGCGTCCGCCTTCTGAACAGCCTCGGCCGCTTCCCCAACCCCTTTGCCCCCGTCCTGTGCACCTCCGTGCGTGCCGAGCCTTCTCCCCGAGGGGCGCTCGAGGTGGCCCAAACCTGCCAAGACTACGCCTGCGTGTGCTGGAAAACTTTCGGGGTGGGCGGGAAAGCTGCAGCCTGCTGGCCCGGCGCTCGGCGGGAGCAGGGCTTCCGCGCCGCGGCTCCACCCGTGTCCTCTCCCTCCCGCCCGCCCGCCTGCCCTGGCTCCCGCCCCGAGCGGGGTGGCGCGCCCTCCTTGCCCCACCGAGCGAGCCCGAGCGCGGCGGCGGCGGAGCGGTCCCGGGGAGGGAGGGCGCGCCCCGGCTGCCTGGCCCCCTGCGGGGTCCTGGCCGCGCGCCCCCGGCGTCCCGCCGTCCCCTCCTAGCGCCCGCGGCTCTCGCCTGCGCCCCGCCCCGCCGCCGCAGCGGCTGCAGCCCGGCTCCCTGGCCTAGGCTGGGCGCGCGCGGGGACGCGGATGGCACCACCTGCTCCCGCGCGCGCTGGAGCGGGGACGCCGCCGCCGCCAGGCCCAGAGGTGCCCGCGGCCTCCTGACCCGCGCGGTCCCGCCGTGGCGGGGTGGCCGCGTCCCAGTCCAGCCCGGGACGCCAGGGACCAAGGGAGGCCGGCTGTCTCTTGGGAGCGCGCGAGGGGCGGGGTGGCGGAAGGGCTGGCGAACTCCCCAGGCGCCCACCCGCTCCTTTTGTCAAGCAATCTCAGGATTTGGGGCCACTACTCAGGCTTCCTTTTCTTTGGTCTTTGGTGTTGAGGGTGAGAATTCGGAGGAGCAGCTCGGTTTTCTGGGGCCTTGGTGATAGGACTTAAGTTACCCATACCGTCCATCTTACAAAGCTTTTATTCAGCGCGAGGAGCGGGATAGAAATTAAATAGGCAAAGGAAGGCCAGGACACGGGGGTAAGAGAAGGGAGCGCCTACTTTCCATTTATCCGGGGAGAAAGAGTAACTGCAAAGTTGTGCATTTTGTTTAAATTAGAACAAGACAGAGTTGAAAGCCAGATTTCTATATTTTTTCTGGTAATATATCTTTTATGAAGTATCTAAGTGTCTGTTTGTCATCATTTGGAGATCAAAAGGAAAATCCATATGCTGCGTATTTTTTCGAAATTGCTATTTAAATATGTTTTAAATGTTTTATCCAGCATGGAGTAGGAGGCTGGGAGGCAAGATCAGTGCGGAGGAGGAAAGCAGGGTGGCTGGATGTGGAGCCGTCTTTCCGAAGACCTGCTAGTCAGAATCACCAAAGCACTGTTCATAAAATAAAATGCCAATAAAGATTTCTGGGTCCACCTCAGGTAGATCAGTGGGAAGGGCAGGGGAATGGGGGAGCAGAGGCTCTGACTGTGTAATCTTGGAGTGTTAACCTGTCTGACCTCAGTTGTCCACCTGTAAAATGGGGATAATATCTGAGTCAGAGTTACTGAGAGGCTTCTACACACTCAGAATTGTTCAGCATGGGATCGGTGCTCAAGATACGGAACCTAACGGTGCAGAAGTGGGTGTACACACACTCATGCTGAAGTACATGGGATATACACGCAGGTGCACATTTGAGTTTAGGGAGAGTTGTCATCTTGGGTGTTTTATATGCTCGCCTTCCTTGTGTACAGTATACCTTTTAGGCCGTAAAGTAGAAGTTAGCCTTGGTGCATGTTTGGAAGCTAGATGTTGTGCTTCTGGACCTAGAGCTGTCCATCAGGCCCTGTGGACCACACTATTATTTCCCAACCTGAAATCTGCTTTTATCCTGCTCTCTTTGGCTCTTTCACATTCTCTTCCTCATAGAGGGAGAGAACGTTTCTAACAGAAGCCGTGGTCAGCCCGGTGAAACCACAGCACAAAGAGGTCTGTTCACGAGGGAACAACAAGCTGGAAAAAAGGTCACCATTCCCAGGAAAACAAGAACAAGTGCTTATCCCGTGTCATCTGCTTTTATATTTGAAATAAACAACTCCCTCTGATGCATGTGATGTTAAAAAAATCTTCCATAAAATTAGGAGCAAACTATGTCTGCAAGCACAGCCCAGGTTAGTGTGGGAGGGTTCCAGCCAGATGGAGGGGAGCAGGGAAGGAAGATGGGCAGGGAGGTAGCAGCTCAGGGCATCTGAGGCTCCAGTGAGTGGCACCCAGGGCAGCATGGGGGCTCTGTACTCCCTGAGCAGTCAAAGGGAAGCGTCTTCGCTGGGTGCCAGTCCTGTCCTATTCTTGGTGTCTTTGGGCCAGTGTGGAAGGTTCCTGCTATCTGGTCATTCTCTGTGCTCTGGAGGGCAGTGTCTCTGACCCTAGGGGACAAAAACAAAGGGCATCCCATGGTAACTATGAGCAACAGAAGCCAGGACCAGCTGTAGGGAGATAGGTGGCAGCTTCCCGTGGAGGAAGGGACACACAGCACTCGGGTGCAGGGGTAAGAGGCTGGGCCAGTCCAGGCTGGGGGTATGGAGTCAGGCTGGGCAGGGGGAGCTTGAGCACGTTCCAGGTCCCAGGGGAGAAAGCTGCTGGGTGAAGAAATGGGGTTGTAGGAAGGAGGATTTGGAGTTGGGGGAAGACAGTGGGTGCCAGTCTGAGGGGTGAGCATGACCTGGGGTGCAGTGAGGGCAGTAGATGGGGTGAGTGGAATGTGGAGCTCCTGCTCTGGCCCCAGGTGAGTAGGGTGGGGTGGTGTTGTCTGGGGGTGCTGGGGCACAGGCAGTGCAAAGCCAAGGCAGGAGGCTAAATTTGGCCACTGCTGCACCGGGGTGAAGAGAGATGAGTCTTGGCTCTCACTCATCCAGACTTTTGAAGTTGCTTGCTTGCTAATCCTGGGTTGGCTGGGGGACTTGGCCCTGCAGTCTGGCGGCAGTGGCAGCCAGACATCCCAGGCTCTCCCTTGGGGGGTCACCGTGTGTGTGTGTGTGTGTGTGTGTGTGTGTGTGTGTGTGTGTGTAGGGACATTAAGCCCTGTGGGTCCCAGCCTCCTGCAGCACCTCCACACCTGCACACAGGGCCCCTGAATACAGTTCCTATGCCTGGTTCCCAGCCCCATCTTCCTCCATCCTCACCTGATATCCAGACTTACTCATTCTGCTCCTCCTCCTCAGCCCCCCTGACCTCCAAAGCCCTTCCTTGCCCCTCCGTACCAGGCCAGTTTACCCCTTTCCATCCCCAGTGCTGATCATCTGGCCATGGTTCTGGTTGTAGAACCCAAGAGGACTCAATCCAATAGAATCATTCCGTCCCCCAGAAAACGCTAAGGGTGGCAGTTGGTGACTCACTGAAAAAGCAGAGTGGTTGGATGGTTTGGGGCTGATCCAACTCAGGCGGTTAATAGCTGTGTTTGATTTCATCAGGTTTCTGAAATGTCAGTTTGGAGCCCTGGTCTAGAACAATCTGTGTCCACACCTGCACTCATTTTTCCAAAGGTTCTTTTAGGGAAGGCATGGCAAGGAGCTGACCGGCATCGTGGTGATGCTTAAGGTTAGAGATTTCTAGAATGCTGGACTCTAGCATGTACCGAACACCAACTGAAGGTTCTGACCCACACCTCCGTGTCTGCATTATGAGGCAGGCCATCAGTTCAAGTATGGCCTTTGGAGTAAAGGGACAGTAATGACCAGAACTGTACACTTGACTGTAAGACATACTGATTCCAGAAGCATAACAGAATGTAAGAGTGAATCTTAGAGCATACAGTGGGTATTATATTGATTCTTCCAACAGCTGGAAGAAAGATTACGCCACATGAATGAATAATCCAAGATTAGGGACCATTTTACTTGCCACAAAGTCAGGAAGTAGCAGAGCCAAGATGGGAACCCACAGTCTGAACTGGACCACTTTCTCCTAGGCCACAAAACCTCTGCAGGGATGGGGCTTCGTCCACCTTTTCCCTAGTCCTGCTTTTGCCTTGACCCCGTGTCATGCACAGACACCCCCAGGCTCTAAAGCGGTGGGCCTTACGGAGAGGAGTGAGCCCCTCTGTGGTGGAAGAGGTGCAAAATAGCCAAATTACGTTTGTTCAGATTCAAATAAAGTCTGCAAAGGGTATAAACCACGCCTGCCAGGTTTTGCTGTGCACGGCAGGAAGTCCATGAATTCAAGGATCTCTGGATTGCTGAAAATAGAATTGTAAAAAATGAAACGGGTGGAGTGAGAAAGGGAACGAAACTAATCCCATTAAACGTGGTAGCATGTTTTTGTGGCACGCAGGGAGAGATTAAGCACAGGAAAGGGGATAAGTAGTGCTTCAGTTTCACTAAACTAATGTGACAACGTGTCACTGGAGATCTTTACAGCTTGTTAGGAGCGACTAGCTGATTCAGAAGTGTTTTCTAGTCTTCCTTTTGTGTCCCCTGTGAGGTTTTTTTAAAAAATTTTTTTTGTTTCTTTTCCTGTTTCTTTCTTTCCCATGCTGTTCTATTTTGCTTTTTAATCCGCAGTGTCTCCTTCAAGTCAAAACATTTAGCTGGCTCTAATCAAGCCTCGGTTTGGAAGATGCCCCCTGACCCAGGGCTGCCCAGGGAACCCCTGAGATGCCTGCTCTGCACCCTCCAGCTGGTGAGATGCAGCTTATGGGGAAAGATTCATTTCAGAGTTCATTTTGTGTGTGTGTGTGTGGGGGGGTGTATCTTTCTCTTGTTCCCTTCCTCTTTTTCTTTCGGTTTTAAAAGATGCTTTTATTCTCTTCTTTTGGCTTCTTCATTTCCATGCCTTGATTCTTTTTCTTGCCTGCCCGTTACCCTGTCTCTGTCTTTCTTTCCAATTTCCCTCTTGTAACTTTCTAACATGCTCTCCTCCCATCTTCTCTTTTCTTTATTTTATTTTATCTTTTGCTGGGTCTCAAATCCAAGGCTTGGAGCAAATGCTCTACCATTCAGCTACACCCAAGTCCTTTCCCAGAATTTCTTACCCCTTTTTAATGTTTTCCAGCATCCCTTCCATCCCCTCCTCTTTCGTTTAAACATGGCAGTGAAATTCATAGAGAAAAGGTCCTAGGTGTTTGATGATTTCCACGGTGATGTCTCCCAGCGAGGGGGCAGTAGTGAGGGACTGGGCAGGGAAGCTGGTCAGAGCCCAGAGGAAGCTGGCCTGGGTCACCGCCTTTCCAAGCAGGTGGCTGGCTTGTTTGGAAACGTGGCTCACGGGGCAGTGCCACTCTCTGTGGCTTTGGCACCCCTCTTGCCCATGACCCCCTCCCCCTCTGCAGTGTTCCCCACTGACCAGAGGCAAGATGTTGAGTCAATGGAAAAACAACATTCGCCAACATTAAAGGGAGGCTGTTTGCAAAAGGAAGGCCCTGTGAGGTGCAGAGGAAGCCTGCGCATTAACACGGGCCACCTCTTATCTGGGGCAGCTGGGCTCACGCTGCTGTGCTGAGTCCGGCCTTTGCCAAGAGGGACTCTTGCAGAGAGGGCGTATTGGGGGTGAGGGGTTGCGCCTCATTCCTGGTCATCACCAGGATTTTGAGGGACAGAAAATCAGTCCCCCCTCCCGAACATCCCCCAGACACTGGAAAAGCGCAACCAAGATACAAAGCTTTGCAGAGGGTCTGCTGTGTCTCTGAAGACCCTTCGCCAGAGCTCAGGCCAGCGCCCTCTAGGTCGCTGCTCTGAGGACTCTCAGCATTGCAAGGCCTGGTCATGTTGACCCAGTTGACCCATGAATGACAGGGAAGGACAAGCTAAAAAGGGACCCAAAGGAAAAGAAGAAAAGCCATGTGGGTCGCTTTCCATCTGGCTCCAGATAGCTTCCCCTGAAGTCTTGAGCCAGCTGCTGATGGCAAGATAAGGTAGATTCCTAGCCACTCAATAGTAAGCTGTCCTTCCTTCAGGGCCCGATCAGCCACACCCCCCCCCCCATACCTGCAGAGCCCCACTTGGGTGGGCAGGGCCGGTGCCACCTCCTGAGAGAAAGGCCTATCTCGGGAGCCTGCCAGAGCCCAGTCACGGACTAGAGCAAAACGACCAAGTTGTGCCCACGGTGACTGTCAGGGAAGGGAATCTTTTCTCTGGTTAAGCCCTTAGGATCGGTCCTGAGCTTCCACTTGTGGAAATCTCAGCTGTGTTTTGTGTCTGAGCACAGCACAGCTTGGAGATCCAGTTGGGTCCCAGGTCAGTTGAATCATATACCAGATGTGTTCTCATTGTTACTACCTGATTCCGCTGAAGAGGCCCAGATTTTGTCTCCCCACCTTCCTGCCTGTTTCATCTGTAGCTCATTCCTTGTGTCTATAGATTTTCCTGCCCCTTGTTACCAAATGTGACCACCTCTACAGCGTGTGAAAGGCAGAAACGTGTTTACCATGATAAGCAACTTTACAGCCCTCCCAAAGCATGAACACCATTTTTGATTTTTAAATAAGTAGAAAATCACCAGACTAATAATGATTTAATTTGGCACTTCCGGTAAGTCGAGTTCATTTTGATTTTCCTACAGAAGCAAATTTTTAGAAAGGCGGAACTTAGATCTTAATTTTTTAAAAGCTAAAATGTTTACTGTTTGCTGGTCTCTGTTTTGTTCTTCTATGTGGCATTTCTCGTACCCTGAGCAGTCACTGTATGCTGTGTTAGGTGACAACAGAGTGTGTCATCAGTCTGGCTTTCCCCAAGGTCAAGTTATATATAGGTCAGGAGCCAATCAGTGAACCCAGCTTCTGGTTTCATCTGTTCAAACCACTTGAAAAATCATTCTCTCCCACCCAAGAGGGGCAGAGTACCAGGATGCGGCTTGCCCCATATGCCAACTGAAGGACAATCAGCAAAGCTCATGTTTGGCTTCTAAGCATCGGAGGGTGATATGGTGGTGTCACCCCCACGTGCGTGTGCATGAGGAAGGTGGGGCAACCTGCGTTGCCTCTGTTGCTTCCTGGTCTCGGCCTCCGTGGTCACCAGCATGCCCATCGGTTCTCTTCTCATTGAGAACCCAACAGTCTGGGTGCTGTGTTCATCTTTGGCTGCTTGGGGGAGTTGCCAATGCAGAAATTCTGCCAATGATCTGTGACAACCTTTTCAACAAACATTAATTGAGTGACATTCCTTTTTTCCCCAAATCATCCATCTGTCCTTTCTTATGCAACTTTTGAGTTGCAAAAGGGGAGAAAGCAGGTTTTCTTTCCATCACCCATTTTACCTAGGAAGGCAGTCTGTGTGCTGGCCAATCTACGGCCCATCAGAAAGGCTGTCCTCAACTCGAGCCAGCTTGCTAAATATAAAAAAAGACATGTAAGCTTCTTTTCTCTTTGTTTGCTAATACCTCTTGCTTTTGCGAAGGCAGTCAGTAAATGACTACATTCTGTGTTTCGTTATTTTGGGGTACAAGTGGGAAATGAGGAAGTTAAGGAAGAAATTGTGAAATGTTTAAAAAATAGTCATTAAATTTTCAGGTTAAAAAGATTGGGATCAGTTTTCTGCTTCTGTACTAATTCTTAGGTGTTTTTTAAACACCTCAAAGCCTTCCACTTATAATAGCACTATTAATTAGGGAGCATAAATGGAGGTCTTGAGGCCCTGTTGCTTGGATAGTAAGACAAGATTTAAAAAAAAAAAAAAAAAAAAGAACTAGAGTTTGTTTTCAGCAGGTCAAAAGGCATTCATAATTATACTAATAATTTTTGAGGGTCATGCTAATGAGGATGGGCAAAAGTAGGGCTTCACATTGCCTTGTTTGGTTGCTTTCTCTCTTTTAAAAAATGTCGTTTATCCCTCGAGAATTTCTTAAGGAAAAGAAAAATCGATTTCCATCAAAGGGCAATATTTTCCTCCCCTGGGAATATTGATTTGGGCATTGACTTCACAATGGGTGAGTGATTTCCCTCGGGGCCCCTCCTGGGCAGGGTGAGGGGGCAAGTCTTTTAGGGACCCAGACGCCCTTTGGAGTGTGGTCATCTCACTGGAGGAGACCCCGGCCTCTGAGTAGTGGTTGGCTTGGGTGGTTTCACCTTTTGTGCCTTTGTGTTCAAGGCTCCCACAGAGCACATTTCCAGTTTGAACTGCATCACATCCATTGCTCTGCCTTTTAAAGATGTCACAGTCTTTTCCGTGCTTCAGCAGGAGGAGCAGATGGCTGAGGACAATTCTCCTGCCCTCCTCTGCCTCCATCAAGTGTCTGCAAGGCTTGTGTTTAGGTCTGTGACTCAGGTCATCAGGCGAATGTCTTCTGGCTCTCTTTTCTCCCTTTATATAATAGCACAACACTGGTGTTTACCACGCTGAGAGTGGACCGAATTTGCAGTTTGCCAGAGAACCAGAATGTAAGGAAGCTCGTGGTGGTGGTGATGGTGGTGATGGTGCCGTGGGAAAGCACAGGAAGTTGGAATTCCTGTTCACACGAATGATCGCCCCCTGATGTACCTGTTACCTGTTTGGATTTTTCTGGGATTTATTTTCTTAGTGCGTTTTCTCATAGGGCACATTTGAGCTTATTCGCTCATCTGTTTATGCATCAAAAAATTAATTTACACTCTTATCGTGTACCAAACACCACGCTCCACATTGATGATACCAAGATAAATAAGACTCATTTGAGAAATTCATGGTGTTGACACAAAATATTTTAGGAGCTTCGTGCTGTGGGGTATTCCTGTTTCTCAGCCATTCAGCAGGGGTAGGAGGATCAAGTTTGAGGCTGACCTGGGAAATGCCACGATAATCTGTTTCAAAATTATGAAAAAAATTCAGAAGGTCGGGATGCATCACAGCAATAGAGCGCTTAATACACGTGAGACCCTGGGTTCCATTCCAGGTACTGCAGAAATTAAAACCAAACTCCAAACTTTCGGAGTACTTCAGGTAACTTCCTTTAAAGTTATCTTCATGGTCGTTTTGGAGTATCAAGGGACCATCCAGGAGGAGGTGAGCATGTGTGCCCTGTGCGTGGGAGAGGGACAGGGACAAGTTTATGTCAAGTGGATGTGTTTGTCCCATGGGACTCACTAAGTGTCCCCCAGGAAAGTGGAAGAAGGGAGACATTTAACTTCGTCACCAACACACACCAGGGGACGGGTGTCTCTTGAGTGCCACTTTCTAGGTCTTGGTCTTGGCTGGGAGACCGCAGAGGAGCTGAGGAAGGAGAGGTGACAGCTGGCTGGCACAGGCCTGTCCTGTGAGAGAGGAGCCAGAGGCGCCCTCTTTCCGCAGGGTGCAAAGGCCCTGACAGACAAGGACAGGCTTGCTGTGGCTGCGGGGCCCTCAGAGCAGGGTGGAGGCAGGGAGCCCGCTCCACGGTGAGCTCTCAGTGGGGTGGTCCCCCACCATCTCTTACAAGCACCTGGTTTATGCGC